>NC_138130.1:66820626-68275232 GCF_964188305.1 Podarcis bocagei | reverse complement strand
CAAATTGAGATCTGTTTAGGAGACAATACCATGTACCTCTTAAGCAAGACAAAAGAAGAATGCACCAATTATCCCACTGCAATATGATGTTGTCTTTGAAGGTATAACCTTTCAAAATATACAAAACTCTGTTTCACCTGCTTAGTGGTATATAATTTGTCCTAGCTTGCCATAGTTAAAGCTGCACTTTCTTTCTAGTTAGAGTCATCCATTCCTGCCCAATACTTGAGAGTCCCATGGACTGCAAGAAGATCAAACCTATCCATTCTGAAAGAAATCAGCCATTCTGAAAGAAATAAGCTCACTGGAAGGACAGATCCTGAAGCTGAGGCTCCAATACTTTGGCCACCTTATGAGAAGAGAAGACTCCCTGGAAAAGACCCTGATGTTGGGAAAGATTGAGGGCACAAGGAGAAGGGGACAACAGAGGACGAAATGGTTGGACAGTGTTCTCGAAGCTACCAACATGAGTCTGACCAAACTGCGGGAGGCAGTGGAAGATAGGAGTGCCTGGCATGCTCTGGTCCATGGGGTCACGAAGAGTCGGACACGACTAAACAACAACATTTGGCCTACAGTCATCCCCAAAGTTATTGTGGGACCTCTGACTAACTGGGACTCAAGGAAAAGGATACAGTCTATTGTTCCTTTTGTTCTACAGAAAACATAATACGCACACAATCATATTTTATTCAGAAACCATTTAAAGTTACTAAGCAGTGTACAGAAGTAATTTAAAATCACAAGGTACTGCCCTCAGGCTTTTGATTTAAAAATTACAAATACACAAAAGGAACAAAGGGGGACAAAGTGTTGAGAAACAGTGGAAAAACAAACGGAGCAATATGATTTCTGAACCAGGGGTTGCGTCTAAGAAATTAAAGATCAACAGAAGGGGGAGGCCCAACAATAGCACAAGAGAGATGAGTTTTAAGAAGCATTTAAATGCAAGCAGTGCAGGAAACACAGGCAAAGTGTAGCCATGAAAAGGCACTCTTGATTGCAGCTCTGCATTTGTGGGATTGGTTTTTCCAACAGAGGGTCTCCCAGCAGCAACTAGAAAATACTTTTGACAGAATTTCATTTTGGAAAGGCTATGATAAAGTTGGTTTCGGGAAGCATGATAAATAGAGGCTTAAAAAAAGCATTCATCCCATCTGCTCTTTGTAATGAACATGCCGCCATGCAGCCTCGAGTTTCCAGGGTTCTGTGAGGTCAGAGAATGAATATACCAGCAAACAGTTGAGGAATTTCATACTGGAGAAAAGTGAAGAGTTTACCTCCATCTCACTTCAGATGAGAACCCTTTCAGAAAACTCTTAAAAAGAACTCAGGCCATTTTGGAGATTTCTTCAAAAGGCCATAACCACTTGGTCTCTCACAGGTTTTCTACCAGTCCCAGATTTATCTACAGAAAATGCCTCTTCCCTGCCTTCTCAAAACTGACTGTTCAGTAAAAGGGATGCTGCTGGTTCTTTGGGCTCCTTTAGAGCAAAACATGCCAAATGCAGGAAGGTCTGAAGGGGAGATGTTGGGAGTGGGGTTTGTGTGTGCATCATGCTCCTCCCCACATCTGTCCACCTTTGACACCTTCACAGGACCACTAGCTCCACCAGAACAAGGACGGGCTGAAATGTGCATGTAAAATAAAACCAACACCTGGAACATATGAGTACAGGAAGTTGCTTTAGATTGAGCCAGGCCATTGGCCCATGTCTACTGTCTATACAGACCAACAGCAGATCTCTATAAATTAAAATACTTTGCAATGAGCTGTTGCTCACTTGAACAGAAACCTCTTCTTTCTGAGTTTTGACCTAATGTTTTGGGTAATAAGCTGTGCTTTCAAAAAAATAAAATAAAAATGCATCTGTGGTGGCTAGGGGTGTAGGGTACGAGTCATTAGGGGTGCCATATGCATAACCCAAAATAGGTCAAAACAGAGCACCAATTCCCAACTGTTTATGGTAATTTATATGTTTATACCCACATTAAGAAATAATTACTATAACTTACATAGAAATACAATACATCTCATCATAGTGGGGAAAGACACCAGAGGTATATGGCAGGGACTGGCTGGACAATGATGAGTGGTGGCTGGATACTGAGGAGTGGGAACTGGGAGAAATGGGGCTGGAGACTGACTTGGAAGAAGGGATCAGTGAACTTGAGGGGGGTGTAACAGCCAGGAGAC
Organism: Podarcis bocagei; assembly: GCF_964188305.1. Taxonomy (NCBI): domain Eukaryota; kingdom Metazoa; phylum Chordata; class Lepidosauria; order Squamata; family Lacertidae; genus Podarcis; species Podarcis bocagei. The sequence goes on along the minus strand of NC_138130.1, from coordinate 68,273,035 downwards.
AAGAGGCAGAGGCAGGATTGAGATTGAGGAACAGGTGCAGGAGGAGGGAGAAACAAGCCAGGCTGGTGATCTCACCTCTCCTGCTCTACTGTCTCCCGGGACCAGGTGAGAATTGAAGAAGGAGAAGCAGAAGCAGCTTGTCTTTGCCAGCAGTCTTTGCCAGCTTGTGCGCAGCTCAGGTGGGAGATATACATAAACTAGAGTTGCCATATTTGAAAAAGTGAAAATCTGGATGCAAAAGTTGTTGGCAAAGTTGTTGAGTTCCGACATGGCAAAATCTAGACTTCCAACATGGCTTGCCTTACGTTCAGATTTTCCCAGAGATTCCAGCGATTTCCGACCAGACACTGCTTTCGACTGCCATATTCCGGCTATGTCTGGGAAATTCACAACTTATGGCAACGCTAACATTAACTGAGGTCAGGGGTGGTGCCTCTCTGTTGCTATAACTGCCTCATTGGGTGCACGCCTAGGAGTAGCTGAGATGTAGGACTGATAGATACACCTTTTCCTAACTTTTGTACCTTTGACAATAGTTAATTCCCCTCTCTTGACATTCCTTGCCTGCCAGCGTCGTGACATTATATTATGGTTTGGATCCCTGTTTTATACACAATACAGAGGAGCAAAAGAACACAATTCAGCATGATTCAATGAATATTAAGATTTAGGCCTTCATTAATTTTCTACTGAATTATTCTTTAGCAAGTTTCTTTTTCCTTGACAGCCATAATATTGCCACATTTATTTAGTATAATCACCCTCTCTTCATTACTTGTTCCTGTTCCTATAATTTTAAGCATATTCAACACTTCCAAAATTGTGACAAGCTCTGACCTTTAAAATGTGCTCACCTCATATCATTTTCTCATTGTATGGAAATGAATAGAAAAATTATATTAAAGAATTAGAACAGATTCGTGTTCTTCAAATAAATTTGGAATTATTCTTTCTGTGGCTTGTACACACAGCATATTTTTTAAATCTATCATTCCACTCTTTTGTCTTGATACCCCAAAATAGCATTTTATATTATAGTGCTTAAGACATAATACTAAGCCATGGTTTGGAGTCTTGTGGGCATGAAGTTGGTGAGCCACTCCCCACTCCTACCATGTCAAGAAAATTCCTGACATGTCCTTGTTTTCGGGTGTAAAAATGGTATCGGGGGAATTTTGTCTAGGAAAACCCAGATGTATGGCAACACAATGGAAAAAGCAGTTGAAACAGCTCAAAAAGGTTAATCTCACTATTTTCAGGGTAGCTGAACAATTTGGATTTGTTCCCAATTTTGGTGGGTTTCTTATAAAAAACTTAATAATTTATGGATCTTCTGAGAAAAGGTCAGCAACTTTGTGGGTGAAATATGGCACCCCTACTACCATGTGTGGTGATTTCCTAACCTTCTAGTCTTGTTTGAGGCCAACTATAGTTCTGTGTTTCTCTTGAACTGGCAAATAATGATTTTCAGTTTCTCTGCAAATCAGGATCAGAAGGTGTGCTAAAAGTGTTTTCCTGCCTTTGCATCATGTGGATTATTAGCAGAACTGCAGCAGAAATAAGGCATCACATATGTTCTTTTTAAAAGTTGCCCTTTTGCAGCCGTTTATGCAAAAATTAAGTATTGTAACGTAACTAAGGATGACACCAATGGGATAAATAGCTTAATACCCCAATGGTGTTTCCTTGCTCAGCTCCTTTGTGGTGCAGTCATTCCATTGATGGCCTTTATATTGCTCTGGTAGGCTTTCAGCTTCACCCTTTAACATATAATTCTGCAGGGTTTTTAGCTATAGGACTTGATATGGACTAGAAAGGTCTTAGACACATCCTAGCACGCTGTACTCTTTCAGCTTCAACGTCTCTATAAATAAAAAAAAGAACATCAGATATGGGAATGATATATGTGGGTTTATCTTTAGACAAGTTGACAATAATCCTCTCTTAGCCATCCACCTGTATGTTTTGACTTAACACCCCCAAACCGCTGATCATCAGCATGAACTAACTTGCGAGCTACTCTACTTAAACACACAGACAGAGAAAGCAGCCGTCATTACAAAAGAGCCTCCCGCTGGGAGGTAACTACACTCCATTGATTTGCCTGGTTTGTTTTTGCAGATTAAAAAATTGCAGTATGGTTTTAGTGCCTCCCTTACATGGAGCCATTAAACTGCAGATGCTTGGGGCTGGTGGAGTGGGGAGGGAGAATAAAAAGGGGGGGAGGCACCATTTTAATTATATAGTGTCAAATAAAAGGGGAAAAATCATTTCAAGAGCTGTTCTATGTCTTTTAAATCCCTTCTATCTTCCACAGCTCGTACCTTTATCTCCCTTTATAAAATTCATGGAGGTATGTGTTCAAAGGACTGGTTTTCAGAGAAAGCTACTGAAAGAAATTGTATTTTTATTGGAGGAAAGATATAGGTTTTTATCTACTGTTTACAATAGATGCTTGGCCTGTGAGTATAAAGAGAAGGTTATGGGTAGCTTCCAAGGACTGCACAAACTAAAGGTTTTATATGTGAAGGACTTTGAAGAATCACCTTACAGCTGTGAGAAAATATTTTTTTAAAAAAAATAGAATAAAGTCATTCTTTAAATTCTTTACAATCCAAGATATAATTTGAAATTAAAGTGAACTCCTCCAAGTTATTCCAGAAATATATCAGTGTCCATGTGGGCATTCATTCCCCAAGTCATGAATGATCCAAAAACCCATGACTGATCATAAAAAGATCCCTCCTGGATCAGACCAAAGACCAACCTAGTCCAGCATCTTGTTTTCCCATAGTGGCCAGCTAAATGCTTGCAGGATGTCTAATGCAGGAAATGAGCATAGGGACACTCTGTTGGTGTTCCTCAGCAACTAGTATTCAGAGATACACCACTGCTAATATGGGACCAAGACCATCATGATTTGTAAGAACATAAGAAGAGCCTGCGGGATAAGGTCAATGACCCATCTAGTCTAGCATTCTGTTCTCACAGTGGCTAACCAGATGCCTGTGGGAAGCCTACAAGCATAACTACATTCCCCACACTTGTGACTCTCAGCAACTGAGTTGCTTTGGAATATCTGTTGCCCCTGGAATTTTCCAGTGCTTTGATTCAGCTGTAAAGCTATGACAGACCATCTCTATGTGCTACAAGAGATATTGCAGGGAAAGTTCTGACTCTGGGCGATGCTACCAGGCCAAACACATTTATCCTGATACCTAAACCACACTCTCCAACACCCCCTCCCCAAAAAGCCTACGGTGCTTAGTATTCAAAGCTAACTAAGTTATTTTGAAACCTGAAGTAGAAGCTCCCACAAGCACCTATTCTTGGGAGTAGAAGATACAATAAAGTGAAAAGTAATGAACAACTGCCAGATAGTCATTTCATTCTGTCTAATGCTTGGGCCGGTCCTTTCTGAGATGTCAGCAAAGCATTGTCAATTAGCCAGCATGCAGCAGAATGTCTGTGGGATTTCCTGCTACACTGTAGACCTCTTTCAGATACAAGTTAAACAACCCCAGAAAGTATCTTGCAGTGAGGATTTAAACATAACCATCTTTAATTCACCCTTCTGGTCTCCAGGGTATGAGAGCAGCAGAATCAAAGCGTATGTCGAGGGTTTTGTACTTGACTTTGGTGATCTTCTATACAGTGAGAAATGGCAACATTCTGCCCTAGTCATATTTTATGTTAATCTTGTCTGAAACCTGATACAACTTACAGCTGGGTCTCTCAAGCTAGAAAGACTTAGTTAAAAATCAAAATATGGTACAGCAACAAAAAGCACAGCAACATCCATATGCAAACTGAAAGAGAACCAAATATGCATTTAAGATGCTTGTGTAGTGCCCAGCACATTGCTGCTGACAGTAAGCATGTCCTTATTTGAAGAAATATACTGTGTTTATGGTGATGCAATATGAAAGCTCACTCTGTCTTTGTATCTGTGAAGGTTGGGGAAAATACCTTGCTAATACATTTACATGTGCTATATTCACATATTCCTTGCATTTGCACATATTCCTTTAGCCCTCCTTCTGATGTCATATTCCCCCTCCTCCAATAACCATGTGCTGTGTTCAGTTGTGCAAGGTGAACTCTTGCACATGAGTAGGGGCTCTATGCAGTTGGGTTACCAGATTATTCTAGTGTTCAGACTGCATAGAGCCACTGCCTTTGAGCAGGAGCTCACACATTGGGCTTTCTGTTCTCACTGCTGCTCATGGCATGTAGTTCCTGAAAATAATTAAGTTGTGGGGATAAAAGCACAGCCCTGCTCCTAACTGCATATGTTTAAGCTCTGACAAAAGTCTACAACTCTACAGCCTACATCTCCATGCAAACCCACACTTCCTTTGCTTAGGAACTCTACAATTCTATGATTTTGTTCTATTTGTCTGGAACCCCTGGCATCCAGAGCACTGCCGTTTCACCTTTGCAGTGATTGTGGGAAAAGCAATGGCCTCAATAGGAGAGTTTTGAGTGCTGCTGCCAGCTAAGTTTTGAGTGAGCAGAAGAGACAGAGATGCAAGGCTTAAAAGCCTGGGGTGATTTGGGACTCACATGCAAGTTTGGGGGACACATAATATGTGGAGAAGTGGTCAGACTCCATTCCACACTGAAAGATGGTTTCTATATGAGAAACTGTGTATGGGCATCTCTTATTGTTTCTGCAGAGGTGGTATTGAAACAATCAACCTAGTAGTAGTAGTAAACATCTTGATTGGGGTGGGGAACGTGTGTTGTTGTCCAGATGTTGTATTCCTACTCCCATCAGGCCTTGCCAACATGGACAATGATCAGGGGAGTAATGGGAGTGGTTGTCCAGCAACTTCTTAGAGCCACAAGTTCCTCATCTTTGAATTAGATTAAAAGAGCACAACATTTTTAAACTCCACTTCTTCTCCTATATGTAAGTGTGTACTGTTTGCAGGCAGTCCAGTCACAGATGACCATCTTTCCTGTCCAAACCTTCACCTCTGAATACACAGTATCATTACAGACGTATCTAGACAGAAGTATCTCACAGAAGATTTAGTCCAATCATCAGACAGCAGACCTCAGAGATAGGCAGTGCACAGGCAGCAAATCAAAGTCTGATTTAATAACATTTTAATTATGCAATAATTATTTATTCATTAAATTGTTTATTCTCCTACTTCATGTGAAATCTCTCGTGCCCTCGCAAGAAAACTGCATGGTTTCTTCACAGCCTTAAAGGCTCAGATAGTATTTTAGCTCTTCCTACCACATTTAGCCAAGAGAGTGTTGGTTTAAAATTCAGCCACTAAAGTGAGCCATTTCCTTAGTGGTGTTTCTCAGTGACAACAGAAGTTGTTCTGGACCAGCCATAAACTTTGCCAGTGCACCCAACAGAAGACTCAGGAGACCATGCTCTGGTGAAAGAGCTTACATTTATTCAATGTAACACCTCAAAGGATCTGCAAACCAACACACATAAATAGTTGAATCAAAATACAGTCTGAGCAAGTAAGTTCCCTAAAATGGGAGGAATCAGGTCCTCCCAACTCATGCACAACTTTATGCCTGTGGTCTTGGAGAAAACGACTGGAAGGAATACTTCCTTCCTTGCTCCAAGAACCCCAGGTATGTGGACTTGACAAGCACACAGTGGCCCCACCAGCTCAGCATTCACCCCAATTCACATGCCATGCATAAAGGGCACCCCCAGTGACCCCCACACAAGGCAGTATAATGTGACCAAAAGGTAAAGGACCCCTGACAGTTAAGTCCAGTTGCAAACGACTCTGGGGTTGCAGCGCTCATCTCACCTTACTGGCTGAGGGAGCTGACGTTTGTCCACAGACAGTTTTTCTGGGTCATGTGGCCAGCATGACTAAGCCGCTTCGGGCGAAACCAGAGCAGCGCATGGAAACGGCGTTTACCTTCCCACCGGAGCGGTACCTATTTATCTACTTGCACTTTGACATGCTTTCGAGCTGCTAGGTTGGCAGGAGCTGGGACCAAACAATGGGAGCTCACCCCGTCGCAGGGATTCGAACCGCCAACCTTCCAATCAGCAAGCCCAAGGCTTAGTGGTTTAGACCACAGTGCCACCCAAGACCCGATGTGACCAAAGAGTGTCCTTATCACAATTTGGCCTCAATTATTTATCCCACCATATCTTGTGCTTCCTGCCTGGACTAACAGCCAACCTATACAAATGCCACTCCAAACACCCAACTCCAAACAGAATGAAGTAGGTAAAAAAGGGGAACCCCAAGGCCAAAACAGCCCCCCAAAGAAGAATTCCTACTCAACTCCCAAACTAGCAAAGCCCATACTACTTAAGGAAGGAGAGCCAGAACACTTAAGAAAAGACTGGAATGCTTGGGGAGAAGCATGGCTTATAAAGGCTTGCTTCCCCCTCCTCTCTTCCTATTGGTCCAACTCGTCAGCTGGCCAATCTTCAACTCCACCCTGGGACAAACCAACTGAGTCTTCTCCAAAGGGGAGTTGGGGTGTGGTAAATGTGGGAGCAGCATTGGCTGAAAAACCACCAACATATTCCTTGCTAGAAGTTCACACTAATCAAATTTGGCAATGCCCAGAGGTGATGGAGTAATTCTCAACTTTTTAGCAGAAGATATTCCAGCCTCCAACCATCCCCAGGTCTTTCTTCAGACACAGGGAATGTTCCTTGTAAATTATTTTAAAGCCTAACTATGCATTGAGCTACATGTGTTTGTTTGTTTTTTATCCTAGATGGGAGAGGGGCAATTTGTATTGCAAATGTGGCAGGTCAGGAATAGCGGTTTAACCCTTCCCTCACCAGTCATGATCCTGATGGAAACTGTACTTCCCACACTGAGTTAGCAAATAAAATAACTCCCCTTGATGCCAATGGAACCTTTTCCCCAAATTGCTGCCTGCAGTATGGGAGCACTTTTCATCAGGATTGTGGCTGGGAAGGAAAGTGTTACCTTCTTTCTGCATGTGGCAAAAAGTCATTCAATTAATGTAATGTATAGTGAAGTTTTTTAAGTGTTGTCATTTCTAATTTTCATCGTTATTGCCATTATCCCATGAAAACCAAAGGTGGTCATATCAGGTAAGGGGGAGATCATGAGTTATTTTTTAAAAAAGGATATTCCGGTTCTTTAGTCCTGTGTAACATCTTTCAGAATATATTGGTTTCTGTATTGATAGCCCCAATCTACAAATGTAAAAATGAAACATTTTGTGTTGTGTTATTTTTCTGAGTTTTGCGTTAGGGTGGAAAGATATGTATCACTGTTCATTATATCAACATTTGATTAATTAAGAAGTTCTTTTACATGGAAATGGTACACAGCTAATGAAGATGCAAAGACTTGTCAGCACAGCAATTGGCTCACAAAGCTGTTATATAAAAGGTCTAGAAAACGACAGTATTAATTTGTTCCCAATTAATTCTGGCTGGGTTCCTGATTTCTCATTTTCTTTACCCTACCTGCAGGATAATACACTTGCAGGAATGCAGCTAATAATGCTTGGGATGTGTGTTTATGGCACCTTTACCCACAGAAAATTGCCTTGGTCTTATTAAAGCAGCCAAACTCTGCCGTCTAGCTGGAGATTCTTATCAAAGTTTCACTGATGTATATCCAAAACAAAGCTATTGCAAGTGAGTTAAACTTTACCACAGTGTCATTAAAATCAGAATTCATTATAACCCCTTCCCCACTCATCAAGATATAATGGGTGCTTTCCACATCCCACTGAAGTGAACCACAGTACTTCCAGTGAGTTACCAAAGCAACAGACAGACCTTCCTTTAAAAAATAAAACCTGCTATAGAGAACTGTAGGGGGAAGTAGGGTAGTGTGCACTTTATCTCCTGATCTGCCATTGCTGGGCCCAGATCCACATGTGCAGAAGCACAGCCAATCCACACCATACGTTTAAAGCACACTTAAATCACTTGATCAATAATGGCTTGATCTGAAGAATCCTGAGAACTGTAGTTTGTTAAGGGGTACTGAGAGTTGCCAGAAGACCCCCTCACAGAGCTATAATTCACAGCGTCCTTGAACTACAGTACCCAGGATTCTTTGGGAGAAGGCATGAATGGTAAAGCAACAGTATCCCTGCCGCTTCATAACATCCCTTGGGCCAGGTGGAGAGATTTGAATTTCAGCCCAAGTGTGGTAGTTATTGGCAGTAACCAACAGCAGCTTTCTTTCTGAATTCTTTAACTATGGCATCTCTGCCATCACCTGCACTGGAGAAGCTACAATTAGTAGTTCTATGGACCACCATTCTCTTCAGTGCTTCTGGTTGAAGCACAAGGATTTATGTTTGTGCAATGGGACTTTCCCCCTTCTCCTCCTTCACGTGCCACCTGTGGGAGAGCACTCAGAGTAGATTAGGAGAAGGTGTGCTGTCTGTGTAAGGGAAAGTCCCATCATGCAATGGGACACTTACTTAGCACTGCATTGGACACAAGCCAATGGCAGTCCCAACTGGCCAGTCTTTCAGAGTGCCATTCAAGCAACGGCATAAAGGAGAAGAGAAGAATGACCCTTTGATTTATTTTTCTAGGCTTGTGTTATCATCCATCTATTTTTCTATATAACACTTATACGTTATGCCACCACTCCTTTTCATTTACCTCAGTGTGAATAATCTGTATATCCAAATTTCAGATATATATGCAGGTGTGGGGGTGGGGTTTCTATTTGATCAAGGGTATAGTTTACGTCTGTTATGTTTTTATTTCTCATCTCTCTCAAAAAAAGTTATTGAGGTGTAGTAAGTACAAAGTATTACTTTTTTTTAAAGGTGTGCTGTTTGGAGTTGGGTGATGGGTTTTGTTTTGTTTTTACCAACTAATATTAATATCCTTCCAGCATTCACTGTCAAGGTATCAATCAATGCCATTAAACTCATGATTACTTTCCAGGTAGGCAAAATGATGAATTGCCAATGTGACAAGCAATTATAATCCACACATTTATTTTTAAAAAAACAAGGTGAGGAAGTCACACAGATCAGGCATCTTTCAAACAGGTTCGAAACAAACATTGCACATGAGACCCAATATTGCCCATTACCCAGAACCAAAAAGGCAAGAGCCAGGATATTGGGGGAGAGCAGCCACTATGTGGCAAATCAATACTCATCAAACGGGGTAGGGGGTTTCAGTCCATGAATGTTACATTTAAAAATTACGCTCTTTTCCGCATGGCTTTTGACAGTTCTCTTTTGACATTTACGTTCCATTGAAATGTACTGAAGTTAATTATACAATTAATTACATGTTGGAAGATTCAGGACAGATAAAAGAACATATTTCTTCATGTAGTGCATAGTTAAACAATGGAGCTGATTCCCACAGGAGTCAGTGATGGCAACCAACTTGGATGGCTTTAAAAGAGGATTAGACAAATTCTTGCAGGACAAGGCTACCAATGGGACAAAAATTGCTGCCTCCTTACATCCCTACTTTCTTTCAGTAAGTTATTAGGTCTTATAGATAGAACTGAAGATGTTAGTCAAAACATGCAGGCCCTATTCTGCTCGTTTGTTTTGTGAGACATGAACCCACCTTTCAGTGCTTTTAGCTAACCAGTGAAATCATAGCAGTGGCTGACATTGAGGAAAGCAGATCTAGCCAACTGGACAGAAGGGAGCTGTAGCAACACACCCATTACCCATATAGGGAACTTCTTGGCTCATTTTAAAGCCTTTTCTGCTGGTCTTCCCAAGTGGAGAACTAATTGTTGCCCAACAGAAAACAATTCAAGTATCCTGGATTTTAGTGCAGCTGTGTTTAGGCAAAAGGTACCCCAGGAACAACTCCTGCCAACCTAGCAGTTCGAAAGCACGTCAAAGTGCAAGTAGTTAAATAGGAACCGCTCCGGCGGGAAGGTAAATGGCATTTCCGTGCGCTGCTCTGGTTCACCAGATGCGGCTTAGGCATGCTGGCCACATGACCCAGAAGCTGTACGTCGGCTCCCTTGGCCAATAAAGCGAGATGAGCGCCGCAACCCGAGAGTCAGTCACAACTGGACCTAATGGTCAGGGGTCCCTTTACCTTTACCTTTACCCCAGGAACAATGGTAGCAACAGAAATGTAGATTCATTATATTTCTAAGACTGATCTTTTTTCATAGCCACCCCCCAAGTGATTCTACCCATGAGTTTAGAAAATTACCCTGCCAGCACTAATGCAGATAAAGATTTCTATACCAATATTGGAGTAGCTGTGGTTGAGAGAGTATCAGTTACATCAGCTCTGCAAAGTAACTGTTGTTGCACCGATTTACTGGTGGTGGGGCATTTGAGTGGTGCATTATATCTCTGAAGTGTAGTCCAGTGTTTTTATTTTAGAAGGTGCAGTGGGTAGGTGTGGTTGTGATGGATGATTAATGAACTGCACTGCTGCTGTGAGACAAAAGTCCCAGACTCACCTGAGGCCCAGTTTGTTGCCCAGCATGGAGACAGATGAAGAAGAGCAATGAGTGCACCACCCTTTCCCATAATACCTAATAGAACCAGGGTCAGATTTAGGTTTGATGAAGCCCTAAGCTACTGAAGGTAATGGGGCCCTTTATATGTCCAGCTGTCCTTTGTCAACAACACATCGTCGCTGTCTTTCATGTTGAATATACCGTACCAGTGCGCACCGACCCCTCTCGCTCTCCAGGCTTCGCGGACCTCTCCCCAAGCAGCGGGAACGTTCCCGCTGCTTGGGGAGAGTTGCCGGCATCCGAAGCCTGCGCGCGCTGATCTCAGCGCGTCCAGGCTTCGCGGATCTCTCCCCAAGCAGCAGGAACGCTCCCGCTGCTTGGGGAGAGTTGCCGGCATCCTGAAGCCTGCACGCGCTGATCTCAGCGCGTCCAGGCTTCGCGGATCTCTCCCCAAGCAGCGGGAACGTTCCCGCTGCTTGGGGAGAGTTGCCGGCATCCCGAAGCCTGCGCGCGCTGATCTCAGCGCGTCCAGGCTTCGCGGATCTCTCCCCAAGCAGCGGGAACGTTCCCGCTGCTTGGGGAGAGTTGCCGGCATCCCGAAGCCTGCGCACGCTGATCTCAGCACGTCCAGGCTTCGCGGATCTCTCCCCAAGCAGCGGGAATGCTCCCGCTGCTTGGGGAGAGTTGCCGGCATCCCGAAGCCTGCGTGCGCTGATCTCAGCGCGTCCAGGCTTCGCGGATCTCTCCTCAAGCAGCGGGAGCCACAGCTGGGCTCCCACGGCTTGCAGAGAGCTGCCTGTTTGGGGGCTGGGGTCGGGGGAAGCTCGGGCTGCCTCAGCCCCGCGCCTGGGGTGGAAATAATTTTTTTCCCTTTATTTCCCCCCCAAAAAACTAGGTGCGTCTTATGGGACGGTGCGTCCTATAGGGCGAAAAATATGGTATGCTATATGGTAATTTATGGACCTAATAGGTATCCAAAGCCATTTGCACATAACAAAATATGGATTTTATCAAAGTAATTGTTGAACTGAAATACAATTAAGAAGAAGTATATTAATAGTGAAATTTTTTTTGGGGGGCCAAGAGAGTGGGACCCTAAGATATAGCTTATTTAGCTTATATGTAAATCTGGCACTGAATAGAACTCTTGCAGTCATATGAAATCATGAGCTAATTCAAAATTCTCTTATAATAGCTTCTGTGAGCACACAAATAAAAGTAACGAACCCAATCCGATAGAATAACTTATCTTTTCCATTAAGCTTCTTATCTTTCTCCATTTTTTATGGAAGTGGACATGTCCACCAGGTATTATAGAAATCACTCTGTTTCCTTTAACATTTCCAGTAACTAGAATTATGCTTCATGTTTAGCTTCGCTTGAGTATGCAGCACCTAACCATCATTTTAAAGCAATTTCCCTGATACAGATATTCAAAGGTGCATACAAGCATTTGAGAGTTATGCCCTATATCTTGTAGTGTACCCAGACATTTCCAATTAGTCACAGCTTTAAAATTATATGAAGTGAAAATAACAAAAATACATTACTTTAGGGACAATTGCTTGCCGAAATGTGTATATTAGTCAAAAATGCATAAAAATGTATTTATTGGAAGAAATTGACACTAAAATGCTGGCAAATTTTCATGAGATTTTTTTTTAAAATGGCAAATTGCTGCATAAATGTGGAGAAATGAATTTAAGGTTGAGAAAAGAAACTGAGAGAAACTGACCGTGACAGTTATCTATCCCTAATTTATACACTTGTTTACTATGTACTTCATTAAGGGTTAAGCCTTAGCAACCAGCAGCAAGTCTTATCATTTCCACCACTATCACAATTCAGATGTTCACAGATCCCAGTTTTACTCTGGATGATCCAAAGCCAAAGCAACATTTATAAAAATGTGTTTATTTGGCTAGTATCCCCTTCTTAATTCAGCAGAGCTCTTGATTACATTCCTTTCCTCCTGTCACAACAAGGAGTGAAAACTGGGCTGTCTGAACAGAAATGGCTCAATTTTGCATTTCCTTGCTATTTGGTCTCTACATTGCTCCAACTGCATGCTTTCACCCATTAGTGTAATTTTGAACTATGAATATATTTTAAACGAAGTCTCTCTCTTCTGCTGTTGTGAAGGCTTTAATTGCCATGCCCAAATACCGTTTTATCCATTTGAAAAGATAATGGCATTTAGATCATTGAAAAAGCACTTGGCTCTCTTTTAATAAATTTGGATTCCTGATGCGGACTAAAAATTTATGGTCCACCCCCTCCCTTTAGAAGCAGCACATTTAGAAAGATGAGCTCTCAATGCATTATAAAGAAGCTTTAGTTTTAGTTATGGAGAAACAGAGAACAAAGTTGTCCTTTCTGCTTCCCATTTGCAAACCTGACACTTTTAATTTTGGGAAAAAACTGCTCATAAACAAGAACCTCAGCTACAACTTCCCATTTAAAAATTGCAGCAGTTTAGACAACATTGATCTCTGACGTCTTTAGCATTCCAGAAAGAATTAATGTGCAAAATTCTAAAAGCAAACATATTGGAATGCAATCATGTCAGTGTCAGTAGAGTCTCCTTTGAAAGAAAATTTACTTGGGAGTACCTTACCTTTTCCCGTTGTAATTACAGAAAGAAAGAGAGAGAAGAAAGCTTGAATTGTCTTTAGCAGCTTATACAGGGGATTGCAACAGTATGTCTAACGGAAATACACAAATAGCAACCCAGAAAGCTGAAGTCATTTATTTCCAAAGTAATTAGCAATCTGATACAATAAAATTCCTTTAGTATTCTAATAAAGTTTTAAAGCTTTGACTGCTCTTTAATGTGAATTACTGTTGAACAAGATTTTGTCTCAGAAAATGTTGGGGGTGGATCTATAGCATAAGATCAGGAGGCAGGCTGATCTTCACTGAGGAATGCACTCCTTCTGCACTTGTAGATTCACCACTGCCCAGTATGCACACTGCCTTCTGCCTGGAGAACAACAACAACAACAACAATTAATACCCCGCCCATCTGGCTAGGTTTCCCCAGCCACTCTGGGTGGCTTCTAACAAAATATTAAAAAGACAATAAAACATCAAACATTAACAACTTCCCTCAGCAGGGCTGCCTTTAGATGTCTTCTAAAAGTCAGATAGTTGTTTATTTCCTTGACATCTGATGGGAGGGCGTTCCACAGGGCGGGCGCCACTACTGAGAAGGCCCTCTGCCTGGTTCCCTGTAACTTCACTTCTTGCAGTGAGGGAACCACCAGAAGACCCCCAGAGGCGGACCTCAGTGTCCGGGTTGAACAATGGGGGTGGAGACGCTCCTTCAGTTTTACTGGGCCAAGGCCATTTAGGGCTTTAAAGGTTAGCAGCAACACTTTGAATTGTGCTCTGAAACGTACTGGGAGCCAATGTAGATCCTTCAGGACTGGTGTTATATGGTCTTGGTGGCCACTCCCCGTCACCAGTTTAGCTTCCGCATTATGGATTAGTTGCAGTTTCTGGGTCACCTTCAAAGGTAGCCTCATATAGAGAACATTGCAGTAGTCCAAGCGGGATATAACTAGAGCAAGCACTACTCTGGTGAGACGGTCTGCGGGCAGGGTGGGTCTCAGCCAGTGTACCAGATGAAGCTGGTAGACAGCTGCCCTGGACACAGAATTGACCTGTGCCTTCATGGACAGCTGTATTCCCTCAGCTAGGCTCACTTATGGTTTTAAAGCCCCACTAGGTAACAATTGCACATCAAGCAAGGAAATCCATCAACCTCCCAACCTCATTTCCATACAAAGCCACCGGACACCAGATTGACTCCCAAATATGTAATGGTATGAAATTTGATATTTATTTATCAAAACGTCATTGGTCCCCCTTTCGGTCCCTCAAGAAACACATTCCAGCAAAAAGGCTAACGTATATTTTATATTTATATATATATATAAATAAGCCGGAAGCCATAAAAGCAGAATAGCATAGTCAGCAGGGTTAAAACTGTATATGAAAAGCTTGGGGGAAATAGAAAGCTCTCTGGCTTGTACCCAGAGGGCAATGAGGCAGGCAAGCCTCTCTTATTGGGGTAAGCTTATTATTTATCCTTAATTGATCACATAAGCTATTGGAATGTACTATGATCTCTGAATTGCAGGAGAACACAGGCATTGCCTTGCAGCTGGACTTTCAACATATTAATACAATTGGGGAGCAATCTAAGCTTTCCCCCCCTGGCCTGGCAGGCTTTACAGGGTGGCTGGGCCACCACTCCCTATGTAGCCCTGCTTCACACAGTGGCCAAGGTGAAACAAGGGCTGCAGGCAGATCACTGTATCAGCCTGAAACTAGCACAGCCATTGTCCCTGGATTGAGCCTAGTGCCATCATGCAATTACAGCAGGGCCATCCGGTGGGCTTAGCCTTGCTCCATGAAAACTCCATTTTGATGTTTTCTGGTGACTGGCACTGGCAGGGATCCCATTGGAGTCAGCAATGAGGATTTGGTAGGTGGAAGGGGAGCTCTTCATCAGCGGAAGGAAACCAGAATCCCTTCACTGACGGTCTCTCTGTTGGGAGGCTGATAGAAGTTGATTCGGTTGGTGGAGGGACACTCCTGCCCACTCCAACCCCCCACGACCACAGCAAAGAAATTAGGATTGCTCTGTTAATATCCCAAGCTGAGAGGAATTTGAGGGATTGTAATTCCCTGCTTCTTGTTTCAGACAAGCATTATGAGTCACCAAGATTCATCTTATAATTATGATGGTTAGTGACATATCTGCTATGTGGAGTCTAGTGGTCATATTTGCCCTTTTCTCAGCCCCTTTTAATTCCATTATGCCCTCTGAAACAGATGTTTAGCTGCTTGGAGATGAGAGCTCATCTGTTCACATTGATTATTGTCCGAGCCAGAGGGATAGGCATGATTGCAAATGTAAATCAATCAATGAGCCTCCTTTTTTACAATGACTTATGGAGAGCGCATTCTTGCTTGGATCAGTGGACAAGGTTTTCCTAAGTCATTTACACACCTGAGGGGAAAAGTCAAAATGGCATCTTGCCCCACTCATTTTTTTTAATAAAAAAGAAAAATACTACTATTAAATGACCTAAGTTACACAAAGATATACATAAAGACAAAGAGAGGGAAGTGGCGGCTGCGGTGTGTGGGGGTGTGGAGAAAGCTAACTGAACATAATTTCATCAAATTATGTCATACGTGTACAAATAAGAGTAATAATAAAAATGTCTTCTTGACTATTTCATTCTAAAGTCAAGGAAGGTGTTAGCGTAAACAAGACATATGATTGTATCTTACCTTGGAATTATATAAAGTAAAGGTAAAGGGACCCCTGACCATTAGATCCTGACTCTGGGGTTGTGGTGCTCATCTCGCTTTATTGGCCGAGGGAGCCGGCGTACAACTTCTGGGTCATGTGGCCAGCATGACTAAGCTGCTTCTGGCGAACCAGAGCAGCGCACAGAAACACCGTTTACCTTCCCGCCGGAGCGGTACCTATTTATCTACTTGCACTTTGACGTGCTTTCGAACTGCTAGGTTGGCAGGAGCAGGGACCGAGCAACGGGAGCTCACCCCGTCGCAGGGATTCGAACCGCCGACCTTCTGATCGGCAAGTCCTAGGCTCTGTGGTTTAACCCACAGCACCACCCGCGTCCCCTTACCTTGGAATTATAGATTCCAGTAATTCACAGACTCCACCTTACAATAAATTTGTCTGCAGCATGATTTTCTTTGCACCACTTATATAGCAGGAATGGGGAATCTTTTTTTCCGCCTGAGGCCACATTCCCTTCTGGACAACCTCCCAGAAAACATATACCAGTGGTGAGGAGAAGGGAAGCAAAGGCAAAAGTGTTCCGAGCAGTGAAGATGAACATTACCTTTGCATAGTAAGCTAGATTCTTCACATTCACCATAAGCCTGTTGGAACAAAGAAAGTCTTCACCTGCTGACAGAAGCATGATAAGGAGAGAGCTGCTCTAGCTTATCCAGGGAGGGAGTTCCAAAGTCTGGAAGCAGCACCAAGAAGGTCCTCTCTTGTGTCCTGTGAGGGTGGTGGGACGAAGAGATCCATCTTTTCTTTATCCTCCATCCAGACAAGCAAGTGGGCTTTGCAGAGTGCAAAGTCACATTCCAGCCGGGCAAACAGTTGATGAAAATGGAAAGCAAGTGTAATGGGAATTGTAGTTGCTTGTGTGTAAGTCACCGACTTCCCTAAACTGCTTGTTGTTTAAACCTTTCCCTAACTGAAGCGCACTCCTGTGCGTCTGCTTCAGTCGCTGGCAGAATCCGTTAGTGGGTGTTTCCTAAATTTTTTCCAACATAAGAATTCCTTGACAGCCAGTCTCCGCCTAGCCTCTCTGCGCGGAAGCCTTCTGCGCAGAGTAGGCATGCCCAGTGGTGGTCCGGCACTCTCCCCACTGATCTCACTGGAAGAGTCCCTGAGCCTTCCCTCCAAAGTGCTCTCATCCCCTCCTTCTTTCTTGGTGTCACCTTGATTCCCTTCCCCCTCGGAAACCCTCTCTTTCTCCTTGCTGGTTCCCTCTCCTGCACTATCGGGGCAACTTCTCTCTCTGCTGGTCTCCGATGTCAGTTCCCTGACAGCAAGGTTAGTAAGGGGTGTGCACCTTGGGAGGGTGTTTGTCTGACAGACAATGTGCTACATTTGGCACCATTGCCTGAGGTTTCCCATCGCTGGCCAGTATGTCCCATTTGTTCATGGTGCCATTTTCCATACTTCATCATACCACTGGAATTTCCTCCCCTTGTTTTTAAAATGATACCCAAAGCCAAATTCAATAAGAACTGCCTTGTTGGTTGAGTTCATAGGCTCCTTCCAGGACTACCATTCTAAGATTGCCCCATTACATCTTTTTATAGGAACAGCATGATAGAAAAGCAGTTGATTCTCTTCCTCAGGGGAATTAAATCAAACTCCTCCAAAGGGCAAGGTTGTTTTCAGTGGTTGTCTCTGGCATCTGAATGGCACACCTCAATATTTCCTCCCTACTCAACAATCAACAAGCATGTCTTTCTAAAAAAAAATCTCCCCCTACTTCCAGCCGCACAATAAACCCAACATGCTTTCATCCCGTCGAAATCAATACCCTTTACACAGGTGGATAAAAGCATGACTATACCTCTGTTCTTAAACCTAAGCTCCTACAGAGACAAGAAAGCCATCTTTTAATACCTGTGAATCTGAGATCCCTGCATGGGTACAAACACTAAGCGCTAAACCTGGGCATGCCGAGTGATCAATGGTTTCTTTTTCTGAAAGTGAAGCCCTACAAAAGCACAGCAGTGTAGTTCTTCTGTCTTCATCATTCTGCTGTACTTTGAACAGAATCCTATTTACGGCAAATGATGATGGATTGAAAAGGTTATCTTGCTGAGATCAGCACCTTTGGTGCTTGCCAGCTGAGTGACCCCCTCGGTTGATGGATAGAGTACAAGTTTCCCCTAAATGTTCGGTAAGGAAGAGCAAAATTGATGTCTTCACCCTTTCCGCCTCTGCAGATATGTTAAGTCTCTTTTTTAATAATAAAAAAACCTACCCCAAAAGTGTTATGCTGTACAATATTATCCACTTGCATCACTGTTGTTGTTATCTGCTATCTCCATCCAGGTAGGTCACAGCTGTCATATCAGCTGATGCTAATATAAGGGAAATGGAGTCGAAAGGTAACTTGAGCTTCATGATTCAGAAGGCTGCTTGATCCAGGGATGTGAAAGAAGTTGCACATGACATGGGCCGGGGCTGGGGTTTCTCTTTCTTTCTAAACAGAAGCTCATATTACATATCATAAGACATAAATGTAGAAATTGAGGTTGGGCAAACAGAAAAAAAATCCCCACAGACACCAGGATGTTAATCCAATATGCCCACTCAACAAATAATGATGAGATTTCCCATATATTGCATGCCACATTTTACACAGTTTGAAGCAATTAAGATTTTTCTAAGGTAAGCAATTTTTATGTAGCCATATAAAAGTAAACACAGGGAGCTAGTTATAATCACTGCTTGTTAGAGAAAACAATTTTTATTGAACCAAAGAATCTCTGAAGTGCTCTATATTTTACAGATGCTTACAATAACCAACTTAGGGATAGAAATTGCTTAATAAAAAAATATTGTCATGTTTTGCTGGAGGTAGAGTATGCATATTCAGATGCTTTAAAAGTAGTACATCTTCCCTCTTTATGATTTGAATCTCACAATTTGAAGATGATCTGAATCTCAAATTCTTTGTAGCACCTTTTCATTGAAAGGCTATTTCCCTTTTACTGCGATCCTTGAGTGTCAGGCACCAGTTTGTGGGTGTCCATGTGCAAGTTAAATCAAACATCATCCTCACTCGGATGTGTGTCCTCCTTTAGCTATCAGTACATAGCAGAGACATCACAGAGACAGTGAGGATCGTCTTTGCATTTTGTGGATATGCCATTAAACGGTCCTAGCTTGTCATACCCCTGGCTGCACTTTGCTATTAAAATGAAACACTTTCTATATTGACATTGCAAAACTATTTTGGTGAACTATATTTTGGCAGGGAACAGGGGGAGGACCGTGCAGGGAGAGGAAAGGGAGGGGAACTTCTGTTGGACAGTCAGAAGTCCTTGAACATCACTGGATATTGCCCACATAACTTGTACTGTGCAGACTAGCCATTTGAGCATTTCAGGGATGATGAACCTGTAGCCCTCCTGATGTTGTTGGATTCCAACTCACATCAACTTCAGCAAGCAAGAGGTTATATGATACGATATCTTTATTGTTATTGTCCCTTGCGGAACAATGAAATTGAAAAACTACATAAAACTACCACAAAACTACATAAAACTACATAAAAACTGCATAAAACTACTACAAAACTACAGAAAACATTCAAAAACCCCTAAAAACTCTAAAACCCCATTTTAAATTACACTATACTACAGAGACCCCTTATGCTGCGTTTAGATCCAGAATTGCATTAGCGTAGAAACTGTTTCTCAGGCAGCTAGTCCTGGCCTGTATAACCCTATACCTTCTTCCAGAAGGCAGAAGCTGAAAGAGATCATTTCCGGGGTGTGTACTGTCATGTGCTATCTCTGCCGCCTTCTTATGGCACCTGGCAGCATAGATTTGATCTAAGGTGGGAAGAGTGCACCCAATAATTCTCTCTGCAGTCTTTACAACCCTGGATAGCATTGTTTTTTCCCTGGCTGTGCAGCTCCCAAACCACACACACAGACCATAAGTTAGTACGCTCTCCACAGTGCAATGGTAAAATGCCATCAACAGGTCCTTTGAGAGATTGTTTTTCTGGAGGATTCTCAGAAAATATAACCTCTGCTGTGCTCTCTTCACCAGGTCTTTGCTGTTCTCTCCCCAGGTTAGGTCGTCTCTCAACTCCATTCCCAGAAATCAAAACACCGAGACCTGTTCCATATAGGAGTTGCAGCCCAGCAACTGCTAAAGTGCCACAGGTTCCCCACTGCTTCTGCATTTCTTTTTTTTAATGATAGGAAGCCTGCCCTTTGCCATGCACGATACCTACTTCTGTAAGTATTTGTTGGGATAAACTAGCACACCCAACTATTCCTGCTTCCCAACCATTTTCTGTGTTAGCTGATACTCATGGAAAAATAATGTGGGAGTAGGTTTTCCTTTCAACGTGAGCTCAGCCATCACTTCCTAATTTTCGTCCTTTTTCTACAGTCTTCCTGATTACTTCTCATTCCTCTAAGACAGTTCAGTGTTCAGAGAACTTCACAGTTCTTATTTTGTTCAGTGATCCTCACATTGACCCTCTGAGACAGGTGAGGCTAAGGGAAAATGAGTGACCCAAGAGCCTATATGCTGAACTTTTTGTGTGAGTGGGTTTTTGAACCAGGATCTCCCACATCCTTCAAAACCAACAGTCTTTTCATTGCCACACACTGGCCTCCCCACTGTTTCCATGCTGTTTTTCATTTGAAGGAAAAGTTCTCAAATATAAGATGTGAAGTGACCATGGTGGCCTTCGAATACTTCAAAATACAAATCCTCGTGAAATTAAACCTTTGCTTCATCTCTAGGCTTCTAGGAGTATAGCCACTGCAGGCAAGATTTTTACTTTTTTAAAAAAGCAGTTTGTTTATTTCAGAATATTTAAAGTATAATACATTTCTTGACAAGTAGATATTTTGGGGGGGAAATCCTTCTTGTTTGTTTGTTTCATAAAGCAAATGCCTTAGAAGCAACGACATTTAGAAGTGTACGTCTCTGGACAGAACTCTCTAGAAGCTTAAGTAATGAAATAAGGATGATTGGATCTGATGGAATGCCCAGTGGGGACAACATAAACCTACAGACAGAAGTAGAATTTTCAGCTCCTTAAGAAGGGCAAACAAATAACCTGTCTTAAAGCATATACAGTATGTCCTTCACTGAGAGAAGCCCCTGGAGATACCTTGCTTCACCTTAGTTAATCAGATGCATAAGGATAACAGTTAGACAAGCAGATAACTGATTTTTATCGGCTAGAAACTGATGCTTTCAAGGTCTATGCTACTGTTGCCTCTTCAGTAGGTCTATTAATTTTATTCTCAGATTCCCTTTATTGGCATTTAGTTCATCTCTCGTGTCTGTGGGATTACAAATTATTTCCCCCCCTAATTAAACTATCATTGACATTGTGCTGCTTCTGAAGGATCTTTCATCTTAGCTATTTTTCCCTAACCTGGAGCATCTAAGACATCTGGATGAAGTTAAATATATTTGCATGAAATTAATTCTTTCACTTTTACATTTATTCTCCTGGGTTTAAGATTTGGAGATGTGAGTGCACATACTTTCAGGCATACAACTGAACTGTAATTATATTTATTAAACCACAGGTACAACAATGATGGTGACAGTTTGGCTAGGCTTAATATCACATTTGGTCCATGGATGTTTGGCATTATGGTTAAAGCCTCAGAAGATATTTTGTTAATAAAATGAGTGATGATATATAGACAACCATGGGTAAAGCCACCATTTGTATTTTTAAAGACATTATAGTCAGCTAATGTGCCAGCCAAATCTATAATCTTAATTGCTGCAACATGAATTCCTCACTGTGCAATAAATTGTGTAGATCAGGGGTGGTTAACTTGTGGCCCACCAGATGTTGTTCAACTCCCACCAAGCCCAGCCATCTTGGCTAATGATCAGAGATAATAGGTGCCATGGTCCAGTAATATCTGACCCATTGGCTACCCTTGCCAGAAGAGGTGCTCCAACTTGTGCATATTGCTTTATAACACATAATACATCTAATTAGGGAACACATGAAAAGGAAAACATAAACAAAACACTGTACAAGTCAAGTTCTAATCAAGCTTTCTTTTCTTTCACACATTATCTTCCAATCCTCTGAGTTACTTGCATTTCACCGATGGCTGCAATCACAAATTGTGACATCTCCCATCCTTCCACCCCAGTTATCATGTGCCAATGAACTGTCGCCTTTCCACTCCTGATTTCTTCCAATGTGGAATCCTGATTTATAGCTATGGAACGTGTGCCAGTTTATAGGCAGAAAACAGTGTGTTGTTTAATAAGAATGGTCTGTTCTGTGCCTCACACAAACAGAGCCACAGCTCTACCTGACAATAACAGATGCCTTTGGAAAAAAACCAATGGCGTAGATAGTGAAAAGACATGCACTGCAGATGGGACGAGGGCATCGTGGCTCAGAAAGTGTAATATAAATCTGGCTCGAAAAGATCTTTAGTCATTTGACAATCTGGGAAATGCCAAGATCTGGTGCCTTAATGATGCAATGTTGGATTGGCTATCCAGTGAAAAATGTATGCAAAGTCACTGCAATATATCTACCTAGTTTACTGCAGGGCACAAGGTACATATGAGCAGCAGGGATTTGAAAACAACATATTGGAAGGAGACTAAGCAATGAGAGTTCCTTTCTGTAAATTAAGAAAAAGGAACAGAGCTTCAAATAGGATAAATCAGCACTGGTTGTTGCCGTTCACCTAGGCCTTTTAAGGAACCTGGGTGTCTCAGGTTTAAATTGATTTCAAATTGTGTTCCACTTCTAGTTCATTTTTAAAATTAATATGTTATAATTGTTATTGTTCTATATTGTATTTTAATGTTGTTGCAGTTGTTTGCCTTGTGAGCTACCTAGAAAACGTTTGTTATATAGAAATGTAATAATTAAATACCAAACCTTCCAGATTGACAAACATTTGGCATCTGCATGTTGTCAACATTCATTTTTTGCAGGGTGTTCTGTGCTTTCTTTTGCCTTTTTGCTGTTCTGAGAAAGACAGCGAAATATCAGGCTATTCTAGAGATGGTGTTACAAGCTGGAATTTAGAAACATCCAAGGACCACATGTTAGCCACCCTTGATCTAAGGGTTCCTTAGCCATGTAATGTTAGAGAGCATGACTTCTTGAGATATATTCTTTACCAATGCCTTAGTGAGCTGTGAAAAGCTTTTGTTTATTTAAAGGTGGATATTTATTATTTCTCTTATTTATGACAGATATATTAATCATATGTTTATGGAAAGCTTTAAATTTTAATGTTTTTGTCATCTTGGACATGTATTTGGCTAACAACAACAACAATTTATTATTTATACCCCACCCATCTGGCTGGGTTTCCCCAACTATTCTGGGTGGCTTCCAACAGAATATTAAAATACAATAGTCCATCAAACATTAAAAGCTTCCCTAAACAAACTATTATGAGTGCTTGATATTATGATTGTTTATTGTTCTTGCAGCCTCTTTGAACATATTGTGGACAAGTGGCATATAAATAAGTTGTGATGATGATGTTAATGGTTAACTCTCTTTGAGACAAAGCATCATATCCTATTGCTCTGCTTGATCTTTATTTATCCTCATTAATATGAATAATTTCCAGTTTGAAACTTAGCTCCATTCTTAGAGCCTCTGCCTATTTATTTTGACATTTGATTATCCACTATCATATATATACATACCATGCATTCATTTCAAGATTTTTACCCTACAAAAACATGGCTCCATCACCGAATAAAAACTTGAAAAACATATAAATTTTAAATTTCACGTGTAAACAACAGATCAAACAATCAACAGCAGCAAAGGATTAATCTGTGCAGCAGCTTTTAAGAAAACATATGCTAGCTAATTCAGTTCTCAATGGATTCTTAGAACAAAAATATTTACTAACTTTCTTAAAATAAAACCCAGCTATCTTAGCAGAATGTTCCTTTCAGTTTCCCTCTGTTCCTCATTGCCACCCACCCCCAATATTAAGTACAGTATTTACAACTATATCTACAACTTTAAATACTTATCTAGTTCCATCTACTGCTAATTGAACCAATCTATTGATTGCAGTGGCATATTATACATTTAGGCTACCATAATATGCTCACTTTCTTGGGAATAAGCCCCACTGAAATAAAGGAGATTTACCTCTGAGTAGACATGCATAGTATCACACAGTTACAGTAAATTCCTATTTATGTAAAATATCATGATGAACATTTCCTGACCATATCAAGTTAAAGAAGCTGTAATGTTTCTTTCCAGAACTGTGAACAGAGAGCCAGTATTGAGTTGTTCCAGGGACCCCAGAGGCAAAAAACAAAGGTCCCTTTAGCAATGTAAGTGTGTGAGACATTAAGGGAAAGGGGGTAGGTTGTTTAGCACAGGGGTCAGCAAACTTTTTCAGCAGGGCACCGGTCCACTGTCTCTCAGACCTTGGGGGGGGGGGCGGCGGACTATATTGGGGGGGGGGGGATGAACGAATTCCTATGCCCCACAAATAACCCAGAGATGCATTTTAAATAAAAGGACACATTCTACTCATGTAAATACATGCTGATTCCAGGACCATCCGTGGGCCGGATTTAGAAGGCGATTGGGCCAGATCTGGCCCCCGGGCCTTAGTTTGCCTACCCATGGTTTAGCTGGTCAAAGGTGAATTTAGGGGAGCACAACCAGTTTGGTTGCATTGGGTGTGGAACCTTGAGGAAGCTGCAGAAGGCTCTGCAACTATGAGGTAAAATGCAAGGAGACGGGTGCTGAATTTTGGGTCTGCACAGGGTGCTGCTGACATTTGAGACCCCAAGGTCCACCACTGAGTGGGGTGCTGGAAGCAGAGACCACAGATCTGTTTTAAATATTCTTTAACCATATCTCTATTTCCTGATAGGCTGTCAAACAATAATCTTCCCATTCTACACATGCCCTCCTAAAGACCAATTGAGTCCAATGGGGCCTACTTCTAGATAAGTCTATACAGGGCTGCAGCCCAAATGTCTGATAAGAAAGCAAAATATCCCTCTTAAGTTTTATATGACATGAACCTTACATTAGATTCAGTTACCGGGCAAAGTTTGCATCCCCACATAAGTTTAAAAAGCACTGGAAATTGTATTATATGGGAAGGTTGACAGCGGTAAATTAGGATCAAGGGCAGTATCCCTTTTGCTGATCCTTCATAGATATACCTTAGATTAGATTCATCATCTGTAAACCACATTACCAACCATACAAGGACTCTGATGCGCCTTGCTCTTCCTTGAGATTGCGTTTTCACATACGTTCTGAAAAACACATCAGTGCTAGGCTTAAAATGCCACAATCCATAAATAAATGGCACATTGACAACCTTCACCTCTTTTCTCCTCAAAACTAAAGTTTTCTGCTGCATGGAGCATCAAATTCCTGCCAAAGAAATAGCCCGCCCTTCAACATAATGCTTGCATTCTTGTACTGCATCAGCAGTCAGCCTTGATTTGATGTAGAGGAAATAACAGCTTGCCATCTACTCAAGGTAGAGAGAGTCACCTTGGAAGATGTGCATTATCTTTATCTTTGTGGCTCCCGATATGCTGTGCAATACACATGAACTTACTATTATCTATTTTTTTCAGCATGGCCAACACAGCAGAGTTTAGTTTTACTTATGTAGAGGTCAAAAAATGGGGGAGAGTTCCCTCCCTGCCTCTCTCTCTCTCTCTCTCTCTGCCCGAAGAATAAGAGTTTTTTCACTGGCTCCAAATTACACTTGGCTTGGGGACTGCATTTATATACATTCTTTGAGATGGTAAAATGTGTTGTACTGAATTGTCTCAGAAAATGCTTTGATTTTCATACAGATCAGCAACATCAATTGCAGGTGTTTCGGTCAATGTTCATGCTGTATTTTTAACAGTGAGGAATTAGGGGAATGGGAACAACTAATTTTAACATAATTCAGCCCCCCTCGCCCCCGCCTCCCTTCCTTAGCTATGTGATCTATTGACCTGGTCGTTTTTTAATACAACAGATCCAGGTGGTATAGGGATGGCTAAATCCATCATTTTCAGTTTCTCTCTGTTGCTCATTCCCCCCCAATCTGAAATTCAGTTCACCACATTTTCATATGAGTTTGTTATTTATTTTAACTTCAGGGTAGGTGGGGTAGGAATCAGCAACAGTTTAGTGGGCATTTATCTGACTATACATGTTTCTGTATGCAATTTCCCCTAATAGACACATTTCCCCACATTCCCCCCTAAAGACTCTCCTCCCTGCAAGAGAGGGGAGTGGTTGTGGACACGAGCCCGAGCTCCGCCCATAGCAGGGGGCATTAGCCCCCTGCCTTCTCCTCTCACCTGGCTGGCGCCCACGCCCCTCGGCAGGCACCCAACCAGGTGCCTCCCAGGGGGCGTGTGCAGCAGCCTTTTGCTGCGGCGCCAGCCTCTCCTCGGCCTCATTCTTCTCCGCCGTCCCGTCGCGAGTCACCCACCCTCCACTCCCTTTGAGCTCAGGGGCTTAGTCATTGGCCTCGCTATGGACCTTAGGTTGGTCGCCCTGGTTGTCCAGGGGGCCTGGTAGGAATTTTTCCATTTGGCATTAGGCTTTTTGGTTTTTTCGCCTACCTCGTAGCAATCGTCACAACTTTTGTGGTATTGGTGGGTAGGTTAGGCATTGGAATAATGTGTCGTGGTGCGTCGAAGGGCTAGGTGTGGCCATCGCCTATGCCTTCAATTTTTGGGTATTCCGTTAAAGGGATCTGGCGGTCGTGTATTCCGTCCGATGCCTGCTTGGCGGGAGGCCATGGCACGACCCTCGGTGACATCAGGGGTGAGCCTATAGTTGGATTAGCATCAACAGGCTCCACCTACTGGTGAATAAACCCACTTGTTTTAGATATCCAATGCCTAAGCCAATACCTCTTCACTGCTGTAATCAATAAAGTTGTGGCCTTTTCTTGCCCATTAACCTTATATCACGTGTCCTTGCGTATTCATTTCACACTGCGGGGGTCGGGTCCTTGAACCACAATATAATGCCTTTTTACTAATAGATATGCTTTTTTATGTGCACATTCTCCTAATATATGCAAGTTTGCCCATATTTTTGGGTCAGAGACCTGTACCACACAATGCAGAGAAGTGTGAATTTCAAAGGTTAGCAGTGTTTCAGTTCCATGCATTGCTTCAGGAAGTGTGAACTGTGTAGGTCTGCATTAAATTGGGAACCAAAGTTAATTTCTTCTGCTTATCCAAGTTTCACTGAGCTGGGGGTGGAGCTGTCCAGATGACAAGTCTGTGTTGCGGAAAGGTAAGGGATGAGAAAGGTTCAGCTCCCCTTATTGGATTGCAGCCACATGCACATGAAGAGCAAGCATCCTATGCCATTTACCTTGGTCCTCTGGGTGGCTGCTGCATTTGGTGGCAGTAGAATCTGTCCAGAATAAAGTTCTCCATCAGCTTGGGATGCCAGCAGACATCCACATGTGGTGATGTTGTGGCAGTCCAACAGTCCTTGCAGTGGCTCACACAACTGAGATATAAAAGATTCAATGCCAGGAGCCAGTTGAGACTGTCATGTTGACAAATTAAGCTGCATGCCTTCTGAATGTGATTTATGAATAAAGTAATCCGCTTAATGCCGTATTCCTTATTTGTGATATGGTTTTATTGGTAATGAAGAGTGGCATGCATATCTGAGTATTATGCAAATAAGCTTATTCATCTGATGCAAGTGCAGCCAGAAAGTTAGCACAAGTCACAGTAAAGCATAGAGCATGACAGCCTTTTACCAGTCTGGCTACTAATGAATATTTCTTCCCATGATTTTGTTTGTTCTCTGCATATAATACAAAAACATAGTAGGGGAAAGGAATAGGATATGGAGAAACTGCCTACTAATTTAATGTAACTTTTGTTGACCTTGCTTAACATAAGCTTAACACAGTTTGAGATTTAGCCATCATGAATTAATTCATATTTTCAGAATTTTTATTTACTATTTTTGATAGCCGGCTTTTATCTTTCTTACTTAAAAACAAGCTTAACTGATCTTTTCAATGATAGAGTTATCTTTTCTTTAATACTGAACACAGAAGTGATCTGCATGATTGTTATCGTTTGCTAATTATAGTTTATGAACACACAGGATTGGTTTCTTTCATGAAAAGAGGGGGATATAAAGAACAACAATAAAAAACATGAAACTCCTTATGATCTGTCCCAACAGTTGTTTGAGATGTGACAAATATTTTTAGAGCATCTAATTTTCATATATACTCAGAAACACTAGCACTGTGCAATATAGAGAAATTATGCTGATAGTACAAAGAGTCCCACTGAAATTAATGAGCTCTTTATTACTGTGATTGTAATGACTCCCCAATGGGCAATACATGCTGGAACAATACTCCGATAGCTTTGCTGTGTAGCAGTCCTTCTCCCTCTCTTTCTTGATATCTGTGTACACGTACACACACAGAGAGAACGTTTTGTTAATCTGGACCTTGGTGAGCTGGAGAATCAGCAACTACAGCAAATTTAAAATACACAGAATGTTGACATTGTGGTTCGAGGACCCGATCCCCGCGTAGTGGAATGAAAACACGAGGACACGTGATATAAGGTTAATGGGCAAGAAAAGGCCACAACTTTATTGATTACAGCAAGTGAAAAGGTATTGGCTTAGGCATTGGATTACATCAGCTGACTCCACCCCCTCAGAGAGGGGTGAGTCTAAAACAGGGGGGTTTATTTACCAGTAGGTGGAGCCTGTTGATGCTAATCCAACTATAAGCTCTCCCCTGATGTCACCGAGGGTCGTGCCATGGCCTCCCGCCAAGCAGGCATCGGACAGAATACACGACCGCCAGATTCCTTTAATGGAATACCCAAAAATTGAAGGCATAGGCGATGGCCACACCTAGCCCTTCGACACACCACAACACATTATTCCAATGCCTAACCTACCCACCAATACCACAAAAGTTGTGACGATTGCTACAAGGTAGGCGAAAAAACCAAAAAGCCTAATGCCAAATGGAAAAATTCCTACCAGGCCCCCCGGACAACCAGGGCGACCAACCTAAGGTCCATAGCAAGGCCAAAAGAAAACTGAGACCCTGAGCTCTAAGGGAGTGGAGGGTGGGTGATTCGCAACGGGACGACGAAAAGTGAGGCCAGAAGGCTGGTGCCGCAGCATTTTGGGCTGCTAAACACGCCCCCTCGCAGGCACCTGGTTAGGTGCCTGCCCGTGGGCGTAGGCCAGCCAGGTGAGTGGGAGGCAGGGGGCTAACGCCCCCTGCTTGAGGCGGAGTCCGGCTCCCGACCACAACCACTCCCCTCTCTTGCAGGAGGAGAGTCTTTCACACAATACATTTAGACCACTATGATACCACTTTAAACAGACTTCACCCAGAGAATTCTAGGTACTGTAAAGCTGAGAGTTGTTAGGAGACCATTATTCCCCAGAACTACAGTTGCCAGATTTCTTTGTCATGATGGATTAATTGTTAACCCACTCTGAGAACTAAAGCTCTAGGGGGGGTATAGGGGTCTCGTAACAATGCCCAGCAGCTTTAACTAATTAAATCTCTCAGAATTATTTGGGGGATGCCCTGACCATTTAAAGTACAGTATCACAGTTCCTGAAGACAGCAGTGCCTGGAGTACTCTGGCCCATGGGATCACGAAGAGTCGGACACGACTAAACGACTAAACAACGACTAAACAACAACAATAAATCACAGTTCCTAGGCTGGAGCAGCCATGAAGGATCAATGTGAACAACCCTGGGTCATTTCTGTGCACACTGCTTGGACCTCTCTGCTAGATTTCGCTGCCCATTATGTGAAACCTTGGCATCCTGAAGCATGATAAGAACAGAAAACAGTGAAACTAAAATCAGAGTATAACATGTTTTTGCAAGTCAGTTGTGGAGTCTGTTAAAGGGCCCGGCATGGAAAACCACTGACAAAGCAAGGGTCCAAGTTACACTTTCCCCCTCTAGTAATTTGTAGTAATTTGCGGAATAAGTCTTATGTGGGTGTGCACATATGAGTAATGAAATTAAGGTCAAAGATTAAAAGTCCCCACATAACTGCTCCTGTTCCCGGAGGGTATAAAATGTATATAAAGACTTATGGAGATTGTTTTGTTTCTATATTCCTTCTGTCTTTCTGCTCAGTTTTGTGTGCTTCTGCCCAGCTGAAGGCCAATGGGCCTGGTATACTCCCTTGGACTGGTAACTATTACTTTTATTATAATCTAATGTGCTAGAACGGTGGTTCCCAATTGGTAACCCACACAGGGCGTCTGTGGCGCAAAGCTGTCAACTGTATGGGATATTCCATTTTGTGGAGCTGTGCTCTTGTCCAGTTTTGCATTGGGACATGTACAGTTATGGTGGCATTCACATAACAAAAACTACCACCGAGATATCAACATTTTCAAAAGTAGGGGTCCATGGCTTGGCTTTTGAAAAAGAGGAGATCCACAGTTCTTAGCTAATTGGGAACCACTGTGCTAGAGAATTAAGAAATGCTTCTGAACTAGATGGGCTGGTAGAAGTTAGGAGATTATGTTAACAATATTATTCACTCTAAACGACTGATTTGTCAGTGCAATTATTAGTTCATGCTGTTATTAAACCAATGCATTTTTAATGCACATTGCTTTATTTTCTTTAAATTTTATCTTATGTAATTTCTTTTAAGTTTTGATAACTTGCTTTATTTTAATTTTAATTTTAAATTTCATAGTACCATTAAGCTTTGTGTGCCAATAAACCGAGTCATCTCAGTCCCAATCTTAAATCTGTGGTTATTGCTTGTTATGCTTTACTCCTCGTTCCACTGGGTTGCTGATGAGCAAATTCTAACCTTGATTGAAGGACCCAATTAGTGCTGATGTATTAGCCAGGATTAGCTTTGATTGGTTTTCCAGATTAACACACTAATCCAAAATTTTATACACGTATTAACACAAAAAAATTCAGAAGAATCTTTCCCTCATTAAAACATTCAAAGGTTATTTTTTTAACAAACCTAAGAAATCATTATAAATGTCTATAGCATCATCATCATTGTCAGGTTTATTTATATGCTGCTTTTCCAAATTATGCTCAAAGCACAATAGTAGAATAAGGAAAATTAAAAGGACGTTTAACAAACAGAAGGACATCATCCTCTTTCCATGCTCCTCCCAATGGAAACATGCAGATGGGACTGGTAAGTTTCTGTAGATATTTTTTGTATTAGTGGGACTGGGAGTATTAACTATGTATGTGTGAATAGACTAGTTATTGCCTCACATTTAATATTGTAGATATATCCCTGATTTAAGTCATTAACATACTGTCTTCTCTTGTATATTATTTACTACAAAGGTAAGTCTTAATTATGCATTCTCAACGTATTTTTAATTTTTATTCTTAATTTTAATTTTCCTTATTCTATTTGTTAATTCAGTGCAATTATGTTACAATTGATTTTGACAGCTCAATTGATGACTAAGCTCTTTAGCAACGAAATGTCTGATTACCGGAACAACGTCCAAGCACTGAACCACTGGTATATCACAAGTGGACTCTTTATTACTGCGTTTGCAATTGTTCAAGATAAAATTTATTTTGGAAAGAGAAGAAATGAGCACTGAACCACTGATATATTACAAGTAAACTCTTTATTTACTGTGTTTGCTATTGTTTAAGATAAAACCTATTTGAGAAAGAAACTGCGTTTGCCATTTTTGTGGATGTTTATTGTTTGTTTATAGATAGTTGCCTTGGTGATATTATCTTGTGTTGATCACAGTAGTCATTGTATCACCACCCTGTTCATTGTTTTATTGTGCTAGTTTCTCAGCTGGTGGGTTGCTGTGGCTTGCCAGGAAGAAGACTGGCAAGAAGATTGCTGTGCAATGCATCGGTGGAACCAATCAGGTATTTCAGCCAGTGTGTTTGCACTGCACCAATCTCCCTGTTGCTCTCTCCTTCTCCCTGCTGACAAACAAAAGTGAGACACCCTCTGCCCTGCTGCAGCCACCAGGAAACTAGTCTAGTGGCTCTGCCTCACCTAGCAAGTTACTCCTACCCTGTGGAACGCCCTCCCAGCAGATGTCAAGGCAATAAGCAACTATTTTATTTTTAAAAGACAACTGAAGGCGGCCCTGTTTAGGGAAGTTTTTAATGTTTGATGCTGTATTGTTTTTAATATTCGGTTGGAAGCCGCCCAGAGTGGCTGTATAAATAATAAATTATTATTATTATTATTATTATTATTATTATTATTATTATTATTATTATTATTATTATTAGAATAGCTCTTGACTAGGCTGTTAAAAACTACTCTCTTTTATAAGGATTCTGGTGGTTTAACTCTTTCTAACCCATGTATTTTTCCTACTGAAAATTCCTCAATGTCTGTTACTTGCTCTTCAGGTTTTCCATTGCAGAAAATGACATCTTCAGGGGGATATAACAGTTTCTGGAGGTGATTTTTATCAGAAATGGACCCAGGGAAAGGCTTAATTTACCCCAGCATGGTGGTCCTTATTGTACTATCTCCTCCCCCATGTTTGAAAATTAAATGTGGAGGGGAGAATGGGAGGGAAGGTGATGTGTGTCATGTCTAAACTGATCCTAATGTTGTTTGTATTGGTGCTTAGAAGATATCAACCAGTAAAAAAGTGTATTTTCATGCACTGAGACTGAAGACATTGTATAAAGGTTTTCAGATATATAAATCATTAGGACAGGTAATTTAACAGCATTTGTTTTATAAATTATGGAGTGTAATAGAATACACCAGCAGCAAAAAATAAGATCTAGGCAGATAATGGCCTATTTATTTCCACCCTTACCAGGGAAGTGATTTCATTTCATATGTAGATGAAGAGGATGCTATAAAACATATCACACAAGAAGGCAATCAACAATCTTTGTGACAAAAATAATCATTCATGGTGTCTTCATCAGAAATTAATAGCAAAGCTATATTAACAACCCTGTCCTATTCCCAGGAAGAGGCAATGCATACAAATAGCATTTCCTTTTCTCAATAAGCATGTGAAGTGTTCAGAATTATAGGTAGGTGATCTAGTCATTAAAATATGTTTATGAAATGATCTGAGTGTGCAATTATGTATTTATGTTCAAAATGTATGTGCTTCTCTCCAACATGTTTTAAAGTGGCTTACAACAACCAATATATGATGTGGTTATGTGCTGAAAGCCAAGTGGATCTCATTCTGACCGCGACTTGGATGGGAGGGAAATTGAGAGCCTTGTGGGAGCTGCTTTGAACATCTTAGATGATAACAATATTACAAAAAGGAATGGTATCCCACCATGATATCTCCCATAGCATCTTCAAAGAAGGAAGTCTCTTTTGAATCATACGTGCTTTGAGAGGCTGGCCCTTTTATACAGTCTGTAAAGACTGGTCTTTTAGACAGGCATCATGTAAAGAATGTTGGTTTGTCTCCAATGAATTTTTATTGGCCACATTTTGTTTTCACTGCTGGTTTTATTGATGTTGTTTCTGCATTGTATTTTGTGGTTTTAATTGTTGTCCCTCGTCTTGCAAATCATTGCATCGAAAGGCAGGCTATGTGTTTTCTAAACAAATCAATAAATTTTGCAACTCCTTCTAATCTGCTAACTTTGCTTTGTATCAATTAGTGCCAGGCTGAAATCTGTCCTCCAAATCCTCAAAAAGTTTTTCCTCCTCTGTGAAAGAAGCCTCAGTTTTTCTACCTCATTTTTGGACCACCTGAAAATTTATTTGGAATTTCAGAGGGTGTGGAGTTTTCAGCTTCCCATAGGTGATTGTGGGTGGTGCACAGGGATGGGATCAAAATTCAATTCTGTTCACATTTAACCATGAACCTACCTAATCTGTACTTCCTGAAACAATATGACAACTGAAACAAACAGTAAGCCATCCTTTGAAATTTGCACTTCTCCAAATCTTGCAGTGCAGCTCTTCTGCCAAGAAATGCATACAAAAGTGCATATATTGGGGTAAAGCATACATCAAAAATACATATATTAGTGAAAATAGCATACAGAAATGGATTGTATCAGGAAAAATTGTTTTGCAAAAATATGTATGCTCAAGCATACATTAGGAAAAATCTGCCCTGAAATTCTGGTAAAGTTTCATGAAATTTCTGGGGAAGGGAAATCCCCAAACTGATGTGGAAATGTGGAGAGCTGAAAATGACAGATTGGAAAGAAACAAAGTTGAAAGATTCAGCCATCTTTAGTGGTGGGTAGGTGTTTTCTTTCCAGTAAACATTTCTGCAACACTCTGCAGCCTCCCTAGCTGCCCACATTTCCTGATCTCAAAGAGCCCCATGGGAGAAGTAACTTTACAATGTCTTTCTTTTGAATTTATTAGAAGTGTGGGCACCTGAAAAAGCTGCAACAGGCATGGATTGAGTGGGAGAGAGAGCCAACAAGGGTGTACATGCCCCAGGCAGCAGGTTACAGGGGGCAGCAAACAGCCTTATTCCCAATGACACCCCCCCCCCACACACACACACAAACATTGCTATCAGGAAAAGTCATTTCTCCTTTGTGCCCTCTACTACCAAGAAAATAATCCTGTGCATAGTTCTTTTTCTCAGTGGTGTGGTAGTGATGGCACAAACCAGAAGTCTTCCTTCTCTTGATGGTGGTGAAGCAGGGGTGCAGACGAAAGGGAGAAAGTCTGCAGAAAAGTGAGGTGCAGTTCAGACTTTTGCCCCCAGTGGCAAAATACGTAGGACTTGAACTGCAGATTACTGGTGTGTTGATGTGTTGGCCAACTAGAAAGGGAAGAATGATATTGACATTTTCCTTCCTTTTGCTAATTTTCATTTTCCCAGTCATTGATGGGAAATGATTGGGGAGTGAAATGTAGGCGAAATTTTCAGCACAGCACTGGTATTAGTGTGCAGGATGTTTTTTTAAGCACTGAGATCTCTTGAATTGTTATTCAACAAATTGTCTATTAATTAATAGGTGTAAATTAATTGCCGCTGCCACTATTATTACCACTACTGTGCCAGCATTTAAAAGAAGCAGTCAATATAATTATTTCTTTCATCATATTTCAATATCAAACTGTGATCTTATACGTCCACCATGTTTTAGAAATTAATCAATTTGCACTTGCTTCTATGTACTATGACCTGGAAATAATGTCCCAGATAGCATTAAAATGAACACCAAATCTATTTGGGTCACAGATTTTTTGTGCATAAATTTTGTGGTTTATTTGGGGGGGGGGAATCTTTCATTTATTTATTCCGATAAGGCAGGGCTGGTGGATGGCTTTAAAAATGCAATGTTTGGAATGTATCATTTTAAATTTTCAAATGTCAGCCTTGCATTCCTGTCACACTTAACTTGCTGTGAGAATTTGAAGTATTAAAAGATACAGATCTTTAATGAGTGTACTAAGCTATTTTTCCTTATAACTTAATTGCCCAGATCATTTTGATGCTTCAAGGCAATGTTTGAGCAGCTGTGGAAATTTTGTTACATGTCCACAGAGTCCCATAATACACAGTATAGGCATCTGGAGAGAAACCAAATTTGACAGAGTACACCACAAATCTGCTCCATTATGTATCTGTTCTCCGAAATGTTTTATTCTACAAATAATTTAAATTACTTTCACAAATAGACAACATAAATAAATGACCATTTTGTGCTTCTCTACTGCAACACGCTCAGCAGACATACCGGTAGTCAAGCCAAGGAACTGTATCCAGTCTAAGTTAGTCATGCTTTAGTCACATTTAATTGATCCTAAGTTAGGATCCTTCCAGATGTGCCATTCATCTTTCTAAAGCTGCTGCTTCTAGGAAATGTTTATTGGAGGGAAATTGTAGCAAACTGGCCCACATGACCAATCACATGTTCCCGGTTTTCTGGAGAGGAGTTGTGCTCTTCCCCATCCACATTACTTATGGGGTACATTCTGAAGAAGTGTGTATGGTATCTGAAGAAGTGTGCGTGCACACGAAAGCTCATGCCAGAACATACTTAGTTGGTCTCTAAGATGCTACTGGACAATTTATTTATTTATTTATTTATTGGGATACATTCAGCTTGTATTCAGCTTGTGGTATTTATTGCAAAGGGATAATATGAGGAAACTGTTATATTGAAGAACTAGCTTTCCTCTTTTCTGGAGTCTCCCAGGCTATTATAAACATGATTGAGTTGTGAATGGTAAATAACTATTATCTACCAAAGCAACCAGTAATGCCTCGTGAGATGACAGCATTGGACTCTCAGCTTCCCAACACAGTGGGTTGCTAGTGTTTACCAAAGTGGAAGGGCTGGGATGCATGGAGCTTGGCACAGTGCCAGAGGAGGACCAGATTGGCTCTGCCACCACACGCCCAGCTTCCCTTGACTTGAATCTCCCTTTCCTTCTCACTAAGTGCCAGCAGCACATTGTGTTGGAAACCTGTGACAGCAATGGTGCCCCTTCTCAACTGCCTCACTAGCCGTTACTGATAGTAACTCATTGAAAATCAATTCCATTAAAAATATATGACTGTATTATGCATGAAGTATATTATGGAAAGCTGAATTTTTCACCCTTTCATATGCACACGTTTTTAGAGATTATGGCAGGTTTTCTATTAAATATTGAAAGAGAGTATGAGGCTTTTTCAAGTTCATTAGAATTGGGGGACACACCTAAATGTGATGGTATTAATCATATCCCAATAGCCTGTTGTATAGACAGAATGTCTATAATACAAGCTGTATATATGTTCACATTTATATCTTCCTTCCTTCTAGCAGCTTAGGGCAGCATTTTTATCCTCATCAACCTAGGAAGTAATTTACACAGAGAGAGTCAAGTCAAGACCAATAGTGAACTTCATGATTTAGCAGAGATTTGTACCCAAATTGTCCCAGTCAAATTCCTAGCTAAATGAAGGGTGCTGTTGGTACCAACAATCAGGTAAAGATAACACCATAATGTTAGATCTGTGTGGAAGTAAGTAGTTTGGAAAGCCTTGTTTTATTTCCCCATGATTTTCCACTTGTTGGCAGATATCCCAAGAAATATCATGGTGGATCAGATATAACGAGTTTCTTAACACCTTTGAGTGCCTCCTTGAGTCTCTACTTGCATGTCCTGAAAATGATCTGCACATCTAGCCCAGCCTTGGAAATTTCACAGATAGTCATCAAGCAGAAGAGGACGGAGCAGGAGTCCTACACTTTCTATCACTTTTGCAATGAGTTAAAGGATAATATTGCATATATTGCCCTCCATCCTAGAGCCATCCTGTCCTCCATGTTAGAGGATGCAAAGAGAAGCAGTTAAACTGACAAACTTGAGTGAGGGGGAGCACCTTCAATGTAGCAGTGAAATTATCAAGAGTTTTGAACTCCTTGTCAAGTTCACTTCAACAAAGCAGGGAGGTCTCCCACAGGGTTGGGAGAAAGCTTGCCAGTTTAGTTGTTACTCTCTGTAATCTAGTCTGCACACAAACTGCTGAATTTTTAAAGGTGCTGCATATCAAACCACATCTCATGTTTTGAATAGCATGGAAAAGAATTTGCATATTCTTTCACAGAGAATACATATCACCGACCAAAATTAAATTGTATGGCACTGGGCATGAATTAGTTCTAGACTACTTCTACACCAGTAGAACCATACTATCTGCTTCAGAATTGGAGCTTTTGGGGTTACCATACCACACTTATATAGAACTACCCAGCCATTATATCACATTAGTATTCATAGCGATGCTGTATGTTTCAGTGTATATCTCTGCAATTGCACTTTGCCTGATATTTTATGCCAATTAGGAATGATAAACTATTCATTCCTATAGTGGATGTCGAGTATGCCCTAAGGAAACCAAGGCAATATTGCATCTTTATATCAGTAACAGTTGTGGAGAGCAAAATAGCATAATATGACACATATTGGCACAGAGCCTTTAGTTTAAAAAAGGACCCCTGACAGTTAAGTCCAGTCACGAACGACTCTGGGGTTGTGGCACTCATCTCACTTTACTGGCCAAGGGAACCGATGTTTGTCCACAGACAGTTTTTCTGGGTCATGTGGCCAGTATGACTAAGCTGCTTCTGGCGAACCAGAGCAGCACACGGAAACACCGTTTA
Organism: Podarcis bocagei; assembly: GCF_964188305.1. Lineage (NCBI taxonomy): Eukaryota > Metazoa > Chordata > Lepidosauria > Squamata > Lacertidae > Podarcis > Podarcis bocagei. The sequence goes on along the minus strand of NC_138130.1, from coordinate 68,235,177 downwards.
CTTTCCCGCCTGAGCGGTACCTATTTATCTACTTGCACTTTGATGTGCTTTTGAATTGCTAGGTTGGCAGGAGCAGGGACCAAATAATGAGAACTCACCCCGTCATTGGGATTCGAACCGCCAACCTTCTCATCAGCAAGCCCTAGGCTCTGTGGTTTAGACCACAGCGCAACCCGTGTTATTATCAAAGATGACAAATAAATGTACCAAGCTAACTTAATGCTGTAAGGTGAAAAACTTCATTGATGGCACTGTCACAGCATTGTATCCTACTTTATCTCCTATTTCATATTTATTGGATATAACAATGCTTCTTGTTGTAGGATCATCCCTACCAACAGTATTCTGAATACATTATATTTTGCTGATATTTTACCATACTTAACACACAAATGTGCACATATTAATTATGCAGGTTTCTATTATACTGATATCTTTCTATTGCAGAAACATACTGAACTTGAAGACGATCTTATGAACAAATGCAGTACTACTCAGTGCAGCCCTATATATGTCCATTCAGAAGTTGCATTTAATGCAACAGAAATCATGCAAAGGTTAATGGGTATAAGATTGCAGCTACTGGTACACGCAATCTAGTATTTTCTGAGCAGCAAAATCCCTACAAGTTGGCTGTGTGTGTGTGTGTCCTTAGCACTGCTTACAGAGATCCTTTTACCAGAGGTGGAAAGGGCTGAACATAGAACATGGTGTGCACTTCTTGCTATGCACAAGGTCTGTAATCCTTCATGTATTTGCTCAGTAAAAGGAACATAAGAGATAATTGTTTGCATACAGCGCTGGCAGGATTGCGACCTAGCATAGTGCTTTCTAGGAAATGTTCATGTTTTAATATAGAGCTTTTCACCTGATAAATTATGGAGAATTCTAATATTTCATTGCATTATGATAGTGTAGCCTTTCAGTGGCCCAGTTTGTATGTAACACTGAGCCAAAACATGGCTTGGAGCAAACAAGCAAAGCTGTGAGCTTCTGCTGAGATGATTTCAGCCATACCTTTGAACCCAGGCTGATTGCTTATCTTTCCCAGACATACCACAAGCAGTAAGCCACAAAACAAATCTTGGCAACAGTGTTTGACTTGTGTGGAATGAGATAAACCACAAACCTAGGTTCAGATGTCTTACTTTACAGCAGCAGGACTAGTGAAGTGACTACAAACTTCTCCTTGTGAGGTGACATTAGCTTACTCACACTAATTCTTGGTTTGGCTTACCATAACATGTGAACTGCAACAATGAGTGTTTTTTTTAAATAGATGTATAGTTTATAGGTACCATTTATATTTGAAAATTAGAAAACAACTGAAAAATTATAATAACTGAGAGGCTCTAGCATATTTTAGCCTGCAAGCTAGGTAAAGGTAAAGGTACCCCTGCCCGTAAGGGCCAGTCTTGACAGACTCTAGGGTTGTGCGCTCATCTCACTCTATAGGCCGGGAGCCAGCACTGTCCGCAGACACTTCCGGGTCACGTGGCCAGCGTGACAAGCTGCATCTGGCGAGCCCGCGTAGCACACGGAACGCCGTTTACCTTCCCACTGGTAAGCGGTCCCGGGGGTACTTTCGAACTGCTAGGTTGGCAGGCGCTGGGACCGAATGACAGGAGCGCACCCCGCCGCGGGGATTCGAACCGCCGACCATGCGATCGGCAAGTCCTAGGCGCTGAGGTTTTACCCAAAGTGCCACCCGCGTCCCTTGCAAGCTACATGAAGCCAAATAAAAGGAGACTGCAAATAAAAGTTTTTAAGGGTTAGAGGATAGTGTATAGTTTTCAGTCAACAATTTCAGTTTCTTTGGTTTATGCATGTTGAATAATAAACACACAAAGTAAAGTCCTGTATTATTGCTTCACACAGAGGAGTCCTCTTACAGTGAATAATTTTGGTCATGCTGGCTGAATCTTTGCTAACTGTGATATTCAGAAGAATAATTCAGTGGGACAGCTGTATAATCTGGTAAGATTTATAGATTTACTTTCTTAAAAAAACAACCAACCATTATTGGCTTCTATGAGCATGTTTCACCCACCTGTCACAATACAACCAGAACTCTGAGATTGAATCCTATGCACATTTACTGAGTGTGAGCCTGACTGAATGTGGTGGGATTTGCAGTTGAGCAAAGATACTTAGGGTTGGGTGCATTGCAAGCTTTTGAGTGTGTATGATGGATTTCACTGCATAAGGAGTGAACAGAAAACTCCTTATGCTTATGAGGGTGTGTTTCTTCACTCAGATCACACACCAAACCTACAAACAATGAAAGCTAGGAGACAGGTAGCATGGAATTCATATAACATCTAGGTTGGTCCATAGTGTTGACAGGCCATCTATTTGGAATATGTATCTCAAAGTTTGAGGTTTCTCAGGATTTATTTATAACTCTCATGTGTGGTCAGGAAGAAATGCCATCTTTTCAACGTCTCATGCATACCTCCTTTTTCTTCCTCTGCTCAGGCATGTGCATGGAATCAGCACGCATTCTCCAGCAACCCTGGATATATCAGCTGTCCCTCACATTTAACCTAGGATTCATCCACACTTCCATTTGTCCCATGATTTCTGGGCACAAGTCTGAAAGATCCTTCTTTTGCCCCTTCGCTTTTCGCAGGAAAACCCGCTGTTTAGTGCTGAATCAGGACAAACGCCAATCAGGTTTTCTGCGGGTGTTGACGTTTGTTCCAATTCACCAGTAAATTGTTATTGGGGAAAGAAGTGGGACTAAAGCAGTTGGACTCATGCCTAGAAATCAATGGAAGAAATGGGAGAAATCATGGGACAAAGGGAAGTGTGCATGAGCCCCTAGTTTCAAAGGTTTATCTCTAGCCCTCTTGCAAAAAGTCTTGGCCCCTTCTGTTCCACTCTGGGCAGCACTGGCAATGGTGAAAAGCAATCCCTCACTGCTGGTTCTGTATACCAATCACATTCAGCTTTCACTTGCAGGCTTCTGGCTGTCCACTGTCATAATGAGATGATGGATTAGGTGCAGTTTTGGCCTGGTCCAACAGGGCTTTTCTTATCTCCTTAAGTGGTTTGGATGTGTCCCATTGTCTTTTCTCTTTTTCACACAGTGTGGAGGAATGTGGCTGCATATCTGCAAAGCTCAGGCTTTCCCCAGTGGAGTAATTTCCCCTTGTAATATGCATGCACCCTTCACAAATTCATGGAGGAGAAGCCATTCAGTGGTTATGAGTCATGTTACTGATGGCATTACTCCAGGTTCTGGTATGCGTCTGCATTACTAGTTGCAGGGGCAAAATAGCAGAAGAGACCTATTGCCCTCATACAGGGTGAGTCTTTTAAAAGAGGCCGTGTGGAACATGTGTACTCTGTATCCACGGGGCCTCTTTTAAAGGACTCACCCTGTATAACTGCATCCCATTTAAATAGGTAAAGGTAAAGGGACCCCTGGCCATTAGGTCCAGTCGTGGCCGACTCTGCGGTTGCGGTGCTCATCTCACTTTATTGGCTGAGGGAGCCGGCATTTGTCCGCAGACAGCTTCCGGGTCATGTGGTCAGCATGACTAAGCTGCTTCTGGTGAACCAGAGCAGCACACGGAAACGCTGTTTACCTTCCCGCCAGAGCAGTACCTATTTATCTACTTGCACTTTGATGTGCTTTCAAACTGCTAGGTTGTCAGGAGCAGGGACCGAGCAACGGGAGTTCACCCCATCGCGGGGATTCGAACCGCCGACCTTCTGATCAGCAAGTCCTAGGCTCTATGGTTTAACCCACAGCACCACCCATGTCCCTTTACCCATTTAAATAGCAGTTAGTAAAACAAGAGGTTGAGCTCTTCTTAATTTCCATATATCTTCAAACATTGGTGTCCCATTAGTATGCCTCAATCCATGCAACACTCACTAAATTGCTTGGTTCCTACCTAATTTGCTATCAATATCCTAATCTGAGTATGGTATGAGGAAAAATCTATGTCCCTGCAACTATTGTTTTCTTCTCTCTTTATACAGAAATACTCACTCTCCAGCCTCAAGAAAGATTTACAACACCTGCTGCTTTCACAAAATTCTCTTATATAAAGTATTGAAAGAAATACATAATCCATTTTTATAATAGACCACATTTGCCCTGCAGCTACCCATTAAAGACAAAGAATTTTAATGTGTAGCTACACTTCTCTTCCTCAGTTCCTCTGATAATGTGTTTGACTGAAATCATATACCTATACATATATTTCAGGGCTTCTGATGTTGACTGTGTGTTGTGACTTACTAAATATGTCTGTCCTCAAACAGTAGGCAGTCTTTCCATAAAAATTAAACCACTAAAAAATAAATTCTGGATCCAACAAATACACACAGATGGGGGGGGGTCTATTTGGCTTTATATTTACTAAAGTACCTTTTAGGGGCATCTGGATTAAACGGAAAGCTTCAGAGATGGTTGACCGGTTGCTTAACACGTTATCCATGGTTCAGTTCCAGGCTTTTCTCCATTTCTTTTCAAACTCTTTTGTTAGGATGCATTAACCATTTCATGTTTATTTTTGGAGCGTTGATGGAATCCTTTATACAGTGCCAAATGGCAGCTACACAAAATGAAGCTGGGTTGTATGAAGGAATAATCACTTTCCACTGGAAACAATGCAGAATACTTTCCCAAGATCTTTGACTGGCAGTCTCTGAAACATCCCCACCACACCTTGCTTCATTTTTCTCTTTCCTATATAGTCACATTTATTGTCTTAAGAACACTGGATTTGTACTTTTACATATAATTTGTTTTGATTCATGATTTGTCATAGATTTCTGAGCTTGCTTAATGCCTTTTTTCCAGTAGCGGCTGCCTGGCAGGGGTGTTTCCATACATCTGACCTTTCAGCAACGTTGCTGCTGCAGTTTACTGGAAGGGGAAGTGGTGATGTGGTAGACATGTTCATATCCATAGTCTATATAAATTCCGAAATAGAGGAGTGCTTCTGGGCCTGTAACAGTGGTCTTTCTGTTGTATACCACCCATGTATCTGTGCGGTTCTGTAAAGAGTATTCTGGAAATGTTTTTAAATAGATAGATATTAATGGGAGAGCTCAAAAAAAAACACAACTGCTCATTATTTAAAGGAGAGGCCCCAGTGTTATATGAAGACACTATGTTGCAGACCTCTTAGATTTCTGAGTTTCACTGGTGATATTTGAAATAACTGTAGCGCCATTTCTAGCCACCTAATCACCTGGTGTTTCTGCTACAGGCGTTTACTTGAAACATGCTAGCTTGTTAAAACTGGCAGCCACAGGGAAAGGCTATTGATAAGCATACAAGCAGTTCTGAACTCTGTGTCAAAGGCTGTTGATGTGACTGCAGTTTCCTACGTCTGGGTTCCATAGCAGTTTCATCAAACAAGGGTTTTCGAGTACCTGTGTAATGATTTTCCTGATTAATTGAAAATGCTTTTTAAAAAACCCCTCTGTTAAATGAACAGGATTAATCACAACAGCTAATCAATTCAAGTTTGAAGCTTTAGTAATAAGCAGTAAGGAAGTCCAGAAAAAGACTAGTCTTTTAACAAGCAGACTGGTTTTCCTAGGGCACCTCAAGTATGTTGTGTCTTTAAAGGAACAAAGAAAGTATAAGCAGTGGACAGAGGTCTTCAGATGCATACAGCAATGGATGTGTAATCATTTTAGGCCTCCTGATAGCCATTTTTCTTGGCAACTATGAACATGAAAAAGGACAGAAACAACCAGAACCAGACAGTTAGAAGTAAACAAAATACACTTGCATTTGACTGCTGTTGGTTTCCATAGAAATCAATGATGAAAAATATTTTCCAGTCCTTGGGTACAATTCACAAGATCAAACTTCCTTGCAGAATTCTGACTTCCATTGTTTGTGAGACTTAGCACTGCCTCTTGGGCGCCTTAGATATTGACTGAGAATTTACACATCCTCGAGTCATTTCAATAGCTACGCTGAAAGATTATAGCAGCAAAATACAATTCTCAGTTCCCATAATAACAGCAAGGCAAATAAATGTCAAAATGAAAATGAATCATTTCACTCAGCTTACTTTTCTTCTCATTTCAGAGATTATACATTTTGCTTAAGTCCCCGATCTTTATAATTCAAAACTTTAAAAAAGGCTTCGTGTATTCCTACCAACAGCAGCACACCACCCTGAGTGTTAGCAAAGCAGCAGAAATTTGACTAATCACAAACTGATAATGAAAACCACAGTATTTCCTTTGGGTCCACTAATGCCTTGACACTTCATAGATTATAGTTACAAAAATCACTTGGTTTCTGGAGCTTCCATCATGCTGCAGTCTGACTATAATCAAATAAATTTGAGGCTAATTTTATAAACGACTTCATTTATACTCTAGTACTGACAAATATAAATTCATACTCATTTTATTTCCCTACCCTGCTTTCTAACATAGACTCTATTAACACTAAACAGCAGGAGCTTTGTCTACCAGCTATAAAGGAGCAGGAGAGTCTTTTATTTTTTAAAAAAATTAAATAAATGTTACAGACCATATATGCTATAGAGGGCACAACATGTATGCATTATTTCTTTTTAAATTATTTTTAAAATTATTTATCAAATATACACAAAGTTTAGTCTCAGTAGATTACCGGACAGTGTATGTACCGTTCTTCACAGCCATGGAGTGTCGACTCCTAATTCCCCAATAAAATAAGGCTGACTAAAACTCAGGGTTACCCCATAAAACAGATGGGCAGTCAACTCTAGACAAACAAAAGAAAATACTTTTTCACATGGTATATAACTGAACTTCGGAATTTGCTGCCAAATACTATACACTCACCAGCCACCTGAAGGGTTAACATATGAACATAGGGGAGCACACTGAGCACACTGACCCTGCTCCCACAAACATGTATGTCTTCCTGGTTACACACACCCAACGACCACACCTTGTGTGAAGATCTGAAAGGGCATCCTCTACATTCACGGTTCCTCTACATTCACAGGAGTCCAGATTATTTAGGGCTTCTGATTGTGCGGAAAAGACAGCTCCACCTTCAGACCTTTCCCTAACATGCAGTTGTTAGGGGCAGAACTAGGGGATCATGTGATATCAGGATGGGTCCAAGAAGCACAGCTCTTCTTGCCTTCCACATGAAGGACTAACACATGACAGTGTTAGCTAAGACGTAGTGGTGGCAGCTATCTTGAATGGCTTGGCAAGCAATTTCAATAGTTTCTTAGAGGATAAGGATGGAATTCAAAGTAGTGCTAAGGCGATTCCATCGGCTTGTCTGATGGAACAATATTTCCTCTCCAAATGCAGTCCTGGGGGTCCTTCCCCTATTAGCCATGGGGAAGGGAGTGTGCAGGGGCGTACATGGGGAGGAGAGGGGGGAAAGTCATCTTACACTAGTGGGACTCATTGCTCTGGCTCCTGCAAGTGCAACTATTTAGCTGCATCCAGCCCTAAGTCTATGAATAGCTAATACAGTGGTACCTTGGTTCTCAAACTTAATCCATTCCAGAAGTCATTCATTCATTCATTCATTCATCCGTTCCGGAAGTCCGTTCCAAAACCAAAGTGTTCCAAAACCAAGGCGCGCTTTCCCATAGAAAGCAATGCAAAAAGGATTAATCTGTTCCAGACTTTTAAAAACAACCCCTAAAACAGCAATTTAACATGAATTTTACTATGTAACGAGACCATTGAGCCATAAAATGAAAGCAATAATCAATGTACTGTACTATAAAATAAATAAGACAATATTGTAGCTGATAAAAATTCAAATTATTATTTTTTTCCTCATCTGCACTGATGATAGTCATTGTTTGAAAGGGGGGGGGGGCTTTTATCCATTTCCACAGTCACACAATCAATCAGTAGCTGAACTGGGTTCCACACAGTCACAAAAACAAATTAACCGAAAAAGCCTCAAAACCAAAAATGCAAAATAAATAGCAAAAACAAAAGCGTCAAACTTAATCCATTGCAGAAGTCCGTTTGACTTCCAAAATGTCCAAAAACTAAGGCGCAGCTTCTGATTGGTGCAGGTGCCCTGGAAGCTGCATCAGACGTTCGGCTTCCAAAAGATGTTCGAAAGCTGGAACATTTACTTCCAGGGTTTTGGCATTTGGGAACCAAGGTACCAGTATTACATAACTTCAGTATTGTAATACTGAATACCATCAGTATTACATAACTTCTGAGGATGTTTAATGTTATTTATGAGTTAGCTACAATTAAAATGATCAAAAATGCAGGAAAAAATATTCATTGAAAGCTGTCCTAGTTCTTCTATCCATGTTGAAGACAGACATTTGTGATTATAGCTCACAAGGGTCACAGCCATGAAGCACACAGGCCTCTGTTCCCTTGAGCAGCTGTGTAAAGTACATGCTATTCTCGCTTAAATCATTTTACAGCATCTCCTACCCACCTTGGTGATAATAACCTAACCTTCCAGGTGGCTGAAAAATGATGGTGTTTAATCGGGTTTATTTTAAATGAACTGAGAAAAGATGAAAGCTCTTGGATATATGAGTCTAAGAAAGTGATTAAAGACATATCAGAGACCTAAGAAATGTGGGATTACTTGAACCTCACCCTGAACTTGTGTGCCACTGATCAAGAGGCTTGTTAATTTAACACTGAGAATCTGTCTTTGCAATCCTATACATGCTTACCTGTGTGTAATTTCCACTGAATTCAACACAGTTTACTTCTGAGTAGACATGTCTTGGGTTGCACTCTTATGGTCCTAAGCACATTTACTTGAGATTAACAGTGCAAGTGTATGCAGCTCTACACAATAGTAAGTCCCACTATCTTCAATAGGGCTTACTCCCCAGTAAAGAATGCATAGGATTTCTGCCTAAGTCCTACTGAAAGCTGTGGAACATATTGAGGTACACAGAGACAAGTTTGGCTTATTAGGGACTTTACCTAACACCTTTAATGTGGAGTTGGTCTGATAAAGTTACCAGTAAGCCTATTACTCAGTTACAGGAAAAAGCAGGTAAGAGGCAGTGTGGTACAGTGGTTAGGGTCTTGGACCAGGAACAGGGAGACTAGTGTTCAACCCTCACTCAGCCATGTGGTTCACCGCCTTTCAGCCCAACCTACCTCACAGAGTTGATGTGGGGATTAAACGAGGGAGACCTGTGTATATTGTATTGAGCAATAAATAAATGAAGGAGCAAAGTTCCTAACATGAACCTCTTGAACAAAGTGGGTCTTAAAAATGATTATCCAGGGGGCAAAATAGGAACAATAACATGTGTGCATTTATTTGTTCACAGTAGAACTGTGGGCAGGCTGACAATACAATACCACTCATGTTTATCCAGAAGCAAGTCTCACTATGTTCAATGGGGCTTGCCCCTGGGCAATCCTTACCTGTGCATGTCCAATCAGAAGTAAATCCCACTGAGGTCAGTGGGAATTACTCTGAGGTAAGAATAGTGAGGATTGTAGCTGCCACGTGTACAATCCATTTAAGTGAATAAAGATTCTTAAATCAATTTGAGTGAGTAAGGATTCCAACTGGCTTCAACGGGCACAGACGATGGGCAAACCTCAGATGGTTGATGCTGAAACAACTGCAGCTGGGCTCCCTGAAGTGAGAGAGATCAATATGAGAGAAAACAAAGTTTAAAAGAAAATTATTTGGAGGCAAGGAAGGTCATGGGAGAAGGATTTGCTATCCAGGGCAAAGTAGATATTGTGATTTCTTAAAAGCTGTTTTTTCTCAGTAGGTTCCTCATTAAGCTGACCAGCAGCAAGCAGTACAACATATTGCCACCATCATTCTCTGGGCATAGAGCAGGTAATTCTTTTTTTATGTGTCCTCTGAATTGGCTCATTGATGCTTAAGGACACTTAGAAGAGATTGCTTCATTCACATCTGTCTGGGGTCGTTTCCCCCCCCCCTCACTTTGAAGGGTTTTGAACATTAACACACCTACTTTTCCTTTGGGGCTCACTGAGATCGTATATGCACCTGCAGTGTAAGTTCTCAAAAAGCTGCACTCCAAAGGCTACTTACTAATTAGCAAGTCCTACTAAATTCACTGAGTTCCTTTTTGATAACTTTTGAAATAAGCTTCAAAATATATGCTATTAGTGAGGAATTTGTAAAGACCAAAGCATGTTAGTGATTTTTAAATGGATAGTACAGTTTGTGAGTTTGGACCCGTCAGAGCAAGAATAGGGTGAAGTCACATCAATGTGAGTTTTGGGAATCCAGCTTGATTCAAAATGGCACAGAGAATCCTAACATCAACAGAGACAGCCATTCCCACCTTGGAAAACCTCCTGCTGAGTTTGGTGAAGATATCTCAAGAGGCAGCTGAACCTGTGCCCCAAAAATGGGTGAAGTCATGCCTAGATCATGTCTCAGTCCGCCATCTAGAATAAAAATGGCAACTGGCATCCAAACATTGATGAAGACAGCCACCCTCACTTCAAGAACCCTCCTGCTGAGTTTGGTGATAGTATCTAGAGAGGTGGCCAGACCTACAGAGAACAGAAAAACCACTTTCCCCAATACATATAGTAGATTTTAAAATAGATCAATCAATCCATGCAGCAGATCTTTCTCTGCCTGTTTCCTTGTAGATCCTGTAATCTTACTCTGATTGTGCAGGTATTCACCTATTAATATTGTCATGTTGTGTGGATGCCTGATTATCGTCTTCCAAATCAACTACTCTATTCCAAACTTAAAAATGGAAAACATAATGCTGGTGGTCAACAAAAGAGGTTTAAAGACTGTCTCAAGGCAAATCTAAAAAAATGTAGTATAAGCACCGACAACTGGGAAACACTGGCCTGTGAGCGCACCAGTTGGAGAACAGCCTTTACCAAAGGTGTTATGGGCTTTGAAGACACTCAAACTCAGAACGCAGGGGAGAAACGTGCTAAGAGGAAGGCACGCTTGGCAAATCCACACCGTAATCAACTCCCACCCGGGAACCAATATCCCCACTGTGGAAGGACGTGTGGGTCCAGAACTGGCCTCCACAATCTCTTATGGTCTCATTGTTAAAACTGTGTTTATGGAAGACAATCTTACTCGGCTATGAGTGATTGCCGAAGAAGAAGAAGATTAATATTATTATAAAAGTATATGCTGCTGAATGCCAAAATAAGTGGTATCTTCTAAAGTCACTGGACTACCAGTACAGATGGGGCCTCTCATATTTCAGCACATTGCTGGGCCCAAAAATAAAGGGAGAAAACATAAAATACTTTAAGCCCTAGTACTTTTGATGGGAGAGATTTAAGCATGTGATTAACTTTCCCACTGGAAGCAAGGGGGTTTTAAAATGCTGAACTTTGACTAGGTGGTATACAGCAATGGTGGGCCTGAGACAGACTGTAGTTTTCTAGGAATCTAGGAGAAGCAAAATCAGAACAGTTTTCTTCCCCACCACCCATCTCCATCCCCCTCATACAAGCATCCACAGACTTCTTTTTAGGCACAAAAGATACATGTGTACAAAATTGTGTTTCTTCTTGCTGTAATTGTATCTAATCTAGTCAAATTTATTTTTTATTAAAGTTCACACTGTGAGACTAATGAACCTAAAAGAGTGAAATCTTTCTTATTCCACATGGTTGGATCTGTTTACTGAATCTGCATTGTCTCATGCCCAGAAGGAATAATAATAATAGTAACCCCCCCCCCTTCTCCAAGATGCAAAACACGTTTCCTCTATTGGCTTTCCTGCAATAAGCAGAGGGTTCTCTTTTTTAAAATAAATTAATAAATAAAACAAAAGATGTTTAAAGCATTCTAGCAAATCATGCTTAATATAGTCAAAGCAATCCCTCCTTTACTGACTTCCATATAAATGATGCCTGGTGTATGGAAATGAATGCAGATTTATTTATACTAGAACCTGGGGAGGAAGTCAGCAATAAGCGAAGGGCAATTAGTTCAGAGAGCTATGGCAACCAGAAGTAAAAGTGGATGGAAAAGGAGATTGAGCATATTCCCAAAGTGATGTTTTGTTAACAGCACTGCTGTTAGGGTTGGAATTTGGGGCAGAACTCAATAGCCTCACACAACAGAATGAGCAGGAAGGCTCTCCCAACAAACACACACATACATTCAGGTGATGCATTTTGGGGCCTGTCCTTATGGATTTGAGATAGGGCTTCCAAGGGGGATTACTGGACACAAGAAAGGAAGAGCTCTCACTAGTGCTCACTAGGTGTAGACCCAGAACTAGTGAGATCCCATCACTGCAGCCATCACCAACATGGACGAAGCAAGCACTTCCTGTGATTTCCTCTGTCTTCCTTCATGGAAGTTGAAGCAGTGACCCAAGCTGAGCTTTGCTAACCCAAGATCTAACATACCAACAAAGGCTATTTTCACATCGCCTAATGGGAGGAAACGTACCATCCAAAGAGTGGACAAGAAGAGTGACAATTTGCATATGCTAATTTATATTATAGATGCACCTTTGGAAATACCGTATTTTGCGCCCCATAAGACGCTCCGGCCCATAAGACGCACCTAGTTTTTTTGGGGGGAAATAAAGGGAAAAAATTATTTCCCCCCCAGGCGCGGGGCTGGGGCAGCCCGAGCTTCCCCCGACCCCAGCCCCCAAACAGGCAGCTCTCTGCAAGCCGTGGGAGCCCAGCGGTGGTTCCCGCTGCTTGAGGAGAGATCCGCGAAGCCTGCACGTGCTGGGATCAGCGCGTGCAGGCTTCGGGATGCCTGCAACTCTCCCCAAGCAGTGGGAACGTTCCCGCTGCTTGGGGAGAGATCCGCGAAGCCTGCGCGTGCTGGGATCAGCGCGCGCAGGCTTCGGGATGCCTGCAACTCTCCCCAAGCAGTGGGAACGTTCCCGCTGCTTGAGGAGAGGTCCGCGAAGCCTGGAGAGCGAGAGGGGTCGGTGCGCACCTACCGCTCTCGCTCTCCAGGCTTCAGCGAAAGCCTGCATTCGCCCCATAAGACGCACCCACATTTCCCCTTCATTTTTGGAGGGGAAAAAGTGCGTCTTATAGGGCGAAAAATACGGTAATAATAATCGTAGAAGAGAAGACTGTAATTGGGTGACCTGAGCGCCTGCTCAATCTGCTCCTGTCCAAGTGATGATGATAACTGTTGTTGCTTGCCCATCTGAGAGTTCTTCATCTTTAAAATTCAGCTGGACTAGACAGTCCTTCAAATAAAGGACTGCTGTCTGTAAAGTTGGGCGTATCGCTGCTCAAATAACACCACCGATCTACATTGTTAGGGTGTTGTTTCTCTTTCACTATTCCAGGCTGACATTTCTACTTGCTCTCCCTATAGACAACGATTGCAGTTTCATCTTCATTTTGTTCACATCCCCACCTGTTCTTGTCATATGCATATTATCCCATGTCTTCTTAGTGCAGTCTTTGAAGATTATAGGGTTTTCAAAAGTTTTTTTTTTATAGTTACAATTACTGTTTACAATTTCTGCTATTTACCTTCCATAGCTACAAGAAACAGCTTTTGAGATGTCACCTGTGACCCTGTAGTATTAAAACGAGCTCTCGTTATCGGCGAGTTAGGGAGCCTTGCCATTCACACACACCCAGAAGACAATATGTAATTCAAACAAATCCCAGGGAGAGCTTTTTAAAAAAAAAATAAGAAAGGGAAGAACTCAAGGCAGCTTGCCAGCTTTATGTTCAGCACTACATCAGTCCGAGATGTCAGCTATTTTTGCTGCAGTGTTTTATATTCCCACTGCTTGATTCTTTTCTCTGTACAAATTTGAATTTTCTCTAGGTGGCATGTTTAGAAAAGTGAACCAGAATGAATGGAAAAATTTTCCAAGACTGCTTTAAATATCCTACCAGTTTTGTAGAACGGGTGTTTTTGGACCCTGTAGTCTTAGAGGAATAATTCAACAAGTCAGAAGAAGCAAACAAAGCAAAATATGCAGGAATCCATGCTAAAGTTTCCTCTGGATAAACAAAGGCTTAAGGCTTTACAAATAATGTGCTTACACTACATTATACTGGATTTCTGGCACAAGACCTGAAAACTTTAGGCAATGTGTGTGAACATTCCTCAGGACTAGGCAAAAAGCAGCAAGCTAACAAATTAACCCCGCAGATTACATACAAATCAAAATGAATACTGGTAGCAGCAGAGCTCTCTTGGGGCTTATTCAAGTTGTTTTATGGGAAGGAGTGCAGCTGTGAGCATGCAGAAGATCTCAGATTCAGTTGCCAGCACCTGCATATCAGGGTGGAGAGAAGTCCCATCTGAAATCCTCAAGAGCTGCTACCACTCAGTGCAGACATCACTAAACAAGACAGACCAAAGGTCTGACTGAGTCTGACTGTGTGTCACAGATAGATATCAGATAAATCTTTGGGGTTTTGCAGCAGCACATACGCAGAAGGTTTAATATTGTTGTGACTTTGGGGGATTCCATTGCTGAAGGAGCCAGTCAAGGTCTTGGTGAGTTCAAGACTCCTATGTATCGGTTGTTAGTATAAGAAATGAAGTTGCTTTGTGCTGGAGGGCAAATGGGTGAGCCTGCACCCTCATCTTGCTGATAGTGAGAAGGAACAATAGCCAGAGTTCAGAGCTGGGATAGAAGTAGGCAGAAGCCAGAATGAGAGTCATACCTGATTTCTGCTGGAATCCAAAGCTATGGCTAGAGGAGAAGCAAGACCTTCTGGGGTGTTAAGGCTGCGAGCCCTTGCATCTCAGATTGTATATATGTACAAATAAACCATATATCATAAAGACACCAAAGTCTCTGCTGTCCTTCATTCCAAGGAAACTAAACCTTGGAATTTTTCATTACTAGATTGGGGTGACATGCAATGACATACATATATATATATATATATACAAGACACCGGGGACACCTTAAGATTGCTAGTATTTTGTGGGTTTCAAGCACCTAGCAGAAAATGTAGACCTGTGCAATTAGAGTGGATCCAAACCTTCCGTAACCCTAGCACAGAAAATACACATTTTAAATGTAGTGAAATTTGGGTGGGTAAGAAAGTGAGAGGGAAATGCATTGAAATGTGTGGAATGAATGAATCATTAACAGGAAGATATATCAAGAGGCATATATTTCACTCATACCAAAGTCAGAGACTGAAAAGACTCAACTCAAGAACTACCGCCCGATATCACTCCTTAATGTGGATTACAAAATTTTTGCAGACATTTTGGCAAAAAGATTTAAAAGAGTTTTGATGGAGAAGATTCATAAAGACCAAGCAGGCTTTCTCCCTAAAAGACACCTAGCAGACAATGTAAGGAATGTAATAGACATTTTGGAAAAGCTGGAGGTGAATATAAACACTAAAGCAGTATTGATCTTTGTGGACGCGGAGAAAGCCTTTGATAATATCTCTTGGAGTTTTATGAGGAAGAATCTTCATGGGATGGGGGTAGGCCAGGGTTTTGAGAATGGTATGGCTGCAATATATTCTGAACAAAAAGCTAAGCTGATTGTAAATAATGTCGTGACTGAGGAACTTAAGATAGAAAAAGGAACTCGGCAGGGGTGCCCAATTTCCCCATTACTTTTTATTTCGGTTCTGGAGGTGTTGCTGAATATGATAAGAAATGACCAGCAGGTCAAAGGTGTGCAGGTCGGAGCTAAACATTACAAATTAAGAGCGTATGCAGATGACCTAGTATTGACTTTGCAAGAGCCAAACACTAGTACGAAAAGGGTTTTAGAAATAATTCAACAATTTGGCCAGGTGGCTGGATTTAAGTTGAATAAGCAAAAAACTAAAGTCTTAGGGAAAAACCTAACAGATATGGAAAAGGAGAAATTTCAGGAGGAAACAGGTTTGACTGTGGTTAAGAAAGTTAAATACCTAGGGGTCTATTTAACACCTAAGAATGTTAATTTGTATAAGGACAATTATGAAAAATGCTGGTCAGAGATTAAAAAAGATCTAGAAATATGGTCAAATCTGAAACTGTCAATGTTAGGCCGAATTGCAGTAATTAAAATGAATGTATTGCCTAAAATGTTATTTTTGTTTCAGACCTTGCAGATTCTTGACAAGATGGAATGTTTTAAGAGGTGGCACAAAGACATTTCGAAATTTGTCTGGCAGGGCAAAAAGCCCCGAATTAAATTCAAAATACTGACTG
The DNA here is from genome assembly GCF_964188305.1 of Podarcis bocagei. Taxonomy (NCBI): domain Eukaryota; kingdom Metazoa; phylum Chordata; class Lepidosauria; order Squamata; family Lacertidae; genus Podarcis; species Podarcis bocagei. The sequence continues at coordinate 68,219,069 of NC_138130.1, read as the reverse complement.
ACGCTAAAGAAAGAGGGGGTTTTGCCCTGCCGGACCTAAAATTGTACTATGAGGCAGCAGCGTTTTGCTGGCTGAAAGAATGGATGCTCCTCGAGAACACGGACATCTTGGATCTGGAAGGCTTCAATAATGCTTTTGGTTGGCATGCATATCTTTGGTATGACAAGGTTAACAGTATCTTTAAAAATCACATTGTTAGAAAAGCATTATTTAATGTCTGGATAAGATACAAAGACTTATTGGAAAATAAAACCCCTAGATGGGTGTCACCAGTGGAGGCTAAAGCAGTGAAGAAACTCAATATGGAGGTCGGATGGCCGAAGTATTGGGAAATTTTAGAACAGGATGGAGACAAGGTTAAACTACAAAGTCAGGAGAAATTGAAGCACAAAGTAGAAAATTGGTTTCAATATCGTCAAATAATGGAAATTTTTAAACAGGATAGGAAAATCGGTTTCCAAGTGGAGAAATCAAAACTAGAGACCGAATTGTTAGAACCCAATACTAAGAATTTATCTAGAATGTATAACTTGCTGTTGAAATGGAACACACAGGAGGAAACAGTTAAATCTGCTATGATTAAGTGGGCGCAGGATGTTGGACACAACATTATGTCAGATGACTGGGAATGGTTATGGAACACCGGTATCAAATTCACGGCATGTAATGCCTTAAAGGAAAACATTATGAAAATGGTATACAGGTGGTACATGACCCCAGTCAAGCTGGCAAAAATCTACCATTTGCCCGACAATAAATGTTGGAAATGTAAAGAGACTGAAGGTACTTTTTACCACCTTTGGTGGACATGCCCGAAGATAAAGGTCTTCTGGGAAATGATCTATAATGAAATGAAAAACGTACTTAAATGTACATTTTCTAAAAAACCAGAGGCCTTTCTCTTGGGCATTGTCGGCCAATTGGTGACAAAGAAAGACAGAAATTTCTTTATGTATGCCACAACAGCAGCAAGAATACTCATCGCAAAGTATTGGAAGACACAAGATTTACCTACTCTGGAAGAATGGCAGATGAAAGTGATGGACTATATGACACTGGCTGAGATGACAGGCAGAATCCGTGACCAACGCAAAGAGATGGTGGAAGAAGAATGGAAAAAATTTAAGAGCTATCTTAAGGACTACTACAAACTTAACGAATGTTAAAATGTTGTGGTTGCTAGAAGTAACAGGGTACAGGGATACAAGGCTAGATAATAAAGGAGGACTAAGATGACAGAGATTAGAAAGTAACAATTGGAAGTTGCTAGTTCAAATATGGACACTGGGATGCAGAGAGGGGAGGTATGGGGAAGTCCAAGAAAAGAGGTTTATGAAAATATCTTTGAAAGTATTTTCTATGTTTGTTTTGTTTTGTGTTTTGTTTGTTTTTCTTAAAAATGCTGTAAAACCAATAAAAATTTATTAAAAAAAAAAAAAAAAGATATATCAACATCCCACAAGCAAGTCAAGATGAAGGCTCATTGTTGAATAACCTCCTTGCAAACAAATTGCAGTGAACACTAAGGAAAGACCAGGTGGTAAAATAAATAAATAAATAAATAAATAAAATAATTAATAATAATTTATTTATACCCTGCCCATCTGGCTGGGTTTCCGTAGCCACTCTGGGCGGCTTCCAACAAAGGATTAAAAATACATTAAAACATCAGTCATTAAAAACTTCCCTAAACAGGGCTGCCTTCAGATGTTTTCTAAAAGTCAGATAGTTGTTTATTTCCTTGACATCTGATGGGAGGGTGTTCCACAGGGTGGGCGCCACTACCGAGAAGGCCCTCTGCCTGGTTCCCTGTAACCGCTTCTCATCCTGAGGGAACCGCCAGAAGGCCCTCGGCGCTGGACCTCAGTGTCCCGGTTGAACGATGGGGCTTTGTGCAAGCAAATCAGAATTAGTACTCCATGGGTTATCTGGAAGACCTGCATTATTCCACATTTAGTTTGGTCTCATTTTACTCATTTCTGTGGCTGCTGCAAAACAATGCAGTTGCATCCAAACACATCTGCTTCTCCTTTGGTTATTTTCTTGACAAATCACCATAAAATGATGTCTGACTCCATTAAGATTATAATCTCTGCTGATAACTGAAACGTATAATAAGAGTATGTCAATATGAAATAAATGTTGCATTTGCCAAAGGGACCTTTGATCATAATTGCAGCAAAGAGCATTGTTTAAATGGAGAATAAAATAATGGCTTTCATCTGTACTTTGTAACTTTTCTATAGAAGAGGCACACAATGATTAGCAGTTTCATTCTAGAAGCTTTCATTAGACTATGGGATAAATATTCTAGTCTAAGCATTTTGAGGAGAAAATTGTGTCTCTAAGCAATGCGTGATCTATAGATAAAAGGGAAAAACTTTGCATGAAACTCAATTCCTGCCTACTCTGCCAAGTGGCAAGTTTTGCTAAACTAGTATTCCAAGGGAGTTGCAAGCACAGAGATAATTATGTGTCCAAGCTATTATGCTAGTCACCGATTCTAGTATTCCCCAAATGCTAGCACACAAAGGGTAGGGAAGTTCCCAAATTATTTGAAAAAATAAAGATGGCAAAGGGATAAGTCTCTGGAGACAGGCAAGCAAGTCATGTATCCATATCAGTGACCAGAGAATAAATGACCGTTGGGAGGAGCACAGAGAGAAGAAACACCATGGTGCATCTGCAGCAGCACAACTGGATGCCTTCATCTGCCCCAGCGGCAACAAAACTTGTCTCTCCCATATTGGTCTCTACAGCCACAGCTACAGCTTGTCCTCACCCCCAAAGGTGCACTCCTCTATTGTCTCCCAAGATAGACGGATGCCAACAGAGGATATAACAGCAGATATACCAACATATTATATACTACCATTCAGGATCCGAAGCAGCATGCCTTTGAATACCACTGGGTGGAGATCATGAGGAGATAGGACTAGTGTGTTTATGTCCTGCATATAGACTTTCTGTAGTCATCTGGTTAGTCACTATGAGAACTGAATGGTGAACTAGGAGTACCTGTGCTCTGATCAATCAGTGATCTTTTTATGTTCTTAAAAGAGAAAGCTGAAGGACAAATCTAGGTCTGAACATGTGGAACCTGCTGGATTAGGCCCATGGCTCATATAGTCCAGAATCCTGTTCTCACAGTGGCCACCAAGATACCTGTAGGAAACCTGAAAGCAGGCCCAAGTATAAGGGCACTTTCAGCGGTTTCTGGCAACTGGTATTCAGATCTATACTGCCTCCAGCTGTTTAAGCAGAGCATACCCATCATGGCTAGTAGCCATCCAGTCAGTGTCTGGATCAGAGACTACCTGTAGGTCCCCTTGAATTCCATCGCAGAAAATTTCATAAATGGGTGAAGTAACCTTCAGAGGTTGCCAAATTGATGTCCTCTAGAGGTTTTTGGACTACACCTCCCATCATCCCTGACCAGTGGCCATGCTGCTTGGGACTGATGGAAATTATATAATCCAACAAGATTTTGGGGGTCACCACATGGGCACCCTTTTCACCTCCTTAATTATTTCTTATACCTGTGAGATCCTAAGAAGCAGCCTTGGTATTTGTTGCCATCAGATGGAACATTCTTCTTGACTTCCCCCGCCCTTTGGCGTAACTCCTTCATGCTTTGCAACATTACAATATTGCAATACATCTAGGGTGCTAGTCAACTACAGTTTGGTCAGAGTAGACCTACTGAAATTAATGAACATGGCTAGGGTAAGATCCATTCATTTCAATGGATCTACTCTGAGGAAAACAAACAAAATATTAAAATTGGTGTGGAATGAGAGACACAAAAGAAGCAATACAGAATGGATAAATATTCCTGGGCAGTGATAATAGAGAAAAGTTCAAGCAAACATTGCAGAAGTTCGTATTCCTTCTGCCAACTCAGTGTGAAGCAGAGAGGAGTCCTTTATAAGGCTACCTTAACGACTTCTGAATAATGGAAGAACTCTCGTGTTAAGCTGTAGATATAAGTGGGAGTTGAGACTATCAGATCAGGGTTCTGCTAATAACTATAATTTCTAGCCATCTGTCAGATGTATTTCATTCTGCAATTAAAATCATCTCATGCAGCGTATACTGAACCATATTATTAAAAGATAAACAGAGAGATTGGTATGAAATATGATTCACAGGGTATATGTAGCAACTGCGCTTGTATGTAGGGTAGATGAAAGTTTTGCATGCTTAAACATCTGTGTCATGTTCCAGGGAGCTATGGGTATTTAAGGACCTGTCGTGATCATCCAGATGTCCCCACACTTACTTTTGCCCTGCTCTTTTAGGCAAAGATCCACACTTTAATGCCCCTGAAAACCACACATTTTAAAGCTGAAATGGAGCAAAATCAGTTCAGGTTTTCTGTGGATTGCTCTGACTGAGCTTTAAAAAGTGGGTTTTTGTGGGGAAAGAAGGTCCAGAGCAAAAAGAAGACGAAGAAGAAGTGTAAGTGTGTGTGTGTGTGTGTGTGTGTGTGTGTGTGTGTGTGTGCTCACACACAGAGTTTTAAATTGAGGACCATGCCTGGAAAGAGCGGAGGAATGGTAAATGTGGATAAGTGCTGAACCTTTCTTTGCTGTGGAAAACTGGTGTCCCTTCTGGTGTATCTGCAGCAGAGACACAGCATGCAAGCTTACTCCATATTCAATTCACGTACAACGTGAAGCTGCCTTAAAATTGGTAGATCATATGAAGGAGTCATCAAAAGGGAAAGATGTGTTTTCATTCATGATACCTGCATAATCCAGTTGTTCAAATACTGAGAGAGATTTCAGAAGTTTCCACTGAGGCTTAAAAAAAAGGGGGGTCCCTAAACAGTGACAAGACTCATAGATCCTTTGGGTCTCTCAGACCCTTATATGCAGGATAGAAAGGATTAAGAGGAGATGCGCAACATTCAGTTTATCTATTGATGCCTTGATCTGAAGTATTCATACCCTGCCTTCTTACTAATGTTTTCATAAGACAGCTTATGGTATATTGTAAATACCATGGAAGGACAGAAGTCTATACAGGTTTCTGCCTGGTCATCAGGTGTTCCAGTTGCTACTACATTTCTAAATTTCCAGGCTACAGCTGGTCTCAGAGAAAATAACCTAGCCCAGGAAGATCAACACAGGACAAGAAGCCATAATATGTAAGAGACATCAGCAGAAGCAGTAGTCTGGGTGATGAATCCCTTATAAGAAAGACTAACATATGGATATTCTGGCACTCTAGTCACTCATAGGACCTTTAGCACCTACATAGGCTTCTGCTTCTGCTGATGTCTCTTACCCACATGACCTGAAAGTGTTGCTGTGCAATGCCAGGTCAATGATGAATAAAACCACTGCCATCCACGACCTGATTATGGATGGAGGATTTGACCTGGCATGTGTGACAGAGACCTGGTTGGATGAAGCAGATGGGCCTGTCCTTGCCGCTGCATGTCCACCAGGTTTCTCTTACGCACTGCAACCCAGGCCTTGTGGGCGGGGAGGGGGGGTTGCAGTGATTTTTAGGAAGTCATTAGTTTGCACCAGGCATCCTATTGGAAAGACTCAGTTCTCTGAGTGCATGTTCTGGAAGTTGGGCAATAGGGGCAGTACAGGATTCCTATTGGTGTGCCGACCTCCCCGCTGCACCAAGGATTCCATGCCCGAGCTGCTTCAGGTCGTGGCGGATGTCCTCCTGGAGACACCTAGTTTGGTTGTCCTAGGGAATTTTAACATCCATGCCGACACGACCTTACAAGGGGCCGCTCGGGACTTCGTGGAAAGCATGGCCTCCATGGGGCTGTCCCTGAATAAGTCTGGCCCAACTCATAGCCACAGGCATGCCTTAGACCTGGTGTTCACCTCTATGGATGTTGGTGATCTGACACTAAGTAAAAGCGAAACCAAAGAAGTGCTATGGTCAGATCACTTCCTGGTGCAACTGGACTTCTCCGCGACCCTTCCCCTCTGCAGGGAGGCGGGACTGATTCAGATGGTCCGCCCCCGCCACTTAATGGATCCAAATGGTTTCCAGAGAGTGGTAGGGGATGTTTTACCCCATGTTGATGGCCTTTCAGCTGATTCCCTGGTGGCCCACTGGAATGTGGAGTTAACCAGGGCTATTGACTGTTTGGCTCCAAAGCGCCCTCTCCGATTGCATGGAGCCCGGACAGCCCCGTGGTTTTCCACGGATCTGAGGGCAATGAAACAATCGTTGAGACGGCTAGAGCACCGGTGGTGGATAACCCATCCTGAATCTGACCGGACACGGGTTAGAGCTCAATGTCGAGCCTACCAAGTGGCGATAGCGACGGCGAAGAAGACTTTCTTCACCGCCTCTATTGCATCTGCAGAAAACAGCAGCAGGAGACTCTTTCAGGTGGTTCGCAATTTAGCGGAACCACCTGCTCCATCAGGGCCCAGTAGGGGCAACATGATCTCCTGCAATGACTTTGCAAAGTTTTTTGCAGATAAAGTCGCTCAGATTCGAGAAGAGGTAGACTCCACCGTGGGAGCAGGGCTGGGGCGGGAGAGTGCTAGAGTCCTGTCTAGTCAAGTTGTGTGGGATCAATTCCAATCTGTTACCCCCAAGGATGTGGACAGGCTGCTTGGACGAGTGAAACCAACCACTTGTCTCCTTGATCCTTGCCCATCCTGGCTTATAAAAGCTAGGCGGGAAGGACTGGGCAATGGGCTTCGTGGGGTGGTGAATGCTTCCCTCCGTGAGGGAGCCTTCCCAGACTCGCTGAAAGAGGCGGTTATTAAACCGCTTCTTAAAAAACCATCTTTAGATGCGGCCACGATAGCCAACTATCGCTCAGTCTCAAATCTTCCATTCTTGGGCAAGGTGATTGAGCGAGTGCTTGCTGAACAACTCCAGGCACGCCTGGAAGAAGCGGACCATTTGGATCCTTTCCAGTCGGGATTCAGGCCTCATCATGGGACTGAAACTGCCTTGGTCGCACTGGTTGATGATCTCCGGTGGGCTAGGGACAAAGGTGGGAGCTGTTTCCTAGTTCTGCTGGATCTCTCAGCGGCGTTTGATACCATCGACCATAACATCCTTCTGGACCGTCTTGAGGGGCTGGGAGCTGGGGGCACTGTTATACAGTGGTTCCGCTCCTTCCTCCTGGGCCGTGTTCAGAAAGTGGTGGTGGGGGATGAGTGTTCAGACCCCTGGGCCCTCACTTGTGGGGTGCCTCAGGGTTCTGTCCTCTCCCCCATGCTTTTCAACATCTACATGAAGCCGCTGGGAGAGATCATCAGGGGATTTGGGCTGGGTGTTCATCAGTATGCGGATGATACCCAGCTCTACCTCTCTTTCAAATCAGAACCAGTGAAGGCAGTGAAGGTCCTGTGTGAGTGCCTGGAGGCGGTTGGAGGTTGGATGGCGGCTAACAGATTGAGGTTGAATCCTGACAAGACAGAAGTACTGTTTTTGGGGGACAGGAGGCAGGCAGGTGTGGAGGATTCCCTGGTCCTGAATGGGGTAACTGTGCCCCTGAAGGACCAGGTGCGCAGCCTGGGAGTCATTTTGGACTCACAGCTGTCCATGGAAGCACAGGTCAAATCTGTATCCAGGGCAGCTGTTTACCAGCTCCATCTGATACGCAGGCTGAGACCCTATCTGCCTGCGGACTGCCTCGCCAGTGGTGCATGCTCTGGTTATCTCCCGCTTGGATTACTGCAATGCGCTCTACGTGGGGCTACCTTTGAAGGTGACCCGGAAACTACAACTAATCCAGAACGTGGCAGCTAGACTGGTGACTGGGAGTGGCCGCAGAGACCACATAACACCGGTCTTGAAAGACCTACATTGGCTCCCAGTACGTTTCCGAGCACAATTCAAAGTGTTGGTGCTGACCTTTAAAGCCCTAAACGGCCTTGGTCCAGTATATCTGAAGGAGCGTCTCCACCCCCATCGTTCTACCCGGACACTGAGGTCCAGCACCGAGGGCCTTCTGGCGGTTCCCTCACTGCAAGAAGCCAAGTTACAGGGAACCAGGCAGAGGGCCTTCTCAGTAGTGGCGCCCTCCCTGTGGAACGCCCTCCCACCAGATGTCAAAGAGAACAACAACTACCAGGCTTTTAGAAGACATCTGAAGGCAGCCCTGTTTCGGGAAGCTTTTAATGTTTGATGTATTATAGTATTTTAATATTCTTTTGGAAGCCGCCCAGAGTGGCTGGGGAAGCCCAGCAGATGGGTGGGGTATAAATAATAAATTATTATTATTATTATTATTATTATTATTATTATTATTATTATTATTACATATTGAAGTTACAAAACATTTGGAACAGCTGTCAGGGTGGGGTGTTGGTACTTTTCCAGCCTCCCAGCCTAGACTTCACTTCAGCTTTCTGGAAAGGAGAATGGGAGGGGTGAGGCAGTGGGAAGATCTTCATGCTATGAATGCACTCCTGGAGCCAATCCGGCACTCCTGCCAGTGCATTTGCACCCCGCCACCTCACTGCACAAACTGCCCACCACCTCACCCATACGTCCCTCCCAGTAAGATGCAGGAATGTCTTTGCTGGTAGGCCAGGTGCACACTGCCAGCCCTGAAAGATGTCCACTTGCACAATGGGATCCTGCAGTTGTGGAGAATTCCAAATGAACAACTTGATCCGCTGAAGTCTAACACTGTGTTCACACTCCTGCTTCCAGTACACTCACTGCATTTTCAGTGCTGGGTCTTTAATCCGTGTTCACGTGACGCTATCGACAATGCATAGGTATCCTGTACTTTGTTGAGAAATGCTACTGTTCAATGTGTTGTTTCTCAAACCAGTCCTTTAGCCATTCTTAATTCATTTCTAGCCAAAGTGTGAACACATTTGCAAAGGGTAAAGAGGTCCCTGTCCCATCAACACCTCCTGGTGTGTACACAAACAAATCTGGCCACCACTGGTTCAACCGATCTGGCCGGCCCTCCCTATTTCTTCTTGGGCGGGGAAGTATTTAACATATAAAAAAGAAGTTCAACTTTTGCATTCCATGTCTAGGGATTCTGTATGACAAATATTTGCTATTCAGGGTGGTTCTCTCTCTCTCTCTCTCTCTCTCTCTCTCTCTTTTGCTATAGTAATTCTGTTCTCCTTCTGAGTTATAGTAAGTCAATCCTCTGCTTTAAATCTCATCTTAAAAGCTTCCTTTTCTCTGTGGCTTATGATCAATGCTCTCTGGGAAGCATTTTATGAAAGTATGAGTGTGAAGGACACTATATAAAATGAATTAGTATTGAACTATTTGAGGAAAGATAGGCCAAATGGGATGACCTGACATAAAAATCACTGACAGAACTTTCATCTAAAAGGTGTGCGTGTGCGCATGTCTATGTGTGTGCAACGCTCTGCCTTAACTCGGTTGCATTTCTTGTACTGTATGCCTGTCATCCTCTTGCTTAATACTTAGCTAAGAAAACCTGCTCGCACTTAAGTGAAATGATCATTAATATGATCATGTTTTGAACGTCAATGCACCAAAGTAAGGCCCTACCTGCACTATACATTTAAAGCACTGTTATACTGCTTTAAACAGTCATGGCTTCTCCCAAAGAACCCTGGGAATTGTAGTTTGTTAAGGGTACTGAGCAGTGCTTTTTTTCTAAAAAAAAAAAATGTTTAGGGGCACTTTCATTTTGGCTGTTCTCCCTTGTCCCCTTCCTCCCCCCTCAGACGAGGCACCAGTGGCAGCAGTGGCGCTGAGAGGACAGGAAGGGCGACAGCGATGGCAGGGTTGGCTTGAGTGAGGAGGGGCAAGTGCTCGCTGGCTGGCTCTAGCCTGGCAAGAGGAGGAGGAGAAGCACCATCGCCTCGACCGCAGCCGCCCCAGACTCCCCAAGCACCAGTGGGGAGAATGATGGAGCTCCAGTCCACACTGCTACTGTGGAGACAGCTGGCTTGTTGGTCCATTGGTTAGTCAACAGTGGCAACACAAAATGTTTAGGGATACGCATCCCCCCAGAAAAAAGGGCCGGTGCTGGGAGTTATTAGGAGTTATTAGGAGACTATTATTCCCCTCACAGAGCTACAATTCCCAAAGTTTCCCGGGAAGAGGGATTGATTGTTAAACCACTCTGGACTGGACAAGTATACAGGTATACTTGTTAAATTGGGAAAAGTAGCACCACCATCTGCCATTTTACCACAAGACATTGCCCTCAGAAGCTCACAATATATCACATGAACAGTGACACAATTGCAAATGTCATCCATTAGGTTCCTGTTAAAAGCAGATAGCTATAAAATACCTTATTAATAAGAACAACTCAGCGATTTAGGTTTTGGCAGGAGTAGCACTTTATGTCTGCCATGGGGATGGTTTCATAGTTGGGTAGTTGCCCCAGCTGTAACACATAACCATGCTCAACGTAGTAGTGAGTTTTCTTACTATCAGCAGCTGCTATCAAGTATTAGGAAAGCTATGGTAGGATGACCCCGATTCACTCAATGAGAGTTTCTCTACATTATGCCTTCTGGGGAAAACATCTGCTATAGTGATCTTCATCCCCATGGCAATTGCAATGTGCAGGCTTGGGAAATATATTCAGACTTTTTGAAATCTCCTGCTTGGAAGGATTTTGAGAACATTCCGGCAACCATCAGTGTTTCAATATGGAGGCTCTGGTCTTGGGTTGGGACTAAGGTCTTATCCACTTACATTTACCCTGCCACTTTCCCCTGGTAAAATCCATTGTTTAACAGTGAATAACAAACAGCAGTCAGGTGTTTTGTGGATCATGATTTGTTCCAATTTAAAAAGTGGGAAACCACTCGGACCCATGTTTTCTAGACATGAGACAAATGTGGATGAACCCTAAATAGTCCATGGGGTCACTTCCAGTTCTGTTAGTCTAAGGCAGTACAAAATTCTATATTCTCCATAATAGAGATAGATTGAGATATAACCATTCTATTTCTCACGTCTAGGCAAAATCCATCTCGCACACAGTTATTTTTATTGCGCTACTGTGAAATGTTAATATATTCAGTATAAGGGGGAAAGTGATGGAGCTGTGTTTGTTTTTAAATAAGAAATGCACATATTTTCCTGATGTATCATAAATGAAACATGCTCACAGGAAAAAAAAAGATATTGCTTTTACAAGATGAAGCCTTGACTTTAGGCTTCAAAAATCTGCATCCCCACCCCCACCCCACACAAAGAATATTATTATAAATGGGAAAGAATATATAATGTTAACCTTGCTGTAAGTCAGGGTTTTGGTCCCATGGAGCTATAGATTAGCCAAGGGTAAATCAATCAGGTACTCCAGATGAGCCATCTGGCTCACAGGGATTACTTCTGTTAGTATGAATGTTTAAAGCAATCAGAATAAATGAATTGTTCTCTTTGTAAATAATAATAATTAAGAAAAAAAATAGACATTTGTTTACATTTAATTTCAAGTCAATTGTTGTTTACTACTGATGCTGGGGCAGCTTGATTTGCACCCCAGCTTGGCTGGCTGAAGGACCTAGTCTTACTTCTCAGACTAATTTGTGGACCCAAATGCTGTTGTTGCACTTCTCTAAATATTGTAATACAGTTCTCAGCTTAAGAATTATGGAAAAATGATTTTTTTTAGGGTTAAATGTGTTCTAAAATGTTATTTTGTGCAAAAAAGATGCATTAAAAATAACACAATTTTTTGTGTGGTGCATACATGCTGGCATGTTTGTGCCATGCTGACCTCACTGCTGACCTCTGCATCCCAGTATGATTCAGTGACTCAGCTAGATGGACATCAGGTAAACTGTACAGCCCCATCACAGCTTGCTGCTGAAAGCTGGAGATCCCTGTCAGTCTTTCAGAGAGGCTGTGCCAGGAAAACTTCCTTATTTTGTGATGAATTACGGCAAAGCCAGAGGAATGGACTGAAAAGTGACATAAGATATTGGGGCAGAGAATTCTGGGGAACTGTGCCACATACCTGAGTGAATAAACTTTTGCATGGACTCGTAGAATGCTCCAAGAATTCTCATAGATTATAAACAGAAGCTCTGAGATTACATCCGCAAGATCTTTTAGTACCCTTGGGTGCATCTTATCAGGCCCTGGAGATTTGAATCCGTTTAAAATAGCTATATGATCCCTTACCATCTCATTTCCTATTTTAGGCTTCTGCCTCTTCTTGCATCATTTATTTTGTTATCACCAGGTTGGGCACTGCTTTCCATTTGAGTGAAGACAGAGGCAAAGTAGGCGTTGAGGAGTTCCACCTTATCTCTTGTCACCCAAAAGCATTTCTCCACCTTCTCCATACAGAAGAACTTGCTTGTTCTTCCTCTTGCTTTGAACACAGCTGAAGAAACATTTCTTATTATTTTAACCTCTCTTGCAAGCCTGAGTGCATTCTGAGCTTTGGTCCGCCTGACCTTCTCCCTGCAACTAATGGTAACTTGTGTAGACTCTTCCTTCATGATTTCTCCTTTCTTTGCTTTCTTATACATTTCCTTCTTACATCTCAGCTCATTTGTAAGCTCCTTATGCAGCCACACCAGTTTCTTTTGGTGTCTCTCACTTTTCTTTCTTGTTGGAATTGTCTGCCTTAGTGCCTTCAATACTCTGTCTCATATAATTTACCCCCCTCCCCTTCCTCACAGCATTTAGATCTTACTTAAAGCATTCTTTCTATTCTCTATGACATCTTTTTAAAAAACCAATACTTTTTCATTTTTAAATAAAATGCATGTTGAATGCATTTCAAACTTCTCTTTAATAATATATCAGCTTTCCTAATGTTCTATCTCCAAGACAGACCCCACTCTTTAGAAGACTGTCCCTGGGTGACGCTGTAGCAGACACCAGAAAGCCCTTATAAGAACGGTTGCTGACAGCATCTCTTAGCTAACTTTACATTGCCCCTAAGGCTGATCTATGCCTAAAAGGAACAACAAATCTCATAATAAATGTATAAGTCTGCTAATGAAAAACAGTGCATTAGCTTGTTTTTCTGGACTCAGCAATAAGCAACAAACTTTGGGAAAAGGAGTACTACGTTTGAGGTTAATGAGAAAACCATCAACAAACAAAATGTGTGTACAGATTGTGCTTCCCAGAGACTTTCTTCTTTCAACATGGATACAGGATACTGCTACACTTGTTGTCATGGTCCGGGTTACAGGCAGTCGGAGTCCCAGCTCGGTACGTCGGGACCGGGGTAGAGGTCGGGAAGTAGGAATCAGCAGTCCAGGATTCAGGAAGCCAAGAGTCCATGAATCAGGAAACCAGAGTCAGGAAGCCAAGAGTCTGAGGGTCAGGAAACCAGGAGTCAGGAAGCCGAAGCATGGCTAGGTGGGTAGCATGTTGCTGTGGCAGAGCCAGAGGGAAATGCTGGTCTTATATACCCCTCCTGGCCCTTGCCACCAGGTGCTACGAGTCTTCTGTCAAGCCTCACCTGTGTGGCCGCGCCTTGCCCTTCCAGGCCAAACTGAGAAAGGCCCCAGTCCCGTGAGGCCCTACCAGTCATGGGGCCTGGCTCCTGCATGCACTCCTGACACTTGCTTGGCCACTTAAAGATCAACTGCTACTTCAGTTGAAGAAGAGTATCACTTCTTAGGACTCTGAATGACTACTTTCAATGGAGCATTTTGAATGAGCATGTAATGCAGGGTACTCCCAGATATTGCTGGACTACAGCTCTCATAATCCTGAATGACTGACTGTGCTGGCTGAGGTGTAACAACATTCGGATGGCACCAGATTGGTACCTAATGCTTTAGGAGGGCTAGGGATGAAATTTATGGAATCTGTCATTAGAAATTGGCCAGGATATGCTAAGCAGAAAATTATTTTTACCCAGCTCATCTCCACCCAAAAGTATATGAAGAAATAAAATCACCTACAGAAACGTTTTACTTCCAAGCAATATGTATATGATCAAACTCCTCAAGATTCCCTGGTACTTCTCTTTCTCATCTATTTCTTCTTCCAAAGCTATTTGTGCCAAAAGCTTCAGAATCACTGATAGACCTATTCTAAGTGAATTAAAAGGAGGCAAGTTTCATGTACCTTTACTGCGGTGTGGAAGAGGGAATCTCAGTGGGCGTAGCTTTTCTCAACCCTACCTGTCAAGTGACGAGAGTTACCATGATCTATTCTAAAGAACTATTGAAAGAGTCAAGAATACAGTACATTCTTACTTTGTATCTTGCCATCATCTATTGCTAACTTTTGTACATTAAAGTTAGAAATCTAAAGAGATGCTTACAACCAAAGTTTTTTATTCACTTCTCCAAGCACGTGAAATGTTCAATTAAAACATCATTCTGTCTAAAGAAAAGATAATTGTGAGCTAGATAATGAAATTCAAAAAGGACCATTTGTATCTGTTGTATCCAGCAAAGTATAGCAAAACAAATCTGCGTTTAACAAATGAAGGAATTAATGGAAATGGAATATGAATACATTGGTTTCCCTATACGCTTTATTTCCCTGGAGTTGAATTTGCATTCAGAATATATTAGAAATTTCACTACAAAGATTGTAACATGGAGGACAAATTGCTAATTTAACATAAATGAATCACACAGTGAGGTTGTCTTCTAAGATTTTACTGGGATGAAAAAGCTACCACCTTAAATGCTTGACAATATCCCTAATATACAGTGAAAAGCCCTACTGTATGGGAATCAGGTATCTGACACAATGTTACCGAAGAGGGAAGAATATAATATACTTCCATGCATGCTCACACGAGATAAAATCAATGAGAAGACGAAAAATACTGTTCAATGCTAATCATGTTCTCGGCTCAGTATCGAGAGAGATAAACAACCTGAGCTTCATCATTTTGGTCACAAGGGACTATAAATGTATGGTATTGTTGTCATAATATCTCACGTCCTAATTCACTTGTTGTTGATTAAATCATAAATAAAATATAAAGTTATCAAAAATCTATATTACTTTCAGCCACAAGAAAAAAAATCACATTACAGGAATTCTAAATCACAAAATAGAGTATCTATTTCCATTGGTTTTGCTAAGCATTCAAAGACAGGCCTGCCCTCTTGCCTAATCTTTTTTTCCTGTTAACTATCCAAAGGTGTGCATTTGATTGATCCACGACCACCTGGAAAATGCAGCCATTTTTCTCTGCAGACCGCATTTCCAAACAACATGTTTAAACCCGGGCAATGTTAGAAAGCAGTTACAGGCATGGATAGCTACTGGAGAATAAATAGACGGGAAAGCAGAGTAGAGAGGATTGCGGAATTTTACCTTTTTGAACTTTGAAAATAATTTTTAAAACAGATTTATAGACCACTCCCCATGGAGGCTGGAGCAAGCTTGTTTTCTCCTGCTCCCAAGGGTAGTACCTGAACCAATGATTCAAGTTACAAAAAAGGGGATTCTGACTAAACATCAGTAAGAATTTTTTCACAGTAAGAGCTGCTCAACTGTGGAACCAACTCCCATGAGATGTGGTAGAGGTTGGGGGCCATCTGCCATACATGATTTAGTTAAGATTCTTGCATTGAAGTGGGTTGGACTTGATGACGCTTGGGATCCCTTCCAACTCTACAGTCCTATGATTCTTTGAAATCTATATGCACAAAGTAATCATAGATGATACATTGTTCTGATTAGGAGATTTGTGATGACTGGCATTTTTCGGAAGTTACAGAGCTTTCTTTTATAACTGCTAATCTTCACTTACCATATAGGATGTTCAAACTTATCTGAACAATTAGTTCATTTGTGCAACATTTTCCTTGAGGTGTTCTGGTGGCTATTAATGGCTTTCTTTTTAACCAATCAATATCATTTTTCTTTCGTGTTTAAGAATTTGGAACACTACAGCATAACTTCTTCTCCAGTATATTACTTAGTCCACTCATTTGCCATGCTCTAATAGAAGTAGTAGTGGTGACTTGTAAGGTGAATTATCTAAAAGATATAGAAAGCAAAAGTAGATTATTCTGAACTAGTATTGTCCTTGCACTTGATAACAGTCAAGTTAATTGCTTAAGAGAGCTGGGATGTCTTCTAGCCAAAAAGTAACACTGGAAAGTAATTGGCACATTAGGCTGGGCTGCTGGAGGCAAAGGGTTTTAATGGATTCAAGGGGGGAAAGTCTCAAGGAAAGCAAAGAACAAATGAACAGTTGGTACAAATCATAGGAAAAGACTATTCAGCAAGATGGAATTACATCAAGTAGAATGTGTGAAATAAATTAAAGGTCAGAAAAAGACCTTTTGAAGCAAATAGTGGGGAGGGGAAAGAGTGTAGAATATGCTTTTAGATGACTGCATAAGAAAGTGAAAGCTGAATTATTATTGGGCTGCATCATCATCATCATCATCATCATTTATTCAATTTGTATAATGACCTTCATCAGTAGATCTCAGAGTGGTTCATAGCATAAAAATGCAAGATAAAAACACAAAATTTTACACACACACACACACACACACACACGAACAAACCAAACCAATAACTTCTCCCTTCCCACAAACACATTTTAAAGGGTGTAGGATGTCAATCAGCCAAAGGCCTGGTTGAAGATGAAGCTTGGTGACCATGGTTGAAGCTTGAAGAGCACTGAGGCATGGAGGACAGAGCCATTCACTCCAAGAATCATGGATCTGTCACCAAAACAGCAGCCCCATCACTAGTTCACCTCTCTACTGTGATGTTCAATGGTGTGTTTTTCTGGCCCTGTGTTTATGAAAGCCTCCCACTCCTAATACTTCTGAATATTCTACATATGTGCCCAGACTTCATTTCACTATCACCAATTAGGACCTAACTAATTCACTGTGCATGTGATCAAGCAGTGCTGAAATGGAATGTATGAGGAGGAAACAGACCAATACTTTTCATGCATTGTGCACAGACGCTTCCGTACATACACCTAGGGTTACCACGTGTCTGGAATATCCTGGACATATCCAGAATACTGCTGTCTCTAGCAGTGTCTGGGCAAAAATCCGTAAAAATGACAGGGGGAATCCGGACGTATGGCAGCCCATGGCAGCAGTGCCATTTTTGCTGATTTAGAAATAGAAAGAAAAGGAAGCAAAGAAAAGAAAAAGCTCAACAACTTTTCTGTCTGGATTTTCACTCTTTGAAATATGGCAACCCTAATATACCCCAATGCATGTAGGTCCTAGTCACTAAATATACAGTCTCCATTTTCACCTGATGCAGGTCATGAATTTAAAGTCTGCGTAAATTGAGGTATGTGCTGGACACCGTACACACATTCCAATAAAAATATCACACACTCCAACTGTTCCGAAAATGCCGCGGCCATCACAAAAACTGTTGAGGAATCATGGATAATTACTTTGTCACAGAGAGTCCTGATCTAAGCTTCTCTTAAAGGGGCAATGGGCTTGCAGCTAGCTTGCTGTTCTAGTGTAGCTGCAGTTTTGCCCATGGTCCCTTTAGGAGTAGCTTGGCTCCCTCTCTTCACCATGTGGGGAAGTGCAGCTGACAGAGAGTTCAAATAGCCTCTGTATCGTAGCCATGTCATGTCAAGCAGCCCTCCACTTTTCCAGGGACACAGTCTGTGAATTGTAGAACAGTCACAGCCTATTTTAAGAAAGTGTTTAATTGAGTGGAAATATAAGCCAGAGAAGATCATGAAGCTACATCCACACAGGGGAAGAACGGGAACAATAATAATTAACCTCCTTTTATGTAGAGCCTTTGAATGTAGGACACAGGAGGACAAAAGTTTCCAATGAGCAGCCTGATCCACAACCCAGTTATTTCAAAGAACTTGGATTTAATCCAAATTGGTTCCAGTAACTTGCATGGGAATTAGCTTAATTCCAAGTTCTTCAGATTACCTGGATATTGGGTTATGCTGCATGTGAGCAGGAATAATTTCTCTTCAGCTATGTTTGGACTAGAGCCACTGTGCTAGAATTTAGATGCATAATTTCAAAGGCCAAATTGTCACTTGAGTGCCTCATTTCAACGGAAAGATAATGTGAGGCAGGAGACTAACAATAAGGGCTGCAAAATGTAATTGAGACTAGAGGCAAAACTTAATTACCTAGCTTGGAATTGGACCAAGGCATCAGTGATTAATACTCCACTCATACAGGAACCACTATAGAGATCTACAATCGCTACACCACACCAACAGAATCCATAGCAAAAGTGTTGGGATATTAGTTTAACACTTCCTCATGGAGGCATTAAAATAATGAGCGCTAAACAACTGCAACCATTTCTTGGAACATGACAGCCTTCCACATGAGTTTCCTAGCATACTGTTTTGGTGAAAACCAATGGTGATACAATGACTGCCATCAAGAAGAAGAAGAAGAAAAAGAAGAGTTTGGATTTGATATCCTGCCTTTCACTCCCTTTAAGGAGTCTCAAAGCGGCTCACATTCTCCTTTCCCTTCCTCCCCCCCAACAAACACTCTGTGAGGTGAGTAGGGCTGAGAGACTTCAAAGAAGTGTGACTGGCCCAAGGTCACCCAGCAGCTGCATGTGGAGAAACGGAGACGCGAACCCGGTTCCCCAGATTACGAGACTACCACTCCTAACCACTACACCACACTGGCTCTCAAGAAGGGTCATTGTTCAGTAGTAGAGCATCTGCTTTGCATGCATAAGGTCCCAGGTTCAATCCCTGGTATCTCCAGCTAGGGATGGTAGAGACCCTTGTCTGAAACCCTGGATTCTCCCTTACTTGTGAGTATAACTCCTGAACAGATCTTTGTTAATGCATATTTTAGGTCACATTAGAGTGCACCAATACACTGAGTAAGCGCAAGCTGCTGTCTACCCTGTGTTTGCTGCAGTTCAAGGAAAACCCGTGGCAAATTATTGCTAGATGAAAAAGTGAGAATGAGATATACATTCTCTATTGTCTTTGACATTATAAAACAATTTCAAGGAAGCATTTAGGACAGAAAGCTACATCACTTATCATAGCGAAGGAAAAGAATAATAAACAATCATCTCAAGAAGGAATTGTAAGAATAATGAGACAACTGGATAACACAATCCACTGCCCCGACATCAGATAAATGCAGATGTGGCGTGCCATATGTTACAGAGCCATCTCACTATGAAATGACTGATTACCTGCATGATTCATCCACAATCAATCCCCAATCTGATGGTAGGATGGGGAGCATAAAACCAAACAGACTCCTAAGGAGCAAACAATTCAACCGCTATTGAAGAAAAATAAATGACTTTGTAGCAGAATGTTGCTCAGGCTGATTTATATTTGTCTTTTAGATATAAAAATGGCATAAAAATGTTCCTATTGAAAAGTTAGGTCCCTCCCATGTCACTTCTATAGCACTATTCCTTGGGTCACTAAATACAGTGGTACCTCGGGTTAAGTACTTAATTCGTTCCGGAGGTCCGTTCTTAACCTGAAACTGTTCTTAACCTGAAGCACCACTTTAGCTAATGGGGCCTCCCACTGCTGCCACACTGCCTTCTTAACCTGAAGCACTATTTCTGGGTTAGCGGAGTCTGTAACCTGAAACGTATGTAACCTGAAGCATATGTAACCCGAGGTATCACTGTAAAGTGCTAGGGCACAGTTACACAATCATCTGGGTGCCTAGTGGTTGAGGGCTACCCTCCACATGTTGACTTCCAGCTTGGGCTGGGGGGGGGGGGGAGGAGAAGAGAACTTCAATTTACTTCACATTTAAAGGCAAACCTACCTGATTCATAGTTCCCAAACAATGCATCCTTTTAATTCATGCTTTTCTGGATTTTGCAGGGTAGTTCTCTTACCAAGTAAAGTGTACAGAAATACAAAGGGACACAGGTGGCGCTGTGGTCTAACCGACTGAGCCTCTTGGGCTTGCTGATTGGAAGTTCGGCAGTTTGAATCTGCATGATGGGGTGAGCTTCTGTTCCTCTGTCCCAGCTTCTGCCAACCTAGCTGTTAGAAAGCACACCAGTGCAAGTAGATAAATAGGTACCACTGTGGTGGGAAGGTAAACAGCATTTCTGTGCGCTCTGTCTTCTGTCATGGTGTTCCATTGCACCAAAAGCAGTTTAGTCATGCTGGCCACATGACCCAGAAAGCTGTCTGTGGACAAATGCTGGCTCCCTCAGCCAGAAGCAAAATGAGCACCCCACCCCATAGTTTCCTTTGACTGGATTTAACCATCCAGGTGTCCTTTACTTTTTACCTTAAAGGAATACATGTACAGTTGTACCTTGGATCCCAAACGCCTTGGTACTCAGACATTTTGGGTCCCAAATGCTGCAAACCCGGAAGTGAATGTTCCGGTTTGCTAAGGTTATTTGGAACCTGAACGTCCGACAAGGATTCTGCAGCTTCCGATTGAGTGCAGGAAGCTCCTGCAGCCAATCAGAAGCTGTGCTTTGGTTTTTGAACGTTTTCAGAAGTCAAACGGACTTCGGGAACGGATTCTGTTCGAGAACCGAGGTACGACTGTACTTGGAGGAAATGTGCATGAAAATTACACGCAAAAGTGCATCACATGATGGGAAATTGCTTTGCAAAATGTTTAGATGATGCAATATTCCATACAGAAATTGATATATATGGGGGGGGGGGGGAATTGCACTCAAATACTGACTTTCATGGTGACTGTTTTTTTTAAAAAAAATCTGCAAACTGATTTTGAAATGTGAAGAACTGAACTTAAGAGCTAAAAAAAAAAAAATGAAACAGAAACTGAAAATGACAGATTCACCCATCCCTGCCTACATGTTGTGATGAACTCATCATTGGCACCTACTACTATGTATAGCTTCCGGAATGTAAGTTAGACCTACAACAAAATGTTGCAATGTGGAGTGGACCAGCTCTGTATTCCAACCAGTGAGGCATATTCCATTCCCTTCCCTGATTTTTATTTCCACCAATTCCTAATAAATGCTGAGTATTCTGTGCCCAGCGAGTATGCTCAATACTCTTAGGACTGTTGGGGGACATGGGGGGGGGGGGCTTTTGTACTTTGTTTCTTGAGGTTTCTCTAAACATAAAGATACAGCCTTTATTGTACACGAGTGATACTATTTTGTTTTCATAAGAATACACACTCGCTCCAAACAAATCTTGAACATACTGAGGAACACAGAACCAACCTGCCATAGTTTGGCACCTGCATTCAGCTTTTGCACCTGCTTCTCTCTTGACTAGAGGCTGTGAAGACTTGTCATTTCCAGCAAATACGGTAATAGTGTGTAGTAAAATGCCATTAAATATACTGATACGTCTGGCACTATTTCAGCAAAATATGAATCCCCCAAAGCAGACGAAAACTGAGGAATTTAAAACCAGGATTGACCTTTGTAGGCCTCCTCATATAGCCATTTCCCACTTCGCTGACATCTTGCTACAGAATTAACTAGAAATGTGGAAAGGAAGCAATAATCTACTCCAAAAGTGGGGTAGGGAAGATACATGCCGCACACAGCTTTGTACAATACACCTCATGTGGGATTGGGCCACCTGTACTGATCCTGCAATTTTCCAATTGGATCAGAAGGGATCAATGTAGGGCTCATCACATTTGCTGCATAGGTATTGAAGCCTGGTTGGGTTGCATCCGAGGCCAGGCAAAAGCCTGTGCAGATAAAGTTGGAATTATTCGTCTCATTTTTCACTGCTAGCATTGCTTAAAAGAGGGAGTTAAAGATTTATTCCTAGACAGTGCTGTAACTCAGTGATTCTTAGTCATAGATAGAAAGAGAGGGGGGTGGGCGGTGTAGTCTTTTGCGTTATAGTCTTTCCTTACTTTTAATCGCAATTCTTTTTCAGATTACTAGACCATAGTTTACACATAGGTTTAAAATCGTATTATACACATCAGCTTTGCTTCTGACTGCGAGGCTGCTTTCCTTTCTTTCAGCGCAAGCAATTGCTGCCTCGAAGTGAGTGGCTTTTGTGAAGAATGACATGCACTTGACAGATTTTTCTCATCCATTTTTATCAAGAGCTCCAAGAAGACCTTTTATCCTTCCATAGTCCCTCGAAATGCCTTCAAGCTCAGCTCAAATTCCAGCTCATTGATGTGCATGCCATTCTATGCTTGAGACACATTTTTTTTTTTATTGGGGGAGTCAACAGAAACCATTGAAGCAAATAGACTTGTTTCTGCCCTCTCCATTAGGCCTTATCCAGGAAATATATCAAAGCACGCCCCACTTGCATACATAGCAGATTGAGGGTAGTTTTTTCTGCAGGCCATGGGAACATAGCCTTTTCAAGTGAGGCGTGTGTGCCAAATTTGCCAATTTTAAAAAAAAATTATAGGTAGCTTGGGTGGGAAAGCACATTGTCTTGTGCTAAATTTCACAGCAGGAGGACCTGTTTCCAAAGCAGGGATAAGGAAAGCTGTGACCCTCCAAATATTGTTGGCCTTTCTTCTTCCCTGACCATTCACCATGCTGACGGGAATTGGAGTCTGGGCTTGCTTTTGCACCTCTTCCCTTCCAATTCCTTTTCCTTTTGTGTCATGTCTTTTAGATTTCACACCTAAGGGCAGGAGCCATCTTCTTACTGATTGTGGGGAACGTTTTCAGCTATAGAGCAGGGTAAAAGTCTATAAACAAACAGAGATTAATCCAAACTTAACATGCCATTGCATTACTCCAGTTATACCTGCAGTTTCCTAGATCTCATCAATCTGAACAAAGGAGGGATTGTGATTCCGTACCACAGGACTGTACATTGTGCCATATATTAGCTGTTGCCTGAACCAACTTCATGCAGAATTTGTACAGTAGTGTGCTACCAGTCAACAAAGCCCCATGCCTTGTATTTTTCACCTGTAGCTCTCATTACAGCTGATTGCATGTTTATATACTGAAAGACTGGGCTCTGTCATCATTTTGAAAAGTTATGATTTCTTTACCTATAAAAGAAATTGCTTATTCACAACCAGGAATAGAATTGTTTCACTCCAAAAGCAATTTTAGTCCGCATTGCATTGAACTGTAATTAAAGATTTATGATACTATTAAAGGGTAATGTTGTAGTTAATCCTTAATAATGAAACACCTCATAAAGGTTTGGTGTTACATACAAAGCTGACTGCAATTGACAAGTTCTGCAAAAAATATTTATTGTATATTCTTAGTGTCAGCAAAGATTGTACTGTTACTGTTCCCTCTTGAATAATATTCAATGGAACTGTGGATTTAATTGAGCAACCTTGAGATATAATATATATTATGCATGATGAAGATACATTTCTATAAAGATGTCTAAAGGGCAGATTCATTTATTGCCAAAGTGAATAATAGCATTGCATCCAGACATAACATCCCTATAAGAACTCCATCAGTAAAGGTGGAAAATTGTAGTCTATTATTCCTTTGCATTGGCTACCTCACTCTGTAGCCAATTTGGCAGCAATACTGACAATGTTTCTGGAGGGCATCTTCTGGCACACCAAGTCAGAAAGGGCAGAAATTGTACTGCAACAATGGCATCCTAGCTAGAAATGTCGGAGAATTCAGATGAAAACAGGAACCGGAACAGAAATTCCTGATGTTCATTTCTTTGTCCCATGCCCAGAATGGAAAACGATCCGGCAAATACAGTCGCTAGCCACTATTGTTTCTCCAGTCCACAAAGGGTACATAATTGGTTATAGGTTCCCCCCACCCCCATTTGTATTGAATAAAATGGTGTGGAATAAAATAAGGACAATGTAACTTATGTGATTTGTGTAGTTAATTGTGTAAGTTCCATTATTTTGCTGCTGCAGAGAGTGAGATGAATAACATAGTCTTTGGTGGAAGAAGAAGTGCAGTAGAATGGAAACAGTGCTGTGTGGGCCAAATACAGTGAGAATGGGAAATGATGCCTCCTTACATCCTTAATCTTATATGGGGAGTAGGGTCTGGCTTTTGGCCTGCCACTGTGCTGGTCCTGATGCCATGGTCCCTGGGACATATAATTTCCAGTGTGCCTGAAAGAAGAGGCACCTGGGCGAAATTGCATTTCTCAGGGTCCCTGCTAATTCTGGTGCTGCTGTACTGGAGTTTCAGCAAACACCAGGTAGGAAGCCTGGGAATAATCCAAGGAGATCCTCACATCACTGCTAAATTTTGTCTTGGAATAAATCAAATTATTTTACTTTTGAAGATAGCTTTTTGACCCCGACTCTAAGTCAAGAGGCTGGTGGCAGTGGTGATAATGGGGTTTCTATCAAGTATGTTAAAGATGAAAGTAGCCGGATATTTGTAGTGCCTGGATCTAGTAAGTTCTTCTTATTACATTCATGAATATGTCTGTGAATTGTATCTGAAATCTGATAAAGGAATATATCTTGCTTCTGTCATCTGGGCTGATTCAGAGGGCACACTTAATGGTATGAATAAAAAAAAATATGGAAAAATGAGTCTCCGTTACTTAATTGTTCATACAATGGGGCAAGATATGGCTGCTGACGAATGTAATTTAATTTAAACAAGTCTAAGAATTCAAAGGCTCTTTCAACTTGCAGGCATTATTTGTCATCCCATCAGAGGCCAAAATGGTGTCTTAACAGCTCTTCTAAAGAATTCACTGAATAGTGGAATATGTTGCTGACAATGCACAATGTGATTTTGGAAAGTGATAAAATGTTACTTTGAAGCAGAAAGAGAGTGAAAGAGAGTATGTGAGGAAAAGCATAACTAGATCAGAGCCAATTCAAACAAAAACCGCAACAACAACAACAAAAGACAAGGCAAAATGTAGTACAACAGCCTTTAGGTCTCCCTACCACCCCAGAAACGGTTACAGAGGGCTGCTCATTTGGGAACCTACATATCTAGGAGAATGTGTTGACAATCTTTTGAAAGCCTTGGGAATTTGCAGCCCTTTGCCATATTGCAAACTATTATTTTACAGGCATTTTAAAGCACTAGTAGCTCATACATAGACCATGAAAAGCAAGGGTGGGAAAGTCATTTCACCTCGGGCTGCATTCATTTATGGGCAACTTTCTGTCAGCAGTTGGGATGGAGGCAGAGGCAAAAAAGGGGGCAGAGGAATAAATGCAGATTTTACCTTTGTACATGGGCTCACACACCTCTCTCTTTCCCCCATCTAGGGAAGCAAGAGGCATTATCAGTCTTCAGGACACATTCCAGCCAGGCAAACACAGTGACAGATGGTTGTTGTTGTTTTTCACATATTTTTCAATGGGAGGTATTTGACAGTGGAAGGAATCTTCCAGTGGGATTTTTCATTAAGTACAAATAACATCTTCTGAGAAACTACTTACATTAGGACCTTAAGATGAGGAAGAGTTAAACCTTCTCCTATCAGCTGCAATTTTATTCATTGTCAATCTCCCCCACCTACCCTGCTTGTGGTTGCTGCACAAAATATGCAAAGAGGCATTTAATGTCATGTGCATTTTGACCATCCCTCTGCTGTGGTGGTGTGACACACGTCACCAGCCTAATACTAAAGGTAATGGCATCGTACTGGCACAACTTTTGTTATACCCGGTGTTCGAAACTCCCATTCTCCTAGGAGCATTTTGCGACAGGGAATTCCATTAGCACAAGCAGTTTCTGAACTCTGGGTGCAGTACTGCACCTGAGATTTTGGATTAAAACTACAGAGTGGAAGGAAAGGAGGACCTTTTTCTGCCTCCCCGCTTCCAGCTACTCTCTGAAGACTGGAGAAGAGACCCTCTGAAGAATTTTAGGGGGTGGGCAGGGGAAGGACTGGATCATGTGAAAAATGAACATAATATTTTAGCTGCAGTGCATTCATTTTCAGCTTTGTATACTTGTTATGTAAAAAAGTGTGCCTCAACATTCCATTGTTGCACCCATAACCTAGGTTTAAGGTGCCATTTAGCTCCTAGCTTTCATATCTCAGTTTCTAACACTGGTTACACCTCAACATTGTGTGTATAGCAGTTTATATAATCAGACCCTACAAGGACTTCCCTTTTAATGTCCTTCCCTTGTGCCTGAACTCTCATCTCGTTTTCCTGGTAGTTCTCCCCATAAGCTCCACCTACAGCTTGATAATAACATGATAAGGGGACGTCATTGGCAGAAGTAAGAGGTGAACCTATAGTTTTGACTCTGAGTACCAAGATATCTAATAGAAATGTCTAAGAGGAAGTGTTTCTTGTTAGAATTCTGTTTACAATTGGACGGGTCAGAATCCCAGAAGCTTTTCTCTAGAGAATGGTTTCAACAAAGGATTGTTTATTATGTTTAGCCTACTTTTCACTGTTGATATATTTTGCCAATTAAAGGCGGTTTTAGAAAGTTGTTTTTCAAGCTTGTGAGCAGTGTGCCGCTACACCTCATGGAAATAAATAGGATGCACTTGAGTAAAGTGCACTGTGGTGTAAGGAAAAGCTCAGCAATAAACAAGCACCTCTTATTTTAAGTCATCAGTTTGCCCCCACGGTTATTTCACCCCATGATATCAATAAGCTGTGTGCATTCCTTGACAAAACAAAGACCCTACGGTGCATGGGGCAATCTGATTGCCCATAGTCTTAAGATGCAGAATAAAAATGAATGCAAATGAGGAAATGCTGATTTTCACAGTGGGTCAGATACAACACCTATGCACCGTAATCAGCAATCAGAGGACAACCACTCGTGTTGCTACATCACTGCAGAAGCAAAAGTCAAGTTGACTGGCATTCCAACACCTTAACCGCTGCTTGAAACATGGTGTTCATATGTGACATAGTTTTATTTCCATCCATGGTTTTGAGCTTGCATGCCTAAGGTTGCTTGCTCATTTTTGTGGGGAAAAAATCACTTCAAGCCATCATGATGGAATGCCAGTTAGGCTAAGTAAGCATAGCTATTCAAAGTAAAAATAATAATAATACCCAACTAATTAAAAATATTCATAAGCAGCAATTAAAAGTCCAATGTCCACCTGAACACCCTAAATACAATTAAAATTCAAGCCAAGACTCCTGAAGAGAACAAAAGGAAACAATCATGTGGCTCCCATCTGATAAGCTTCTGCAGCCTAGTGATTTACAGCATAATCTTAACCATGTCTATTCAGACTTAAATCCCATTGAATTCAATGAGCCCTTCCAAAAGGGTGTGAAAGAATGCAGTGCTATCAACCAACAACAAGATAAAGGTCTACCAGACTTGTGTGATGAGCACGCTTTATGATAGTGGGTCTTGGGCAACTTACACCTGCCAGGAGTGATGCCTCAATACCTTCTCCATGTGTTGCATCAGGAAGTTCTTGGGCATCACATGGCTGGACAGAGTCTCAAACAAAGATGTGCTCTCCCAAGCCCCCATTCGCAGCATGTTCGCACTCCTGTTTCAGTGACGTCTACACTAGCTTGGTCATGCCCACACAATGGAAGATGGTACGATCCCCAAGAACATGACTGAAGCTGGCTTCAGTCTCCATGCCCATTGGCAGACCAGCTCTGGGTTACAAAGACGTCTGCCAACATGATATGAACGCTGGCAACATTAACTGTGTCATATGTGAATCCCCTGCAGACAACTGCTGTGCCTGGAGATAATCAGTTAGGCCATGTATTCACAACAGTGATCAGAGTAGCAATTACTGCTGGAAAGAACACAGAAAGAAGAAACACCATGTGACACATGCATTAGCATAATCAGATGCCGTCATCTGCCCTAGCTGCAACAAAACATGTCTCTCTCACATGGTCTCTTCAGCCACAGCAGGCGCTGTAACACTCCTGTAGTTTGCTTTCATCCCCAATGGCACACTCTTCCATTGTCTCCCAAGACACACAGATGCCACCCAAATTCAGGATTAGAATTGCAGCTTTAGATCTGTGTTTCCCGCTGAGTAGACTGAGGTAGGCTTCCAGTATTATACCAATGCTGAGCATTTAAACAGTTTTTGCCCCTTGAAAACCTTATGTTTACACCCAAAAAGCAAAAGCTGCCAAATTTTAAACCAGTTCTTATGTCCTTTTTTTAAGATTTGTAATTCAGTGAGGGGAAAACGTCTAAAAGGGAACTGCTGTTCTCATGAGTTCCCTGGGAAAAGTGCTTGGGTTGCTAATCACTCTGGAAACTGTAGCTATGTGAGGGGAATAGGAGTCTCCTAACAACTTTCGGCTCTCCTATAACAAAATATAACTCCCAGAATTCTTTGGGGCAGGCCATGTCTGTTTAAAGTGATACCATACTGCTTTACATGCATGGCATGACTGTGGCCCTAGACAGTAGAACGTTTGCTGCCTCATCAGCCTAGAAATGGAATTACTTTTTAACTGGTTTGTGGACTGTGCACATCTCGACCCACTGTAAGATGTCAGCGTTTCACTTTTGACATGTCAGGAATGTACAAAGCCAAGAAGTGCAAGACACTTGCACTTCTTGTTCCCTCTGCTTTGCTGTGATGTTGAGAATCATACCAAGAAAGCAGAGTGGAAAAAGAGAGCTCCCTCATTTCCAAGTCTAGGCAATATTCTGTAATAGAAACATTAAATGTCAGGACTTTTTTTTTCCGCCTCTAGGCTTTTCGCCTTCCTGGAGAAGTGGCAAAGATAAATAAAATCTCTGTCCTTTGGGAATCATGCAGCTACAGTGACATCTATGGCTAGGTAACTAGGCTTCATCTTTCTCTTAAATATACTCGTAGTGGGAAGCAAACTGTGGCCTCCTGGAGAGCTCCTGTGCCTGTGGGAGAGAGCCAGAAGGGCAAGGAAACAAAATTAATCTCTTGGTGTTTCGCTCTAATCTTGTCTCCAGAGAGCAACAATTTAAAGGCTGTGGAGAAAATCAGGGTGTAGCTGTTCATAAGACATATATATATAGCAGGGCAAAAAGAACCCCCATTCCGTGCTCCTTTGGAACATGTCAACACAGCTTCTTCTTCTTTTAAAATATTGCTTACTTCCAGGCTCTTTGGGCTTTGATAAATTGTGTGGACATTTAGGTGCAGTGGCTGCTGGAGGAGAAATCTACCAGTCTGGTATGCAACTGATGTCAATGTTTCTCGTGTTCTCCTGATTGCAGATATGTGGGAGAGCTGTTAGTATGTGTTGAGTCAGATCACCTTTCTCACTGAGCATAGAAACAGTGGAAAGAGGGGTTTATATTCTCCCCACCCTGCGATAGACGGGGGATCTCCATAAGCAGAGCCACAATTGCACTTGTAGGCACCTGGTTCACCACTGTGGGAACAGAGAGCTGGATTATGTAAGCCTTATCCCATATCCTTATATGCCAGTGTGACATAATGTCTTCTCATAAAACCTAACAAATTGGCCATGCTGTCTGTGGCTGATGGAGTTGTAATAGAAGTGAGAAGTACCAGGTTTAGGAAGCCCTCTGAGGGTATCCTCCATGTTAATTGGATGCCCTTCTCCTCCTTATTATGTCTGCCAGACATCATCATCATCATCATCATCATTAAATTTCTACGTCGCCCGTCATCTGAGGATCAGAGGACAGTTTAAAATATAAAAACATAAAAATCAATTGTATGAATGAGAAGAACAGCAATGTCTTCTGATGAAAGCCAGACTTCCCATAGCATCATAGAAGCCAACTCCAAGGGACTGTGGAGGCTTCAGCTCCCACAATAAAATAAATGAGGGGACTGGGCCCCTGAAAAATTGATGGGCATTGCCATTCAAATAGTGTGGGTGAATTGCATCATGTGATCGGTTATGTGGGGTGGGGCTTGCCTGGGCCCCCACAATATTTTATTCAAGTTGGCACCCCTGCATGGCATCAGTCACAATGCCCTGGAACAATGCAACAAGTTACAACAGTGGCCATAATGTAGAGCATAAGGACATTGGAAGCAGGCTCATACTGAGACAGAGTGTTGGTCCATCTTGCTCAGTATGTCAACACACTTGTTCACACTGGGATTGAATAGGCACCTTCTGCATGCAAGTCTGATGCTCCACCACTGAGCTACAGCCCTTCCCCTAATGGTGGCAGGCCCATCACAGCTGCCCAAGGATGTTACCTCTGCATGCCAACTGCATGCCAATATGGTGATATGACATAATTAGTCCGATCCGACCTCTGCATTCTAGGATGCTTAGCCTACCAGCTAATTCTGATTCTCAGTTCCAGTTCCACTGTCAGGTTACGTATTATGAATATCAGTATCATGTCATTTTAGCATGTATCTCTTGTATGGGTTTTGTAAGCCTTCCTTAACCTGTGTATCTTTTTTCTTATCTTTTCTTTCTTCATCTCTCTCTCTCTCTCTCTCTCTCTCTCTCTCTCTCTCTCGCATACAGATACATTTAATACAACAGATTGCCTATAGGAGCGGTGGCGTTTCAAAATCTAAACCCTGGTTCACTTGCTTCTTCACCCAGATTCATGGGGGTTTTGTTTAGTCAGCAAGATAAGCACAGAGGGGCTGTCACTATCTGGAGCCAGCCTTGCTGTAAATGTCTGTAGTCAGTGATGGAAAGGCAGAGGGTGTGATTTGCTTTTACTCCTTTCAGAAAGCAGTCTCTGTAATGTACATACTGCTTCCAAGAAACCATAATAGAAGCATGCTTGGGGGAGGAATAGAATCTCTTTTGTTGGGAGCACTGGGTTTCAAAGAGATTTACTTAAGGGTTGCTAAAGGCTTCTGTCCTGATCAAAGTGCACAAGTCTATAGTCAGGCTGACAAAACTCAGAGAGGCCACACTATAGCTTAGGCATGGGGAATCTCAGGCCCAAGGGAGAAATCTGTCTCTCCAGGCAGTGGCGTAGCGTGGGGGGTGCAGGGGGGCTGGCCGCACCGGGCGCAGCATCTGGGGGGGGGCGCACTCACACTCGCAGCTCTCTGCCCCTACCTGGCTCACTCACTCTCTCTCACTTGCCTTGCCCCAGGTGCTGACAACCCACGCTACGCCACTGTCTCCAGGTCTTTCTAGCTGGGTACTGAGGCTCTGCCCAAGCCACACTCTTCTCCAACCACACTTACAGACCCTTGTAGGGTACAGCTTGGTTGCATCCTCCTTGAACTCTGATAAAAACCTCTTGCTTGACTAGGTGGAAACTAGAGAATCATCTATGACTATATGTAGAGTCTGGCGTATTGTACAAAGGCAATATTCACTGTTCCACCCACTTTTGCCTCTAGTCCTGCTCATCCCAGGCATGTGGCCCCTGGAAGGTTGCCCAGAAGTGAATGTGGCCCTTATGCAGAAAAGGGTTCCCTACCCTGTGCTATAGCTCCTTCAGCTGGTATAGAACAAAAAAGCCAAGCCAATGGGATAGAAGGATGGATAGACGGACTTAGTCAGTACTCAAGGAGAAACTCTCTGCAGAATGCACTTACCTACTGAATTATTAAGGGATAAGGTGGTCTCTTCAGTAATCTGGTCCTAAGCTGTAAAGGGCCTTAAATGTTGGTACCAAAACCTTGAACCTGGCCCAATAGCAGATTGGCACTCTGTGCAACTCTCACAAGCAAGGTATTGGAGGTTACAGCAACACTGTACATGTAAAGCACATGGCCTTCCCCCAGAGAATCCTGGGAACTGTAGTTTGCACCTCACAAACTACACATAACAGATTCCATAACCGTAAGCAGCTGCCTCAGTCCACCTCATGGGTGAACTGGCCCTGCTAAGGACACATAGCGCAGTGTTTCCCAACCTTTTTTGGGCAAAGGCACACTTGTTTGATGAAAAAAATCTCGAGGCACACCACCATTACAGCCCCGTGACGTCAGCGCGCAGCGTCACGCCGGGAGGGACGCACGAAAGTGTAAGTTTCAAATTTTTTCCCTCCCCCTTGCCGGGGAACCTCCAAGCATTGGGGTGGGGAGGCAGCAAAGCGAGGCAGGAAGGAGAGCGCGGCTTGGCTGGGTGAGCTTTGGCAGGGGCAGGGAATGAGAGCCGCGAGGCGGGTGCTGCAGACGGAGGCGCTGCCCGCCGAGCTCGCAGGCAGCCAGGCAGGCAGACGGCGAGAGCCCCGCGCTGGGCGGCCTCTCCTCGCCGCCGCCGCCCCACCTCTCGCCGCCCGACTCGCCCGCCTCCCTCCAGGCAACATCTCGCGGCACACCAGGCAACATCTCGCGGCACACTAGTGTGCCGCGGAACAGTGGTTGGGAAACACTTGTTTGATGAAAAAAATCTCGAGGCACACCACCATTACAGCCCCGTGACGTCAGCGCGCAGCGTCACGCCGGGAGGGACGCACGAAAGTGTAAGTTTCAAATTTTTTCCCTCCCCCTTGCCGGGGAACCTCCAAGCATTGGGGTGGGGGGGGAGGAGGCAGCAAAGCGAGGCAGGAAGGAGAGCGCGGCTTGGCTGGGTGAGCTTTGGCAGGGGCAGGGAATGAGAGCCGCGAGGCGGGTGCTGCAGACGGAGGCGCTGCCCGCCGAGCTCGCAGGCAGCCAGGCAGGCAGACGGCGAGAGCCCCGCGCTGGGCGGCCTCTCCTCGCCGCCGCCGCCCCACCTCTCGCCGCCCGACTCGCCCGCCTCCCTCCAGGCAACATCTCGCGGCACACCAGGCAACATCTCGCGGCACACTAGTGTGCCGCGGAACAGTGGTTGGGAAACACTGACATAGCGAAAGCAGGGTATAAATGTCTTAAACAGAAATAAAAACAACTTGTGGCTTTAAGTTGGCTGTCACAGAATTCACGTGATCTTCAACAGGGACCGGAACAGTGCAACTCTGCCCTTGATACTTTAGAAATCTTACTGTGTTCAATGAGACTTGCTCTCCAATGAAGCTACAATCCTACCCGTATCTGCTATTGAACTCAGTGGGACTGACTTCATCCCACCGCACAGGATTTTGCTGTAAGCATGTTTTGGACTGTAGCCTAAGGCAGTGCTGTCGTTTTTTGTTTTTGACAAAATCTTTATCAGGGAAGTTGTGCCCTGAAACGCCCTTGCTGCCAGCTGCATCCTTACAAGTCCCGATCATTTCCAGGTGACCTGAAAAAGGTGAAATGAAACCTCAAGGAAGCTTAGAGTGTGCGTGGCAGGAGAGCCTTGCTGAGCCTGACAGACTGGAATGTAACAGGTTGGAACCTGGCCACAGTGGAGTCATTCGTATGCGACAAGAAGAAGATGCAGAAGTAGCCTGAAGCCTTTGCTATAATTCCATATTACTGCCAGCCCCTGTTTTGCAATGGTCCTTCCAGCTAACAGAACCCCATCTAAAATATCCGCATCTGCTTACTTCAAGACCATTAGTACAAGAGTTCCCACATATATAAATATTAAATAAAGGATATTTCTCGACAGGATTAATAGCTATAATATACATGCACCCTCCACTGACAACGCTTTCCATCTCTTTAGTCCTTTGGCTCCTGTACTGCAGGGGGCCTGGCAGATACAAAGTAGTGAGGTGAGGTGCTAAATATGATTTAGTATGACTTAAAATGCAGGGAGATAATGTTCCCTCTCCTTTTGTAGGTGTGGGATTGTGTATTCAAAAGAAGGCCCATGAGAGAGATTCAGCATCTCGTGTCATGTCTGGCAACAGTAAGGGGCCCCCTTTTAGATAGAGAGAAGAAATTGCTCCAGCTGTAAATGCAAGGTGTGCATTAGCTAAACATTTTGAGATGTGCATAGAATAGATATTGGCTGTGTATGTGTTTATAAATATAGAGACACAGACAGATAAGGGCCACATTCACACCGTACAGTTAAAGCCTTATAATATCACTTTAAACAGACAAGGTTTTCCCCCAAAGAATTCAGGGAGCTGTTGTTTGCTAAGGATGCTGAGAGTTGCTAGGAAACCTCCATCTCAATCACAGTATTATGAGTTCCCTCTGAAGAGGGATCGATTGTTAAACCACTCTAGAAATTGTAGGCCTGTCAGAGGAATGAGGGTGGTTCATGATTATACCCATTTTACAGCTGGAACACTGATATTGAACATTGCAGCTTGCTCAAAACCAGTCAGGTCCAATGCTGAGAAATCGTTTGAAGTCAACAGAAATTTATTAGCTATCAGTGCAGTATTAAAACTCTGATAGTATGGTTATTTAGAAGGATGATTTGCATGATATAAAGGTTTAATTGATCTATGCCCTTTATGTCCATTATGTCTTGCAATATTTTTTTTAACCCAATACATTGCATTAGATACATTAAATAAATATACTTAAATAATTAAATACCTTAATGTGGTCTCACTCTCAGCCCTGAAAACAACTCATGATTGTTTTAAATACATTAAATAAAAACATTTAATAATAAAATGTATTAGATGCAGTAAACAGATTGGGCAGGGGATAATAATAATAATAATAATAATAATAATAATAATAATAATAATAATAATAATATGACAGCCAACACTGCCAGTACAAATAACAAATCAAAAAAATGCTGAGCATAACAGAAAGGATTTTAAGGTCAGCTTGAAGGTTCAGTAAAGAGGCCATAAGAACTTCTCTTTGGAGAAAATTCAAGAGATGTGGGAACACCACTGAAATTATCCCATTATTGGTATCTGCCAAATGATATTTAGTATACTATCTAGTTCTTCCAGTATCATGGGTGAGCTAGAAGATGGAGAGAGAATGCCTTTTCCTTGCCATTGGCTGATTGCCTTCCAGTTGTGCTCACTCTCAGCCCTGAAGACAGCTCATGATTGTGTTTTGATGTTTCTGCCGACCTATTACTGTATTGACTTCATGGCAGCCAAAACATACATTTGTGATCTCATTTTCCCCCTTGCACTCCTTCCACTCAATCAAACATGCACACATGCTTCCACAAAACAGAAGAATGCTTTTAAGCCTTGGTAGTGCTCTTGGGAACTGTGTCACAGGAAAGTCCTTATCCTTTTAAGGGTAACTGCACTCCCACCCCCCTCCTTTTCAAATGTAACATAACACCTAAATACATATAGGCTTGGAAACTAATTTTTGCTCTTTTCAACAGCTGCTTTACAGCATGAAATATTTAGTGGGCACCATGTATTTGGCAATGCAGAAGGCTGGATTTTTAATTTGGATTTGATTGCTGGCAATGATTTATATATATAGATATAAGATGCAACTGTCACTCTGAATTAGCATCCAGTGACATTTCTTGCTGCAGTCACGGAAGAGCCAAATATGTCCATCCAAGGTTTTTCCTCCAGAGGAGCATAGCCAAAATTAGATGTATGTGTGTCTAAGTTTGCCTGAGTTTCATATACAGTCCTCTAATCTCACTTCTGATTGCATTCTGAGTGCAGTTTGGGGGGAAAATGAATGTGGAATCCCAAAAATAATGTTGCAATTCCTGAACAATTTCATTTTTTACAGTAGTAGAGCACAAGCTTTGCACGCAGGTCTGAAGTCTGTCCTCTGGGCATCCTCCCATTCAAATGATCTCCAGTAGCTGGTGACAGGTGTCTGAGATCCTGAAGAGCCACTGCTAGTCGGAATCCACAACCAAAACCCTGGTCTGGCCCTAAGGACAATAACACTAGCCAGTGTGATGCCAAAATTTGGCGCTCCCTGAATCTCACCTTCCATTCTACATCACAGTTGTGGTGTCCCCAAGGCACTATGTCCAGTGCAATCAAACCGGTCACGCTCCCCTAAATCTGCCTCTGCACTGGTTTGTTTTATATGGGTTTCTTTGCGCAACAATACAATCTAAAGGTGATCAGAAGTACAGTGGTACCTCGAGTTACAAATGCCTCAGGTTACAAATGCTTCAGGTTACAAACTCCGCTAACCTGGAAGAGCTACCTCAAGTTGAGAACTTTGCCCCAGGATGAGAATGGAAATCGTGTACTTGCAGCGCAGCAGCAGCAAGAGGCCTCATTAGCAAAAGCACACCTCTAGTTAAGAACAGTTTCAGGTTAAGAACGGACCTCCGGAACGAATTAAGTTTGTAACTAGAGGTACCACTGTAAGTAGCTACAGACATCTAAGTGGTGTTGTTAAATACTTCCTTTCATTAGGTATATTGCTGATTAACCGTCCATAATGGTTGGTTGTTGTTTTCTTTCAGTGTTTGAAAGAATCCCTCAGCGTGTTTGAACAAAACAGCAATCAGAATTTTTAGGTGACGCTCCTCTCTGGCTAAGCTTTAAGGAAAGGAGCATGTGAAATACGTGTTGGTGTATGAAAGACAAGAGCTCTGAGTAGGAAGAAACTTCGTGGTGCATGTATCTGATGTGGAGTAGGTCATGCCTATGTGAGTGTGTAATTGTACATAGAATCATAGAACTCTAGAGTTGGAAGGGACTGTGAGGGTCATCTAGTCCAACCTCCTGCAATGCAGGAATCTTCTGCCCAACATGGAGCTTGAACCCACAACCCTGAGATTACAAATCACGTACTCTACTGACTGAGCTATATACTATACCTTTGTCTCTAGTGCTCTCTCCTTGAACAAAGCACAACCAGCGCAGGAACTTCTCACTGCTTAGGGAAGTAGAGCTTTTTCAAAAGTATAATTCTACCAAACATACTTTATCCTTGTGTCCCATAAAATGTCTTCCTTTCCTCCTTTAAGGACTCCATTTTGTTGGAACAGAAGGCTGGTTTTACAGTAGAGTCCTGTGATGATTTATGTGTTTTAAATGTTATGTCCCATGTGAGGCAGGATGTAGCATTCCAGTCAAATATATAATAGAATAAAAGCAGTTTTTCATAGCAGCAGAAAAAGCACATCACTTGCACTGTGGAAGAGGGTCGGCTGCCTCCATGCTCTCCTCTGCATTTTAATGTTACCCTTATTGCGTTATTGGTTTTATTGTGTCAGTTCAGGAGTAAATTTCTCTAGATTAGGAATGGTCTAGATTTAAAGGCAAACTTAACAAATTTGCACTTTCGAAACAATATGAGAACTGAAACACAGCCATCTTTCGAACTTTGTACCTATCTGAAATTTTCAGTGCAGTTCCCAAGCCAAGTCAAAACTGCATTTAAAAATGTGTTAATTAGGAGAAATCTGCACTAAAATGCTGAGGAATTTCAAAATGATTTTTAATCAGAATAAGAATAATGACCACAAATTGATGCAGAAATTTGAACTGAATTTAATATTAGAAAAATGAGAAACTGGGTGAATCCAAAATTGACATCTTTCATAGAATTGTAGAGTTAGAAAAAGCCACGAGGGTCGTTTAGTCCAACCCCCTACATTGCAAGACTCTTTTGTCCAATGTGAGGCTCGAACCTCCTGCCCTGAGATTAAGAGGCACGTGCTTCACTGACTGTACTAAAAATTGCCCATCATTACTCTGGCAAATAGAAGGGGAAGAAATGGAGGCAGTGAGAGATTTTACTTTCTTGGGCTCCATGATCACTGCAGATGGTGACAGCAGCTACGAAATTCAAGACGTCTGCTTCTTGGGAGAAAAGCAATGACAAACCTAGACAGCATCTTAAAAAGCAGAGACATCACCTTGCCAACAAAGGTCTGTATAGTAAAAGCTATGGTTTTCCCAGTAGTGACGTATAGAAGTGAGAGCTGGACCATAATGTAGGCTGATCGCCGAAGAATTGATGCTTTTGAATTATGGTGCTGGAGGAGACTCTTGAGAGTCCCATGGACTGCAAGAAGATCAAACGCTTCCATTCTTAAGGAAATCAGCCCTGAGCGCTCACTGGAAGGACAGATCGTGAAGCTGAGGCTCCAATATTTTGGCCACCTCATGAGAAGAGAAGACTCCCTGGAAAAGACCCTGATGTTGGGAAAGATGGAGGGCACAAGGAGAAGGGGACAACAGAGGATGAGATGGTTGGATAGTGTTCTCGAAGCTACCAGCATGAGTTTGACCGAACTGCGGGAGGCAGTGGAAGACAGGAGTGCCTGGCGTGCTCTGGTCCAAAGTCGGACACGACTAAACAACTAAACAACAACAACAACTCTGGATATTGAAATGTTGGGTATAAGTTTTTTTAATCATTAATACATAAATCAGCCATTCCTGTGAATTACCTTAAAGCAGCCATCATATGCGCATTTTGGAGAAAGCACAACTCTGTGGGAACAAGATCAGGCTGCATGACTGCCACCAACGTTCCTTCGGAAACTCAGAAGCATTTTCAAGCAAATCAGGAGCATTTCACGGAAAACAAATCAGATGCCATGGTCTGATCATCAGTGATCATGGTTCATTACGAGATACGGTGAGTCACGTCTCCGTGCATAATACTTCTAATAAGCATTTACTCAACATTTCCTAATAGGCCTTTATTAATACAGATGCATCTGACTGTATACTTTCATATGTCAGACATAGCTAGGGGCACACAGTGCAGTTAAGGATTGTTAAACAAATTCATGCTGTCATTTAATGCCTCATGCAAGTTATACAGGGTAGGAGAGATCACTGTGCTGAAGGAGAAGGTGTAACTGAAATGTGAAACATTTTGCACAAAACTAAATGGCAGGATTTTACAACGTAATGCTTTTGTCTGATTCCTATGAGCCACTGGTTATGTTTTTAAGCAGGTATACCTCCTGAACCCTCAGCTCACTTTAACCACTTTGCCATCTTTTCATCTTCTGTGGATGAAACATCTAGAATAGTAAGGATTAGATAATATAATTACTAAGGGTATTCAACCTTAGCTTTACTCAAAATACACTGGTTGTAATTAATGGGTTAAATTAGTCACGTTAATTAATTTCAGTGGGTCTACTGTGAGTAAAAAGACTACTTACCTTTGTGGGGACAGCAGCAATTGTGGCCCAGTGCAACTTCAGGGAGCTGGGGAAAGGGGGGGCACCGTCGCCCGCGTGGCCGGCTGACATAATGTGTGGCCTTGGCTGGCTGCGGGATCTAACAGAATGCCCTGCTCAAAATTGTATTCAAACTGGCCAATCATGGCCTTTGGAAGGCAGAGCCAAAACCAGCTTAAATGCTGGCTGCTCCTGAGTAGGAAGCCCAGTCAGCAGTTGGTAGGCTGTGTAGTTCGGCTTCTGTTTATGTGGCTAATATCACAAAACACACAAAACAAACCTCTTGAGTTTACTAATCAACTGGTAGCTGGAAAGAAAGATCACGGGACAGTGATGGAATGCATGGTACAATGATCTTCACATTTCTAAGACCGTCTTGGCTGTGAGTCCTGGAAGAGCTTCTCCCTGTCCTGCAGGCCTTTTTTACTTGGCCTGAGAGGGCAGGACCCTGATTCAAAGCTGAGGCTGCTGGACAGACACTAGGGCTGGGGTGTTGGTAGGGATGGGGGCATGTATCTTTGTATTAGATATTGTGATTTATGTGGAGATTATTGAGGTTGGCTGTGTATTCTTTAATGTTTTATTTATTGTTTATGATTACATCTGTTAGGTTGTAGTCACATATTTTTTCATGTTGTAAGCCACTTTGAACATGGTTTGAACTGTGGAAAGGCAGCATACAAATAAAATTATGTATGCATGTATTATGTCTCATTCTGAAAACAGATTTTGCCAACATTGCATTTTACATCCTGCCACTGCAAAAGAAATTGAATTTGTTGACATCTATCGTATTTATTCTTATAAAATAAGATGCCTATTCATTTTGCCTATCTTAGCATTTCATTTCAAATAGGACTTTATCAATCAAACGTGAGAGCTCTGCAGGTTCTGCTTCCCATCCAGAGGCCTCGGGGAAGATTTCATCTTGCCTCACAGCTCACTAGCTTGTAACATTCTCCTAAGCTCTGATTTGCTGAAACCATAAAAACTCTCATTGACTAAAATAGCAAGTTTATATAGACTAGCTATCATGGGAGAGCTGAAGAGACTCTTTCATGGAATATAAATCAAATGTGACTATAAAGGTGTCTTTATGGCCTTTATGAATGGATATTCATGTTAATGTGATTTCACCTGTGACAGATAAGGTAATGCTGGTCCATCTTCCAGCAAATGTGTTGAATTAAGGGAGTTACTAGATCATAATGCTGTAGCCTAGTCAGCAGCAAAGAAAAGCTGCTTACTAGAGTTCCCATCAAATAATACACCACAGCCTCCATTCTTTGGGACTGTTTCAGGGTAGCCCACATAGTGCTCTCCAGATTTGGTAGTACTCCATCTCCCATCAATCCCAGCCAACATGGTCAACTATCTAGAATGATGGAAGTTGTAGTCCAGCAGGAATGATGGAAATTGTAGTCCAACATTGGCTACCTCTGCTATAGCTGGTTTGCTAAAGCTGGTTTGCCCCATTGCTATCCCCCCACAGAGAGAAACTCATAGAACATAGTGACACCATGCATTCAAAGCACTGCGATACTGTACTAAACAGTCATGATTCCCCCAAAGAATTCTGGAAGATGAAGTTTGTTAAAGGTGCTGAGAGTTGTTAGGAGACTGTGTTACAACTATGAAATAGATGCCTCCTGCATTTAATTGCTATAGAATATTGGGGGGAATATATACATATATTTAAAAATGATTCCATGCATTGTGGAAGTTGGTAAGAGGCTATCAATTCCAGTTCTGCAGCAGAGTGCCATCTGTCTATAGAGGTAAAAGTGTTAGAATTCCTGCTCCATGATTGTAGTCATGGGATTGTTGTCTATCACATGACGGTATATGTTTTGACTCCACAGAGTGGGAAGTGATGGAGACAGGATGTTTGTGTTACTGTGTTCTGTGAAGTGGGACTATTGTCCTTTGTTCTTTTTCTCTTTGCTGTCTGATGCTAGAGAGAGAGGGAGCCATGTTGCAGTGCTCCATGTGTGTTTATATGTAAATAATGTAGATTAGCCAAAATGCTGAGTTGCTGAGGTCTGTTATGCAACTGTGAAGACTCTGTGGATCCCTAAGTGTGCCAATGTCTAAATAAAAAAATTCCTTCCAGTAGCACCTTAAAGACCAACTAAGTTAGTTCTTGGTATGAGCTTTCGTGTGCATGCACACTTCTTCAGATACCAAATCTTCAGATACGTATCTGAAGAAGTGTGCATGCACACGAAAGCTCATACCAAGAACTAACTTAGTTGGTCTTTAAGGTGTTACTGGAAGGAATTTTTTTATTTTGACTATGGCAGACCAACACGGCTACCTATCTGTAACTGTGCCAATGTCTGTTGGCATTGGTCGCTGTGATGTTTGGGCTGAAGAAAGCTTCTGAAGCTCCTGAACAATTGACCAGGAGGGAGAGAACATGCCAGTCGGGTATGTGTCTCTGCCAGGGTCCTACTCTAGTGTAGGACGAGCTCCTGACAAAAAGGAGTGCCTTGTCAATTTCACCACACTGGTCTCTAAACTTTTGCAGACAGTTTTCAGAGTTTAAACAAGATGTTGCACATTCTGCTATTCCTATTCATGCAAGAATGTACACATCCAGCCACACATGCCATTCCTTATAGCAGCATGAGACATAGTTTCATCAGTCCCTGAAGCAGGGCAGCTGAAATATACTTTATTAAATAAACAATTAATATGATGCAAGCATTAAGGCAGTCACAAGACATCAAGGCTGCTGCAGAATCACAGTAGTGGATGACACGGCTGTCATTCTTACAGCAAAGACTGAGCAGGGCAGTACAGATATAAATAGCCTTAAGAGATGTCAGGATATGTGGACAGACAGGGAGTAGCAACAGCCCCCAGACAAATGTTGACTGACAGGAAAAGAAGAGGAAACAAAATGTCAAAATCTATGGGGAAACAGATCAGGGTGAAAACTGATAAGATGCATACGTGTCAGAAGGAGCCATGCAGGGAGGACACACACCTTTGGATCACAAACTGCAATGAAGGTGAACATGCACTGTGCATCTGAGAAGAGGCACTTGGATGACTTTCAAAGAGGATTAGACAAATTCATGGAGGATAAGACTGAACATGGCTTTCCTTCCACTGTTGGAGACAATATGCTTCTGAATACAGGTCACTGTGAATCACAAGTGAGAAGAGTGCTGTTGCAGTCAGGTTCTGCTTGTAGGCTTCCTACAAGGGTCTGGTTGACACTATGATGATGGGATGCCAGTAGGCACCTTGGGGACTTGCACCAAGGTGAACATCTTTTGGTCT
Source organism: Podarcis bocagei (assembly GCF_964188305.1). Lineage (NCBI taxonomy): Eukaryota > Metazoa > Chordata > Lepidosauria > Squamata > Lacertidae > Podarcis > Podarcis bocagei. The sequence continues at coordinate 68,177,238 of NC_138130.1, read as the reverse complement.
GGTGCTCTGGCCCGAGGACTCACGCGGGAGTGTCAGACCAAATCACAGGACTTTCCGGGAGGCAAACGAAAGCCAGGATTGAAGTCTCTGCATGCTCATCAAAAGTGGTGGTAGGGAACTTTTAGAGTCGGGGCAGTGCAGCATAAAGAGATAGAGTGGCCGGAGGGAAAGGGAGCATCCTCAGTGCATGCATGCATCAAAGGATCTGAGCAGATGCACATCTATGCATTTCATATCAAGGCTGTTGAAAAGCTTCCAATTTTATATTGGATCAAAAGAAAGAGACTAAACCTAAGATTTTCAAATGCCATCTTACTGCTGGGGCCTGCGTTTGCACTCCCGATACAAGGAGCATGAACTAAACTGTCTAATAAAATTATAGTAATTTAATGCAGCATACAGTAATGTTAATAAAGTGCACATCAGCCAATTATGGCGATTAACTTAAATTCCAGAAAAGTTGTATCATTAAAGAGAGAGCATAATACCTTATGTAATTGGTTCTCACTCTCTTATAAAAATTATCTTTTAAAACACACAGACTTACATTAAAATGAAAGGCTCAGTTAAATGGATGCAAAAAGCAAAGAACAGCTTTCACTTTCAAGTACGTTCCTTGAAGAACTAATTTCCTAAAAATAACCACACAAAAATCGTGCTATTAGCTAAAATTAATGAATATGTACAATGTGATTTTGGTTCTCTCCCCACCCTTCCCAATTCCTTTGGCTCTTTTTTCTTTTACAGTGCTAGTTTACATCACATTATTTTAAGAAACAATTTTTATTTAAAAAAAAATCCTTCCAGTAGCACCTTAGAGACCAACTAAGTTTGTTATTGGTATGAGCTTTCGTGTGCATGCACACTTCTTCAGATTTTCTTCAGAGTACACAACAGAGGTGAGCTAGTATGGGTATGCCAAGGCTCTCTGCCTCATTTATGGTACCCTATAAGTAAGTTCCTGTATTATCCATACCCTACCTGTGGTATAATGGGACATGGGTGGCGCTGTGGGTTAAAACACAGAGCCTAGGACTTGCCAATCAGAAGGTCGGCGGTTCAAATCCCCATGACAGGGTGAGCTCCCGTTGCTCGGTCTCTGCTCCTGCCAACCTAGCAGTTTGAAAGCACACAGTGCAAGTAGATAAATAGGTACTGTTCCAGTGGGAAGGTAAACGGTATTTCCGTGCGCTGCTCTGGTTCGCCATGCTGGCCACATGACCCGGAAGCTGTACGCCGGCTCCCTCGGCCAATAAAGCGAGATGAGCGCCGCAACCCCAGAGTCGTCACGACTGGACCTAATGTTCAGGGGTCATTTTCTCTTTTTACCTGCGGTATGTTTCTTTTTATGTTGCACTTCATACAAATATACTGATTGAAACCCCAAGGAAATGCACAGAAGTGAATGCACAAATGAATTGCCCAGAATTAGCAGCTGGTATGCTCAATGATCACTAGAAAATAGTTTCTAATAACAATAATAAAGACGTCAGGTTCAAGCCAAGGAAATATTTATTGTTGATTGCAGAGTTGTACAAATTAAATCTTCTGTTGACACATTCACACAATATAATCACATGTTTACCTTGGTCTAAGCCTGCAAGACTATGGTTATTTCCTTATCTGTTTGGTTAAATGCTTCTGTGTTGGAAAAGGACCTATTAACACAGCAGGGAGAAACGTTTGACAGTATCCTCTACAAAACATCCCAGCCTTCTGTGCTTCAGCGGGTGGGGGATGTGTGTAGCCTAATCTCTCATCCACACAACTAGTTGAGGAATAGGATGAGGTATTGTGATGATAGACATTCTCCTCTATTTTAGCCTCAATCCCTCATTCTATTCTTACAGTCACTCAGCATTCGTGATAATTGTGAAACCTGTTATTTTATGTGCCACCAGCATGCCACATTGTACATATGGTATACTGTACTCCTCACATGGCATTAAAGTGGCCCTTTAAACACAAAAGAAACAATGTTTCTTACTATGATTTCAATCTGTGTTATGACTAGGTGTAAATCATCATATAAATGCATGTATCTTCAGTATTTTATCGGGATTATGACTGACTGACTGAGCAGTGGATTAGGCAACTGCTGCCAGGCATTTAGGGCTGAACAGATCGGCTTATTTCCATTCAATCACAGTTTTGTACATGTTCAATTCTAAATTCAGTCTTTCTGGTTTTCTGTATTTTTTCTTTAAGACACATAAAATCATTAGTGCTAAATTGTACATTTTTATCCATTTTTATCCACATTTTTAATGCATCCCCCCATATAGATATCTTAGAGTAATCAAATGAAACTTTAACACAAGGCATGATAAAAGTCTGTAATTTTATCAGCACAAGTTATTTGTTGTTTACTCTTGTAACAATTGTTTTCTCAAAATTTATCTTCTGTACCATGAAAATAAATGAAAACAGTATTTTATCTATTTAGCTATGTTGTAAATTTTTACCCATGAAGTACACATTTTGTATGTTTTGCTTTGCCTTTATCCCTAAAACATGCATTTCTTTCTGTAATATACACATTTTCCTAACTAATTTTGTAGCAAAATTGCATCATGAAATTTGCACAGTCATTTGTTGGCTGCAAAATAGGTTGGTTCACTTTGAAATGTGGACTGGATGAAATTCTCTTCCATTTCTAACACAGTGTGTTGTATACAATGCCACCCCAGCTGGGTTCTACTGATGCAACAGGACTTCCATTGTCTCTTTTTGCACTGTGTCCCTCCCCAAAAAGGTCCAGAGCATTCCCCAGCCCCCAGAGTTGATTTTCAGTGCACACAGGGGGATGGTGGAGACTGGAGAAGAGGATGTCCCACTGCATATATGGAAGTCCGTTGTTCCAGTGAATCTGCAGCATTGGATATGGCCTGAATATTACCATCCCCTCAAAACCCTTCATCAACAGCGTTGTTGTTGTTGTTGTTGTTGTTGTTGTTGTTGTTGTTGTTGTTGTTGTTCTTTCAATTTATATCCTGCCCAGGGAGGCACTTCTAGGCCAGAGACTTTCATTTGAAAAAGGAACAAGGTGTAATTTTTGTCCCTGGTAAAGTATTTCCCATATTTGCAAGGCTGGGTTACTCTAATCTTACTGATCTGCTGCGTTGGAGGGGGTTTGAGTGAGGTGGAGGTGAACTTCTTCCAAACTCTGCTGGGCCTTGCTAGGTTGGGGCTCTGTTGCTGTGGAGCTCCTGACTGCATCAACCTATACCATGGGCAGGTAGAAGACAGCCATCTTCAGCAGTATCCCACCTGGATCCACTGGACCTTAATGTGGTCCAGGTGTTAGCAAACAGTCCAACCTGGGGGAGTCCTGCCGAGCTGGCCTGGAGCTGGAGCAGTGATACCTGGGGTTTTTTCTGCTCCTCCTTCTTCCCTGGCTGGTGTGAGTGGCTGAGCTCCAGATTCAGCAGCTACTTCACAGCCCCATTAAGCTTTGCTGCTGTCTGCCAGGAACCTGGGTGGCTCCTATACATTTAATTTTAAACACTGTGTATTTGACTGCTCACGTACAGAGATGCATTTCACAGAATACTTTCCTGTATTAAAGAGAGCTGAGATAAATGCTCTTTCTGACAAACTCTGCAGATGAGTAGGTGGTACATTAGATAAGTGCAATTGAAAAACAACTCCTGATTTGCACATCGCTGTATCTGTTACTGAACGAACAGATTCACCTTTTCTCTTTAAAAAAGAAAAAAAAATCAAATTGAGGAATGCAATGCGGTGAAAAATAGTCATTATGATTCTCAGAACTGTGATGCCCTATTAACGATTTTTGGGTTACAGCTCAACGACCCCAAAATAATTAGTACTATGTATCACTTAGGAAGATCACTAATCTATGGTGTCTAACGTGGGGGGGGGTGAGATATCTATATATTTCTAGAGAGACCCTCATGATGAATCACAAAGCTCTGAGCTTTTCTTCATTTTAAATATCACACAGTTCTCCATTCTGCCTGCCAGATATGCATGAAGTGAAGTGCAAGCTCAATACTGGACATTTCTCTGCTAAGATTTCACAGCTGATTTGATCTTCCACCAAAGTGACAGCATATACTGAGAATGGGATCCCTCCCAACCTTCAGAGAACAGGGAATGAAAACACAAGTAGGGGTTTGGAAATGCCCATACTGCTCCCTCTTTCAACATTCCCCAGTGCACCAGACACCACACACTCCATCCCTTGCCTTTGAGCACTGAGTTAAAAGGTCTGAGGGGGGTTTCTTGTCAGTACGCCTTTGAGCCAATGCCAACGACTGGGCTTAATAACTGGTACTGCCCCAACTGGGCTAGGCGACTGGAGCACTTCCAGAGCCCTTCCACTCCTAGAAAGCAGGTCTAAGTGCACTGGACCCACAACTGTCCATTGTGAACACCAAACTCAGCAGAGTATGAACAACACGGAAGCTTGCTGTGAAGCATAACTCTTCTTTTATTTCTAATAGCTACTGCAAACTAAAACTAAAGAGCTACTGGCTTGCATGAGTGTTACAGCTCTCACTCAGCCATCTAATCTCTACCTAAATAACACACAGACTCCACACAGAGACAGGCAGGAGCGGAAGAAGCGAAGAGCAGTTTCCGCTCCCTGCTTTCTGAACACATCATATCAGGAGATTCTTGCAATAGGTGGGGGTGAAAATATCAACATTTCTAAGCACCTTTGCTTGATATGCGCAGGTAATCTTCATGCATCTATGCATGCAAAGAAGCTTCTAGGCACTAAAGCCATGCCAGATCTGCTTGGTCGATGTGGGAAGGTCGGAGATGAAGAATGAAGAAGCAAGTACCAGGGATGTTGGGCACAGACCTAGCTTACACACTTTGTGCCTTCTACTCATGTTTACATCCATCCATTTCTGACTACACAGAGTGGTGGTTGGTATCCACTGGGGCTGGTAGGGCAAAAGGCAGGGAGACCAACAACAGGTGGAGCAGGCCCAACAATACGCAGACGTAATTAGAGTTTAGTTCCCCATCCTCCTCCCTATTGAGCTCTATGAGAGGGAATGGTGAGACGAAGGAGGAAGAAGTTAGCAGGCAATGGTACAAGGGAAGAGTGGGGCAGTCCCCCATCTGCCCAAATGGACCAGCTTCCACTGGCTGCAGCGTATACTTAATCTAGAACTAGGACTTAGCATGGAAATATACAAGCACATGAGAAATAGTGTCCAGACAATTCAAAGCTCCACTAAATCTGCCTTGACCTGGAGCAAATTACATGGTAATAGCGTATAGTGTTCTGCGCTATATGTTCAAAACAAGTCAGATCTCCCCAACCATTATAAACAAAACTTATTATGTCTGTTTGCGGCTTTTATGTCTATGAGAAACTAGGAAATGTTATATTGTAGCCTGAAGAGAAACACAATAAGATGGAAAATGGAAAAAGTTCACTCTCCCACCCCATCCCGGATAATCTTGCAGATGAAAATCTAATATAGAAAAGCCTGTCTAGCTCTCACAAAACCGAGGGGATAGAGCCACAAGGAGAAAATTCAAAAGAATTATCGGAACATGAAATAATGCAACAGAGTAGCTTTAACATATGCAGAAACCAGGCAGTCCAGAGCAGGGACTGTGACGGATTCTCACTGTGCATTCCTGTGAATGTATTCACGTGGAAGAATAGTTTGTATCTTACTAATGTCTTGTTGTAGAAAATGAAGACAATCAGAGTTAGGCTACAATCCAATGCATATTTACCCAATAGTAAGTGCCAAACAACTTACTTCCTGGCAGACATGCCTAACATGATGCTGTGAGTGATTTTAAATTCTTTTGGACTTGTCTCTAGATTGAGCCAAGAAGCATACAGTAAGTTATTGCCTTGCCTAACAGTACTTCTGAAATAATTTCATAGCCATAGTGGTGGGACACATAATTGGCTTTTCCATACTTGCTTGTATTTAATAATAAATAACAATTATGCCATTTTAAATTTATCTTGTAACAACTTGAACGTGGAATTAGCTTGTTTACAGAATAAATCAATGCACTTCAGCCAACTTTGAGACATCTGAAGTAACCTTTTGACATTTAGGAGATACGCACAGCAGAGTTATAGAGTCACATCTATATAAAGATATGAAATATACTCATTGCATGAAAGGCAGTTGACATCAGACATCAATTTTCAAAAGGATCCCAACAGGAAGCCACAACTGCAGCCTAGAGAGATGCCTGAGTTGCTAATCTCTCCACTCCACAAAGGGTGCCAGATCTTTTGCAAAGTCATCATGCTTTCCCCAAAGCCAAGCCACATGCCCTTCAGCTCCACTAATGCACCAGATTCCCTGGATTTGTAATGCTTCCTATGGGAAGGATTCCAAAAATGACTCTGTGTGTAGCCTGCTGGCTGTCAACTGATGGCTTACTATGCCCTGGTGAGTTGAAGAAGGCAATCTAAAGGGCCCATAACACTCTGCAGGGTGGCGGGGAAAGGATGTTGCTGGTAATAAAAGGTAAGACACAAGACTCTCAGTTTTGTAATGTCTGAAAATATTCACTTTCTATGTCTCTCCCTAGCTCAACAAAGTAATACACTTCATAAATCCATGCTATCATTTTGCAGGTTGCCTGTGCTCAACTTCTTCAAACTTTTAGTACTGATTTCAAATGAAGGTTGTTAATCTTTCATTTTTACATGGACGTAAGTTTACAGGACTTACTTCCCGTAATCCTTGCTTAGGGTTGGGTTTGCAAGCAACTTAAGAACATAAGAAAAGTGTGCTGGATCAGGCCAATGGCCCATCTAGTCCATTATGCTGTTCTCACAGTGGCCAGCTAGATGCCTCTGGGAAACCTATTAGCAAGACCTGAGCACATAAAATCATAGAATTGTAGAGTTGGAAGGGACCACGAGAGTCATCTAGTCCAACCCCCTGCAATGCAGGAATATTTCACCCAACATGGTGCTCGAACCCAGGACCTTGAAATAAAGAGTCTTGTGCTCTAATAAATGAGTGCAAGAGCATTCTACCCACCTAGTGTGGTGTAGTGGTTAAGAGTGGTAGACTCGTAATCTGGTGAACAGGGTTCGTGTCCCCGCTCCTCCACATGCAGCTGCTGGGTGACCTTGGGCCAGTCACACTTCTCTGAAGTCTCTCAGCCTCACTCACCTCACAGAGTGTTTGTTGTGGGGAGGAAGGGAACTGAGATTGTTAGCCGCTTTGAGACTCCTTCCGGTAGTGATAAAGCGGGATATCAAATCCAAACTCTTCTGCTTCTTCTTCTAGTTCTGCTTTTTCCACTCATACTGCTCATGGCAAGGGAGTAAATCCTGCGCATACAGCATTTGACAATTTTCCTACTCTGCTACTGCTAACCTAGGGCAATTCCTACTTGCTCTTAGCAGAGTGACAAGTTGATTTAAGCAATCTAATTGAAACTGTTCTGCTAATTAGTAATTGTTTGGGGGCACATGGGTGACAACTGGCTACAGGCTGTGTAGCCAAAGTCTACCTGTATTGTCATTCCTTCTGTGTATTTCTAAAACAACTCTCATATTCAAGTACATCATGAATGCTGAGACTGGGATTATTCCATAATGGGCTTTCCACTTAAGCAATCCAGTTTTGCCTTTGTATGAGACACAGTGGCTGAATTTCAAAACTTGCCAATTGTTTAAGCGAACATTATCCTGCCACCTGCATTATTCATTGTATGTTACCCTGCTGCTGTGAATTCTGAGTTAACACTGCAAAGTTATCTTCCCCAGAAGGAGAGTTCTCCACTACAGCCAATTTGCAGCTATATTATATCAAATGTTAATGTTTAACTTGCTCCCATTATTTCATTAACAGCCCCCATCGATAAATTATTTAAATTCCTTGTGGTCAGTAACAGGGGTTTCTTTGAGCTGTTACAATTCCTTTGCATGAGGGGGATGTAATTTTGCCATTTTAAGAGGAGGAGAGAGAGAGAAAAGGGGGAGAAAGAGACCAATGTGATAAAAAAATGGAAGCCCAGATTTACCACATTCCCCATCCATTTGCCTGTCGAATCTCTCATGTACTAATGTGCAGTTGGAGAAGGCCGCTCCACTTCCTTGTGGAGAGGTGTTGCAGGCAGGTCATGTAAAGTGGGGCATCTAAAATTTCAGTGAATCCTGATACTAAAAAGGACCCATATGTTGAACATTTTCTAAGTCCCTTCTACCAGTGGGGCATGAGGGGTAGGGTGGAGCACTGACACCATCAATCCTCACTGAGCTGTGACACCCTGACCGATGAATGCAACATAGTTGCCACAGGGGAGGGGGTTGCTGTTGCTTCACCCGCCCCCTGCACTGCTGCTCTTCTCTTTCTATAGCATGCATGCACTAGCATAAAAATAATGAGAGGAAACTGATGTGAATAGTCCTGTACACAGCTAGAATAAATGTTCTGTAAACAATGACAATTTGGGGGTGAAAAATACCTTGGAATGCCCAAGTTCCCTGGGAAGAGAGATTGATCGCTAAACTACCCTGACAATTGTAGCTCTGGGAGAGGACTAGGGGTCTCCTGCCAACTCTCAGCACCCTTCACAAAGTCCCCGGAATTCTTTGGGGGAAGCCATGACTGCATAAAGTGGTATCATGGTGCAGGTGGGGCCCTAGAGTGAACCCCATGGAGCATAGTGGGGTACAGTGGTGCCTCGCAAGACGAAATTAATTCGTTCCGCGAGTTTTGTCGTCTTGCAATTTTTTTCGTCTTGTGAAGCACGGTGTCGGGAAAGTTTTGGAAAAGCTTCAAAAATCATCAAAGTCTTTAAAAACCTCAAAAAAGGCTACCACACCGTGTTCTATGAGTTGCTCCTCGAAGTCAAGTCGCAACTGTATTAACAGTGTTAAGAAAAAAGAAACAAACTTGCAAGACGTTTCCGTCTTGCAAAGCAAGCCCATAGGGAAAATCGTCTTGTGGAGCAACTCAAAAAACCAAAAACCCTTTCGTCTAGCGAGTTTTTTTGTCTTGCGAGGCATTCGTCTTGCGAGGTACCACTGTATACACTTCTGACCTTACTATGCGGTTTCAATCCTAACACAACTACTAGGGAGTAAGCCCCACTCCTGAATAGGATTGGTATGCACATAGGATTGGTATACACATGATGTACATGTGGATCACGTATGAAAAGCAGTAATGGTTGGTGAGGTGGCACTGACCTCGCCACTACCTTGCGTTTCCCTGTCCCAGTACAGCAACAATGGTGATGGGATGCCATGTATACAATGCCACCCTACCAGCCACTACTGCTAGGATGAACTGAACATTTAACATAATGTAATTCCATTGCCCACTGCTGGAATCCTGCAAAGTGAAAGGGTACTGTCTGCTTGAAAATATAAGTGTAAAAGGGTTGTTGCTGTTTTAGGGAAATAACACACACACACACACACACACACACACACGCATCATCTTCTTTGAGTTTTGAACTTGATGTAAATGGCTTGAAGCCAATTTTCTCACCAGCACTGAATGCTGATGTCAATAAATGACTCTGTTTCAAGCAGTTATTTTCTGGTAATTAGCAATTTATGGTCAGGCAGCCCTGCCAAAAATGGGCAATTTCTTTAATGGGCATGGGGAAATAGTTGACCCCCAATGCACCTTTAAATCAAAGGAATATTTTTTGGCATCATGGGAAGATTCCTTTTTGATATCAGTGCTGGGAAGCTCCACTGAGCTGGCTTGCGCCATTTTGAGCTTAAGGAGAGGATTTGAGCTGGTTGCAAATCTAGTGCTTTGAACTCTGCAAGCTCAAAATGACTGCGTAACAAATAAAAATGCTGGGAGCTCCTGAAGCTTATTGTTCTAAAAATAACAGCAAGATCAGGATTGTTAAAGAAATTGGATCATTAGAGCTTTCTTTGACTTTCTTGTCACCTTCAGGTAGATCCAAACATCTACAAATTTGTATGAAATATGATATTGCTATTGGGATTTACCCGGCAGCAGAGTGCAGCACAGGACAATGTGCCAAGTGATTAATTTCATCTATGATTCTAAATCCCCCAGCAAGATGTCAATTTCAGATACGGTGAATATTACTTAGTACTTAAGCATAAGCAGATATTGTGCCATTCCAAGTTTTGGGGGGGTTTTATGTTGGGTCACTCAACCCAGCATTCCACAAATCTGGACCTTTTGACTTAGCAGGATAATTCCTAACAATTAATTCCAAAACCAGAACACACAGACATTGCTTCAGCTTTCAGCTCCTTAAGTTCATTTGCATCTTCCCCTCCTCGGGCTTACTAAGGAGCATGGACATATTGATAAAATCCTGGCCCCATCAAAAACAATTTTGATGTGAGTCACGTGGTGAGGCCTTGGGAACCTAATCATACCAGCAGACCAGCAGTTCCCCACTGCTTCTATGTTGTTATTGTAATAATAATAATAATAATAATAATAATAATAATAATAATAATAATAATAATTTATTTGTACTCCGCCCATCTGGCTGGGCTTCCCCAGCCATTCTCGGCAGCTTCCAAAAAAATTTTAAAATGCTGTAATACATCAAACATTAAAAGCTTCCCTAAACAGGGCTGCCTTCAGATGTCTTCTAAAAGTCTGGTAGTTGTTGTTCTCTTTGACATCTGGTGGGAGGGTGTTCCACAGGGAAGGCGCCACTACCGAGAAGGCCCTCTGCCTGGTTCCCTGTAACTTGGCTTCTCGCAGTGAGGGAACCGCCAGAAGGCCCTCGGCACTGGACCTCAGTGTCCGGGCAGAACGATAGGGGTGGAGACGCTTCTTCAGATATACTGGACTGAGGCTGTTTAGGGCTTTAAAGGTCAGCACCAACACTTTGAATTGTGCTCGGAAACGTACTGGGAGCCAATGTAGGTCTCTCAAGACCTACATTGTTGTTGTTGTTACCATCACCATCACATTAGATTTCTTATCCACTCTTCCCCATAAGTTGCAGAAGACGTGCATCTGGAAACTTCATTCAATATTTTTTCAGAGAATGCTGAAGATGTACCTCTTTACTCTGGCCTTTGACATGTGAGATGTATATTTTTAGGATCCGCCCTATTTTTCTGATTGAATTCTTTGTAAAAATAAAAATAATGTGTTTTACAATATAAGCAACCCTGAAACCTTAGGGTGGTGATAAACCATAATAATAAAGTGTCCAAAAGTCTTCCCAAATACCCGAGAAGTAAGCTGCACTGAACTTGCACTGTAGGTAATTTAAAAGGTGGAGACATTTGAAAACATCCCTACTTAATAATATAGCAATGTGCAAGTTTGCAGACTAAAGGGGAGGTTATAGGACAATGAGCAAATCTAAATTTCCAGAATGCGATTGAATCCTTCCCACAAAATACTGGTGGTCCAAATGTGACCTTCCTGTAGAATAAACATAACTACATGATTATTCCTTTTCAAGTTTTGGAAGGGGCCTTAATTTTTTTTTGTTACTCTACCACCATTCTCTATCATTCTAAGCTTTCTTTATTTTTTGGCTTTGGGGTGTGTGTTTCTTTAAAAATACATCCTGGGTTTCGTAAGTATTCCCTATGAGTACTTACAACCCAAAGGTTGCTTGAGTCCTGGGAAGGCATGCTCATCAAAACCAAAGTGGCTGCAAGTTCAGTGTGGGGTTATTCGCCCATTGCCAATATCGACATAAAGTCAGTGATCCAAAGAAACTCTGTGTACCCGAGACTGTGGAGAATCACAGCGGACAGATCCTCCTTTATTTCCATTTGTTTTGCTGCAGGAGTTCCAGCAGCTGTGAAGGCAACTTCTCTTTAATCTGAAAAATGGCTTCCCAGTTTGGCTGCGGTAGCTGCTGCCAATAAATTTTTGAAGTAAGCTCCAGTTACTCCCAGGCTGTTGTCTCTTTTGGATTGTAGCCAGTGTTTAGAAATAGTACTCTCAGGGAGCTCTTGGCCTTTCTTCTTCATTATTAAATTTTAATCCTGTCCTTCATCAAATGGGCTCAGATATTAGCTTCTTCTAGTTTATCCTCACAGCTATGCTGAAGGAGATTAGCAAACCCAAAGTCACCCAGTGAACTTCATATCTGGCTGTTTTGAACCTGGAACAGCCTGGTCCTCATCCGAAACTATCCACTACACCACACTGACACTCTAACAGTGAAAACCAATGGATGTCTACTCAGAAGTAAATTGAGTGACACTAAGGTTGCAATTCTAATCCCACCTAGCTGGAAGGAAACCACACTGAATACAGTAGACATAATTGGGATTATGCTGTTATTCCTATTGGATTGCATAAACCTAAATTATATGCAGAGTATACCTTATATGAGTGTACTATATGACTGAGTTGGATACTATGGGATTGCAACCTTAATCACACAAGGGCTTGTGTTACTTTGTCACATTTTATGTTTCTCAGTGGAGTTATTCCCTACCCATTAGTTAATACAGAAAAGTAGTAACATTGTTTCATTAACACATCTGCCTTGTTCGTTTTTTGTTTTCCAGCTGGAGTTTTCCTCTTTTTATTGCTTTAACCCAGGGGTCAGCAACCTTTTCCAGCTGTGGGCTGGTCCACCGTCCCTCAGACCATGTGGTGGGCCGGACTATATTTTGAAGGGAAAAAATGAACCGATTCCTATGCCCCACAAATAATCCAGAGATGCATTTTAAATAAAAGCACACATTCTACTCATGTAAAAACACACTGATTCCTGGACCGTCCGCAGGCCAGATTGAGAAGGCAATTGGGCTGCATCCGGCCCATGGGTTTTAGATTGCCTACCCCTGCTTTAAACAGCCCCCTCTTTCCTGTTTCATTTATAAAGTGAGTTTTCAGTTTTGCATGCATAAATACTGTTGACAGGAACAGTGTGAATGTTCTCCCTTTGATAAAAAGACATCAAAGTGGCTTTCAGGGACATGGGTTTCTGTCACATTGATGTTATGGGAGAGCTGGCTTCTTGAGGCATACGGTTTTTTTATACATAATGAGACTTAATAGGCTAAACGAGCCATCCCTGTACTTCTCCATTAGTTTACAGTGCAGTTTGTTTCATTCACACACTAGTGGGAGGCAGCGGGGTTTAAGGAGGCAGTAGGTTTTCCAAAACCCCAGCTCTGCAGCTCTTTCATCATATCATTACAATGGTATTGGGTGAAGCATTGGCCACAAGGGGAAAATACTGATAAAAGATTCATTCTGTCTCATTCCCTTTTTTGCACTGTTTTATTGAGTCATCATCCTTTGAGCCGCTCACTATTTATGATATGCACAAAATGCATAATTAATTGTCCAATTCAACACCACTAGCACTGTGGCCTCTGACAGCTTTCTATTTATTTAAATTGTGGGTTCTCCCCTTCCTTCCTTCTTTCCTTTCTTTGGATTTATGCTGTTGCTTAAGAAATTAATTTGGTCAAATCCCCCCAGAGGTTGAGGAAGGCAAACCATTCTTTCATTTCATTGAAGCCATTGTTATTGGATTTGAAAATTTCCTTTTAAACAAAGAATTCATTTACATACATTAGCAGTTAGCAAGTTGTAAAATGCAGAGCTTATAAAAATGCACCAGGAAACATTTTTGATATTGGAAGCCCACACATTTCTTTAATGAGCTTCCGTTCATATATTGGAAACTTTTACCTGATCACCAATTCATAACTCCAAAATTGTAATGTTTTTATTAAGGGTGTGTACTGACCACAGGATTCACTTTGGACCTCGCTTTGGCAAGGAAAAAGATTTCATCCAAAACTCTTTGGATGTTGTGCATTTTGGCTTGGGTTACATCTAAATCCCAATTTGAAAAAATGAAGCTTTGTGTCTCCGCCACTCACTATCGGGGAGGGGGGGAATTTAAAAGCAGCCATAATGCTATTTTCTATTTGGACAAAACTGAATGAAATTGCAAGCCTGCTGGACCCTCCTAAGTGGATAATGTCTACCAACCTACAGACACTTAGGACTGTGTTGTTTTAGACACTTAAAAATCCAGAAAAAGAACAAAATGTAGTAACATTTTCTGGTTTTTTTAGAATTGAATGAAAATTGCAGACATGGCACTTTGTTTGAAGGGATGAGTTTTATCAAATTTTTTTGGGGGGAGGGTTGTATTGAGCCTGCTGACTCTCATCACCCCACCCCAAAGTTCTTCTTTCGCTTGGGTTTCCATATGACCTGGAACAGAAAAACAATTTTCTCTATTACCTAAACCAGGCTTTCCCAACCTGGTGCCTAACAAATGTTTAGAACTACAATTCCCATCACTGCTAACTGTTGTCCATGTTTGCAGGAGACATACCCAATGCCTCTGTCAAACCGCCTGACATCTGTAATCAATAAAAATTGTGGTCTTATTTCATTCCAATACTGTTGCCGTGTCTCATTTGTTGTATGAGCTCTCACCCCACCCACTGGCTTCACTACACCTGGGCCATTCCTGCTGCACCACAAGCAGCTGTCGCAGGGCTCCCCTCCCTAGCTTTGGCACAGCAGAAGGAGGTATTTTTGCCTCCTGTTGCCATGCCAACTACTGGGGACACACCTGCATGGCCCTCTGGCAAATTGCTGGCATGCAAGGGCATCATCATCATCAGAATTTTATTATTTATACCCTGCCCACCTGACATGGGCATGGGGAGTGGATAGGCCTATTCCATCCCACCCCAAATTAAAATGAGCCAGATTTTGTTCTTGGGGACAGGAATACCTGCTACTTTCCCAGAATATTCCTCCTCTCCTCCTGCCCCACAATTCACAATAGGAGACTCTCCAGAACAGCACATGGTGGGAGGAGAGGGAGAGCATTCTGCCGGGCAAGCAGAAATGCTTGCACTGATGGAACAGTCTCCTTCATACTATATTGAATTCCACCCTTAGGTCAGAGTGGTCCGCTCAAGTAAACAAATAAATATAATTCCTGTTCTTACATAGCAAAAGTAGGCCTGATTTAGATTCCACCGGTTCCTCAGTTTTCCAGCTCAGGGTTTAAGGGCATTGCTATATATTGATGAGTACCCTAAAATACAATTGATATGTATATGATCGCCTTTTCAGAAAGGACTAAAATGGAACATGGAAGATTGGATTTAGAAAAACCATTCCCATTATATTTGCAAACGGCAAGAATAAATTTGTCAGCATCTAATTGCTTCATTGTGTATGCTGGAGTTCTTCTGACTTTGTATAGCATAATACATCCCTGTTGCAATAAATAGAAATCATTTGCTTAAGCTCCTTGCCTCTGAATATTTTATTATTTGTCTCACTGTCTATGTTGGTTTTCATGAGATCTTAATCGGATATATCAGCCTCTCTTTGAGTTGCTGCTTTATTCTTTTTTTATTTATATGGAAGAGTTTTCCTTCTTGGATGTTTTCCTAGCTGAGGGCTATTATTTCTCAATGTTTCATTTTGCCAAACATTTTCTATCCTGCAAGTTCTACCCACAGCTCCAAAAATTATGCTAAACTGTTGCAATCACAACTATAAGTGCTAAACACAGGAAAGATGATAAGCACTAAATATTCTTCACTTTTAATTTTGGGGTTGAAATTATACTTATCAATGGGATGGAAATTGCTCCCCTACCTCCCAGTGCTTAGACTATGTAAATCCTTATTGTTTTCTGTTCCTCAGCATTTATATCCACTGCTTCCTTCTACCTTTTTGCATTAGTCATATGAGCAAATGAGATGTCACCATGATGCTACTCAGCCAGATTTGTTTTGCCTAGAACTTATTTGAATACAGCACTTGGGGCAGCATATATCTATTGAGCTTTGTCAGTGCAAGGACTTCCACTTTGGCTACAGGGCTTCCTTCCTTCTCTCCCACACGGCACCAAAATTGGCTCAAAGAGGATGGAGAGAACCCCCTAAACTATTCATGTGGGGGGGGGGGTCCTCAATTCGTCATAACACAGCCTTGAAGTCCACCCTTGGTAGCTGTGCTGTGAAGGGTTATAATGAGAGCGGATAAGGAGGGATGGGTCAAAAGTGAGAATAATTACTCTTAAATGAGAGCCAGCGTGGTGTAGTGGTTAAGAGAGGTGGACTCGTAATCTGGTGAACCGGGTTCACTTCCCCACTCCTCCACATGCAGCTGCTGGGTGACCTTGGGCCAGTCACACTTCTCTGAAGTCTCTCAGTCCCGCTCACCTCACAGAGTGTTTGTTGTGGGGAAGGAAGGGAAAGGAGATTGTTAGCCGCTTTGAGATTACTTAAGGGGAGTGAAAAGCAGTATATCAAGTCCAAACTCCTCCTCCTCTTCTTCTTCTTCGTGAGGTCAGGTTACTGATCATGGTCCACTGACCAACCAAGAATGCATACTGAGTTTTGATGGACTGCCATTGATGGTGTAAATCTCTTTCTGACTGTAATCAGGTGCATCAGTACCATGTATTTATAAATTTGCCTCATGACTATACAATGATGGCAATGGGTTGCTCAGGTGCATTATCAGCATCTTGCAGCAGTGAGGAATTCTCTGGTGATGAGTGGTCTACTGTACAGTTGGACCACGGTGATCTGCAGACAGTTCCTCCTTGCTCCAGGAGACATAACCTGTTTATCAAAAATGGATCAAGGTTCCTTGTCTCTGATGAAGGGTCTGCTTGCTTTTTAAGCAAGATGGGTGGTTTGGTGGTGGAGCAGTTTTTCTTAATATGTCTCTGGCTTAACTCAGCCTGCCTGCCAGTGAAGTGTTTCCTAGCAGCTGCAGAGATCCTTTTGATCCCATTCTTTGGTACCACCCAACAATTTTCTTCAGGGTTGAAAATGCAACACGTGGGCAGCAGCCCACATTGTGCTGCCATACAGCAGGGTGGGCCATTACAAAAGTCCTCCCCTCGGCCCATTGCTTTTTAGGATACAATTACCTTAATTAATAGTAGGAACTACCCTCATGTGAAGTGGAAGGCAGGAAAATGTGAAAATCTGGGAGTCGCCCTGTATGACTGTCAAAATGTACCTGGTGTTACTTAATTACGGTATGTTGGCGCCGCTGTGCATAGCTCTTGGAAACAGTTTGAGCATATACACTATAGCATTTTGTAGCCATTTAGAAACCTAGGATTAAAACAAATGACACTTTCTTTCAGCTTCTCCCTTTAGGCATATTCTAAGATTTCAAAACAATGGGAAGACAGAGGGGAAAGCATAGCAGTTGTATACCACCAAGGAAGGATAAAAAAATGATATCTTAAGAATATAACCAACCGTTTTCACCCTTATTCCCAGAGGCAGTACTACAACCATATATAGCATGCATTAATGCATATAGAGTCAACACAAATCATTCAAAATAGCCTAGACATTTTATCAAGGGGAATACTGGGGAATGCATAACATACATAAAAATGTAATAAACTATCATAATGTGTACACAGCATCATCTATAAAGTAAGACAATATTTTTGTACTGTACTGAGTTATTCCTGCACTATGCAAACTAGCATTTATAATGCCAGACAGCTATTATGGGCTATTAGCCTTAAATAGACCACATAGAGGACCATTCTTCTTTGAAAGCAAGGCACCATCCTTCTCAACTGACAGTTAGGTGGGTAGATATCACTGTGATAGGCAGTCCAGTAGTCAAGGACAAATCTTTCCTAGTGTTTCACTGGCAGGATTAGAAGGCAGGTGACTCTGGCCAAAGCTTTCTGCCACGGGGTTCAAAGTCAAACTAAGTCTGTTAGGATGAAAGAAGTAAGAAATGTTTTATTCTCCTTATCCCTCAAGGGTTTCTTCTCCAATCAGAAACCCTTGCCCATTTAGACAGTAGCTGGTATATAGGGTAGAAGAAGAGATATCAATAACTTTTTTAACCTTGAAGAGAGGAATTCTTACTCAGGCTTTCTGTTTAAATGGCAACAAAGCGACAGCTGTTAGAATGTTAATGTATTGGTGGGTTGTGTGTTTGTTTGTTTGTTTCATGTATGCCTGAAATTAAGCTATGTTTTTCTGCATGGCCTCTCTGTTTTAAAAAAAGAAAAGTAAAAAGGTCTACAAATATCAAAAATAAATAATAGAGCCTTGCCTGGAAGATGTTCAAACATTTGAAAAATGTGCTTTCCATCCCCCTGGAACTCTGTGATGGCCTGGAAAGCTAGCAGGATGCAGTAAGCAAGATGTGCCTAACACACACACACACACACAAACACACACACATACCACATAAGCACTGCACATTTACTACCACAGATCTCAGAATGGTTTCATTCAATCTCTCTTCAAAGGGAATTCTGGGAATTGTAGTTCTGTGAACAGAATGAGGCCTCATAACAAATCTCAGCACCCTTAACAAACTACTTTGGAGTATCCATGAGTGTTTGAAGTGATATAATACTCCTTTATATAGTGAAGTTGGGACCTTAGTCCATAAATTTCAGTGGGTTTACTCTAGGTATGGCTTAGTTGACTATCACCCTACTTCTTAAAAACACCAGCACACAAGATAGCTGAAGGCAGCTAAACAGAGAAGAGTAAAAGAGCAGTCAAATTAAAAACCACAAAAGCTGTAATTCATATATTATATTAGGCTGAAATATTGGCAGAATGGGGTTTGCCTGTATAATATGGCCCAAATTACTATAAAAGGTAATTCTTCGTTCTTCATTGTTATTTCACATGTCCTGCTGGGAAACACATAATCCTAGAGCCTAAACTGGTGCCTGCAGATTATGCATAAATTAAGTGCAAAGATTCATCTTCTATTATGTCAGCAACAAGAAAATAGGACCCTACTACTTCCCTTTCAACCATCACACCATAAATAGGAAACTGTTTTCCAGCACTTAGCACTATCTGGTTCATTAATTGAGGCTGTGATTCCAACTGAGTACAGCTTTTATGTTTGCACTTTGCTGAATTTTGGGATGCGTAAGACTTATTCCCCTCCTGCCTCTATCTTTGCTCACACTGAGCAGCGCTTACAGAACCATATGGAGAAATTCTGCTCACTTAAAATCTAGTAATTTGCTAGGAACTATTGTTACATGCCAAGTAATTGTTTTTTGCCACCTTAGAAAGTGGTCAATTTGCTTGCAGGTGCACTTAAACTCCATAATGCACCCTGATCCTAAACACACAGGGACAGCTCTCTCTCTGTTCAGAAGTGAATACCAGAAGAATTCAGTATGACTTACTCCCAGGTACTTGGGTATAGAATGGTAGCCTAAGGTGACAAGGAGAGTTTTGTAACTTTGTTTAGATGTGTGTGCGGTACTACTACTCTTCTAGTATTAATTCAAATTAATTGAATTTGAATACCACCCTTAATCTCAGGGTGGTTCACAACATAAAAATACAACTTAAAAAAATACACACAACAAAAACAAATGAAAATACAAGATAAAAAAAACACGTAACAAAACCAAAAACAAACCAACAACACATTGGTTGCAACACATTTAAAAGGGTATCGGAGGTTAATCAGCCAAACTCCTCATTGAAGAGGGACACATGAATTGCACCCCTAATCCTTGTTTTATCCTAGGCTATCAATTCCTAAATGCACTACTGCTTTCATTGGTTTGCATATTCAATGGATGTCCCAGATTTTTAAGTGAGCTCCAATAGAGAGGTCATCTCCTTTCTCACTGATCTACTGCTTTTCATTATCTCTGTGTGTGGGGTGGGGGTGGGGATATACGGTATTTTGCAGGATGCATTCAAGTAAGGAAGGAGTGACAACCTTGTGATAACAGTTGTAATGTAACAGCCTTGGGTAAAGTTGGCTTACAGTTGTGATTCCAGAAGTCTGTGGGAGTGACTGCCAAGAAAATATTATCCAAATCAGGCTACAAGTGTCTTGGGGTTAAAGGTTATGAGTCTGCTGACAAAATATTCACATAAAATACAACAAAACTTGGATATCATTAGCCTTCATGGTAACTATAATATAAAATCTGATTTAATTTGAGTTGGTAGGGCACTTTCCATTTTCTTTGGTAAGCCAGTAAACACAATGGAAAAAACACAATGGAAAAAAAAATAGTGCAGAAGAAATGGAAGACTGGCACAGCAGCAAATTAACACGGTGACAACAACAAGCAATGTTTTTGACTTTCAAATGTGTACCCAAGGCACCATTTTAAGATTACTCCTTCTGTTTACTCGCATAATGGAACATGCACTTGCATTCAAAATAAAATCTATTTCGATTACACTAAGCTAAGAACCTTATGCACTTGAGAGTCTAATATGCATGGGTCTGCATAAGAGAATTGTGTTCTGTGAGAGATGCTGCCTCTTATCTTTCAAGGTAGGAAGAGAGAGACAGCCATCCAAAGCCATTGCAAAAAGCCTTTTGAAAAGCACCTTAATAATTAACGTGGAGCAGCACATAGCTCAGTCAGCATGCTCACATTTATAGAACCTCGCCTTCCCCCCAGCAACAGGAAAGCTTGTGACACACTTAGCTTAGCCCATCGTCCCTCCTGAATGATTTAGCACATATAAGCAGTTATTTTCTTGCATTCCATCAGCCTTACGGGACTTGGATATCTCCTCACGGGTATCATTGTATAGCAATTATATGACATCTTCTTTCAGAGTCATTCATTCCATCTCTTCCTCTGTCCTTTGAGAAGAGGTGAGAATTCCCTGCTCTGCGTTTCTTCTGGTATGGAAGCAGAACTGAAGTATGCATACAGCAGGATCTTTTCAGTACTGGCACTTATTTAGTAGAATACTCAGTCCAGAAAAAGACATCATGAGACATTCATGATTGCTTTCCACCAGCATGCATGCATGCATATATATATATATATATATATATATATATATATGTAGGTTTTGGTGTCTTCGGGTGTCTTCCCGTGTAAGAGTTGGGGTGTCTAGGCGACGTTTCGACGAGGTCTCACTCGTCATCTTCAGGCTGGTGCTTTCGGCTTCTTGTTACTAGAACAGAGCAGGATCTCAGTGTTTGAGTTCCTATAAATACTGTTGAGGGGGTGTGGTGTATAGCCTCCAACGTTCTGGGCAGAGAGGAAGTTCCTAGGTTAATGTGCCTTTTCTTCTTTTGTTCATTAATTACTTGAGGGATATCTTGAGTGATTACTTGAGTGATATTCTGAGTACCACTTAGGAGGGTCATTAGGTGTGGATTAGTTGCTAAAGCTTTCGTGTCTTGACCTCTTGACCTTGTAAAGAGTTTTTCTGAGAAGATGGCTGTACTGCACTTAGTTGTGCTCTGGCTTGGCTTCGTGTATAGGGGCGAGCTGTGGTTTTGTGCCCTGTGCCAGCCAGATCTGTGTAGGGATTGCAGGGGGGTGCAGCATCCGGAGGTGCCACTATGGTTTGGCTACTGGATGGTGTCTGTAATTTATCTGTGGAGAGGGTCTGGGTTTGGGTCTGGTGTGGTTGATTGGAGATGGCGTTCTGTGTGCCTCTGGTTCTGGTGTCGGTTTTTGTGGGGAGGGCTAATTTCCAGATGTCTGGCAGGCGGGACGTGTCGTCACGCTTGTTCATGTTGTGAGGGTGTTTCTCTATCTCGATGGCTTCCATGATTATTCTCTTGTGGTGATGTTCCATGTTAAAGAGCAATTTGGAATCTGCAAAATTAATTTCGTGTCCTGTTTCTTTCATGTGTTGGTAAAGAGAGGAAGTTTTTTCTTCTTTTTTGACGGCATTCTTGTGTTCTGCGATACGTGCATTTATTCGTCTGTTTGTTTGTCCAATGTACGTGGCTGGGCAGACTTTGCAGGGTATTTCATAGACCCCTTGGTTTTCTAACTGGATTTTATCTTTTGGGTTTCTGAGGATATTGGCTAATTTTTGGTTGGTGCAAAAGGCTGTTTTGATATTGTGTTTATGGAGGATTTTGCTAATTTTATCTGTAGTGCCCTTGATATAAGGAAGGAGGGCCATGCCATTGTTTTCTTCTGTGTCTTGGTTTTTGGGGGGTGTTTCTTTTTGGATCCAATCACATCACCACAAGAGAACCAGAACCAGAGGCACACAGAACGCCATCTCCAATCAACCACACCAGACCCAAACCCAGACCCTCTCCACAGATAAATTACAGACACCATCCAGTAGCCAAACCATAGTGGCACCTCCGGATGCTGCACCCCCCTGCAATCCCTACACAGATCTGGCTGGCACAGGGCACAAAACCACAGCTCGCCCCTATACACGAAGCCAAGCCAGAGCACAACTAAGTGCAGTACAGCCATCTTCTCAGAAAAACTCTTTACAAGGTCAAGAGGTCAAGACACGAAAGCTTTAGCAACTAATCCACACCTAATGACCCTCCTAAGTGGTACTCAGAATATCACTCAAGTAATCACTCAAGATATCCCTCAAGTAATTAATGAACAAAAGAAGAAAAGGCACATTAACCTAGGAACTTCCTCTCTGCCCAGAACGTTGGAGGCTATACACCACACCCCCTCAACAGTATTTATAGGAAATCAAACACTGAGATCCTGCTCTGTTCTAGTAACAAGAAGCCGAAAGCACCAGCCTGAAGATGACGAGTGAGACCTCGTCGAAACGTCGCCTAGACACCCCAACTCTTACACGGGAAGACACCCGAAGACACCAAAACCTACATTCCTGTACCCGTGAAAATCTACGAAAGCATATATATATATATATATATATATATATATATATATATATATGACACAAATATTTTATTAGCGTCAATAGATATGGACTTTCTGCAACTACCATTTTCCAATGGATTGTTTTTAATTATCCAGTATTTTAAGTGAATGTCCATTTTGTCGCGAAGATAGAGTAAAGTGCCATCTGAGTTCAGCCAACACTGCACAAGGAGAATTCTGCTCACACAAGTCCCATTCTGTGCCCAATAAGCACAGGACACCTTTGCCTGATAGTGCTGTGGCCCACAGATTGCAGCAAAATACTGGGCAAGATTATGCCCATTATCTTCTCTGTGTGATGGGCTCATGGGAAAAGCTGTTGCATGAGCCCTTGCTGAAAAGAGGAGGGGGAAGCCTCTATAAGGCTGCTTCCCCTGCAGCTCACAGCAATTTTGCTTTGAGGCTTCCTGCCCACTTGCCCTTGGGTTAGTGAGGAGATTTCACCCCTCCCATACCCAAGAATCTCCTGATGATCTCCTGATGGTCTCTGCTGACTCTCCAGAGAGGAGGAGGCGTGTCCTGCCTATCTACTTATTCTGCCCAGCAACATATCTGTGTGTGAGTGAGAGAGTCAGTGTATCGGAGAAAGTGAGAGTGTTAGAGATTCTAGAGATAAGATTGCTGCTAAGTGCAGCTGCAGACTCTCAGTGTAGCATTGATTTATACTCAGAATATTCAGCTCTGTATATAGCTTTGTATCATAGTTGTAGTTACAGAATAAAAGGAAGATATTCTACAGAGCTGCTCTCCGGGTGGTTTATACTCTGCAAGACTCTGCAAAACTCTGCTGCGCAACGACTGAAGTATTGAGACAGTGAATCCGGTGCTCTCAGCTCTGAGCTGTGAGTCCACAGCACTGTGACCTTTTCCTGTGAGAAGGAGGTCTCTGGCAGTGCTTCCCAGCTCGCCTAGCCCAGTCGGGGTTGAGGTGCATGAGTCCAGTTGGTGCACTGGCTCTAGGGCGATGCTGACAGTTAGAGCCTTCATTGAGCAATTTTGGGTTGGTGGTTGACAAGGCCAGAAACACTAATGCTTGGTTGGTTGTTTTTTTTTTTTTTTTTTTTTTTGCACCTTTCCCTCAAAGAAATCATGACTTTCCTTTGTTAGGCAGAAAAACATTGTTTGTATGAGGGCAGAAATTGCCTTGGGCAGGATCAACATAGTATAGAAGGGCCCCCATAAGGGGCCTGAGGGGAGGACTGACCACGGCAAACCCAAGCATGGGTTCGGTACCTGCTTGGTTGGACTCTGCACCCTGGTCCCCCAGCAGATACATTCCATCAACATGGGGTTTGTAGAATGATGGGACCCAATGATGGGATCCTGGGACCCAATGCCATGCCAACCTTTGATCTGCCTGCTATTATCAATAATGATTTGGCCTGATTTTATCCCATCACCTTTGTACAGTCTGGTTATTTTGCTGTTTTCATGGGTCACATCATGTGCCTGCCTGGGCAACAGGACGTCCTCTCCCTCTCTTCCTCTTTGCAGCCCCCTTTATGCACCCAATAATCTTCTCCATTTTGCGTATGGAAAATGCATTGCAAAATACATATAAATCCATAATCTGACTCAGAACTGTGTTCTGATCTGCAAACATGGTCATGACATCATATTGAGACAGTCTGCTGCAAAAAAATGGACCAAACAAATTATCTCTCCTCCAGATTCAATTTAATAATACACATAAATGTAGATAATCTACTCATAATAATAAAATCAGCACAGCTTGTCTTAAAAAATCACTGCTGTTCCACTACAAAAGGCTACTAGCTAGGAACTGGATTCTTCTTATAGACGCAAGAAAAAATATCGTCAGACAACCCAATGCATATGCCAAAACTGCTTTTGGCTTATGCTTTTGTTTCAGAAGACTAATGCAGCAACTGGGGATGCAAATTTTGAAATTTGCTTGTGCTCCAAAGATAAAAACTGGTGTAGAGTATCAACACAGAAGGAAACTTGGGAGAAAGTCATTATGGAAACAACAAAATTTAGATGTGTGGAAAAGGACCAGCATGAAAGAATGATTTTATGAGAATATTACTGCTTTGATATTGGCTAAGTATGCAAAAGGCATCCATTACATGCTGGTTGAATGGTTTTAGAACAAACATCTGGTTCAAACAAATCTTCCACTTTCAGTTTGCTATCAACTCACATCATTAAATAGGGGACAGGTTTTTCCCTCCTAACTCCAAATGTCCTTATTAGTTTTTATTTCATTATCTCAGAGCAATTTTTCTTCAAACAGCTTTGGATAGCTAGCTACACGGGCAAATTAGATGCAAAGAGAACCGTTTGGAAGGTTACAAACAAGTAATAACAGAATTTCCCTGGAAATTTAAGCAACAGGCAAATTAAGTTTTACATCTTCAGAACTGTTCTTGCTTCTGTGGGGGACACTTCCTGGAACAGAGAGAGTCAAAGCATCTTGCCTATGGCAGTTCCTTTCCATCTCTACCTCAGGCAAGAGCAACCATTAGGCACAGTGAGGAAACAACTCCAAGCAGCTGATGGGGGTGTTTGTGTGCAATGAAAGGAAAGCAGCTAGTTGACTGTTTAATATTTGTTGTTTTCACATTTTTTAATAAACTGAATAGAAGACTTATAAGACAGAACTTTAATAATGTTATATTTATTAAATAGTAAGTCAGAGGAACCGCAAACCAACATTCAAAACCCAACATTTAAAACCCAATTTACCAATTTTCAAGAAGTACAGGCAGGTGAGGATATATCTAATTCCAGCAAGGAATCATCCCTCAAACCCTCTGGGCATGCGTTGCAGCCACAGGCTGTGGTTCCCTAGCAAAGGATGGGGAGGCATTAACTGCCTCCTTGTAGGAGAGCCTTGGGTATACATCCAACACACACACATGGGCCCTGCTGTTGTGTATTCAAGTAATATGCTCATGACAGATCTAAAGGTCACCCCAAGTCATCCCCCCCCCCAGCATTAAGCACTGGCCGATCTCTGAATGCTACCCTCAACCCAAGAATGCCTCCATTTTCCAACTATTTTCTTGCCCATAACTCAATGTGCCCACGGAATACAAAACCATGCCATTCTCAGAGTGTTGAACAAATTAATCACAGCAGCGTAAAGTAAGTGAAAAACAGGGTGATTCCAGGACCAATGAATGAGTCCTCCCCCCCAAAAAATCTTACTCAGCTCCTTCAATGGTTGGTTGGCCAAAGCCCACAATGCATACAAGGAGGGAATATGCTTCAAACCTGCAAAGAGGAATAGTTGGGGGAGGAGCCCGTTTATAAAGCCCCCTGCTTCTCTGTTGACTGTTCAGCCCCACATGACCATCCTGACCCCTTCCCTTCTGAGGCAACATAATTTCCCGAGTCATCTTTAAAAAATGGATGGGGTGAGGGCATCCCCACACTATCCCCATCACAACGAAAGGAGACATAAATCACATTGCGTCTCGTTCTTTATCACAATGATAGCAGGGGGTTCTGCTGCTGGCTGTCGCTGCGGGGACAGTGACAAAAGCATATTGTTATTATTAAAAACAATCTGTTTATTAGTGGGAGTGACAGCAGTAATACTTGTTGGAGCAGTGGTGCTTACTTGACCTCCCAACACTGCCATCGCTGCAGGTGAGATGGGGTAAGATGAATCCACATGGTGCAGATGCACTGGTGGAAGCAATATGACCACATTGCTGCTACCAATGTATCTGTGCTGCACTGAGCTCACCACTGCCTCTCCCCTTCTCCCTGCTAGTAAGTCACAGACATGGCAGTTTGCAAAATGTGCAGCAACATTGGCAGTATTTAAAGGTTTCTCTCACCCTTCCTCTCAAAAGATCCCATGGCAGCCAACAACGAAGCTGTAAATCAACACAAAAATAAAATAAACACATTTAAAAAACGCTTAACAACATGGAAAACACCCCAAAACCTCTAAAAGGATTTAGAATAGTATTGTTTCTTAAGTAAAGGACAATAACTCTGGAAGGAACTTGCCATTCCTGGGCTACTGAGTGTCAAGTTCAACGGAGAACATAGGAAGAAAGGGGGGATATCATTGGTTTTTTGTATTTCGTTCCTCATGGGAAAGGTCTACATGATGCTTCTCTGATGGTAGATCAGTAGCCTAGGAGTCAGAATGCCAGAGAAAGAACCTTTTTGTGGCTAGACAGACTGCTACAAATCTGCAGTGACAGCACGGTTAAAAACCAAACAAAAAAACCTCCTTTAAAACAAAAAGCAGACCAGAGTTTCCATGTCTCTTTCTCCCCAGTTCCAGATAACTGCCTAAGACAAACTTACGGGCTTGTGTAAAAGATGGGTTGTGCTCCCGCCCTCTCAAAGTAGCAAAAGTTTCAAAGCTTCCTTTTGAAGTTCAGGCTCTAAAAAAGGAGAGTCTTTGGGGGAGTTTAAAGCAAACAAAAAATGAAGGTTTTCAGAAGCAACAATTATGTTGTTGCTGTTGTTGTTTTTTAAGGATGGGGGAAAACAGGCAGCAGACATAAGTAATGTTGCCATTCAAATAATCTCCTGACATATCTTTCTGCTGTGTTGCTCCATACACTCCACTGCATCTCTCTTCACCGGGGGACAGGTCCTATTTCTGGATCCTGTCCTTCATAAACCACTGCCTTCATTTCTGCCTGCTTGTTAAAAGTTTTGTTATTGTGAGTTGCTAGACCCATCCTCTCCACACCTCGATTCAGCTCCCTCTGCACAGTTTCTAGAAGTTAAGAGTGCATGACTACGCAGTAGTACGCTCCAGTGTTTGAGGACGCTTATTCCCCAGTAATTATTTTGAGAACTGCTGCCTAAATCTCAGAGTAAGCGGGTGGGGTGCTTTCCATATCTAGTGTAGGGATAGAAGAGGATTTTGTTCAGTCCACATTTTTAAGCAAAGTGACCTAATTTGTATTCCCAGACAAATACACAGATCTGAATGTAATTATCCTTCAAATTTCACACTTCTCTCCAAATTTTGTGATACAGTTCTTAGCTAAAAAAAAATGTACTAGAATGCATTTAATGTTCAGGATAGTATATAGAAATGTGCACAGTGAGATAAAATACGCATTTAAACACAATTTTTGTACAAATTTTTAAAGAAAAGAAACACCACATATTTGTGCACAAATGGGAGGGGAAAGACCTTTGAATGAATGCTTGAGTAATTGACATGGATGAGAGATAATTGATCTATCCATCCCAAATATGGTGCCCATGTGAGTAAATGCACATGAATGCACATGAAAGCCTCCGATGCCATTTCATGCACTATTTTGAACTGTTGATAATCAATTATAGAACTGTCGCTATCCCCCACCCAAGAGTGTCTCTTGCCTGAAGAAGAAATATATTTAGGACTTTTAAAAGAGTGCAGGGCTGCATTTTGTAGGCTAAATGGATATGCACATGGAATAGAGACTTCAGAATTATGTAATAGGGAGAGGCTTTAGGCAAGTAATCTTTTGGGTGAATATAACTTGCTGCAGCTGCTGAACCAACCTCAAGGGTAGCACCATGCACTGCCCACTAAAATTAGTATATCCATGAGGTCACCAATGGCTGAACGATTATAGCCAAGGAACTGTCAATATAAAGTGATTGAAACAAAAGCAGAAAACCTACCATTTTTAAGATCAATGTAAAGAGTATCTCATGTCACAAACTATGCTTCCTTACAAATGAAACTCCATGCACCCATATTGCCCCATCCTGTGGACCTGATCAAAATCAGGACCTTTGTTCTAATAAATTCTCAATCCAGTAATTTCCTCCCTGCCAGTGAAGTCACCCACTCTATTCATCTCTCTTCCCCCGCCCTGGATAATCACACATGCACACATGTCAATGTGAGGATGGATGGAAAGGGTAAACCATGCATTCTGCCTTAAACTCCATGGTGAAACCTGGAACGCAGATGTCATAAATAAATATTCAGGTAAGACTGCAGTTTCTTCTTTCAGTTCCGTTTACTTCAGTAGGGTTAACAGTGTTTAAACTGAAACATTTTAACTTTTGTATTCTGGATCAGATAGTGCATGCCCAATGGTACTCCCACGGAAGAATGTCAAGGGCAATTACTCTAAAATTGCATTCGAAAAAATTAGCAACACCTTTTCAAAATGCAAATGAATTTAATTAAGTTTATTGAACAGAGCAGAAAATCTAGTTAATCAGAACTAAAGTGCAGCTCCTTTATCACGTTGCTTGCTGTCGCTATGAACGTTGTCTATCAAAATGTCTCTCATCCTTTATGGTTTTCCAGATGTGGTTGGCATCCAGGGCTTCTTTTCAGCTGGAACTTGCTGGAACTCAGTTCTGGCATCTCTCAGGTGGGCACTATTGTCATGATAAGAGAACAAGGGAGGTATTTGTAGTGAGTTTTGGCACCTCTTTTTCTGACTATATAGCACTGTTGGCATCCACATAGTTTTAAGTAGCAAGAAAGTGACAGTCATGTTGGACATAGTCTCATGGTTGGAAGCTCCAGGCCATCTGCTTGTATCCTGAAAAAAGGAAGGAGAAGCAATATCTGACCTAGTGGAGACAAGACTGTCTTTCCTGGTTTAAACTTGTCCTCTTTAAAGTCCTAGCTTCCCTGCAGAGAAGGACTTTCACAGTTCTTTTCTCTCTCCCCCCCCTGTCTCTGTTCCTGCCAAAGAAAGAGGAAGGAGATGTAACCACGGGCTGTGATGTCAGCTTGTGCAATTTATCATACAAATCCCTATGGAAAACTAAACAAAGAGCATCTGTAGGCTTGTATATCAGTGTTCCATCATGGAACTGACATTGCAGATGTCAGCTGGATTTGGGTGATGTATATGGTCATTGGCCAAAGAAGGATGGCATTCAAACATCCTCCATCAGCGAACAACGTCTGCTGTAGAGTGCTGCTGGATCGAATAACTAGCTGTGTTGTAGCTTTTTGGTGCAGCCTTAGATGAATTGCTCAACCCTGTACCTCAGCTCCATATTTATTAAGGTAGACAACATTTTTGTCCATGCTGTTTCAGTTTGTTTGTTTTTTTATATAAAGGATTGATTTATAATATTGCTCTGTGATCCATGCTTCAGATGCTGTTTTAATGTGGTATCTTAACAAACACTGGTAATATCGAATGAATGAGTTTCTCTAAGCTCTATTTGAAGCGAGCTTACCTAAAATGTGACAATTTGGGATTCAGATTGGAGCTGAATTAACTTGTTTTAAGTTTCTGCTCATTCTGAGCTCCAGGTCTCACCAGGAATACAATGGTGATATGGAATTACTTTCTCAACACTGGTCACTGCAACTTTCCTGAATGTGACAGAAGTAAATCCACACAGCCCCGACTTTGCTGCCCTCTGCACTGACTAGGCAAACTGCCGCATTACCAGGTTTAAGAAGGGAACTCCATGATTCTACACCACCACACCAGGCACTACTGCTTAACTCTGTCATTAAAACATGTAGGGCCTCAACCTGATCAACTTTTGCTAACTCCATCATTCCTTCAGTAGATGCTGAACAGGGCAAATTTGATGCCACTTGCTTCACAAACAACATGAAAAAATGTAACTAAAATTTTTATTTCAAGCATATGGCTTTCTCCCATCCTAGTGCTTTTAGAATGGCTGGGACTATATTTTAGAAGCACTAATTAATTCAGATGAGGAAGTAAGAAAATGAAGCTCCCCTTTTGTCACAATCAGGGCACAAGGGGGCTGTTTGCGTTAGTGGGATTTGCTGCAATACAGAGAAGACGATTATACTCACGAGACCTCATTTAAAAATTCCATGACTTCACTGTATATATTGCATCCATCTAACCTGAGATCCTTTTTGTCCTCTAACAGTTTTATTGCTTTTGCAATGGTAGCAGTTTCAGTGCATTTTAGGACATTCCATAGATCTGCTACATTATACAACTTATGACCATATTCTTAGTGGCTCATAATTCAAAGCAGTCATATATCGTTATAGGAAAGGAATAGCCACAGGAATAGTTTTCAACCCAGTTTCAAAATTTTGAAAAAGTGCATTCTCATATGTGAATTCAGTTTTGTCTTCAAAATTTTGAAAAAGTGCATTCTCATATGTGAATTCAGTTTTGTCTTGAACCTAGGACTAGACAGATGAGTCTATATCTGGTCTGTGCCAATTTTACATGTGTCCATTCAGAAGTCTGTTGCATCCAATTCCATTTGTTAATTAAAACAAGCATCTGTACAAAAGCTTCATATTTAAAGTTGTCTTCTACCACCAAGTACAACGTTTTATACATGCATAAAATATAAGTATGCATTTCTAAAGACATTTTATCCTAAAATAAACATTTTTAAGTCAGCTTGTTAATTTTTGGAGCTGTGAACTAAGTTGCAAAATTTAGAGAAGTGTGGAGCCTGAAACATAATTACGTTCTGATCCATGTTTAAGGCAGGGAGGTGTGAGTTAGGTGTGAGTTAAAAATGTCTTCCCATCTCTACTTACAGCCCAGTATAACAAACAAAGGAAGGACAGGCTGCTGTTAGAAGGACATATTGCCCTTGAAATCTGAAAGAAAACAGGAAGAGGCAATTCACTGGTGAATTCTTGGAAACACAGATAGTTGTGTTATGTCTGTCTAGCTGCACTGCCTACAATGCTGGCAGCAGCTCTCTAGGGCAGACTGGACAAATGTTGTCCCCATCTTTGAAGAGTGGGGGAGAAAACCCAGGAAACTACTGACTGGTCAGGAAGAACTTTCTGGTGGTAAGAGCTGTTTGTCAGTGGAATGGACTCCCTTGGAGCCTTAAGAGGAAAGGTTGAGGAAGTTGGGCATATCTAGCCTGGAAAAGAGGAGAGTTAGAGGAGATATGATAGCCATCTTCAATTATCTAAACGGCTGTCATATTGAAGATGGAGTAAGCATGTTTTCTCCTGCTTCAGAGGGTAAGACACTGAACCAATGGCTTCAAGTTACAGGAAAGGAGATTTTGAGTAAACATCAGGAAGAACTTTCTAGTGGTAGGAACTGTTTGACAGCAGAACAGACTCCCTTAGAAGGTGGTGGACTCTCCTTCCTTAGAGGCTTTTAAACAGAGGTTGGACAGCCATCTGTCATGGATGCTTTAGTTGAGAATCCTGCGTTGCAATTTCAGCTCTATAATTATATGATTCTATATGTGAAGCCTGTGATACCACCAACCTGGACTCAGTGAAACGTGCCCACTGCTACTGCCATTGTGACCTATGAGCAGGAGAGAACAAGCTGAATCAAATTAATGATGGTGTTGACTGATATGCAGCAAAATAATCTGGTACATCCAGAATATTAGACTTAAACAATCAAGAATACATGTCACTTTGTTAGGCCATGCTTTAGAGAAGATATAGATGGATGGATGGATAGATGGATAATGATGATGATATAGATGATAGATAGATGATGGGTGGGTGGATGGATGGATAGAAAGATGATAGATAATAGATAAATAGATAATCAATAGATCGATAGATATAGATATTTCAGCCACACCCAACACAGTTACACAAGCATGTCACAAGCAAAATATTCTGACACACCAGCTGCATGAGAAAATTAGACAGATAATCTAATATGAATGTATACTAGTTACAGGTGTTCTGTGAGTGATTGCTTAGATTTCAGCTGTGACTAGGGAATTCACGTGACAAATGTCTGGAGCTATTGGCAGCTGTTTGAATGGAGAACAATCATACAATTTCTATAGAACTGCATACCCAGAGGCATGTGGTGGGTGTCATCACGGTTTCCAGCCAGCTGCAGCCAGCCAGACACTACCCTCAATCAGTGGGTACATTGCTTATAGAGTGAAAGCATTGTGCACTGTTCTGCCAGACACAGTGAGGAGAGGCACACATCCACATAAAGAAAAAAAGAGGATTCAGGCTGAAAAAAAGTGGAGAAATTGAGAAAAAAATCAGAGGGGGTGGAGGGAAGAATATTCAAGATAGAAAAACAGATATGTTGTTGTGAAGAAAGATGAGGAAGGAAGAGGGAACAGAGCAGGGTGTTTAGAAAGACAAGTGCTTCTGCAAAGAGAAAAGAGACTGTGCTATGGGATGCAGAGAGAGAAAAATCAAAGGGGCTTAACAGAGAAGGGGTTAAAAAATCTGAGTTAAAGCTGCAATAATTGGGTTGTATCCATCACTAGTCTTATTCAGAGCTGACCCATTGAAATTAATGGACATAACTAACGTAGGTCCATACATTTCAGTTTCAATGGGTTTCAGTATACAGTGGTACCTTGGAAGTCGAACGGAATCCGTTCTGGAAGTCGTTCAACTTCCAAAATGTTTGGAAACCAAGGTGTGGCTTCCAATATGCTGCAGGAAGCTCCTGCAGCCAATGGGAAGCCGCAGAAGCCCCATTGGACATTCGGCTTCCAAAGAACGTTCACAAACTGGAACACTCAATTCTGGGTTTGCGGTGATTGGGAGCCCAAATGGACGAGTAACAAGGTGTTTGACAACCAAGGTATGACTATATCTTACTTAAGGTATACCTTACAACTCATTTAATTGCCATAGAGCTAATGCAGTGATGTGAAACTCTCGAGTCAATAAAAAGGTGAAAGATTGATTTCAGCTCAGCACCCTCATTCTGTAAACATGCAGATTAAAAAAATACACATCCGAGTGCCATTTAAAAATTAATTTGATATACGTAATCTCTTGAAGATAAACAGAGTTTAGAAATACAAGAATAGACACAGAAGAGGCAAGACCAAGAATTCACGCTGAATATTTATGCAAGGCATTTTTGAAGCTGAAATAGCATCCTTTGGCACTTACCTTCTTTAACATGCAAATAAAATGAAGATTGTCTTTTTGAAGGCATTCTCTCTGAAAGGCTTTGCTCACAAATCATATTTATAGGAGAATAATTGTATAAAACAACTCTGAATGTGACAGGTGGCCATCATGTTCTGGGCATGATTGCCACATTTTGTTATACTGTAGAAGATGTCTTTTCACACTTCATTAATGCTAACATGTTATCACATCACAGCCAGCTTTTTGGTACATTTAATTTAGCTATTATTTCTCGTGTCTTGTTAAACCATAGATTGTGATGAAACAATAGCTTTAGTTATTGTCAATAAATAAAATTTTGCTAGGAAAGACCTAGAAATATTCCATCAAATTGATTTTGAAGGTATGTTTTGATTTTTAATCCCCAGGTTCACGTGCTAATGATTTGTATTTTAATTGGAATGTGCACCTCCTGTGGTTCAGTGGGTCAGTGCATTTGACTGTAAACCAAAAGGTTGGTGGTTTGAGCCCACCCAGGGATGGCTGTGAGCAGGATTCCCGCATTACAAGGGTTTGTGTCTCATCCAATAGTTTGGGATAGCCAAGGGAAATCTGATGTATCTCCAGTATTTATGGAGTAGATCCTTAACATGTGAATATGAATCAAAACAAGTCAATTTAGCCCTAACGAGTAACTTTGACTATGTACAGGCCCGTTCTATTAATACCAGTAAACTCAGGTTTAGAATTATCTCTTGAGAAATTATTCTTTCATTAATTGAATGAAGAACCAATATTATTTGTATTTCAGAGCTAGCTAATCCTGTTAATATATTCATAAACTTCAGAAGTATTTGTCTGTCTTTGTAGGCTATGCAATCATCTTTGTTATTGTTATTATTATTTTAAACTCTAACCTTCACACCACATTTCAAGCAATATCTAGAATCTCTTGACACTGTAGAAAGATTGGTAAAGGAGATGTGATTGTTCATCAGATCTGTTAATTAGCACATTCCCCAATGCTCCGAGTTTTCAAGTCCTTAATACTACTTAAGAAATATCAGGTTTACATTTATGGAACACTCTTCACATCCTTTCCTCCTTTCCACAATGTCTAAGACACTTGGCACTGAATGTCAAAACCACTCAGCAACTGATGGGGGATGTTGATGCCTATGGGTCAAAATGTCTTATCCTCTGACCATCCTGAAAGAAGAAAAGATTCTTTGCTAACCTCCAAGGGCAACCTAGATTTATCTAAAATGAGTTCTGTCAAGTTTATTCCACATTTTATCTCCAAGTAAAGCATGTGCTTTCTGCACAGAACGTTTTGTTTTTGTTTGAAACCCACCTTTCTATTGCTTATTTTCTAATTAAATGCA
Source organism: Podarcis bocagei (assembly GCF_964188305.1). Taxonomy (NCBI): domain Eukaryota; kingdom Metazoa; phylum Chordata; class Lepidosauria; order Squamata; family Lacertidae; genus Podarcis; species Podarcis bocagei. The sequence goes on along the minus strand of NC_138130.1, from coordinate 68,142,516 downwards.
GTACACAGGACATGTGGTTTAAGAATCTAATCCAATGAGTGCCTCACTATATTTTTTTTAAGCACCTGGTGAATTCATGGGGATCTGAAGTTAAGAGCAAGAATTTCCCAGCTCTTAGGTCATGTTAGTCACTGCTGCTCCATGTGTGCCTGTGATGTATTGCTAAATTAGTGCCAAGAATTCAGACGGGGCAAAAGAGACATTGGGAGGCAGAGGAGAGACTTGCTGGCAACTGACCGGCTTATACAAAAGGATACGACAACAGCACCAATCTGCTAGTCAGTCTCCAAAGGGATTCTGGGGGGGGGGGTAAAAGAAAGAAAGATTGGAAACCACTTCATCACACTGAAGTTATTTCAAACAAAAGAAGTATTTAACAGTGGAAGAGTCCCACTGCACACAATTGCACACTGCCTCATGCCTGATATTTTTAAATAAATTCCCATTGAAACAGGATGATAAGAGAAGGATAATTACATAGGGCCTTAATTACATAGCATACATTGTGGAGATAAACAGCATTTGCTCACTTTCAAAAGAAAATAATCATAATTACTGTATAGCCTTCAGAATACTTAATTGCCTTTGAGTAATTATCCTTCCCCCCCTTTATATTATGTTCAATTTGGTTTGTGCAATAATTAAAAGAGTATACTACAAAGTAAAGTTGATGGTTGTGAAGGTTTTTTTAATAAAAAAAAAAACCTTCCTAAATTTTGAAATTGTGTTTGACTTTGTTGACATATTTATAACATTAAGTTGAACCGTTTCTCAGTTCTGACTCACAGATTTAAGTGAGACTTTGCTGCTCCCTTTGATATCTGGGGAACGCATCTTGAATGTTCAGCACAGTGAACTGATTTAGTAAATGAATACATTACTTAGAGGTTGGGTGGTGTAGTGTTTAGAGCATCACACAGGGATTGGAGAGATTTGGGCCCAAATACTCCCCCAGCCATGAAGCTCATGACATGACCCTGGAGCAGTCACTATCTCTCAGCATGAACTACCTCATTGGGTTAGCTCTAGTAATAGCTTCCTTCCTTCCCAGGGCAGAAAACATCTGTGGAGACTTGATTGCAATTGTTACTGTGGCAGAGACAACTGGTTAAAGCATCTGTTCCCTGAATAGCCCTGATGTGCCTGCCCTCATCCAGTTGCTATTTAGTAAAGGAAAAAATAAAAACAAATGCAAGGTCCTATTTGGTCCATGGATGCACTTGTGTTTTGTTTTGTTTTGTTTTGTTTTGCATACTTCAAGTCGCAAAATTCATGAGATTGTCTAAAAAGAATGTTCTGAGGCATTTCAGCCATAGTTGGCTCATATAATGCTCCTTCAAGGTTGGTACTGAAATGAGCAGTAGAAACAAAAAGAAAATATGCATGTAATTATAGTGTAATGAAATTGTTGTCAAAATAACCCATTGCAGCATATAAAGTAAAGTAAATATGCATTTTACTGAACAGGTGTGTTATGTTAGAGATTGGGTGGAGGAAAGCTGTGCCAGAAATTCCCAGCAGAAAGTTGTAAGCTAGCAATGGATTGAAAAGAAATTGATTAGAAGATACTGGTGTTGGGATTTGGATTGTAGTTGTATGCAGTGTTGTTTTTTCTTGAGAGGGATACTCTCATTTTCCTACTCATATTGAAATACTGCTCCTCAATGAGGCCAAATTTAGATTCACAAAATGTTTAGGGGTATGCGTACCCCTGCACACACCCAGCAAAAAGCACTGTTTGTATGGGTTCAGATATTGCTTAGCCATGAGGCAGGCAGTACATGGCTATCAATCCTCATTTTCTTGAAACTGAATAACTGCATGCTCGATCAAAGCTTAGATTGCACCAGCCAAATGAGAGGAAGCCCTTCTTTATTATCTAGTGGCTATGAGACAAATGTATAAAATTGTGCTATTTTGTTTACTGGCCTTGCTATCTGCCTCAGTGAGGTAAAGCAGACAGCCAACAGATTATGATTTGTATGAGGTCCAGTTGATAACATCCTTCTCCTCCTTTAGTCCTAGCTACCACCACTGACCCCAAGAATGTCAGCAGTTGAGACCGTGTGACTCCAGATTATTATTTTTCCCATTGCCTTGATGAATCTTACCATATCTACCTGGATTCTTTTTCATAGTTTTCTAACAATTGTGGATCTTTCTTATTTAAAGAAAGTTTTGATTTGTAAAGTTCTGAGGGCCTCACCATTCAAAGTCAGGGTGCAAATATTCTAAATAAATAAAAGGTACTCAGTTCATTGCTTGAGATGGTTCACACCACAGGTTTAATGCTATAAAAGAAAAAAGTTTTGATCAATAGAAATGTTTTAATTTGCTCACTACTTGCGATCCTAAGCACCTGGAGACAGTTGGTTTTTGAAGACTTCCCAAAAGATGGCAGAGGAATTTAGGCATGCATGCATGAAAACAAAGGTCTTTGCAAATTCTAGTAAAAGCTGAACTGTTTCATATCTTACAAGTAATTTGAGGATGCCCACTTCTTTATGATTAGATAGGTGGATGGATAAACTCTTCATTAATACAGTGGCATGGGCAAAATTAACTTACGTCTAGTTTTAGTAGTTTTAGCAGACTGATATAAATGCAAAAGAGGTTCTACTAACTTTACAGTTATTGTTTAAATTTCATACTATATAATTTACCACTCATATTTTAACTTGTGAGCCTCATCCCATTGACTCCAAGTACTTTCTTTGATGCTACTGCAATTATACATATATATGCATGTTCTGGCATTTTGATACTCGCACAATGAAGTCCTCCTAACACAGTCTTTATCAGAGAGAATGTCTATTGAGTTAAGAATAAGAATTAATAGGTTTAAAATTAGTACGGCAACATCAGATTTCATATGGCATTTCTTTTTAGCTCTATAGAGAAGCAGAGATTTAGATTATCAGGAAAAACTTCCATAAGAATAAGCTGCCTAGGTAAATTGTCAAATCTTCATGGATAAGTTCTATCGGGGGCAAGAAATCCTACTTTATCTCGATGGGTTGAATTAAATGGCTTGAAGTTTTACAGTGAATGGAACACATAATGTGAGGCAAATTTCCCATCTTTTTCTTCACAGGGGGCACCTTGTGTAAGCTCTGCTCCACTCATGGAGAGCACCTCTGCCTGATTTGGGGTGGCTCCCTCTTCCCGCTACATCTTCCTTCAACCAGTGTACACTATTCAAGAGGCTTCCAATCCTTCAGACTAGTTCTTTGCTTAACACGTCTCCCTGATGGGGGTTGGGGGACACACAAAAAAATATCAAAGGGAAGGATACAGGGTTTTCCCCCCCTCCCGCTTACCTTACTTTTTAAGTGCCCTTTATTTTTCATTCTACAAATCATCTCGTCTAGTAGTCTGCATGCTGCAGCTTCTCCAGTTGCCTGTGTTAAGGCCCATGGAAAACCCATAAGGCAATGCCTCTCCTGGGATTTTTCCAGACCAGGAAGCACAGGCTCTGTGATGATTGGTTGTAAAGTACCACATTTAAAAAGCAAGGCTTTTTCCAAAGACATGCCTGCAAAGATAAGATGCCAGGAGTGACATGAAAGCCAGCTTAATCCTCTCTCCTCCTCCTCCTCCTGAAAACTGAAGAGAGGGGAGAATGACAAGAAACAGCCATCCTCACCCATGCAGAGCAATGAGGCATCACTTGGCAGTGGCAACTTCTCCCTCTCCTGGTTCAAAGCCATTGAGCCAAGAGACAATGTCTAATGAGAACAACTGGCAGAGACCAAAGTTACAGTGCATGCTACAACCTGATGCATCTCTCTGATGTCAGCTGCCTGGCTCAGCCCAGTCTCCATCCCTTCCTCACTCTCAGCAACAGCTTTGAAAGTGAAAGCGGTGTGTTTGTGTGTTTCAGCGTGCACACACACACACTTTCCACTGTATAAACCCCTGCATCCCCCACTGCTTTTGATTGGAATTGAATTCTATTGTGAGTGACCCAATCACTCCCCAATGGATCAAAAGCTGTGTGGCAACACAGATCGCAGCCTCAAGGCTATATTGCGTAGACAGTGATTTGCATGTTCTCACATGTCACCTACCTTCAGTCAAACCAGGACATACTCTGCTGCTCCCCACACCCAACTTCTGGCAGCATATTGTCCTCTAGGTTATATAATTTATATGCAACGTGAGAAGAAATTACAATCCTGGTGACAGAAGGATGTGCTTGCTTATTGCCTCCACACATGTCTTATTGAAAATAGTGTGGAAGGAAGAATCTGTGGTCCCAATGAGAATTCTTGGAATATCCAATACCCAAACATGTAAGAAGACAAGAATGTAGGAAGGGCCCTGCAGGATTAGACCAAACGCCCATCTAGTCTAGCATCCTGTTCATGTAGTAGCCAACCTGATGCCATTGGAAGCTCATGAGCACGACCTGAGTTCTGAATCACTCTTCCCACTGGTGATTCCCAGCAAGTGGTATTCAGAGGCATTCTGTTTGTAACAATATAGGAAGTACATAGTCAGCATAGCTAGTAGTGACTGAAAGTGTTATCCTCCATTAATTTGGCTAGACCCTTGTTAAACCCATCTAAGTTGGTGGCCATCACCAAATCTTTCGGAAGTGAATTTTAGACAAGTCCTTAAGGCTATGTCCTGGAGGAAAGGTAAACTGGAGATAAATTCTTGATTTTAAGAAGATAGAAAATTGGTGTTATAGATGTAAATCATAAGTTCTCTGGGGGTTAATAGAACACAAAATATCTGCAGTGACATTTAAACTAAGTTAGGGCCACCCTTCTAGATATGAAGCCAAAGTGGAAATTATTTCATCAGCTAGTTCCCCTTGAAGATTAAATAAACTCTTTTGATATCTGCAAAATAAATATTAGTAATAGAGGGATCAATGAGCCAGACCCCTTTGCAAATATAAATGAAAGTCAAAATCTGAATTTGCAGTTATCTCATCAGGAGAGGAGTCACAGATGGGCTACTGGCAAATCAATTATAGATGTGAGGTCCGTGATCCAAAGGTTTTGCTCTAGCATGATGAATCTTCAAGGTATGTTAGGTGATAACGATGAAGGAAAGATAAACTGAAGAGATAAACTGAAAGAAGCCAATAATATGGTGGTTCACATTTTTATCATTTTTGAAGAAGTAATGGAGTTTGCCCTCATAATATTCCAAACCAAATTAGTCTTGTAAAACTTTTACTTTTTAACCCACTGCAAATTTTGTTGAGAAGTAAAGTGTGTAATCTATTTAGACTACAGAAAAATCAAACTGAAGCATGCCTTGACATTTTGCGTGTTCAGAAATCTCTAAATAATTATTCTGTCATATTCATTTATGTAACCTCTACATTTTATTTTTTTCTGATGTGTATCAAGACAAATGAATGTCTCTTGATTCAATTAGGCCATGTCTAATACGCAGAAGCACTCACCACCTTCCAGAGTAACATACATGTTTTCAGTAATTTTGGATTATTTCGAATACTAATTATAACCTATATTTTTCATAAACACAATGGGCAAAATTTGAATAGTGGGTCTACGCAAGGACTTCTGCTAGTTTAATAGGGCTTCCTTCTCCAATTGAATGCCCCAAAATTGGCTTTTGTAGGGTGGTCAGTAGAATGCCCAGAACAGTGTACAGGGGAAAGACAAAAGCTTGCACTGATGGAACAATTTCCATTGCACTATGCTGAATTCCTCCTTGTGTGTTAGGACTAGACTGTCCAGAGGGCAGTTGTGGCTTGCCCAGTGGGGCATAGCCTCCCTCTGTTGAAGCCCTGTGCCATGCTTTCTCTTGGCACCTTCTTTCTTGAGCTCCGTGCCTTCACCACTCCTTTTTATCTCAGGTTCTTGCTTTTCAGTACGTTGCCTGCTTTGTCCCACTTCAGTCAGCTAGCCTCCACAGCATTTCTCCCTGACTCCTCCATGGCATGCAGCTCCTCTTGAATTTAAATAGTGAGGTTTCTTCAGAGCTTGCTGTCTGATTAGTGCCTTCATTCCTCAGTTCCGCATGTCCTCTGTTCTTTTGATGATAGTCAAAGCTGCAGGACCAGAATACTCACAGGCCTCACACATACCCAAATCTGCTATGGAGTATCTCCCAAATCACTGGAGCTGCTTTGTGGAGGTTGGATGAGGAGGAAGGAGGGAAGGGGAAGTTCTTCTACACAAGTGAACTCTGCTCTATGTGTGGACATACACCAATGGCTTTCATCTTACACCTTATTGCCCCCCAACCCTTCCTTTAGGTTATTCACTTAGTCCACTGCATACTATGTATTAGGACTTTCTCCCGATTGAAGTGCAGAGAGTTTGAGGACCGAGACATTCGCAGGGAAACCAAAATGTTTGTTTACAAAGCTATTATATAACCAACCTTACTGTATGCTTGTGAAACATGGACCACCTATAAACGCCACCTCCAACTCCTCAAAAGATTCCATCAACAGTGTCTCCGAAAAATTTTACACATCACTTGGGAAGACAGGCAAACGAATACCAGTGTACTGGAAGAAGCAAAGATCACCAGTGTTGAAGCAATGATTCTTCAACATCAACTTTGTTGGACTGGTCATGTTGGTTGGATGCCTGTTTATCATCTTCCAAAGCAACTAGTCTATCCGAACTTTAAAATAAAAATTGTAATGCTGGTGGTCAACAAAAGAGGTTTAAAGACTGTCTCAATGCAAATCTTTAAAAATGTAGTATAAACACCAACAATTGAGAAACACTTGCCTGTGAGTGCTCTAATTGGAGAACAGCCTTTACCAAAGGTGTCATGGGCTTTGAAGACACTCAAACTCAGGACGCAAGGGAGAAACATGCTAAGAGGAAGGCACGCTTGGCAAACCCTCACCAGGATCAACTCCTGTCCGGGAACCAATGTCCCCACTATGGAAGGACCTGTGAATCCAGAATTGGCCTCCACAGTCACTTACGTACTCTTTGTTAAAACTGTGTTCATGGAAGACAATCTTACTCGGCTACGAGTGATCGAAGTAGAAGAAGAAGAACCCTGGGCTGACTGTACTGTATATCTGTCCTCAGACACCAGCCCCCAGACCGTTTTCCAGACCTCAGCCTACCTGTGTGTAAAATGGGTAATATAGGGTTGCCACATTTCAAGAAGTAAAGCTTTTTTTGGAAAATTGCCAGACATATGGCAACCCTATGTAATCCTAAACAGATATATTTTCCTTCCATCCCAGAAGCCAGACTGATTTGTTCCTTGAGTATGTGAACATTGCGAGCCATCATGACTGCTCAGACTGTGTCAGAGGCTTCACTGCCATTAAAGCAATAAAATATGGATTTCTACCTACATCTGCTGCAAGTATTTAATAAATCACAAATTTTCTGGGGCGTGAAAACACTTTTTGTATTAAGAAATGACTCTTAATTAAAGGGTAGAGCTTTCATTCCAAATCTTTATTGAATGCTTCACAATGTCATTTTTTAAATATCTTTAAAAACTAAGATTAATAACCAGCATTCATTTTTAACACTGGAAGGCATTTTAGACTTGTGATTCCACCTTTAGAGCATTTAGGACTGGGTCTTTTTCTGCTTGCATTGAAAATGTGCTAACATTTGTGGCAGTAACAGCTCCTTTTCAGTCATTAAGGAATACCAAGAAAAAGACCAACACATTTTATAAAGTGGATTCAATGCCTTACATATTATTTAGCTACAATGCATGCAAACATTACATTTATGCACATTAAACTTCTAACTTTAACAAGGAAGCGTGAAAGGACAGAGAAAAGAAAAAAAGGGTTTAAAATAAAATAAAAAGAAATGTGTGGAAAGATGGAGTTCAAAAAAAGGCTAAAGTTTGCATGGACTGTAATTTCCTTACTTAGAAGCACAATGGTGGTTAATGGGCCAGATGAGATGGGATGGGTTATAGGAATGGTGTGTGAGAGGAAGGAGAAGAGGAAGAGGAAGAGGAAGAGGAAGAAGAGGAAGAAGAGGAAGAGGAAGAGGAAGAGGAAGAGGAAGAAGAAGAAGAAGAAGAAGAAGAAGAAGAAGAAGAAGAAGAAGAAGGGGAGTAGATTTAGGACATTTTGGTGGGTGGGTGGGTAGCAGCTACATCAGCCTACCCTAATCTTGTGGCCTCCATATCTTGTACTGTAGCTCCCATCATGCCTTGCCATTGACCACAGATGGCACCACATGGAGGGAGGCTGCTGTATATATTTATAACTCAGAAAATATTACAAAAATACCTTGACTCAAGTTCTCCCTCTGTGGAACACCCTCCCATCAGATGTCAAGGAAATAAACAACAATCTGACTTCTAGAAGACATCTAGGCACCCCTGTTTAGGAAAGTTTTTAATGTTTGATGTTTTATTGTATTTTTGATACTTTGTTGGAATCCGCCCAGAGTAGTTGGGGGAAACCCAGCCAGATGGGCGAGGTAGAAATAATAATTTATTATTATTATTATTATTATTATTATTATTATTATTATTATTATTATTATCTCATCCAAAGGAAACCAACCCCTGTTAGCAACGCCCATGGAATGTTTCACCTGGGGAAGTGAGGCACTCACAACAGTTTTGTCATGCTGCTATTGTTGTTCCTCATGAGAAACAAACCCCTGCAATCTGTCCTCGGTGTTCACAGGAAGTGTTTGTCTGAATATCAGCTGTGGGGCTGCTACAGTGGGTGAACACTATTGGCCTCCTATCCTGCTTATGGGCTTCCTAGAAGCATCTGTTTAGCCACGTTGGGAACAGGATGTTGGACTAGATAGGTCTTTCGTCCCCAGCAGGGCTCTTCTTGTGCTCTTACTAATAATTCCAGTAATTTGAAATAGGCTTGAGGAGATATCCTGAATGTGGGGAACAAATTTCCCTTCTATGGGAAAATAAAACCCAACATGAACCTTCATGATCTTCTGCCATTCAGCAGAGCTTCAGGAAAGTATTGCTACTGCAGGAATTAGGTTGCTAGGCTTTTCATTCCTCATTTTTGTTTTTGAATCCTAACACCCTGGGGATAAATCTCACTCGTTTTATTTCCAAAGCTGTAAATCTTCCAGTATTATAAAACTGAGACCATATAGATTGAACTGAGATAATTCTTACACTTCCTTCTCTTTTGTCTCTGTAACCTAACCTAACGAATTTTGCAGTGCAAAGCATAACAAATGGAAGAATTAATTAAAGGTGTACAGAGATGTCCACAAGAGATCTTTTAATAACATATTACAATTATGCTTAGTTCACTTTCTATTTTGTGTAGAGCTTATAAGATCAGATGCTGCTGAATTCAGTGTGTGTACACACAAAACAATGCTTCCAAGCAAAGACAGACAAGAGAACTGGGAAATAATTGTGTGGACAGGTGGAGCCCCCAACCCCAGGTGACCCCTGACAGAATAATGACTCAAGACAATGAGCTATGGGATTAAAATTGGCCACAACTTTATTAAGTTTCAGATATAAGGAGACCTTGGCTCAGGTATTGGGCATTTATCCTTCCCAGTCCCCAGCTGGGGATATGGGAGACATCAGGGCTATCCAGAATGTGTGGGGATTGGGCTGGCTCTGGAGAACATATGTTCAAGCAGAGAACCCACCCCCCATTTCACCGTCGTCACAGGAGAGATAAATAACAACCTCTCGGGGTATGGATCTCAGCGTATGCCTCCCCTCAAGATCCCTTTAATGGGGAACCCTGGGATCACCGTCACAAGAGGGGTGTGGGTCACCGCTTCAGGCTCCCCCCCCCCCCATTTAGGAAGATAGACTAAAGGATTCTGCCCAAGGCCTGAAACCGCCAAAGTTGTGACATTTTCCTATGGGAAAGGCAAAACCTGCCAATGCAGGAAAATTCCTTTCCGGCCCTTCAACAGCGACCATGACATAGCAGTGCCTGTGTACCTTTGGAGAAGAGGTTAACCTGCAAAAGAAGGCTTAACTGAGAGAGGGCAGGGTGGGAGAAGCTCTGGACGCAACTGATGCTTCGCTGGTAAGATTCACCTTCTGTTGTATGGGCAGGGCGGTCCCTTCCCCTACCTGGCTGATCCCCTGGCAACACCTCCCCAGGTGGGATTGGGCAATTGGCTGAGGTAGGCGGAGACCTCCAGGTATCCAGCCTGGGGAGGGCGAAGCCAGCCCGTACTAACGGGAGCCGCACTGGGATGCTTGCGACCATGCAAAAGGTGCCCATTTGATGTGGGGAGTGGTCACTCTAAAAGGACTTCCTAAGGCCTATAAAATAGTATCTCCGAACAGACAGAACAATCCTGCTCACACAAGGGACTCTCACCCACTGGATTTTTTATTTTTGATTTTTTTTTTACTTTTTCTTTAAAAACACAATCTTTTGCTTTTGGAAACTCCTTCAAAAGCAGTCTACCATGCAACATGAATCTTATTTGGTGATTTCCCAAGGACATAATTAACAATCCTGTGAGTGGCAGAGTGGGCCTACACCTAGTCTTGCACCTGTACATGCCATGCCTTTGGCTCTCCCCATCATCTGGAACCCAGAAACTTCATCTTGCAGACATGCCAAAAACACATGAATAATGGTGAAATGGGGCTACAAAATGTTTAGTGGTATGGGTATGCCTGCGTACCCCAGAAAGAAGCACTGCTGAGCACAACCCTATTCTTCCACTCATGTGGTTGTTGACAGCATGATGAAAAATGCCTGAAGGCTTCTTTGCCTCATTGAATAGGAGAAGGCTCTAGGAAAAGAATATTTTGTCTGGCAGTTGACAAAACTACCACAATGCCACAAAGAAACTGGTACTTATAATGGTACTTAGCCAGGCCATTGACTTATCTAGTGGAGTATTGTGTGTTCTGAAAAGAAACAGCTCGATCTTAGCATCTGCTACTTAGAATCTCCAGAATATTTTTACTGGTGATATCAGGAACTGAACCTACAACCTTCTGTGAGGACTTTTTCAAACTCACAAGATCCACTTATACAGTCTTTGCAATATTTCACAGTGATAGTGCTTCTATATTAAGTTTTATTTGTTATTTCTGAAAACATTAAACTAAAGTGATCAAAAATATTTATATCTTTTTCTTATATAAAAATGTAGATTGCAGTGAAATCCAATCTGTTTATTTTAGATTAGCACATTCATTTTTTCCTCATTGTAACAAAGTATGTTATTGCATACTTACCCGCATTTTTCGCTCTATAACACGCACCAGACCATAACACGCACGTAGTTTTTAGAGGAGGAAAACAAGAAAAAAAATATTCTAAACGAAATAGTGGATATATGGTTTTTGTGGTTCATGCTGTGGCCACAGACATGTGATCTGACAGTGAGTTTGGAGTAGCCCAATGCAAAAATCCTGAGGATCCATGTGGATCCATGATTTGAACCATGGATCCTCTGCTCACGACTGCAGCAGATCCCCCCCCCCCCGCCACCCGCAGGCATTCGCTCCATAACACGCACAGACATTTCCCCTTACTTTCTAGGAGGAAAAAAGTGAGTGTTATGGTGCAAAAAATATGGTATTTTTAAGTACTGCATATCTATTTTTAATCCTATTAGTTTTTGGCATTTTCCAGGACATATATAGACTTGAGAGTGAGAATATATAGACTTTGTACAGTCATTTTTGAGATTATTATCTGTTTAGCATTATTATAAATAAAATATTGTTATTACTTTTTAAGAAAAATATTGTTCATTTTTGGAGAACTGAATATAGGTCAAAATGCATTAGTATTAAGAAAAAATATATTTTGTAAGAAAATTGCCTTGATTTACAGTTGATGCGACTTTCTGCTATGCTTGCCAAAATTTCCAACCAAACATGGCAAAACAAATTAAAAGTATTGGCTGATGCTATGTGCTTCCCCCCTCTCCCCAAAAATTTTCCACCTAGAACCTGGCTGCCCACCTAGCAAAGAAGGCTGGCTGCAGAGCTGGGTGGTAGTTCCTGTTTTTACTCTCAAATTACTGCTTATGTTTCTTACGATTTCATTATATTCAGGACTTGCCTTTTCCTTCTATTCCACAATGTTCCAACTGCTACACTCTACTAGACATAACTTTATATTGTGCAAGCATAGATGTGTTCTTGGCCGCCAATAGAAAATCCCTTTCTTTCAGGGGATTGTAAGATTGTGCATTCTGATCCCAGCTGCCATGGCAAACATTTCTTTCCTAAATCCAGGGACTGTTGAAGTGTGCTGAAAATGAGGAAATCTTGTGCCCTGTAACCTATTGAAGGTGTGGCTTGCCTTGTGATCTTCTATACAGTGGTACCTCGGGTTAAGTACTTAATTCGTTCCGGAGGGCCGTTCTTAACCTGAAACTGTTCTTAACCTGAAGCACCACTTTAGCTAATGGGGCCTCCCGATGCTGCCATGCCGCCGGAGCACAATTTCTGTTCTCATCCTGAAGCAAAGTTCTTAACCCGAGTTACTATTTCTGGGTTATTGGAGTCTGTAACCTGAAGCATCTGTAACCAGAAGCGTATGTAACCTGAGGTACCACTGTACTTCTTTTTGACCATATCAAATAAGGCTTTGACCTTTACATATATTATGAAGCATAAAAGATAAACGAACTTCTTGGTTTGGGAATCCCTGGGCCATTATGAATTGGGCCCAACCCCCTCCCCCTTAACATTTTATCTCAGCTCATAATTATTTGGTGACAGAAATCTCATTCGATACTTACCTTCTCTTTTTTATTATTTATTAAAAATAATATTTGCAGACCGTTTGCCATAAGAAAAGACAAGGCAATATTTCTCAAGTTGCTTGTGGGCATGTGAAAAAAGCAGATATGGGGCTACAGCTGAGAGGTTTTCTGAGCTGTTTGTGCAGTGAATTATGGGAAGTACTTTTCATTTCTCATTGACTAATATAAATAAAGAAATAGAGCAGGCATTCCAAATGTGCCTAGACAACTCCTTTCATCCCCCACCATTGGCAAGGTCGACTGGATCTGAAAGGGTCACAGGCTCTAGAATTTTCTGGTTTAAACTTGGGGCTATGCTAACCTGTTTCTCACTTAGCTGTGAAGATCTCAGAGTCTGTTTTGACATCCTTGAAAGATTTTTTTTTTATTCTTCTCAATGACCAGAATGAATAATAATAATAATAATAATAATAATAATAATAATAATAATAATAATAATAATAATAATAATAATAATAATACAGCCTAACATCATCCAAGTTTGAAGATGTGGGCATGTTCAGAAACCTTCATTCCAGAGAGCTGGAAACTTTGGTTAGCCTTTGCTATTGTTTTCATACCTTTTCATTCCTTTTCCATCTACCAAACCACAAAGAGGTTCAAGAAAAGGGAACCCGTCACTAACAGGACTAGGAATTTTCCAAAAAAATCCTGGGCCAATACAAATTGGGATGGCTAGGTTTTGCCCATGTCTACAAGCTATTTGTTAAGATTCAGATTGTGTTCCTTTCTGCGTATGTCTGCTTCATCTATAACTGAGGGTCAAATAACAGAACGGGGAAAGAATTCCCTTCCTTTTAAAATCCTAATTAAACTAATGTTGCGCATATTGGTAGTAATGGGTTTAAGTGCCTTTCTAGAGACTTACCACATATAAGTAAGGATCAAAATACAGCATTAATTAATTTAGATACTTCTAGATAGTCTGCTTTACATATTCAAGTTGGGGCGAAAGATGTTCCTTGTAACTTCTGTTGTTTACCCTTGCTAGAGCTGACATTTAATTGTACCAAAGAAAGAGATGATTACTTGAAACATAACATCACACTTTCTCCACTTAAAATCTTAAAGAAATTGTTGGCAGGATAAATAGCGGGTACAGATATGAGTGGGTGAGTCATCTCCTCAAGAGAATATGGTAAAAGAAGAAGTCTTATTTAATGTCTCTGTGAATACAGAAGGTTTACAGACTCAATTCATTCTTAAGCAGCCTCCAGAGGAATTTAAGCCTAGGTTTTGAGTTTTTATCAACCATGTTACCCATTCATTTCTACACACATAAAGACTGCCTTAACTATGGCTTGCAGAGTATGGGCAGCTTAATATGCTTTCTTCTCCCATCTCTTCATTTTCCTCTGGCTTTGTCAATACTTTTTCAGAGTTGCCTTCTTGAACTGTGGGCAAGTGCCCACCATGGGTCTCAGCCCTTCAGCCCGTCCTCAGGTCATACAGGAGCTTTTTGGTTACACAGATACTAGCAGCTGCAGCTGCAATAATAATAATAAAATTGGAATAGAGACAAAGGGGATAAGAGTTGGAAACTATTCTAGGAAGAAGCAGTGAATGAAAGTTGAGCAGGAACAAGGGATGAAAGAAACTGGCTATCTGAGGGTGAGCATGGGGTGTGAAAGAAGAAGAAATGGCAGATGAGTGAAAATACTCTGAAAGTCATGTTGGGTAGAACAGAGAAACACAAAATGGAAAAGCTTTTTCTACTTACAACCTCTGGATCAGCAAATTCTGCCTAAACTGAAGTAGACTGAGTCACAAATTCTGCAATGGCAAGGACTGTAATTAGCACTGGAGAAAGCTGCACTATGATACTCCTAGCCTCAAGGATTTAGCAATTTCAAAAATGGATTAGGTATCAATAGAAAATCATGCCATCACCCACTCACCATTTACCCCTCCCCTCTTTCCCTCCTAACCTAATACAGTGGTACCTCATGTTGCGTAACCTCCAGGTTACGGAATCTTCGGGTTACAGCCGCAGCAAACCCGGAAGTGTTTACTTTGCTGCTCGCGCATGTGCAGAAGCAGTGCCTCTAGTTATGGTTTTTTCAGGGTGCACACGGCACCCTGAAATGAATTAAATCCGTAACCAGAGGTACCACTATACTGTATGCAACACTAATGTCTCACAACAAATTAAACTGATCTGTAGAAAAAAGAATTTGAAAAAGAGACAATGCATGCATTTTTGTAAATGACGAAATCTTTAATTAAAATATATGAAAATAATAATAATCTGATTGTGCCAGTCTCTCCTTCAAGCTGTTTATTGTTTCCTCCATTGCATTGCTATTTTGTGACCTCTGTCATTTTTAGCCCTCTCAAATGTACCCTCTGGGTGTAAAGTTCAGATCCCCTAACTTACTGTAATTTTTGTAAGAATCTACTGATTTTATTGTATCTTTAATATTGTCTCTTTAATATTGACTCTTGCCTTGTTGTGCTTCTGCTGTTACAAGAATTCTTACTATGTGCTACATAGCATATTCAGTACAAAATGGTGACCAGATCTGGAATGTTGCTCAGAACTAGGATTGCTGGACAGCTAGCTATAAATTTAAGAGCAATGTCAGGGCCTGGGGGAATCTGCATGGCGTGCCTCAGTAATTCAAGTAATGCACTGAACATAAAGCATGGTGCCCCAGAGTCAAATTAATCATATTATGGGATCGGTCCTGCTCCCGCTAAAGCAAGTCAAATTAACAGTTGACTTTTAATAAGAAGATTTCATAGGACTTTCACACTCATAAAGTCACACTCATTAGGCTCTGTACAATATGTAAATATCTGTAAACTATTAGCACTCTCACTGCAAAAAGGTTTTTTTCTTAAAAAAACACCCCTCTCCTTACTTGCTGGTTTATTCAGATAGTTAGCAAAGGGCATATTAGCACAGATCTCTTACGCACATCTAATATTAAATGTACACACTGGGCAGAAGTGTTTAATTATAACACACATAGCTTGTGCTGAAATGCAGCTCCATTGTTTACTTGCTAGAATTTGAAGCTGATCCTTCTAACTGCATTCTTAATAAATATTTTGACTCCTATGCTCTCCCCCCCTCCCCAAATCTTCCCCAACCCTTTTATAAGCATGTTTTCCAGCTGTCCCTATTCACTAGGTACAGTCACAGTATCCTGGTATTTGTCTCTCTCATGAATCACGGTCCATATTTTGTTCCTATTTTGCCCTTGGGGAACATCTTTTGAAAACGCCATTATGGTGCACTGCTGGAATTTCCATTCTTTAGAATTCAGCTTCCTCCAGCAGCTCTCAGGAGCTTAATTTTTTGGAAGGGGCGGGGCACCCCCAAGGCTGCCCATTGAATGCCTGATAGCAGGCTAATTGAAAATTTTATATACATGGCACTCATTTCAGCAGCCCATACTTGCAGTGAGGTCACAGGGACTTTATAGGGAGGCAGCAGAGCAGCACTGAGGAGCAGCGAATGGATTTCTTTTCACTCCTATCCCTGCAATAGTGAAATAAATATGAAACAGCTTTACCGTTTTGTTTTATTTTCTGCATTTTCTACAACAAATTCATATTTTGTGGGATGTAAGAATGATGGGAGGCGAGCAAACCAACAAAATCCAAGCTATCATTCTTCAGTTCTCACTGCTACCACCAAGTGGATATATTTAATCCCTGGCTTCCTCAACAAAACAGCTCTTTAACCTCTTTAATCTACACTCCCTTTCTGTACTAGGTTGTACAGTAAACAAATTAGACATACGGTGAATAGTAAGGTCACAAAGTAAAAACAAAAGAAATTTAGCTCTTACTAAAAAATTTTGGATAGCAGAAATTTAAATGGCTAATGTTATTTTTTTGAAGAAAATTCAAACAGTTTGAACCATAAGAACAAATGAAAGTAACATAGGCAAACACATTCAACAAAACCTAATCTCAGGCTGTTTCTGTACTCAGACCAAAACCCTGCAATAAAGCAATTCCCAGCCCTGTCAGTGCTCAGATCTTTAGTGGATTCAGAAAACTGAATACTTTGCAGCCTTCTGTCTTTTTTCCTGTTTCTCCAACAGCATTCCAACTGTGACGCTGACATTACCTCCACTGTTTGAGTTCTTCTTTCCAATAATTTATTTTGTGACTTCCTCTCCCCTCTCCACTGTTAACTCTGTAGGGTAATCTTCACCATACATTTAATGCACTCTTATACCACTTTAAGAGCCATGGCTTCACCCAAAGCTTAATGGGAAATCTAGTTTCTTAACGTCCTAACAATTATCATTGCTCTTTAGAAACCACACTTCTGAAGATATTTTTTTTTGGGGGGGGGGAGCCATGGCTCTTAAAGTGGTATAAGAGTGCTTTAAATATAAATGTTAGAGGACATGTCATCTTATGGATTGATATCTGGTAAAGAACAGGAAACAGAGAGAAAGGCGTATGGTGGGTCCCCAGATGTTGTTGAACTACAATTCCCATCACCCCTAGCTAGCAAAGCCAGAGCTCAGGGATGATGGGAGCTGTAGTCCAACAACATCTGGGACCCACAGGTTGAGAACTGCATAATGGAAAGATGTAAAGGGTCTTCCAAGGATCAGTATTGGGACCTGTGCTTTTAAACATGCTTTGAACTTTTAAGAAACTACTGAGAGTTAGGGGTGAGTGGCAATGTGGCCACATTTACTAACACCAAATTGTTCAGGTTGGTAAGGTCGGAGGAGAGATTGTGAGGAGCTCCAGAAGGATCTCTCCAAACTTGGTGAATAGATATTAAAAAGGCAAACATGATTCATTATAAGCAAATGTAAAATGATGCCAATTGGGGCAAAATAATAATAATAATTCTTAGCTGCATATGCCGTTTATTGGAACTGGTGATGATTGGTGCTACAAGTATTATTTTATTTTGTTATTTTATTTAATTTTGTATGTTATCAGCTTCCTTTTCCCCCTAAGCAGACAGAGGGATAAATTTAGAGCTGGTTTTATGGTGTTCATAACCTTCTAGCTAAGATGATATTTTGTTTGTGAACATATTGATACTGAGCCCAGAGAGGCAGCAACTGCCAGGAACTGAAGGCTGTTTAATTAAAATCAAAAACAGCTTTATTGTTCCCAGACAGGAGTTGGCCCTATTGAGGGCTTAACGGGTGGCATTAATCTTGAAAATAGAAGGCAAAGCCCAAAAATAGCATGATAAAATATTGAAATTTCTTGTAGTATAAATATCTTGTATGAAACAAATCTTCAATTCCCAGGATGTTTCTAATATGACCTCTTCTTAAAAGAAGCCTTTGGGAAATTATGAAACTAACACACACACACACATATACTGCACATACAATTTAAGGACATAATCTAACACAAATACATGCTACTTCTTATCCTGAAGATA
Organism: Podarcis bocagei; assembly: GCF_964188305.1. Lineage (NCBI taxonomy): Eukaryota > Metazoa > Chordata > Lepidosauria > Squamata > Lacertidae > Podarcis > Podarcis bocagei. Next base: position 68,124,438 of record NC_138130.1, on the reverse strand, counting down.
TTATAGCCCTCTTGCCTTATATCCATTGGCAGCCTTATCTTCAGTGACAGTGTCTCATTTTGTCTGTCCTGAATCTCACGATTCAGCTTTCTTTGATGACCCAGGGCTCTAGTGTTTTGAGAAAGGCAGAAAAAAATGTCCCTCTATCCCCTTTCTCTGCACCATGTGTGTTTGAATATACCTTTACCATGTCTTCTCCTTATCTTTTTTGAAGCATGACAACCAGAAAAGGACACAAAGCAGTCCAAGAGCGGGCCCACCATGGATTTGTATAACGGCATAATAATATTGGCAGTTTTATTTTCAAATCTTTTCCTATTGTTTCCTAACAAGGAATTTACCTGTTTTACTGCTGCAACACCCTGGGCTTACATTTTCATGGAGCTATCTGCTCTGACCCCAAGAGCCATTACCTCATCAGTCATCACTCCATTAGTGATTGCTGTTGTTGTTTAGTCGTTTAGTCGTGTCCGACTCTTCGTGACCCCATGGACCAGAGCACGCCAGACACTTCTGTCTTCCACTGCCTCCCGCAGTTTGGTCAAACTCATGTTTGTAGCTTCAAGAACATTGTCCAACCATCTCGTCCTCTGTCGTCCTTGTGCCCTCCATCTTTCCCAACATCAGAGTCTTTTCCAAGGAGTCTTCTCTTCTCATGAGGTGGCCAAAGTATTGGAGCCTCAGCTTCATGATCTGTCCTTCCAGTGAGCACTCAGGACTGATTTCCTTAAGAATGGATAGGTTTGATCTTCTTGCATTAGTGATTAGTAATCAGTGATTAGTGTTAGATTAGTATTTTGCCCAAATAAGCATTATTTTACACTTATTCACATTGAACTTCATTCTCCACAGCTGGGGTAGGGTGCAATCATTTCATGCTGTATTTTAAATTTGGTATTGTCTGGTTTGTTTGTTTGCTTTTAAAAAATGTAAGTTGCTTTGACAACTTTGCTATAGTAAGTGCCAAATAACTATAATAAACAAATAATTTAAAAAATCCATCTTAATGCAGGACTTTACAATCTCTTTTTGTCTTTACAGCTTTAGCTATTTTCAAATATCATACCGCTTCAGAGCAGTAGAAGTGACTTTCATAATATTAAGTCCAATTAGTCTCAATCTGCAGGTCACTAGCACTAGCACTGATAATCACATACCGAGGAAATGATTGCACATTCCCAGTATCCATCCCGGTGAAAGGTGTTTTTCCTCTCTCCTGTTCTTTAAAAACTTGACAGAAGGCATAATTTGAACATCCAAATACAACCTCACCTCACAGAGAAAATCAAGAAAGGGCACATTCTGAGGCGGTAGGGTTATAAAACACCTTGGATACTTCAGTAAACAGTATTATTATTAATCTGCCATTATCTAAGTCTACCAAGAATTGTTTAAATGTTATTCAGCTTTCCCTTTCTTGCAGTTAACTGCACTGTAAAAGGACAAAAATAATAATAATAATGGAAGCAGTTTCTGTTACAACTGAAGTAAACTCTGGTGCATGAAATGTAATAAAAGGTCTTCATGACACTTCATGACACAGCTCATTGTCTTCATAATTATACCTCACACAAAGTAGTCCACCTGGATAAGCAGACACCTGTATTCTGTTTGTTTAGTTAGGAATATAGGAAGATGCCTTATGTTGAGTCAGGCTATTTGGTCTGTCTAGCTCAGTATCATCTACTATGAATGGTGATGGCTTTCTGGGGTTTCAGATAATGGACAGCCCCATTTCTACCTGGAGATCCCAAGGATTGAACCTGGGGTCTTCAGCACACAAGTTAGATGTTCCGCCACTGAGCTACAGTCATTCCCCCAAGTCACACTAGTTTGCTCCTCCAGTCACACTGAAGGGAAGCAAGTTTGGCTAGAAGAGAACTAAGCAGAGAGCATGTGCAGCTTTGAAAGGCTTTTAGAGGTGAGCTGTTATAAGCGCCAAAAGAAAATAAAAAGGGGAGAGGAAATGAAGTCAAAGCAGATATTGAATTACCTCTGTTACTCTACAGCTCAAAGATTCTTGCTTATTTTGGTACATGCAAAAAAAAAAAAAAGAATAGTTCCAGGTTCAACTCCCTGACTCTCCTGTACTCCAAAAACAATCTTCCTTTCCCCCTTTGCATCTCTATGAACATCGTCTTATTGGAAATGAAGGAATAACAGCATGCAAAAAGAACCCCGTTCTGTGTGGTCAGCTATCATAAAACAGCCTCTGCTTGTGGTACCAACAGACACTGCAGTGGTCACCACACAAGTGACTAAGCTACATTAGTAAAGCAACAAGCATTTGAATGTGTTATAAACATGCAACACCAAATGGCACCAGAGAGCAGAAATTTTTTCTACGTGATTTTCCATAGGGTTTCCCCCCTTTTGTTAAAACAATCTATTTTCTGACTTATTTATAGAGGTTTTCCCCCTGTGTGTAGATCCAACCTACAGGTGGCCATAGGTTTGCCTCTGATTTATCCCCTGCAGTCTTGATTGCCAATGTTGTGCTAGGCAGAATTCCACTACTTAAGGCATATTGCCACCATCTAAAAAGGAATACTGTGTTAACTTATAATATTTTTGGCCCTAATAAGGTTATTTATAGTCTGTCTTTTATCCCAGGAGAGTTCATACAATTAAATTAAATTAAATACAGCAATTAAATACATAAAAACGATTCGATGCAATAAAACCAAAGTCATGGGAGGGTGGGATAGTCAGTGAATTTTTGAAAGTAGAAATGTAAAGAAAGGAAGATTATTGATCACATGTTTAAGAAAGAGAAGAAAGAGCAAGTTTCCTGAATTTCATAGTGACCCAAGAATCTGTGGTCACAACTATATATTGAGGTTCTAAGAGCAGATGGGTGCAAGTCTTTGAATGTAACCCATAGTCTATCCACCTTCCAAGAAGCAAAGACTTATTTTGCCCTCTGTTTTGGCACACACACCCATTCTAAAAGAGGTATAATGTGAAAGTTAAATTAATTTGTGTGCTATTTAAAATGAAGAAACAGAAAGAAATATGAGTCAGTGTGATTGCTTGTTAATTTGCAAAATTTACTAATCCCCAATGGGTGAGCAGGTAGTTAGTGAAATTCAGCTAAATTGGGATGATAGCATAGTTTGTAATATAATCAAGAAGGAATTAATTAAACTGCACTTTCAACGTATGTTCCATCCCACTTAATGAAATATCCCACTTAAACAGAAAGCTTCCAACACAGGAAACTATCTTGCATTAATATGGTATAGAAGTGCCCATTCACTATCATTTCAAAGGATATGATTTCGCTCTTTGCAATGTCAATTGAAAACCGCTATTTTCTTTTGTTCCAATGACTATTTAATCTCAATTACGCCACAGGAGAGGTTTCCAGTTCTAAAATGTATCTGATGCTTTCCTTTTTTAGATGCAGCAACAACTGTTACATTTTATAGCACACACATCACAGCTTCAGGTTATAACACCTTAATATTAGAGATGGGCAAACTGCCCATAATCTTATATGTAATTAATTTGGAATAAATGGACTGATTTCCCAGTTGTCAAAAAGTTATTATGAACTTCAAATTAAGTCTGAATCAATCCCTTGGGCTGTGCTAGGCCTTAACTTGGTCTCAGACCACACAAAACAATCAATCTCTCTCCCTCCCTCCCTCTCTCTCTCACCCCCCACCCCATTTCCATTACTTACAGCAGGCTAAAGGAACATGGACATGAGTATTGTCAGAGGATTGTGCACTAGGAAAGGAGGAGGGATTTTTTTGGTCTGCTGTTTGCAGGACTTGGGGGTAGAAGTCCAGGGTCCTGCTCAGCAGAGGGGGCGGGGAGGCCCCCAAGTGCACCAGCACTGGCTTACCACATTTTGAAGTTAGTAATATAATTTTCCATATAAAGATTTTTGCACATGGCAATAATCCAATCTGGAAGGTACCAGGGCATTGAGTACCATGGCCAAGTCTCTGTCCAAAAAGGGACATAACTAGTGAGCTAGCCAGAGATGGAAAAAGCCACTCCTAGCCACTAAGGTCACCTGAACCTCCAGTGACAAAGTTGAATCCAAGAGCACCTCCAAGCTACATACCTGTTCCATGGGAGTGCAGTCCCCTTCCTGGATGGGCCATCTTCCCATCTCCTAGACTCAAGAACCAAGGACACATCAAACCTTTTCAAGATTCGTCTTGAATTTGTTGGCCCACATTCAGTCCATCACTGCCCCCCAGGCACCAGTCTAATGCCTCAATTGCCTCTCCCAATTCTGATGCAGCAGAGAGTTAGAGATGGTTGTCATCTGCATATTGGTGACACATCATTACAGATCTTCTGATGGCAGCATGGCGGAAAAGACGGAACCCTGTGGGACACCACAGGACTACTGCCTTAGTGCTTTCTGAATAGTGCCCAGAAAGGAATGGAATGGCTGAAGCACAGAGCCTTCCCTTCCACTTCCCTGAGACACTCCAGAAGAATGTCGCAGATGACAGCATCAAAAGCCAAGGATTGATCAAGGAGATTGAAGAAGGTCACATTGCCCTCATCTCTCCACTGACAAATGTCATCACGCATACCAAATTGTTCAGTATCCACATAACAACAAAGCATATTCAACAGAGTGAAGGCAACATCTTGGCACACATCTTGTAGTCTGAACAGAGCTCCACCGACAGTATTTTATACTTGCTCAGGGAGCAGTGACCCTGTTGCAACTCTGTCAGACTCATTAGCCTCTCTTTACATAAGGGGACAATGCTTTGAAACTTGTTTGCCAGCTCACAAATCTCTAGTGACTTCTGTATCAAAGTTCTAGTAATTACTTGCAAACTGCATTTAGACCCCAAGTCATGTTCAATACTAAATTAGTACACTTAGGGATGAGGGTCAGCTATATATAGCAAGGGGGCACTCATGTGCTAACAATGTCGCTCCATGTGATCATTCTGGATCCAGTTTATGGATAGCTCATGAATGGCCACATGGATTATATGTAACAATGGCAAGGTTAATTTCAAATTCACATTTTCTATTGTAATCTCACACCTGCTGCTGGATTTGTCGATGTGCTGGCATAGGACTACTGTTGTACTGGTATTATATTCCATCATTTCATCATGCTGGCATAACTGCTACACCAGCCAACCAATTAACATCTACAGTGCAAGCAACAAGAGTATTTCATAAAGATAGAAAACATGTTTTGCAGACATTTTCCCCTTTATAAAATGAACTTTGCCATTTCAGCAGCCAATAATAATGATAATGATAACAACAACAACAACAACAACAATTACAGTCCTTGGTGTAAAAGCAGTAATTGCAACTGTACACAAGAGAGCAGACAATGTTAACAATTTTCTCTTTAAAAAATGAAGAAGAAAGGCAATAGGGAAAACAACATTTTACTTGTGAAGCAAATTGGGAAACTGATCTGAAATGTCTCGACTACATTAATAAAGAAAGGTTTACTACATAATCAATAAGATCAGGAGGCCAATTGTTGTCTTTTTCATCATTTAAATGAATATTTGTTCTGGCTCCTTTAAAAGAAGGGATCAGGGTAGGAAGGTCATCTAAATGTACACAGTTCCTAAGACTTTGTTATTCTCAAAAGCAGATTTCCCCAACCTTAAGTGCCCTTATGTTAACAGATTACAACCCCCACATCCCCAGCTACATAGCCAGTGGTCAGCGGTTATTAAAGCTGTAATTTAGGAACATCCAGAGACCCAATGGTGGAGGAAGGCTGCTCTAAAGAAACCAAGAAAAAGAGTCCAGGGCCAGGCTGTGGAGATAGGAATAGGCTTATTTGTAGGTAGCTCTATTATGATCTCACAGACAAATTCAACCTGGAAGGGTATTGAGGAGGGCAACCCTTGGCAGTATCTCAATTGCAAGAGCAGACATCCATCAAGCTTTAAAAAGATCCAGGGCAGCAAGACAAGGATAAAACTGACAAGTATTACTGTCAATGTGGTTGGATGGAGAAATGATTGGTGTGTGTGTGTGTGTGTGTGTGTGTGTGTGTGTGTATTTGTGTGTGCGCACACAAACACTTACCATATCACCAATAGGCATACAGTGTTGGTCTGTCACCACATATCCTGTACACAGGAATGGACATTATGCTGCAAAATCTGAAAAGGTACTTGAGGGACTATTTCACAAAGAGTAAAATGTGGTTGTGACTCTTTGAACGACTGTGCTGAAAAGGACTAAATCTCTAGCTGCCTATAAAGTATTTATTAAAGAAGACTATTTCTGAACCACTCTATTTGAAAAGATGATCTCATCCTGAAACAATGATAAAATAGAAGACGATAATAATATTTGAGTTGGGTAGCTTTGTCCATCCAAAAGAAAACAGAGGGCAGAGATGCTGTACCCTTGTAAAAGGTAGATGGGAATAAGAAATCACACATTTTGATGTCTATGTTATATGATATTCCTTCATGAAGACAGCACAACAAATCTGTAAAATATCTGATGCTATAAAAATAGTATTTAAAAAAGGACCATTTCATCTGGACATATTCAAAGAACAGAAGGCTGTTTTGTGAAGGGGCCTTGAAAATCTAAGCTCTTTGGAAGCCGACATATTTCATATTTTGGTCTTAAAAGCAGACCTGCAATGTGGACTTTAAAACTATATTATTTCCCATGGCTCATGGGGAACTCCCTTAGTGGCACACTGCCATATACAGTGCTGGTTTACTGGGGTGGGAGCAGAGGGCATAGAGATGTTCTGCCTCTCAGGGATGGGACTGAAAAATCCCTACTGCTGCCATTGCCACTACTGGCCCAGCCTCTTATATAGAATTTAGAGGGAAGAGGGAAGAGGGATCTGGACATCAAGGTGATAGCTGAGAAGGATGGAAGGTAGGATAAATTGGGTGATGTTGGGGGTTTTTTTGGTCCAAGTCCAAATTTAATTCAGTGGCATAATGTTCTCCTGTAAATTGAGGCAATCAGTATGAGCTCCTGTTATGAGCTTGTATCTGGACCTGAGCCCAAATAACTTCTCTGGCATCTATTACAAGCCGTGACTTAAAAGCTGAATTCAACCCTTCTTGATATGGATATTGACCAGGATCCTAAGATAAGTTTCTTTATTTAAATTTCCATCACACCCTTCCTCTCAAATGAGCCCATGTTAAGTTAAGGAAACCTTCCCATCTCCTACTCTCCCTGTAACCACCTATATGACACAAAATGTACCTCCAGAAGGTCAGAGGGCAGGGCACTCCTAAACAATGGAAAATGGGATGCTGGACATGGATGGGATGGGAGGTATCCCTTCTGAGAACTTAAAAACTCCCCCTTCAGGAGGTACCCACCTCCACCAGTCCATTTCATATTGATCAGGAGGACAACCTGATACAGTCCCCGCAATATGATGGTACAGGTGACTGTAGTAGATGGAAAACTCTCCTACCATGAACTTCCTTAAGATATCATGGGATCAAAGCAATAATCTTTACCAAAATTCTAACTATAGCCGATCACCAGCATAACACTGGGTCAGAATGTTGTTGGCTCAGGATAAAACTAATTTACCGCTGTTCTGCCACGGTGATGTAATATGTGCATACCAATCAAGGCACAAGACCTAGCATGCCCCGCACTGTCCTTGAAATACAGACGGAAGATTTAATTTAGGTTTTGATTCAGAGCAAAATAGAGCTTTGTTCTCAAAAGGAGCAAAACAAAGTTGATAAAGATCATTCTAAGTTGTCATACAACAAGTAGAATAAATGGCAGGATATTCCTTGCGTTGAAATTTGCTTTTTTGGACAAACAACCAGCTAGATAATCTGCTTCTGGAACAGGAATGAAGGAGAAATTAGTTTGTCCCACCTTTCACAGAGGACAAACCTAGTATGACATTTCTGAACTTGCCTGCAGATCAGAATAGGACTTCTAGCTGGCTTCTTCAATTATCTAGATTTTGTGATGCAGTTTGTGTGCACATTTAACAACAACAACAACATGTAGCATTAAAATACATAAAGTGTGTGTTTTATGTTTAAAACATGTGTACAAAATATTTACAATTTAATTTTCTTGTGGACTTTCAAAGTGGGATGGGACAGACCTATAACTGAGCACCAACAAAACTGAAAAGGGACAGAATTGGACTGAAACAAGAGAGGAAGTATTTTCCCTCTCTCATGTCTACAACAGTAATTCCCAGAATCTGTGACTCGAACTTCTCAGTTGGGACAAAATTACTTATCACCTATTTTTATTGCCTCCAGGGACAAGTAGTAGTCTCCAGCCCTTGAAGATCCAAGGTTGCACTGCCTTTTATGCCACATTTGCTAGGGAACATTTTGGGTAAAAAACTGATTACACAAACACAACATCAGATGTGTGTACACACAGATCGGAGGTAAAACTATTAGTCCCCATTTAAGAAGAATTAAAATATCTTCCAAATACATATTTAAGTATTTGGCCATCAAATTAATTCTCCCCCCACTCCCTCCTCTCTTTGAAAAAAACTATGAGTTAAACTGGAAAGTGAGCTAAAAATTCATTATGCCAAAATACTTTAGCAAGACTGCAACACCCTTGGAAGAATAAATTTGATCATTATTTAGTATCTATCTCACCACTCAGGGGAAACAGGATATGAACAGCAACAACTAAGCACATTGTAAAAACAGGACTTTCGGTTATTCCATTGTTTCCTTGCACTGCTAGAAGTTGGTAATGTGAAAATGAACCATATTAGTTCTAAAAAGGAAAACTAAGGGGTTCCTATGAAATTCTATTTTAAGAAATAACAATGGGAAACTATTTAATCAGGTAGAACTCTAAAACCATTCCCAGTTTCTATTAAGACTACAATCTCTCTGTACACTTGAACTGATAAATGAGAGCCAGCATGCATATAAAACTTGAACTCTGCATCTATGGCTGTAATTTTGATGCTATGATAATCTGTTGAGCTTCGATTTCATTGGGCATCATTGTTCATCTGAGACAAGTATCCTGGTGCACATTCTATGGAGAGGAAGTTAGCTGGTAGCTGAACAAGCAAGGAGTTGCTCAAGCTATACAGACACAGGGGAAATCAGATGCTGAGCGCACATCAGAATGTGAATTTGAGTGTGGATGTCTATAAACACTGCATTACTTTCAGTGGGATGACAAGTCTTATGTGCATTCAAATGTTCATTACTATCCACAGCTAGTCAATATACATGTGCTGTCCTGATCCCTGGAGTTGTCCACCATCATCGGAAAGTGAAAGCAGAAGCAAAATGGTTATCACGATGCAGGGCAGGTCTTTGGGAAAAGATGAAAGTTCTGCTTCAGGACCATGGCTAGCAGCTGAGGCAGAAATTACAAGTAGTCTTCAAAGGGTCTTGAGCAACTAGCAGAACTTCATTGTTTTGGCCTGATAATTAAGATGGGAACCCTGCCCCGTGAATGTGGCATCTAACCAGTTATTGGCTTTTCTAGGCAGTGGAGTTTTAAACCTTTTTTCTGGGAATTCAAGGGGTGCTGGTTCCACACTGAGTGGATCCAGATAGGGAAGCCTGGGAGGTTGTGTCATCATCTCAGATTGTAGAATGGTGATGGGATAAAATCAGGCCAAATCTTTATTGACAGCAGCAGGCAGGGCAAGGGTTGGCATGGCATTGGGTCCCAGGATCAGTTCATCATTCCACAAGCCCCATGTTGATGGAATGGGTCTGCTGGGTTTGGATCACTCCAAACCTGTATGACGGGAATCGGCCACTGTTGAACCTTGCCGTTGTGCAAGCCAAGCAAGCAAGGGGGACCAGGGGGCAGATTCCAACCAGGCAGATACCCAACCCATGGTTTGTCCTGGTCAGTCCTCTCCTCAGGCTCCTTCTATGGCAACATATACTGTGTTGATCTGACCAAGGTCATTTCCGCCCTCATACAAACAATGTCCTTCTGCCTAGCAAAGGAAAGCCATAATTTTACTGAGAGAAAGATGGAAAAAACATCAATCAAGGGCCAATCAAGTTGAGAGAGAAAATTCATTTCCAGTCAACTAGCAACCCAAAATTGCTCAGTGAAGGCTCTAACACAAGGGTGGGTGGGCAGGAAACTCTCAAAGCAAAATGGCTGTGAGCTCAAGGGGAAGAATCCTTATATAGGCTTTTGCCTCCCCTTTTCAGCAAGGGCTCATGGGACAGCTTTATCCCATGAGCCCATCACATATAGAGGTTTTGCCCAGTATTTTGCTGTATTCTATGGGCCACAGCACCGCCAGACAAAAGTGTCCAGTGTTTATTGGGCACAGAACAAGGCTTAAAGAAACACCTAGCTACTTAAAATTAGAGGCAACTGATTTTTTCAATAGTGCACAGAATCAAACGTTCTTCACCAGTTCTTTCAAACTCCTAGAAGTATGTGTGTGCACATGTGTGTACACACACATACACCCCACAATTGAATGTGAATAGCTTACAAATGATCTTTTGTGTCTCTGAAATAGTGTTAGGGATATAGAGTATGTCACATCAACATTCAAAAAAGTCCCAAGCCTATGATAATATTTTCACAGCTGAGAGCACAGTGTTTCAACAGCGGCAATTCATATTGGCTAAGGGAGAGTACTCATTTTTCCTAATATACTCAAAGGTCATGTAGTAATTCTGCAGGAGTATGAGAGACAGAACAAGATAGATGGAGAGATAAAAGTGTTCATGTGGCAACAGCTATGAAATGTATCAGTATAGACTACTCTGCATGAGTTTCTGATGGCCAGCAGTGATAAGGACTTGATTTTTTTATTCCTAAATTAGCAAATAAACCAAAATAAGGAAACTCAAGCGTGTTTCTTCTGATACAGTGTATTTTGACTTAAAGCATTAAAGCTATATACTGTCAAATAAACTGAACACAAAGTAGATTTATTTACTGAATTAGTATCCCTCCTTTCCACCAAATGGTGCTCATTTTATTAAAAATGTATTGGTGGGATTCTGCTACCATATTATAAACCAAAAATAAAGTTTTTAGCATTCCTTGCTTCTTAGGCAGTAGTGAGACACAAATGTCCCATCCTTAGTGGCCTCTATAAAAAGTGGCACGCACACGAAAGCTCATACCAAGAACTAACTTAGTTGGTCTTTAAGGTGCTACTGGAAGGAATTTTTTTTATTTTGACTATGGCAGACCAACACGGCTACCTATCTGTAACTGTTAGTGGCCTCTGTGCACGAACATTCTTTCCTTATTGCTTTACAGATCTATTAGTCCTTATGGCATAAGGGAGGGAAGGGCAACTACATGTGTAAATCATATGGCACTGTGCCACATTTTTAATTTAGCTGCATTCTTTATTGGGTCCAGGCAATAGACCCAAGGACCAACTGGGCAGGTGGTAATAAATAAATAAGCCACCCCCAATTTTTATTTGTTCTTATTCTTTTGCTTGTTGGAAGCATTTTTTTAGTATGTGTCATTGAATTCTTTATCAAGGCTATTAGCAATCCTGTCTTATAACATCTTTGGGAAGGGGGTGAATCCCAATTGAAATTGAAATCAGATGCTTAATTGCTTTGGAACCTTAAGAACATAAATTATTTCTGTAAAAAAAGAAGAAGATTGTTTTTTAAACTGCTGGCCCAAGTGACAATAGAGCATACTCATGAATTACAATGAGAACTGACAATTTGAGCCATTACTTTATCCTTGTAATGGCATTTTACAAATGTGCAAGAGTAGAAGGACTGAGATTCTGACAAGTGAAAATGGAAATGCAAAGCAGTGAAATCTCACAATTAGAATCACTACCTTCACAAAATAATGACAGTGCAGACCCAGGAGCTTTAAACAGATCAAAACAGAAAACAGAACACAATTGAAATTCTCATGAATAAAGTGTCTGATGCAATTTTGCAGTGGGAGGAAATAAAACTGCTTTGCTGTACACATCCCTGCCACTGTGGAACTTTGCTTACTTGCCTATAGAGTGAATGCTGCAATTTGGCCTACAAAAAGAAGAAAGGCCTGGGTTATTCTTCATTTCAGACACCATCCACAGTTATGCCTCTCCGAAGGCAAACCACTGCCATGGAGGACAGGTGGGAAAATGAAGTAGAGGGCCACTACTGCCACTGTCTAGTTGCTTCCATAGTGCTACTTGCTTCCACAGTGGGCTAGATCAGTTGATACTTGCACCCAATCTAATTCACCAACTTGCTGAGGAGCACACCTCTCTCCCCAGCCAACATTTTGCCTGTCCCAGCAGTCATCCACCCCAATATCCTATCCAAGAATTCTGAATATGTTTAGATATTCCCTGGGCACTTCATATTGGTTAGATATTATCCAGATATCTGTATCTGATTCCAACATTTTATATTCAATAATATTTGCTACCATATGATCACTGATAGCAATATTTTTTCACATTGGACAGTTGATTGCACAGTAGTCAGTACAGTATTTGACATATTTAATATTTGACACAGTTTCCTTTAGGAGGTACTAAATGCTAAATTTCTGTTCTTCTCCTCCCTCATATTTGCATCTTGCCTGGTTGCATTCCACATACTCAGAATGATATACAAAGATAACTTTAAATAGCCAGAACTGTGATGCACAAACCCAATTGCAGCATTTTTATTCAAAATTATTGCTTTGCTGCAATCATATTTACATTATTTTAAAAAGTCATTTGCCTCTGTAGTTCTACCTTTCAGCCATAAATCTCCTGATAACAATAAGCAGCTTATTGCTGTAACTGAGTAAATCAGGAAATTTTAGTTCCTATGAGCCTATTTTCATATGTAATTTATATTATTTTTTGGCAGATACTCTCATTTGTGATGAACAACAGCATGGAAGGGTACATATCCATATTGTGAGACATAAGCTATTGATAATTACAGATACAATGTAGAAATAACTCATGCTTTTTTAACCTGGAACCTGTAAACTGATGAAACCCTCAGCTGGTGCAGTCAAATTGCTGGTAGCATTTTATAAGTTGCTAATAAGCTTATTTCCCTTGAAAATTATGTTTATTATTTTTCACCCTTCTATCCCATGTTACCTAATACTTATCTTGCACTTAAACTTCTGAAAGGCAGATACTAAGCTTTGGGATATTTCCAATTGACTTCAATGGAATATACATCGAGGGCTCGGATCTTAGAAAACATAAGAGACTTTCCGCTTCAGGCCAAAGTCACAACATCTAGTTCTACAGTTGCTACCCTGCTACCTATTGGAAGCCTGCAAGCAGGAAGTGAGCGTGCCAACACTCTCCCCACTTGTCATTCCCAGTAACTGGTATTTAGATGTGCACTGCCTCAGACGGTGGAGGTAGACTATAGCTCAGGCATAGGCAAAATCTGGCCTTCCAGATGTTTGTGACTACATTATCCCTGATCACTGGTCCTGTTAGCTAGGGATGATGGGAATTGTAGTCCAAAACATCTGGAGGGCCAGAGTTTGCCTATGCCTGGTATAGCTGTTGTGCCTAGTAGCCAGTGGTAGTTTTATTCTCCGTGAGAGTGTGAAATGACATGGAATACTTTACCTCTATAAAGTACACTGGAATTAGGGAATGGTGTGTAGTGATGACAAGAAAAGAGACAGTGGTGTTGTGTTTTACTAGTTATGGTTGTTTTGGGGGTGAAATACATATTTTTGAAAAATGGAAAAACACTCCTCCTTCTACCTGACTGAAATGTGGCAGGATTAACATCCTGAGAGCAAGTTCCATGCAGCTTTGTGGGGGACGGGGACCAGGAGGTTGTGGTTATTTTGGCATTTCAATGCAAGTGGATGGGACAACGGATGCTTCAGTTTTCCAAATATTGCATCCGATTCGGGATCTGAGCCGAAGTGAGGATGCCCCAAAGTGATCTGAAATAAATAGGGGTGTGATGTGAAGCACAGAAGTGGGTCCGAAAGTGAAGCGGCCAGGCTCACATAGTCTAATATATATAGTGGAGCTCAAAAAATTAGGCACTTAAAATCTGAATTAAGCAACTCGCAAGCTAAATACACATTCTTTGGGTTTGCTAAATAAGTTCAGTAATGAGTTCCACACCAAACAGCTCAGAATCGCAAGGGCATTATTACTAGCCGCCTTACAACAAGATGCTGTGTACCCCGAAGAACAGGTGGCATTAGAATGATAAAAGCTGTCGGCTAAAAAAAGAACACTAAATGTCCAATTCTGAGAGGAATTACTTAAGAACTCTAGCTTGAAGGAGATTGAGAAAAATGGATTATTCTACCTTAAGATAAAAGGACACTAGTGTTCCAGTCAAAGCAGGTCATTTTAACATACCTGTCAAGTAGGAAGACCACTGTGACCATTGCATCTTGAAACAGAAGCTTGGCACAATTAGAATTTGAGTAGCTTTCAGCTGGTTTCTATTATAATGCAAGTGACCGTCTATTAACCACTTAAGTGCTTCTTCTAAAACCATTTAAATCAGAAATATGCTATGTTTCTCAAATGTTGCCTCATATTGTCAGGTACCTTACAATCAAAATGGCACACCATTGGAGAACAGCTGCTCAACTTTAAAAATAAAAAAGGACAACAAAGGAAACGTGCAGAAGTACACCTGAAAATAAAATGCTGTTTTGCACCTCGTAAACTTAGCACTCCTGAAAGGTGAAAATGAAATCTCACAGCCAAATTAACCATTCTGTGAAGAGGTTGCAAACTAGTGTTTTAGCTATGTTAGAATATATATATAGTGACAATACAAGGCTTCTATTACTCATAATCCCCAAGTTTCTGCTCTGGGAATGTACAAATAGGGAAATACAAGTGGAATTCTGCAACAAAATGTTGCTGAACTCAGTACTTTTTCTTTCCCCAGGTTTTAGCTCACTTACCAGCAGTCAACAAGTATTCTATGACTCTGGGTATGCTTAGTCCTCATTGGGCTAGTATTTTGAGAACTGTTTTCAAAGCTGTTATATGTGCAAATTGTTAATATTTTTAGGGGAACTTGTTAAAAAAATGCTTCTCATCAATATGAATATTAGAATGGGGGGGATCAATACAGATAAATTCAGCATAAATAAATTTCAGAAAATTCCACCTGTGAAGAGTGTACTAAGTTGGGGATGGCTTAGTTGTAGCGTTCATGACCATTACTGATTTTGCCTCCCGTGTATCAGTGAGTGCACACTAACCCAATTCTAGTTCTGGTAAACCCTTCATCCTAAAGGACACATACACATGAAGGTTGCTCTGCTCTGAATTTTCATGTTCCTGATCATGTCATAGGGAAAATGAGAAGACTCAAGTCTCCCCAAGCCCAAGGGTTGTATTCAAGTCAATTGTGGAGTTTGCGGAAGCCAGATCAATTATTCCTGCTAGTGCACTGGGTATTCCCCACCCCACCCCTGGGTACCTCCACACCCACCCCAGATCTACTGCAGAAGGTTGGAAGAAGCCCCCCCCCCGAAGAGTGAGCAGGGAGGAGGAGAAAGGAGATTATTCTGTCAGGCAAGCAGAAATGGTTGTGCTAGCACAACCATCTCCTTAGTTCCATCTTGAATACAACTCTTGCATGCTGTATAACTCTTTACCTTTCCCCAAAATATATATTCTGTAAACAAGGAGGACAGGAGGAAAGGCACAAAGGAAAAACCTGCTCTTCAAGTCTTTCAAATGTGCTTGCACAAATATCCCTATGAATAGGAGCTTGCCAGGGATTTTGGGTCCTATCAACATGAGTTTGACCAAACTGTGAGATGCAGTGGAAGACAGGAGTGCCTGGCGTGCCCTGGTCCATGGGGTCACGAAGAGTCAGGCACAACTAAATGACTAAACAACAACAACAAACAACAACAACTCCTACTACTACAAAGTACAGTTTCAATTAACCCTTGTTCAAGGTTGTACCTGTTGAAAAGGCATTCCTCCCTCAGCCACCTTCATCCCTACTGCTAGAAGGTCAGTTTTGGGGGAAAGGCAGTTTTGAATGGCAATTGAAATTATTTCTGACCCAACCTGAAATTCAGTAGGATTTGTTTCTCTTTCACATGCACACACTTATACACACAGACAATCCCTCAAAATCCTCTGCAGGTCCCATTGGCATCTTCATACTGGGCAGTTTTGTATAGCTTACTGTGGGAACACTCTGCTTTAGTGCACAACATTCCTGGTTTGCAATCTTAAGATATAAACCTGCGTTCCTTGAGATATATCACCTGTGTATTTGTAACATCCATGAAATGGTTGATTTAATCCTAGAGGGTACATGACACACCGGTGAACTAGAAGGAAAGATAGTCAGTTTGTTCTGGACTTTTATTACCTTATATAAGGTAAATTTAAACTGATGTATGCTTAATTAGCAAGAGCATGGGGAATGTTTTTGTATATTTGGTTTTATATTTGCATTATCACAGGGGTATGTCCTACAAACTGCGGTTTATATGTTTTGCCATTGCTACTCCATAACTATTTGTAAGGAAAGAAGAAGCACTTGGGTGGATAACACGAATGTTTGGACAGGTTGATTACAAAATTTGCATGCAAAAGGTATATGGAAAAACGAATTATTTGGATGCAGTAGTTGCATTGCTCTTCAGATTACTAATTCATTGAACCCTTTATGGGAAATTGCTGTATTGTTCTGTTTACCTAAATAATTTTACTTTACCTTTTTGCAAGTTTTATTCCAGCTAATCTCTGTAGTACCCAAATAGGCATCATCACCATGGCTTCCAAATGAATTAAATTGCAACTATCACTATGTGACTGCTAAGATAAAAGTTAAAGCAGACCTTTCTATCTGTGCTGGGTGGATTCTTCATAGTATCTCTTTCTCTCTGCCAGTTAAAAGCTTTGAGGTGAATTCTTTAAATGATAATGAACATATAAATATTTATGGTTGTGGTTGTGGTTGTTTTTTAAAAAACTCACCATATGGGGATTTCTCATATAGTCAGAATATATTGTAGCATTATTTTTCAGAAAACTTCTGCCATCATCTTATACCAGTGACAAGAACTTTCAGAGATATCTGTTATCTATCTAGAACATGGAATAAAAGAGAATGATCACCCCAAAGGGTTTTTCTCCACAAAGCTTCTCAGCTTTGCTAAGATTTATCAGTAAAGGAAGAAATGAGGCATGAGAATCTCCTGTGGCTTCAGAAACTATTGAAGAAAAGCTGGCAACTGTTTTAGCTACAGGATTTAAGAGATTAACCCAATAGGGTTTAGATTCAGTTCAGCACATGGGTGCTAAATGTGGGATCTTCTAAGATGTCTACTGAATGCTCATACAGTGGAACCAAAAGGAAAGTGAGAAGATTTAAGAGGCAGCAATTCCTGATCAGAGAGGGCAATCAGGCACCACTTTGGGTTAACTTTCTGACATCTGTCTTTTGTGTATCTTTATTGTATTGTGAAGGTTATACAGAGGAACATTTCAGAGAGCTTTATTTCAGTGTGTCTGCCTCCTTGCTTCATAATGGAGCGACACAGTTCATAGACAAACTGTGAATGCAACAAAATAGAATGATAGGCAAGTCTGCAGGAAGTCTGTAACAACAAACATGCATAGGAAACTGGGACATTTTTATTAAAACAATGCAAATTATTTACATCCAAGCAAGTGACTGCATAAAACAAAATCTAAACAGAAGATATAGGAGTTTCCAGACGGAACAAATTTCTCACCCTTTCCTTCTTATTTCTGGCTAGAGAAACTTCATACAGTTGGAGTTCACATTTGAGAGATCATATTGAGAAATGTTTCCAATTACTTCCATGTAGCTGCCATATCTTATAAGGTCAGTCATGAGAGACTTTTACCATAAGTGATTTTTTCCTGCCCCTGCATAAAATGATGATTTAAGTAGCTATAGCTAGCAAATCACTTCCCGTTTCTTAAAGGCACATGAGCTGCTTCCAGTCACAAGTGCCACTTTTGCTATGCATGCAAACGTAATCCTGAATTCTCAGTGGCTTGTTGGATAATCAGTATCTGCTTATTCATCATTATTCAGTACTCATAAGTCCTTATTTAAGTCTTCAAGTTTCTGGCATATAAGCCCGAATGCATATACTGCACATATTTAAAAAGTAGTGGAATAGTTAAAAAAAAATTGCCTCAGTTCCCTAGAGAAAACTGGTTGCTAAAAGAATTTAAAATCTTGTTAAAGGAAATTTGTTCATGCACAAAATACTTCTGTTATATTCTGTTTAATTAATCACCTACATAAAGTTAAGAACCATCTGTTCAGGATATGAAAATGCAGAATGAGATGGTGGGAAACAATTATTTTGATAGTGTCTAAGATAAATGGAGGGATCATTTGCAGGAAGAGAAAATCGGGTTAGTACTCTTTCTAACATCTAGGTGGTAAGTATTTACTGGGGACGATAAAGTGTATGAAAGAGGTTATGCCTATTTTACAAAACAGATCGGTTTTGAGAACGGCCATGAATGAACATTATTGAGAACACACATGGATTTGGCAAATAAATTATGAAAACTATAAAGATATTACTAATGTATTCCTAACTAGATCTTACTTGGTTCAGGATCACATTGAGGGGGGGGATGATTTTGTCTGATATGGAATATGAATACCAGATCAGATCATTTGCCCACCTAGCTTAGTACAGTATTTTCTATACTGATGGACAGTGGAGTTTCAGGCAGGGGTCCTATCTGGATGGGCCTGAGACTGATCCTAGGACCAGGGCACGTGCTCTACTACTGAACAACATCCCTCCTTTAAAGGAGAGGGAATCAGCAGTACCCAGGGTAAGTTAGTTGATGTTGTGAAGCACAGATGTCCTGGTATTGTAAGCCTATGATCTTTTCCAGGGGTCAGCAAGGTTTATCTTGCCTGGGCCAGATCGGTCCAATGGAGATCCCTCCGTGGGCTGGATCACGCACGTGTGCACGCAATTTTCAACATCTGTGTCTGCTCAGATGCGATTTTCGGCACTGTGGAAGCAAGTCCCCACGCTGTGCTGTGCCAGTTTAGCGCCACGCGCAAGCAGGCAACTCAGTTCAGGGGCAGGTCGTGGGCTGGTCAAGCAACCTCTGTGGGCTGCTTCTGGCCCATGGGCCTTAGGTTGCTGACCCCTGATCTTTTCAATGCTGCTTTTATCTGGGATACAGCACATGATGCATTTGCAATGGCTTACCACTAATGACATTTTATCTATCTATTTTTTTAAAGCTGTTTAGTACATTCCATCCATATGTAAATATTTTCCAATTAGGCAAAAAAATTAAACCGAAATTGGAAGAACAAACCACAATAAAATCACAACAAAAGTCCTGTTGGAGGATGACATACAAAAACAAGATAAAAGCCACTCATGCTAAGTGGTGTACAGATGGGCTCTGCCAGGCCATTTCTCAGGAAACACCTGGAGGCATCTCTTGCTTGCAGTAAATCAATGCAATTACACTTACGCCTAAGCATAATTATCAATTAATGAGTTCTGCGTATTAATAAGCTTAGTTATTGATGCATTATCCTTAGTGTCTTAACTCCACTTTTTCTAATTAAAATGGTTTGCATGTGTCCCTATAGCTATTAAAGAGATAGCCACAAAAAGTAATTAGTAAGGACATCCATAGTCATCTTCTGCTTCCTCTCCTTTTTCTTTTTCTTACACAGGAAGAGATAAGAGCTCTTTCATGAAAATGGCTTTATGTTTACTAATTTATTGTCCACATACTTCCAATTAAAAAAAGATTAGAACTAAATGGACACTCCAGTTGGAGAAGTTTTATACTGCAATAAAGATGTGTGTTAAAGGGTGTGGGAATGGCACACCTTAAATGCAACGCAAATTTAATTAAGGTGAGTGTGACAGAATTATCCAGCATAGCTTCATTAGTAGGTAGCAAGATTACATGGCAAACCTGGTATAATTTGTCATTAATACAGTGAGGTAGCCAAAAGCGTTATTTTCTCAGGTCTTCTAGAACATAGCTCCTTTTTACCTCCTACACCTAAATATATATTGTACTGTTATTACATTTGTTTAGCTATTTAAAGCAGGTGTGGGACACCTTTAGACCTTCAATGTTGATGAACTAAAATTCCTATCATACCTTGGCTATTGACCATGCTTGCTGGGGCTGTTTGGGGTTGTAGTTCAGCAAAGTCTGCAGGGCCAATGGACCTCTAACACCAGGTATGAAGAGGAAGGGTTAATCCACATTGTAGCCATAAAGATGGGACTCAGAACAAATCTAGCTCCCAAACTGAGACCAAATAATCATAGATTTGTAAGTCTCCCTTACAAATCATCTAGCCCACCCCCGTTTGGTGCAAAATACCACAAACAAACCCAAAACCCTCAGTCACTACTTGAGAATAGCCATAGGAAGACAACTTGCCACGCATGGACAAATGGTTCCATTGCTGAACTCAGCAGTGGACAGCAGGATGAGGCCATGCTCCTCATCTGACCTCTCAGCTGAGTCACTGTAGCATCCTGTGAGGCACAGCAGTAGCTAAGTTGGCATGTTGCAAATGCACCAGTAGAGTTGGTGTTCCTGCTGTCATGTTTGCACCACAGCTACCTTGCATCTTTCTACTTCCCAGTATGTTGCAGTGACTCAGCCAGACGGCAGTTAGGTGAGTGGCTCAGCCCACACCATGCTGTCCAGTGCTGATTGAACTGTTCTCACTATCAGGAACTATATTCTAATACAGCCATACCTCGGGTTACAGACACTTCAGGTTGTGCATTTTTGGGTTATGGATGCACCTGAACAGGTTACGTCCGGGTTTCGGCGCTCGCACATGCGCAGAAGCATAAAATCAGAACCCGTGCATGTGCAGACGCGGCGCTGTGGGTTGCGAACACTGCAGGTTTCGAACGTGCCTCCCGCACAGATCACGTTCGCAATCCGAGCGTCCACTGTATTCAACTGAGATCTGCCCACTAGATCTAGTCCTGCCTTCTGTAACAGGACCAGATATTTTTCTTTCTTTCCTGAACAACTTTTAAGCTCTGTATTCTCTTTGCGAGCATGTTCATTAACTGAAATTAAAACCAATAAAAATATTTTTAAAAACCAAAATGAGAACACAAAATACATAAAAATAACACACACCCCATAAACACATTTAATAGGTAGAGGAATGTTTAATCAGCCAAAGGCCTGGTTATAGAGAAACATTTTTACCTAGCTCCTAAAGCTATGCAATGAAGATGTCAGGGGAGCCTCCACAGTGAGAGCATTCCACAAATCAGAAGTCACCACATAAAATGCCCATTCTCATGCTGACACCCTCTGGCCCTCTCATGGAGGGGTCTCATGAGGAAGGGCTTTAGATAAGGTCAGTTCATATGGGGGGGGGGGAGATGGTCCTAGAGGTATTGCAGTCCTGAACTGTTTATCATAATTCAATG
Organism: Podarcis bocagei; assembly: GCF_964188305.1. Lineage (NCBI taxonomy): Eukaryota > Metazoa > Chordata > Lepidosauria > Squamata > Lacertidae > Podarcis > Podarcis bocagei. The sequence goes on along the minus strand of NC_138130.1, from coordinate 68,103,072 downwards.
GCATACGCCATCCAAGCAAAACCACTTGAGGAAGCTCTGGAGCAGAGGTGTCCTCTGGGAAATAGTTGTGGCTGGGGAAAGTCTTGCAGGCTGGAGAGAGTGGTCTGGAAGGATGCATCTGGCCCTCAGGCCCATAGTTCCCTACCCCTGGTTTAGAGGAAAGCTTATAGTTCAGTAGAAGTAGACATGGCAACCTGCTGGTCTGTTAACAAAAGTGGCAAGTATAACGAATGCACAAGCTGTAAGCGCATCTCTGATAACCAAGATGAGCTTGATTTTTCGTTGTAAAAGTTCACAGGTATTGAGGGCAGGCACCCTCACACAAGCCCACAAAAATGTGAGAACTTTTAATAGCTTAGCCCCAAAGCTCACACTTTTTTCCTCTGCATTCCCAGTTTGTGCTTCCTTTCAGCCTTCTAATATGCAGTGATGTCATCTTCTTGGCAGTGGCATGACATTATATTGCAGGCTTAGCATTAGCTTACTGTCAGTCTGTTAGCAGGTTGGTTCCAAGGTATTGCTGGATTAGGTGAGACATCAGCTGCGACATCAGTTTTCCCCGCTATTTTATCTGATATTAGTCAAACACATAGAAAATGTTATCCCTTTGTCATCTGTCCACATGTTATCATTCCTAAGCCACAAATACAGTGTGAACATGAATCACGAAGCTGCCAGGAACTGGAGAGAATGCTCACTTCCCAGTTTTAACAATGTTAACCAAAATGCAAGCCAGATTTTTCCATGAAAGAGAAAGCTTATATATCTGCTCGTTCCAAGGACCACTTGACATAGGCACTGTCACCACAAGTGGACAATGCAGACTTGTAAAGGAGCTTATGTATTTCGTGTTTTTTATATTGTTGTGAACTGTCCCAAGATCTACTGGTATACAAATTTAATGAATAGTAACAGTAACAACAACATATTTTATGAGCATAATAAGCTTTACAAGTAATATTACTACAATTATTATTATTTTCCTTTTTAAATGTTGTCCATTCAGCAAGGAAGTAGGGGCTATTGACAGTAAGTAAGTAAGAACAAACCTGCTGGATCAGACCAATGGCCCATTTAGTCCAACATCCTGTTCTCATAGTGGTCAAGCAGGCGCCTGTGGGAAGCCTTAAACTGAACATGAGTGCAGCAGTACTCTGCCCACCTGCAATTCCCAGAAATTGTTATTCAGAGGAATGATCCTCCTCCCCCCCCAACACTTCACCACCCATGGATGAGCATCTGGCCAAATGATATCCCAAGCAAGCAAGCGGAGTCACATAAGCACCTCCTCCTTGCTACTACATCCTTATGGTAAGTGTAGTAGTGCAGGCACAGTCTGTTCAGAGTGGCTCATTTGTTTGTGTGTGCAACTGAAACATGTTTAAAGCTAAACCTTTACAGAAATTAATATTAATAAATAAGAATGATGATTAGAAAATCAGATGAGGCACCAGAACAGCCTTTTTCTTACCTTGTCCATAATTTAGGGTGCCCAGCAGGCAAGTCCATGTTCTTTTCCTACTGTGTTCCATTCAGCTGGCAACCCTATTTTATGACTTTTAGTAGCTTGCAATAGTTCTGTTAAAAAACAGAGACCATCATTTTAGATTTATTACTCATGGGCACTCCATAAAGTACTGACATCAGAAACTGGGAGGTAGATGCAGGCCGCATGTAGGAAAATTAATCATCCAAGCATATGTAAGCCAAACAATGGATAGCATAAGAATTGTATAAACTAAGGCAATGACCAATAATTCAAGAAGCAAGACAGCAATCTCAAATATTAGAGATGGGCAGTGCAGCAAATCATGGCAAATCTTGCAGGGAACCGTAGAGTTACCCTGAGGATATACACTGCAAGTCTGTATCCTTTGCTTGCACAAACAAATCTAACCAGAGGATCAGGTACTCTGCATGCAGATCAGCTCTAGATGTGCATCCATCTTAATATACTCATTTGGATGCACATCCTCAAATGTGAACATCTGCACTACACTGTGTGAATAGGATACATATGCCAATCCATCTTTCAGAATAAACATGAATACACTTTCCCATCATGCTTGGAATAGCAGACAAATGCAGCAGACTGAACAGAGATATACTGCATCTGCATTATACAGGACCATTCTCTACTTCCATTCATGTTAATGATGATATTACAAGTATATGTACCCTCTACCTCTGCAGTTGCCTTACTGCCTATATAGTATGTTTTATTTATGTATGGAGGTGCTTTTATCTTATGCTGGTCTATGACCATAATAAAGATTTGGATTGAATGATGCTCATTTGGCTGTAGGTATTAATGTTTGAGTCTGCCATAGCAACATGAACAAGATAAGCCTGAGCAATGTACATAACTGGATAAAAATAGTTATTACATATCATTGTGTATACACACTCATATAAAATACCAAGGTGATGTACAGCAATATATATAAACACAATAAACCTAAAAACTATACAAAATAATATAAATGACTGACTCATCTTGAAAAAAGTTAAACCACTTAATAGAGCTGCTGGGATAAACAAAAGTCTTCAAGGGGCAACTAAAAGTTAACGAGAAGGCCTGCAAAATCTATGCTGGGAGAGTATTCCACATCATGGACCAATGATATGGAATGCCTGTCTTCTTGTTGAAGCCAGTTAGACTTCAGAAATATGGCAAAAGAGAGCTCATCTGGGTTATCTCAGCAGTCAATCTGGCATGTATTGGCCCAGGCAGTCCTTAAAGTATATTGGACCCAGGTTTTTCAGGGCTTTTCATATTAATGCACAAACCTCCAACCTGGCCTAGTAGCATATTGTTGGCTTTCTGCCCCATCAGCAGTCTAGCTGCTGCATTTTGCACCAGGTGGAGCTTCTGGATAAGCTCAGGGCAACGGTACATGGAGTATACTGATGTAATTCAGTCTTGGTAACTGACTATGTTCCAGACACAGGAACTTTTCACCTACAGGGCCTCTATCTTGCCAGCCTTAAACTCATTTTATTGGTCCTCATCCAGTCATAGATAAACAAACTTATTTCAAAGTGAACTGGCATTCAACAGTACCACTAGTAGACCGGGGGAATGGAAAAGCAACCAGGTACCTGTGGTCAGTGCCAGATTTACATATAAGCTAAACAAGCTATAGGTTAGGGCCCCACTCTCTTGCCCCCCCCAAAATATATATATACTTGTTCGTAATTGTATTTCAGTTCAACAATTACTTTGATAAAATACATATTTTGTTATGTGCAAATGACTTTAGATACCTATTAGGTCCATCAATTACCATATAGCATATATCCAACACAAAAAACAGCAACAATTTGTTGTTGACAAAGGAAAGCTGGACATAAAAAGGGCCCCATTACCTTCAGTAGCTTAGGGCCTCATCAAACCTATATCTGGCCCTGCCTGTGATCTAATAAGGGGAGTGAGATGAAAGTACCCATTCCTACACTTCCAATGGTGATCTGCCCTCCTTACCTGGCCATTCACCCCACTGCCCATAACCTCAGTAATAACTGCAGCATTGCTTTCATTGACAGCCAGTATACTACCAAGGCACATCCTGTTGCAAGCAAACAAGCACCAGACATCCAACACACCCTCCTTCACACAATTCAAACCCACTCACATGCCTCACCCAGCCAACTATTGTTGACATTGTTGACATTTCCCAAGGACAAATATAAGGGTCCCAGACAACCAATGAGACTGACAGGCAACCAATTTACCTAGATTTTCACCATTCTGAACTCCTATATTCAATTTTCCTTTTGACACCATCTAACATATGTATGTTTCTTAGCACCAGCATCCCTTGTGCTGTAATTCCTTGGGTCTGGTCATCTGATCCAAAAGAAGAAGAAAAACCTGCTACAACATAGTGGCACATGAAGGCCTTACAATGTGCATGATCAGCCTTTAAAGGCTTATATATCTATTTTTTGCTTTGAGCTCTCAACTTATCTTTCATAATGAACTTTTTTGCCACCAGGCACAACTGTCAGTGGGTGACAAATTGTGGTTAAGAGTGGCAATTTTTCATTTTCTGATTCTACCCATTCTCCAGTTCCTTCATTGGCACCTTATGATACAAAGTGGGTTGCTAAAAAGTCCTATGTATCACTAACCTTTCATTTCCCACAAAGGTAGAATTACAGAATGCAAGACGTTTTTCTCCCCTATAACTCATTTACATTTTTTATTTTTTTTTTACTCTAGCATAGACAAATGGTCTTTGCAAAGTAAGTGATAAGATTAATTTATTTTTTGGAGCAAGGAAGAGCACTGGAACTAAATGTACAGAAAAGTTGAAACTTTTAAGAGAAAAGAGTTTCACTGTCCAAAATGAATGATTCGGGAAACTGTCTAAAACCAAACCCAATAGTAAAAAGGTTATTTGCTGAAAACTTAAATGGGCTATGTTTGATACCTATCAGCATTTGTTGCTGAGCACTAAGAGAGGATTCAGTAAATGAAGAAATCCACTGGCAAAAAATCTGATACTATTTGTGTGATGAAATTACACCTGACTATAGAATTGGTAGTGCTGTGGCGTAAACCACTGAGCCTTGGGCTTGCCGATCAGAAGATCGGCAGTTACAATCCTCACGACAGGGTGAGCTCCCATTGTTTGGTCCCAGCTTCTGCCAACCGAGCAGTTCGAAAGTATGTCAAAGTGCAAGTAGATAAATAGGTACCGCTCCAACGGGAAGGTAAATGGTATTTCCGTGCACTGCTCTGGTTTCACCAGAAGCAGCTTAGTCATGCTGGCCACACGACCCGGAAAAACTGTCTGCGGAGAACCATTGGCTCCCTCAGCCAGTAAAGCGAGATGAGCGCTGCAACTCCAGAGTCGTCCGCAACTGGACTTAACTGCCAGGTGTCCTTTACCTTTACCTTTTATAGAATTGTTTGGATCATCACTTTTGACTGTATTGTAATATTTGGTTCAGGTGAACAGGAGAAGCTTATCCACTCCTCAGAATGGTCTAGTAAACTGTCTAAAACCAAACTCAACAGTAAAAAGTTTATTTGATGAAAACTTGTCTTAAAGTATTGTAGTGAATTTCTCTCTTTTTATTGTTTTATATTTTTTTTGGTAAACTGATATGAGTTTTTTAAACAAACAAACAAACAAACAAACAAGCATTGTATAAATTTTATGAAATAAACAGAAATAAATTAATAAATAACCACCTCATGATTAATGTTTTCCTCTGAGAGACCAACATTTGAGTGAACCCAGTGCCATTGCCTGCTAATAATCGTCTACATTTCTTTTCTTTCTGATGTCGGGGCAAAACCATGTGGCCACTCCGGAAATAGATGTGCTAGAGGAAGTTCACCTGGTGTCGGCTTGCCATACGTCAGGAAAATTCCTGACATGTCCTGGTGTTCAGGTGAAAAAATAACATCTGGGGTGATTTTTGCTGAATTTGGAAAAAATGCTCAGCAACTTTGTGGGTGTCGAGAATGTTACTGTTTATAATATGGCAACTCTAGCCTGGTGATAATGCTATGGTCTTTTACGTCTCTTGGGTCTTTGAATTATAATGTGTTCAGTCATCTGGTATTTTTAGATTCTTGTACCAAATAATTCCACTGCTCCTTTATACAGCTTTTAAATTGTTTTAGCTGCTATGCTTATGTTGGCTTTTAGATCCCCCCCCCATTTGTATTGTTTATAATTTATTGTATTCTTTTTACTATTTAAATTCTGTTTTTGTACATTTAAAGAGTTTGTAAACTGCAGAGACACCTAGATTTGGTGGTATAATGTTTTAATATATTTAATGATTTGGGGTTTTTTTCAAAGTCTGCTTTTAGTCTGCCCTTCCTCCTAGTCATCTCAGAAAGAGCTACATCAAAGCTAACATAAAATACCTCTTTTTATTTTTTTAGGAGTATCAACTTACATGAGAAGAAAGAGCAAAAATATTTTCTAGGTAAGGGTGACAGTGATGAACTGGACTAAAACTCAACAAAAGTCTGAGCAATTAAACAAGTTTTCAGAGAAGGGAGTTCCAAAGAACCCTGGAAAGATGGGTTTGTTTGGGGTAATTAAACAAATCCCTCTTTCTTTGCTGACTACAAATATGACCCCTTACCTGTATAAAAATTATATTATTTCTCTAGCTAATAAATAGCTAACCTGCATATAATGTATACAGCACAAGATCTGACCCTAGGAATTCTATTTAGGAAAATGTCCTGTCAAGCAAAGGCAGAAGGCATTTTTTTCTAGAAGAGATAGGCAGCATTCATACTTTCCTCCCTCCTTCCTTCCCAGCTCTCAAATTGCTCCTGCCAAGATGTTAGGAGACTCCATTCAATGCATGCCTTGGGCTATGTGCAGAAGCTAACCCTTAAAAGGTGCAACCAAGACTCACATGTCCTTCAGAAAATCTTCTTTCATTGGAGACTGGAAGTCCATCTCTACCTCCAAAGAACTGGCTGAAGAAGCTATTCCCCCTCAGTCCCCCTCCACCTTTCTTTACACAGCAGAATGGGGATTTCATATTCTCATGCTTAGCACTGGTTCAGCTCACAACTCCACAAACTGTATAAATTACTTTTTGCATGATAATAGGTTTAATTAATCCTAGACATGTTAATAGGACACTGCATTTACGTTTCATTTAACCTCCAGTATCAGCAGTTAATTCAAAATATTTGGTGAAGTTTAATAACTAGGCAACAAACATACATACCAATTATATATGCTTGTAAGAAGTCTGATAAATAAGTTGCATAGTTTGTTAGTAATTGTGTATTATACAGAAACACATACTCCTAAAGCTGTAGTAAAGATTATTTGTGACTCACTGAGTAAATGTAACACTGTTTCTGGAATATTCATTTTTAATTAGTTCGTCTGAACTTGTTCTTTGAAGATTTTATTCATTAATAATTATAGTATTTCAAGTTTAGTTTTGTTTTTGTCCCTGGGAATTTGTATCATAGGGAGTGAAATAAAGGGTGGCCTTCTGAGTCATTTCTAGTAGTTATTGGAGAATTCACTGTAGAAGTCCCTCTGGCAATGCAACAAAAAGTACCAGAAATCCTTGGTTCTGCCCTCAAGTGCTGATAGATGAAATTCCTTTGCTTCAGTTTGGAATGAGCATGGCTAAATTGGCTTAATTTTAACAGAAACGTAAAAATTGGAAACCTGTGCATGCTGTGTGATCATCAGGGGTGCTAAAGGAATTTGATCTTTGTGAGTTTATAAGCTGAGCTAACCCACAGCTCCTGTGAATTTGAACTTTCATCCTTTCCAGATATTATGACAGTTTCAGCTCAAAGAGTGTGTCAACTCATTTTCTGCTACGTATGTTGAGGTAAAATTCATTGCTGAATTCTTAATTTGAGAGAAATGCCTTTTAAAATATGTATTTAATATATTAGTATGTGCTATTGATGTGTTGGGCAGAAATCCCCCCCCCTCACAGCCCAGTTGGTCTCCTTTGGCTTTCCACTGGCCACCTACCACTAGTGGAATGATATCAGCATCCCTCCACAGGCATGGAGGTCCTACTTCCACTCATTGAGCCTGCAGAAAGACCAGAAACAGGGATATCATGGAGTAGGACTGAACCTCAGACATTCTGCTTCCCCGCCACCCACTACCATCAAGTTCTGTCATGTGATCAGGCTGTTTCAGCAATCTGTCTGCCCCTCACATTCTTCCCCAATTGTTCAGCATGGCAGGGATGTGTCTCTACTGCTGTCTAAAGTCCCAGTTACCTGAGGGGGAATAAGGATGGCTCCCCAAATGTGCACATTGAGGGAGCTACTGCTATTAACTAGGGTTAAGATAAAATGGGAGGCAAACTTCTTGAACATAGGGTATGACTGTGATAGTGTTTGCAGCATGATGGTTACCCCCTCCTCAATTTCCATGTGCTTAGTCAGTTAATATGACACAATACACAGCTGGGTGCACAGTGTGATCCCCTCCCCACCCAAAAATAACCAAATACTTGTACAGTGGCTACAGAGGAGGAGAGATGGCCTCCTTTAAACTGACAAAGTTCTTGCAGATTTAATTAATAAAAGGAGACATTATATGTGTGGTGCCAAGCGCAGTTCCTGCCCCCCTTGTCCTTTTGCAAAGACACTGGTTGCTTAGAAAAGAGGCAATGTGTTCTTGAACAGTAGGGCCACCATTTTGATTGGGCCAGGAAGTGTTTCCCTCATTCCAGCATGGCCAGAAAGGAGAGACCAGTTGCACTGAAGCAGAAACCCAACAAAACAATGGATGGAATTATATAAAAAAACAACGCAACCCTGCTATTAACCTTTTTGACTGGAGTGTGAAGTTTAAAATGCTAATTGCCTATCAACCCCAGCCAGCTTGGTGCATGAATGATGGGAGCTGTAGTCCAGCAACATCTGGAAGGCTACATATTTCTTATATCTGATATATAGTATAGATACATTCACAGTGTAACTATTTGCAGTGGGTGGGTGTGTTGTAGTGGGTGGGTGAATGGCAGCCACACCCAAAAATGGGTTTGTGAATAATTGGAGAGAATTCTGCCAATTCTTCCTAGGTTGCTGAGGGTCGAGCAGAGAAGTACCACAATTTTCTCAGGGAAATGTCTTTAGATATTTCCTCATGTCTTCAATATTTGAAAGTGACTTCCCACCCTGCTAATGTGAACTAATGTAACTGCTTGAGAATTAAGCAAATTTTGGGGAAAGAATGTGCAGAATGAAACTAAAATGAAATTAGCATAACTAATAGTGTTCAAGGAATTGTGATTAACAATTAAGTATTCGCTCCAAGACACAAAGTCCAAAAGTTCATCTTCATAATTGGAAAACATCAGCCATCATGTAGTTAACCTGATTAGCACATGCATTTATGGAAGAAAAGAAAAAAAAATTGAGGAGTGGTAATTAAAAAGGGAAGTGGTTAATTGGTAAAATTGTGGCCTTTAACTTTCTATGGCTGAAAAAATATTAGGTCTAATATATTAAAGCAGATCATTTTGATGCCTGTTGCTCAGGTCTCAAATGTACTAGCCCTAATCTTGCAATTGTCATAAATGACACGTGCTAACTTGGTAGCAGAGCCTTAATTATCTGTTAACTTCTCTCAGCAAATTAATTACATTGTGAAATCTGCTACCCTAGCAAAAATTAAATGTAATATGCTTTTATGACATTTTTCCATCCAATTTCATGTTGCTCAAAGTTATGGGAAATTATGGGGTTGGGGGGAAACTGTAGAAGTTGTGTCTGTAGCCTTGGTAACTACGTAAATCTATACTAAAGATAGTGTGTTGCAATGCAGTAGTTCACATGGCTGCTGACAGGAGGAGGGGGCACTGGCCATGGCAAAGCATAACCTTCTAGACAATGTAGCTGTGGAGAGGAGAACAGACTGCAGGGCCAGCTTCACAAAAATACAGATGTGGGTAAGAGAACATGCCTCCTTCCCCAACCCAAGTCCCAGGCAGGGTGGAAGACTTTTTTATTGCTGCTGTGCTGCAGTGGGACTGAGGTCTTGAACTCCCTTGCCTGCTTATGTGCTCTCAAGACAAGAGGTCCCCCCGCCACAGTGAGCTGCTCACAGACTTTTTGATGAAGGAGTAAGTGAGGGGTACACAAAAAAAATCCATAAAACGTTGCACCACTTATAAAGTTTGCAGAAACAAATATTATATATACACTTCTCCCAGTGTACAAAATCCTGAGCCTTCCCTTTTTAAAGGTCTATTACTAATTCGACATGCAAAACCCTCTCCCCAAACAACAGGCTGGATGTTTGGAAAAGACTGGATCAAGATTTCAGGGAATACTACTCAACACTTCCCACTGGATTTTTCAGACAGGTCCCAGAATGCTCTATAAGAACAATTCAATACAAAGGGTAATAGTTTTCTCAGCCTAGCTGCCTCGCCAGGCACCTTCTATTTATTTCAACTGCCACGCACCTTACAACAATCTGCCTAAGTCTAGTGAAAGCCTTGTTTACAAAGTGTCAGGCATCAATCATTACATCTCTCCCTTTCCTCCCCTTTAACAGCTTACAAGAAGCTCTCACTTTTTGTAGTATACTATAGCTCTTCACTTTCCCTCCATTTAGCTCCTATTCATTATCTGAGTTCAGAAACCTCTCAACATCAAAATTCCAGCCAATTGTTATTTACAAAAAGCATCTTCCTTATGAACAAAGGTTTGTTTCTAAGCTTCTCTCTCTCTAATATCAGGATCTGGTGTGGGTGGGTGTGAGATATATGTGTGTGTGTGTGTGTGTGTGTGTGTGTGTGTGTGTGTGTGTGTGTGTGTATATATATATATATTCATTCAGGACCATACTTTTTCCTATTTAACACTCTCTCTTAATAGTAATAAATTATTAAGATGTGTGTAATATTGTCACATTACATTCCTAAGTTATATGGAAGTTCAGTGGAAAATGAATTTACGGACGTAACCTTTTTAAAAAAAGAAAAGAAAAGAGGGTTAAGATGACATTTATGTTTAAATGCACTCCCAAAGTGTTTTGTGCAGCGATTGAAGTGCAATCCTGGTTATTTTTTATGGAAATTGAGAGAATGCTTCAGCTTCAACAGCAAATGTACCAATTTGAAAGATATCAGCTCAAGTCACTTTGAAAATATGATTTTTAAAAATATTATCAGTTGATTTTTATTATTATTATTCGAAATTGAGTATATGTTTTAATTTTAAAATGCAATGTTGAAATGGAAATAATGTTCCTGTTGGTTGACATGCATCTGTCTTATGAGACAATGGAAGAGTGCCTTCAGGGGTAAAGTCAAACTGTTAGATCAGTTTAGAAAATACACTATCCAAAACATGTTTTCTCTGAAGTTTTTCTGAGTTCATTGGTGCTGTGGTTACAAAAGTGTATCTCTTTTATATACTTCTGTATCTTATGAATAACTGATTTGAAAAATACTGTAAATACTATCCAAATTAAACAATATGGTGCCTCCCTCCAGCACAGACTTTCTGAAGGTCTGTCTTTGTAATAGCAAATAATAGCAAATAATATAAATTTATGAACTTTCAAAGCAAATACTAGTTTTGTCACAGAGTTGAATGGCAAAACTTTGGCTTAAGCAATGCAGCAGATGAAGTTTGTATTAATAGGACATGCTTTGTGCATTTTAGTTTATTAGAAATAAGATCCTAATCAGTAGTCCCATCTGTCACCCCAAACCTTCTAGAAATATCAAAGTTCTAAATAAAAGTTTTAGTCTGAATTCCCTGGACAGACAAAACAAAGCAACCTATAGAAATGGCCTCGCAATTAGCTATTTCCCCTGAACAAATCCTGAATAAATCTTTTCTGCCTTTTATAATTGCTAATGCCATCAAACAGAATTCATTTCTAGCTATTTTATCATACAGATCTACATACATGTCCTTATTTTAAGAAGATGTGCAAAGTAGAAATCCATGGAACGAAACAGCACAATTCTGTTGTGCAGTTTTCTTTCAAAACAGAGATCTAGGTATCCTACCAGGATGAAGACTATGAGATTGTTCAGATATCCTATATATAGATTAATATCTATGGATGAAACCTTTCCCCTCTTTGATCTGGGAAGTTTTCTATGTTTTTAGAGTGGACCTGGGATAACCATCAATGCAAGTCATTCTTAGAATGCTCCCGAAATGCTTCCACCACTACTGGAAGCTGTGGTTCAAGCATGAGACTTAATGGAGACAGAACTTTATCTTGCTCTTCATAGTCATCAGGGAGTATTCCCCCCCCTCTATTACATTGAATTATGGTGACACTTTATATCTAAAAATGACTAATCCTCAGATATTTTTGTGCATAGCTGCTCACTGCAGCTACTGGAACCAAAGTAGCTCTAAAAGGTACCAACGTGACAAACCTAAGACACCTTGAACTATATACAGTCTGCCACCCTTTTCTTTGGTTGTAGCAGTGCTGAGCATTGTCCAATGAGGCTTCCTTTATTTCTGTTTACAATAAGAACTCTTTGAATCCCTCAATGCAGGAATTGAGAACCAGTGGCTCTCCAGAGGCTGTTGGACTAGAACTCCTATCATCCATTACCTTTGGCCATAGGGCTGGGCCTGATGGGAGTTGGAGTCCAACATCACAAGCACCATTGTTTGCCCATTCCTGCCTTCATGGGATTGATTGAGTCTGGTTTTCCAGTTGTTGTCAGGGGTACCAACTTTACTAAAACATTGAGGGGCCCAGGTAAACCCTCCCCACATAATTGATCACAAGATGTGGCGTGCACACACCATTTGAATGGCTATGCTCATTAATTTTGGAGGGCCCCGGCCCCCTCAAATATTTTATTGGGGGGAGGCTGAAGGGACCTTGGCCCCTAGGAGTTGGCTCCCATGGTTGTTGTTACTCTCTTGCCTTAACTATACAGGTAGAAATGAAACCACTGTACAACAACAACAACCATGGGTGCTTCCAATAACCACCCGAGTCAGATGATCCAGGAAGATGCCATGATGGTCAATAGTATCAAAGGTGGCTGGGAGATGGAATAAGAGTTACAGTGTTGTATTTCCCCTGTTCCCCTCCCAGTGTAGGTCATCCATCCAGTGTAGGTCCCAGATCTAGGCCTAAATCCAGACTGAAATGGATCCAGATGATCAGTGGTATCTAGGACTATTTGAATTTGCTCTGCCACCACTCTCTCTAACACCTGCCCCCAAAATGTGTATTTTCCAGACAGACATGCCCTGAACTGAAGGAAATCCACTGATTCTCCCTTCCTTGGAGATAGGGATTTTTTTTTTGTTTTGTCTTCCATGCACCTTTCCTGGAGAAAGGTATTTTCTAAGGAGGTTATTTTACTCTTCCTCTCACAGCTACTGCTGCACTGTTTTTAATACCTGAAAAGGCATATGAGATCTTTCCCTGGAGGTTGTAGCCCATACTTCCTTGCTGTGACACATGGTCTATCTGTCCAGTGCTCTTGAATTTCCCAGTATTCCAGCGTAATGTTATAGCTAATTACTTAGCATATATGTGATTGTGGCCAGCTGGGGAATTAACTTTTTAAAAAATCAACCCTCAACTGCAAAGCTACCCTAATTTGTGACGGCTTTCCAAGACAGGTCTCACAAACCTGCCCTCCTCCGAGTGCCTATCGTTGTTTTGCATTATATTGAATCTGCTTTAAAATACACATTGAAATGTAAGAGGTGGAATTTGCCATCCCTGTCAAATGCCTGTCATTCTCTAGACATCAACCTAACCCAAGGCAGGCAGATGGCTTTAAAGAATGTTGTTTGTACCACTCAACACGCAGATGTTTTTGAATCTCATGTAATTGCCAAATAATAGCTTTACATGCCTAATATAGCCATGCTGGAGCTCTGTCTTTTTAACTTACTTTAAATATTGCTATCTGTGCAAAGGAAGAAAAGTGAAGTAGGCATTTTGAAGATGACACTGTCATTGTCACTTTGTAAATTTTGCTCCAGCAAAAAGAAAGAAATATATCTACAAGACAGAAACACATGCACCTAATGAAGATAAGCATAGGCATAAAAATGGTTTTGAACAATTCACTAAAGCGCAGCCGTATATTTTTCACTCTAAATCTTATTTCTTAAAAAACATTAATAAGTATCTACCTTTTGCTGTTCAAGTTCAAAATCATGATGTAACAGTTCCATGGCGTGTCTTGGACTGCTTGTCTTGCACTGGTTCAGAAATTATTTTACTTCCAGTAAAGCTAGGAAATAGCACAATTTATTTCTGGTCCAATATGATCTTTGACCCCCTAACTTCCTACACACCTGCCAACAGAACCTCTCCATGGAACTGTAATTTGCAGTTGGGGACTGTGGAGCCAACATCTTCTGCTACAAGTGATAACTTCGTGGAGAGTAGGAACAGGCAAATCCATCAACTTCAGCTTATCTTTTTCCATTCTTAAGTTCATTTTTCTACATTTCTACATCAATTTACATTTCATAAAATTCATCAGCATTTTTCCTAATATACACGTTGGTGTGCATTTTTTACTAAGAAACAATTTCCCTCAATATAGTGCATTGTTGTATGTTTCCACTAATATTTGAATTTCTGTGTACAAACTGCTTCAATACCTACATACGTACATACGTACATTATATTTGCATACTGCCTTTTCATAGTTAAAACCATGCTCAAGGCAGCTTACAACAAGTTTTTTTAAAATAAAAACAAAAACATAATTACAACTATAACAATTGTGAGTCATTACTTGACTGGAAAACTACTGCAAAATTCAGAGAAGTGAAAAATCTGAAGGATGGCTGTGTTTTGGTTCCTGTGTTGTGGATTAGATGGGTTCACTTATAAATGTGAATGATTCAGATTTATCCCCCATCTCTAGGAGAGGACCTGATGGTGGGACCCATTATCTCAAGCTGCAGATGGAAAGCTCTGCTGGGCTTTGTGTGATAGAAAAGATCCCCACAGAACATGTGAAACTATCAAGGTGCAGCTCCTAAATACTTTCCCATCCTAACTTGTTGGCAAAAATAGATCAAATGATGAAGAGAAGTAGTTGCAGCGCAAGAGTGGTAAACATGTGGTATGGGACCATGTTGTTGTTGTTGTTTAGTCGTTAAGTCGTGTCTGACTCTTCGTGACTCCATGGACCAGAGCATGCCAGGCACTCTTGTCTTCTACTGTCTCCCGCAGTTTGGTCAAACTCATGTAGTAGCTTCGAGAACCATCTCGTCCTCTGTCGTCCCCTTCTTGTGCCCTCAATCTTTCTCAACATCCAGGAAGTCTTCTCTTGTCATGAAACGGCCAAAGTATTCGGACCACGTACATACTCTAATGAATTCATACAAACATAAGAACATCCTTGCTAGATCAGGCCGAAGGCCTATTCTCTGTATACTATGGTGTTAACCAAACATGCAGATGTGACCTACAATTTGAAAACTCTTGGAGGTGAAATGCTATAGCACTGAAGGTGGGGAGATATTGGGTTGACCTTCCAAAGTGAGGAAAAGGAGATCCGGGCAACTCTCAACCAATCAGATTGAAAGCGATACCAATAAAGTCTCTATAACAGAACACTAAGCAGCCAACTTATAAGAACATAGAGGAAAGCAGGGTATCAATAAGTACCAGTTTCTCAATGCTATCTCCTTTTTCAAACGCAATTCCAAGGGGGTAGTCTATTTTACATAGAGAAAGAACTTTCTGATTTTTTTTTTTTTACAGTGGAACAGACTGCTTTGCAAGCTGATGGACTTTGCTTTGTTAGTTTTCTACGTAGAGGCTGGATGGCAACTGATCATTTTCTTTAGTTGCAGTGTGAAGGGAGTGAAGGGGTTCTGCTCTGGTATTTTTTCTAATATGTGTAGAAACTTTTAAGGTGGAACATTTAGGCATGTGTCTGCCTTTCTAAAGTCCAGGGCTACCTTTATGAGCTGATTTGCTATTATGAAGTACAGGCCTGAATTTCCATGTCAGAATAATAACACCATCTCACCGCCTTGCTTCTTTCTGAGGCAGTCCATCTCAAAGTTAGGGGTGAGGAAAAACAACATCCTAGTATATGGAGCAGTAGGCAGGGGCAGTTCTGACAATAAAAGTATAAAATTAAAACACCAAAGTAGTACAATTTATATTCCAGGACACACACAAAAAGGAATATCTTCAGTCTTTGGTGAAAGATGTCAGCTGTAGGGTATGAGTCTACAAGTGCTACACTTTTCCAAACTCTGGCAACAGTTCGTGAATTCACAATGCCTTGGCCATCCCAGTCGGCCTTGAAAGCTCATACTCCTCTACCAGATGAAAGTTGACAAAACTGCTGAGGAAGGTTACAAGGTATGAGTCCAAAGGGGATACATCTAACTTTGAAATTCTGTCTCAGCTATAGGAATGAATGTCCTACACTTTAACAGCTTGGTAGACCAAAGGTACTGCCACTTATCTCTGCAGCATGATAAAGTCCAAGGCTTAGCAGCTAAACTAGAGCCAATGTCACTGTTGACCCCTACACATGTTTTATATGCTGCTGCTGCATTCTTGTTACGAGCAGCCTAGGGGAAAGAGTAAAACAGCTTCTCACCTGGTTCATCCAACAGTGTGCTGGAAACCTGACCTGAATTCCAGGGTTGATTTGTTGGGGCTTATGTCCTGGGAGAGCTTCATTTATAAGAAAACACTAAACACCACGACTGTGTTCAAATGACTGCCTAGAATCCAAACTCTGCACGCACCTCACACCTACACACACATGTGCCTTGTGTAGCCTGCATGTGATTAGTTGTTGATAAGAAATGCTAAGCTGACCACTATGTATCTCAAGTGTAGGGTACCTTTGGCCCTCCAAATGCTGCTAAACTATGACTCCCATCATTTTTATGTTGTGAAAGCACCCTGTGATCTTCAGATGAAGGGCAGTATACTAAATAAATAAGCAAGCAAGCAAGTACCATCCCTGGACATTGTCCATGCTTGCTGGAGCTGATGGCAGTTGCATTTTAGCAACATCTGGAGAGTTTCATTGAATAGATTATACAGGAAATGAAGATTCTAGACCAAATACACTGAGTTCTGGGCCCTTCTAGAGTGAATCAAGTCTGCCAAAGTGTAAGTAAATAGTTCCAGGAACATTTGTTCTGAATTGACTATAGATTCTTATTTTTATTTTAAATAACATTTTCTAGCATTGTAAGTTTGAGGAAGAATTGAAAGAAATTTGCCAACAAGGCAACTGCTTCTTAGGGCATGCATTCTGCCAAATTTTAGAAGGATAGCTGAAAGGGCAATAGTTTTAAGGTAGGTTTAAGGAGTCACATAATTTTCCCATGCTGTCTGTGAACAATTCATCTGAAAATTGCAGGTATGAGAGAGGTGTTCCATGGGAAAGAAAGTTGTCAAACTGCAGACACCTCTGAAGTTGGTTTTGGGGTGGGAAGAACTAAAAGAGATTTGCTTTCTGGGTGAAATCAATCACCACCATAAAGTTATCCATTCACTCTGCCCCAACACTAATGCCTGCTGTCCCCTCTCCAATGTTATGGCACTATGGTAAACTGTCTTGGCCACCAGGAAGAGTGAGCTTAGTGGTGTGTGTTCTTAAGACAGCCTATAGCTATAGAAATGACTACAAGGCCCAGCAAAAAAGGTGGGGAATTCAAAACAGCATGAGCAGGTGGCTGTGACTAATTGCCTCTGGAAAGCTGCCAAGCAGAGAAATCTATGCCAGGACTCTAAGCAAGGGAAGAAAGGAAGGCAGTCATGACAAAGGAGGGCTATGGATATAAGAGAAAGAGCTCAGCAAGAATGGTGCAGTGGACAGGGTGCAATGGTCAGCTCAGGGCAGGACTTTGGGGGTAGAAGTTTAAGGTGCTACTCAGCAGATTGAGCAAGCCACACACACACAGAGAGAGAGAGAGAGAGAGCGCAAGGCTAGCACCCCACATTTGGAAATATATGAAGTTTCCATCTAAAGAGGGGCCCCATAACACCACTGAGACCATAGTCAAAAATCACCTAAATTCACCACTGATGAATGGGAGTTGAATTTTGAACTATGAGAGTCTACATCAAAATCCTTGTTTGCTTATGAAATTCACTGGATGAACTTGGGCCAATTTCTCTTGCTCTCTTTTGCTCTCCCCTTGCACCCAGACAGGACTGGTGTGAGGTGAAAATGGCACCCTGAACTTGGTTAAGGAAGCTAGGCGTCCTTTTGGAACCCTGAGCTCTGTGGAAGAGCCAATTGCTCAACATGGACCTTCTCCAAAAAGGAAAAAGTAGTGAGTGGGTCAACTGTGCTCCAAATTTTGGGGCCCCATTTTAGCAAGCAGGACTCCATCCTATCAGTGAGGGGCAAGAAACCTGACTGAAGCAATGATCTGAACCAATGATTTCCAATTGTTGGCCCATGGACTTCAGGTGGTCCGCGTAGCCCACCCAGAGGGTCTGTGGCACCATTCACATTTTTAAAACTACCATAGAGATATCAAAAATTGCAGAATTAGGGGATCCGTGGTTGGCTTTTTGAAAAACTGGAGGTCTTCTAACTGGAAACCACTGATCTAAGCAAATTAAGTAGACACTATAAACTAAGTGGCTGAAGATCAAACTGCATATTGTACAGAGTTCCAGAATTCTTTTTCCACATTTAACCCAAAGCAGCCTGGAAAGTGAAATAAGAGTAGACAGACACAGGATTTTTTTAGGGGGGTAGGCTTTTGTTGGGGGGAGCAGAACCTCAGATTTGTATTGATTTGTATGGATTTTTATTGATTTAAGGGGACAGCTGCCCCCGCCCCTTGGCTATGCCCATGCTATTTTGCCTCTGGTTGCTTTCAGTGCACTATAGCCTCAGCTGGAGAAAGCCTGCACCTTTTCCTGGTGCAATTGAAAATGCAGCCTGGGGTGATTTTGAGCTGAAAGAGACTAGAGTGGAAAGGGTTAAGTATCATCCCTCCACAATTAGGTAAAGGTAAAGATAGGTCCAGTCGCAGACGACTCTGGGGTTGCAGCACTCATCTCGCTTTATTGACCAAGGGAGCCGGCGTATAGCTTCCGGGTCATGTGGCCAGCATGACTAAGCTGCTTATGGCGAACCAGAGCAGCGCAAGGAAACGCCGTTTACCTTTCCACCGGAGTGGTACCTATTTATCTACTTGCACTGGTGTGCTTTCAACTGCTTGGTTGGCAGGAGCAGGGAGTGAACAACGGGAGCTCACCCCATTGCAGGGATTCGAACCACTGACCTTCTGATTGGGAAAGTCCTAGGCTCTGTGGTTTAACCCACAGCGCCACCCACATCCCTTCTCCACAATGAGAGACATTGGTTAATTAGCTACTGAATGCATCATGGCCTGCCCAACTTGCTTCTGGTACCAAAATAAAAATAAAAATCATGGAGAGCTAGTGCTAGGCATGTTTGGGAGACATCCACAAGAAACATATGAGAACAAAGGACAGTTATTACCATTTTCTTATGTAAAGAGCAACCTGTCTAAACAGATGATCAGACAATAGCATTTACCATTCCAGCATATAGCTTGCCAGGTCTTCCATTCCTTTAAAAACTCCTCTATTCAGAAAACAGCAGATGCAGCATTAGGGGAGAATTCCTACATCCATCTCTCTGCCTTCTATATCATCTCCTAAGTCAATTCCTAAGTCCTGTTGTTGTTAAATATATTGCACATTCTTTGTGTGGAGGTTAGATGGTTTTGTATCAAACAGCTTTTAAACCCACACTTCCTACTGCATTTCCCCATCACTCTCCTTATTGCAAAAAAAAAAAAAGTTTTGGGGAGAAATGAGGTTTGCTCAAGAGCTCCAAATTGACTTCAGCTGTATAAGCCAAACTTGCCAGTATGTGCTTGAATCCCACCCAAAAGGTGTATAAATGTCCTCTTTTTAAAGTTTGAGAGAATCTCAATCTAGTTCCATTGAGGGTTGTATCAAACAATCACACATAAGCTAAAAGTGTTTCATCTGCTTTGAGATACTGCATGTTTGAAACTAAATAGATCCTAGCCGATAAAATGACAGAGCTTTGGGATAATTTTAACAATTAATCTGCAGTTATATTGAAATATTTATAAACAGGCCAAAATGAAATTACTTTTTCCCTTTGTAGGGATACGACACTTTTCAACCTGCATTCTCTTATTAAGACTAACTACAACATTTCCCCCTGCTTGTGACCCCTTCTCTTCATTACTGTCCTTTCTGATCAGACAGAGAAATTAAACTTCAGAGGAATTACCCAGAAGATAACTAGAGAGAGCTGCTTAATCTTATTCTATCATCTGTCTTAATTAGAGGTCCAGGAACATTCCATAAATGGAGATACGTGGGTAGATCTGCAGCTTGGTATTATTGAAACAGGCTTTTGTCATTTCAATGCATGCATTTCCTGTGTAAAACCACAGCACCAGGCACAATTGAGATACACTCCTGAGATATCGGAAAGGCCTTCCCTGGTAACGGCACAGAAATTTAATCACTGTGCCTGAATGTATTCTATTCAAGTGTATAAATTGCCTGAAATCATACCCAAACCTATTCATTCAAAAAGGAAAATATTGAAGGAACACTGCAAATGTCTTAAAAGGAAAAGGAAGAAAAAAACCCTTAAGAAGAAAAGAATTTCTTTTGAAATGATAGTGTTCATACTTTCCTGCATTTATTACCAAAAGAGTTTAATCTATGTTTGTTAACATAAACATATTGTTTGTGATTATTTACCATGGCTTGCTGCTGTTGCTTTTCTATGTTTTGGGACAATTCACTTTGGGTTTTACATTGTGTATCTGTAGGAGAAGGGGGGGGGGGGAGAGTAGGTTCTTTTCCTTCTCCCCAACCTGCTTTTTACCCTTGAATAGCTAACAAAGGGTCCAAACTGCACAGGAAATTTGGGAGACATCAGCCACCAATATAGAATTGGAGCAGGGAATTTCGGGAACGTAGTTTACATAAAATGCCAGTCAAGCATTGCTAAAGAAATGCCTACTTTTGTTTTAACCTATTTGTTTACATTTACATTCTGCCTCTCTTCCATCAATCCAAGGTAGCAGACATGTAAGTTCCCAGGCATGTAAGTTCCTGTGAATTGTGCATAGACACAATTCACAGGATCTGCCAAGGGAGAGAGGGGAAGAGGGCCACTGCTACTGATAGGATTTACAGATCCCAGAACCTATCAGGACAAATATGTTAGTTTCCTGGTTTCCAGAGTGCATAGACTAATCGAAACTAGATTGCAAAGGCAGTGAATAGATGCTAAAGGGTGATTTCCGTCTGACCTCCTGGCAGAAGAGTTGCTATTGCTTACTGGGAGGGCAAGTGGAAGGGGCAAGTCAGCAAGGTTGCACTGTGAAAACAAATGAGTAGGAGCACTGTACTTGTCCCACTGGTGCATTTGCACAGTGCTGACCTCCCTACCACTTTCCCCATCCTCCCTCCCTCTAAACAGGTGCAGCAGCAACCCACCTGCCAGGAGGTCTACTGAATATACATACAAGTGGAATCTACACACATATAAAAAAATGCTGTGAACATGCTTTTTTTAAAAAAAATAAAACGTTTTGAAAAATATATTGAATTTGCCATAGTTCACCATTGCCATCTAGTGTCACATTTGTATACTGCACTTTACAACACACTTAAAACATTTTATTTGCAGCTGTATAGCTGAGCCCACACACTATTCAGTCATGTTCAGGCAAGCAGAAGTGTAAGGAGCTTAAACAAAGAATACAAATCAATGCTAAAGTTTTACAAAATGAGTCAAGACCTGTGGGGAATGGAAGGAAGGGGCACATGTTCCATGTTTGTACCCAGCCCCAAATAGTTTGGTACTGGTTATAACTCAATAACCATAAATGCATTGAAGGTAGCAAAACATTTCCTACTATGGATAGGTAGCCGTGTTGGTCTGCCATAGTCAAAATAAAAAAATTCCTTCCTGTAGCACCTTAAAGACCAACTAAGTTAGTTCTTGGTATAAGCTTTCGTGTGCATGCACACTTCTTCAGATACCTGAAGAAGAGGTATCTGAAGAAGTGTGCATGCACACGAAAGCTTATACCAAGAACTAACTTAGTTGGTCTTTAAGGTGCTACAGGAAGGAATTTTTTTATTTCCTACTATGGCGATTGGAACAGAACCATGCCTGAATCTATCTTTGCATACATTTTGCAAGCTATAATACACTAGGCCATGCATTTGTCAGAAAGTATACCTGCCACATGCAATGTCTATGGATTGAATTGGTCTGACAGTGGGTTGACAAGTTATCTGTAGTGCTGAGTGACAAGCCTCTGCAAATCATCAAAGTGAAAGGTTGGATTCTGAAGACAGCTTAAACATGACTCATAAGTCAAATGCAATGACTTCGGACATATTATAGTGAAAGAGATATCACCCACATTGGTACAGAAGCCAGAAAATACAAGCAGACAATTTCTTAAATTCATATGAGTCTGTCCATAATGCTCATATAAAACTCTCTACTACTAACCAGCATGCAATCATTAGGTTAATATTCTTATCACCAAGGGAGATGAAGTGGTGTCTTCCAAGAATCTGTATTGGTATTACTGCTTTTTAACATGCAGAATTTATCTGGAGTTATGGCTGAGTATGAGGTGAAGTTTGCAGATGACACCAAATTATTTGGGGAGGGGGTTAAAACTCAAGGCAACTTCAAACAGGATCTTTCTAAACTGAGAAAGCAGACAAATCAACAAGTGCAGCTCAATGTAGGTGAGTGTAAAATAATGCACATTGTGACAAACAAAATCCTAATTTCACTATAATGATTTTTGATATGATCCAGCAGGGATCTTCTTCTCTTCCTACAATTATTTCCACTGGTGTAGCTAGTTCTGTGAAAATTCAGTGAAGCACCAGTTTGGCTGGAACCAACAGCCATTTAATTGGATTGTTAATCTGGAACTGACAGGCAATTCTTCTGAAACCAAATTTAACCCCCCCCCCCCCTAGATTTGGTCTCAGCAGAATTCTTGCTCGGGACAAGTTTCAGTTTACCATTTTGGTTGAGGCAAGTTCCTCCTCAGCTTTGTTTTTGATGGAAACTTTAGGAAATTAGTTTTATACAGCCTCTGAAGCAGGCAGAAAGAACAAACTGGCAGGTATTTGATTAGATCTGGGAAAGCTACATTTTTGTGTGCTTTGAAGCTGGTTTCTTGATTCTCTAAAGAATCATTTTACATAGGCATTTAAATATTCTTCATGGGGGAAAATCTCATGTTTTTGTTACAACACATAATCATCTCCACCTTTTGGAATACACAGTTAAAGATTATCCTGACTTTTTACTTATAGGAATTCCTTCTCATTAGAAAAAAAAATGTGACTGAACATTTGTAATCAGCTCAGGCTATTTAATCTGACAAAGTTTATATGCTCTGCCCTTGTTTTTGCTTTCACTTCGGAACAAGTTTAAAAGTTTATGTATTTCCTATCATGGATTATCAATAAAGTCGTAAGATCAACGTAAGATCAACACTTAAGCACTTCTTTTCAAGCACTGGAAGCAAGGGGTGAGTGGCAAACAACAATATGCAGGAACACTTGCCACCAGGTCACATGGGATTTCAAGCCCTATCCTTCATTTGAAGCCATAATTAAATGACAATATACTGAAGTGAAGGACAGACAGGAGCAATCAAGAGCTGAATACATTTTCATCATGATTTGCATTCCTCCTGTACTTGAGGTTAATCCATGACAATGACAAATAAATTGTAGATTGGTAGCACCCAGATATCCTTTAGAAAGACCTTAGCAAACCTAGTACATTCACAGCATACAACAATCACAGAGGATTTTGATTGCAAATGTTATTCTTCCAGGCACGCCTGGAAGAAGCGGACCATTTGGATCCCTTCCAGTCGGGATTCAGGCCTCATCATGGGACTGAAACTGCCTTGGTCGCACTGGTTGATGATCTCCGGCGGGCTAGGGACAAAGGTGAGAGCTGTTTCCTAGTTCTGCTGGATCTCTCAGCGGTGTTTGATACCATCGACCATAACATCCTTCTGGACCGTCTTGAGGGACTGGGAGCTGGGGGCACTGTCATACAGTGGTTCCGCTCCTTCCTCCTGGGCCGTGTTCAGAAAGTGGTGGGGGGGGATGAGTGTTCAGACCTCTGGGCTCTGTTGTGGGGTGCCTCAGGGTTCTCTCCTCTCCCCCATGCTTTTCAACATCTACATGCAGCCGCTGGGAGAGATCATCAGGGGGTTTGGGCTGGGTGTTCATCAGTATGCGGATGATACCCAGCTCTACCTCTCTTTTAAATCAGAACCAGTGAAGGCGGTGAAGGTCCTGTGTGAGTGTCTGGAGGCGGTTGGAGGATGGATGGCGGCTAACAGATTGAGGTTGAATCCTGACAAGACAGAAGTACTGTTTTGGGGGGACAGGAGGCGGGCAGGTGTGGAGGATTCTCTGGTCCTGAATGGGGTAACTGTGCCCCTGAAGGACCAGGTGCGCAGCCTGGGAGTCATTTTAGACTCACAGCTGTCCATGGAGGCACAGGTCAAATCTGTGTCCAGGGCAGCTGTTTACCAGCTGCATCTGGTACGTAGGCTGAGACCCTATCTGCCTGCGGACTGTCTCGCCAGAGTGGTGCATGCTCTGGTTATCTCCCGCTTGGACTACTGCAATGCGCTCTACGTGGGGCTACCTTTGAAGGTGACCCGGAAACTACAACTAATCCAGAATGCGGCAGCTAGACTGGTGACTGGGAGCAGCCGCCAAGACCATATAACACCAGTCTTGAAAGACCTACATTGGCTCCCAATATGTTTCCGAGCACAATTCAAAGTGTTGGTGCTGACCTTTAAAGCCGTAAACGGCCTCGGTCCAGTATATCTGAAGGAGCGTCTCCACCCCCATCATTCTACCCGGACACTGAGGTCCAGCACCGAGGGCCTTCTGGTGGTTCCCTCACTGCAATAAGCCAAGTTCCAGGGAACCAGGCAGAGGGCCTTCTCGGTAGTGGCGCCCTCCCTGTGGAACACCCTCCCACCAGATGTCAAAGAGAACAACAACTACCAGAGTTTTAGAAGACATCTGAAGGCGGCCCTGTTTAGGGAGGCTTTTAATGTTTGATGTGGTACAGTACTTTAAATTTTTTTTTGGAAGCTGCCCAGAGTGGCTGGGGAAGCCCAGCCAGATGGGCGGGGTATAAATAATAAATTATTATTATTATTATATTATTATTATTATTATTATTATTATTATTATTATTATTTAATGAGAAAGAGATGCTATATTAAATGTGTTGACTTCCTTTTAACCTATTCAGCCCTACTCTGGAAATTTTATGAGGCAAAGTTCTTTTCTCTCTATATACAAGAGTAAGAGGAGTCATAGAATCATCGAGTTGGAAGGGGCCCAAGAGTCATCTCCTAAAATATGACTACTGCCCCCTGGTTTTGTCCTACAATCATTTTCATTCCATATAGAAAGATAACAATAAAAAAGATGCAATAGACACCCACAAAAAATCTCTTCTTGTTTGTTTCATTAAAATTAGCAGATATGCTGTACGGTATTTATAAAATATCATTTGATTGCAGCTGCGTAAAGCCTGATAATATTTAAGTTCAATATTGTTGAAATAACGAAATGCTGTGCACCTAAGAGCTGTATGTTCTTAGAGTCAGTGCATATTTCTAAAAACTGAAAAGCTTTGAGTCCAAACTTCACTCTTTAAGCTTATGTCTGCACTGGTGCAAATTGGCAAAACATATTAGCATTGGATGCCCTTCAAAGACCTGATTTGTGCAATTTGCAGTATATTCTGTACTTTCCCTTCACCTGTTTAATCTGCAGGTGTTTATGACCTGGATCAACAAACAAGCAAAGCAAACCATCCTGAATACTTTGTTGCTTAAAGAGGTATATTTGGCAGGTCTGCTCTGCTCTACCATTCTGCATTACCTTGATGAATTCAGAATTTTGCACAGATGGACCCTTTGGTCTAATGCAGCAAGACTGTTATTTATTTTCTAAATTCATTGAGTTCAGAAAATAAATAAGATTTAAAGGTGTTGAAAACCAGAAATTCTGTCCACCCCAATTCCACATGGATTTTCTGAAAGGTGGAATGTCAATATTGGTTAGTAACACATTTGGACTCTCAAAATGTATATGCCACACGGTTTCAGTTATAGTGAGGGATTAAGGAATGCAACCTCACTATTTGGGGTGGGTGGGATACAGTAATAGTCTTCAATTCTATTTTAAGAATAGAATTATATTCTATTATATTCTACTGTATACAAAAAGGCAAAGACCTCTAAACAGGTAACAGAATGCCCCCTGGCTTAAATAGACACTGCCTTAAATGAGGAATCCATTCTATGACTGCAAGTTAGTGATAAGATGATTGATCAGCAAAGTATAAAAGAACCTATCATGTGGGACCTGCTTCTATTAATTATATACATCTGAAAACATGTCAATTGTTATTGATGTCAAAGGCAATATTCTTGGACACAAATAGAATGCAGAAACATTTCTTTGTGTATTTACAATCGGGTGTATCTTATAAAGAGAAAAGGTAGGTCTATATGTGTGAGAGAGCCAGGCGGGGTAGGGATAAAAAAAGACTAACTAATAAAGAAAGCAGTTTTTATAAAAGTCAACAATGAAAATTTAGATTGTGACTTTCACATTATTTTTACCTGGGGGGGAATGTTAAAAAGTTAGGGGGGAAATGTTTAGGGTATATATAGCAGTGGCTCCGAATTGGTAGTCCTTGGAATCCAGGGGGTCTGTGTAACTCACTCATTCACATAACAAAAACTACCGTAGAGATATTGAAATTTCCAAAGTAGGGGGTCTATAGCTTGGCTTTTGAAAAACAGGGGGTCTGTAGTACTTAGATAATTGGGAAGCACTGGTCTATAGGATTGCTGCTGTTAAAACAAAAATCTTGACATCTGAATGAAATGCTACAATTAATGATTGATTGCTGTTTAAATCTTGCAACAGTTGTATGGCTAATGATCAAAAAAGTAATTTACAAGCAAATGAGAGATCGCATCTTCCTCTACAGCAGCTTCTTCTGCCAAAAGGGCTACCCACTATTTATAAAAAGTGCTTTGAGGATGACATCAAAGAGAACTATGGCTGCATTGCATCGGTCCCTTACTCACTTGAAAATATATATAAAGTTTAAGTTGAAATTATTTTTAACAAAATAAAATGTTTGAATCGGTATTTTAAATAACGTGATAAAGCACTGGTGCTTTTGATGTCTTTGATAAATTTGTTGCCGGCAAATGTGTGGCATGACATCATTTGACCTGGCCAAGATTGTTGTGGGGCTGTAAACGGGTTTATTTGACAGTCACAAATCAAAGGAAATTCAGTCAGATGTTTTTCCTCCATTAAATGAGTTTGGTGGTCTCAGTCCAATTTATAGCAATCTCGATGTGTCAAAGATCAGCACTTCATTTGGTTGGAATAACAGTCTTCTTGACAACCATCAGGGATTCCAATGAATAAACAAGAATGGAAACATCAAGATTACCTTTATTCCAAAAGCAAGTCCTGTCGAGTGGCAGTAGAACAACTTCCTCAAGACACTGGGGAGAATCTTGACTCAGGACTCAACGCCATTTTGTTGCATCCAGACTCCAAGGATGGTGGTCTTTCACCTGCAAGCATAAACATTAAAAATCATTTTGGAATATAGCATGGTGAATGCACTGTGCGAACAGTACTTTTAAAATCATCTGCTGACTGATTATATACCATGAGAAGTGAAGCAGGGAGAAAATTTTAGGGGACAACTTACCTTAGAAGCAAGGCGTCTGGGCTTCTTTTCTGTCCTTTTAACTCATTTCCGTGTGTGTGTGTGTGTGTGTAAGGTTGTATCAAAGTATCACGAAAACCTTTTTGCATTATCCTAAACCGGTCAAAGTGTTACATACATTTTCATAAGGGATCATTAACACATTTGTAAAAAGAAATTAAGTTGCAATTCTCACACTGTTGCATGTGCTCTGGGCAAAAACCCAGCTATACTTGGGTCCTCATGATCACACATATTACATAACTAAGTGAGGTTATCAGAGTAACACGATCACTGAGAAACCGGCTTTAGTTGTGAAAAGCATTACTTGTGATAAAACTGACTGTAAAACTATCTTCTGCTAATAATTTAGGCTTACATCTTAATAGGGCATGCAAAAGTCCTTTACAACAATCAGTCCTTCCTTCTCATAGCAGGAACTTGTCTGATCCATGGACTGCTTTACACTATTGTTTATACAACTTCTCCCATTCTTTCCCTCATTCTCATACTATCCCCCATGCCCTTATTTCAATGATCGAAGAAGGCTATATTCCCACAATATTGTGTGGTGGTCTGGCCACCTCTGAATTCCAGATCTGGATGCTACCTTTTAAGTAGGACATTGAGAAAATGGAGCATTTCCAGAAGAGAGCCACCTCATGCTGTTTGAAGTCTACATGAAACCACTGAGTAGGGTGATCTGGAATTTCAGAGTACGTTGTCAGCAATATGCTGATGACACAATGGTCTACTTCTCTTTTACATCTGCAGGTGTGGGAGTGGATGTGCTGGACCATTGTATTGCCTCAGTAATGGACTGGATGACAACCAATAAACTGAAGCTCAATCCAGATAAGATTAGGCACTGTTAGTGGACAGCTCCTTAGACCGGATGGCTGGGAAGTTGCATACTCTTGATGGGGTTACACTTCCTCTGAACGAATGTGTACATAACTTGGGGTACTTCTGGGTGCTTTGCTGTTGCTTGAGGTTCAGATGGCCTTAGTGGCATGGAGTGTCTTCTAACAGCTCCAGCTGTTAAAACACTTAAAACAGAAGCCTCTGCTCTATGGTCTCCTTTGTGGTGGTACCACAGTCATAGAATACTCTCCCATATGGGATGTGTCTTGATGCCAAAACCGCTAACTTTTCAGAACTTTGCAAAAGAAAGTACTTCTTCACACAGCGCATGGTTAAACCATGGAATTCATTCCTACAAGGTGGCTTGAATAGCTTTAAAACAGGATTAGACAAATGCACAGAGGATCGTGCTGTCAAGGCCCTCTAGCCATGCCGCTTATGTCAGTTCCTGTGTCAGTTCAGTTTTGCACCTCAGGTGCTTTTTGCTTGGCTGCAACTCTGATAATGCCTCTTGGTTGCCTAGACAGAGGATAAAAAGGAGTGTGTGGAAACTATGGCTGTGCACTAGATCTGGATGAGGCCTGACTCCTGAGCCAAACCAGGACTACTGGGGGGTGTCCAGGTCTTATTTACATTGAGTTGATATAGTCCTGGATAGCTACGGGTTGAGTGGCAAGAGGCTGTCAGTGGGTGGGGTGTCAGACAGGAAGAAGAGGCAGGCATGAGCAAGAAGAAGGAAAAATCACAAAATAGAGGCCTAGTACAGGGGTCGGCAACGTGTGGCCCATGGGCCAGATCCGGCCCATGAAGACTGTTTTACCGGCTCATGAGCCGCCCCCGAACTGAGCCACCTGCTGGGCGAGTCTCCCACGTGCTGCACTAAACCGGCACAGTGCAGTGCTGGGACTCGCTGAGCGGCGCCATAAATTATGTCTGCGCATGCGCAGATACCAGAAATCGCTTCTGCACATGCCCAGGCACTG
Organism: Podarcis bocagei; assembly: GCF_964188305.1. Lineage (NCBI taxonomy): Eukaryota > Metazoa > Chordata > Lepidosauria > Squamata > Lacertidae > Podarcis > Podarcis bocagei. Next base: position 68,073,913 of record NC_138130.1, on the reverse strand, counting down.
AAAATCGCTTCTGCGCAGATGCAATTTTCAATGTCTGGGCATGCGCAGAAGCAATTCCCAGTGCGGCAGACATGCGCAGATGCGATTTCTGGACAATCTCCATGGGAATGATCTGGCCCATGGCCGGTAAGCTTTGCTAACCCCTGGCCTAGTAGAATAGCAGCTGCATCTTCATGGGAGAAGGTGGAAGTGTCTTTTCCACCAGGCCTGTGAATGGCTTCTTTGAGAGCAGCTCTCCTCGCACACAGGGAAGCTGCTTAGAACAGCACTGCAAAGGATCAGATCCTCCCAAGTGCCAACTGTTCAGCAGGATAATTCATTCCTGTGTAATACTGTTCACTGCTCCTTCACAAAAAGCTTCCCTGAAAGCAAAGGAGCCTGTGGCATAATTGGGAGGGGACACAGGGGTTGGTTGGCCCAGGTTCAAAATTGTTAGGGGTACAAACTTTCAACATCCAGTGCTGTTCAGTACAGCTGTGTGCTTCCACAGTTGGGCTCCACTGAAAACAACTTCTCCATGTGAATCAGGAAGTGACTCTTCTTTTCTCATCTCTGCAGCTGCGATCTCTTGAGTGACGCAGACACTGTTAGGCAGTTGAATGCACATGCGTACTCTGTTTCCCTCGTACCCAGCCCCTCTGCATGACCCTGGCTGTTGGCAATCCACGCTACACCACTGAAAGGCACACCAACATGCAGGATCAGATCCTCACTGTTTACTAGTGCACCCCCTCCCAACCATATTTTTAAACTATTTCAACTATATGTTAAAATGTGGTCTTAAAAAACTCTTAATCCTACCCCCAAATTGCTTTGGTGTCAGGGCAGGTGGCCACAAGAGCACTGCATGATGAATTGCTCCAATAAAAGGGCCACAGATTGGGGCCAAAGCACAGATTGGGGAGAGGGTTCATGCATAACCCTAGCAGAAACCAGCCTACTGTACAGAGGTATAATGCATATTCATTGTTCTGCCCACTTGTGTCTCTGGCCCCACTCATGTCTGCCATGGAGTCCTCACATGGTTGTCCGGAATGGAAAGTGACCATCCGGTTGAAAAAGGTTCCCTATCCCTGCCCTGTGGTTTTGAGTCACAGCCACCATGTTGTGTCTTTTTTTAAAAAAAGATTTTGCTACAGAATTTCTCTAGTGGCATTTCACTCTAGACAACTGCTAAGAACAAGCATGACATGAAATGTGTTCTTATATTGTTCCTATAAATGTCCTCTAAAAATGTTCTTTGTTCTTTCCATGTCTGTTAATTAATTGCTGTGATTGAGGTCAGGCTTGCCAGTGATAGGGGGTAAAACCTCCATCTCTCCTGAGTGCAGACTTAAGAAGCTCATTACTACTACGGATCCTTGATTTTGAAGTTTAGTAAAAAGCCACTAATATCCTCACCTCTTCATGTTACTAACCTTTATGCAAGGAAGTGATGCCTTGACTTGAGTGAAAAAGTCTGCTTCTTGTTGCCTCTTTTAATTCATTTGACTCTCTTGCCAGATTATAAATTACAAGTGAGACCTCCGAGTTTCTAATTAATCTCCGGTTCTCTAAGGAATCCAGCGAGTATCGTGTAGCAGTATATGTAACTCTTAACTTCCACTCAAAGCATAGTTAGCAAACACACCCACACATGCACACACACCAATTAAAAACAAAATGAAATGAAAGAGGTGGGAATTGGGGAGAAAGGTTTGTGTGGCACTCTGCATATTAGTGATTTTCTCTTTATATAGAACTGTGTTTGCCTAATTGCCCAGCTATCATCCAGATCCAGGAAACATTCAAATAATAAACTATTCAGATACGTCTTGCCCACTTCATGAAATCAAAATGTAAAATAGTTTAACAAAATGTATTTTTTTTCATTGTCTTCAAGAGGAGGTGGTGATATTAATCCATTATTGACATATACCAGAGCAATCTTAACAGAGACCAGGCATGCATGGATTCCCATATCGACATCCTACCATTTCCTATAAACTAGGAAAAGAAACGGATATTTGTTATTATTACTTTTGCTGCAGGGGAGAGTAGAGAGACCTTAGGATTAGGTTCCATAGGGGATCCACAGGGCTTGGCCTCCATTGTTCCATCCTCAATCCAGGGAGGACTTCTAGTGGAAGGTTCTCACTCACCTGGCCATAGCTGCAGTCTCAACCACAACAGTGCCCCCCCCCCACAATCCACTCTACAGTATCAGTGAAGACCAGCACAGAGATGACCATGTGCCCGGTCCAACCCACCAGCCTTAGCAGCTAGCATCAGAGGTTTTTCTTTGCGGCTAAATCCATGTAACTCGTCTTCCTGAACAAAATGAAAGCCAAAAGAAAAATCTTGGGAGCTTGTTCAATTATTGCAGAGTCCTCTCCCCACCCGCCCCCCATCCTGCATTGTAAACCAAGCCCAAATCAAATATCTGTTTATGTTAGTGTAAATATCAGGATCTAGTGAATGTTGACTAATGGTGACATTAATTTGCAGGCATGGAACTCAGGTGCAAGCCCATTAAATTTTTTCTACAGCTTTTTTCCTGCACTCTTAATTATTTATAAGGCAATTTTCATCCTACAAACTTCTTTACAAATCTAAGTAAGTCTGCCTTTCCTGGAACCTGTGAATGATAGTATGTTAAGGTATACTGACTTGCTTGGGCAGTGATACTTACTACAGATTACCAAGGATTAGATTACAACAAGGAGAACCTGTGGCCCCTCTCCATGTTGTTGGACTACAACTCCTATCCTCCCTGTTCATTAGCATGCTACTGGGTGTTTGGAGTCCAATAATATCCGGAGGATCACCCTGCAGAACCTGGGTGTTATGAGGAGGTGGAGCCTTGAAATTGTAATTAATGATAAAATCCCAGTGTAAACAACCTAAGTGCTCAGATCTTGGCCAGCTCCTTCCCAGAACAGTCATGATGATGGGGATGCATTTTCTCCCATCTTATTCACAACTCCATGTTCTACAGCAGGATTTCCCAAACTTGGGTCTCCAGCTGTTTTTGGACTACAACTCCCATCATCCCTGACCACTTCTGCTAGCTACGGATGATGGGACATGTAGTCCAAAAACAGCTGGAGACCCAAGTTTTACTGTTTCCATGCTATTTTTATTAAGACATTCCTTTAGGATATTGTATTATGTGTTGAAAGCAATTAGGCAAAACAAAAAAAAAACCCCAGCAGAAGGGTCAGTAATGCTAGTATTTTCTATATCATAGAAATCTCAAAAGGCAAGACAATTTTCAAATACTAGCATCCAAAAGCATACAACCAAACAACAGTATTAGAACGATACTATTAATCTATTGCATGCCCCCACCCCATTGAAACATCTACGCCACATTTTAAAAACATGCATTCTGCTTGTTTAAATATGCTGGGGGGAGGTGTTCTTCCTGAAAAAAGCAAATGCAATGTTATGCTGTATTGATGATAGCAATCTAACCACACACATTTATTGAAAAGGATGTTTAAAAATAATCAGCAGAAGTGGAGACATTTAACTAAAGTGATTAAAGGTGCAGGATGATTTCCCAGGTGAAGGACCATTTCACATACACCAGTGAAATGCTGCTAGCCTGAATTGTTTAATAGTTTTCACTTTTTTAAAAAAAGAAAAAAAGAACACCCCACAATGACTGAATAAAATACATTTTGTAAATTGCAAGCTAGGATACATCTGTAATGATGAAATTAAGTCTCAGCAGCTATAAACCAATTCACAGGTCATTGCACATAGAGAATGCTATTTAATACTGCAGAGCTTCAGAACTAATATCTCCCAAACAATTCTGTACTTGTTCCCTGTTTGATGCCAACATAGACTCATTCCCAGCAGTTTCCTACATTGTCAGCATGATCAACTGCAGCACAAGCTTGTGAATGTATTGTAATGGATTCTGCTCATGAGTTGAAAGGGGGGTGGTCCGCCATCTCCAGCATCACCAACATGGCAAAACTAGCAATCTCTTCAATTTGGTATGTTTATAGTTTCATCAACAATGGACTATATGCTCATTTTCTTTTCTTTTTAAGATGAAAATGGAGCACTTGAAAGGTTGACCACCTTTTTGCGACTTTTTGGCTGCTCATACCTAACAAAGGGATTGTCCTACCATGGATTTAGATATTGAGATTAATTTCCCACCCCGTGAGCATGGTATGAGGAAGGGCAGTTGATACAACTGTTCCTTAGCATGCTTTCCATTGCTGCAAAAACCGATTGGCTCCCTGTATTCTGGGGAACTAAAGGTAAGGAAGCATGCTGGAGGAATACTAGCAAGCAAGTGGCACAAATCTCGCTCTGAAGTCAACCCAACACTGTTCAGTGCATCTAATTGTGTCCACCATGTGGCAGTGCAGGCAGAGAAGATACACATCACCGCTTGCCTTGCATTCTCAAGCAACCAGTCAACTGAGCTCTTTCAGGTGGTTCAGAGGCTTCGGGTTCCCATTGTAGGGGAAGGACAGCCTGAAGCCCTTAAAGACCTGCTGTAACCAACTGCTGGCTGATGATGCTGACATGCAACTTGATGGTGTTGATCAGAAACTTGACACGCTATATCCGACAATAAGCCCCCTTGTTCCCTGTCGCCCTTGACTTATTAAATCTAGTAGAAGAGGTTTGACTCGTTGGATTTAAAGTATGGCTAATGCTTCATTCCCCTTCATGGATCACTGCCTTGCCATGGCAAAGGGGCTTAAATAACTCAGAGAAGCTGTGAGCTATGCCGTGCAGGTCCACCCAAGATGGATAGGTTATAGTGGAGAGTTTTGACTAAACGTGATCCACCTGGAGCAGGAACCGGCAAGCCACTCCAGTATCCCTGCCAAGAAAACTCCATGGACAAAGATAACATACATATAAAAGTTATGAGGCTGGAAGATGAGCCCCTCAGGTTGGAAGGCGTCCAACATGCTACTGAGGAAAAGTGGAGGACAAGTACAAGTAGATTCAGAGCTGATGAAGCGGCTGGGCCAAAGCCGAAAGGTCGCTCAGTTGCGGATATGCCTGGAAACGAAAGGAAAGTCCAATGCTGTAAAGAAAAATAAGCTACGAACATGAGTTTGACCAAACTGCGGGACGCAGTGGAAGACAGGAGTGCCTGGCGTGCTCTGGTCCATGGGGTCACGAAGAGTCGGACACGACTAAATGACTAAACAACAAAACAACAACAAAATGCTTCATTCCATGCAAGGGTGATTCCCGTTGCTTTGAAAGAGGCAGTAGTATGGTAAAGAGGTCAGCTCTGGAACCAATGGGCAGTTGCAAACACTCCCCTTTTAGGGAAAGTGGTGCAGAAGGTTGTTTTGGGGTGACTTCAGGCATTATTGGATTATATGGATTATCTGACTCCATTCCAATATGGGTTCAGGCCTCATTATGGAACCAAATCAGTCTTGGTCATCCTGAAGGATGTACTTTTTCAAGATCAGGACAAACTGAGGCTTTTGATACCATCGGTCATTATATCTTTGTGGACCAACTCCATGGAACGTATATCAGGGGCACTATGTTAAAGTGGCTCTGGACCTACGTATAAGACTGTGTCTTGGGAACTGCATGTGCAACTCTCACTCGCCCTCCTCAAGTTCTTCTGCCTGGTGGAAATGTGTCAAACAGTAATAATGCCTCATGGTTGAAAGATGGAGGGTGGCGTAGAAAGAAAACTCTGGATTTTGTCCAGCTATAATATAGCCTACTGCACAAATTAAAGTTTCACACGTTTTCCTGCCTACTTTTGCATCCACCACTATAATGCGGCCCCAGGAAGGTTCCTATGATAGGATGTGGCCCTTGAGTTGAAAAGGTTTCCCTAGTGCCACTTTGCTGGTGTAGCTAAGTGCATCAGTACCCCCCCCCCAATTATTTCTTCCTTTTATGACGGCTATTGATATCTTTTACTCCTAGCTGCATGTGTATTGACTTCTGCTTTTGTGTCCATGACAATGCAGTATACATTGCAGAAGTGAATGAATCACTCAGGGAAGTTGGCAGCTTTCCACAGAACGTGACCTATTTCATATAAAACTACTGTGGCAATTAAACACAGAGTATCACCTCTGTACTTGCTGTTAAGCGGATGCCAGATCATTTGAGTGCCTCCGCTGAAGTGAAAAGCTCTCAGGTTGTACTCCATGACATCCTTTTCACTCAATATGCTAAGGATTAATTAAGATGAGAGAATGGAGAAGCCTAAGCCCTTACACTGCACTGTTTCAAATTCTGACTGTTTGAAAGAGCCTATGCATGGATCCAGCCATCATACGTCTGAAGGCAGCCCTGTTTAGGGAAGGTTTTAATGTCTGATGCATTACTGTATTTTAATATTTTGTTGGAAGCCACCCAGAGTGGCTGGGGAAGCCCAGCCAGATAGGCAGGGTATAAATAATAAATTATTATAATATTATTAATGAGGCATCTGAATATAGACTGCATTTTTAATCAAGGCTTATATTGGCTTATATCTTGATCAGGTTCCTAAAATTCTAAAAATGAGCTTAAAGATTTTCAAATGTTTCATGCCAGGCAGAAGACAGCTGCTTAGAGAACCTTGGCAATGTTTTCCTCCTAGACAAAGGGGCCCCTTGATTTATAGCAGAAAACAATTCTCAAAGTCGTAAAAAAGGGAATTACAGGTTAAGAGCAAGGTTACATAGACCCAACATAATTAAGAGTTGGTAAATAGTAAAATAAAACCGTTAAACTTGAGCCACAGGACAAAAGGCCAAGAGCACATGGAAACAAAGCAACTGGCTGGAGAAGGGGGGGGGAGTGTAAACAGGGGAAGAGGCTTTTTTCCCTATTTTATTTTGAGGCTGTAAACTGTTCCTTCCTTTTTACTTTGAGGAAGTTTATCCTTCTAAAAAGCTATCTATGATAATGTATGAAATATGCTGGCTTAAATGTAATTATGCAAAGGATTTAAGAAATGCTAGATTCTTATTTCATATAGTTGTAAGAGTTGTATTTATCCTGAAATTAAGTCAGCCACCAGCCTAGCCCCCTGCCAGACAGGAGACGCCAATCGAGCACTCATGACAAATGGTTGTCAGGCCTTTGTTTAAAGACCTCCAAAAGGAGATATTTCATTGATGATGCATGAGAATATGAACCCAAGGTCTCTGACATCTGTTCAAGATAAAATTTTAAAATTATTAACCATCTGTTTTGGAGGGCAAGGAAGGCAAGAGGTGAGCTGGTAATTAAGGATCCTTGTTGAGACACATGTAAGATATATTACTACTTATTTGTCATTTATAGATGTAACAATATATAGCTCTTTGTGTTCCATATAAGGACAGGAGGATATGGGTGTATCTTTTAGGATTGGTTATAGCAAACAACCAATAGAAATTTCAACCAGGCTGATTGAACAGAGGCAGCCACAGGAGGAGCAAAGGGGGCTGGATTAAGGGAATATAAGTGCTGGCCATAATGGCAGGAGGCCAGGCCAGAGCTTGGTAACCATATACCACTGTGCCTCTCATTTATTTGTCTGACAAATAAATAATTATTTTAATTTCTCTATTGCTGCGTTGAATATTTCATTCCAGCTAAGCGTTAACCACAAGCAGGGTGCTACATTATTATATGTCACTGCTGTATGGTAGGAAATGCCCTGATCTAGCTATTCCTTCTTTTGCTTTCCTCCTACCTCTTACTTTCTTTGGTCTGCCCGTTAAGCTATCCTATAGCTCTCTCTATAATCATGCTGTGCCAAGAGTAAACTACCAATCACTGCCAATTGGTTCCCTTCTTATTCCAAGTAAACAGCAAGCACAGCTGCCCAAATTAAGGAAGAGAAAGCACCTTTCTGCATTTAATGTTAGCATTAATAATACACTGATCCTTAAAGTACAACTCTACTGAATATCAGAAATAAGATCCACTGAGCCTAATGGGAATTTATTCCCAGGTCAGTATATATAGGCCTGCAGCAGGCCTAATAAGTAGAGATGAAAAATGAATATTATGAGGATGTTAAAAATGTGGGAAATCAATAAAAAACTATTATATAAAAAAGAAATAATAATGTAGGTATGCATTCAAATCCACTTCTATTCTCTTGGACAGTCATCATTTTGGATACATTCTTTAGGAGCTCTTCACAACCACCATAGTTTTGGGCTCTGGGATTGTACCGTTTGAATTACTGAAAATGTGGCTACTTTGCTATCCATCCCCGATTCCAGATCATGCATGTATGGACATGTTAAATAACCCTGGATCATCATTGGTTTTATTGTCCATTGTTAGTAATAAGGTTATCAGCAGTCACCTGCAAATCTTCAAATCTTGGGGAACACATCACTGTCCAACACAGCATTCAGATTGCATTGGTGACAGAGGAGGGAGAATCATTATAGCCACCCTGAAGGTTCAGTTAAATGCTTAATGCAAGTGCATTGTAAATGGAATGCAAACAATTTGCTAATAACAAACATGATTCAGCTCAAGTGATTGCTCAAGTGAAATAATACTCTCCCTATTTCTGCCGCAGCCAGTTGCATATACTATCTTGAGAGAGAGAGAGAGAGAGAGAGAGAGAGAGAGAGAGGATAAATGCAAGTAGTTCAAACCACATAGCAATCACCAGAGCTGATTAGAATTTAGTCACTTTCCAAATCTTTTAACTTCCTCCAAAGACTTCTTCCTCTGCCCTTCTCCTTTCATATTCTCCTTAGATATTCATACAGAGCATTCACCACTCTACCAGTAGAATTCTTCGTGATTTTAAAGTAATGTTACCACCGGCTCTATATAAACCACATCATCAACATGTAGAGTGGTGACAACCTGTTTTTTGGCATTTTTCTCCCTTATAAATATGATAGGCATAAATGTTGATATAGTTTTGGTTCCAAGTTAAAGCATACTCTTCAGGCTTTTTTAAGAGGGTTAAAATGAGCAGCTGTGTAGCCTGTGTTGTTTTTATTTGTATTTACTATGATGAATTTGTTTTGGTGCTGGTTATGTGTTTAATTGGCTGTTTTATTTTTTGTTGTACTCTCCTCTGAAATCAGTACTAATGGTGGGCAGGTTATCTATGTATTTACTTACATATTATTTAGGTAGTTCTATACCACCCTTAGGGACGCGGGTGGCGATGTGGGTTAAACCACAGAGCCTAGGACTTGCCAATCAGAAGGTCGGCGGTTCGAATCCCTGCGATGGGGTGAGCTCCCATTGCTCGGTCCCTGCTTCTGCCAACCTAGCAGTTCGAAAGCACGTCAAAGTGCAAGTAGATAAATAGGTACCGCTCCTGCGGGAAGGTAAATGGCGTTTCCGTGCGCTGCTCTGGTTCGCCAGAAGCGGCTTAGTCATGCTGGCCACATGACCCGGAAGCCGTACGCCGGCTCCCTTGGCCAATAAAGTGTGATGAGCGCCGCAACCCCAGAGTCAGTCACAACTGGACCTAATGGTCAGGGGTCCCTTTACCTTTACCTTTATACCACCCTTAACCATATGGTCACAGGATGATGTACGACTATAAGGATAAGGCTGTTGGTGGCTACTGAGAACATGATTATGTTCTTCACTTTTGGAGACAGTATGCCCTTGAATGCCAGTTGCTGGAAATCACAAGCGGGGCGAGTACTATAGTGCGGAGGTCCTGCTTTTAGGTGTCTCATAGGCACCTGGTTGGCCACTGTGAGAACTGGGGGCTGGACTAGTTGGGCCACTGGCCTGATCCAGCAGGCTCTTCCTTATATATTGTTCATAATCTAATGAAATGCTGGAACTAACACCTGAATATGTGCAGTGAATAATCTCTCTCTCTATCTGAAAATATCCTCATGTACCAAAATGTGATTCATCTTATAGTCCAGCTCTCTTTCATATCAAACATATTTGTCTCTGTTGCAGCAATCTATTTAATTCTTATCACAAAGAGGTAGCTCTGTTTTAAAGCTGCTAAATCAGTAGTATTGCTGCTATTGCTTCTGGCAGAAAGTCAGAGTGTTACTGATGGGAAGAAAACAAAAGGTGTGTGTAATATCATGTTTTCAGCTGTACTCTCTACTGTTCTGTCTTGTTCCAATGACAGTTTACTGGTTTAAGCATCAACTGAGCATTGATTGCCCAGGAGAGCACTTGTGAGGCAAGGACTTGAAAACACATAAACATTTCATTTGCATAGAAATGTTTGTTGCATTCTGTTCAAGGAGTGTGTGTGTGTGTGTGTGTGTGTGTGTGTGTGTGTGTGTGTGTGTGTTTATTAATTGACATATTGGTAAATGTATGGGCATCTTGATACCTTTGCCCTTTAGCAAAGAAGAATGGAAGGATGCAGCCCCATCATTATGTCTATAAAGAGACAGATTGCAATAATCTCTTTGTGCACAGTGGCATTCAATTCAACATTTCAATCATAGGTTGGGACTGTGGCCTGACCATTCCTTCCATGAGGAAGTTTACCAGCTAATACTCTGGAATTGGGGATGGTTTATCAGTGGGTTATAAGATGACTTCCTGATATGTGGAGGATCTGCATGAGTGACTAATATACCTGAGCTTGGGTAAGATTAAAAACTCTTCCAGCGGAAGTAAGATTAGTTTGTGAGGAAAAAGTAGCTGGCAGATAATTTGAAATTGATAGAAAAAGAACTGAGTTCATACAGGTGCTTTCTCCAAGGATCTAATGCAGAGTATGTAAGTATGTGCAAATGTATTTGGGGTATGCATTGGCTCTGTGTGCTCCAAATAAAAAGGTGAACTGGGGTGATTTGGAGTGGACTCTCATGTTCCTGACTTGGATTATAATATTCAGAGAATGGATTTTCTCCCTCTCATAATATTAAAAGTTGAGATCATCCAATGAAGCTGAAAGTTAGATGGTTCAAGACAAACAAACAAAAATAATTTTTCACACAGTTCATAGTTAAACTATGTAGTTTCTTCCTATAAGAGGCCGTAGGATGGTTTAAAAGTAGATTAGGCAAATTTATGCAGAATATGGCTATTAGTTACAATGGCTATGTTCTACCTCCATGTTCAGAGGCGATATGTCTCTGAATACCAGTCACTGGCTGGAAATCACAGGTCAAGAGAGTGCTGTGAGCTCAGATTCTGCTTGTAGGCTTCCCCTGGATATCTGACTAGCTAATGTGAGAACAGAATGCTGGACTAGTTGGGCCTTTTGTCTCATGTTAATAAAAACATAAACCTTATTTATGATTAACACAGCAAGTCTATCCTCACAAACAGCCCTGTGAGGTAAGTTAAGCTGAGAAAGTTTGACTCCCTTGACATCACCCAGGTGAGGCTTATGGCTGAGTGGGCCTTTGAAACAGGATCTCCCCAGACCTTGTCTGACAATGTACCCAATACACCATGCTACATAGTGGGTCTGCTTCCTTGCCAGAGGGTTCTTTGCCCCAGTGTACTCTCAACTTGTGTATCTGGGGATAAAGAAGACATCACACAAATGCTGTAGGTTTCCAATGCTCCCTTCATTGAAAAGGAAACCAAAACTATCTAGAGTTCACTCTGCAACTCAAGAAAGTGAAATGATTTTAACGTTAAAAACTTTTAATCTAATTTGAAAGACTACTGCATGATGTATGCCACCCCACTGGGATGACTAGGAGGTGGCATGCTTCACAGAGAAACAGCTAATAATAAACACCATCTTGAGTATCACACAATATATTATATACACTTATGATTGACTGCTACAAGCAGCAAGCACAGTTTCACACCAGCTCTCCTAGCTGGTGCATAAGTAAAGCTGCCATTAAATTGTGCCTCAAGCAAAATATGAGTGGAATTTGGAGGTCCCTGCTTGGATAAAACAGTCAGGAAGTTCTCAGAGAAGCTAAAAGAGTTTTGATAAGAGGTGCAGTGTCATCCCTTATACTCATTATCAGTATTGGGATCTGTTCCATAGTGTTCAGCTAAACCCCAGGGAGGGGAGTTTCATGAGGGGAGTTGCAAAATAGGGCAACAATATTTGCTCTTCAGAGTGTAGGCAGGAAGCACGGCTTTCACTCTGATTTATACTTTAGCTCTGTTGGAAATACAGACAGCTGACTTATACTGAGCCAGACCATTTCCACATGTAGCTCAGTACTGTCTACTCTGAATGACGGTGGTTCTCTGGGGCTTCAAACAGTCCTATCTGGAGATGCTAGCAATTGAAGCTGGTACCTTCTGAGTACAATGCAGATGTTCTACAACTGAGTTATAGCCTTTCCTGTTATGCCATCACACAGCCAAATTTGATATGGCATCAGTAAACCACTCAGAGTGAAGGCAATGCTTTCTGCCCCTCACTCTCATGTTTAGCTTCATGACATGGTGACATAGCATATCTGTTTGACTGTATGACAATGTGAATTCATCATGTGAAATACATGATCTCTAGCTACATGTGGAATACATGATCTCTTAAGCCTACTTAAATGAAAATAGTTACTCATTAGGAAAGGAAGGAGGTGGCAAATATTTGATGAAAAGGTTGAGCAGAAAAAGATTTTCATGAAATTATCTTTGCCTTCAAACTCACTTTTCATCACTACCAGCTCTACTTTTCTATGTGTGGCCTTATGAAAGTGTCTCAAATGAGTATAAAGTATATATCTAATTTCAGATAGGATTATTACTGAATCATTCTGATTCTATGCTAGAAAAAGCATGTAGAAACCGAATCAATCAACAATACATAATAGAAACTGTAAGAGGAGCTATAGAGCATAACTTCCCAAGACACTTTCTTGGAAGAATGAGTACACAGTTTTATTTTGAAATGCTCAGGGACCTATTTTACACTCCTTTGGTGCTTGTAACTTTCATTAGTGCCACTTAGAGACATTGGTGCATCTGGCAAGCAGCATGAGAGAGAAGCATTACAATGTTTTACCCAAAAGAGGTTAAATTTACAGAGTGCTAAGAAGCTAAAGCAATAGCTACTATACTAATTCCTGAGATAGATAAAAGGAAGATCCCTAAGAATTCAATAAATGCCAGAGAATGCCAAACACTAAAATAAGAGGGGTTTTTTGTGTTGTTGCTTTTTAAAAAAGGTAAGATAGCATTTTCTAGAAGGATGTTTGTGAAGATCAGTTAACATCCGAGTTATTGGAAAAGCTTGGACTTATTTGTGATGCTTCTTAACAACATAGGAAGAGCCTGCTGGTTCAGGAAATGTGATCAGCAAACTTTGCTTGGCCTTCTCATTATTGATCATAGAATCATAGAATAGTAAGACCCTGAGGTTCATTTAGTTTAACCAACTACAATGCAAGAATCTCAACTAAACCATCCAGGACAGATGGCCACTCAACCTCTGCTTTAAAAATGTCCAAGGAAGAAGAGTCTGCCACCTTGTGATGGAGTCCACTGTCAAACAGCTCTTACCATCAAAAATTTCTTCTAGATGTTTAGTCAGAATCTCCTTTCTTGTAACTTGAAGCCATTGGTTGGAGTAGGAGAAAACAAGCTTGTTCCATCTTCCATGACAACTCTTTAGATACCGTATTTTTCGCCCTATGGGACGCACTTTTTCCCCTCCAAAAATGAAGGGGAAATGTGTGTGCGTCCTATGGGGTGAATTCAGGCTTTCATTGAAGCTGGAGAGCGAGAGGGGTCGGTGCGACCCTTCTCGCTCCACAGGCTTCAGGAAGCTCTGTGCAACCCTCAGGAGACCGCCACAACTTCGCACCGGTCTCTCAAGGGTTGCGCAGAGCTGCCTGCATTCCGAAGCCTGGGGTGCGCTGAAGAGCACGCCCGGGCTTCGCGCAGATCTCCGCAAGCCTGGGGAGACCGGGGTGACTTCCCACCGGGCTCCCTAGGCTTGCGGATAGCAGGCTGTTCTCGGGGCTGGGGTCGGGGGAAGCTCGGGGTTCCCCTGCGCCAGCCCAGCACCTGGGGGGGATTTTTTTTTCTTTATTTCCCCCCCCCCAAAAAAAAACCTAGGTGCGTCCTATGGGACAGTGCGTCCTATGGTGCGAAAAATACAGTATTTGAAAATGGCTATCACATCTCCTCCCAGTCTCCTCTCTTCCAAGCTAAACATACCAAACTTCCTCAACCATTCTTCAGAATTGACAAAATTGGTGGGATACAGATTAAGTGATGCATAATCATATTGATAATAATGGAATCTAAACACTAGTGAGACTTGTAGTCAACTTATCTAGCCTGCATTACACTTTGGAAATAGAGGCACAATCATTTTGGGGAGAGGGGTCTCCACCTAAAATGATAAAATGAGCTTGGAAATCTGAAGGATTGATCCTCTTTAAATGACCCAACTATCATAATACAAAAATGTCAGGGCTGAACTTTTTCTATAGTCAGAAATAATTTTCAATTATATTAAAGAACCTCTGAAAAAATGTCTAGATATATATAAAAAAGTTTTGACTGCTGTCCAGCCTAACAGTAAAACTTTTAATGAGTAGCAAAGTGCCCTTGCTGGGCTGTACTCAGAGGCAATACTATTCTTTTTTCCAAGAGAGAGAAAAATTAAAAGTAATTCAAGTGAGATTACACTTGGAGTGGGTGGTGACACATATTAGCCAGGGACAAACTGCAATTTACTGTAACTTTTATAGTTCATTACAAGGCATGTGAATTATTTCTCAATGCCTCTTTGGGGCAATACATTATTTTATGCACCCAATCATATAAAATATGAAATATTGCATATTATGATTCTGAAAGTGAAGACTAATATGTATGTATGTATAATATTTTTTTCAAACAATAAACATACTGGTAACATAAGTGTCCATACAAAATAAAAGCATCCTATTTCATAGTATACTATGCACATCCCCACTACTGACCCAGTTGTATTACAAGCCAGCAGTTTGTTTGTATGGCATTTTCAAAGGAAATGCAGTTTGGAGGGAGTTAAGTTGATTGTAGTGGTAATATGGAGTGTGAGTAATTAATTGGGAGTGGGTTGTTGCTATAACTTTCTGCCACCTACAGGCCATAGTGGCTATGCTCTCCGTCCATGGTCAGAGGAAGTAATGCTTCTCTGGTTGGCCACTGTGAGAAGAAGACGCTGGATTAGATGAGGCATTGACAATCTAGCAGCCTCTTCTTATGTTCTTAAGAACTCTCAAACCTGGTCTTTCCACTGAATGCCATATTAGCAACCTAAGGGGGGTGCAAAAATAAATCAGGTTATTTACTGGCATAGGGGAAATGAATGAGTTGCAAATTAATTAAACAGGAATTTGTTTGCATAATAATATTTGGGGGGGAATTAATTTTGGGATGATGTTCCTATTACACAATACAGTGGTACCTCGGGCTAAGAACTTAATTCGTTCTGGAGATCCGTTCTTAACCTGAAACTGTTCTTAACCTGAGGTACCACTTTAGCTAATGGGGCCTCCTGCTGCCACCGTGCGATTTCTGTTCTCATCCTGAAGCAAAGTTCTTAACCCGAGGTACTATTTCTGGGTTAGCGGAGTCTGTAACCTGAAGCGTCTGTAACCCGAGGTACCACTGTAATAGGTACTTAGTGAAGAAGAGGAAAAGGAAGGTTTTGTGCCTGCTATGCGGTCCCAGGTCAGGATTACAACAGTATAAAAAATGCAATATTAAAATCAGTTAAAACAAACTATAATCAAGAAAATAAGGTGGGTCCCAAATACATATTTCAGGTTTTATTTAATATTATATTACCCTCATTAGACAGGGTAAGGCTGCTGTCCTAGGAGGCAGAAGCCCCCCAAGCAGCACTCTCATGGGCCCCACTTGCCCCACCGCCTCTGCCAGCTGCAGAGAAGTGCTGCCACCAGTGGCACCACTTTCAGGCAAGATTGTGTACATTTATGGTGAGATCTCACCCCAAATCAGTGCATCTTTGCTTGAAATCCGTGTCACCTCTTCAGGGTGAAAGGTGGTGGTGGCGGCAGCAGCAGATATGGTGGTGGCAGCACCACAATGTGAACCAGCCAATTTCCTGGGCTGGTTCACATTGGAACTGACAAAAAGCAAATTCTCTAGTATACGTTCCTATCTTCTTAATTGTAAAATGAAAGAAGGAAACATTTTACAGTGCAATTCTATGCATATCTTCTCAGAAGTTAAGTCCAACTCATAGGAAAGTGGGTATAGGATTGCAGCCTAAATAGCTTATTGATTACCACAGACAGTGCCTGGCGTTTAAATTCTATAAACCTCTAAGGCCTGAGAAAGAGTTCACTATATTTTATGGCAGCATTCGGGTGTATTTAAAAAACAGCAACAAACAAGCAAACCTAACCTGACCCTTTAATTTAATTAGCCTTTCTCTAAATTTTAATTGCCAAATCATCTTAGTGCAAAGGAATCTGCTTGGAAGCTCTAATATTAGTTACCTAATTAGGGCAATCATTAGCAATTAACCTCATTTAACAACTTTTAAATAAAATATGGTTGTTCCTACACTCAGGCCTATGCATTACATGGGAAACACTGAGCCTTTCATTGTTTCTTGTTATCCTTGGCTTTTCCATGTGGTACACAATGCTTTCACCTTCAGTAGCAGAGTTGATTAATTCTCCCCACATAAGCATCCCTGTAAGCTCTGAAGAAAAAGGACTTTATCACTTGTTAGGGAGATCCTTTTCCAGTTAAACTATTCCTTGCAGCCAATCAATTTGTCAGATCAGAGGCCTATCTTTTGTGAGAGTCCCTCTGAACTAAAGCTGACAGGGTTAGGCTGGGGTCACCTGTCTCATAAATCAAAGGCAAAGAAAAGGTAAAGCACCACAGATGAGAGGAGTAAGGATTAGCAGAGATGGCATTATCAGATGGTTTTGACATTGAATAGAAAAACATGTTTGCAACATTCTGCTTCCAGGAATGTGTGCCCCCTTTTTCCCTATGACATTCAGATTAATTAGAAATGTTATAAGAGAAAAGGGGCTTATAAGCAATTTATCTACGAAGCTGGCAATTTGAATCATGATGGTCGTCAACAGACAAAAGCTTAGCGAAGATTAAGAGCTACCAATCTTTGCTGTAAGCAAACTGGATTGATTGAGCTAAATTTGTGCTATAGAAAGGCTCCATCTTCAAGGGTCAAACGATACGTGATGGCAGATCTTTGTGCATTTCAATCCCAGATGTACCCCAAAGACATAGGAACAGGGTAATGGAAAAGTCTGATTTTATAGCAAGCAGGTTACACAGGTGAGGGGCACTGAATTATCCCCCACTCTTTTCCTGAGAGCTTACGTCCTTCCCAGGTTCACTTCTGATACGGGGGAGAAGTTGTGGGTGCAGCTTCAGACCTATATGGATCAGATTGTTTTCCTAACTTCGGACATACCTGAAAGTAGAACAATATGTTTGGCATCAGCTTGGCTGCAGGAGTTGCCAGAATAAGGTGTACAATGCACCATCCAACTGTCTTATGGACTCCACTCTGGATTTGTGTCGGGTTTACTCCATAGCCTTTTTCTTCTCCTGAAGGTAGCCCATCTAGAAGAAGGAAAACCACAACCTGAGTCTTCTCCTGCACAGGAGACACCACTGCTCTTCCTGCTTCAAGCTCCTCCTGGTTCTCAGAGACAGTGGGCCAGGGGATGGTGGGCAGTCTACTGACATTTGTTGACCAAACAGCACATCTGGTGCACCTTCATCTTGCTCTGCCCTGACTCTCCCTCCTCCCCTGGCTCCTGCCCTGTGAGTGGCGTCACACACACACACACACCACAAATCACTAGTCCCCTGTTCTGCCACACACTCTTCAGAGCCCTACTGATCCCCGATGCCTTTCAATGAAACGATTAGATGTCCATCTTTGTGATTTTGCAGTCTTTTTTTAATGAGAAAGAGAAGAATTATGTACACTTCATAAGAGGGGAGTGCAATTCAAAAGGCCAAAGTAAGTTAAGAAGTTCTAAGTGGATTTTGGATACTTGATTAAGTTAGATGAGAAGATGAGAGGGAAGAGTTATGAGAATCTTTTAAAACTCGTTAAATCTGAGTTTAAACTGAAGCAACCAGAAGGAATTTTCCATTTGGTTCTATGTCTAGTGTGACTGAATATAATTTGTTCTGCTGAACTCAACCTCTTCTCATGGTTAGTTCACATTTTCCTCTAGCTAATTGGGAAACCCAGCTCAATGAGCTGGAATTAAATCAGCTGAAGAAGAATCATCAGCTGCAACTGCCTAAGCATCTGTCTCTTTTCATATCTCATGCTGTATAAAAAGATAGATAGCATATCTAGGCCTACAGAAATGAATGGCACATTTCAGTCTTCACCTTGACCATATCTATATTTACTTTGAAGAAAACCTTATTGGTTTTGATGGAAAGCCTTTTCAATAAAGGTTGCAAGTGCCAGTCCAATATCCAGTGGTTTCACCACTTAAGTATTACTGTAATATTTTACTTGTGTTGCAGAAACATGGGGAAGACAAAGCAGCTTTATATACAAAGGGGAAAGAGAAAAATGTTGGAGAAAGTGGGAAAATGTTTGCTGTCTTGTGTGTGACAGCTGTGATCTACCAAGGAGATTGGCCTTGAATGATCTTATATCCCCCACCCACCCCTTTCCTCACAGAGCTCAAGTCACTCCTCATTTTTGTGTGGTAGGTTTGTGGCTGACATTCTCTAATTGTCTTTGCTCCTGTGGTTTTAATACCCACCAACAAGCTGAAATTGTGAAGTTTCCCCCAGAGAATATAATGTGTCAGGAAGGCAAGTTAGTAGAGGCTCAGCCAACTGACAATTGAAAAACGGTATTCTGTTTTTCTATGTTCTGGCTTCTGAGGGATCACCATAGACCCAGCAAGCCAGATAAGAATGCAAGTGTGTCTACAATACCACGGCAGGCTCTGCTTTTGTGTCTGTACAAGACCATGTTCAAAAGAGTTTGTTTTTGCTCACTCACAGAACAATCTTATGTCTACTCCACCATAAGTGGACAAGGTGCTTGTCAGGTTTGCGCAACCACCTCTGTGTTGGATCAGCTGAGCCAGAGAGGTGACCAATATCCAGTGCTCTTTTTTCCAGGGGATACTCAATGGTACAAAGTACCATCATCTCTTTTTTGTTGTTAAAAAGTGTGACACTTACTGTAACAACTTCATGGTGAGTACCGGCCCCTGTTTTTCAAGGAAAAAAGCACTGCCAATATCTCTTTACAAGTGGAAGCAGTGGTGAGCCACATACAGGGGCATTAGAAATGGACAATTGCTGTTATCATTTACGACTCCTTATGATGAAAGATTTCCACAATGTGATGAAAAGTGTATTCCTTGAAATAATATGTAATGGCAATTTTAATATATGGCATACCAAGTCTACCACCCATTCAGTTTGGAGACAGACATCACTGCTGGATCAGTGATAGTGAATAATATCCTCATTATTTATGTTCTCCTTCCAGGTAGCAGAGATCAATATCTGACAATCTTGAGCCTATTTCTCCTTTGCAAAGTACTTTATAACCGATATTTGGACAGGTGACATTTTGAGGGGAAATCCACTAACAAAAATAAATAACAATAACATCTCATGAAAATTTATGACTTCAGGAGAGGCACAAGCATGTTAAAGTCCTATAAACTTCCTGGACTCATTCAAAAGCCCCCAGTAGCACAAGAGACCAGTGCTTCTGGCTGTTAACCAGAAGACTGGTGGTTCAAGTCCACCCAGGGATGGCTGTGAGAAGGATTCTTGCATTGCAGGGGGTTGGCCTAGATGACATCAAGGTCCCTTCCAATTCGATGATTCTTCAAGTCCCAAACTGAACAGAAAACTGACTAAAGATAATTTTTTACACTGTTTGTTTGCTTTGCATTTGTTTCCAGAAAAGAAACATATTCAAAATGGCAACGAGAGAGAGAGAGAGAAAGAATGGCATTGCAAAATTCTCAACCATATTTGCACATAGCAAAAATGGTAAGTGGGGACATTTTGCAAATATGTTCTGAGGAACTATTATACTAATATTTTGCTCCACAGTTTGCAGGGGGTAGGGAGTTAAAATAAATCTAACCTCAAGGTGGGAATTTTTGGGGAAATTCTCTGGAGCACAGAGTTGGTAATTACCTAACTACCCTAACAATGTGGCTGGTGAGTAGGTGTGTTTTCTTCCATAACAATTCATTCTGCCCTCCCTGGCAATTGCTCAGCTGCCTCCCTGCCTGCTTGCCTAGAGCGCCCCCTAGGACCTCACTGCAAGAGGCTGCAGTGCTCATGAAAGCAGTGCAATATGCTTGGGTAAGTTAAGAAAGCCACCTAGTTTATTTTGGAAACAAAAAGCACCACTGCACCACGCTCAAGTGCTCTGTGGGCAGCTTCAGGAGGAGGAGAGTTAAACTAGAGAGAAAAGGATGGGACTGAGTGGTGCTAAACCGAACATAAGTTGGAAGTTTGGTTTGGCCCCTAATGTTTCCAAACTTGGGTATAGTTTTTTTCAGAAATTCTATCCATCCTTATGCTCTCTAGTAGTGACATTTCAACCTATGGGTGATTATCTTAACCTGTGTGGGGCATAATATGTTGCTGGCATTTGGATTTCTGCACAGGAAATGCCCTTTATGACATCGAGCTGGTTGAGATGCTTTATTCATCCCCTCAGCCCTTTGCTTCTATGTAGCCTTGAGCCTTTGGAAACATAATGACTGCAGTCTCAATCAGCACTGTGGTAACAGCATTAGTGAAATTATGAATCTGATGACTATCCCGCTGGCCATATTTTTGTAAAGAGCAGCATGGCATATGGGATTAACATGCAGGGTAAAGCGGCGCACGTTATTTGTCAGTGGAATTCTAGATCTGGTCATATTCCAGGAAGCAAATGTCAAATTATTCAACAAATATTGTTGTTGTTAGGCAAAAAGGGAAAATTTGGAAACCAGTATAGGAATAGGTCATCTAATTCCCCTAGGTGCCTCTTTGAATATGCTCCTGAACTATTTTAGCGGTTATACTGAAAGTTGACTAAAGCACAGGCTAATTTATTTAACACATTTTTTGGATGAAATGGCCATCTTAATAATTTATTAAACAAGCGACATTCATCCAGTTCTGCAGCTTGTGCCTGTTATTATGTCCTCCTCAGCTCTATGAGTGATATTTGAAAGTCTGATGCAAATTTTGGCTCCTTTCCAAGGTATAGTTCAACTTCCATGCCAGCGTAGATTAAAGACCCCAAAGATTTCGTGAGCATATGAACAATTGAACTGCCAAGCATAATTGTTTTCTGGAGTGTAGCTGGCTGCCATTTAGCACATGCCCTGGTAGAAAAGGTCATGCCCACCCCCACCCCCGCCTCCCACCACCACTTCTCTCTCTGAAAATGATGAAAGAACTTTCCCAATGCCTTTCATTAAAACAAGCCACTTGGGTGGCAGTCATGCTAGAGTGCAACATTTGCAACATTCAAATGGACAGGTTTTTTTGAAGTGGTCCACATTTCCAAGCAGCCTAACAGCTCCCTAATGCTGTCAGTGCCTTGTTACTCAATGGGAAAATGCAATCTTTGCTACAGCCTGAATATATAAAAGCACTCTGAAATCTTATCCTGCACATCCACCTTTTGAGGAAACTGGAGGATTATAGTGGACTTTTGCGCTTCAGCATTAGGGTGTCATGGAAGAATAAGGTAAAGGACCCATGGAGAGTTACGGTGACTATGGGGTTGTGGCGCTCATTTCGCTTTCGGGCTGAGGTAGCTGGCATTTGTCCACAGACAGCTTTCCGGCTCATGTGGCCAGCATGACTAAACCACTTCTGGCACAATGGGACACCGTGACACAGAGCGCATGGAAACACTGTTTACCTGCTGTAATGGGAATTGGGGGTTGCTCGTGCGTAAGTTGCCGCCACTCTCGGTGAGGTTGCCTGGATAAACCTTTCCCTGGCTGGGCAGTCCTGATTCCGCGTCTGTCTCAGTCACTGGCAGAATCCGTCAGTGGGCGTTTCCTGAACTTCTTCCAACATAAAAGTTCCTTGACGGATAGTCTCCGCCTAGCCTCCCTGCGCGGACGTCTTCTGCCCAGGGTGGGTGTGGGCAGTGGAGGACCAATGCTCTCCCCGCTGGTCTCTGGCGAAGAGTCCTGGAGCCATCCCTCCGAAACCCGCCTCTGCCCGCCTTTCTCCCTGGTGTAACGCTGATTTCCTTCCCCGGTCACTGAGTCCCCTCTTTTCCTGCTGGGACCTTCTCCGGCATCGCTCGGGAGCCCTTCCACCACTCCTGACTGCGATGGCAGTTCCCTGACACTTGCCTGTCACAGTGGTACCAATTTATCTACTTGCACTGGCGTGCTTTCGAACTGCTAGGTTGGCAGGAGCTGGGACAGAGCAATGGGTGCTCACCCCATCATGTGGATTCGAAATGCCGACCTTATGATCAGCAAGCCTAAGAGGCTCAGTGGTTTAGACCACAGTGTCCTTTCCCCCAGAACACTCCCTAATACAAGGGCATGTTACAATGAGTGGCATCTTCAAGCCAAGCGTTTGTTACATGCATATGCTGAGGCTCCCAATTTAAACCTGGTGAGCATGGAAACCATTTCAGTGGTTGAGAGGTTCTTAAAAGAAGGGGGGGGGTTCAGCCAGAACTTACCACAACTCAGTTCCAGCATCTCTCAGTTGGGCTCCATTGCCATTATAAGAGAATAAGGGAGGCGCTCATGGTGAGTTCCAGCACCTCTTTTTCTAGAAAAATAGCACTGCTAAAAAGGGTTGGAAATGCTACCATTGGCTGGCAGAAGTGGTTCTTGTGTTTAACCTTTTGTTGTTGTTGTTATTTCCAACTTCCCTAATGCTAGCCGGTGGTGAGTGCCATTTTCTATTTCTCAAAATGCCTTGGACTTTATTTTTTCTAGGGCATTCTGCTAACCCAAAAAACAATGGCATCTGGCAATGTACTACCACCATCTCAAATGCCCCAGACATTACTACATCTGGGGAAATTATTATTATGAATTATGAATCAATTACATTTCTATTCCACCCTTCTTCATCTGAGGAACACATGGTGGTATATAATGCATACCACAGTTAAAAGACAAAAACAATAACCCCACAGACAGTTTAAAAGGCTGTAGCCTTAATTAGCCAAAGGCCTGGGAGAATAGGAATGTTTTTTCATTGTGCCTAAAGATATGTAACAAAGATGCACAATGAGGCCTCCCTGAGGAGAGCATTCCACAAGCAAGGAGCCACCACAGAAAAGACCCACTGTTGTGTTGCCACTCACCAGATTTCTCATGGAGGAGTCACACGGTGAAGTGCCTCAGCAGATGATCACAGGGTCCAGACCCAGGGTCTCATATGGGGAGAGGTGGTCCATGAGGTATTTGGAGGGAATAGAAAATGATGGCCACCACAAAAATGGCATCCCTTCATTTTGACCTGGGAGTAAGCTTCAGTGGGCAAAGTGAGACTTCATTCTGAGTAAGAATGCATAGGAATATGTGGCTGGCACATGTGATGAGGAATGTCTCTTCATTGAGAGTCCCTCGAGTTTAACTTCTAAAGAAATCCATTCGGAATTACATTATGTTTTACAAGGCAGGCCTGAGGCTTCCAAAACCTTGCTTCCCACCTGTTTCTTCCACGCCTTAGCAAGGAACCTCGTCACTGATTGCTGGGCTTCACACACTGCAATGGAAAGCTCTGCCATCCCCAGCCTTCTTAAGTCACGTATTCAGCTATAAAGTCAGTTTAGGTAAGAGCACTGGGGAGTTCTTTTGCTACTGACAGGCCTTCCACAAGCATGATGGCTCAGTGAAAGGCAGCAGCACTAGGCTTTCTGCCATCCTCCACAAAATCAGCATGCCTAGGGGTAAAATACAGTTTTTAAAAAAATATCATGGGAAAAAATACTGAAACCCACCATTAGGAATGCAAATGTCTTTGCTCCATTAAGTACTCTGATTTTTGCCACAAGAGGCCAACCTGACATATAGGTGCTTTCCATATCATTCCAAATGCAAATTTTATTTCACTGTGGCCGCATCCGAAATGTGGAGCCCAAAACTAATATACATAATGCTCCTTACATAACTGATTTACAACATATGGTAAAGCTCTTGCCATTTTTGATTTAAAGCAAGACCAGTACCTTTTGAAGCATTTACTTCCTGAGCCAGCGTCATCGCAACACCCTCCATCTCCCAGTGATGAATGGCACCTCAGAAACAACCAGTGTGTATGTAGTCATAAAACACTTTTGACAAACCTCAATTTACAATAGCGCCATGATTTCACCAATGTGATCCCTGTGCTCTCATACGCTGTTTTATTTAAAGTCTAACTGTAAGCCTTTGAGCCTGTATCTGTTCTATATATTCACCATACTGTTCTGTACATGCAAGCATATTAAAAATGTATAACTTTAAGCTTCCTTCAGTTGCTCTTCTATATTTTTGTTCCACTCCACTTGCTCTGACCTTTTCTCAGAGTCTTCAGAAATTCATTCCCACGCTATGCTTTTGACACTATGTGATGTTCCGTGCTTTCTTAAAACCAAGCAGTGATGAGAAGAAAGGCATGCTCAGTGTTCAGGAGAAATCTGTAATGATGTGAGCAAGTCAATTGCAACCTTATGAATTTTGATCAGTTGTTCTCAGCAGCCAGCCCAAAATGTTTATAGGAACACACAAATGTTTAACGGGGTCATAAAGCCTCCTTTCAATTGTAACCTCATCCCATTATTGAGCAAATAAATTTGTATCTATTATCAATAACGAGAAGGCCAGGCAAAGTTTGCTGATCACATTTCCTCAGAGTAAGAATGCCTTGGGTGGCTTTTCATAGAATCATAGAACTGTAGAGTTGGAAGGGACCCCAAGGACTGTCTATTCCAACACCTTGCAATGCAGGAATCTCACCTAAAGCACCCATGGCCGATGACCATCCAGCCTCTCTTTACAAATCTCCAAGAAAGGAGCATCCATAACCTCCCAGGGAGACCATTCCACTGTTGAACAGCTCTTACCATCAGGAAGTTTGTTTTCCTGATGTTTAGTCAGAATCTCATTTCTTGAAGTTGGAAGCCATTGGGTCAAATCCTACCCTCCAGAGCAGGAAAAAACCCAAGCAGATTTAAAGAGGACTGGACAAATTGTAAAGGCTATCGATGGCTACTGGGCATGATGCCTATGCTCTGTCTTCACGGTCAGAGGAAGTAATGCTTCTGAACACCGGTTGCTGAAAACCACAGGAAGAGAGAGTGTTCTTGCTATCAGGTCCCACTCGCTGGTTTCCCACAGGCATCTGATTGGCCACTGTGAGGACAGGATACAGTTCTAGATGAGCCATTGGTGCATCTAATGGCAAAATTCAAAAGCATCTGGTTCTTGCTTGCAAAATGCTGCGGTTTCACACCATATAATGTGTTAAGTTACGGATAAAATTGTTGATGAAATGATCATGAATCTGCTGGTTTTCATCGTTCCATTATAATGTTAACAAGGTATTGGTCTGCCCAACAGCTCTTGATTGCTTTATGGGTGAATGTGCTCCCCATTTTTCTTTCAGCAACTTAAGTTTGGGTCTTCAGATGAAGGCGATTATCAGTTAGGTATCTCTGTTCATCTCTGATTCCAATCATTTTCAAATCAGTCAAATCTGTACTACTTATTTCATTTCATTGTGAACACTTATCTGTAACCTTCTGCTTCCCATTTTTAGCTAGAGGACTTGTTCTCTTATCACATGATGGCTAACAGTGCTATTCTAACACTTGATCAACCTAGGATGAGCCAGAGTATTCCCTCCATCCAGCTGTGTTCAGCAATGCAAACAAGTAAACAAGAGGGCTGATGGCGGAAATGATGTACGGCTTGCTGGAATCGTCAAAGGTTTGATAGATTGGTTACGGGTGTGAGGGTATTGGCGGCGAGTGATTGGCCCGTGTGGCGGTTAGGCATTGGCTCATTGATTTGTGGGGGAGGGGAATTCAGGCATCACCTGCCCCTCCATTGACCAAGGATATTCTGTTAAAGGAATCCAGGGCCTTGATCCTGTCCGAAGTCCGCTTGAGGGGCTAGGGCCATGCCAGGCCTCTGGGGACACTGAGGAGAGCTGCAGGCAGGTTCCCCCAATGTGGCTTCCTCTTTGGGTGGTGTAGCCTTACTGACTTCATGCATGACGTGCCCTGTCCTGTGGAACTCCTTGCCAACAGAAGTTTAGCAGGAGCCATCTGCTCATTTTTAGACCCCTTCTAAAAACTATTATTCAGACAAGCCTTTCAAACCTGAGATCTTATGCCTACCAGCTGCTAACAGTGTTGTTTTTAGTCTGTGCCTTGTGATATTTTATCTGAATGTACAGTTTATGAATGAATGAATGAATGGGTAGAGGAAGAAGATTACTTCTTCAAATCTGGAAAAAGTGGTGAGCCACAAGCATTTCTAACCAGCTTGGACCTTGCTGGTGTTCTTGCTTGGTCAGCCACATTCATGTACCCCAAAGAAACTTATCTCTGAATGCTTCAACATGCCCACACTCAACAAACATAAAATAATTGAACAAAGTACCTAATCTCTGGGAGTGACTCATGGATGGTTTGTAATAAATATATAAATGAGAGGGGAAATGATATTACACGGAAATGAGTTTGAAGCAAAACTACACTATGTTCATTGCAATTGTTTTTCTTTTCAATAATAATAAAAATGGTACTGAACAAAACAGTACCATTAGCATCTCTCTGCACAGATCCAAAAACCTGACAGCTGCAACAAATCAACAGCATTTTTGCTCCACAAATAATTAACAATGCCACCAAAAAAAATTAGTCAGTTTGTACTGACTCAAGTCCAATTCCTTATACGCAATGAGACTAACACCCCCCCAAAAAAAAATTAAGACCAAGATTCATTATGATAAAATATTGTATTCCTATTGATGGTTGAGGAGAATTACCTTCAACAGCTGATCTATTATCAAACTAAAGGCACAGGTTTGATACTATACAATGTACAATGTAATGAGTACTTGACAATTTAGTACCTATTAGGGGGAAATGTTTTGTATGTATTAAGCGCTATGCTTTGCTCAAATTGTACTTGTCTGTAGAAATAAAACAAGTGCATCAGAACTATCCCCATTGTTACTTAACAATGTTCACCCTCAACAGATAAAATATCAACCTACACACTATGCTACCACGCCGTTTCTGAGAATGGTATCCCCCCCCTCCATTTTGTATTCCAGAAAACCAAACCATTTTAACAGTAGAGAATACTTTGAGTGTCATTGAAAGCAAACTAGCTTTCAATGCCTTGAACCTGAAATGGTGTTGATCCAGTGATGTATTACTCAAAATATGTTGCTCACCGAGGGAATCAGCAGGGAACCTGTGGTTTTTAAATTAGTTTTTTAAGCTTATATAGATTGACAGTGGCAAAGTTCTTTGGCCTTATCACTGGTGGCAGGCTCAGTGTACTCTGTTAACAAACTGTTATTTTCAGAGCAGATGGTGTTGTGGCAGACTGAGCCTGAGGCATCCAGTCACCTTCTCCTACGTGCCATCCTTCAAATGCTTCATTGGTTGTGAAGGCATGCAGGTTTACAGGTTCTGTGTATGTTGTGTATATTTATTTTATTCAAATGTATAGCCCAGGTGTGAGGAACCTTTGCCCCCTCCAAAGATTCTAGACTACAATTCCCATCATTGATGGCCTGATCATTGCAGTTTGGCAACATCCGGAAGGCAAGAGGTTTCTCACCTGGTCTAACCCATTCCATCCACAAGGCTTTGGGCAGGTAATGTTGCATTCAAAAAATTGCATTGAAAACTACGGTGGAGTCAAATGTTCCCCACTAAACTTTTGTGGCAGGGGGAAAAGGAATCATGGGAAAGAGGAAGGTTTGTGGGAACTTACTTTTTTCGCTGATATTTGCATCCCCAAGCAGAAGCTACGTTGATACCATTTTTATTTGTTTCTTCTGCCTAGTATCAATGAAGAAACAAACTAAATAAGGCAGGGATGGGAACCCATGGCTCTCCAAATGTTGTTGGACAGCAACTCCCATCATCCATGATCATTGGTAATTGTCATAGCCCCATCTGAGTCCCGTTGCTGAGCAAGCAGGGGCTACTAATCCCTAGCCCCTAGTCCCCAAGGAACACTTGCCTGAGAACAGAATCCACAAATGAAGTCAGACAGTCCAGACAATCGCAGATTCAAGGCGAACAATGGAGAACACTAAGTTAGGGCCGGGAACCACAAGTGTTGTTTCCAGCATCTGACTGCTGCTGAGAGCTCTGTTTAAGAAGGCTGGAGCCAGCTGGTTCTCATCATTGTCTTCTCTTCCTGTCATTGAAGGCTGATCAGCTGCAGGTGGAGTCATTCAATCTTCTCCTCATTCAGGCTGCTGTTCAGCAGGTGAAGCTGACTCCTGGCCCATGACACTAATTCTGGCTAAAGGCAATGGAAATTAGAGTCTAACATGTGGAAGACCACTGGTTTTCCACCCCTTAAATGCAGTGATCAATGCCTATTCAAGAAACAATAAGCATGTTCTGTATTAGAATAGTTTGTCATCAGTAATGTTATCACATAGTTAAATCTGACTGTATGTAATGGCATCACTGTTACTAGGAGAAAGGGGAAATTAAAGATAAAACAAAATAATGTTGAAACTGCACCTGATCAGTGACTACAAAGAGGCCTCAAAATCAAGGATTGCTTGGTGGTTGGAAAATTAGTCTGAATATGTGCTGTGGAGAGTCTTCAAAACAAGAAGTCACCAAATGATGCTTCTACCCTTGGAAAATTGCAGATAACTGTGTGTGGCAGAGGGGAACTTCCATTAAATATTACCTCTCTATTTCAACTCACCCTTATTACAATTTAAATTGCTATTCTTTTAAAACAAAATAAGATTTGAACTCTCTATCTCTTTTAGCAAAAGACAAACCATCTGTTGATTGTCCTAGACTGTGATCCTAAGAAACACTTGGATTCACTTCCATTTTACTTGAAATCATTGGAACTTACTTCCATGCAAATATATTTGAAGAAATATTCAACGTAGTGTGAGACTGGGGATGTTACCAACACAGTCACAGACAGGATGGTTAAAGTGAGCATTTTCCCAAGCCTCACATGACACGCTTGTGAGGCAGAATGAGGTTGTAATGACAAGATATGGGTGGAATAGATAGTGTCACTTCAAACTGCAGGCGGGAATATTAACGCTACCTTAGCTTTAAAAAATCTTTCTGCAAAGCAGCACACTGAGGAATGGGTTGTGATTTCCCCCTAACATGCTATGTTATCCCCTTTTAGGGTACAAGAAGTTTTTTACATGGGAAACAATCAAAACTGAGTATCACCACTTATTGTTATCGTTGTTGTTGCTATTATTTCATCTGAAGGTTCCAGGGTACAAAATCAAAACATAATTAGATGTGGTATCTGGCCTCTGCATGTGTACACAAGGATGTAAAGATTCTAATTTACGTGTATGAGAACCACAGGAACCAGGCAACAGTAGAATTGCCCTCTTGGTTGAAAGCACTGGATTGCAGGGAAGCGGCACCTCTGTGTTTATGAGAAATGCTCAGATGTGGCCTTTTTGCTGAGTCTGAAATTCTTCAAGCAACAGTCACAAGCTTTTCCTACAGCCATCAATTGCATCTCTATGCTGTTCAAAGAAAGGGAACAGGTGGTATTTTAAACAGAGAAATTTGAGTTGAGTTTAGAGATCAAGATACTATGGCGGGTTGAGGCAATATTTTAGATCTATGGAGTACAGCCCTTGAGGGCTTCATAAATGAAGCCACACATTTTGAAAATGGCCTGGTGCACGGTTGAAGTTCATCAGGAGGTGGATCACCTTAATCTTTCCTCACCACCTGCAATAAACTGAAATCCCAGAAAGAACACTGTACTGCGAGTTCCTCTAAGACTGCCTCTTCTCAGAACAGATGATCTTTTATGTCCCTATGGGACAAGTGAAGTTTTTATCCATAAGAAGGCCTGGATGCAGTAGAATGAATGAAGCTCTATGAGTCACAAGGCATATAAAGCCTTGAGAATCTTGACTATGTGGTGATGGTAGCTTTATTGGGGTCAATATATCCCCCCCCCCAAACACAAGCAGGCTGATATTCTCATACATTGAACAGTTCATTAATCACTCTCAGCTACTTGTTGGCACCTGAAATCTTCAAGGACTCTGTACAAATGACAGGTGTCTAGTATGACATCCCAAACTCCTTGATATGACACACATGGGAAATAAAATATAAGGCAGGACTTTTCTTGCAGAAAATGTTGGCTTTAATATTGTGTTCAAGGCAGCAGAGTAATTGTGGCCAAGTTATCTGATCTATTCTGGCTGTCATCATGATAAGCAAAAAAGAATAGAAAAGCTATTGGTGGCTAACTCAATTCATGTGAGTTAAAACTCTTTGTAATGGAATGTAATTATTTTGGATATTTAATTATTATATTATATGATTAATAATGTATGATCATTGAAAAATGAATAATGGAAGCTACTAATTTAAACATTAATTTAAAAATTTAATTTAGATAATGAACTATTGTTGTGGTGTCAATACCATCATAAATCCACAAAATTTCATGGTATGTTTGTTTTGTATATTTATACAGGCCATGCTTGGGATGAACTACTTCAAAAATTTCTGAACTGCTTCTAAATGTATTTGACAAAAGTGCTTGGTAAACTGAAGGTGAATTAAGTTCATTTTGGGCTAAAACTCTAAACAATGTCTCATTCGTGTTCATGTTCATTCCCTCCCGCACCCCAGTAACTTTATTATTTTTTAAAAAACAGTAGATCAATCAGACATCTATAAAGAAAGTTAGAAAGCAAACAGTGGAGGTTGCATTGTGAGGCTTACTAGACAGATATGGAGGTGCTGCTGCTAAGTAAGACGGGGATGTATAGGCTTGTAAGACATTGGCATTGTTCAGACAAAGTGACCATTTGGGGTAGGGCTGCACAGAAAGTAGTCTGGGATGTATAGATCTCTGGGTGATTTGCAGTACATTTGCAAGGATTTCTGACTTCCAGTTGTTGAACAGCAGCAATACAAAAATTGCTTTCCCTCCAAGACACAATTTAAATTGGACCAGAAACGGACAGCTAACCTATGCCACTGAACTTGACAGCAGAATCATAGACCTTTGCAACCTCTAAAATGCAAATAAATAAATAAATTCTGACTCATTTAAATCTGAATCCAGGCCTGGTATTGGGATTGAATTGGCTTTGGTTGCCCTGATGGATGGTCTTTATTGGGTGAAGGATAGCAGGAGTGTGTTCCCATTATTCTTACTTGATCTGTCAGCAACTTTTGAGACCATTGACCATGGTATCCTTCTGAACTGATTTAGTGGGATGGGAATTGGAAGCACTGTTTTACAGTGGCTCCAATTCTACCACCAGGGTCAGTTTCAGTAAATAGCATTGGGCAATTGTTTTTCATCCCTCTGGCATTTGTGCTGTGAGCTGCAGCAAGATACCATTATGTCCCCATTCCTGTTTAACATCTACTGCATATGAAACCATTCGTTCTGCCAGCTTAGAATTGTGCAATATGCTTCTGCAGTGCAATGCAATACGTGTCTACTGACAAGTAGGTCTTGTTGCATGTAGTAAGACTTACTCTCAAGGGTTTGTATAGGATTACAGCTTGAGATACATCAAGGCAGAATTGCACTAGTAACAGTCCATTGTAGACATCCATATGATAGGACTTTTAGATTGTCTGTTTCATTTTCTCTAGCCAACATAAACATAAACATGCAAATAAACTTGTTCATTAGTCTTTGGGACCTTGCTGCAGGTCTGATTATGTGTAACTGATTATGTGTTAAGCAGCCTGTTCCCACAAAGTAGAAAGTATATGTTTCTTGGATATTTTTGTACACTGCTTTTTTTAAAAAAAAATCAAAATATTCATTGGGAGAAAGAACATGTTGCTTATACTTTCTTTTCAAAATGCCAGTATTATTGTTCATAAACAGAAAAATATGAGATGCTTGAAGAAAAGGTAATTTCTTGTCCTGTCAAACAAGGCAGAGAAAGGTTTCAGGCAAGGAAGAGTGAGTTGTCTGCTGTGTTGCCTCAACAAAAGTCATTATGGCTACCTTAATTTATGCAACTAAATCTCATTTTAATTACTCTGTATCAGTCAGACGTAATAGGTCCTTTACTCCTTTTCTCCCTCATATAGCCTTACACATTGTATAGCACCTTCCAGCTGAGTTTTCCAATACTATCTGACATGTTATATCTTTTTACCAGCTTCAATACTGGAGGCACATAATGTGCAATTTACATGAAGACGGAACAAAATGCAGGGCATAATTCATCATAGGGAGCATCACATAGTAATTGCACAGCTGTCAAAGAAATTATCATGATGCTCTCATCAAATTCTTCAGTTGCCTGTGAGACATACTCTCTTTTGGACTGAAACTTTGGGATTTATATGCAAGGGCCATAACAATGGTGCTGTGTACACTATACATTCGAGGCAGTATTTTACCTCTTTAAGCAGTCAAGCATTCCCCCAAACAACCCCTGAAATTTCAGTTTGTTAAGAGTGCTGAGAGTTGTTAGGAGACCCATATCCCTTCCCCCACAGAACTATAGTTCTCAGAATTCCCTGGGAAGGGAATCAAAGACCTATAAGAGAGGTGCCTGCTTAAAAATCATGGTCATGCCCCCACCAGCCCCATCTTCAGTTGCCTTTCATGGAGTATATCACTACTCCTGCATTTTTCAGCAGCTGACATTCTGAAGCATAACTGCCCCTGACCATGGAGGAAAGGCATAGCCATCATAGCTAGTAGCCAGACAACAACAACAAAACTTCAACCCAGATCACCAAGTCATTAAGGAAAGACCAAAAAAAGCACTGAAATCTTTAATGCTGCTCAGATTTTACATTGGAGCACAACCTGGAAGGAGTCAAACAATGGTCTGTTATTGAGCCAGCTTCTGGTTGCAAAAGGAGGAGAACTCGTGGACAACCTTCCAGGGGCATCACCAGGGACAAAAGTGAGGACCACCAAAGCGAAAAGGGGGTAAAGGATAGACATGACTACCTTTGTACAGTAGGTTGCAATCTAGCCTTGCAAATGTCAGAGGGTTTGACACATCCTCATGGAGTGGGTGGCCAGGGAGTGGCCTAGGGAGAGTCCAGATTGAAAGGTCTGTAGGGATGCATTTGGCTCCTGAGACTGAAGTTCCCCACCCTTGCTGATGCAGGTGGAAGCAGTTTCTGTGGCTGCAGCAGCAATTTTTCTGGGCAATGCGATAATGGACTACAGCTCCATCCATTTGTAGACCCATGTTCACACCAACGTTTCTTTACATGGGCTGTGTTCTGCAGATAGCCAAAGCTTCTTGAATACCATGGGGGATGATTATGTGAATCAGACCTAAGTTTTCTGAAATTCAATCATGCACGTATTCATTATTTATCAGGTATTTTAGTGCCCTGCCGATATGACCTTTGTAAGATAGTTGATTTCTCACAATTTTTGATATTTTATCCATCTACTAGAAGAAAATAGAGCCCTCATAGGTTGTATTTATTATGTCTGGTTTATTCAGGCTATGAGTCCTGTTGATACCAATTTCTGGTTGTGTCTGCTTTACTTTCCTGTACTCACTGCTGCAATTTTTACTGATGTATGCAAATAAAGGAATAATTCACCGTGTTATTATTTTCCGTATTTGCTTATAGCATTAACAGCAGGCTGTAGACTGTACCATAAAATAGGGGAAAGGAGCAAATCAACTAGTTGAGCTCCTCTTCTGGTCTCTGTTCTACCAAACCAATGTCTTTTGTTCTGGTTGCTTCCCAAAACAGCCCATTAATAATAATAATAATAATAATAATAATAATAATAATAATAATAATAATAATAATTTTTTCTCCTCCACATCAACTGTCCTGTGGGGAATATGGTGGGAGAGAGCTGGAGAAGGGCAAGTGAAGACCACCTCAAGGCCTCCTCCATCTGGACAGTCCCCCCACCCCAATGGGTGATCTCCTATTATTTGCCCTGGTGGAAGGATTTTGATTACTTTTAATATGCTGATATTATTTATTGAGTCTTAAAAATATGTAATTGATTGTTACTTGTAAACTGCCTTGGAAGCATTTGTATCCTGAAAAATAGGATGGAAATTGTAATAAATAAAATGAAGTGGGGGTGGCCACCTGAACTTTGCAAACATCCTTTGTAATGTGTATAGTCTGCTGACATCTCTTCGATAAGAAATCACAGTGGAGACTAAGCCATAATGAAAGAAAAATGAAAGAAAATTACATCCTGTTAGGGGACTTGCTCCCACAGATTTTCCAATATACAGAAGGGTGCGTTTAAGAAACTGTTTATTGCTGATAATTTATTATTGTGATACAATGTTGCTAGGAAATTGATCAGCTATATATACTTTTTAATGTACTGAAGGATGGAAAAAGAATTTTTAGCACTATTAAAATAAAGAATGTAGACAATCTACGACAGTGATAACGGTGTCATTTATTTTGAAGCTAACAGTGTCATTTATGTTGAAGCTATGTGTGAAATCTAAGACAGATATTTATGGTTGTAGTGTGTGCTTTTAACTGGGCAGCGACTGATTTGATAGGGCTATCAATATGAATTGGTGCAGTTGGTCAAATGACCTTTGCAATCTATTGTGTGTAGGTGATGGATCTCAGGTTTTTACTGCACGCAACACCGGTGTCACATGAATGTCAGGACGCCATGGGCTCCTTCTGTTTGCACTTAATGTTTCCACACAAAAATGTGGAGCTGCATTTATGGCACCCTGAATTGTGGGACAGGGTGTCCGCTGTCATACACAGGTCTGCTTGCAGGCTTTTGTTTGGCCATTGTGATAACTGGACTAGATGGGCCATTGACCTAATCCAGTAGGGCTCTTGTGAAATTAGCATATAAGAGGACTGGAACTAAGCCAGCCAGTGAACTTAAGTGGATGGGTTCGAATGAGAAGGTGCTGGAGTTCTGGAGTGGGATCACTTGCTGGAGATCACTAGCAACCAAGAGTGGTACTGTGCTCATGTCCCACTTGTAAGTTTCCCATAGGCACCTGGTTGGCTGCTATGAAAACAGAATGTCTGAACAGATGCATCTTTAGTCAGAACTGCTTTTGTGCTGCTGGCAATTATTGCTAACAGCAACTCGGAAGCATTTGGTTGTAACCCAGAGGTCTTCCAAGAGGCAAAAGAGAACATTAGTTTCGCAGTCCAATAATCCAAAGCCATTTTCTGACATCCTTTCGGTGCCCAAAATTGAATTGTGACTCCATACCCACCTTAGGTAATTGTAATATGTAATGGAAACAAATAGCTTTTGTAACATCCTCTGGTAGTCTTAGGAAAACGACCCTATTCAAAATGCATAGACATTGGAAGAACTACAAAATGCTACAGTAACACTAACCTGTGTTTAATTGGAATGAACTCAGGGTTGGTGTGATGGGACCGGAGCTGTCCTATTGCATTCTTTCTTTGGTCTCATCGTGCTCAAACTCTGGTGGCACATGTTTATATCTGACAGGAGGGTACCAAGTTTAAACCATTCTCACCCTCTCCTCTCCCCATGACCTTTCAATCTAGAGACTCCCCCAATCCTCTAGGTAAGTTTTGGGGAGTGTGGACATTAGGAAGGGAGAGTGTGGGATGTTTCATTGAGCAAGAAGAACTATTTGCATTTATGGTATAAGTGAATCGGATGCAGCCCATACATGCACACATAGCTGAATATTTTTTTTAATGCACCCAACTTCATGGAGGAAATACAGTGGTACCTTGGGTTACATATGCTTCAGGTTACATACGCTTCAGGTTACAGACTTCACTAACCCAGAAATAGTACCTCAGGTTAAGAACTTTCCTTCAGGATGAGAACAGAAATCATGCTCCGGAGGCGTGGTGGCAGCAGGAGGCCCCATTAGCTAAAGTGGTGCTTCAGGTTAAGAACAGTTTCAGGTTAAGAACGGAGCTCCGGAACGAATTAAGTACCGTATTTTTCGCTCTATAAGACGCACCAGACCACAAGACACACCTAGTTTTTAGAGGAGGAAAATAAGAAAAAAAATATTCTGAATCTCAGAAGCCAGAACAGCAAGAGGGATTGCTGCGCAGTGAAAGCAGCAATCCCTCTTGCAGTTCTGGCTTCTGGGATAGCTGCGCAGCCTGCATTCGCTCCATAAGACGCACACACATTTCCCTTTACTTTTTAGGAGGGGAAAAGTGAGTCTTATAGAGCAAAAAATACGGTACTTAACCCAAGGTAACACTGTATATACAATATTTACTTGTAATCCAATATTCAGCAACCAAACCCTGTGACCAGCTGCTTCATTTTCAGTTATAACATTTTCCTCCTTAGCTATGAAGAGTTAGAAAGATATCTCCTTCTTACTGGAGACTCCAGGCATGACTTTAATACTAATAAATAATTACTCCCTTTGTATATATTCTCAGGAAAACCAAAGGAAAGGACTGTGCCTATTCTGAGCACTGGAAAAATGACACATTAAAGCCTCTAGGAATAACGGCATACAGAATATATCACTTATATGGTGCTTTTTGTCTTCCAAGCACTTTCCTAACATTAGCTAATTAAGTGTAATGACCTCTAAATCTGGTTGCTACTAGCAAGCTACCGAGTGAAACAGCTGTGTGGCTGCTAGACAGAGCTATACATTATAGGAGTTCTGCCCCTGTTCCATTTCTCTGAACATGGCATATGCCACTTGCTGAACTGCTCAGGCTGAGTCATGTTTGCTTGAGAGACATGAACGATGACTTTGATTTTTAATGGGGCAAAATGCATAAATAATGCAAACAGCTATTGGTCCGAAGCAGACTGGGTAGAGGATGGCTAAGGAAAGCTTACGCTACATATTCAGCACCTGTTCTCATTGGGCAGCAATACAGGCCTATGTAACTCGTGATCCACAAAGCAAAACACAGCCTACCAGTAACAGTATTGTGGTCTTCCAGGTA
Organism: Podarcis bocagei; assembly: GCF_964188305.1. NCBI lineage: Eukaryota > Metazoa > Chordata > Lepidosauria > Squamata > Lacertidae > Podarcis > Podarcis bocagei. Next base: position 68,036,937 of record NC_138130.1, on the reverse strand, counting down.
CCTAAACCCTAAACCCAATTGTTGGGGACTTCAAATAACATGACAAGCCGGACTCTGGTTGTTTCATCCATGGTGTAGGCAATGCTGGATTTAGGGTGTGCAGGCAGTCCCCCCCCAACAGGGTACTGAGCTGAGGAGGCGCAAAATTGAGAAGATCCATAATTGAGAAGATTTGGGGACACCACGTTTTGGCCTCACACGGGACACCATATTATGAAAGATTACCAAAGTTTACCCCTGGTGTGGGAGCTGCAGGAGGGAGTGAGGAAGTGAGTGACTGCAGGAACATTTGAATTTCTCTACATTGAAGCATAGTTTGTCTTAAACTGTGGCTTAATGTGACATGTGAACTGGGCCAGGTTGTGCTGGCCTGAGCTAAAGCTCTTAGTGGAATGTCATTCACACAACACTGAAGACAATCCTTCTGTAAGCCAAACGCAATCCATGGGAATTTGTCACCTTCTTCCCCACACCCAGTTTCCAGGGGCTTTCAATTTTCACTCCTCCCTCTCAGAATATTTGCAAAACAAATAACCCACAAAGTTTGGCCCAGGTCAAGTTGGAAGAGATGTGAAACTTATGGTGCTTCTCAACCAGATAGTCTGGAAGAAGTTTTAGTAGGAAGATGTAGCATGGGGCCTGACAATACAAAGCATGATTTTATTCTTGTTGCTTATATAGTAGTTGCTTCATTTCTGTGTTGTTATGTCATTATTATAATGATTTCTTTATTCACATTCTTATAGTATTATTTCCTCATTTATTCACTGTTTGTCTTTGCTGCTGATTATTACATTTGTACTGCCTGGATGGCTCTGCCTTTATGCTTTTGTGTAGTAATTTGGGTTTACTGTATTAATTACCTGTGGTTTCTGTATTGAGTCCTGTGTATCATTAAGCTATTTAATTCATTTCTTTTATCCTCTTGAGTCTGTGGTCCTTGTCCCTGGTTCAGCATTACCCACTGGAATGCAAATTCAGACCCAGATTAGCAGACATCATGGGATAGGTTGTAGCTGTCTAGATGTTATGGGAGCCTTGAATCCCAAGGCTGTATGAGTTCTGTTGTACAAAGTGATGGGCTGACATTTTGCACTGACAGATCTGGATGGCTGTATGATGGGATTACAGACTGACTAGTATAATGTCATTTAGTAGGTTTTTATTTGATCAATATGCTGTATTGTATTTGATTTCTACATCACTTTGAGATTCTTTTGATTATAAAGCAATCAGGAACATTTCCAAATAAAGAAATAACAGACAAGCACACACACAGTAGCAACCGTGCTGCATCTCTAAACATCTACTTCAGTCCCATCTCCAAGTCAGGCTTTCCCAGAGTTTGGCCACAGCAAGTTAAATATGCATGCACTGTTCTGATACAATGCAAGTCTCCTGCATATTCGGTTGTATTCCATGCTGCTGTTCCACTCACTCAACAGACTTCCACTTGCACAATAGAACTTCCCCTTCATTTCCTCTTTTCTCCTGTGCAGCGTCCCGCGCATTCTCTGCTCAATGTGTTGGTGGAATTTTTGCCACTATGGGACAGTTGGGAGGTTTTGTGGAGCAGATCTTTTTGGGGGTGGAGAACACAGAGAGAGAAGAGGAAGGGGGAGTCCCATTACATAAGCAGAACACCAATTATGCGGGGTTCCGTACAAACCATTGTTATTGGGTATTCATTCACAAGCCCCAAATTCCAAGTAGTAAATGAACCTTTCTATCTGTACATTCTTCCATCTGTTTTGGCAAAGAGAATTCAAAGATCCTATTTATTTAGTCTTAGTGCGCAAATGCAGCTTTCCAGCACAAAACGATAAACAAGAGAGTTCACAGACTGAAAACAAAACAAAACAAAATGGCCACGCTAACCATGGTAAGCAAAGCGCCTGAGAAATATCAACAATAAGATGTAGACTTCAAGAAGCAAAATAGCAATAACTGTTGTTCTACTCAGAAGCGCAGCACACACACACACATCAAAGTCTTGCCACCCAAACCTTGAAAGGGAAGCAGGCAGTCAAGTCTCCACAGGAATAAAGTTCCTATACTGGATGCTACCGAAGAGAAGACACTATATATCACAACTAACTATTAGGGTTGGGAGTAACAATTGGTTTATTTTGTTTCTTATTGTGAATCTACCCAATTAGGATTTCCCATAATGATACAGGAATTGAAATACAGCTTCTTCAGAACTTTCACATGTCTGAATTTAATGGAAACTCCATATCTCCCCCCCCCCACCCTAGTGAGTACATGGCTGAGGAAGGACCTTCAGAGGCTGACACAGAAACATTCACACCATGGATTCAATTTTATATGGAAACTTACATAGCTGCCATACTGGTCTATGCAAATAAAGAAAGTTTCAAGAAAGTTTGTTATTAGTTTCATCTTTGCTCTACTTTCAATGATACAACTAACCAGTCAGAAAATGCTGCTTTTAAATATAGATAGATACATATAGATATAGATGTTTTAATTAAGAAATGCTTTCAATTATTTATGACAATTTTAGAGCGGAAAATGTAAGTCACTTGTTAGCTTTTTATTATATGAAAATGAATCACTCATTTCTTGTTTTATTCTCAGATAAAAGCAAACTTTTATTTGGGCTGCAGCTGAGCATGATTAGAAATAATTTATCTAAAAGTGATAGTCCAAATGAAGCTGAGATCACATGAAAAACCCCCACAAAATCCCATTTACTTCAAATAGAATAAAATATTGACACTTTAGGAAGTTTTACCATTAAGTTTTTCTCTCTCTCCATTGTCTGAGTCAATCAAAATGTCCCTAAAGAACTTCTTGCTGAAGGAATTGCTGAAACAATTAATAGAAGTGGAATACAAAAAGGGAGGTGTGAGGAGGTCGTTGGAAAAAAGCGAATGAAAGATAAGATATTGAAAATGTTTGAGGTGTTTTTAAATTGTTTTTGTTTGTTTTTGTTTTGTTTTGTATGTAGTGTTTTTGTATTGTATTTGTATTGTTCTTTTTTATTTTTTTGTTTGTAGTGTTGTGTTGAAACTGTTTGAAAAGTAATAAATATCATTAAAAAAAAAGAACTTCTTGCTGGTCCTGCAGGATTTCTGCTGAATTTTTGCCCTTCAAAAAATAATGGAAACATCACAAAACAGTTCTCTCTATAGTTTACACAACTGGAAGTTTCAAAATCTATCAGATGGGTGTACATACCATACCATACCATTGCTTCATGCCTCCTTCTTCACACTCAAGGAACAGCTCAGAAGGATGCCAGATCAAGAGGCTGTGGGTAAGGAATTATTTTCCCAAGAGTCACTCTGGGACACTGTGGGAAATTTAAAAGAGTAGCTCAACCCAACTGCCCAGGGCTGCTTTGGACACTGACACAACACACAGGCAAGCCCACCAGTACTCACTGATAGGGATAGGGTGGCCACTTAGTCATTGCCAAGTGCATCATCAAAAAAGAGGGTAACAGAGGGGTGCATAATATTTGCTTATGTTAATTTACATTACAGATGCAAATGATTACTATAATTTAAATAGAAACACAAGGAATCTCACCATTGGAAGGAGGGCTATGAGTGGGTGACCTGTGTGCCTTCTTAGTCTGCTCTCCAGGTGCTAAGTATCTGTGGACAACTTCAAGGTTCCTGCTTTCTCTTCTTATGGTCTGGGCAGCCCTTCAAATAGAGTGTTGTCCTCTGTAAATTCAGTCACATGGCCAAGCTAGGGAGGTGAACCACCACTTTGCTAAGCTCCTCACTCCATCCCACCTTGTTGGAGTGAAGTGGAATCACTTGCAAACACAGGCCTTTAATCACTCAGCATGTCTACTAAGGTAGCATATCCTTAAAGATCATACTAAGAAGAAGAAACAAAAATTTAGAAGCACTGCCTTTAAAGGAGCAGGGTAGCCACCTGCTTTTCCAGAACTCGCCCAGATTTTTTCACAAACTGTAAATGCTGCAAATAGCTTTCATTTAAACGGCATGAAATCTGCTCAGACAAAATACAAGGTGACAGAACCTCATTTACATCATGACAAGTTGTACTATGATATTTATTCACAATTATTATGTGTTGATGAATATCTGTCATATAAGTACAAGTTTACAAAACATTAATTTCCCCCAATTACCGGTGGGAAATCATGTATAAAATAAAATATAGTATGCTACAATGCTAACACCTTTGTTATTTTTCCCTTAGGCGAAATCTACACTGCTATTTCAATTTTAAACCATATAATTCACTATCTATTAAAACGGTAAGCATTGTAAAAACTTTGATCATTAAAGATTTATGAAGTAAGAGAACAAACAGCTCTAATGGGAGGTAGTTTTGATACATGGGAGGCAAATGGGTGGCTGGGGGAATTTGTAGTGGAATCTGAGCTGCTCATGTCCACAACACAATTGTTCACTCAAGCAAATATGGAAGATTAGGAAGGCATCATCTGGCAGCTACTGATGCCAGATATGAATTGAACCCTTAAGCCAGCATAAAAAAACTTGTTCCCTCTCAACTGGTGATCTCAAGAGGCGTTGGTCAAAGATTATGATGATTTACTGAAGAAAGGAAGGCAATTACCTTCATAATATGGGATGGATGGATCCACTGACAACACTCACATACCCAATGCAGAAATATCATTCAGCCATAATTTGTGCTGTTCAAAATTTGTTGAGTAGTAGCACAATTCCAAACCCACCACCTCAATTTCTGACCATTTCTCTGTGGTTGCTGACTTGCCTGTGTGCAACGGCCATATTTACAAGCCATGGAAGTGACGGCTGGCCACTCTAATATCTACCTCTGTATGAGTAGAAGCCTTCACGCATACACAGACCTGTGTGGGAGAAACCACAAGGAGATCAGCACCAATGAGGCTAAAGGTACAAATCCTGTGCAGGGACTGATTCAAATGAAGAGTACCCTGTATATTACCTATGTACCTCTATGCATTCATGCATACCTACATCTGAATTTATTTATTATTTAACAAAATGTATATACCATGTGACTACAGCGAAACATCTAAATGGTTTTCAAAAATGATTAAAGTCATCAATAAAAACATTTAAAGACTTCAAGCGAAAATATCAAGGCATTGATGTGTAAGAAAGCAGCTTGGACAAGGTTCCTGTCCAAACAGCATACCATTGCGCTTAATGTGATGAGAGTTGCTTGAAGGGTCCAGGCACAGGCGGAAGTATCATATTTGATAATCCCAACCCAGCCACAACAGATATCCTATTTCAAATTGCTATCCCAGGCCTTCTTTTCCCTTACCTGAAAATGTCAACAGTATACATAAATCTCTTCCCCCATATGTATGCTATCAGGCAATCTCCAATCCTTCCCTTCACAATGCTGTTTCCTTTCCTGTCTGCCTAGTGACACTTGAAACTGTAATTATGTTTGGGAGGAAAAGTAGCAGAAGTAAATTATGCAGAGATATGCTTCATAAAGTGAGATGATAACAGCATTTTTGAGCAACAGAATGTTGACAAAAATGAGCATTCCATTTTATTAGCAACTGGGAGAATATATATATATATATATATATATATATATATATATATATATACGCGCACGCAGGTGCTTTGCAGATGTTTCTCTCTAAAATGTAACAAGCCCATAAAATGCATTTATAAATAATGAGGTAAGGACCGGCTATTAGAAGAAAGAAATATGAAGATCATAAAGTGAAAAGCCACAGAAATACTTGTTGGCAGAGAGGGCTGTTTCCCGCCTTGGTAGGAAGAATCAAAAGCAAGCTTTATAATTAATCAAGCATATTATGGAATCTCACCCTATAAAATACTGTTCTCAACATGGCCAAGAAACAGAATTCAAGACGGGAGGTGGCATGCTGAGAACAGCAGCCTTAGGTCTCAGATGTCAGATGGGAGCACCAGGATCAGATAGAACATTTGGCCCCTTATCTTCCTAGTGTCTCAAAGAAATCCCTTTAATTTTCCCACATGTAAGTTCATGGTTCCCTTTCACTCCTGTGGGAGAAGGTGAAGCAGTGCACTTGATAGTGTTAAATTGAGGGCACCAGTCCCACAGTCATGGCATCTTCTCATAATCATTGTCTCCCACGATGTACAATCCTAACCAACATAAGAAAAACAGTTGACTAGCTATTATTTTATTTCACGGTTATAGCATATGCCTCACCCCCAGTGAATTTCACTTTCTGCACATGATATTTCTTTCTTCTAACTGCCAGTACTAATTTCAACCAAGTGAGCACCCAGTCATAACCCTGTTGTAAAGCAACATATCATAAATCAACATATCATAAATCAACAACACTGTTTACCTGAACAGCCATATTCTCACCCACATCTTCACATCTAATACTAGTGAATATTTCACAATTCTTCAACAGCACCATGTATGCAGAATTTGGATGTGTGCACAGAATCTGACATACTGAGAGCATAAAGTTTCTAATATTTAAGGCTTTAAGAATAGCCTTGATGATGTTCAACAGTGCTTGGTAAAATCTCAAAAACTGGAAGAGCTCTGGAGCATGCAATAGCTATTACATGGATTTAAATACCCTTACCGGAAAATGTGGTTGGTATCCAAAACTCATGCTAATAGAACAGAGCTTTCTCCTCCTCTCCTCTCCCTTGCAACCCCCACCCAGCTCCTGATGCTGCTTTGGTTATAACCCAGTATAAATAAATCTCAGCCACCATGAGCCAAAAATGTCTTCCTACCTCTTCTGCCCCATTCTCTGCTTCTGAAAGTGGGGAGGCTGTTTCTGCATGTTTCAAAGGTGGGATGGAAAAATATTTTAAAATCTCGGGAGGTTATTGGCCTGCTGCTGCTGCTGCTGTAGTAACTCAAAAAAATGTATGCTGATTATACTCATGGAAATGTATCAGGACAGCTAAACCCAGCAGCTCAATAGAAGGTTTTCAGTACAGACACCCCAATTAATGAACTCTGTTCTCCCTTAGAGAAGATCAGTATTGGTACTCTATAGTTGTCACTGCCAATGGGGGGGGCAGGGGGAAAGGTTTTCTCACTCAGGTTTTTTGTTAAAGTTTCGTTTCAAAATTGTGCCTCCGCTGCACCTTCACACTTGGTACCTGCATTGCTTAATGATGGTGGGGTGTTTTATAGACCTGTCCTTTAACTGTATAGAATAGTTTTAATGTACATGGAATGATTGTTAGTTTGTTTCTGAATAAACGTTTTGTATGCTGCCCTTGGATTTTAACATAGTATGCAATCAATCACTGCAAGGATAAATTAAAATTTATAAAATTAACTGAATGCATGCAGATAGAGCTCGTAAGGATCAGGGGCCATGGTTTTCCAGGGTGTCCAAATGTGAAAAGCCCTACACACATATCATTGTATGCAGGTTGGAGAACATTCTTGCACTGTACCCATCATGCATGGCCAACAGACACATGGAAGGAATGCAGGAGGGGGAAATGGAGAGATCTTCTGTATCTAGACCACAGTAGCAATTCATTGAATTCCACTCTAAGAGAACACACATACATAAATTCCCTTGATTCACATCTTCACTCAGTGCCCAAGAACACTGTTATCATGAAACTTAATGAAGGTTTAGAACCCTGTGGGGAGATGACAAATTGATGGGTCATTAGCTGCTTCATTTACTTTGAAATAGAACATGCAGGGAAGTGAAAAACACAAAGTATTTGTTTTTGGCTGAGATAGCTGCCAAGATGTGGGAAAGTCATTGATGCATACAGGTACCTCTGCTTTTCTTGTTTCTGAAGTGTTGGTTGTTGCCAAAGGCAACCTATGTGTAAAAAGACTGCAATCCTAACAGTGTCTACTCAAAAGTAAATCCTATTGAATTCCCAGTGGAGTTAGGATTTCAGCCTTAATATGCTTCCTACAGTGGATTTTTTGATCCAATGGAATGCATCCCTCCTGTATTGTTCTTTTCACATGAAAGTAAGTGGTCTCTCTTGGTACCTGTGCATTTTATCAATGATCCTTTGTTAAAGACCAAGACTCTGTGGAACGGGAAGAACCATCTGGATTTGAAGGCTCATTCTGACCACTCTACAACTTCATTTTCAAAGTTAATTTAAATTTAAAATTACTTTCTTTCCCTGTCCCTGAAGTTTTCTTGACTATACCATCTGTCCCTGATTCATGAGTGAGGAAAACAAGAGAGTATTATTTTTTCCACTTTCGAACTCAGAACTCAAACTCTACACTTGATTATATTTGACCTTATGACATGTTTGTCTTGAACTGTGAAATCAAGTTAGCAAGAAAGATTGCAGTCCTAATCCCATTTACCTGGAAGTAAGCCTCACTGAATTCATTGAGAGTTACTTCTGAGTAGGCATGATGAGGTTTGCATAATGGATTTCTTTTTTTTTTTTATAAAGATTTTTTATTGCGTTTCTTTTCATAGATTAACAAATTTGTTTACATGGCAACATTCAAGAAACATTTTTTATATATATATATAAGGAAAAATAAAAACAAGAAAAAATATTATGAAACTTTCCTTAACATCTTTCAGCAATTCACTTTTGGACCTCCTCGCATCCTCTCAGCATTGCATTCATTGTTCTAGCCAGTTCAGCAATTTGTTATCTTGTTTCCCATCTTATTATACCTTTAAATGTATTATGTTACCAATTTCAAAAAATTGTAATTTAGTTTTGACATTCTTAATAAACATAATAATTTGTTTCAAATATTTCTCGTTTTTTCTATCAAAACTTACTTTATCATTTCTTAAAATAAATTGCGGAAACATAACATTTCTTAATCGTGCGCTATCTTAACATTCAAACAACTTATAATGTTTTTGCAAATAGTCCTTAAATTTTTTCCAGTCCTCCTCCATAGTTTCTTCGCTCAGATCTCGGATTCTGCCAGTCATTTCTGCCAACTCCATATAGTCCATCAACTGCGTCTGCCAGTCCTCCAGTGTGGGTAAATCTGGTGTTTTCCAGAACTTAGCGATGAGAATCCTAGCTGCTGTGGTTGCATACATAAACAAGGTTCTGTCCTTCTTTGGCACCTTCCGGTCCACCATGCCCAAGAGAAAGGCCTCTGGTTTCTTAGAGAAGGTATATCTAAATACCTTTTTCAGCTCATTATGTATGATTTCCCAAAAGGCCTTTACTTTCGGGCAGGTCCACCAGAGGTGAAAGAATGTCCCTTCTGCCTCCTTGCATTTCCAACACTTATTATCAGAAAGATGATATATTTTAGCCAGCTTGACTGGAGTCATGTACCACCGGTATACCATTTTCATAATGTTCTCTTTCAAGGCACTACATGCCGTGAATTTCATACCGGTGTTCCATAACCTTTCCCAGTCTTCAGACATAATGTTGTGTCCCACATCCTGTGCCCATTTTATCATAGCAGATTTAACTGTCTCATCCTGTGTGTTCCATTTAAGCAGCAAGTCATACATCCTCGAAAGTACCTTAGTCTTTGGTTCTAGCAGCTCCGTCTCCAGTTTCGATTTCTCCAACTGGAAACCCACTTTTCTGTCCATTTTAAATACCTCTTGAATTTGAGCATAATGTAGCCAATCTCGCACCTTACCTTTTAATTTGTCCTGGCTTTGGAGCTTCCAGTTATCTCCAACTCTTTCAATCAGTTCCCAATACTTTGGCCAGTAGGCCTCCATATTGGGCTTTTTTTTAGAAATCTTGGCTTCCACAGGTGATAACCACCTCGGGGTCTTGCTTTCTAATAAATCCTTGTACTTCATCCAGACGGCAAAAATTGATTTTCTGACAATATGATTTTTAAACAATTTATGGACCTTCGCCTTGTCATACCACAAGTATGCATGCCAACCATACACATTATCAAACCCTTCCAGATCTAGGACATCGGTGTTTTCCAACAGGAACCAATCCTTCAACCAGCAGAAGGCTGCAGCTTCATAGTACAACCTTAGGTCCGGCAGGGCAAACCCCCCTCTTTCTTTTGAGTCGGTTAGTATTTTAAATTTTATTCGGGGCTTTTTGCCCTGCCAGACAAACTTAGAAATATCCTTCTGCCATTTTCCAAAACATTCCATTCTGTCCACGACCTGAAGGGTCTGAAATAGAAATAGCATTTTAGGCAAAACACACATCTTTATAGCTGCGATTCGGCCTGACAAGGTAAGTTTCAATCTTGACCAAATATCCAAGTCTTTTTTAATTTCCAACCAACATTTTTCATAGTTATCTTTAAAAAGGTTTAAATTTTTAGTGGACAAGTATACCCCCAGGTATTTCACTTTTTTAACCACACTTAGCTCTGTCTCTTTCTGATACTCCTCTATCTCTGTAGGTGTCAGATTTTTGACCAAAACCTTAGTTTTTTGTTTGTTTAACTTAAATCCCGCCACCCGACCAAACTCCAAAATAAGTTCCAAAACTCTTTTTGTACTAGATACTGGCTCCTGTACTGTCAAGACTAGGTCATCTGCAAAGGCTTTCAGTTTGTATTGTTTCGCTCCGACCTCTATACCTTGCACCAGCTGGTCCTCCCTAATCATCTTCAGCAATACCTCCAGAACAGAAATAAATAGCAGAGGGGATAAAGGGCACCCCTGTCGTGTCCCTTTTTCAATTCGAAGTTCCTCCGATACCACATTGTTCACTATCAGTTTAGCTTTTTGTTCTAAATAGATTGCTTCTAATCCATTTTCAAACCCCCGTCCCACTCCCATCCCTTTCAAGTTCTTCTTCATAAACATCCAAGAAATGTTGTCAAATGCTTTCTCCGCATCAATAAAGATTAAAGCAGCCCTTGTATTTCTAATTCGCAACAGCTCCAAAATATCAATGATGTTCCTGGTATTGTCCGACATGTGTCTACCAGGGAGAAAGCCTGCTTGGTCCTTGTGAATTACTTCATTTAATACATTTTTAAGTCTACTTGCTAAAATGTCTGCAAAAATTTTGTAATCCACATTCAGGAGTGAGATGGGACGGTAGTTCTTAAGCTGAGTCTTTTCCCTTTCTGACTTGGGAATCAATGTGATAAATGCTTCTTTCCACGTTTCCGGTGCCTTCCTCCCCTCCATGATCTGGTTACAAACCTCCAACAACGGTTGTATCAAGAAATCCTTCAAAGTTTTGTAATATTTGGAGGTGAGTCCATCCGGGCCTGGAGATTTGCCCAGCTGCATGTTTTGGATGGCACCTTCAATTTCCTGTTGAGTTATTTTGCTGTTAAGAATTGATCTTTTATCTTGACTTATTTTAGGTAGTCCATTTGTTTCCAAAAATTGGTCCATTTCCGGTTCTTTCTGAGGCCCCTGTGCGTAGAGCTCTTTGAAATATCTGTGGAAGCACTTTCTTATTTCTTCTGGTTTCTGAACTATTTTTCCTTGAATCTCCAGATTTGTAACCGTATTTAACTTTTGTCTTTTTTTCAGCTGCCAAGCCAGCAACTTTCCACATTTATTTGCTGATTCAAACGATCTCTGCTTCATTTGTTTGATTTTCCACTCAATCTCTTGATTGATCAGTTTCGAATATTGTGCTTGATGAAATTTGATCTCTCTTAGCACCTCTTTAGATTTCGGTTTGGTTCTCAATTTTTTCTCTCCTTCACTTATTTTCTCTAAAATTTTTTCTTTTTTTCCATTCCAATATTTTCTTTTTATCGAATTCTGTTGAATCAGAAACCCTCTCATTACAGCTTTACTTGCATCCCAGATTGTTCTTTTCTCCACCGTAGTGTTCAAATTTATTTCAAAGTAGTCCTTTAGTGTTTTTTGGGCCTTCTTCACAATCTCTTGATCTCTTAACAAGGTGTCATTCATTCTCCATCTGAAGGATCCAGTTGGGAAAAGTCTCAGTTCCATTTTTATGGCATTGTGGTCGGAGCAGGTTTTTGGGCAGATTTCCACTTTTCTCGTTTTCGGAGCCAGCCCTCTAGATATCCAAATTTGGTCGATTCGTGTCCATGACAAGTGGGCCTCAGAAAAGAAAGTTCCTTCTTTACCCAAGGGGTTCTTTGTCCTCCAAATGTCAATCAAGTCCATATTGTCTGTCATTTCAAAGAAAGTTTTAGGGAGTCTGCCATCTGTTGTTAAGTTTTGATTTTGGGATTTGTCCATATTTGTAGACACCACCCCATTCATATCTCCCATCACAATAATATTAGCATAGTCCAAATAGTCCATCATTGTCTCATGCAGCTTCTTGTAGAATTCTGATTTTCCATCATTTGGCGCGTAAATTCCTAATATCAAAATCTTTTCCCCTTGTGTTTGAATTTCAATTGCGAGGATTCTTCCATGATCATCTTTAAATAAAAATTTTGGCGACAGGTTCTCCTTTGCATAAATTACAACACCTCTTTTTTTAACTTTATCTGATGAGATAAATTCTTGACCAAGTCTTTTATTAATTAATACTTTCCTGTGGAGCCTAGTCACATGTGTTTCTTGCAAACATATTACATCCAATTGTTCTTTTTTTAGGATATGAAATATCCTTCTCCTTTTTTCCGGAGAATTCCCGCCATTTATGTTCCAACTAAGTAGCTGCAGAGACATCCTGTTCTATTTAAGATGTTCTTAAGATGGGGTGTCTTCCTTTTGTTCAGATCCCGAAGGTATAGGCGTTGGCCCACTTCCGGGCGGTGCTGGTGCTGGTAAAACTGGAAACCAATCCGCTCCTTTTTGGAGATCTTCTCCGTGGTCGTGAAGGAACCTTTGGTTATCTTCAGGTGTTCTTATTTTAACCTTCCTTTCTTTGTAGGTGAAGGATAATCCCTGTGGAAACTCCCACCTATAGGGGATTGCGTTGTGTCTCAGCAATTTTGCTAATTCTGTATAGGTGGCTCTAAGGTCCAGCAGCTGCCTCGGGATATCTCTGTAAATTTCCACTCTTTTGTCTTGTATTTCAATTGCTTTTTTGAAGTGAAGGCCTAGGATCTTGTCTCTCTCTTCCTTTGTTCTTAAAATTATCAAGCAGTCTCTGGATCTGTCTTTCCTTACCAGTCTTCCCAATCTATATGCCGAGACAATCTTAAAATCCGTGTCTTCCTTTAAACCCCAGAACTTCGAGAATTCCTGTGTTAAGTATCCAATCAAATCTCCTTGCTCGAGTTCTGGAATACCTCTCAATTTGATGTTGCTCTCACGATTTTTCAGTTCCACCATTGACAGATAGACTTGTTGTTCACCCACCTGTTTGTGCAGGGGCCTAACTTCTCCTTTTATTTCTTCAACCTCTTTTTGTAGGACTCCCACTTTCTGGATTGCTTCTCCAGCTAATTCTCGGTTTTCCGCTGTTGCTCCTTGCAATTTCTCTATGGCTTGCGTGTGCTGGGAAACTTGGTCAGTCAGTTTTTGGATCGAGGAAGTTGCTTTATCTATCTTCACAGACTGATCGTCCACCTTCTGATTTAAACTTGATAGTTGCTCCAATATTTGTTTTAATAGTGTGTCTGACCCACCTGCTGCCATATCTTCCTCAGTGGACTTCTCAGTTATTTCCCCTTGTTCTCTATGAGACACCAGTACAGCTGGAACCGACGAACGGCGTCCTTGGGTCAATGTTGTTTGTACAAATTGTGCTGGTCTTCTTTCCTTTTCCTTTTCTTTTTCCTTAGCTTCTTTAGTTTCCTTTGCTTTAGACGCTCTTGTTCTCCCTGCACCACTCATTACACATCTGTCAATGTTCAAGGTCAAATTGTCTATTGTTCCATGGGAAAGACAAATTCAGGAGTAAACAGCCAGTGAGATGGAATTCAAAACAAAAGTCAGTTCCCAGGATTTTATAATCCGAAAGCCCTGTAGGGGGAGTGCCACCCAATTTCAAAGACAAGGAAGGAAGTAATCCGCCATTGAAGTTCCAAATTGTTTCAAAACAATAAATTCGTTAATCCAAAAGTCCCTTCACAAATTCAAGATCTCCCAAAGCACCTTTTATAAATCGACAAAGTTTCACGAAAGGTGCTTGTAACAGTATCCCAATCAGTCTTTTCTGCTCAAATGTAACAATTACTTTCTAGCACAGTTTGCAACTGTTTCCGCAGTTTGACACAGTCTCTCTCTCTGGCAGCCCGACAATCTGGCTCTTTAAAAGTACAGCCCAAAGAAGAAAAAAGATAGGAGGAAAGTCACCATCTGCTGCTTCTTTTAGTCAATGTCCATTTCCACCTTGAGCTCAATAAAAAAGGCAAATTTTATAGCACGAAAAAGTTTAAACTTCCCAAAGTCCCGTTTCAAATGCTTCCGTTTCTAAAAGCTTTGCTTTGATCTTGTCAGCAATGTCGGAAGACGGACTTCCCTTTTCTCGTCTCCCGCTTTCAGCCAAATTAACCGAATTTCTTTGCCAAATTTTAAACCCCTTTACTCACGGGTATGTTGCTTGCAGTTTAGCGTTGATTTTAGGAAGAAGGATCAGCGCTCATCTGTAACAGCCGCGCGGCTTCGCTTCCGCGGAAAGAGCGATGAACTCACAGCACCGCTACCCCTCCTTCACTCCGGGTCTCCTTACGGGGTCCCTTCTGTGCTTTCGGAGCAGCTTCTGGTGCCCGCCGAGTCCCACGGCCACGGGCTCACTCTACCCGTGGTTTATCTTGATGGGTCGTCGCTATGCCGCAGCGACCGACCCTTTTCCGCGGAGCCCCTCTTCAGAGCCCGAAGAGGACCGCCATTACAGTTTCGCGCCGCCCCCGGAAGTCTGATTTCTGATTAGCCATTAGACACTTCATTACCTTTGTCTTTAATGTGCCACATGGTTCTCTGTAGTTTTTGCCTTATAAGACTTACAAGGCCACTCTTCTGAAAATTCATTGACTTTGAAAGGGAACACATAGAGAAGGTAACTGATTTGTAAATATCTCTTGATGGCTAAGATATGCATGTCTATTGTGTGCTATGTAAAGTGTGTGTTGAAAGTGCATATATTTCCATATCAACAGATGACAAAATGGAACACAGACTTGTGCAAACTAAAATGATTGCAGCAGAGTGTAAACTTAAAGATGAAAGTGCAAATGAATATTGGAGTAGATTGAGGCATGTCAATGTATCCGCCTGTCAAAAATTGCAGGACACTGAAAATCGTAAAGCAGACCCAGGGATGTGTTGAAAAAGCAAGCTGATCATGAAAGTTGTCTGTTTCGCTTTAGGCAAAATCCTCAACAAACAAATATACCGGTACATCTTTCAATACTGAACTATAAGAAGGCATACATGTCTTCAACCCCCCCCCCCCCATAACAGAGGCATACAGTACTAATTAAGGAATAAATACATGTCAAATCAATTAAAAGAATAGAAGAATAACTTACTCATCTTCAAAATTTGTAGTGTGCAAAGCTGTTCGGCCCCAGACACACTGACCAGATGTCTGGAAGCTGTGGCTGGATGGTTACGTGGGAGCCGGTTGAAGTTAAATCCTTCGAAGACAGAGGTCCTCTGGCTGGGGCGGGACGATATGGGATCGAGGGGGCAACTCCCATCTCTTGCGGGGGTGCAATTAGTGCCAGCACCGGCCGTTAAGAGTTTGGGTGTAATCTTCGATACCTCCCTTTCTATGGAGTCGCAGATTACAGCTATAACAAAGGCGGCATTTTTTCATCTCCGCCAAGCTAAGCAGTTGGCCCCTTATCTCTCTCGTCCTGACCTAGCCACGGTGATCCATGCGACGGTCACCTCCAGACTGGATTATTGTAACTCGCTCTACGTGGGGCTGCCCTTGAGACTGACCCAGAAACTCCAGCGGGTGCAGAATGCCGCGGCGAGACTCCTTATGGGGTCTTCGCTGCGAGACCACATTCATCCGGTATTATACCAGCTGCACTGGCTCCCGGTGGAGTACAGGATCAGGTTTAAGGTGCTGGTTTTAACCTTTAAAGCCCTATACGGCCTAGGACCCTCGTACCTACGGGACCGCCTCTCCTGGTATGCCCCACAGAGAAACCTACGGTCTGCAAATAATAACATCCTCAAGGTCCCAGGCCTCAGAGAGGTTAGGCTGGCCTCAACTAGAGCCAGGGCCTTCTCGGCTGCAGCTCCAACCTGGTGGAATGCTCTGTCAAAAGAGACTAGGGCCCTGCGGGACCTGACATCTTTCCGCAGGGCCTGCAAGACAGAGTTGTTCCGCCAGGCCTTTGGTCAGGGCGCAGCCTGACTCCCTCCTCTGGCAACCTGCACATAATTCTGCTTAATTGGTTGCCATCAATTTGATTTAATTAATTTTTATAATGAAATATTTTTAGATTGTGTGATTATTATTTGATTGTTGTTAGCCGCCCTGAGCCCGGCTGTGGCTGGGGAGGGCGGGATATAAATAAAATTTATTATTATTTATTATTATTTCTGAAAATTGTCCTTCATATAACCTTTCATTTATAAAAGAGGAAAAGCAAAACTAAGAATTAGGCAACTGAACCAAAACTTTAATTGAAATGTGCTGAATTGCTCTAATATATTGGTACAGTTTTCATACTGGCAATTGTGAAGGTGGAGTCGCTTGGTCAAGCTGATATATAGAATAGCTAAAAGGAAATGTTTCTGCAGACCAAATTAATTAATGGAACAGCATTCCTTGTTATGATATGTAGTGATGGCCACTACATCAGATGGCTTTTTAAAAAACAGCTACACAAATTCATGAACATTAAGTCTTTCGATGAATATGAACCATGACATTTTGAGAGACTCCCCTGTTTAGATTTAGAGGCAGAGCACCCAAGCTTGCTAGGAGCAATCAGCAGGCTATGGCAGGTAGGGAAGCTGAATGTGGCCCTCTAGATCTCTCTACCTGGCCCTTGGAACTCTCCCTAGGCTACACCCCTCCCCAGCTCTGCTTTGCACCCCTAGCATCTTTGCCTGGCTAGAAGGTGTCTTTGAACTCTGATAATGCCTCTTGCTTGTGGATGGCGCTGATAGAGAGACATGTGTAAAGAAACAAGAGAGTGATACAAAGGTAAAATTATATTTGTTGCTCTACCTGCTTTTGCCTCTGGCCTCACCTGGTCCTTGCAAAGATGCCCAGAAGGAAATGTAGCCCTTGGGAGAAAAAGGTTCCATATCCCTTTGTATGGTTAGTACATCTTGCACAGCCAATGAGCTCCCTAGTTGCCTCTGGGTGGTCACTGAATGGAGACAGAATGTTGAACTACGGAGTTCCTTGTTTTAATCCAGTAAGTCCATTCTTACACTGTTATGATGATGCATCATAACAAATGTAATTTCTTCAGTTATGTTGCTGTTATGTGAAAAGGGAGTTTCAGCACTGATGAGAGACATTCATTTATTCACAGGGTGCTTCTAAATGTTGGATGTATATTAAGGCTCCCTTTTTTTAAAAGCAGCCATAATTTCAAGGACAGGCACATTTTTATTACATCACCAGGTTAGTGGCTCCCATGTTTCTTTCTCCCTAACAGGTGATGTGATGCTTGTAAACAAAAGATGTCCCAGTGTAATCGGGAATACAGGATAAAATTTAATAAGCATACCATGTAATGTCATTCACCAGGGAAATCAACAATAAACACATTCGCTACCTTCTGGGGACTCATCAGCTGGAAATGACAATGAAGGAAAAACATCCCAGCTGATCCACAAAGAAAACAAATGTGGTTCTAGGATATGTTAAATGTCTTATCCCCAGATACATTGAATGCCACTTAAAGGCACTAGTAAGGTCTCTGTCTTGGGACATTTAGATGACAAAAAAATGTAATGTATTAAAACTAAAATCATTGCAGAACTGGAGGGAGCACCATATGTCAATAGATTTTGACACACTTAGCCAAGCATAAGAAAGCTATGGTAGACTATGAATGCATTTTACAAATATGCAGTCCAATCCTATGCATGTAGATAGACAAGTAATTCACACAGGATTCACAGTAGCTACCTCCCTGGTAAGACTGCATAGGACTGGGCTAAAAATAGGTGTTTTAGTGCTTAATACAAAAGAGAGATAGGATAGAAAGATAGCAGGTTTGTTGTTTTTTTCAGGGGAAGAGCAAAAAAGCACTTCTACTTTTCACTGCTTCCTGTATCCAGTGAAGTTCTCATCAGAGCAACTCTGCCATCACCTGTGGTCCCTTTGGCCCTGAAAAGCCATTAGACACCACTGCAAGATGATGAGCCTGCAAATAATCTCACACATTTTGTGCCTCCTTTGTTGTGTTACATCAGTGGACCATGAAGGGTCTGTGATAGGGCAGATGTTATCCTGGTGCTGCTATCCTCACACTAGATCATGGCTGTAAGATATGTTTACTGCAGCCCTTACAATCAGGCTGTAAGATATGTTGGTCTGGCCTTCAGCCCACAGGATCATACAAGCCCAGTGCAGCTAAGCCAGAAAGAGGAGGAAGTGATGGCAAGAGAATAAAGGCTGGCACAAGTGCTGAGGCAATCTGCTAGTGCCACCATTTTGAGTAACACAGTGATAGAGCCCAATTACGTATTCAGTCCCTGCCACTAAACAAGGGTGGATATTAAGAGTTAGTATCTGTTATAACTTTGCATGTGTCAGTTTATTTCAACATTTGTAAGCAAAGCTGGCATAAATGTGTTTTGCCAAAGTACTTCAGGCTACAATACTTTGGATTTTCCCTTTGTCTTATAATAGCAGTGAAACGGAGAAATTATTTCTTTCTTACTCGGCTTTCTTGCCAATGTACAACAGATGTTGTTTCCACAAATTAGTTTATAATTTCTTTCATAATTCAGTCAGAACAACCCTTCAATTTATAGTCAAGAACTAGATTTAGTGCTGCATATAGTTCTCATAATTATGTAACAAAACTGCACTTTGTGAGATGAAACCATGGCCATCAATCACGCCATTTAGTGTATGCGCAACTTAATCTTCTGTTGCACCAGCTGCACATGGCTCAGCCAAATGCACAAAGGATTTGTTAGCTTTCCATAGGGTGAAGTGTAAATAATTAGTAAGGTAGATAATAGACAGCCAGAGAGTTAAAATAGGCTATTAGGTAGCTAAACAGAGTTGAATTGTCTCACATGCAGCAATTACAGACATTGTATATTGGGGTGTAGGAGGGAAGCGTCGCACACATATAGCAGTTTTTGTCACCTGCTATGCCAACATGTGAATAATGCATGTAAAAAGCTTTCTCTGAAAGGGACTGTAGTGCTCAAGTGGCGTATTAAAGCATACAAGTGATGTTACAGTCTACTAGGTTAGTTAGAACAACTAACAATTATTAAACTTTTAGGCTCCCAATAAAATATTACATGTAGAGATGTGTGTGAAACCCCTGTCAGGTACAATCCAAAACTGAAACCGGCTTCACTAACAAGCATCTGCTAGATGATTGCTTTGCTGGTTGTAAACTCTGAAATGTTCCCAAACAGCATCCCATCATGTGCAAGCAGGGTGGAAATGGACGGTGTCAACTGCCCATCTTCACTTGGGTCAAGTCCAGGTGCCTGCAACATGGGTAAAAGGTGCCATTGATCAGCTTTGGCATGCCAGGTCTTGGCCAAAGCACTGAAGCTTCCTGCTGGCTTTGCTGCTGCTAACACATCTGTGGAGAAAGGAAGAGCTTACTAGAAATAGTATTTTGCATTTGGTGTAGTTAGTTAAAAAATACTTTTTCCATCCTTAAGAAAATAAGAAGAGCCTGGTTGGATCAGACCAGGTTGGTCAAACGCACATCTAGTCCAGCATCGTGTTTTCACAGTGCCCAACCAGATTCCAGTGGGAAGGCTGCAAGCCCACATTGTATGCTTCACATATAACTAGCAGCTCTCTCTCCTATTGCACTGAGATGTTGCTGGGGCAACCCAGTCACATGGACAGCATACAAGATATAAATTATTATTATGAGGTAGACATCTTTGGTGATCACTCGTAGCCGAGTAAGATTGTCTTCCATAAACATGATTTTAACACTGAGTCCGTAAGTGACTGTGGAGGCCAATTCTGGATCCACACGTCCTTCCGCAGTGGGGACATAGGTTTCTGGGTGGGAGTTCACCACAGTGGCGATTTGCCAAGCGTGCCTTCCTCTTAGCACATTTCTCCCTTTCATCCTGAGTTTGAGTGTCTTCAAAGCCCATGACACCTTTAGTGAAGGCTATTCTCCAATTGGAGCATTCGCAGACTAGTGTTTCCCAGTTGTCGCTGTTTATACTACATTTTTTAAGATTTCCATTGAGAGAGTCTTTAAAACTTTTTTGTTGACCACCAGCATTACGCTTTCCATTTTTAAATTTGGAATAGAGAAGTTGCTTTGGAAGACGATAATCAGGCATCCACACAACATGACCAGTCCAACGAAGTTGATGTTGAAGAATCATTGCTTCGACACTGGTGATCTTTGCTTCTTTCAGTACACAGGCATTATTATTATGAGACAGTAACACTAACACAAATAAGTTAGTTACGAAAGAACAATGTGACTCCTTGTGCCATAGATGAAAGCCAGCCTCATCTACGACACTGGAGAAAGACTTTCCTCCTGCTCAGCTCACATGTGCTGTGAAAAGACCTTTAGAGGAGCAAGAGACAAGCTCACCAGAGTTTGCATATGATGGAAAGGCCCAAAGGTTCATGGTTCCCCTTCATGCCACGATGCTGCAAATTTCCTTATGCTACTGAATTATGCAGATGATCTTCTGCATCTAATCTAATAACCTTCAATGGGGTTGACTCTTCAACCACATTTCATTTTACAGAAACAGGTTTGACATACATCTAATTCCAGTGGTACCACAGGGCTGTCTTGTGTTACCCACAATAAACCTTTAAAAATGGAAGAGAAAAGAGAACTGTCATTTTCGTGAGTTATAATATGTAAGTAGGGAAAGCACATTTTTGAAGGAACATTAATTACTTCTATGCTTTGAGTCGTTTGTTAGTCAGACTACTGTCAGAGATTTGCACAGAATAAGAATAATTTAATATTTTCTCATCAGATGGATCCTTTTCATACACAAGAATGAAGCAGAGCACTTTATTTTATTGAACATTGCACAGTGTAACTTCTTAGCAGGTGATGTGGCAAAGCAAGTACCCAAAATGTTCACAGGTGCCAGTGTATATTTGTTCCCCAACACCTGTAAAGTGACTTTCGTCTGAGGAGCTAGTGAAACAATCTGCAGCCCAGAAATATAGGTATAGGGTTTTTTTAAAAGATATCTGAAGGCAGCCCTGTTTAGGGAAGTTTTTAATGTTTGATGTTTTATTGTGTTTTTAATATTCTGTTGGGAGCCACCCAGAGTGGCTGCGGAGGCCCAGCCAGATGGGCAGGGTATAAATAATAAATTATTATAGCTATTCAACCTCAATTTTATCACCAAGCTTTTGTGGGCACTTAGAAGCACTCTCCAGGTGAGGGACATTCTGCCAACCTGCCTCACATTGGTGTCCAGCCGGAGGGGTGGGCAATGGTGGGCTGCTATTCGTACCCTGTAAGCTTCACCCTGCCCATCACCATCCAGCAGAAACAGGGTGAGCTTACTTAGGTCTTACTGAGAGATGCAACTCTTTGGCCATGGCAACACAGTTGTGAATCAAAGAGGATCATGGTAACACCTAGGTAACACCTAGTTTGCTCAGTAAGTTTTGCAACGTCCTTTTTTGAACACACAGGCCTTGCTCTGATTTTTTGTATCTTGGGTAGCTACGGTCCATTAAATACCATTTTTATTTTCAGAAAGCTGTGATACATTCCCACTGAGGAAATAAGCATGTCAGTAATAATGGAGTCTTTGTAAGAAGTAATGAAAAGCTACCCCAGGTAAAGCACAACTTGTGACCACGTTTCTTTCAGAGTTTATTATACAGGGCTGAAAGGCTGTCGATTTCAATAGCCCAACTTTACTCTGCATTTAAATGAGTGAAAACAATGGCAAAGTATGAATATTTCAAGTGACTTTTTGCCTGGATTTCAGAAGACCCATTTAGTTCAGGTACCCAAATTCTGATTACAAATTTAATATTCATCAACCTATGTTTTATTTAAAAACTTTGAACAATAATAAAAGATTACCACTGAGACAAGGTCTTATCTGCCTGCTCAGGTTACCCTGTACTTACAATGAACTATACAGTATGCTTGATTAGCCTTAAATGGTCTCTGTGGTGATTTTCTCATTTAATGAACTGGTCGGATTTCATTATATAACAATTGTATGGAGGTTTCCACAGATAAGCTTTGGTCTTTAGGGTGTGGGGCACTGGCAGACTGCAGGATTTTAATTTTAATTTTTTTAAAGAACTTGCTAAGAAAGAAAATCTGCAAACCTTCTTTTCTGCTAAATGAACCATAGACATTAATTTGAAACTTTCTATGATCTAGGGGGAAAGTAATGCTAGTAATGGGGAAGTATTATGTGATTATGATCCAGATTGCATGGCTAGATAAAGTCAGGGAGAAAATGCCACTCTCAGATCTCTAAGGGGAAGAGTTTTGAGTGTGCGCTTGAGATAGACATGCCTCTGGTGAAATCAATGAATGTGTGTGGCTTTTCAAGGACCCTGGGGAGTTTCTGCGTAGTGCTGAAGGGGAGATAATTTCCTGGTATGTTACGGCATATCCTTAGGCATAGGCTTAGAGACTTCTTCCCTCTGCAGGGCTAGTGAATCATTAAATGGCACCCCACCCCCCAAAATTGATAAGTTGTCCCTGGGGAATTTCCAAGTGGCTTGACTGTCATCCCTGTCAAAACCATAATGTCTCTAGCCACAATGGCTATGTTCTACTTCCATTGACCATTTGCAATGATGGCAGGGACTGATCCAGCCATGATGACTGTGGTTGATGGGAGTTGGAGTCCAACAATATATGGAGGTATCCATGCTGGCTGTCCCTGTTATAAATCAATGTACTGAAAGAACAGAATCCAGCATAGGGGTTCTAGCAAATATGCTGGTACCATAATGATGTTCCCAGGCAGAACATTTTCTTCTGCTGTGTGCTTACTTCATGACAGAAATGTACCACATAAGGCCATTGCACTCCTATGATTTTGGATTGACAAAACAGGATCTCTTCCTGCACCCATAGGCAGCACCACATGCTCTTTTAGGTCCCTAGGAGCATCAAAGGTTCATACTATCACAAAGCACTTCATGGGAAGGGGAAT
Source organism: Podarcis bocagei (assembly GCF_964188305.1). Classification (NCBI taxonomy): domain Eukaryota; kingdom Metazoa; phylum Chordata; class Lepidosauria; order Squamata; family Lacertidae; genus Podarcis; species Podarcis bocagei. The sequence continues at coordinate 68,013,851 of NC_138130.1, read as the reverse complement.
ACAGCCAAGCAGCTTTGATCCACTCCCCAGAATCCTACATCAGCTGAAGTGATGCATAAGTCAATCCATGGGAGTTAGGTGCAAAACCTCAATGATTACTGTGATATATGAAGTAAAAGAATACAACTAGGATTGATAAATATCACTACATTTCTGAGAGCACAATCAGCACTTCCTGCTTTGTTGGTGCAATTTCTGTAAGCAACAACATTCATAGGAACTGCATATTGTTCCACCACAAGGGCTGGTAACCCTTCCTTAGTAAAGGTAAAGGTAAAGGTAAAGGTAAAGGTACCCCTGCCCGTATGGGCCAGTTGTGTCCGACTCTGGGGTTGTGCGCCCATCTCGCTTAAGAGGCCGGGGGCCAGCGCTGTCCAAGGACACTTCCGGGTCATGTGGCCAGCGTGACGAAGCTGCAGCTGCCGAGTCAGCACCAGCGCAGCACACGGAAATGCCGTTTACCTTCCCGCTAGAAAGCGGCACCTATTTATCTACTTGCACCCGGGGGTGCTTTCGAACTGCTAGGTTGGCAGGTGCTGGGACCGATCAATGGGAGCGCACCCCGCCGCAGGGATTCGAACCGCCGACCTGACGATTGGCAAGTCCTAGGCGCTGAGGTTTTACCCACAGCGCCACCCGCGTCCCTTTTTACCCTTCCTTAGCAAACCCTGAAAAAGACTGCAACTACACAGTTTCTGCAACTACACAGTTTCTACCAAGGCAGCTGGAATGGTTTAGAGCCCACCCCCCAAACAATAACGCCACACCCATGGTGTCCTGTGCCTGCTACAGCAGGCCACAGTCCAATGGTTATTGATGAACAGATGTTACAATAATAGAAGCCAACTCCTAGGGCTGAGGTCCCTTCGCCCCCCCCCCTAAAATATTTGAGGGGTCTACTTCTCCCCAAGTTGATGGGCATTGCCATTCAAATGGTATGCATGCGCAGTGTCATGTGATTGATTGTGTGGGGCGGGGCTTACCTGTTCCCCTGCAATGTTTTATTCAGGTTGGTACCCCTGGTGACAATGCAGAAATCCCTGGATCATGCAGGGTGCTGTTATCCAAGTATGAAGCATGAGGTAGGGACACATCAGAATCACTGGAGTTCCTGATAGCCCTAAAATGCTAAGATTTATACCACTAGATATCTAGTGGCCAAGCACACCACCATGTTTTATACTATTTAAATCATATATGTGTGTCCGCTCTTAAAGAAAACTTCATTAGATCCTTTAGAGTTATCCAATTACTGCCCAGTTTCAAATATTCCATATCTGGGTAAGGTAATTGACAGAGTGGTTGCTGAACAGCTTGGCAGGTTTCTGGAGGAAACATCAGTTTTAGATTCATTTCAATCTGGTTTCTGTCCTGGTTTCAGGACCGAGACGGCTCTGGTCGCCCTAACAGACGATCTCTGTAGACAACTGTGTCGAGGTGGGTCGAGACTGCTGATTCTCTTAGATTTGTCAGCAGCCTTTGATATGGTTGATCATGATCTTCTGGACCACTGCCTTGCTGACGTGGGGATACAGGGCACTGCCTGACAATGGCTGTGCTCTTTTATCTCTTGTCGGGGACAGAGGGTGGCGCTAGGGAGGGAGATGTCGTTGTGCCACTCCTTGGTGTGTGGTGTGCCGCAGGGCACAATCCTTTTTAATGCTTTTTAACATACTTATGCACCCCCTTGCCCAGAATGTCCGGAGCTTTGGGCTGGGTTGTCACCAATATGCTGATGACACTCAGCTATATCTGCTGATGGATGGCCACACCGACTCAGAACCGGACACACTGATCAGATGCTTGGAGGCTGTGGCTGGATGGTTTCGTGGGAGCCGAGTGAAACTAAATCCTTCAAAGTCAGAGGTCCTCTGGCTGGGTCAGGATGACATGGGGATGAGGGACCAACTCCCTTCTCTTGTGGGGGCCCAATTAGTGCCAGTGCCTTCTGTTAAGCATTTGGGTATAATCCCTGACACCTCCCTTTCCATGGAGGTGCAGGTTACAGCAACAGCTAAGGCGACATTTTTCCATCTTCGCCACATTAAGCAGTTGGTCCCTTACCTTTCCCACCCAATCTGGCCACAGTGATCCATGTGACGGTCACCTCCAGGCTTGACTACTGTAATTCGCTGTATGCGGGACTGCCCTTGAAACTGTCCCAGAAACTCCAGCGGGTGCAGAATGCTGCAGCGAGGCTCCTCATGGGGTCCCTGCCATGGGAGCATATTCACCCAGTGTTTTACCAGTTGCACTGGCTCCCGGTGGAGTATAGGGTCAGGTTCAAGGTGCTGGTTTTGACCTTTAAAGCCCTTTGTGGCTTAGGGCCCTCGTATTTACAGGACCGCCTCTCCTGGTATGCCCTGCAGAGGACGTTAAGGTCCATGAATAACCATAGTTTAGAGGTCCCGGGCCCTAAGGAAGTCAGACTGTCCTCCACCAGGGCCAGGGCCTTTTCAGTGATGCCTCCAACCTGGTGGAATGCTCTGTCCCATGAGACTAGGGCCCTACAGGATTTAACCTCCTTTCGCCAGGCCTGTAAGACAGAGCTATTCTGCCTGGCCTTTAATTTGAATTCAGCCTGGTCTTTTATTTCCCTTCCCTTCCCTCCCCTCCCCCTTTCCTTTTATGAAGATTACCCACTCTGGGACCCCACAGCTAATTCTCCCGTGGCCTCCTCGCTGGCCCAAGTAGGACTAGCCCTGGTGACTATCTAATGTTTATTGGATGGATTTCCCCCAAATTGATTTTTGAACTTTGAATTTTATTGTTATTCATACTTTTATACTGTATTTTGTGCTGCTTCTATATTGTATTATAATTAAGTGTTTTAAATTTGTTGTTAGCTGCCCTGAGCCCGTTTTTCTGAACCGGGAAACAAGGGGTATAAATAAAAAAATATTGACTTCCGGTCGGTGCCAGCGCTTAATGGCGGTCCTGCCTCCGAGCTCCGGAGAAGGACTGCTTCGCAAGTTCGGGTCTTACCCGCTACGGCGAGCGGGGGACCCCTAAAATCTCAGGCGCTGAAGCCTGAGAACAAGGAGACTCGGTGGGCACCTTTGCGCCCCCCGGTACCGTGAAAGAGCCTTTTTAAAGGCTACGGATCGACATCGGGAGTGAGCGCGGTGCTGAGAGTCGCTACCCAGCCTGCGAAGTGAAGCCGCGTCGCCATAAGCGGAGAGCGCCGATTTCTTCCTGAAAAGAAATTCTGGACGGAATTCCCGTGAGTAGGATTTGAAAAACAATTGGGACCCTTTTAAATCTTGAAAATTGAGCTGAAAGTGGGGGATTAAATCAAGGAAGTCTGCCTCCCCCCGACTGCATGAAAGTGAAAGCAACGGAACTTTAAACTTGCATCCGATGAAACCCGCTTTTTAATTAACTTAACCGGGCACTGAGACTTTGGATCTCCCCTCTAGCTAGCAGGGCAGAGGGGAGGTGAATAAGACTTTAAAAACTGCATGATTTACCTGAAGTAAAATCCTCTGCTGTCTCATCTATTGAAAGCACGAAACGGTCTGCCTTTTCAGAACAATAGGTCACTGAACTGACTTTTGCCCGCAAAGTGATATTGTGATACAAAGTCCACATAGTGACTGGCTACAGTGTATTACAAGGAGAAACAGCATAGACTGGGAAACTGTGGCAATTTATAGCTACAAGCTGATAGCAATATTGACTTTGACTGTGTTAATCTCTTTTTTCTATACCTCTGGACATTCTCCTTTGTTCTTGTATTTGGACACTTTATTTTATGGCCATTTTGATTTGCTCCCCCTAGAGGGTAAGTAAAGTTCGACACGGCCTAGGACAGTGGAATTTTCCAACAGGAAACAGCTCCCGTGGGAAGTGACCTTGACATGAGTGGCGCACAAGAAGAGATTGTCACAAGAGCCAAAATTAGGCAACAACAACAACAGCTGCAACAGCAACAGACAAAGAAAAGAGGCTCAATTTCAGCTGCAACTCCAGGACCAGCAGGAACAACAGAACAGGAAAAAGGAGCAGCTGCCTCTATGGAAGCTGTGACAGACGCTCTGCTTAAGATAAACCAAACTCTGGAGTCTTTGACAAAACAGACTTCAGAAAATACACAAAAATTAACAGAAATATCAGTAAGATTAAACCAGAACACAGAATCTATTAATAAATTGGTGGAGGAAAACGCTACTACACGCCAAATTGCCGAAGATGCCAAAGCTGTTGCTGGAGAGACGCAAGAGAAATTAGAGCCGATTGCCAAGAAGGTCTATGAGCATGATGCAACTCTGGCCTTGTGGGAGTTACAGAGAAAAGAGAGAAATTTGAAATTAAGATCGATCCCAGAGAACGAGAGAGACAACCTTGCGGAATACCTGACACGGGAGTTTGCGGACTGCTGGGATCTGGAGGAAGACGAATTTAAAATTACAACAGCTTTTAGACTGGGTAAAAAACAGGATAGAAAGACCCCGAGAGACTGCCTGATTACATTTAGATCCAAGGAGGAAAGAGACAAAATATTAGGACTACATTTTGAAAAGGCCCTGCAAATTGGCAACTCAACTGTACAGATTTTCAAAGATATCCCAAAATATATCTTGGACTTAAGAAACTTCTACAAGGACCTGGCTCTTCTGTTAAAGAAAAATTCCATCCGCTTTAGGTGGGAATTTCCACAAGGACTGTCATTTGATTACAAGGCAAAAAAGGTGAAAATAAAGACAATTCAAGATAAAGACAAATTTTTGGCAAGAAATCAGGAGGACTTACAGAAGGGGACTGTGGATGTACTGGCAGAACAGAGGAGAGCACTAGATATCCTGAATCTCTCGATTGGACAAAAACCACCACCATCAGAAGAAGAGCAACAACTTGGAGCTGTTGGAGGAGCCTTAAGAAAATAACAAGATGGCTTTGCAATTCCTTAGTTGGAATTGTAATGGACTGAATGGGCCATTGAAGAGAAGACAAGTATTTCATATTTTGAACAGAGAACAATTGGACTTGATATGCCTACAAGAAACGCACATAACTAGAGCCCACAGGAGACTACTTACAAATAAAAGGCTAGGACAAGAATTTGTTTCATCAGACAAAGTTAAGAAAAGAGGAGTTGTAATATATGTGAAAGAAAAATGGGCTCCAAAAATGATATTTAAAGATGAACAAGGGAGATACTTGGCAGTGGAGATACAAGTACAAGGAGAAAAACTTTTAGTTGTTGGAATTTATGCACCAAATGAAGGCAAATCTGACTTCTTTAAGAGACTTCATGAAACCCTGACGGACTACCTGGATTACAATATGATAATTATGGGAGACATGAATGGCGTGGTCTCCACTAATATGGATAAGGCACAAAGACTAACAATCAGTAAGGAAGGGAGACTTCCTAAGACTTTCTTTGAAATGACTGAAAACATGGACTTGATAGATATATGGAGAACAAGGAACCCTCTGGAGAGAGAGGGAACCTTTTTCTCCCAAGCAATGTTGACCTGGACCAGAATTGATCAAATTTGGATTACTAGTGGCATGGCCCCAAAGATTAAGAAGGTAGAAATCTGCCCAAAAACTTGCTCCGACCATAACGCCGTGAAGATGGAAATGAAACTAACAACAACTGGTCAATTTAGATGGAGAATGAATGACGCCCTCTTTCGAGACAACGAAATCCTGATGAAGGCCCAAAAAACCTTAAAAGACTATTTTGAAATAAATTTGAGGGCTGACGTTGAGAAAAGAGTGATCTGGGACGCAAGCAAAGCGGTGATGCGAGGTTTCTTGATTCAACAAAACTCAATAATGAGGAAAAAACAAAATGAGAAAAAAGAAAAGATTTTGGAAAAGATAAAAGAAGCAGAGAAAAAACTAAGAGTAAAACCAAAGTCCCAGGAGATTTTAAGAGAGATCAAGTTATATCAATCACAATATATGGAGCTGATGAACTTGGAGATTGAATGGAAGATAAAGCAGATGAAGCAAAAGACATTTGAATCAGCAAATAAATGTGGTAAACTTCTGGCTTGGCAACTGAAGAAAAGGCAGAAACTAAATACAGTCACAAGCTTAGAAGTGGATGGAAAGAATATATCTAAACCTAATGAAATTAGAAATTGCTTTCTGAGTTATTTTAAAAAGCTTTATACTCAAGGCCCGCAAAATGAAGAAGATATAGATAAATTCCTTGATAAATATGGATTACAAAAAATCTCTCATCAAAACAAGATGGATTTGAACCAGAGAATAACAGAACAAGAGATAGAGGCTGCCATTCAGAATATGCAATTGGGCAAGTCCCCAGGACCAGATGGATTGACTTCAAGATACTACAAATCGCTGAAGGAATGGCTGATTCAACCACTGAAAGAAGTCTGCAATGAGATCCTTGAGGGAAAAAAGACACCTGAATCGTGGAAAGAAGCATATATTTCACTCATACCAAAGACAGAGACTGAAAAGACTCAACTGAAGAACTACCGCCCAATATCACTACTTAATGTGGATTACAAAATCTTTGCAGACATTTTGGCAAAAAGATTTAAAAGAGTGTTGATGGAGAAGATTCATGGGGACCAAGCAGGCTTTCTCCCTAAAAGACACCTAGCAGACAATGTAAGGAATGTGATAGATATTTTGGAAAAGCTAGAGGTGAATATAAACACTAAAGCAGTATTGATCTTTGTGGACGCGGAGAAAGCCTTTGACAATATTTCTTGGAGCTTCATGATAAAGAATCTCCATGGGATGGGGGTAGGTCAAGGTTTTGAGAATGGTATGGCCGCAATATACTCTGAACAAAAAGCTAAATTGATGGTAAATAATGTAGTGACGGAGGAACTTAAGATAGAAAAAGGAACACGACAGGGGTGTCCAATTTCCCCATTACTTTTTATCACAGTTCTGGAGGTGTTGCTGAATATGATAAGGGAAGACCAGCAGGTTAAGGGAGTGCAGGTCGGAGCTAAACATTACAAGCTAAGAGCGTTTGCAGATGACCTAGTATTGACTTTGCAAGAGCCAAACACTAGTACGAAAAAGGTTTTAGAAATAATACAACAGTTTGGCCAGGTAGCTGGATTTAAGCTGAATAAACAAAAAACCAAAGTCTTAGGAAAGAACTTAACAGAGGCAGAAAAGGAGAAGTTTCAAGAGGAGACAGGGTTGACACTGGTTAAGAAGGTGAAATATCTAGGGGTTTATTTGACATCTAAAAATGTGAATTTGTATAAAGACAACTATGAAAAATGCTGGTCGGAAATTAAAAAAGATCTAGAAATATGGTCAAATCTGAAATTGTCAATGTTAGGCCGAATTGCTGTGATCAAAATGAATGTATTGCCTAGAATGTTATTTTTGTTCCAGACCTTGCAGATCCTGGATAAGATGGAATGTTTTAAGAGGTGGCAGAAAGATATTTCGAAATTTGTCTGGCAGGGCAAAAAGCCCAGAATTAAATTTAAAATACTGACAGATGCTAAAGAAAGAGGGAGTTTTGCCCTGCCGGACTTGAAATTGTACTATGAGGCAGCAGCATTTTGCTGGCTGAAAGAATGGATGCTCCTCGAAAATACAGACATCTTAGATCTGGAAGGTTTTAACAATGCTTTTGGTTGGCATGCATATCTATGGTATGACAAAGTTAATAGTGTCTTTAAGAATCACATTGTTAGAAAAGCACTGTTTAATGTTTGGAGAAGGTATAAAGATCTGTTGGAAAACAAAACCCCTAGATGGGTCTCACCAGTGGAGGCCAAGGCAGTGAAGAAACTCAATATGGAGGTCGGATGGCCGAAGTATTGGGAAATTTTGGAACAGGATGGAGATAAGTTGAAATTGCAAAGTTATGAGAAACTGAAGCATAAGGTACAAAATTGGTTTCAATACCATCAAATAGTGGAATTTTTCAAACAGGACAGGAAAATTGGCTTCCAGATGGAAAAATCAAAACTAGAAACTGAATTGTTAGAACCTAGTACTAAGAATTTATCTAGAATGTATAACTTGTTGCTGAAATGGAATACACAGGAGGAAACAGTCAAATCAGCCATGATTAAGTGGGCACAGGATGTTGGTCATAACATTATGTCAGATGACTGGGAATGGTTATGGAACACCGGTATCAAATTTACGGCATGTAATGCCTTAAAGGAAAACATTATGAAAATGGTATACAGGTGGTACATGACCCCAGTCAAGCTGGCAAAAATTTATCATCTGCCCGATAACAAATGTTGGAAATGCAAAGAGACTGAAGGTACCTTCTACCACCTTTGGTGGACATGCCCGAAGATAAAGGCTTTCTGGGAAATGATCTATAATGAAATGAAAAAGGTACTTAAATGTACTTTTCCTAAAAAACCAGAGGCCTTTCTCTTGGGCATTGTCGGCCAATTGGTGTCAAAGAAGGATAGAGCTTTTTTCATGTACGCTACAACAGCAGCAAGAATACTCATCGCAAAGCATTGGAAGACACAAGATCTACCCACTCTGGAAGAATGGCAGATGAAAGTGATGGACTATATGACACTGGCCGAGATGACAGGCAGAATCCGTGACCAAGGAAAAGAGACAGCGGAAGAAGAATGGAGAAAATTCAAAAGTTACCTTAAGGACTATTATAAACTCAATGAATGTTAGAGTGTTTTGGTTCTTAGGAACAAAGGGATACAGTGACATAAGGTTAGAATATAGAGATGACTAAGATGACTGAGGTTGGAAAGTAACAACTGGGAGTTGCTATAAAATTATAGACATTGGGATGCAGAAAGGGGGGGTATGGGGAAGTCCCAGAAAAGAGGTTTATGAAAATATGTTATGAATTTATACGTGTATGTTTGTTTTCTTAAGTGTTTGTCTGTTTTTTAAAATTTGTAAAACCAATAAAAATCTTTTTTTTAAAAAAAAATAAAATAAATAAAAAAATATTATTATTGTATTATTATTATTATTATTATTATTATTATTATTATTATTATTATTATTATATAAACAACCATGGAAAACTAACCACATTTCAGAGTACTGGTTGTACTGTATACTTCTTTTTTTACAGCAACAACTATGCTGATTACTCTTAAAAGGCATTTGTTAAAAATGCCTGAATAAAATGAAAGGTAACAATAAAACAGGTAATTATTCTATTCTAAACTACACGGCAGCAGAGCAAAAGAGAGTTTTACGCAGTTTCCTGAGAATACATTTTCAATAAAGTGGAAGGGCATTTGAAGAGCACCAACCCTAAATCTTAGGCATTGTGTTTGAAATTATTCTCTAGCTGGTAGAGTTTGTTCATGCGTGTGTTGCATCATGTACTGCATTCAAGAAAGAATAGGGATGTGATTTGTTTCAAGGAGGAAACAGAAGTTTCACATAAAAACAATGGTTCTCAAACCATTTCCTTTTATGAGTTGCACATTTTCAACGAACAGTCTATTCAATGGAGAAAAGAGCAAAAAACTGCCATCTGTGTTTGTCATCTTCACAAACTGCAAGAAGTATATGCAAAGAGCTCTTTTATGTTACTAAAAAACATAAAAGCAATTCGACATGGTAGATAATGGAAGCCACAATCCAGTAGGCTTTTGGGCTTAAGTAGCTATTGGGCTTAAATATGCATGGCTTGAGCAGATCTAACCTCCCCCACCCAGAGTTCTATCCATTCAATAGTTGAGCCACACCTCCATGGTTGGTTGGTTTTCCAAACAAAGGAATTCTTAATCTACTTGGCTGCTAGTCTAATTGGGGCCAGCTAGTCTATATATTTAGGGGAAAATAGCAAGGGAGGCTACAAGCAAGAGGGGAGCCCCAGGTGAAGAAGCATCTTATCCCCAGTGCAAAACACTGTGGTCACAAGCAAGTTCAGCAGGAGGACAGGATAGACTACCTCCAGTTTTTTGACCTAATAAATCCCAAATTAAATTAACTCATTAAACAACAATAACACTTTTGCAGGCAGAGAGTCAGCAGGGATGTGGAAGCTATCCAGTATTTTGGTACAGATTATCATATATACAAGTATCTTTCTGTTGGATGGAAGTTGTGAGTGCATGGTCTGACCCACAGAGAACAAACCTGCCCCTTTAAGACCAAGGCAACTGACCAGGAAAAACTGAGAGAATTGGAGAGGTTGATGGATAAGTCCTTCAGGGACATAATAGGGACTCCAATTCCCATCAGTTCCAGCCACTGTGGACAATGATCAGGAGTGATGCGTGTGTCAATCCACCAGCAAAACTTGGAGGATGCCAAGTTGGTTGCCATAATAATAATAATAATAATAACAATGATAATAATAATAATAATAATTTATTATTTATTATTTATACCCTGCCCATCTGGCTGGGCTTCCCCAGCCACTCTGGGTGGCTTCCAAAAAAATTTAAATACTGTAATACATCAAACATTAAAAGCTTCCCTAAACAGGGCTGCCTTTAGATGTCTTCTAAAAGTCTGGTAGTTGTTGTTCTCTTTGACATCTTGGTGTCTTTGCTGGCTATCAGCTATGATGATGATCCTGTTATGCTCAGTTGAAATGCAGAAACAAAATAAAATAAAAAAATCCTTCGAGTAGCACCTTAGAGACCAACTAAGTTTGTTATTGGTATGAGCTTTCGTGTGCATGCACACTTCTTCAGACCAACACGGCTACCTACCTGTAACTTGGAATGCAGTAGTTAACATAAAGTTACCATCAGAGATATTCTAACTTGTTTTGTTCCATCAGGTTCTTGTTAGCTTAAAGCTTTCACAACGTACAAAGTTTTCATAACTGGAAATACCAACACCATGAAACACTTACACTTGTCAGTGTACTTCCTGCTGCTAACATGTCAGTGTGCTCTCCAACTTAAAGTATGTTTAGTCACACTAGACAAGGGATCGTATCTAACTCAAATACTTTCACTTAGTGGATAATTGAGAACTGTGCCGCTAAATGAGCACTTCTAATTACACAGTCACTAGGTTGGGGGAGTTTGCTGTCTAATTTTCAGTATGTCACATATTGTCCTTCATGAATTGAGTTGATGAATACACATAATTACAAAATTCTTCTTGCAAATTAATAGTGTTAGGGATGAAAACCTGGTAATCAGAGTCATGATAATATCTGGCATGATACTTTCCCCTCTTTGCCTTCTTAAAATGTATGTTGGGAAGCAGCTGGAGGAAGAAATCCCCCCAAACATGTATCCTTGCAAAATACAAATGGTAAGGACATCTCATTGAGCTTGGTATCTCAGAGTTCCTGCTCACTTCTGACCTTTTTTGTGCATTAAAAATATCCACTAGTTCCTTTCAAGTGTTCTAATGTATTCCGGTAAGGGAAGAAACTTGCAGCACAGCAGCCCCAACTAATAGGCTTTCATCTTTGAGAATCCCACACATACACTTGTTTTCTTTTTATTTTATTGATGACATTTGTATGCTGCACCATAATATAAAGTTCTCTCGACAGTTCACAATAAGTAAGTAAAAACAACCACCTTGCAATATAAAGCATAGAACCTTTAAAATGGAGCAGGGAGAGGTCTTTAATATAATAAAACTAACCCTGTGATTCTAGGAAAACAACCCCCACGCCAAATAAAAGACCAGGGGCCAGGGTACCTAAGTACCTAAAAGATCTGGGTGAAAAGAAAGGTGTCAAAAAGTTCACAAAGACTGTTGTGTAGTTAGGCCTGGACCTTGCGGCTGAAGCCTGGAGACCAATGCTCCCCTCATGACCTATGATCATGTGAGATATTGGGTGCCCAAATGCCCCGTGTGACCACGTGGGCAGGCATGGACATGTTAGAGTTCATGCTGACAGCTGCAGGATCACTTATATAACATGCATACAGTGGTACCTCTGATTATGTACTTAATTCCTTCCAGTGGTCTGTTCTTAACCTGAAATTGTTCTTAATCTGAAGCAGCACTTTAGCTAATGGGGCCTCCCGCGGCTGCTGCGCTGCCGTGGCACGATTTCTGTTCTCATCCTGAAGCAAAGTTCTTAACCCGAGGTACTATTTCTGGGTTAGCGGAGTCTGTAACCTGAATCGTATGCACCTGAAGCGCAGGTACCGCTGTATAATGTTATATAGTCAGGGGGTGGTTTAGAGATTAGAGATGCTCATTTTATTAATTATCCTAGTAAACAACAAAATGGCATTTATTCCCAAGTAAGTGTGTATACAGAGAGGGAGGGAGGAGGGAGGGAGATACACCAATACATACACTGTACCCTCCAACACTTTGAAGTCAAAATCTAGGGTGCCATATTCCCAGATGCCATCTTCCCATTTCTTATTGTGAGAGCACAACAGCCATTTGGGTTGTTGTGATCTTGCAGAATTTCCCGCCACAGTTTTCCCTCAAAAAAGTGATTTTGGGGGGTACCACATGAGATCACAGCCCCGAAAAATGGCCGCCATTCTCACGGGATGAAAAATGGGATGTCCTAGTTTTCTGGGACTATTGCAGGGTTTGACATACATACATACACATATATACACACACAGAGTTTCACGAGTTCTTTATGTAGGTCTGCAGTAGGAATTCTCCTCTAGTCCAAATGTAGAGTTTTGAGGTGGAACTGTACATAAGGGAACAGTAGCCAAACAATTCACTGTGTCCCATACACAGTTATGTGGCTGTATTATTCCTTGAAGTCCAAATCAGGGAGAGAATATGCCTCTCACATCTCTAGCCTTGATATTCCAGAGAGCTCACTTAAAAGATGGTTGCTGTCATGCTCTGTTGATGCTAAATAAATGTTAGAAGTTGTACAGAAGGATGATTAGCTGTCATGGCACATGTCTTTCAACCCCAAACTTCACGTAAATATGGGTGCAGTTTCTCAAATACCTTTCATTTCTTTCTATGGTTGCATTTCATTTTTATTAAAGTGGGAAGGGGCTGAAGTTTAACAAAGTAGTCATGGATTATTAATCACATGTTTGGGAAACATCTTTCTATGAGCAGGGCACAATCCAGCTATGAGCTTAATGATATAAATGTAAAAAGTGATCACAATCATTTCCCTTTTCCATTCCAAAGAAAGGATTTCTTGTAGCAGAGACCCTGATAGGCATCTACAATTCTTCTCTGGCTCAGAGGGGGAAGGTTTCAGTATCTCCTTTCCTCTGGCATTATCTGACTTCTGGAACTAATCCTCTTATTTGGTGCACAATCATATTTTAAATCAGCTTAAAAAAATTTATCAGGCTGCCTAAGGTTTAATTTGGCATATTTCCCCCCTGGGAAGCTGCTTTATTTCATTGAGATAAAGCATTGTCAAATTATAAGCTTTGTGCAGCTGTCATTCTTTGCCAAATATTTCGAAACATAAATGAACTCTGACAAGTCGTTTATCTGCAAATGTCATGTCAAACTGTAATGGTATTGCCAGAGGTTGAAATTTTAGAGGGAAACTGGACTTGGAATGCAAACTCAAAGTGTCTTTAATTTTATCCAACTAATAAAATGGCTCGACACAATGCTGGCTTACTACATAGCATTAAATCACAACATATGGCAATGTATATATTATACAAATTAAGAGCTGAGAATAGACAACTTTGGCAATGTTGTACATCCATGAAATTGTAAATATCTAAGGTTTGTCAATCTTGCTCAAAGGCTCAGTGCACATTTATTCATATCACAAAAACATATTTCAGCGGGAAATATTATGCAGCATGATTGACATTCTGTTCGAGGAAGCTGAAAATTGCTGCTATGTCAAGCAGTGTTTCTGGTTTGCAAACTAATTCCCAGATCCTGCCTGATGTTCTGGGACTTCAACAGACCTCCACGCAGGCATGGGTTTGTTTACATGTCCAGTGAGTGGCTAACCCCAGCTAACTGCAGAGTTTGGGGATGTGGGCAGAAATGTGGATATTTGATTGAAGAAAGTGGTCACAAAAGTGATTCAGTTGCAGAAGGCAATTTAGATTAACTATTGGGGGTAGGAGGAGAATTCATGAGAATTCAAGAAGCAAACCTGGCAACCACATTATCTGACACCCAAATAGCATCTTCTCACTTAAACTATCACAGTGCTAGTAATGATGTGCATCACATAGCTAAAATGAACAAAAAGGTACAGCTTGCTGGCTGTGTCCCATGTCCCAGTAAACCTCTGCAACTTGCTTTGTTAGGAAAGGCCATAACACATTTGTACTGGTCCATAAGCTGTTAGATAATACATGATGGGAAAGCAGGGGATCCTGCCCTTTCACCTGTTTTGTCCTGTAACAACTCGTCCCTGGCAGGGCACCACACAACTGGCTATTTTGTGTAGCACAGATAGTTGTGGCATTCAGGCACTGGGAATAGCACCAGTGTAATTTGGTGGGCCACATCTTGTGTCTTAGCTCCATCCCATAGCAGCAGAACAGCCCTGACGGTGTGTCCTATTAGAGATACATGAGGCTTGATGTAGCCTCCACCAGTATAAGTATAAAGTAATATACATTGGGAAGAGGGGACTGAAATACATTCCCTAGGAGGGAAGGCTACATTATCTGAAGATATTTAGTTTAGGGAAAATGTGGTGGTGGGATATAATTGATGCATATAAAATGATGCATGGTGTGGAAAGACTGGTGGGTGGGAGAGAGAGAGAGCTTTCTCTCATAATACTAGAACACATAGTTGTCCAGTGAAGCTGAATGGCAGAAGCATTGGAACAGGCATAAGAACTTAAGAAGAGCCTGATGGACCAGGCCAGTGGCCCATGTAGTCCAGAGTCCTGTTTTCACAGTGGCCAACCAGATGCCTATAGATAGCCAGCAAGCAAGACCCAAGTGCAACAAGCACTCTCCCCTCCTGTGGCTTCCAGCAACTGGTATTCAGAAGCGTTACTGCCTCTGCCCATGGAGGCAACAGAAAGTGCTTCCTAATTCAACAGATATATGGCATTCGCTGTCACATGATGTGGTGATGCCCTTGAATGTGGATGGGTTTAAAAGGAATTAGGCATATTCTCCATGAGAATTTGTCCATTAGTGGCTGCTAGTAGCGATGGTGATATGCAACTTTCAGGTTCCAAGAAGAGTATGCCACCAGATACTCTTCTTGGAACCTGCACACCAGATACAGTTGTTGGTGAACAACAATAGGAGAAGGCGATTGCTTTAGTGTCTGGGTTGTTGTAGACTTCCTGGAGGCATGGAGCTAGCCACTGTGGGAAACAGATTGCCAGACTTAGACGGACCTTGAGGGTGACCCAACAGGGGCTCTTCTTACATATCTATCCCACCAATAATCAGTTGATTCAAAATTAATTCTGGTGTATTAAAAGGGAAATAATGGTCTAGTTGAGATTTATTAACCCTACATTGTGTTCAGAGCCCTTCAAAGATCTTCAGCATGCTGCTTCCAAAACACTGCAGATATTAACCAACAGATAGCTAACTGAAAAGTAACTCACTGCTGGATACAAAGTCACCTGGTGACAAAGAAGTAACTGACCCTTAATGAGGCACATGCCCTGTTGAACCACTCTATTAAAACCTAAATGCTTCCATGACTGATTCCTGATAGCGCACTGATTCTGACTGAAAAGAAAATGTGGCTCTGTATTCATACTCACGCATTAAAAACTTTGAGGAATACATTAGCACAATACAGGTTGTTTTCCCCAACTGAAAGTGTTATTCTTTTCTGTATTTTAACGACTCTTCCATACACCATATTAATTAATGACATGGAGAAACTAGAAATTAGTTTAGCAGAAATGGCAAAAAGTCATAGGCACATCTGAAACCTGATTTAGTGATTTGACGCTACTTTTCACCTCCAGCTCCTTATTCAAAGCATGTAAATTAATTACATAATTGGGGCACATGACCAAAGAAGATGTGTTTTAAAAGAACTGCGGCATTTGGAGGAAAACTCTAGGAAAATATATTTTGACTTACTGCTCTTAAAAACACAGCAACACAAGATACCATCTACATACCCACTACTGTAATATTGACTTCATCTTTCTGTAAGGCCTTGGGGTGAGTTTCCAATTATAGACATTCTTAAACTGCACTACAGCATTTCACCCTTTCAGTCTGTGAAGACATACTCTGCTATTTGTAGCTCAACTGATATGTGCATAGAACTTGATAATATCCATTATACGCTTCCAGCATAAAAGGGTAGCTCCCCCCTTTTTTTTAGTGCTTCTGAAATGTACAAGTCAAGCACACCCACAATTATGCTGGAAGCATGTGATGAGCATCAACAAGCTTCATTCTACTGGGACATCCTAAAGCTATCAAACATTTTCCACAGAAATGAAGGTTAACAGGTATACAAATGGGAAAGCAAACCTCAAAAATGAAAGCAAGTTCTGGGTGGTGCTGTGGCTAAACCACTGAGCCTTTGGGCTTGCCGATAAAAAGGTCAGCAGTTCAAATCCCTGCAAAGGGGTGAGCTCCCATTGCTCGGTCCCAGCTCCTGCCAACCTAGCAGTTCAAAAGCATGCCCAAAGTACAAGTACAGTGGTACCTCTGGCTGCGAATGGGATCCGTTCCGGAAGCCCGTTCGCAACATGAAAAGAGTGCAACATGAAAAGAGTGCAACATGAAAAGAGTGCAACCAACAGCAGCGCGTCTGTGCACACAAGGATTGTGTGCACACAAGGATTCTGCACATGTGTGTGACATCATTTTGCGCTTCTGCACATGCGCAAGCGGCAAAACCTGGAAGTAACCCTTTCCAGTACTTCCGGGTCACCGTGGGACATAACCTGAAAGAACGTAACATGAAGCAAAAGTAACATGAGGTATGACTGTAGATTAATAGGTACTGCTCCGGCAGGAAGGTAAACGGTGTTTCTGTGTGCTGCTCTGCTGTCAATGTTCCATTGTGCCAGAAGCGGCTTAGTCATGCTGGCCACATGACCTGGAAAAAACTGTCTGCAGACAAATGCTGGCTCCCTCAGCCTGTAAAGCGATATGAGTGCTGCAACCCCAGAGTCGTTCACGACTGGACTTAACTGTCAAGGGTCCTGTTACCTTTACCTTTTGAAGTTCTGTTTAAATTTGTTGTTGTTGTTTAGTCGTTTAGTCGTGTCCGACTCTTCGTGACCCCATGGACCAGAGCTTGCCAGGCACTCCTGTCTTCCACTACCTCCCACAGTTTGGTCAAACTCATGTTCTGTTTAAATTAGGGATGGGCAAATCTCTCAGTTTCAACACCTGATGGTTTCTCATTTTTTCCCCAGTACTGAGTTCTGTTCTCCACATTTCCTCACCACTTTACAGTTAAGAAACCCAACAACTCCTCATGAAAATTTCTCAACATTTTAGGGCAAATTTATCCTAATATAACCTTTTTGTATGTAATCTTGCCTAATATAAACATTCTGGCAAGACATTTCCCCCTAATAGAATGCAATTTTCTCTGTTATTTTCACTAATATGTGGATTTTTCACCACACTTTAGCTTGGCTTATGTATTTTTGTACATCTTACTTAGTTGCATTGCAAAATTTGGCAAAGTGTGAATTTTGAAGGAAGGTTATGTTTTGGTTCATGTATTGTTTTGGAAAGTACAAACTGTGTAAGTTCACTTTTAAATTTAATTGAATTTAATTTCTCCCTCATTCTTAGTTAAATGAATGAGTTATGTCAAAGTAAATTGTGAAATAAAGGAATCATAAGGAAACAACAGAAAAGCAAGTGCTCCCTATATTGTCTAGATTGTGCATAGATTGAATTCCTATGTGCGTTAAGGTGTCACTAGTCACGGACTTCCTCCACACTGCAAGGGAGGTCTTTGGCAAGGATACCAGATCCTTTACTGAGAAGAGCAGATCTATTCAGGGAGACCTATTTCCTTTCCCTCTCACATTAGAGCCCACAGCTGAGAGACTCCAGCGCAGGAGCAACCCTCTCAGGGGCAGAACTGCATCAATAGCCTCCCAGTAGCAGCATCTTTGCTGCTTACTGGGAAGGTGAGGGGCATGGCGATGACAAGATTGTCAATATGTGGGTGCATCCATGGAGTCATCCCACTGTTCTTGCCAGTGCACCCACAAAGTCCCGCTATCACTTCACCCCTCTCAGCAAGCTGCAGCAACATCACTGCTGAAAGGCTATTACTGCAGTTCCACCCCACCATACGAACTGCTCCTGAGGACAACATGTATAACTGCAAACAACAAGCCTATACTTTCAGTTAGAGGAAGAAGACACAAATAGTGTCAAGTCCCTGTTGTCCTCTTTCTGTTGTATCTGACAAGGCATCTCCAGGCAGCTATTCTTTGTTGTTTTAATACACTTGATTGCCAAAGTCCTTAAAGAAGCAACCTGCATTCATTGCACTCCTTTCCAATAATTCTCTGGTGGCCCTGATAACAAACTGTTTTCCTACATTCTGGCTTTCCATTGATAAAAAAACAGCCCAAGGTGGACTGGTTGGTGAAGTTGTAATGACAGCAATTTGTAACTGCTTCCTGCCATGAAAACACCTTATCATAATATTTTTGCTTGCATGTCATTCTCCAATAAAATAAAACACAATACAAGGTTTGTGCATGGTATGAGGTGTGTTGTATTCAGGCAAAATTCAACACTGAATGAGTTGAAGAAATAGGGACGCTGTGACTTGCCTTCAGTAATTGTGTAGTCTATTCATTTAGGCTACACATTAGAACACCTGGCAACCTGAACCTCAATACTATGGAGACCTTGAAATTCCCTGTGTTTTACTAATGTATTGCAGTTGATCCTGATGACACTGACTGCTGCATGTCTCAACTGGTGAAGAGCCCAGAGCTGGGAAAGTAAAGTGATACAGTTTATCATTTAGAGATATTGCCTTAGTATTAAGAAGCTGGTAACCTGAGGACTTGATCTAAGACCACATGATTCAGGCAGTTCCAAAAGCCTAGAAGCTGTTGTATATGTTTTGTCTTAGAGGCTCTGAAAAATAAAGTTGTTTTGGGCTGTTCCTCATTCCTCTCTAGTTGGTTTTGGGACCCTGGGTTGGCTCAGGTGAAAGATGGGGTGAGAGCTATCTTAGTTGGATTCTCTGCTTTCTTCACCCAGGTGTTGGGTTAAATTGGAAATTCTAACCATTGTCCTCACTGCTGTTTAGTTCTGGTTTTTCATTTTAGAATCAATCTGTTTGTTGTTTATTTGACTTGTTTTTGCAAGAAATGGGAGGGAATGCATTCCCTTTGTCTTGGCAACTGGGCCCATGTTCCTTATTTTGACATGCTGGACTACAGCACTGAAACCACCATGGCAAAGCAAAGCTAGAACTGACGCACGTGTGCATTTGAAGACATAATTGGAATGCATATAGTGTACGGGAGTGCTCTCTGGAAACAAGTGTCCCAGTGCTCCATCAGTGAGATATGTGCCCGAATGAACATCCGAAAGCTGGAGAACTTCATGCTGAGGGCAATGCCACTTCATTTGGCCTTACTGTTGGCACTATATTGCAAATCTTGATTTCCTCTGTGAGTTCATTAGGTTCACTAACACATGACCCCTGATTGTCTGGGATCACATCATGAAGAATGTGGAGGAAAGCCCTGTTATAAATCACGTTGAAGGACCAGCAGACTGGTTGCCATCCCAGTCAAAAACAAACAAAAAGATAAATAAAGAACTTATTCTCACAATTCTAACACAAAAACTCTGAACATACACTGAGGAAAAGAATGGAAAATCACTACCCCCTTCTTTCTTCCCCTTCTCTCCCCCACCCCAACCTTACAATGTTTATGATAGCAGTGTCTCACACTGAATGTCACTGAACCGTAGAAAAGACTCTATGACTTGAAAACAGAGACGTCGAATGTACCCTTGTTAACTATGAAAATCCTTTAATAAAAACAACTATAAAAAAGGAAAATAGGTTTCCAGTGACCCTTTAAAAAAAGAAGAAAAGGAGGAAAACATTTTTTCTGATGCCCCTGAAAGCACACTTTTGCTTCAAAAATGTTCAAAGACATATATATATATATACTCACAGCTCTTAAATGCAGCGTTCTTTCTAAGGAGCTTTGCTTACGTGAATATAGCCTTTTTCTATCGATCGATCTATCACGATATACAGGCAGTTCCAACATCCAAAGAAATTCTTGATTTCACCTTAGACTCTTTCTCCGAAGTCTTGTTGACTATAGTTAATTGGCTGTATCCTTTAAACTGGTAAACAAATCAAGCAGATCTTTAGTTGATTAATCAGCAGAGGCATTAATTTTATTCTTTGAGGGGTTGGAAATACAGCAATACTTTTTGGGATACTCTTTTAGGGGTTTTTTCTATGATAAGGAATATGAAGGTGGGAGAAAGAATGAATTAATGCTTTTTATTATTAAGTGTAAGTTATTAGAAAAAATGGACTTACATATATTGCCGGTCAGAAATATAAATTTTAAAATATCAGGCAATTTGTTAACCAGGCAAGTAATACACTAAGTCTAGTAGTAGTAGTAGTCGTAGTAGTAAAGCTAAAGGGACCCCTGACCATTAGGTCCAGTTGTGACTGACTCTGGGATTGCGGCGCTCATCTCGCTTTATTGGCCGAGGGAGCCGGCGTACAGCTTCCGGGTCATATGGTCAGCATGACTAAGCCACTTCTGGCGAACCAGAGCAGCACACAGAAATGCTGTTTACCTTCCCGCCGGAGCAGTACCTATTTATCTACTTGCACTTTGACGTGCTTTCGAACTGCTAGGTTGGCAGGAGCAGGGACCGAGCAACAGGAGCTCACCCCATCGCAGGGATCCGAACCGCCAACCTTCTGATTGGCAAGTCCTAGGCTCTGTGGTTTAACCCACAGCGCCACCCGCGTCAGTCGTAGTAGTAGTAGTATCTAAATTCCTATACCACCCTTCATCCAAAAATCACAGGGCGGTTTGCAATATAAAAACACAAAAATACATACCATAATAACAAACAAAAACAATAACTGCCCCCCAAACACATGTTTAAAAGGCCTGAAGATATTTAATGAAGGCACCAGTAGAGCCTCCCTGGGGAGAGTATTCCAGAAGTGGGGAGCCACCATGGAAAAGGCCTGCTCCTTGCCACTTTGGGCTGCATTCCTGAATGTGCTTATTAGGGAGTGAACACCACTGAGCTTAACTGGACTTATTTCTGAGAAATCAGTGCAAATTTATTTCATGGTTTGAGCTCCCTATCCCTATAATTCTTAATCCACTCCTTCCATTTCCCTGTGTAAAGTAGCAGCATAAAGTTTCCGGAACTGCAAAATACACCAGTATTTTTAATTGGTGTTTTTCAGAATAGGGTTAGGAGTTTAAGAAGTGAGAGTTTCCGAAACTTTTCCTTCAAGATCTGAATATCCTGGTTTCTACAGGAAACAAAGCCTCCTATCTAGGCCAGCTTTCCTGCAAAAGATGTCCTTGTGAATCTCAGCATGCTATGAGCATCAGTAAAGTACAGGGAGACTTCTCACTCTGAGACACCAGCTGCTCTTGGCAATGTTTTTCGCTGTCATTATGCAAACAGAAGGACTATGAAGAAATCGAAAAATGAAGCAAGGGAAGACACAACCCTAAATTGGCTACCACTGCCTTGTATTGCTAGTGGGTATCTCATGCTTTCCTAGCAGCAATGTCCCGAGGCACCATCTTCTCAAGTTAATTAAGGGGGCCAATGTGATGTCCTGCCACCACGCATGTAACATCATGAGGAGCCAGGGGGCTCAGCCCACCCAAAATATATATTGGGGGCCTGAAACCGCCTCAGCCCCTAGAAACTGGCATGTGTGGCAATGTCAGAAGTGCAACATAGCAGTAGATACAATGTCTTTAACGTGAACAGAGCAGGATCTCTACAAAATACATCTGAAATGTGGACAATCTTTCTGCTTATCTGTTTCACTTGTATGAACACCAGGTTGGACCTAGAACTTGCCCTCAGAGAAAATGATGCTTTAGCTGGAAGTCCTTCCCTCAGTAACCAGCACTGTTGGACCAATACACATATCCAACACACAAATGTTACCATCCTCAAAAGTCAAGTATCTCCCCCCCCCCCACTTTAAAGGAATTCCACTCTCTGGGATTGGATTTCAAAGGGTATTGAATTTTGCAATAACCAATAACCAGCAGAATTAGGCTGTCCAAGAGAGTTAAATGTGGGAACAACTCACAGTCACTGATTGTAGTGTCTAATTTGTTTGACCTTGATTAGGCTTTGAGAAAGGATTCTGGAACCCTGTAAGATCCTCACACCTCCTTCCCAAAGCCCAGTGCCTCAATTACCAGGCTTATTTAATTAGAGGCTACCGTCCACACATTTTCGCTGTGCAGATACTTGTGTATAGGTAAAACCTCTTTCAATTATTTAGCAGAGTTCTTTCGAAGAAGAAGAAGAAGCATTGGACAATAACAGAAGTTCTTTTAAAGATGACTCACCAAACTCTGTGAAGTCTTGGTAAAGAGAAATTATTCCCCAACTGGGTACAAGCATTACGGTAGCAAAGGTATTTTCAACTGTTAAAGGAAACAGAAATTAACTGTACACTTTCTAACAAAGTCTCTCTTATCTCCTGCAGGTTGTAAATTACAGGAACAGTCCTTCAGCAGATTTTACAGGCAGCAGTCTTTGGACAGACGTCTGCCATCAGGCATCTGCAAAAATGAAGCTGAGTGGTCTTCTTTTTTTGGCACTTCCAGCTGATGCTAATTAAGCTCAGAGTGCCACTCCCATATATAAAGGAAGACTCTGGAACCTTCTAGAAACTTCTAGTTGTTTCTGTTAGAATGATTCCCTTACAATTTACAATAAAACATAAAATATCATAACATCAATGCAAAATAAAAATGTCTGTTCCTTCAACAGGGAACATAATGCAAGGTGTTCTGTACCATCTCCTCCCACAAGTGAACAAAATTGTTTTACAGTGGTGCCTCACAAGACGAAATTAATCCGTTCCGCGAGTCTCTTCGTCTTGCGGTTTTTTTCGTCTTGCAAAGCACGGCTATTAGCGGCTTAGCAGCTATTAGCGGCTTAGCGGCTATTAACGGCTTAGCGGCTTAGCGGCTATTAACGGCTTAGCGGCTTAGCGGCTTTAAGAAAAAGGAAACAAACTCGCAAGAACTCGCAAGACGTTTCGTCTTGCGAAGCAAGCCCATAGGGAAATTCGTCTTGCGGAACAACTCAAAAAACGGAAAACTCTTTCGTCTTGTGCGTTTTTCGTCTTGCGAGGCATTCGTCTTGCGGGGCACCACTGTAATTTGAATGTACCCTAAATAAAGAGAACACCCCCTTCCTCAGTGGGTCCTTTGCCCATCAACTATAATTGTATGGATGGCTGAGGACATTCTTAACTCTAATATCAACCTACAATCAGTGGTAGCTACACTTTGTCAATGACACTTTATGTAACAAAGCTCCTTTCTGGGTTAAAAATCTAATTACAGCTAATTAGACAAAAGCTGTAGCTTTCAATAACACTGAGCTAGTTAGACATACTTAACAGATGGTGTTTTCCACTCTGAATAGGTCTTCTTCCATGGAGAACTGAAGGTGAAGAAATACCTGCATGATAAACATGCTTCACCAGCAGTTATTGCTATTAAACATTTATTTACCTCCAGTAGTGTTTAGATGTTTCATAGTACATAGAAGTAACCCAGATCATGTCCAGAGATCTGATCCTATCTATCTATCTATCTATCTATCTATCTATCTATCTATCATCTATCTATCTATCTATCTATCTATCATCTATCTATCTATCTATCTATCTATCATCTATCTCACTTTATCTACAAATAGCCCCAAAATACTTACATTCACTTTCCTAGGTAGCTTCCCATGTGGTTGGGAATGCCAACACTGGCTTAGCTTTAGGGCTTTTCACTACATTACATTTTCGATATACAGTATACACCTTGCAACGTATAGGACAGGCTTCCTCAAATTAGGCCCTCCAGATGTTTTGGGACTACAATTCCCAACATCCCTGACCACTGGTCATGCTAGCTAGGGATCATGGGAGTTGTAAGCAAAAAACACCTGGAGGGCCAAGTTTGAGGAAGCCTGGTTTAGGGTGAATGTGACAAAGATCAGAAAGATCACCTTTCATCAGAGGATGAGCATCTTTGGATCCAATCATATAGCTTTGTAAATGTTTTTAGCATATAAATACGTGTGGCCAAGGAGTTAAACATTGACTGGATAGTGTGTGAAATAGCTTTTAGTGATACAGTGATGTGTTGTATGTCTTTCTGCCAATCTGAGGGCGCTAAAAGTTTGAGATGAGGAATAAGATTGTAGAATGGCAATGGACATCTGTAGACTTGGCAAGGATAGCGAAGGGAACTAAGGTAAGGCATTAAGGGAACTAACTTAAGATGAAGCTAAATAAGTGTATCAGAAGATGAGACTTTGAGGGGAGGAAAGGTTTGACTGATAATGTTGTTCCAGCAACAGGGGTATTGACAAAGGGCTCACAGGAATAGGGGAGCAATAGTTGATGAACTTGTGTTAGGAGGAGAAAAATTAACCAATTATAACCAATTATTTCACCTGTTTAGTATTTCGTAAAGATCTAGTGGCCATTTCTAGTTACAACAGGGTGGGAAAATGGTTGAGAATGAAGGAAGAACGGTGATCTTACTGACACTTAGTGATATTCTAAGAAGTGTATTAATTAAATAGAATTGTCTCATCTAAATAAGACAATTTAAGCCATTATTTCTTCAGTTTCCCAACTGTCAACTTAACAAAGCTGACAAAACTGTCTCATTGATTTTTATTACTTTGGCATAATTTGTATATTTAATCCTGCTAAGTACCCCTAGAGAAAGATTATTGTTTTCTACTAATGTATTTTCTATAAATATTTTGATAAGGTTCTTATAGAAAGCTACAAGATACATAAAACTTTAAACCATAATTAAGAATTCAAAAACAACATGAAGATAAATGATAGCAGCAATTAGTACAATATTATATGCAGGCCAAAAAGTGGGGAAAGGCATTTGTTAATGTTCCACTAAAATATTGTCTCACAGGGGGAAATGATTAGGGAAAATCAAGTGTTGATAAACAACAGTTCCTTGCAGCCCAACCCACAATCCAGCTGAGACACTAGTAAAGTAGATTATTTATTTCAATTGCGTCAAAGGCACTAAATCAGCTTACGTTCACCAATTTTAATACAACTGGACTGTGGATTGGAAAAAGCATGACAAAAAGCACGGCACTCCTGTAACTTTCTAGGACTATTAAACAAGCAACTATGAAGTCATTTATTATGGGTTGCCAGGAATAAATCTCTTGAAAAGATCAGTTAAAAATGTGTCACAAAACCCCTTTGTGACAATGAAAGATAACTGGAAACAAATTTCATAACTAATAATGAAATGTTACGCTTGTTTAGGTGAAGCAAGCCATCTTTCAGATAAAATAAATACAGGTGGTGGTGGTTTTTAAAAGAAGAGCTTGTACTGATTTTATTATGAGAAGAAAATTAATCTCTGGCCCTGCACAGCTTTGTTTATTCAAAATATTTATTGCCCACTCTTCATCGCAGAGTGAATTACATAAAGTACAACATAAATGATACAGCTTGGATGATGCCTACCCAATTTCTCAACACATCAAAACATTACTTGTTTATAGTCCTACAGGGTTTCTGTCCACTACAAAAGAGCTCCTACTTCCAACCTCAACGGTAGCAGTAACTCAACACTTGCCAAAGTGAAGATCATTTCATTAAGTACCTACACATTTTAATTATGACTTTCTTGAATTTTATGGGTTTGAGGGCCCTTAAGATTCCCATGCCCTATTCCAGGCATAGGCAAACTCCAGCCCTCCAGATGTTTGGGACTACAATTCCCACCATCCCTAGCTAACAGAACCAGTGGTCAGGAATGGTGGGAAGCCAAACATCTGGAGGGCTGGAGTTTGCCTATGCCTGCCTATTCAGACATTGTACTCATGAGTAACATGATTGGGAGATCAAGGGTGAATGCATGAGCTCCACAGAAAGAATTGAATACACTGCTGCTGTCCCAGTTATCTTCCACAAGCTGGAGCATGGCAGGATGCAGCAGGAAGCCTTTTCTCTTGATGTAGCCTACTCTCATGATGTAAAATCCAGAATGAAGGAGATTCCCACTTCACACCTTTTAACCTTGCCTTTTGAGATCTATATATTTAGACTCCCCTTTATTTTTGTGATTGTACATTGTTTTCAAACTGTTTTTAACATTGCGTTTTAATTGTTGCAAGCTGCCATGGGACCTTTAGGTGAAAGGTGGGCAAAAGATTAAACTGATGATAATATTCTACTTACTCTTGAGTTTAACGCACCAGTAGGAATCAACTCTCAATCCTATTGTCAGCAAGCACAGCCATATGGAGAGCACGAGGCTCACAAAGGCTTCATTTATTTCACAAACATGCATGACACTCTTCTAACATGTGTTCAAAATAGCTTATAACAACAGAGAGGAAAAGTAAAAACAAAAAGTGGAAAAAACTAAGAAGAATCAGTGAATGAGGTTGGCAACCAGTTGATGAGACAGGATCAAATCAACAGCACAAAAGAGATTGGCATTGATTTAGGCTGGAACCAAGGCAGGATGAAACAGGGATATATCGTGCAGGATGCAATGCAAGCATAAAAAGGTAAAGGACCCCTCGCAGTTAAGTCCAGTCGTGAACGACTCTGGGGTTGTGGTGCTCATCTCGCTTTACTGGCCAAGGGAGCTGGCATTTGCCCACAGTCAGTTTTTCCAGGTCATGTGGCCAGCATGATTAAGCCACTTTTGGTGAAACCAGAGCAGCGCATGGAAACACCGTTTACCTTCCCGCCGGAGTGGTACCTATTTATCTACTTGCACTGGCGTGCTTTTGAACTGCTAGGTTGGCAGGAGCAGAGACCGAGCAACGGGAACTCACCCCGTCACAGGGATTCAAACCACGACCTTCCAATCAGCAAGCCCTAGGCTCAGCAGTTTAGACCACAGCGCTACCTGCGTCCCAGTGCAAGCCTACTCAGATGCAAAAAAAAAAACAAAAAACAAAACTGAACAAGAGGCAGATGGGTGGGTGGTCTCAGAATGAAAGCAATTTCCGCAAGGAATAGGCAATTTCATCAAGAATAACCTGCTGACCATTCTTCCCCAGTTTTTTTCTCTCTGTGGGTGTTTTTTGATGGAGACCTTGGAAAACAAGACATGAATGGGATAATTTTATTCTAAGGGTGGCAGGGTGGTGTTCTTCATATGCTAACACAAATTAATTACGAGCAACTCCCATCATGAAAAGCATTATATCCCATTTCCTTGCTTCTTGAATCATGGCAGGGTGTTGGAAAATAGACCTAACAACGTACTTTTCAGCAATATATTGCAGTATTCCCAGTTCACTCTAACATGTAGGTTAATTACAAAGATCCACACAGCATGCTACCATTATTTCATTAACAGCTCTTGGAATGAGTGACAGCTATTTTGAAGCAACTATTTATTATTATTCAGCAAAAGAGCTACACAACAAGAACAATTAACACTTCCACAGAGAAGTCTTATGCCAATAAAACAGAAGGCTGCATTATGCTGTGTATGAGTGCAACACTTTAAAAAAATCCATTTAAAAAACAAGTAAGCATAAAAAGTTAAAACCCCAGCTTATTTACTATTGCCTCCAGCAACGTGCAGTTGATTGAGAAAGTGACAGCTGAGTCATTTCCAGATTGCCATTCAACAGTCTCCCTTTAATGTTGGTAATATCACTAGTCATTCAAGAGCACTGCTACAGCTGTTAGCGACACCCTTTTCTGCATTGTTGCTTCATTCGAAATTTCTCTTCCTAACATTCTTCTTCATGTGATGAACGACTTGTTTGTAACACCGTTGCTTTAGAAAATAGGTATTTCCATATTGTTCTTCCAGCTCAAGTCCCTTGGGCACATGAAAAAGAACGCCACACTCAACAAACCTTTGTTGTCCCTTAGATAACTTTTAGGTGAAATTGTGATCAACCAAGACTTAAATGGCAGCCTGTTTAATGCCCTGAACAGGGGTAGTCAACACAGTGCCCTTCAGATGTCCTCAGACTCCCAGCTCCCATTAGCCCCCTTCAACATGGCTAATGGACAGGGATGGTAGAGTTCGTCATGATAGTTACATTTTTACTAACAGGTCCAATATTGGCCAATATTCTGACAGGTCTTGAGGATGTCCTCATGATCTCTGAAAGAATAAGATCTCTACTATTAATAGTAGTAGTAGCAGCAGCAGCAGCAGCATAGATTTCTTACCTGACCTTCACCATCAGGTCCCACAATGTGTTACAATTAAAAAATTTTTTATTAAAATACAGATTAAAACAGTTGAGAGTGTGGTGTGTGTGTGTAAGATTAAAGGCCAAAGTAAAGAGGTGGATAATAATAATAATAATAATAATAATAATAATAATAATAATAATAATTTATTTGTTCCCCGCCCATCTGGCTGGATTTCCCCAGCCATTCTGGGTGGCTTCCAACAAAGATTAAGAATACATTAAAATGGCACACATTAAAAGCTTCTCTGAACAGGGCTGCCTTCAGATGTCTTCTAAATGTCAGGTAGTTGTTTATCTCTTTGACATCTGCTGGGAGGGCGTTCCACAGGGTGGGCGCCACTACCGAGAAGGCCCTCTGCCTGGTTCCCTGTAACTTGGCTTCTCACAGTGAGGGAACCACCAGAAGGCCCTCAGCGCTGGACCTCAGCGTCGAGGCAGAACGATGGGGATGGAGACGCTCCTTCAGGTATACTGGGCTGAGGCCGTTTAGGGCTTTAAAGGTCAGCACCAACACTTTGAATTGTGCTCGGAAACATACTGGGAGCCAATGTAGGTCTTTCAAGACCGGTGTTATGTGGTCTCGGCGGCTGTTCCCAGTCATCAGTCTAGCTGCCGCATTCTGGATTAGTTGTAGTTTCCTCAGCATATGTATCTTCAGCATATGATTAACACTACATAATAAAAGTGCCAGATGCACCTCTGTGGGGAGGGAATTCCACAACTTAGGTGCTGCCTCTCCCGGGCTTCCCTCCCCACCCCAAAGCTCTGTGGGTGGTGGAACTACCAAGAAGGCCCCCTCTGACACCTCTGACATCTTGGGCCTATGTCATTTAGGGCTTTAAACACTAACATGAACACCTTGAATTGTGTCATCACCCCCCCTCCATTTCTCATTTTTCCAGTCTGCAACTTGCCTCCTTCTTTATCAGTATGGAACAAAAACTATTTTTAAAAATGCATGGAAAAAATATGTTTTCCATGCATCTTTCTCCTAATATACACTTTTTTGTACACATTTTTGGCTAATATGTGCATTGTTGCATGCATTTCCCTCCAATATAATGCATTTAATACATTATTTTCACAAATATATACCTTATGCAGTCTTTCATGTAATATATGCATTTTGCATGGATTTTGTGGTTGGAAACTTGTATTGCAAAATTCAGGGAGGTGCGAATTTTGAAGAACAGTTGCATTTAGGTTTGCATATTGATTCTGGAAGTGTGGTTTAGGTAAGTTCACATTGCAATATGAACTGATTTCGTTTGTTCCCCATACCTACTACATTGTGTAGACCGTATTTTGCATGTTGATCCTTCATTTGCACATTCAAATGCATCATAATTTGAAGATGATATTGTGGTTCTTCATCACTTACAAAATAAGGTACCACCCTCCAGAATAAACATATGCAAATTTCAGTCTTAGTTATAAATGTGTTTGAGTAAGATGATTTAATAATTCACAATGTATATCAAGAATATTCTGAATGGCTGTAAATTCAGATTTATGAAATGAATGTTAAGTTACATACAAGGCTGTAACTGAGGATTACATGAAACTTGAACCCAGTTTTTTGTGTGTTTACATGAAAACAATGTAAAATCCATCAAAATAGTTTTGTCATGTTAATTTATTGCAAAGCATATGCTACAGGTTGCAGAAATAAAATTCATCACACCATTGATCAGAGCATGTTTCATAAACAAGTTTTATGGAGGCTTCATCAAAAGGCAATTCTATCCTATGATCATAATTACCTTAATTACTATGCCTCATTAATCTTTATTTATTCACTCACTCAATGAATGCAGAGTATAGCCATTATATATAAAAAAATGACCAATTTTAAAATTTGCACCACAGTTTTACTAATTGATTATATCAAATTTGGGAACATAATGCTCAATTCAAAAAATCAGGTTCCTTAATTTAATATTCTTTTTATGTGGGTATGTAAATGAGTCACACAGAATATATTTTTAAATAAAAGGTGCTTCTCAATGTCCTTTTTATAAAACCTGAATTTTAAATGTGTATTTTTTTAAAACGAATAAAGGCATGTGTGTGTTGGGTGGGTGCGGTTAATGCTAAATTGCTATCCACACTTACAAAACCCCATTAGACAAATTATGAGGACACATACCTGGCGCCACATTGGGGGGGGGGGCAAAACTGCTTCAGCCCCCTAGGAGCTAGCACCTATTATTCTGTAATATAAATTTATGGTGCAACTGCAGTGGGAATACAATGGAGAATTCTGGTCGCCTCGTTTCAAGAAGGGTTTTGTAGAGCTGGAAAAGTTTCAGAAAAGGGCAATTAAAATAATCAAGTGGTTGGTGGAAAGGTTACAACACAGAGGGCTTTTTAGTTCCATAAGTAAAAAAATTCTCTCAAAATGCTGGAACTTGTGGAAATCCGCTGAATCTGAATGTTGGAAGATTTGGGGAAGATGAAAGTAGGTACTTCTTCATGGAACTTGGTCCCACAGAAGGCAATGATGCTCTCCAACATGAGCACCTTTAAACAAGGATGTTCAGGACTAGGCAAGAGAAAAATGTGCATTTCTCATATTAATCACTTTGGGTGGGCCTTATTTGACAAATGGGGTGGGGAATGGGAGATGAGATGATCTAAAGCTATTGTGGGTCTTTTCTCAAAGCATTTTTCAATGGTAATATCTACTTGTTATCAACAGTTATAAATGAATTGTGTGGCATTCGGATATTGCTATAATCCAGTTTTATTTCTTCTAATTTACAAGTGTAGGAATGAGCATATTCCAGAATCTCACCAAGGCTGGATCTAAACACATCAAAGAAGCATTTCAGTTAAATGCATTGTAAACTTTGGATGAGAAATTGGATTTGCCAAAACAGAACTCCACAGCGCTATCTGGTGTCACAGTGTTATAATGCATATACAGTGGTACCTCAGGTTACATATGCTTCAGGTTACATACGCTTTAGGTTACACACTCTGCTAACCCAGAAATAGTGCTTCAGGTTAAGAACTTTGCTTCAGGATGAGAACAGAAATCGTGCTCCGGTGGCGCGGCGGCAGCAGGAGGCCCCATTAGCTAAAGTGGTGCTTCTGGTTAAGAACAGTTTCAGGTTAAGAACAGACCTCTGGAACGAATTAAGTACTTAACCCGAGGCACCACTGTACAATGCATATAAAGCACTTTTTCTTTGCCAATGTAGCTGTGTACCAAGTATTGGAATAGTGGAACAATTGCAGAACGGAACTACCCCATTCTGCTCATCCCTATTTTAAAGGTATTAGTTCCTTCCCTGCCCAAGGTTGTCAGCATCTGTTGGGGGACAGAAAAGGACTTAAAATGGAGGATTACCTACAATTTTGTGCAAACTGTTAGAGGGAAAAAGCGAAAGAAAGAAAGAAAGAAAGAAAGAAAGAAAGAAAGAAAGAAAGAAAGAAAGAAAGAAAGAAAGAAAGCTACCCTAGATCATTGCCATGGTCTTGTATAAGGAAGTCCATGAGTTCTTATAAGTCAAAGCAGGCTGCTTTGAAGATGATTCAGATATAAAGAATGGTGAGGACACACACACACACACACACACACACACACACACACACACACCACCCCCATCCCCAGTGATTTCATTTCTTATGTCTGTATAGAAGCAGTTGAATACAACTTATAAGAAGAGTATGAATAACTTGCATGACCTCCCTACCAGTCTTTCAAGGGAGCAGATAAAAGCAACCACTGTTCTCTACCCCTGCTGGGCACACAAATAAAAGCAGCTCCTAATTGGGGGGGGGGTGTGCAGCATGCCGTGTGACAAGGGTATGTAGCTATCTCTCTAGTGCCAATAATATCCATGTGGGAGGCATGGAGCCATGAGCAGTGAATAAATATGCTCACAACTCCAGGCTGCAAGAGTCCTCAAGTCTGGTGCATATTTGAGATACCTGCAGTTTCTATACCGTCCTTCAGCCAAGGATCACAGGGCAATTTAGAATATAAAAGCACAAGAATGTATAACATTGTAGCAAACAAAAACAATAGTCACTCCCCACTCAGCAGAAAAGGCCATAGATTGTTTAACCAGCCAAAGGCCTGGGAAAAGAGGAATGCTTTTTCCTGGCACCTAAAGATATGTAATGAAGGCACCAGGTGAGCCTTCCTAGGGACAGCATTCCACAAGCAGGCAGCCACCACAGAAAAGGCCTATTCTCGTGTTGCCACCCTCTGGACCTCCCATGGAGAAGGCACCTTAAGAAGAGCTTCAGACTATGATCACAGAGTCTGGGTTGGTTCATATGGGCAGATGGGGTCCTTGAGGTATTGTTGTCCTGAGCCATTTAAGGCTTTATAGGTAAAAACCAGTACTTTGAATTGGGCCCAGGAACTAATGGGCAGTCAGTGCAGTCATGCCAGGATGTAGTGTAGAGCCACAGTGCATTGATATTTGAAATATGAATCCACATACAAATATTAGAAATATGCATACAAATATAAATTCAAGCCCAGCCCTATCAGAAAATCAAACATACTTATGGTGGGAGGTCCCCCCTTACATACTTAAAACAAATGAGAATTTGAAGGACGCCAAGATTGTTGTCTTTCCCTCCCTTCCAAACTCACACCGTTTTGTCCTTCATGTCCACAGTTGAAACTTTCTTTGCTTGGCTGCTACCCTTTTCCATAAGCAAGTGTTCCCCTTCACCATATGATTTTTTGTTAGAACCAAGTTAGCAGAGGAAAGGGAAATCTGGAGGCATAATCTATCTTAATTACTCTGAGAAGCACTTGCTAATTATTATATTGAAAGCTAGTGATTAAGGTGGGGGAAAAAGCTGGCAGCAGATTGGTGAACTAGATTGACTGGCTAACTGACAAATTGTAGAGGATTGTCATAAATACAAACAGATTCTTCTACAACCTGCCAAACGGGATTCCCTTGAGCAGTAATGTAAATCAGAAGGGTTTTTTCCCCCACACAAAAATGGAAGTGTTAAGTACACAGCTATACATAAAAGAACTAAGTAACTCACATCACAAGAGTTGTCCAAAGAAATCCACCTTTCATAAGTTTTGCTTATTATTGACGTGAATCACATCCTAGGCTGATGGGAAGATGCTTAAATTAAAGCAGAGAGACTTAATAATAATAACACTTAATACATAAAGTGTTGCATAACACTGAAGAAGAGTGAACTGTATCCTTTTTGCTGTAGATTTTATACTCAGAGAGAAATATACACAGAAGGCTCCGGAATTTGTGGGATTATTGGAAGAAGAACCTTCACTGAGGCCACTTCCCTGCAGGACATAAAAACTGAGAATTCTCCTTTACTGGATCTAATCTTCCTAGGTCTTCTGAAGTGAGAATAGAGGTGTTGTTAGGGCAGTGCAGGACAGGCATGGCCAGGCTTCTGATCCCGCCAGTTGTGCCCCTTAGCATGGTATCCTGGGTAGGCCCTCCCCTCCCCTCGCCTTGCCTTGGTAGTGGTGGCTGGGCAAATCAGCAACACACCCAAAAACTCAGTCCTGCTTGAAAGTTCTTCAGCTGGCACCTGCCATTTTAATTCCCTCACATTGCAACTTTTGCACCCAGAGGGAATGTGGGGGACTTAAAATGTTGGGTCTTAGTCATGGCCATTTGGGCTTTAGTGCTGAGAGTAGCACCAGGACTATCTAGATGTAACTGACATTTGAGGTTGGCCAAGGGCAACTTCTCAACGGTGCTCACTGGGGCTGGAGGACCTGACTTTGCCACCTTCTGGTACTAGCTCCCATCTGAACAGCATTTCTCCACATATGGATCTCACTGGAAAAGGCCGATGTTTTGCTGCTCCCATTCTTCATTAGCATGTGTTTCCCTACACTAGACATTGTGCAACTGCCACCAGTTATTATTAATAGTTACGTTTAAAAGCATGACAGCTAATACCAGTGGGGCAGCGAAGGTAAAAGGAACAGTAGTCATTAGGCTCCACCAGCTCTAAGCAGTGGCAATGCTCATAGTGGATAATGGGTAATGTGTGACGTCAGGACAGATTCTTTATTTTGCTCTTGTGTTTTAAAACGATTGAAATAATTTTACCTTCAGATGTTAGATCAAATTGTAAAATATGATTTAAAAAAATTAAAACCCACAAATTGCTGTGGAAATATGGAGAAGTGAATTTTAGTCAAAATAAATGAAAAATTGGAGAAAAGCTAAATTGACGGTTTCATCCACACAGTATGCAAAGGATATTCTATATTGTGTATACAATGGATATATGAGACAAGCCATATATGATGTTTGCAGCCAAAGAGCAAAATTGTAGCAAAGGCATAATAACCTGCAACAGTCTTCCCGATGTTCAGGATTACTACTCCCACCAGCCCCAGCCAACACAGTCAAGGCTGCTCTACAATGTCAGAATGGAAGTGTGCAGATTATGGGGGTGCATTATGGGAGGCACCAAGAAAATAATAAAAGTTTCACCAAGAGTTGGTTTTATGATTGAAAATGACTCCCTGGCTGCAATGGCACCAACAACTTTGATGAATAGCATAAACTAGGAGTTTATTGTCCATTGGACAGCATGAAGAACAATGGCCTCCTTGGTGTCACTATATTCCGCAACTTAGCTTTTAGATGAAGGATATGT
Source organism: Podarcis bocagei (assembly GCF_964188305.1). Classification (NCBI taxonomy): domain Eukaryota; kingdom Metazoa; phylum Chordata; class Lepidosauria; order Squamata; family Lacertidae; genus Podarcis; species Podarcis bocagei. Next base: position 67,978,959 of record NC_138130.1, on the reverse strand, counting down.
TCAGTCATATTCCAGGCAGACTTTCATCTGGTTCACAAATCCTGAATTAGGTGGACTGGAAAGGTTTGCTTTATTATGGTTAAAATCATCACAAAACTGTCAGCCGCAGTGGAGGCCATCCAAATATATCTTGCTGCAAAAGAGGTGACAGGAATCTAGCTCAGTGATTGCTGGCTGATATTTTTGGGTTGGAACTTTTTTGAAGGCTGCATCTGCATTCTCTGTTGCTGCAGCCCCAAGAAGTGGAAGGAAGTGCTGAGTGGCTCATTCAGTTTTTAAACCTAGGGATACAGTAGGATAAGATGATAAAGGTAATCATGATTCTATGCTATAACTGCAGCAAAGCAACTGCACCAAAAGTCATACTACTTTGTAGAGCAATTCTACAATTCAGTTATGCCATACCATGTGATTGATTTTAAATGTGCACCCATGCAGATACACACTAAAAGGTGCACACAAAGATGTTGCCAATGGAAATCTGAAAACATCACTAATTCAACATTTTAAATGTCTCATTGACTAGAAGCCTATGGCATCAACCTCTGTTACTGATCAAGGTGCACAGAATAATAAATAGTTGTTTCTTGCACCTACTACATATGAAGGCCAAACTGTCCTTCATCTCATAGGAGCTGAGGGCAGTGCACAACAGCAAAGCAAAACACATCATAGATACAATAAAACAGGGTAAACCCATAGCAACAAACCCCCCTCCCAAAAGCAAATCAGCAGGAGACATTGTTATCCAATCCTACTCTTGTTCACCCAGTGCCTGCATACAGAGGTATGACTTGAGCCATCCATAAAATATCATATGAAGCTGTCTTCATTTATCTGCATGTTTGGGGAGACCAGGAGGAAGAGAGCTTGTCACAGCAGGAGGGGAAGACTCCCTGGCTTCTTCAGCAGTCTGCCTCCACTCTGGCCCCAATCCTCACCAGTCTACACTTCTGATTCTGATTCTGGACTGCTCTCTGTCACAGCCTCTTCCTGCTCACTAAACCCTGTTATCTCTTCAGCTTCCGACAACAACTCCTCCCTGTCTACTCCGTCTTCTCCTTCTGACCACTCATTGTCCACAACCCTGGCTCTGAGCCTTCTTCCCCTGGGGCTTAGCTGGTGTATCCCACACTCCTCAGCAGCCATCCAGTTCATGACTACACCAAAGCATCTAATCCCCAAAGAATCATGAGAACTGCAGTTTACCCTTCACAGAGTAACATTTCCCCACAACCTAACCATACTGAAGGCTTTGGATGTGCTTTAACAGTATGATGTAACTTCAGCCTTGCTACTGTGCAACACTTGAAATTAAATTATCTGTCAGTCAGTCAATAAGGCCTTTGCCCAATGATCTTACACACTGGAACAATGATGACACGTTATACTTTTGCATCTGTTTGTAGCGATTAGAGTCATGGAAGTACACAAGTTAAATCAAGATACACAATATTTCATTGCAATAAATTATACTTGGCCATGATGCATTTATTCACTTTTAGCTCTGTTGTCAACAGTTAGAAACCAGATACATGCTGTGAGGATCCCAGGAGGTGTAAATTAACACAGTAGAATTCATGTCCTGTCATGTCTTATTGCTTAATTATCTGGATACAGTGAATAAGTCAAGTATACAAACAGAAGTGCATGACAATGGGCTAGACAAAGAACTAGTCTTTTATAATCTCTCTTCTATCTATCCCACTGTGTTCCAGAAACAATTCAAGGTACTCTTGGGTGACCTTTAAAGTCGCATGTGGCTTGGATTCAATGTTGCCCAGGCTCCCGAAATCTGGGATTCTGCTACTATGGAAAGTAAGGTGGTGAAGAAGGAAGAAAAAGTGTATGTGGTGGGCCGAGGCCTCTAGAAAGAGACCTGGCCACAGTTTCTGCCCAATAATTTTTGCTAAATAAATTTGGGGGAAAGAAGGAGCTGCCAATACATCAATTGTACCATCACTATTGATGGGGGGGGGGGGAATTGTTATTATTTGCAAGTCACTTTATAGAAAAAAGTCTCAAAGCAACTTAAAAGCAAAATAATGCTTATGCTTAAAATACCATGCTCAACATTTTTATTTTTGCACAACCCTCAGGAATAAGGCACGTACAGTATATTGGGATTTCACTGTTGATATTGAGTAAAAACTTGCACATGCTTTTGGATACTTAACAGAAGCCTATGTAGAGCTCTTTGTGACCAGGAGCTATTCTAGGCAGCCAGGGAGCCTCAGGATGCATATGCTACCCACTTTAGTGGGTACCTACTTTAGTGAAGGGCAGCACAGATCATAGTTGTCCCTTGAAAGTAAATGTGGCCAATCTTATGGTGAAAGAGCCCTGCATGCAAACTGGGACTCCTGTCCCACAGTAAACTGGCTTGTCAGATAGAGCATACAAACCCACAAAATTGTAGAATGCTTCTTTTATGAAATGTCTATAATGGCAATATCCTGAGATGAACTGCAAAGAATTAAATTAATTCCAAGTATGTATTTTCTGCTTCATTGTGAACTCAGACCGATGAGGCATGTGAAGCACTAAGGACTGTAACAGAGCACTTAATGCCTCAAAAAGAGGAAATGAGTCAGAACATTGCTTAGTAAATGATAGAATTAAAAGGAAGAAAATTAACAGTTAGAAAATGCTAAGGGCACAGTAAATTCCAAGTTCTCAGTATATGCAGTGAAATTGTTTCTGGGGACGAAACAATGGAAAACTAAAACCCAAATGTCCTGGCTAAAAAGTAAGAACTTGGAAAGTGAACGAGACCTGGAAAGGAGGCCAAGATGCTGAAAGAAAAAGCAGAAGCAGAGAAACAGCAAAATGGAGAAAGGGTAAGAATCTCAAATCGTCATAATGAAGTTGATAGGGTGTCAGCCAACCAAGTATATTATAGATCCTGGTTAGGATGCAAAGGTTCAGAAAAACGATATTACTATGCAAGTGCTCGCCACAATCAAAGTTTGCACTTTCTCATTCCCACATGATGCAGTGCTGGTCATAAATACAGATGGCTTCAAAATATTAAGTTAATTAATAAAGGTAAAGTTAGCAATGGCTTATAACCATGATGGCTATTTACTGCCTCCCAGTGTTAGGAATCTTAGGTGGGGAAAGCACTGTTTGCAGCCATGTTCTGCTTGAGGATTTCCCTCAGGCATCTGGTTGACACTGTGAAAACAGTGTGCTAGACCAGACAAGCTTTTGGTCTGGTCCAGCAGGGCTTTTCTCATGCTCTTCACATAGATACAATTTCTTTGGTTCATTCTGTAACAACTTTGGTTTCCTTAACTACAGGGGAGAAACTAGATAAATGTTTCAAGGCTTCTGAAGCATGGTGAGTCAAATCAAGACTTGCAAGCAGATATCATTTCACTATCTTTCATATCTTAGAAACTTCTTTTAATTTTGGTTGAAAATTATTATTTGTTTTATCTGAGATAAGTGATAGGTCAAAAGGAGAACATGAGCCACAAAGGAATTCCAGTGAAAGCAAATATGAGTTTTCACTTGGAATCTATCTTGAAAACTACTTTATTTTGAAGATTCTTCACTTCCAAAACAGCAGTATATTAACCAGCATTGCACATAAGTTACCAGAGTCCAAATTCGCAGTAAATATAGCACTCAACGTATTGCAAATTTGTATAACCTCACCCAACCAATTTGAAACTTGCTTTACACAAAGCTTACCATTTTGTTAGTATCATGGCAATATAGGATTGAGTATAGAAGGCATATGTCCCCCTTTCAGAGTCAACATGTCCTAGAAATTGGAATAATAATTCCAGGAACCCTCTTTGAATTTAGGGTCCAAGCCACCATAATATGTACAGATATTTTGTCCAATTCCCTTAGGTAGGATGTGTATTGACATTGTGAGGTTGGTTGAAATATTCACAAAAGTCCAATTAATTCACATCATGGGCTTGGAATATTTTCTGGAGAATACATATTTCACTACTTTCACAATGGAATTTTGCATCCCAGTTCATTACTAACCATTTCATCTTCTGCTCAAGCATACAAATGAGCCACAATTTTCCACCTACTGATGCCCTGCATGGTGTATTCTTCTTCAATTGAGTTTATAGAGGAAGATTCCCCCCACACTGCACTATGTATTTCTAAAACGTCATATCTCTTTTATTCACATGCATAATAGTCTGTGTTCATAAGTAATACACTTTTTATATATGCCTGTATGAACTTGTGATACCAATTATATAGTTTGATGGTAGGAAAGCCTTTTGAACCTATGGAGAACACAAAGGGCATAATTAGTAATGTATTGTATATCCCCCCTCCCCCTGTTTCATGTATTCTGTACTGAAAGAGTGGCAAACGCAATGATCCATCAAAATTATTTAGATCAAACAACAGTTATTCTAACATCAGCATGATAACAGCTTTTTATGTCATTATAACGAAGGCCATTATGCCATCAAGCTTTTCAATTTTGGAGCCAGTGGCCATTTATCTGCATAACTGAAACCAATGGTGAGCAAATCTCTGCCAGTGTGTGATTTATAATGACTGCTGTTAAAGTCTTTTTTAATGATTTAGTCTAAAGCGTACTCACCCACTGAAAGACAGTGCCATTTGTTCCTTTGTTTATTTCCTCTCCCCAGAATTTAGGTTTTTTTATGAAAAATAAAAGCAGGGAGAATATGCTCCTTTCCTCATGCAGTTTGATTTCAAACTATTTAGGCAAATGAAGCATTTCCTTTTATACTCTCCTTGACTCCATGATGTTAACATATAAAGCCCTAAACAATCCGGCCCTTGTACAGAGCCCCATATAGACTTGTAAAACCACTTGAATCATTTGGAGAAACTCTACTTTTGCCTTCACACCGTACAGAATATCATAGGGTGTTGACCTGAAAATGGACATCTGAGGCAGCTACACCTGGACTGTGGAATGCACTTCCCTTGGCCACATGTAAAACAAGACCCATCAGTTGCTTCAGGTGCCTCTTGAAGACTTACCTTGGCCTGTTTTATATGTCCTACATTTTTTGTTTTAGTCACTTTTATCTGCTTTTTTAAATATTGCTGTTTTATTGTGTTTTTGGTTGTTGTTTTTGTTCTTCTTTTAATGATATGTTGTTGTTGTTTTAAACTGGACAGAGCTTGGAGGTTCTTTAAAACAGTTTATAAATGTTTTAAATAAATGTACTTGTTTCACTTCAGACCCCAGTTCAGCCCTTCGGGAAAAGCTCATTAAATCTATGGAGCTGTTGCAACCTATAGCAGTGCCTACTAATTCAGCAGTTGATCTTGCTTCCGTGTTTTCTAGCGGGTGAGAAAAAGGGAGTCCACGATCACAGAAGCTGTTAATGGTTCTTTTGTCCCTGACAGATTAGTTCCTGATAGGGATGGTGACGAAAGAGCAAGGTCTAGCAAGGCTCACGTGCTCATGCAAAAACCAGTCTCCTGCCTTACATACAGGTGCTTGATAGTAGCGTTTGATACCAATCTCTTGATAACCTTTTCACTCCAAACTTCTCATCACTGTTCTTAATCTCTAAGTGAGCTCATAACTGCTAGCTCCCTGTCAATCCTTAATGTATTGCAACTGTCTTGTGTGTCCGATGTTGGCATCACACAACAAACCTAGAGAACACCTTTAAAAAATAAGAATATGAAGATTCTCCCCACTCTTGTCAGAGGTAGGCAAGACACATTGTCAAAAGCAGAAAAGAGGGGAATAAATAAATATTTACCTGCATTCAAGAAACATGTATAGACTTTTTAAAAACTAAGGCTTGCGACCAATAATTTTATGACATTTCCACATAGCTTGTTTTAACTGCTGCCTGCAAGATGTCATAGTGTTGTTTCAAGTTGCTCTTAGATATTTATTTCATATTGTGGGTCATCCTGTGCCCCCTTTGGAGAGGAAGGGCAGATTATAAATTTGAAATAATGAATAAGTAAGCTAATAAATGTTTATGGGGAAGTAAAGGTCTCTGTTGCAGGACTCTTGGGCTAGGGAGTCCTGCTGTATGGGGGTGGGGGAGTTGCTGCCACCATTGATATTAACTTTTAGTGAATTTATTTTAGCTCTTATGATTTAGGTGGAAATTGTTCAGTTTGGTTGTGTACTTTTCAATATTTTATTTATTGTGGTCATACTTTTATGCTTGTAATTATGCATTTTTTTCATGTTGTAACTTGCCTGGAACCTGGTTTAAATTAGGGTAAGGCAGCATACAAATTAATGATGTGTGTACAGTGGTACCTCAGGTTACATATGCTTCAGGTTACATACACTTCAGGTTACAGACTCCACTAACCCAGAAATAGTGTTTCAGGTTAAGAACTTTGCTTCAGGATAAGAACAGAAATCATGCTCTGGCAGTGTGGCAGCAGTGGGAGGCCCCCTTAGCTAAAGTGGTGCTTCAGGTTAAGAACAGTTTCAGGTTAAGAACAGACCTCCGGAACAAATTAAGTACTTAACCTGAGGTACCACTGTATATAGGTAGGTATTTCCACCCTAGAAAAGAAAAATATACTCTTGAGTAACTGGGTCTAAAGAACTAACTTAGTTGGTCTTTAAGGTGCTACTGGAAGGAATTTTTTATTTTTACTATGGCAGACCAACACGGCTACCTATCTGTAACTGGGTCTAAAGAATTCAGGAAGCTACAATGACAGTTCCGAGTTTAAATATTTGTCTTTAAGCAGTGGGGATGGTGTAGGTACTTCAGGTAATTCCATCAGAGAAACAACTAACATGAAGAACAGTGGATGTTTAGTTGCCATGATATTCTTGAGCTGGAAATTGAGAATTTCAGTTTGGAAGGCTATAGAGTGACAGCAGAGCTGAGCTCACAGTTAATAACTGTGAACATGGCCCACATCAGCAGGTGGTGTAGTTCACTCAACACAGGTTCAATATGTATGCAGCCAAGTGGTCTACTCAACAACCTGGCTGCAGCACTCTGGATGAGGTTTTCATGCAAATTTGTATTCTGCCATTATGTGTGTGTTCACACGCACACATGCAAAAACTTGCACAATTTTGTAAATTTTCTTTGCTGCTTTTCTTCTATTTTTAATTCAGTGACGGATAATTTTATAGCTCTTTTCAGAACCCACCAGCAATGTGTCATGAGATTAGAGGTTCAGTCTCTGTTAACTGAACATTATCTGGCCATCTGTCTCATTGGTTAGATTTGGAACTTTTGTTGGCAACACGCTCAGCAAAAGCCTTCTTTTTAAACAAAGGAGAGAAAGATTAACTAAATACACATGCACAGAAAATGTGAAGCCAGAAAAGCAGGATGGATACCATGTTGCAGAAAAATTAATTGGATCGACACAAAAAGCATATTAGTAGGAATTAGCCACTACAACTCCCAGGCCAATTCTGCCCTTTGTGGGGTACCATCTTGCTACTTAGTTGACAACGCCAAGGCAAGATTCCTAAACTTGTCTTGATTTTATTGTTTTCCCTTTTTGTAAACCACTTTGTGGTGGTGGTGTTTTACAAGCAAGTGGTTGTAAAATTTACGTATTTAATTTTATTAAATAAATAAATTACTCAAGTATATAATAGTAATTTTATTATTTATACCCCGTCCATCTGGCTGGGTTTCCCCAGCCACTATGGGCAGCTTCCAGAACATATAAAAACATAATAAAACATCAAACATTTTAAAAGTTGTACAGTTCTAGATGGAATGGCGGCAACAAAGCACTTCAGGGAGTCGTCATGGCCCATCCTGGTTCATTTAACCTCTGTTTTATCCTTAAAATGGTTCCCCAGTAAAACAAATTTCTAATTAGGGATCTACTTCGTTTTTGCCTATTTTTTTTTTTTCTGGTACAGCTTAGCCACATTGCAAAGCCCATGAAGAAAGATGGCTGTAATACATTGTTCATAAAAAAAGTAAAAGCTTTTGTAAAGCTCAAAATGTCTCAGGCCACATATTTCTGAAGCTACTGCATCCTCTCATGTGTACCATCACTGAGCGGAAAATGGTTTCCTGAAGGCAAAATCTGTGTGCTAAATGAAAGCATCAGTGTTCACAAGGAAGCATTTTCAGTAGTAGATATTCAATTGTCTGAATACCTCTGGATAGAAACCTCTTTAAGACTGGGCTTTGCTATATTACAATGCGTGTGTGTGTGTGTGTGTGTGTGAAGATTTAATTTTAGAAGCCAATGATAAATAGGAAAACTAAGGGTTTCGGATTTCATTCTTTTCATTATTTGTATACTGTTTCTATACTGAAATGATGTGGTTCCATTTGCTAATCTTGATTTTTTGGCTTGCTTCTGTACATTGCCTTTGCCATATAATGTGGCCAATTTTTAAAGGAAAAATAAAAATAAGGTGCTATATCTTGCATGTCCTGAGAGGCTCAAAATGCTGGGGGCTTAGGAGAAAGTGCTGCAAGACCACAAAACTGTAGTAATTCAAACTTACCATTCTGTGCTATAAACTGAAATAAAACAGATGCTTAGGATAGGGCATGCTGGATTGTTTTACTACAACGCCATATAGATGATAATCCATTGTTGAGTTCAATTATACTGTATTTCTGGCTGCAGGACCCATCTAGCCTTAGGACTGATCTATCAGAGTCTAATTTATAGCTGACAAGAAACCATCTCCCAGATCACTAATATGCGGAATCTGAGCATGGATTTGACAAGATATAGCAGGTCCCCATTTCCAGGTAAAAAATTATGTATACTATACATATGCAAATAGCATTTCCATGCCTCATAACTAGATGCTTCCACCTGCAGTCAACTTAAAAGGGTTTTAAGTTATGAACTAGCCAAGCAGGATCTTAAGCCACTTAAGTTCCTAATAGACATAGCAGGAAAACATAAGCTAATGTCACATATAAATATAATGAGGAACTTTGGTTGTAATAGGTATTCTGAACAGCAATGGCACATATTCAATTCATTCCCAAAATTGTGTACATTTAAATCAACAGCTCTGTCATTTTCTAACGAGGTGGTGTCTCAAAATCATTGATCCCTGCACCTCAAATTGGAGAGCAATTATAATAATTTTAACAATAATTTCTTTCATACCCCGCCCAACCAACTGGGTTGCCCCAGCCACTCTAGGCAGCTTCCAACATAATATAAAAACACAGTGAGAGATCAAACATTAAAAGCATATCAATATATTTCTGCCTTCAGATGTTTTCAGAAAGTTGTGTGCTTGTTTACCTGTTTGACCTCTGATGGGAGGGTGTTGCACAGGGCGGAACTATATGTTCCTAATTTCTGTTCTTTCTCTGAATTTCAAACTGCCTGTTATTGGTTATCTGGCTGTATATAGCAGTCCAGTAAACAGATATTATTTTGCTCAAATGCCATCAGATATGAAAGTAGCACTCTTCTCTTCATAGCACCAACGTTGTACCGCTCTAGCAGTTTGAATGGCAAATTTTCCAAAGTGTTTCATGATGAACACTTACTAATGAGCCTTAGCAAAATAATAATTAAGCATGCCCTTTAGTATCCCATCACAATTATTTTAATGAAGATTGTTATTTGTTGAAGCAGATTAGATGGTGTGAGAGCTCTATCACACCTCACACGCCTTTACTCAACACATTCTGAAAGGCTGCATCCAACTTCTTCTACTATACATTTGGTTGCCTCAAATTCACTCATCTGCCATCCATCCATTTACTTTCATGCTGCTATATTTCAAGCTCCACTGGTGGGGAAGAAAATTTCCCCTTCCCCTCTACCTCCTCTGTCACAGCACCAGAGCCAGGCAACAGACCTCCAACACTTCCTTTACAATTGCATAATTGGAACTCAGCAAAGGTGGTGGGTGAGTTTGCTGAAAAGTTTGCTAAATCAGACTCATGGCCCATGTGACCCAGCATCCTATTCTCACAGTGGCCAACCAAATTCCTGTGCGAAGCCCGCAAGCGGGAGACATGAGCTCAAGAGCATTCTCTCCACTTGTGATTCCCAGCAACTGCTGTTTAGAAGCATACTGCTTCTCACAGTTGAGGTAGAACATGCCATTGTGGTTGGTAACCATTGATAGTCATGAACATGTCTTTTAAGGCCAGGTTGGGGGCCATCACTGACTCCTATGGCAGCAAATACCATAGTTCAACTGTGCTCTGCATAAAAACGTCCTTCATTATGTCTCTCCTGAATCTTCCAACATTCAACTTCATTGGATGTCCACAACTTCTAGCATTTTGAGAGCGGGGGGAACTTTTCTCTACCTGCTTTCTTCATGCCATGCATAATTTTATAAACTTCTATCGTGTCACCTCTTGCTCACCTTTTCTCTACATTAAAAAGTCCCAGATGCTGTAACCTTTCCTCATAGGGGAGTTGCTCCATCCCCTTGATCATTCTGGTTGCCCTTTCCTGGACCTTTGTCCAGATAGTAGCTTGCATGCCATTTCTAGGCACTGGGATCATGAGCTTCATTTGGATTTAACTTTTAAAGGAACAGTGGCCTTTTGAATTCTTCAAATTCAGTGAACCGGAGCATCTATGGCATATATAGGTAAATGTTCAATGGATGAATATAATGAATTTGTATTCAAAAGACAGTGTGATCCCACTTCCCTGTAGCCTTATTAATACTAGTTTATATTTCAAATAAGAACTACATGGCAAGTTAAAGGTCAAACCAGCTTTCTTCACTTTTAAAACCTTAATCTTAATGTTTAACTGAAAGATGACTTTGCAATGACTTACAGAACCATTAACTTTATAATTGCAGCATCAATCATGATTGTTCAACATTTTGCAATACACAGCAGGAATATGGCTAGAAGATGTCCTTTATAACCTGTATAAGGTTAATAACAACAGGTGCTACGCACAAACTACCACCCAAAAAACCAACTTAAAGGATTTTAACAGATGGAAGGATTGTTTTATTACCTTACAGAATAAGATATATATTTATTTAATGGGAAAGAGGCATTATAGCTTAATAGTACTTAAGTTGCAAATTCAAACCATTACTTACAGAGTTCTCCAAAGTAATTTTTTTTTTTTTTTGGATGGCAGCTTGATATTTTGTAAGTACACATTAATGCATATGCCAATAATCATATTTTAGTAGCACTTTGTAGCCCCACTTATCTTAGATTTCCCTTAACATATATTGGGTTGGGGAGTGATGTACGAAGTCCTGGGCAATAGATGTCCAGGAGGAGTTCAAATATTTTCTGAACAACAGTATGTTATTTCTGAATGGCCCAATCAAAACCTAATAATTGGCAAGCCCACAGGGAAAATTAAATTAGTGTGGAAGCAAATGTTTTGGAACAACTTTTATAATTTCCTTTGATGCTTAATGAAAACAATTATTGATTGATTTTTAACTGCTGATGGGGATAATATACCTTTTCCCTGTGATATTCTTGTAAGCAAGCTGGTAATAAGTCAGCTAGACAATTCTGTTGTTGGATAAACTTGTAGCTGATCAATATAACTGTGTTCCTTTTTCTCATGAAGGATGCTCATACTTAAACACACACTGTTTTCAAGGTACATGCTATCATAAACATACAACCATGGAAACATGTTATTTGGGATCCGTAATTTAGAGCTCACGATAAAGCACAGGGGATATGACGCTGCACCTTCAGTAGTTAATCACCTGTGGGATTTAGCAAAAACCTGGAAACTACAACTAATCCAGAATGTGGCAACTAGATTGGTGACTGGGAGTGGCCGCCAAGGCCATATAACACTGGTCCTAAAAGACCTACATTGGCTCCCAGTACATTTCCGGGCACAATTCAAAGTGTTGGTGCTGACCTCTAAAGCCCCAAACGGCCTCAGCCCAGTACAGTGGTACCTCGGGTTAAGTACTTAATTCGTTCCGGAGGTCTGTTCTTAACCTGAAACTGTTCTTAACCTGAAGCACCATTTTAGCTAATGGGGCCTTCTGCTGCTGCGACGCCACTGGAGCATGATTTCTGTTCTCATCCTGAAGCAAAGTTCTTAACCTGAAGCACTATTTCTGGGTTAGCGGAGTCTGTAACCTGAAGCATATGTAACCTGAAGCGTACGTAACCTGAGGTACCACTGTATACCTGAAGGAGCGTCTCCACCCCCATCGTTCAGCCCGGACACTGAGGTCCAGCTCTGAGGGCCTTCTGGTGGTTCCCTCACTGTGAGAATTGAGGTTACAGGTAACCACGCAAAGGGCCTTCTCGGTAGTGGCGCCTGCCCTGTGGAACGCCTTCCCATCAGATGTCAAGGAAATAAACAACTATCTTTTACAATTTCTTATATTTTACAATTTCTTATGTGTTGTAAGCTGCCTGGAGTGGCTGGGGAAACCCAGCCAGATGGGCAGGGTATAAATCATAAAATTATTATTTTAAACCACTGCCCCAACTTGGGTTTGAATAAAATGATTTACTTATGTACACAGGGGAAATGATTATCAGTAACATGGCTTTGCAGCTCAAGGCAACTGTCAGAGGCTGCCTCAGGTCTCAGCTCACAAAAGACCAACGCCAAGCTCTTCTTATATACAAGGATGTTTATTGCAGTTCATTATTGGTTCCACTACCGAGGCGTGCAGCCCCGCGTCTTTTAGCCTAGACGTTTGAAGTCCCCTCTGAGTCGGTCCCGCCTCTACACCAGCTTAAGAGGCTTGTGCTAGACCACCTCTTCCTATCCTTTCTTTTCCGCAGGGTCTTCCTGCCCCCCTGGGTTCCTTCCCTCCTGCTTTCCCCTGACGCGGATCCCTCAGATGCCTGCTCCCCCCCTCCTTCGTGCTTTGGGGCCAGGCTCCTCCTCCGAGCTCTCTGCATTTCCGCGCGCCTCCACATTTGAACTTGGCACACGTTCGCTACCCCTGACCTTCCTTTTGACAGCTACACTACTCCCTGTACTACTCTCCGCCCCTTCCGGCAGGACGTCCTGCCCCGATCTCCTTCCCCTGTCTCCTTCCTGCTCTGCTCCGTGTGTCACACTGGGAACTCCACCCTTCTCACTCCGTTCCTCCTGGGAAGCCGACCCCGATCTCCCACTCCCACTCGGGGTTTCCCTGCTGCTTCCCTGCTCCTGGCAAGTCCCCCCTGTGACCCGCCTTGGCTTGACCAGGGGCGCCCCCTTCTGGGAATCCTCCGATTCACTTGAGAGACTCATGGAAGACCTCAAGTCATTGTCATCCTCTTCCTCACTGTCCTGGGTTTCTTCCCCATCGCTATCCGTTTCCCCCCTCACCTGTGCCTCTGTCCCTGAACCCCTGACAGCAACAAATACAATTTTTACAGAATGGCAAGAAGCTCCCCAACCCACATTGCCTGGATCAACAGCTTATACTTCTTCCTATGATAGTTACAGAGAAGGATGTAAATGGATAATCTAATGGGTACTGCAAAAGGAGCAGCACTAGGGATTCAGGGAACTGCTCTGGAGATCTTGGTGTCCTGGGGGTGTTAAGTATAATTGTTTCAAGTACATTGAAATGGAAATATATAATGTGCCTGTATTGTACCGTGAAGCACGGTTGGAACTTTCCATGAAGCTGAAGAAGAGCCTAACAGGTTAATCCTTAAGTGGGGCTGAATCTCTGTGCCTCAATCACAAAGTGTTTAGCACCATCATATAAAAAGGATTGTATTACTCGGCAACAAAAGAGTCCAAAATAATTGGATCACCAAGTCTACTCAGGATATTTGTCCTAATAAGCTGGGGAAGCTCCTCAAGTGAAACGTTAGAGGGGTTTCAGAAAGCAGATAAAGTAGCTCCATGAAAAATCTAACAGTTGTCCTACTTACCTAAATGAAATAAGAAGACTTTATTCATAAGTGTGACGCCAAATTTCATGTAATATGATCAAATGTGTGTATGAAATGTTCACGTTATGCCCATGGGAAAAACTGGCTAGTGTAACATAACGAAGCTTCCCATAGCCTTCTACACAACAAATTAAACTTGCTCACTCCTGTCTCTATTATGCTTTTATTGCCTTACTTCAGTTGGAGCCAGAGAGTGTTGGAAGAAGAGAGAGAAAATGTGCAAAGAAAAATATTGTTTGGGGAGTAATGATATTTTGCTGATTTAGCTTTTGATGCTGCCCCATCAAAATGACTATATAGTGAATGCCTCCAGACTTCAGAAATGTGATCTATAAAAACTGCTGCTCCCAAGCGTATAGTAAATAACACATTCCATTGCAGTATTTTATTTTTCATTTTGGGAAAAGAACCATTTTCCCAGTCCTCAAAACACTTAGTTATAGGGGTCCATTGACATGAATGGGACTTTGCCCTGGTAGTATACTACAGTTATCTGAATAAGATGAGTGGGTTGTGTCTATTTCCTATTGTGTATTGAACAAGTCCATCATTTTTGGATGATTTAGGACATAATATGGTACTATTCTTTTTCTTCCTTCAAAAGCTGTTCTCCATACTGAGATAAAATGGGGATAATTCATCATACTGCTGCTCAACAAGAATTATTAGATCCCATTCTGGATAATATCCTGCAGTTGAGAGCAGTTCCACCATTGAGGCAAATACAACCATCCCTCCCAACTCCTAGAGAGTAGCTGCAATCTAGTCTCAATCTTCCAGCATGTTTTTTACAGTCTATAACAGACATGTCAGGGGACAAAAAAGATTGCTCACAGATGTATCAGGTCAGATTTTTAACAGACATGCTAATCTGCACTTTCCTTTCTGCTATTGGACCTTACAGGTACTTGGTACCACATTGGTAGGGATCTGGTAAACATTTAATGACCAGATCTGATACAGTGCCAAAATGAATTTGGCCAAGATGCTCATCAGATATAGAGATATTCAAGTGTTCCAGTAACCTGAGATGGATTTGCATATGGAGAGACAGCTGTGGATGTGCATTGGATAAAGTACAAAAGCTTGCACGGAAAGCCCCAAAGCTTTGCTCATTTTGTGCTGCTTTGTCAAATCACAATTTGTATGTAGCAGTCAATGGTGTGGTTAGATAATTTTAGACTCTGGGCATAATTGACTTATGCCCCATTATTGTTTGATGTATATCACGTTACTTACTTCAAAGTGTGGTGAGCCAACCCTGCCATGTTTGGAGGCATCTTGATCATTCTGGTGAGCGGAACCCTGGATTTCTGCTTCCATAGGAGCTAGAACTGCTCATGAGTTGAACAGCTCTGCACACAATGATGAAATCTCTCTCTTTCTGTGTGTGTGTGTCCGCTGTTTTCCGTCTGCAGTTTTTTCTAGGCATGTTAGATATTTTTTTTTAAAAAAAAATCTATTCTTTTAATTTTTATTCCTCCCTGGATTTTATTTTACATCTCTGTAAAACTGTGGTGCACATAGACAGATAGATGGATAGATAGAACTGGAAGAAAATGAAGGCCACCCAGATGTTCAAACTAAATTCCTTCAAGCACTAGAAATCTATAAGAGCTAGTGATGGGTAGCATATTTTGCTAGAGCTCAAATAATATTATACTCTGTAGCAGTGCTTTTTTTTTTCCTCTTCAGGGCATACTCAAGGGCACGCAGTACCGGCACTTCTTTTCTGTCTTGTTAAAAAGTGTGGCACTTACTGTAACAACTTCTTGGTGAGTACTGGCACCTATTTTTCTAGAAAAAAAAACTTTAACCTGAATTTAGAAAGACTAAGCCCGGCTTCTTATCATTTCATACGCTTTCAACAAATCTGCTTATTCATGCTTCTACGTACATCATTATATAGACTCATAATATTTCAACATTATGTATAAAAACATCTGAAATCTTATATCTTTAACAAATTCTCTTTATTCTCATTATACGTTGTAGCTGAAAATGAAGCATTGCATATACAGCAATACAACAATAAGGTCTATGATTCAGTGCAATGCTGAACAATGCTAACATTCAAGACAGTAAACTGAAGGGAACTATTAACAATGGAGCATCTTAAAAAGCAGAGACATCACCTTGCCGACAAAGGTCCGTATTGTTAAAGCTATGGTTTTCCCAGTGGTGATGTATGGAAGTGAGAGGTGAACCATCAAGAATGCTGATCGCCGAAGAATTGATGCTTTTGAATTATGGTGCTGGAGGAGACTCTTGAGAGTCCCATGGACTGCAAGAAGATCAAACCTATCCATTCTGAAGGAAATCAGCCCTGAGCGCTCACTGGAAGGACAGATCGTGAAGCTGAGGCTCCAATACGTTGGCCACCTCTGATGCTGGGAAAGATTGAGGGCACAAGGACAAGGGGACTACAGAGGATGAGATGGTTGGACAGTGTTCTCGAAGCTACCAACATGAGTTTGACCAAACTGCGGGAGGCAGTGGAAGACAGGAGAGCCTGGCGTGCTCTGGTCCATGGGGTCACAAAGATTCGGACACGACTAAATGACTAAACAACAACAAAATTAACAATTGATGGATGGCTAGATGGATGAATAGAGATACAACCTGAACTAAATGAAAATCAAATTCAAACATATATTATCAGCGGAAAGCTGCTGGTGAAGGTTGGAAAGAAATTTTCCATTTTTAATATAAAGAAAGCAGGTTCTAAACATTTAAGTATAAAACCATCTTAAATTTCATTCAGATTATTGTTATAATTAAGAACTTATGAAACTACATCAATCACATTGTATTTGCAGAACACTGCTTCTAGAGTTTTTATGTTAAACTATCTATTTCGATCCTAAGACTGCCTCTGAGCAAAGGAAATATAGGCTGTTAGACCTTTAAAATATACCCTTCTAAGTCTCTTCCAAAGCAACCTACTTCCTTTGGTATAGAAAGAGACCATACATTTCTTTGTTAAGTTAAAAAGGATTTACTTAAAAACTCTTCAAAGTTCATATTCATGTCATTTTCCATACAGCAGCAAGAAAATAAAGACTATACAACTTAGTTTCAAAAAGTGGTAAAACATTTCTAAATTATTTGTATAGAAACACAAAGATGGCTTGCTAAAGCTATGTGGTCTATGCTAGAAGCATCCATCCTAACTGGTCAGTTCACATGGTGCAAGAAGACAGAACAAAGTGTTTCGTAACCCTTCCTTCCAAGGTGAGAGGGTGTGACCTAGCTAAGCCTGGTAGAACAGCTTACTCTGTGGTCTTAACCCCTCATGCATTATTTAAATTTCAGCATGTTGGTTATATGAGATTGGATATATCCCACATTTAATCAAAACTATGTTTTACTGGGTTCAATGGCCAAGTCTGGGTTCCATGGCCAGTGTGGTGTAGTGGTTAAGAGTGGTAGATTCGTAATCTGGGGAACAGGGTTCGCACCTCCGCTCTTCCACATGCAGCTGCTGGGTGACCTTGGGCCAGTCACACTTCTTTGAAGTCTCTCAGCCCCACTCACCTCACAGAGTGTTTGTTGTGGGGGAGGAAGGGAAAGGAGGATGTTAGCCGCTTTGAGACTCCTTCGGGTAGTGATAAAGCAGGATATCAAATCCAAACTCTTCTTCTTCTGCTGTGAGGTGGCTCAATGGATGGCAGTGATTCTTGTGTACTCAGGGGGCAAGGGGCAGATGATTTGCATTTGCAGCTTGTGATTTTTCAGCTAGAATGATAAAGATGGACATCAGAACCGAGTTCACTATTGACATTCCAGGCTGTGGAACAAGCCCATACTGGAGTAACAAGCTAAATGTCATCATGGACCTAGCAACCATAACAAATTCACAAATGCAAGCCAATGGATCCCATCCTTACTTGTAAATGAATTTTGTGCTTCCTTAAATGCATGGGTGCTGCTCTGTTCCTATGTAGTTCTTCAAAGGTTTTATTTCATATAATATTTTCTCCCCATCCCCTTCCTGGTTTAATTTTCTTCGCAATCCTTGTGAGAACTTCAAGGTCAAACTTCACATGCAACAAGCAAGGCTCATTTTCTGCTATATAAAGGTACAAATCAATAGCATTCATCAAATGTGAACTTTGAGGGAAATACTTGTTCCAGCACTGAAGTAAATCACAAGTTTTAAGATCAAAAGGGAACCTTCCATTTATTTAGGTGTATCTATTGTTTTTTTTCTTGATTTATACCTATCTAGAATGATTCTGCATGGAACTACAGGTCTTTACATGTGCCCCCCAAACTTGCCACTGTTTACATGCACACAAGGCTCTAGCGTTTCACTGTTTGCATCCCAATAGGCAAATAAAGAGGCAGGCACATAAGCTGGGGTTGACCTGGACCACTTTTATTTAAACCTCAAATTAAAATCAGCAGAGGGGGATGACTATAGAGTGGGAACAAACTTCACTGTATAACTATAGCTATTGGGAGATTTGTCATTGCCTAAGGAATGGCTTCCTAGCCTGTTCCAATTTCTGGGTCACACCCTGAAGGTGAGAAGGGATGCCTTATCTGGTCACCACCCCTGGGACCATAGTACCCCATGTGGATGAGGGGGTTTGGCCTCAGTGGAGGCCCCTATCTCACCCTCTGAACTGTGGAGTCTGAGCCGTGAGCCTCTGGGCTGACCCATCACCTGAAAGGTGCCAAAAGGAAGTCACCAGGTTAAACCAAACTATTCCTTTTCCCGCACCTAAACTGCCACTGTAAGGGGACAAATCTCTATTTAGTCCCCTTTCCCCACTGCAAGAGATGCTCTTGCAGGTCAGTAGGATGATGTCATTGCTGACATCTGTCAAATGGACTCCACCTGGCCTATACACTTCAACCCCATCCCCACCATACTTTCATGACACATTACTTGACCTCATCAGCCAAACTTCCCTGTTGACTTTGGGGCCTTGCCCTGTTTATTCCCCTAGGATCACAAGAGAACTGTGCCATTTCCATTGAGGGGAGAGTTGATTGCATACTTACATATTTATAAATTGCAAATATATGGTTGCTCATAATTTGTGTTGGTCTGCTTTCAACTAAAGGTGGGACAAAGGTGTGATCCATGCTGTTTCTATAAAATAAGAAGTTTTTATTGGATTGTTTCAGTTTTAGTGCTTTACTCTGGGTGGGTGGGAGGTTAGTGAAATTGTTTTATTTGTTCACAAGAATAAGAATGCAAGAGTTACAAGGGTATATAAATGTCATATGCCAATTCACCAGTAAACCTTTCAGGAGGCTTTTGCACCATGAATGCAGTTGTAATGTTTTAGTTTCTGACTCTTAATCTGTTGCATTTTGTCCACTTGTTGGGGAACAGCACTGAGAGGAGGCAATTGCCTTCAGATTCAATTTGCAAAACATAATGATAGCCTAGAATGGCCTTTCAGCACTTCTTATGTTCCATTGGGGCTGTAAATTAATAAGTACATGCAATGGGGTCTGACTCTGCCCCAGTTTCCAAGACAGAAAACAAAGAAGTCTTTGCTACGTACAGTAGCTGTTTGAAACACAAGTTTCTGTTTTGCACACTGAAGGAAGTGGACTTTACATTTTCTTTTCCAATCATGTGTTCACTTATTTCATAACCTACATATACTTTGCTTAAACTAAGGTATTATTTACAGGAGATTGTGATCTCACATGCTTTACTTACACCCAGTGATTAAGATTTCCATTTGCAAATATTTGAGCACTCTTTGACCATAGGCAAGGTAAAAGAATAGATATAGGTAATGGAGCAAATCTAATGGAAGATGACTGATATAACCTGTTTTTTTCACAGTGCACTGCCTCCCATCAGCAGCATTAAAATGAATTTCAAGTAAAATAGCAATTAAAATGATATTTCCCACAAAAGTCTATGCTTATATTTGAATGAGGCTAAAGGGAATGAACTAATCATATCCATATTCAGGATGATTTTAGCAATCACTCACTATGTCCTGTAGCACTTGATGTCCACTATATTTTCTAAAATCATTACTTTCTAGATGGCCAATTTGAAGTAGGATTCCCCACCCTCCAAGAAGCTGTTAATCCTAGTAATACTGATTCAATCCTACTGATCCAGTACGACTGAGTCATCCAAACACATTGTTTATTTACTTAACATATTTCTATACTACCATATATTCACATTTTTTTAGGTGGCTGAAAGAAATAATTTGGAATTATTGGAATGGTGTGGAATCCAGCCATGAGGAAGTAGCACACAACAGTGTGTTAATGCTAACTGCCTCCTTTAACTTTACTTCCCTTCATTCATGAAGATCCCTATTAAGCACTGAACTAATCTCCGATCTTCCATCTCTGTGCCTTATCTATTCTTTATGTTATTTTCAACTACCAGCCTTTTTTTTTTTGTCTTGCATTGCCCCTTGGGGATACCTTTCCATCTGCTTCCTGGTCTTCAGTCACCTGGTGTTTTTGTTTCTTTGTTTTACTCTCAGTCAAACTGACAATATTCTTTTTTATTTTATAGAAGCTGAGCCACGATTCTTTAGCTCCCCAAAACATGCAATTCTGTGTCCCTGGAGCAGTTCAGCCAACCATTCTCAAAGGCTTCACTACTGCAAGCACAATATAAAATACTGTAGATGGTTTCTACACACTTGTCTCATTAGATCAGGGATGGCTAACCTGAAGGTCATAGGTTTCTGCTGCTACAGGTAGAACACCAACCAATTGATTAAAATTACAATAAGGGAGATTCTGACAATATCAGGAAAAACTTTCCGACAGTAAATGCTGTTTGGTGTGAAATGGACTCCCTTGGAAGGTGGTGGGCTGTCCTTTGATATTTTTAAGTAGATGTTGGATAGTCATCTGTCAAGGATTCTTTAGTTCTGATTCCTGTATTTCAGGGGGTTGGACTGGGTGACTTTTGGAGTCCCTTCCAACTCTAGAATTCTATGATTATAAGTCATGGCCATGAAAAATGCTGGCTGCTCCTGGGTTAAGCCTTTGAACAATAAAGGCATTCATATAACTCAATAACATTTCCATTTAAGGTTTTTAATGAACATACTTGGATTTCAAGAACCATCAAGGGATCAGATCAGGGGGTGGCAAGGAAGGGATGAAATTCAGAAACGGTCTGAAAGCAGGCAGTCTTTTACTCATCTGTTTACAATATGACTGTACAGGTAATGAAAAGAAATGGTCTGGGACTTATTCTCATCCTTGAAAGATTCCCCCCCCCCCTTTACACATCAAGTCTGAAGAAAATGCAACTTGGCTTGTTTTTATGTGGGGACTACTAGAGTACTCATTTTAATGCTTTCCCATTATTTACCATCTGTTCTTTGTTTAGCCAAATAGATTTTCTCCATAGTTCATTTGGACACTTGAGACCAATAAAGCATTCTTGTCACCATTAATGTCTCTGCTATAGAATTTTTTAAACAAAGTATTTTATTCACAATAAAATGTGTTTTCTCTAACATAATGTTTTTTTGAATAATGGTACCTGGTTTTATTTTCTTGGTGTTGTTGGTGTTGTTATGTTACAAAGGAGGAATCGCTCATGCTGCTCCTACATTTTCATGGCTGTAGATCATAACATAATTTGAAAATCATTCAAGCCCTGTGCCGACAGCGTAGAAATGAACTCATGGAAGGGAAGGCTGGTGCACATTCATTCAGTTGCGTATTGGACATCCATACCATCCATTTTGATCAGGGTACAAAATATACACATATGTGTATGAATAAAATCTTGAACACATAGGGCGGTACCTATCTAATTTGTTACGTCAGTGCAAGGATTTCTGCTTGCACAACAGGACGCCCACTCTTTCCCATTCATATAGCCTGCAGCCTCCCCACATTTTTTCAGGACCCCCAGAACAGATTTGAGGGGCACAGGGAGGACGAGATAGGGGAATTACCATTGCGCAATCAGACATCTTTGCACTGATGGAATGAGTTAGTCGGATTCCATCCATGGAGATCAGGGCAGTGTTTGCAATCCCAGGCTTCCCTCCATAAATGTGTTTCTATACTAGAAGACCATCTGCACAGGGCTTGCGTACCCAGCATAGCTTTTCAAAATTAAAGCTACTTTGCTTAGGCTAGAAGCCCAACTGTGAACTGCATTTTAAAATTTCTACCATTTTGTTCTCAAGCAAATCTATATGCTGTTACAAAACGTACTGATGAAATGAAGAGGGGTGACCCTTGCTAAGTCTCTGTTGACGAGGAGTTCCACAGGGCACAGCCTGGCACACTAAAGGTTCAGCTCCTGGTAAGGGTGAGTCAAAGCTTAGGGGCATGTTAGACAACCAAAAGTGACCAATCGGAAAACCTCAGCAATCAAGACAGATCCCAGCAGTGATTGTCCCAATCCAGTTTGGGAATCACAGCAGCAGGAATTTGCTTTAAAAAAAAATGTGCAAAAAACTATTTAAAGTCATGTTTTGTTTAGTCCTTCTGATAGTGTTGCTATTTTTATCACTGAGATATTAGAGGGAGCAGGAATGGTATATACCATGTAAAGGAAATCCCACCTGCTTGGCAAGGCTTTAGAGCAGAATGTACGTATGTAGACTTATTATAATTAAAGCGTATCATTAATTAATTGGTTAAATTTAAATTAATGCATATTCTACCCTTCCACCCAAAGATACTTGGATGGGAAACACATAAGCAATGAAACAATTAAAACATCTACAAACATGTAATATAATAGCAATTCCAATACAGAGGCATGGGGGGCGCTTTCTGATGCTGCAGGAATTTTGTATTACAGTGGTACCTCTGGATGCGAACGGGATCCGTTCTGGAGCCCCATTCGCATCCAGAAGCGAACGCAACCCACGTCGCGTGTCTGCATGCCGCAATTTGCTGCTTCCGCGCATGCACGTGACATCATTTTGACCGTCTGCGCATGCACAAGCAGCAAAACCCGGAAGTAACGTGCTCCGTTACTTCCGGGTCGCTACAGCGCGCAACCCGAAAATACTTATCCTGAAGCTACTTCAACCCGAGGTAGGACTGTATTTTCATTTATTGGGTTTTTTGCCTATGTTTTGGGTTTTCATTGTTACTTTTTAATCAGTGTCTTGAATTAGAGCAGCACAATCAGAAGGCTACTTCCCCAATACAGTCTCCTGGACAGCTGAAAACCAGAAGAAACTGGGAGGGGCTTTTTCTCATAGTATCTGCTCTGGTTTTCCCCTCCCATCAACCTGCTTCCATGCTACAACCCACACCATTCCAGAAGCCTTCCTTCCTTGAATTGGTTAATATTTTTATTCAATGATTATCTTGGAATATATATGAACAGCCAGGGCCAAACACCTTGGCAGGTCCCCCCCCCAAAAAAAAACCCCAACAACCCCCTTCACTCGCTGTGGCACATCTCATTTGAATTCTGCTCCTGAGACCCTTTTCCACTGTAGCATTCATCAGCTCTAAAACTTAATTGATTTTCTAGAACTACTGGACATAGGCAATATGTTCAAGATTGTAAGCATTATAGTACAGTTGGGGGTGCAATTCATCATTCCTCATTTTCACAGAGATACAAGTTCAATTACAGCCAAACGAACGGATGTTCTGTGTGCGTGTTTGCCTGGCATTCTGAGCTGATGCAAAGTCCATCTGTGCAAGTTTGCCTTGACTATTGTCGTTTTAATTCATTTCCAGAAAATGTATTTAGAAAAGCAGATGAGAGCAATAGAACAAAAGATATGCAATGACAGTCAGTACCAGATTTGGGGGGGGGGGTTATACCAAAACATGAGCTAGGATTTAGGTCACTGGTCAAGCCCTGGTGGAGATGTAAGTGAAATTAGAGTGGTCCTAATACCTAATACTGTGTCAGCCTACTGCTCTTTCAATTTTCCTGAAAGCCAGGTCTAGCCATCTTGTATACAGTATGCAAGTAAATTAAACTAAATGGTAATTAATACCACAAAATAAATGGTCATCAGTGAAAATGCCATGGTTAGGGAAAGCCTCTGGAATGGATTCAATCATCATCAACATCATCATCGTTGTCAGGGGCTCAGGAACAGAGGCACAGGGGAGAGAGGAAATGGAGAGCGAAGGGGAAGAATCCGAGGGCAGCGTAGGGGAATATGGCAGTGACCCGAGAGATTCCATGAGCTTCTCCAGCGAATCAGAAGATTCCCAGAAGGAGGCGCCGATGGTCAGGGTGAGGGGGGTCCCAGGGGGGACACACCAGAAACAAGGGGCCAGCGGGGACTCCCAAAGCAGCAGCTGGAAATCAGGACCAACTTCCCCACCAGAGCGTAGTGGGGGGGAAGAGTCCCATGTGTCAGGGAGAGAAGATGAGTCAGGGCTGACCACGCCTCCATCAGAGAGTGGGGGAACAGAGGGGAGGTCGGGTCCAGCTAGCCTCCCCGAAGGGGGAAGCAGTGACAGGAGCAGTGTAACGGTCAGGAGGAAGGTTGCCGGCTGGGCGCGCGCACCAAGTTCAAATGTACAGGCGCGCGGTACAGCAGAAAACCCGGATTGGGAACCAGGTCCTAAAGCCCGCTGGAGGCAGGGAGAAGACTCAGGGGATTCAGCGTCAGAAGAGTCTAGGAAGGGCGAGACCCCAGTTGACAGGCGGAGCCAGAGGCAGAGAGAGCAAAGGAAGAGGTGGAGCAAGGCTAGAGTCTTAAACTGGTGTCTGGGGGGAGGAGATTCAGACGGAGCTTCAACGGTCTAGAGTTTCAGACGTAGAGCTGCACGCTACGGCTGTGTAATTGAAACTGAACTTCAATAAAGACTTTTGTATATAACAACGAACTGGCGTTGGTCCTCTGTGAGCTGGGACCTCGGGCAGCTCTGACAATCGTCATCGTCATACTTTCTGAGTGCAAAGAAATTCACTTCCACTACAGATTGGAATTATATTTCCTCAAGATTGGAGGAAATATATGGGAAATCATAAGTCTTCCACATGTGAGTTATTGAACACATTTTAATTAAATTTTATTTATTTTTAGGTATGTGCAGAACCACTGTCTTCTGCTCCCCTGGGATTCAGCTGACGAGCAGAACAGATTCATTCTGTTCCATCAAAACTTGTGTGTGGGTCATAGAAATTGGGATCATTTTTGAAGAGTCTCTCAACCCAGTGAAGTGGCCCTGCTGCTTCAGCAGGTCCATAGCAGATGAAAATTTATCAGGTAAGGCTTTTCCTGACATAGCAGATCTGAGAAAGATTGCCTACCCATGCTGCAGATCTAAAAGGAACAAAGCTGCATGGAGGCCACAATTTGACTAGGATTTAAATTTTCTTAGAAACTGCTCCCCCCTTTGGTTTCTCTCACAGAATGGTACTAGAATCATGGAGTTGTAATTAGCAGGTACCCAGAGTCCAACCCCCTTCAATGCAGGAATCACAGCTAAATTATCATGACTTTCCCATATCCCAAACTGCATTGAATTTTGGGAAAGACCTACGGTACTTGTGGAATTTTATTGTTATTTATGATGCAGCTTTTAAGTCACAGAGCCCTTCTGAGGGGAAAAGAGCTATGTAAAGGACTTGTCAAATATGCACAGCCCAGCTGTCCCCAGTTTGGCTATTTTGCAACCATACACTTAATGTTTAATCTAGGCAAATTTATGCCAACTCAGATGAGTGTCTGTAATACATGTTACACCTCAAGGCCAAATTAGACCTAATGGAGAAGTTCCCAGTGTTTTATTTCTTTGTTTAGACGTTTCACAGGTGGGAAGGGATGTGATTCTGTGAAAGACGGGTTTTAATCTTTTCTATTATGCCCCTTCCCTGATTTTTAACCCCAGCCCTGACTGTCTTTACTTGCAGAATGAAAGTAGACAGGCGCCATTTTACATGCAAGCAATTCTCTTATACTAGAGCACAATTATATGCGCCCAACTTGGGAAGATCAGCTGGAGAGACAGTTTGCTGGAGGGAGCACATGTAGAGATTTTATTTGTTTAGGACACCTTATTAGGGAGCAGGCCAGCAGCTATTTTCAAGGATCTCAGTTCAGTTCAGAAGTTTGTTCTTCTAGCCAAAGGCCATGACCCTTCTCTGCATGCTCCACTCTGCACAGTGTTTCCAAGCCTTTTGTGGAGACAATCACCAATGCAATAAACTCATTTCACACCCATGGTTCAGGAAATAAGGTTTATTGCTGGTTTACAACTTCATAGTTCTGTACATCCTTAGCCCATAAATCAGTCACTAGCATACTGCTAGGATGGTCCCACATCTGGAGATGATTCTCCCCCTCCCAGTAGGGAGAAGAGCAGAGAGAAAATGAACAAACTCTGCTCTTTCTCTCAGTGAGGCCCAAAGAGACATGGTGCATGAACATTATCTCATGCTTCTGACCTTGCAGCCACCTGCTTGTAGATTATTTACATTGCACTGTGCAGCTAAGGAATGACTATTAGTTTCAGTTTTACATATACCAAAACTATATCACTATCGATGTGAAATATTCTCAAGCTGAAATCTAGCACCCATTTCTAAATACTTTATTTCAGCTTGTTGCTTATGGGTATGTAACTGGGTGCAGAGGTGGATTTAAGGAAGCGTGACCGGCTTGCCCGCACCGGGCACTGAGCTGAGAGGGTGTCGCACAGGGCACCACTGAAATTTAAGAACCCCAAGTCCGCCACTGCTAGGTGCATGCTTCCAGTTTCACGCTGCTCATTAGCCCTGTCCCATTATATTGTGCTTGAATCTTCCCAGTTCCCAAGCACATTGTTGGGGCCAAGAGCTGTATTACATGCCTTTCACATTCATCTATAAAAATGGGCTTCGGAGGCTAGAAGATTCGTAGTCATTACTGTTGTCATCTTTGTGCTTATGAATAGTCTTTCAAAAAGATTCTCTTTCTTAAAGTGGGCTTTTAAAGGCATTATATACTGTCATTCAGGGTGGTAGAGAGAACAAAAAACTGTGAATGATCCATGTGATAATCAAAGGTTGCTAGTGACTGAAAGAATCCTCATCGATCTCGGTCATAGGTCTTGTGGGTGTGTTGTGTTATGCTGACAGAATCAGCCTAACTCACTGCAGTCTGTAAATCCTCTTTTAATTACATGCAAACTATGGGTTTTGGGTTTTTTGTTTTTCATTTAGATCATTTCTATACCACTTTACACATCATAATTTATTTGGGTTCTCACTACATCAGGTTTTTTCTGTTTGACATCTTTATCTGATATTCAAGCTTACCTAGTCACAGGTCTAGCAATATCAGTCATCAAAACTGATCATATAGAGTCACCCAAAGAATATATATGTCCAGGTCCTGCTCTCTCCTGGAATCCATAAAAGGGATCAAATGGTGGTGGGGGGGGGGGTATAAAGGAACAGGGAAATACTGTGGGAGGATAGAATAACAGGCTGCCGGTCTTAATTACTAGTTTGTACAGTTATATTGCCTTATCTTGAAAAGAATATAATAAATATATGCAATACAAAAAAACTGTACACTGATGAAAAAATAGCAAGTGCCTTACTATTTTTTGTGGAATAACTCTTCCCTTGGCAAAGACTGGTGTTTGAAATGCCTAGGGAATGAAATAAAGTGTTTGTCTATGCTATTGCAGTTTCTCTCTCTCCATCTCTCTCTCTCTGTCTGTCTTTCTTTCTGTGTCTGTCTGTCTGTCTGTCTCTCTCTTACCAGAGTAAGCATTTTGCAGAATCAAAAACACTCAGTATTAGAGCAGAACTACACATTACGAAAAAGATGGGGCCACTGCCAAAATGAAAACAATCCATCTTCTTCCTCATTCCTTCTTTGCAATGTCTAGTTCCATTTAGCACACATCCTGGTGTGCCCTCCTCTCCTCCAGATCCATGAATCCTGAGGAAGTTCTGTCGAAGAAAGTTCCTCTGGATCTCATATTACAAGGATATTCCTCTTAATGGCATCAGGAGGTAGGGGTAGGAATGTTGAACTACATAAGTGCATGGGAACATAAGAGCCTGCTGGATCAGGCCAATGGCTCATCTAGTCCAGCATCCTTTTCTCACAGTGGCCACCAAGATGTCTGAGCAGGACCCCGGCACAAGAGCACTCTCCCCTCCAGGAGTTTCCAGGAACTGGTGTTACTGCCTCCAACCATAGCAGGTGAGTATAGCCCTCAATGTTATGAGATCAGATGGGCCTCAAGATGGGCTTGCAGTTTTCAGCAAGCAACAAGTATCCTTTGTAGCATCAAGTTCTGTCTTTATTCAAAGGCTGCTACTGTGTTACCTAACCAGATAGGAAGTTCTTCTGATATTTCTCTGGGTGGTATGAGATAAGCAGTTGTGTGTAATCCAGCCAAAAGAAACTTTTTTATTATTATTTTGAAAACTTGAAAAGGAAATGACTGTAATTTAGAAGCCACTCTTAATAGAAGCAACTGGGTGTGATAACCTCCTGCCTTTGATAATGAGGGAGAAAGTGTTTATTTCATTATTTTTATTATACATTTTCTGGATGAATGGTTAACTAATGACTCATTGTGATTTTAATGCAGCCATTGCCACCAATTAATTCTGCTAGCATGTAATGAGGAGTAGCTCCTTCCTCCCAAAACTGCACTCCATTGACTCGTATAAAGTATTAGGTTTAACAGATCAAGATTTCAAAATGAAGGGACAAAGCAGATCAAGATTTTTTAAAAAACCAAGGGGCAGTGCAGAGATCTGGTGCCTGCTCTAGGGCATTCTATGAAGCAGCCATTCCATACTTTCATTATTTCATGTCATCTGAAATAAGGGGCAGCATCTGTTATATTTAATGGAGCTGTCAAGTTCTGGAAATAGGGACAACTTTAAAAAATAAGGGCCATACATAGCAGACATAAACTTTTGCAGGACTCTGTGTGTTTGTGACAGGAGAAGGGGTACAACCTAAAGTTAGAAGAAGTACTTTTTTTGTAAGGAAATAATTTCCTTGTATTTACACAGGTTCTATAGACTCAGATTATTCAGTGGAAGTTACTTTATCCTGAGATGGTTGAGGTCTTGAGGTTTTCTGCTTGTGGAAGAAGAGGAGGAGGGGGAGGAAGTTAGCTTACACTTGCCAGACTGTGGAGAAGGTAAGCAGGCTTAAGGTCCACCTGCTGAAATTTCCTCTTCTACTATGCATCTGTTAAAGTGCAATAATAATTTGAAAATTGGTTATTTTATAGAAAGTTCCGAAACAAAAACCAAACTCCACATTATGCGTAAAATAGTTGGCCAGTAGTTGGTCATGTTCTGATTTTGTTAACTTGTGGCTAATCTGTGCCCCTGCAGACCTTGTTGAGCTACAAAACTCCCATTATCCCTCGCCATTGGCCATGCTAGCTGGGACTGATGTGAACTGGAGTCAATAGAAGTGGCCAAGGTTATGCTGATCAATGTTGTAGATTACAGAAAAGAACTTTCACCTTTAAAACCAGGAACTAGCAGACAGAAGGGGAGGAGTTGCTTGGCAATGGCTTTTCTGGGAAAGAGAAGCTGGAAATGGAGAGAGATGCCATCAAACGCCAGCAGTGCCCTTCAGCTCTCTATATTGGACAAACAGGCCAAAACCCTACGCCAAAGGATAAATGGACATAAATCTGACATCAGGAATCACAAGACAGAGAAGCCAGTAGGAGAACACTTCAATCTCCCAGGACATTCAATACAGGATCTCAAAGCAGCTGCCTTAATAGAAAAGAATTTCAGAAACAAACTAGGGTATCTGAAGAAGTGTGCATGCACACGAAAGCTCATACCAAGAACTAACTTAGTTGGTCTTTAAGGTGCTACTGGAAGGAATTTTTTTATTTTGACTATGGCAGACCAACACGGCTACCTATCTACTACAGAAACAAACTTGAAAGAGAAGTTGCTAAATTACAACTTGTCACTAAACTGAAAACTATTGAGGGACCTGGTCTTAATAGAGATATTGGATTCCTGTCTTATTACATATGCTAATCATCTGCATACTATCCCTTGCTTTTTCCTGTAGGACTAATTGCAGTCATTAACAGTTGTCAACAGTTTTACCACACCCACTGAGTCAATCACCCATCTCCTACCACCCTCCTGAGAAAAACCCCACCCCACCCTCCCACTATACTGTATATAAGGGTCTGGTGACTTCTGTTTCAGTGTATGCACATGATTTTTTATATATATTTGGAAATGCAAAGAACTCCATGTGGGGTGCTGAAGGGCAGATGACATGGGTTTAAGTTGGAGACAAGCTGGGGCAGAGGGACAGGGCATTTATAAAGCTTCTGAATGCAATGCTGAGCTGCTGTAAAGGACATGCCCCTACCGAGATGTAGATGCTATAAACGCTGCACTCCCTCTATCTGCACCCAGGTTGTAAATATGGGTTAATAAACCATGTTTCTTGAAGACACAGCAGTCTCTGCCACATCTTGATTCCCAAGAGAAACATGACTCTGGGTGAGTGCCTGGAACCCCCTGGAATCTTGTTACCTCTTGGCAGAGATTAGGGGTAGTGCACAACCTTTGTTACAATATTGTGCTTTAGATGTAAGTATGGATGGGTGAAGTCCTCAGGTGGGATAGCAAACTCCAGTTATA
The DNA here is from genome assembly GCF_964188305.1 of Podarcis bocagei. Classification (NCBI taxonomy): domain Eukaryota; kingdom Metazoa; phylum Chordata; class Lepidosauria; order Squamata; family Lacertidae; genus Podarcis; species Podarcis bocagei. The sequence goes on along the minus strand of NC_138130.1, from coordinate 67,948,608 downwards.
GCCATAGAAGTATGATTTCATTTATAACAGGACTCAGCCCAAGAATTCATTTTGATAGCCTTTTGTAGAACTATACTGAACACATGCAAGCATCATTGATCATGTGAAGCCATATTTTGTTTTAGAGAAGAGGGAATCTTCATAATCTTGAACCCTGGAATGGTGCTGGTGATAGAGATATGGCACTTACTAGAGTCTGACATGTTTCTGCTCCGCCATTGAGTAGTAAAATGCCTATACTCTGTTGCAATGGAATGGAAATTGGGTAAGCAATATACAAAAACCTGAAAAATTAAAAATGTTCATGAACTTGAGACTCTTGATATGAAAAGCAATCATATTTTGCATTAGAGCACACAGGGGCAGGTCAACAAGATTTACTGCACATTCACATTGGAACTAGTGGAAATGGAAAAATCAATGATTTCCTCAAGCTGTTTGAGGATTATTATATTCCAAAGAAAATACCACACTTGAGTGGCAACACTCAGTCACATAAAAATGAAATATTGTTCAACTGCCACTTTCCCGAATAGCCTCGCTGTATGTTCTAAAATCTGGCTTTGATGTGTGAATAGGTAACGTAAGTGGTAACATAATTAAATGTAGATCTGTGAAATAAACTGATGATTACTACTAAGTAAATACTAACCAAATAATCTAAATGAATTTTAGCTATCACAATAATTATAACACTGAGGGTATCTGTGTACTGTGCTTTAATCAACTGAATGTTAAACTACATGGCGCCAATTGTTGGTTTTTAGGAATTCTTGTATTTTGATTTGAAAGGGGAAATGCTATAGGTAAGATGAAAGGAGAATTTCCTGAATACCTAGATTCCAAGTTTGGTCCAAGTATTCTTTGGTGACAGAGCCCCAGCAGAGATTTAAAATCACAAAACATGCAGCAAAGTAAAGCGTGGAAATATAGGCTGTTAGACCTTTAAAACATCCCCTTTTAAGTTTCTTCCAAAGTTCCCTCTTCCCTTATCACATATTTGGTAAGTTAAAAATGGTTTACTTCTAAGCTCTTCAGAGGTCAGATTCATGTGATTTCCCAGCCAGCAGCAAGAAAAGACAGCTAAACATAGGGTCATAAAGAGGGAAGATGTTTCTAAATTATTTGTATAGAAACACAAAGAGGCTTGCTAAAGTTACCATCCCAGACCTCCTTCCTGGGAGAATTCGCATGATGGAAAGAGAGTTTGGTAACCCTTCTCCCAAGGGGAGGAGAAGTGAACTAGCTAAGCCTGGCAGGACAGCTTATTCTATAGCCTTAACCTCTTCATAAGGGACACGGGTGGCGCTGTGGGTTAAACCACAGAGCCTAGGACTTGCCGATCAGAAGGTTGGCAGTTCGAATTCCCGCAACGGGGTGAGCTCCTGTTGCTTGGTCCCTGCTCCTGCCAACCTAGCAGCTCAAAAGCATGTCAAAGTGCATGTAGATAAATGCATACCACTCCAGTGGGAAGGTAAACGGCGTTTCCGTGTGCTGCTCTGGCTCGCCAGTAGCGGCTTAGTCATGCTGGCCACATGCTGTAGGCCGGCTCCCTTGGCCAGGAAAGCGAGATGAGCACTGCAACCCCAGAGTCAGGCACGACTGGACCTAATGGTCAGGGGTCCCTTTACCTTTAACCCCTTCATGCATTAATTAGAGTTAAGAATGTGGTTTTTTTAAAAAAGTTATAATTTCTATACCACTTAATATACTAAAAATTATACCTAAGCGGTGTACAAAAAACTGAGACAAACAAAATATTACAAAAAATACACAGTTGCATATAAAAATGTTGCATTAACACAAAGTTACTAATATATATAAATCAATATCAATTCATTTTTCTTCTGACATACCCTCTCAGCTTCTGGGTTCTCACCCAAGGGTCAAGAAACTCTCAGCTCACCCACAAAAGTCTCACAGTGTTCCTGGAAATAGCAGATATCACTCTAGTCTCTCACTCTAGACTTGCTTTCTGTCGGCACAAGGTGGATGGTACCTTCTCTGGCTACCCACAGCTGTGTCCCATTCAACTGTACTCTCCACACCCAGTTTCAGTTACAGCAGGTTTGTTGAGTTTCCCAGGGTGTCCAAAGGGTGGAAAGAGAGTCCTCCCTCCACCCACAGCTCTTTCTTCACCCTCTCCTCCTCCTTCAGCTGTTTTCCCCCTCAGACCTTCTTTGATGGCTACAAGTCCTTATATCTGCTGGTCCAAGCCTAAACAGCCTTCAAAGTTTAGTTTTGATCCGCTCACCCACTCCATCTTGGTTCTTGTGGGGTAGATAGAATAGCTGAGGGCACTTAAGTGGTTATCCACTGAAAGGCTCTTCCTCATGTAGAAGGACAGAGATCTCAAGGATCTGAAAGGCAGTGCACAGCCTGAAGGACAGGATCCCTCACAGATTCAGCACAATCATCTTCCAGCTGCCATGCTTCTCTCGTAGAGGGCACTGTACACCCTTTTTGACAGTCAGGGGCAGAGTCATTTCTGCAATGCTTCTGTTCTGGCATATCTTTCTTGTACAATTTTGAATCTAGAAGAGGAACCTCGCTTATGGTTGGGGACTGAGGAATGCTGGGCAGAGTCATTGACTTTCCTAATACAGTTGAATCTCAGAAGTCAAACAGAATCCGTTCTGGAAGTCCATTCGACTTCCAAAACATTTGGAAACCAAAGAGCAGCTTCTGATTGGCTGCAGGAAGCTCCTGTAGCCAATCAGAAGCTGCGGAAGCCATGCCAGATGTTCGGCTTCCAAAAATAGTTCACAAACCAGAAAAGTCACTTCTGGGTTTGCAGTGTTCGGGAGCCAAAACGTTCGAGAACTAAGCTGTTCGAAAACCAAGGTACGACTGTACAGGTTTCTGTAGCTTTCTGTCTAATGACCTGCATTTGGTGATACTACAGCAATAGCTGCCACACTTCCTGTTACTGCACCAATCTGATCAAAATTCATTCCTCAACTTCCTTAGGCTGAAGTAGAATCATAGAATCATAGAATCATAGAATCATAGAATCATAGAATCATAGAATCATAGAATCATAGAATCATAGAATCATAGAATCATAGAATCATAGAATCATAGAGTTGGAAGAGACCACAAGGGCCATCGAGTCCAACCCCCTGCCAAGCAGGAAACACCATCAGAGCACTCCTGACATATGGTTGTCAAGCCTCTGCTTAAAGACCTCCAAAGAAGGAGACTCCACCACACTCCTTGGCAGCAAATTCCACTGTCGAACAGCTCTTACTGTCAGGAAGTTCTTCCTAATGTTTAGGTGGAATCTTCTTTCTTGTAGTTTGGATCCATTGCTCCGTGTCCGCTTCTCTGGAGCAGCAGAAAACAACCTTTCTCCCTCCTCTATGTGACATCCTTTTATATATTTGAACATGGCTATCATATCACCCCTTAACCTCCTCTTCTCCAGGCTAAACATGCCCAGCTCCCTTAGCCGTTCCTCATAAGGCATCGTTTCCAGGCCTTTGACCATTCTGGTTGCGCTCCTCTGGACACGTTCCAGTTTGTCAGTGTCCTTCTTGAATTGTGGTGCCCAGAACTGGACACAGTACTCCAGGTGAGGTCTGACCAGAGCAGAATACAGTGGCACTATTACTTCCCTTGATCTAGATGCTATACTCCTATTGATGAGGCCCAGAATTGCATTGGCTTTTTTAGCTGCCGCGTCACACTGTTGGCTCATGTCAAGTTTGTGGTCAACCAAGACTCCTAGATCCTTTTCACATGTACTGCTCTCAAGCCAGGTGTCACCCATCTTGTATTTGTGCCTCTCATTTTTTTTGCCCAAGTGCAATACTTTACATTTCTCCCTGTTAAAATTCATCTTGTTTGTTTTGGCCCAGTTTTCTAATCTGTCAAGGTCGTTTTGAAGTGTGATCCTGTCCTCTGGGGTGTTAGCCACCCCTCCCAGTTTGGTGTCATCTGCAAATTTGATCAGGATGCCCTTGAGTCCATCATCCAAGTCGTTGATAAAGATGTTGAATAAGACCGGGCCCAAGACAGAACCCTGTGGCACCCCACTAGTCACTCTTCTCCAGGATGACGAGGAACCATTGATGAGCACCCTTTGGGTTCAGTCAGTCAGCCAGTTACAAATCCACTGAGTGGTAGCATAGTCAAGACCGCATTTTACCAGCTTCTTTACAAGAATATCATGGGGCACCTTGTCAAATGCCTTGCTGAAATCAAGGTAGGCTACATCCACTGCGTTCCCTTCATCTACCAGGCTTGTAATTCTGTCAAAAAACGAGATCAGGTTAGTCTGACATGACTTATTTTTCAGAAATCCATGCTGACTATTGGTGATCACAGCATTCCTTTCTAGGTGCTCACAGACTGTTTGCTTAATGATCTGCTCCAGAATCTTCCCTGGTATTGATGTCAGACTGACTGGGCGGTAATTATTTGGGTCCTCTTTTTTCCCCTTTTTGAAAATAGGGACAACATTTGCCCTCCTCCAGTCTGCCGGGACTTCGCCTGTTCTCCAGGAATTCTCAAAGATGACTGCCAGTGGTTCTGAGATCACATCTGCCAGTTCTTTTAATACTCTTGGATGCAGTTCATCTGGCCCTGGAGACTTGAATACATCTAAACTGGCCAAGTATTCTTGTATTCTTGTACTCTGTAAGCTTTCCAAACGACGACATGACACCAGCGCAGTCTAACTTTTTACCATCTGCATACGTGTGCCTGGCTCAGTAACAGAATCCTCTCTCATTTTTTAACCCTGACTGGGTACTGGATGCCAATAATTGGAAGGGACTCAAGGCATCATGCCCACTGATCACCCCCAAACCTACATTTGTGCCCTGTAAATGAACTTGCACATGCCAAGATTATTTCCACACTCTGCTGCTTCCTTTGCACAATTTATTCTAGCTTAAACTGTAAAAAATATGGATCTGGGCAAGTTTCTTCATAAAAGGTTGTTGTTTTTTGCTATAGCTAAAAGGGAGATTTATTATTATTATTATTTGCTACAGCAATGCTACATATTACAAACTTTTAATCATTTAGCTGATGCTCAACTTCTAGAAATCTTCCTCGTGACATACTTAAAGATTCATGAAAGTATGGGAATAAGATAGAAGCTCCTGGGTACCGACCTAAGCATTCACTGCTAGGAAAAAGGAGAATAGGCTTGAACCAAGGACCTTATAAGCCTCTGGAAATAAAAGAGACCAAGGGGGGGGGGACCCTGCTTTTCTTAGAAACTCCCATTTTCAACTCTATTTGTCACACTTCAAAGACACAATGAGTGGTTAAGACATGGAGGGGAAATAGCAACTTCTGTACTTCTTTGTAAAGCTGATTGAAAAAAAAGGAAAAGTCTTAACAGGAATTTTCAGGAAAGCCAGAAAAGATGTGATTAAAATGGATTTATTAGTTCATGAACTTCATGGTTCACATAAGCATGTTGAAGATTCAAAGCCAGAGAGTTCAGAAGTTCTAATACTGCCATTTCTTTGATTTAAAGCTCTTTTGCGTTAAAGCCTTTTGCACAATTGCTTTCCAACTGTTCAGTCTGCCACTTGATTAGCCAGGACAGCGCTGCAGCGTTTCAGATTGCTTGCTCTTCTGCAATGCCATATCATCAGCCATCGCCGCTTTCCGCAGACGACTCTGAAGCACCGTAGGAGAGCCTGGCTTCATTTGGTGAGGCTGAGTTTGCTTTTCTTGCAAGACGTTCGCCCTCAGTGTACCACCCCTACTGATTTCTTTAAAAACTTGCAGCGTTGTGCTATTATACGTTCCTGCCATGCTTAAACAATGTGATTGGGCAATGAAGCAGGGCGGCGGCGGGGGGGGGGAGGCAAGCATGAATGAGGTGGAAATAGAATTAAACTAGGGAGAAAATATCCTTGTAGATCAGAGAGTTGAGAAGACACCTGAGGGGGTAGGCAAAAGACACAAGTGGCTACACACAACAACAGCAATTTGATGTACCATGCTGTTCATGCAAGAAATCTCACTGCATAATTACCCTTCCTAGAATACATTGTGCATGTACTGGAACAGTCACAAAACTGCTTCCCTGCATGTTGTATTTTGCACATATATTCAAAGACACATTCTCAAGTCACCAGCACTTACCATTCCTCACTGTGAGTTTACACATGCATGTTCATCAATCATTGCAGTCCAAATGACACAGGCAGTGCTTTTATATCACCCAGAATAGCATTAAATACAAAGGGCTGTAGTCAACTAACTTTTACTCAGAGTAGACCATTTATGGCCATGATGCTAAGTTAGCCAAGATCATGAGTTCCACCATGAGTTACTCTGAATAAAGGTTAGTATTCAGATGGACATGAACTGGACAGTTTTCATAAACACTGTATTCATCATATTGGAGTACACTCTCCTTTTTGGAAAACTTTAAAAGACAATCTTATGCTGTTTATTCAGGATGCATTTCCCTCACTCTGCATAAACATTGTTGTGTTCTCAGTAATGTCTAGATGGAAGCCACCAAATCAGATGGGCAAAGTAGCGTTGTGACATTATCACCTTCACTGTGCATCAACCTGATGGGCTGGCATTACTCTAAGTTAGAAAAAGAAACCTAATCAGAGTAAAATGGCGTTGAAGTACTAGCAAGTAGCAGACTACAGTGGCAGTGACCAGCTTTGGAAGAAAAATGGAGTGTGGAAATATTTCTGCAACACACACACACACGGTGATCAGGATGGGAAGACAGACCAGGAGCAGAACCAGGTGGTATTGATTGATTGATTGATTGATTGATTGATTGACTGCATTTATATTCCACCTTTTCCTCCAAGGCACTCAAGGTGGCATGCATGGTTTGATTCCTCCTCATTTAATCCCCAACAACAACCTTGTGAGATAGGATAGGCTGAGAGGCAGTGCTGGCCCAAGACCTCCCAGTCCATGGCTTTATCACTTGGTTCATGGCCAAGTGGGGATTGGAATCCTGATCTCCCTGATCCAAAACTCTCAACCATTGTACCACACTCATGAATCCAGGAGCAAGACCTGAAATGGAAGATACACTAGAGCTAAGGTAGACCTTGTTGCTCAAGGAAAGCACAGCTGCGAAAGGAAAATATACTCCAGAAGGAGCCAAGGGCCAACCTTGATAAGTGAAGCCAGACCAGATCTCAATGAAGAAGAAGAAGAAGAGTTTGGATTTGATATCCCGCCTTTCACTCCCTTTAAGGAGTCTCAAAGCGGCTAACATTCTCCTTTCCCTTCCTCCCCCACAACAAACACTCTGTGAGGTGAGTGGGGCTGAGAGACTTCAAAGAAGTGTGACTGGCCCAAGGTCACCCAGCAGCTGCATGTGGAGGAGCGGAGACACAAACCCGGTTCCCCAGATTACGTGACTACCACTCATAACCACTACACCACACTGGCTCACAATGGCCCTTCCCTGAGAAGCTGCGGTTATGCAGCTCACCATGTAGGATAGTAGTCCCCTTGGCCTTTTCCCTAGTAAACAAGTTCACTGTTCACCATATATATTTTTTAAAAAAGCTCATCTAGAATGTAGTTTATAAACATGTGAATGAGTGCCCAAAGACACCTACAAACAAGCTTTAGCCCTCCTTGTGTTTTAGCTGTTTGTTTGTTTCAGTCTGCTGATTCTTTTCAGTTAAATAATAACTTGTCACAGGAGTTAAGGCTAAATCCTGCAGATTTCATGTTTTCTGTTTTTACCCATCACCCAGGCTGTCAAGAAATGTGCCAGTCTCTGTCACTGGAAGAAGTGACATCTGAATCTGCTGTAGCCAATAGCCAGTGGCCAGAACAGAATCTAGATGAAACGTCTCAATGTTCACCTTTGAAATGTCAGTTGTTCTCCATTCACAGTGCTCAGACTGGCTTCGCAGTCAGGAAGAATTGTCAGCATCTCCAATGATGTGTGCTGAATAAATACTAAAATGACAGCCGCTTACACACTCGACTGCGATTACAGTCAAGCTAGGCTAAATGCTGCGGATTTGATATTAGTATAAAGGAGGTTCCCATATTGCCAGAATAGCCACTCTCTGGGAGCAGGTGCTGGCAGAGTTCAGCGCAGTATACATTTTTCTCCACTGGAGGAATAAAGCAGTTTCAGATGCATAAAAAGTTCAGTTGATGAAAAGAAAGTGAATGTAATCCTAGGTTCTGAAGCACACTGCTATTTAGGGAAGTGTTCCCATTGATTTCTAAGTAGATGATTGATAGCTTTTGAAAATCAAAAGTTGATTTCTGTAGTAGAAGTCTAGCTCCTCCATTCTTTGCTAAACAATAGTCCTTTCACATTGTCATCAGTGAGCAGTTTATCAGATTATAAGTATCAAAAAGTATTGAGTATGGAGAAGTAAGCAAAAGCAGTGTGTGTGTGTGTGTGTGTGTGTGTGTGTGTGTGTGTGTTTGCTTTTGCTTGCTTCGCCCTACTCAATACTTTTTGATACTTATAATCTGATAAACTGCTCACTGATGACTATATAGCCTGAGCAAAAGACATTTGAGGGTGTAATTGCAACGTTGACCTGAATGCTTAGGTCACCAAAAGGGGTAACTGAAAACTGAAAGGTAGTAACCTTTTTTTTGTGGGGTGGTGGCAGTGCTTAACTTTTTAATATTTTGTTCATTCTTCAACTTCTTGCCACCACCTGTAGTAGCATCAACAGAGTGCCTTGCAGTAGATGACAGCCAGGTGTAGGTCACCATTTCCCTCATCTTTCAATGTGCCATGGAATCAAATGAATGTGTTTGAACCTAGTTTATAAAATACAGATTGAAAATCCCAAATGGCCGGGGGGGGGCACCAGGTGGTGCGTTGGAAGATGGCCGACAATAACATCTCACTGACCTGTACAAGGTACTAAGGGGCTGCTATGGGAAGTATGCGGCCTTCCTAAACTCCCCCAGGATGTGGGGGAGAACTGTCCTGCCAGCGGTGTTCACAATGCACCCCCTGAAACGAGTGATGGGGGTGCTGAACACTTGGCACAGGCCCTCGGTGAAGTCAGATCTTCCTGACGCCGATTCCAATTAGCGCGTGCTGGTTGCTGCAGCTTGGAATTATAATTGGAAACATACGTTTGGAAATGAAGCTGAAAGCACATACATCAAGTAAGGCTCGACTGATAAGACTGCTGATTAATGGATCTCTGCGACCAGGAGTGACGGACGGATAAGTAAATCTTCTGATGAATCACCATAAGGAGACTGTATGTTTGGAACGAAGGGGGGGAGTGGAGGAAAAAACTCTTTTTTTCTCTGTATGATGTGACATTAATAACCCTTCACCCCAGATAGAAACAAGATCGTCGCGTTTCTATGAATCACAGGCAGGATTTTAAGAACTATGTGGGACGGAGTATAACAGGAAAGAAGACTGGAGAACAGTGAGAAAAGAGGAAAATTTTTATGACACAGTTAAAAAATGGCGTTTCGCCATGACAGGTCTGCCGGAGGAAGAAGGACTGGGGGAGGAGAATCAGGATTGTTTGAATGAGAAGGAATGCTGGAATGTAAGTTTGACCTGACAGAACCTGCAGACTCATTTGATTTATTCGGTAAGCCTGAGAAAAATAAAGGACAGATCGGAGATTAATTTTGTTTATGGAAGCGTTGTACAGAGGCTGTCCTGGATCGATATGATTTTTGGAAGAGTACAAAATCCACATAGAATGCCAGCTTTTAACCTGCTTGTGGAAATCATCAGAGATCGCAAAGAAAGGAATTTATGATAACAACAAGAAGAGAAAGGAAGTAATAAAGGACTATCCGGATCAAACTGGACAGAACTGTCTAATTAATGCAGTAAGATAAGTGATGCTGTTTTGGACTCGAGCTGAGCTTTATGTATGGGTACCCCCAACAAAATTTAAAATTTGGCTGTATAATTTGGAATCAATGTGATAATGTGATGTGATTGGCCTGTTAATAAAAATTATTTTAAAAAAAGAAAATCCCAAATGGCCTTTATAATGCTAATAAGGTGGCCAGTTGACCATTAACCTGGAAAGCCCTTTTCAAAAATCCTTGCATCTCCGAGGGACATCCTGTTTTCCACAGTTTCCATTGGGCTGGAACTCTCGCCCAGTGGTACCTTGAGTTACAGACGCTTCATGTTACAGATGCGTCAGGTTACAGACACTGCTAACCCAGAAATAGTACCTCAGGTTAAGAACTTTGCTTCAGGATGAGAACAGAAATCATGCTCCAGCAGTGCGGTGGCAGCAGGAGGCCCCATTAGCTAAAGTGGTACCTCAGGTTAAGAACAGTTTCAGGTTAAGAACAGACCTCCAGAATGAATTAAGTTCTTAACCTGAGGTACCACTGTACATGACATTGTAAAATGCAAGCATTTGTGGAAGCAAGCCCTAGTACTAAAACTACTGTGTACTGTAAAAGAAGAAATATCTTGTGTTGTATTATTTCTTTTAGAAGGCATTTATTGCTTCTTAACTGGCCTAGAAATACTTGGGGCAATTTCCATGCCATTTTCAAATTAATTAACCCATAAGTCTGCTCTGTTCCACTTCTGCATTAATCTGTGATGCTTTAAAAGGTGCATGAAAATTTGCACTAAATACATCTTTAAATGTGCATTTATAAACACATGCTATTCCTAAAATAAATATTTTAGGATATATTTCAATACCTTTGGTGTGTGCCAAGAATTGGAAGTGCAAAAGCCAGTAGATGACTAAATTCTGATCCACAGGTTAGTCTAGGAGGCAAAGATCAGATTCCTTCATAATGAAATTCACAAAGATAAAATTCCTCAAGCATCCCTAATCTGCTCCTGCCAACCATGTCATTCCACCAAGGTAACTTGCTTCATTAATATCACGGAAACCCTAATGAGTTATATCCAATTTTAAAATGACAAATGTGAGCAGGATATGGTCCTGGGTCTTCTCCATAGGAGCAAGTAAGTGTCTAAGAACTGGCAGGAGTTCTCCCATAATCTACTTTTATCCTATAGACAGCTGTAGTAAATCATTTCATAAAGGGGAATCAGGTCCGTATAAGCCCTTAATGTGATGAACAATGCCACAATCATTGTGCTGATAATTTCTTAGAATGCTATTCAACTAAGATTCAACCTACTGAAATTAATGAGCACGATTATTGTTATTATTGCTGTTATTATTATACTGCCCTATACCCGCAGGTCTCAGGGCAGTTCACAGGTCAAAATCAGAATATAAAATCACAAAGTAAATAATAAAAATAAAAACAACTAATCAATAATACCCCCAACACATTTTAAAAGGGCATAGGAGGTCAGTCAAATCAACCCAAGGCCTGGTTAAAGAGGAACGTTTTTGCCTGGCTCCTAAAGGTGTATAATGAAGGCGTCAGGCGAACCTTCCTGGGGAGAGCATACCACAGACAAGGAGTCACTGCAGAGAAGGCCCATTCTCTTGTTGCAACCCTCCAGACCTCCCATGGAGGAGGCACATGAAGAAAGGCCCCAGAAGATGATCTCAGGGTCTGGGTAGGTTCACATGGAAAGAGGCAGTCCTTGAGGTATTGCGGTCCTAATCCGTTAGGTCCATTCATTTCAGCGGGCCTACTCTGACTAAAACTTAACTGAATACTACCCTTAGGCTTCAATCCAAACCCTGTTTACCTAGGAATAATTCCTGTTGAGTAGACTTTACTAGGATTGTGCTGTTAAGCAATAGCTATGGTGTCTACTGTTTTCAGCCTAGACCAACTGTACTGATTCCATTTTCAGCCTGCAGTGGTCTCTAGCCACTATTGCTGCAGCTATGAGAAGAATCTCAGTGCCAGCCCTGGAAATTTCATATACATGCCCAGAAAGGTAATGTACTGTAACACAGGAAGCACAATATCCTATGCAGATTTATTAAAAATAAATAAAAACTTTACTTGTTTTAATAGAAATTATGTTGAGGTAAGTGTGAAAAGGATTGCAGCCTAAATAGGGTTTTTGCTTTAAAAAAAACAACAGATTTTGGGAGCATATGTTATCCAGGTACTACTGCCTGTGGTGAATGTATCAAAAGCATACACAAAGAAACTGATAATATAACAAAGATAGCAAGTGTTACAGATTTAAGCTTTCCGTATTTAAGACCTCCCGAAGAGGACATTAGAATATGATCACCAGCTTTCTTTTTTTCAATTGCAATGGCCCCTTTGTTTAACTCTTCAGTAAGAACACGATTCCATTTCTTTTAATACATCTGCACTTCTTTTAATTCTGTAATTCTGACGCAGTACATCTGCGTATTCAGTGTGGAGACAGGCAATTTGGGAATAATGAACTCTTGCTTCACAGGGGGTCCTGCTTTATAAGGAAGTTTTATTTCTTGCCTTTCTAAAAGCATATATCTAATATAGCTTTATACCATTTGCCACAAAATATTAACTTCTCAGATTCAGTTCTGGAAGAGGAAGCAGTTTTACAATAACCAAGCCCAGGCTCAATCTCCTTTCTTTCCAGCACATGAGCAAATTGGTTTCTATTAGTAAAATTTGGTTTTAAAATGAATCTTTTACCCACGAACTGCTTGCTTTATGTACATCAGCACCCTAATGTAGTCTCGGATTAGTCACATGCAATCAAGGTAGTAATAACCCAATCCAGGCTTAATAGGTTGTCGGTGAGTTTTGTAAATGGTTTTAGGATTTACAATTCCACATCTTCCACCTCCAAGTGGCAAAACAATGACCCTTTCTCTCAAACTCAGAGGTGTTGCAGGTTCGGTTCCAGACCACTGCAATAAAATGAATATTGATGTAAAGCGAATCACACAGACTTTTTTGGTCTCCCAGTGCATATAAAAGTTATGTTTACGCTATGGTGTAGTCCAGGCATAGGCAAACTCCGGCCCTCCAGATGTTTGGGACTACAATTCCCATCATCCTTAGCTAACAGGACCAGTGGTCAGGGATGATGGGAATTGTAGTCTCAAAACATCTGGGGGGCCGGAGTTTCCCTATGCCTTGGGTAGTCTATGTAGCCAGGCTCCCTTGCTGTGGGGGCTTGGCAAGGAAGCTTGCTCCACTCCCATGGCCAGAAAAGGGGTGGCAGGCAGGGGTCTCTGTTGCCCTGGAAGCAGCTAGGCTGCCTGCAGCTTCACTCACATACTTGTAAGGAGCAATAAAGTGAGATATGCCTGTAGATTTTCAGTGCTACAAATATGTAAGGTGTTCTAATTATGATCTATGAAATATATTTTTTGTTTGATAGCTAAGTGGGCTGGAGGAAGGCAGGAGAAAGCAGTAGAAAGCAGCAAGCCTAAGATTCTTCTTCAAATGACTTTGAATTTGCCATTAGGTGAAATCCAGTGTATGTGGAATCTCCCAAAGAAATTTCATTAGCATTTTGACCAGACAACCCACTCACCCCACTTTGTGTGCCCCCGTTTTCAGTCAAGGGGCATCTACCTCAGATTTCTGTTGCCTGACCTAACACGGACATTTGCGAACACATTTCCCCCCCCCCATCCCCAATTCTGACCTCCCTACAAGAGCTTAAAAGGGGGGCTTTTAAAAATAAGGCAACACACACACTCCAATATGATCTTGGAATTCACTTCCTAAAACACTTCCTAGCAATACTGTTATGTACTGAGAACAATAGGATCCAAATTGCAGCAGTCTGATTAGTCCTAGAACAATAGGATTCAGAATGCAGCAGTCTGATTGGTCCTAGAACAATGCAGCAGTATGATTGGTTGGCAGGAACCACCCAATCCTGCTCCAGATAGAAGTGAATCCACAACCTGATTGGCTTACAGTAGAATTCCAGAATTAGCCAATCATGTGCAGCCCATTGTGTAAATAATGTATATAAAGCAGATACTGCGAGGGGACTTTCATTCATTCCTCCTCACCACTATGAGCTGAATAAAGAGCATGAAATCACTTTGCGACTCCGAGTATATTTCACTGGCGACGAAGGTGGGATCCCGCTGAGCTGACTGCCACACACAGCACCGCAGCACCGCCACCAGCCGCACCGCTGCCTCGCACCATGTATCCAGGCTTCAGCTCCGGGACACAAGGAACTCAGAATGGCAGCCAACAGCAGCTTCTCGCCATTCAACCCAGCATCTGGAGACTGGGAAGCGTATGCCTCCCGTTTCACCTTCCTCCTAGAAGCCAAAGGGGTCACCGATGAAGAAGATGCCAAAAAGAGGGCAATATTCTTCAGCGTCTGCGGAGAGGAGACGTTTGAAATCGCCCGGGCTCTCCTTGCGCCTGAAGACGTCGCTACTGTTCCATACAAAACAATAATGGAACAGCTGAAGGGGCACTTTTCGCCGCAGCCCTCAGTGGTGGCTCGTCGAAATGCCTTCTACGCAAAGCGACAAGCCCCTGGGGAAACCATAACTGGGTTTGTGACCTCTCTCCGCCAAGCCGCCCGGTTCTGCAACTTCTCAGAGCTGGAGAACATGCTTCGTGACCGCCTCGTCGGTGGCCTGAAGGATGAGAAGCTGCAACGACGCCTCTACGCTAAGAAGGACCTAACGTTCCAGGTCGCTCTGGAGGAGGCCCTGGCAACGGAAGCTGCCGAGAGGTCGACGCAAGAGGCACGGCCGAGCCTGCCATCCCAACCGAGGGTCCACCACGAAGACCTCACCGACGACTCAGGATCCGACAGGGAGGAGGTGCACCGAGTACAGCAGCGCACTCAAGCAGCGCACAGACCACAGCTGCCTCGACGAGAAGGAGGAAACTGCGCAAGCTGCGGGGAGAGTCACGAGAGGAGGACCTGCCGTTTCCGCGACGCAGAGTGCAGGCAGTGCAGAAAATCGGGACACATCGCCCGGGTGTGTCGGGCTCGGCCCACCCGACACCAGGCATCAGATGACCAACCCAAGAGCCCCAGGTCCCGGGGCCCAACGCACCAAGGCAACTCGACGGAGCTCACGGACTGCCAGGTATACCAGTTGCCCCACCCCAACGTAGAGAAAATTTATGTAGAGGTACAGATAGAGGGGGCCCCATGCCGCATGGAGCTTGACACGGGTTCAACTCTATCCATAATCTCGGCAAAGACCTTAAGGAAACTGTGTCCTACTGGGGGTTCCAAACTCAGGCCGGCCCCATTCACCCTAGGGACTTCCAGAAACGTAAGGTCCCCACAATGGGGGTGGGGACCTTCAGGGTGCAATACCGAGGGCGGACGCGGCAACTGGACTTGCTTGTGGTCAAGGGCCCCTACATTAGCTTACTGGGATTGGCATGGTTTGGACCACTGGGGCTAGCTGTCACCGGGGTGAACCACACTAGCTTACAAGTGGACGTGGACACCATATGCAAGGAATTTCCAGGGGTTTTCGATGGGAAATTGGGACAGTATACGGGCCCCCCCATTGCGCTACAGCTTGACCCCGCAGTACGACCGGTCAGGCTCAAGGCCCGCCGGGTCCCGTTCGCCTTGAAACCCCGTATAGACGAGGAATTGGACCGACTCGTGGAGCAAGGAGTGCTGGAGCCGGTGCCTAATGCCCCCTGGGAAACTCCAATCGTCACACCCGTCAAGCCTAATGGTTCGGTCCGCATCTGCGCAGACTACAAATGTACCATAAACAAGGCCCTCACGGCCCACGCATACCCAGTGCCAGTGGTCAGCCATGCCCTTGCCACCCTGGCTGGGTCGAAAATTTTTGGCAAGCTGGACTTGGCCCAAGCATATCAACAGCTGCCAGTAGATGAAGCCACAGCAGAGGCACAGACGATTGTGACGCACAGAGGAGCGTTCAGGGTAAAGCGGCTGCAATTCGGGGTCAGCGTGGCACCAGGCATATTCCAGAATCTAATGGACTCTCTCCTTAAAGGGATTCCTGGTGTCACCCCCTTCTTTGATGATGTGTTGATTGCCGGGCCCACACCAGAGGAGTTTGAGGACCGCCTCCGCACCGTTCTGCACCGTTTCCAGACGGCGGGTCTCAAGGTGAAGCGGGAAAAATGTCTACTAGGAGTGCCTCAGGTGGACTTTCTGGGATTTATGGTGGACGCAGATTGCGACTCCGAGTATATTTCAAATACCAAGAACCTATTGATTAACAGTTGCCCCTATATGTTATATAAAGCATTCTCTGGCCCATGAAACAACCATCCTATTAAGCACAGAGCTCCCTGGAAGCTGTGCAGTTGGGTTTTTATATTGTAAACTACCCTGTGATCCCCAGATGAAGGGCAGCATAGAAATTTAATAAAAATTTAAAAATGCATTTTGAAAACTGGGGAAGAGCCAGAGCTCAGGAGCACAACATAATCAATCCCTCGCATTTGTCCATGGGACTTGAAAAGTCTCCTTCCTGAAGCCAGTCAATGTAGATGACACTAAGCTAGATGAACCAATGATCTGGTTCGGTATAATGCAGCTTCCTGTGTCCTTTGGTTTTCCTCAGAATTCCTCTAATGCTTTTCCTAGGCAGAAACCTGGTCCTGTTTTAAGGTGGAATTTCGCTATCAACTCTAGGTTTCAAAGTCAGAAGTAAAGATTTTCTGCTGCAATGAATTCCCTGCATTTTTGCAAATAAGAAAAGCAGAGATGTGTGTGTGACTGTAATATAATTGTGGATGGGGAAAGTTCTGCTCTTTGAGATTTGGGAAATATGTATTTCACTCATTAATCATTACATGAACTATGTTAACATAAAAACTGATTCACCAATATTTTTGCATTGATTTGGGAGATGTAGAATAGATCTAAGTACAGTTTCACTTTGAAAACTGTGGTGCTGCCCACACTGAGTGTTGAATAGCTAATTTGGCCTCTGGGGAAACTTGTTCGCTGCAGTGCCTTCCCTCTGTGAAATGTTTTGAGACTTCACAAAAAATGATGCCATCTTAACAAAATAATTAGTCACCATAGTCAAATAAAAATAGAGAAACACAGTACAGAAAAACAATGTTCAGTGTTTAAAGAACGTGTTACACAGTGAAACAAAGACTGGGAAAAAGTTAGTTTCCCTAATTTTCACTTGACAATATTCACACCACATGAACACACAATGTTTTATGCACAAATGAATAAGCCGCAGAAACAGGAAAGCTAATCTCTTATCCCAGCTGTAGGCTCTGGCTCTACTCTGGACAAATTAAGAGACTATTCCCTCTATTTTCCAAGATCCTGCATTTTCACTCTGATCAGAAGGACATTCTATTCATGGTTACATAGGAAACTGCCTTTTATACCAAGTCAGACCATTGATCCAACTAGCTCAGTATTGTCTTCACTGACTGGAAGCTCTCCAGGGTTTCAAACAAGAGATGTCAGGGGTTGATTCTGAGGCCTTCAGCATGCAGGCAAAGCAGATGCTCCATCAGCCCTTTCCCAGCCCCAACTGCTGGCATATTCAGTTTCTACTTGTAACAGGCTTCTCAAAATGTTCCTACTTGCCAACTATGGCAGTGATCTTAGCCAGTATCCATACACAGCAGCTCCCACGACAGTGGAGGCTGAGCGTGCAATTAATTAAGGATAATCTGAGAGTAATTATCCTGGCAAGCCCACCCCCGGGTCGGGGGGGTGAGCTCTCACTCACAGATCATCTGATACCTGCTTCTTGCTTCCACGGAATACGGAATGCGAGGGCAGGGGACGTTGAGTGCATAGCACTGCACATATTGGTAACTCTACAACGTAGTCACTATGAGTGGCGGTCCCTCTGTTTTTTAAGATAGATCTGAATTTGGACTTAAGAAACAGACATGTTCTGGAAGAAGGAGACACGATAACCTGCTAAATGAGTCAGCCACTGAGTGCCAAGGTTTCAATCTGGAGAGGACTATCGTCGTAACCGGATTGGAAGGTGGGTGGAGGGAAACCTTTGTTTCTTCTCTATATATACACTACATTGTCTTATGGTTTGGCAACCCTTCACCAAAAAAAGAAAAATAATTTCTAACAGAATATAATTATCAACAGAATGCAACTATTAATGGAATGCGAGAGGGAATCAACAAACACATCATAATTTTACAGATTAATTGAAAGAGCAGAACTGTGTGGAATATGGGAAGTTTTATATACCCCCCTAATGAGGACCCTGATTTTGATTTATTATGGTTCAGGAGAGATACCAGCTCATTAATGGACAGTAAGAGATTAAAGAGGAATGCTGGAAGTCTGCCCAGAGCGGAGGCTAGATGCCAAGGAAAGATGGCGGAGAGTATTGTGCAGTAAGAATTAAGTTCTCAGAGTGGAGAGGGGTATCTGAAATAATGGATTGCAGCAGGAAAGGAGAGACAGACGTTAAAATATACTCCACACAGAAAGTTACAAGATATAAACCCCTCTGGCAAATTAACAGATATGGAACAGTTAAATATGAACGAAAGTCATTCTGTCAGTGGCTGCTAAAGTGAAGGATTAACATCGGAACTGTATTATTTGGATTAAATAAGAATGGAATCAGGAAAAGGAATAACAACATCATCTCCCAAAATCAGAACATGGGAAGTCACCCAAAAATGTTTAATTCAGAATGGAATAATTGGCTTTTTTAATTGTATTATGATTTGGTATTGTATCAATGTGGCTCATATTGGATTCTTATTAATGAAAAATTAATTAAAAATATCATAAACAGAGATCTCTTGTAGGTTGCAGCATGTATGCATGAGATGGACCAAATATTCCATACTATCTGTGTCAGTCCTTTAAAATCACCCATGGACCAGGTAAGAGGAGATGGCCCAATATGTGCAAAGACAAACCATGTAACATCATGAGAACTGTGATTAGGGATGGGGTTTGTATCCAAAGTACTGCTAAGTTATGGTCCCATAAGCACAAGGATATCTATTTGTGCAACAGGACTTCCGCCTCTGCTCCCCCACTGAATCTGTTCTAAGGGGTCCCCAAACCTCTGAAGCAGATGTAGGGAAGGTGTGAGGTTTCATTGTGCAAGCAGATACTGCCCAAGGTATCCAAACTTCCCCAGTGAATTCAGTGAGCACTTGGCTTATCCCAAAGCTGGGGGCACATACATTTATTTCAATGGGTCTATTCCAACTGTGACATTGGCTATCACCCTCAGTCTTTTGCACTGGTGAGCACCCAGGAAATGTGAAACATTTGTGTGCGTGTGTGTGTGTGTGTGTGTGTGTGAGTGCGCGTGAGTGCTTGTGTATGCGCGCTAGGCAACAGGGAAGTAAAACTGCCAATTAAAAAAATTAAGTATTAACCCTGACAACCCAATATGCTGTATAGAAATAATTTGTTTACACGGAGATCAAATTTATTTGTGGGCAACTTTAAAGTACTCTGTAAATAAGTTGTTTTAGATGTTTAGTAGCCTGCCAAAAGGATTAGCGCTATCAGACTTTTCCATTTGGGCAAAAAGAATTGGCTCAGTTTTCATGTTACATAATCACATAGCTAAAGATGTCATGAGAACCATGTAATATGACAGTTGCTACGTTACAGCCTAAAAATCCTTATTTTGTAAATAACTGCCCTAGCTGCATAGTAAATAACTGTATAAAACTTGTATAAATTGTCAGCTTGCAAGTTGCTGCTATTCTTACTGCAGTAAATCATATATGTTCTTTTTTCAAACCTTTCCTTCTATAAATAATGTATATCTCAAGTACATAAATCCATAGGACTGCCTGTTTGTCATCCATGCATCAGCTCCTTTTGGAATTAGGCAAGCAGAAATGTCTAAATAACTAGTAACCATTTGCATAGATATAATTAATATAGGGGGAAATGACTTACAATGTGAATTACATGTGAGAGTATTCAGACACATTCATTTTCAAGTACCAGCAAAACAGGAAACACAGAAGAGTGCAACATTATTTCCTCCCATAGGCATGTTTTTCTTTCTTTCTTGAAGATGTTGTTTAGCCATCTTTAGCCAGAATCATGTAGTGTTAGACTGAGGTCTGGGAGCTCCATTCAGCCATGTCACCAATTCTCCACCCAACCTAACTTACAGAGGAAATCCATGAAAGCTCTATGAAGGAAAGGTGGGATACAAATTCAATAACTGTCAGAGACAGGCAGTGTTCAGATGAGTGGGTGGTGGAGCCACAGACTGACTCAAGCCAGCAATTTATGAGGTTTGGTGCCACCAGGAGCCATGACATGGGGAAGAGGAAGGGTTGGAGCAATCAGAGATTGCTAGGATTGTGGTTGGGATGAAAATGGCTTTGGTCACCCTGCTTATGACTTAAGACAGGGAATGGTGTTATGATCCTACAAAGACTAGCAGCAGCTTTCTAGGTTTCAGACAGGAGTCTCTGTTAGCCTACCTGGAAATCTCAGGAGGTACTGTGACCTTCTACAGAAAAAGCATGTGGTCTACAGTGCTCTGTCTCTTGGTCCCAACAAACCACCTTGCTAATTAAGTAACGTTTTGCAATTTAAGCCTCATTTCAATGTTTTTCAGACCACAATTCTTCCACAAAGCACTGAGCTTCTGCAGTGATTTTAGTTTGGAGCAGTAGCATTCAACACACACATACAGTGACCTAGTTTCAAATCTGTACTAAAACTACATCCAAGCTGTGTATTGCCTGACTATATGATCCCTTAATACTGTCACATATTTCCCCAAAATACATAAAAAGGGTTGCCAGAGAAACAGATGCTAAGCAAGACTACATCATAATGTCTGCTTTAGAAACACTAGCCATGAGGCAGATTCATATTAATTATTAAGGTTGGAGTTCCTCGTGTTGAAATATACTTATATATTCCCTTACCTATAAAAACTAAACTGCTAAAATTTTGTGTTGAGGGTTACAAATGCTACTGAGCTTGCAGGGCAGCAGCTGAAGGAGGAGCAAAAGGGTTTTCTTGTGTGTGTGTTTATTTGTGCCTGATTAGCTGCTCTCCCTGTACAAAGGTCAGAGGGGGCAGGGTTTCTGTTGAGTCAGGTGATTAGCTGTGGGAGGAGATTATCAGAGCTTGCAGGGCAGCGGCGTGCACAGTTTGATCCATCTTTTAGATTTAGGGGAGCTAGTCTCAAACGTTTGTTGGGGGAGACCTAGGTTTTTTTGGGGGGGTTATTTGTCCTGTCTTCACTCTTTTTAACATGGAGGACCACTGTAGCCACCCCCAATGACACGTTTTCAAGATGGAGGGTGAGGGAACAGCTGCAGTCGCCTGCGGTTCCTGCGCAATGTTTGCCATCTTGCCAAAGGTTGCAGGCAGCTTTACCTGCAGCAATTGTATGTTGATTGCCCTCTTAGAAGACAAAGTCCAGCAACTGGAAGAACGTGTAGCTACGCTCCAAAGAATTAGAGAGCTGGAGCTCTTCTTGGAAGCAACAGAGAACACCGTCTCCACCAAGGAGGAGACAAGGGACACCCCTGAGAAGGAGGCTAGTTCACCAACACAGGTGCCAGATATATGGAGAAATGTGACTCAAAGAAGTAGGAGGCCCAGGGTTCGCTCTGATTGGTTAGAAACACACAATCGCTTTGAAGTCCTCTCCCCTAGCCTGGAAGTCAAAGAACAGACTCCATTTGAGGATCTCTCCCTCAATACAGTCAATCAGGTATATGAAGACGAGCAGCAAAGTCAGTCCTCAGGGAATGTGCAGGTGACCTTGGAACGGACAGCTCACGGAAGAACCCCGACCAAACCTAAGAGGAGGCGTGTAGTGGTGATAGGGGATTCCCTACTGAGGGGACCAGAAGCAGTGATCTGTGGGCCTGACAAGATGTCTCGGGAGGTGTGCTGTCTCCCTGGGGCTAGGATCCAAGATGTAACTGAATGACTGCAAGGAATCATAAAACCCACTGGCAAATACCCCTTCCTCTTGGTTCATGAGGGAACCAATGACACTGCAAGCAATAGCCTCCAGAAGATCAAAAGAGACTACGAGGCTCTGGGCAGGAAATTGAAGCAATTAAATGCACAAATTGTCATCTCATCTGTCCTCCCAGTTGAACGACGTGGCCCAGGGAGAGAGGGGAAAATAGTGGAAGTGAACAGCTGGCTTCGCAAATGGTGTAAACAGGAACGGTTTGGATTCTTAGATCACGGACTGCAGTTTCTTGAAGATGGACTTCTGGCAAGCGATGGGCTGCACCTCACAACGGTTGGGAGGAATGTTTTTGCCAAAAATCTCAGAAACCTCATCAGGAGGGCTTTAAACTGACTAATGTGGGGGAGGGAGACAGTGCTCCTGAAGGTAGGAGTCTATCAATTGATGAAGATGATCATCCAAATGTCATAGACCAAATGGAGCAAACAGCACGCAGACCTAGTGGTGAGAGGAAAAAATCCTTAAATAAGAGACATGGGGGAATGATTAATGGACTTCAATGTCTGTACACTAATGCGCAAAGCATGGGAAATAAACAAGATGAGCTTGAGCTCTTGGTACAGCAAACTAAATATGACATAAAAGGCATCACTGAAACCTGGTGGGATAAGTCCCATGATTGGAATGTAATAATGGGGGGATACAATCTATTTCAGAGAAACAGACCAGACAAGAAAGGAGGAGTGGCGTTATATGTCAGGGATGTGTATACCTGTGAAGATATCCAAGATTTAGAACCTCAAAACCAAAGTGAGAGCATTTGTGTCAAAATAAAGGGAGAGAAGAATAACAGAGACCTCATTGTAGGAGTTTACTATAGATCCCCAAGCCAAACAGAGGACATAGATGATGCCTTCCTGGAACAGATGGCCAAGTATGCAAAAGGAAGGGAGATAGTAGTAATGGGGGACTTCAATTACCCAAACCACTGGCAGTCATCTTTGAGAATTCCTCGAGAACAGGCGAAGTCCCGGAAGACTAGAGGAGGGCAAATGTTGTCCCTATTTTCAAAAAGGGGAAAAGAGAGGACCCAAATAATTACCGCCCAGTCAGTCTGACATCAATACCAGGGAAGATTCTGGAGCAGATCATTAAGCAAACAGTCTGTGAGCACCTAGAAAGGAATGCTGTGATCACCAATAGTCAGCATGGATTTCTGAAAAATAAGTCATGTCAGACTAACCTGATCTCGTTTTTTGACAGAATTACAAGCCTGGTAGATGAAGGGAACGCAGTGGATGTAGCCTACCTTGATTTCAGCAAGGCATTTGACAAGGTGCCCTATGATATTCTTGTAAAGAAGCTGGTAAAATGCGGTCTTGACTATGCTACCACTCAGTGGATTTGTAACTGGCTGACTGACCGAACCCAAAGGGTGCTCATCAATGGTTCCTCTTCATCCTGGAGAAGAGTGACTAGTGGGGTGCCACAGGGTTCTGTTCTTGGGCCCGGTCTTATTCAACATCTTTATCAACGACTTGGATGATGGACTCAAGAGCATCCTGATCAAATTTGCAGATAACACCAAACTGGGAGGGGTGGCTAACACCCCAGAGGACAGGATCACACTTCAAAACGACCTTGACAGATTAGAGAACTAGGCCAAAACAAACAAGATGAACTTTAACGGGGAGAAATGTAAAGTATTGCACTTGGGCAAAAAAAATGAGAGGCACAAATACAAGATGGGTGGCACCTGGCTTGAGAGCAGTACATGTGAAAAGGATCTAGGAGTCTTGGTTGACCATAAACTTGACATGAGCCAACAGTGTGACGTGGCAGCAAAAAAAGCCAATGCAATTCTGGGCTGCATCAATAGGAATATAGCATCTAGATCAAGGGAAGTAATAGTGCCACTGTATTCTGCTCTGGTCAGACCTCACCTGGAGTACTGTGTCCAGTTCTGGGCACCACAGTTCAAGAGGGACACTGACAAACTGGAACATGTCCAGAGGAGGGCAACCAAAATGGTCAAAGGCCTGGAAACGATGCCTTATGAGGAACGGCTAAGGGAGCTGGGCATGTTTAGCCTGGAGAAGAGGAGGTTAAGGGGTGATATGATAGCCATGTTCAAATATATAAAAGGATGTCATATAGAGGAGGGAGAAAGGTTGTTTTCTGCTGCTCCAGAGAAGCGGACACGGAGCAATGGATCCAAACTACAAGAAAGAAGATTCCACCTAAACATTAGGAAGAACTTCCTGACAGTAAGAGCTGTTCGACAGTGGAATTTGCTGCCAAGGAGTGTGGTGGAGTCTCCTTCTTTGGAGGTCTTTAAGCAGAGGCTTGACAACCATATGTCAGGAGTGTTCTGATGGTGTTTCCTGCTTGGCAGGGGGTTGGACTCGATGGCCCTTGTGGTCTATTCCAACTCTATGATTCTATGATAAGTCCCATTATCATACTAAAACATTTGTCCTGAAGTCAAACATTTGCCAGTTCAGTTTCAGGAAACAACTAAAAATGGGAAGGAAAAGGAAATTTAGGGTGTGGGGAGAGGGTATATAAAAGCCCTCTATTGATTTTTTTTTTAATTTAGGAAACCTTGATATTAACAGATGAAAAATTCAACATTACAAAGCAAAGACTGTCAGGTCCTTTTGAGTTCAAATAATTTCTTCATCTTAATTTGGTGTTAACAAATGCAATCAAAAAGAACTAGGAATTAGTGTCTCTTTGATAAAGAGAAAAATATTCGAAGAAAGAGGGGAATGTACTCAGTCCTATATTCTCTGTGAATAGTATTTCCTTGGAAATTATTACAGTGGTACTTCAGGTTAAGAACTTAATTCATTCTGGAGGTCCGCTCTCAACCTGAAACTGTTCTTAACCTGAGGTACTACTTTAGCTAATGGGGCCTCCCGCTGCCACCACCCCGCCACTGCACGATTTCTGTTCTCATCCTGAAGCAAAGTTCTTAACCTGAGGTACTATTTCTGGGTTAGCAGAGTCTGTAACCTGAAGCGTCTGTAACCTGAAGCGTCTGTAACCCGAGGTACTACTGTATTTGGAAATTCCATGAGGCTTTTCAGTTGTATGAATGTCATTTTGCACCTTCATAAATCCCAGAAAGCATAGAGATAGGGTTGAAGACCAGTGCACTTCAATGTTTTGAATGGCTTAGTTGGCTACTGGACCTGCACCAGTTTTCAGGTGGCACTCTGGATTCCTCTAAATACAACCATGGTGGTTCACCCAAAATGAAATGACCAATTGGCAAGTGTGTCAGCAGCTTGTTGAGGCAGCATAAAGCAGAATCAGGAATGGGGTGGAAGGGACAGGTGGTATGGGTGATGGTATAGGGATGAGTAGCAGTTGTGATGAGCAGCACTGGAAAGAACATCACGTCCAGCCACCCAGAATCCCCTCAGCCCAACACAGAGAAGAGAAGTGCTAGGCCAGGTGGCTGCAGTTGCCACCTTCATTTCCTCAAGCTCTTTTCATGGATCCCAGCACAGTATCAGAGAACAACAATATCTGGAGGGTGAGCCCCTCAGAAACATTGATGGTACTGAAGATGACAGTGTCTGCAACCACTTGGTCTGGCTCTTCTTTGTTCAATGTTAAGATCCAAATTATTTGCTCAATATAATTGCTGGGCTGGCTCTGCCTGGGTGCCTTGAAGTGTAAGAGGGAATACTCGTGAGGTCACAGTTCTGGAAGAGGGCAGGGCAAAAGCAAACTGTAGTTAGTAAGGAAAGGCAAGCACAATGGGGTCTTCTAGCTGCTCAAACTCCTGAGCGGCTCTGAAGAAAAGGCTTTTTTATCTAGGAGTTGGGAGTATCACCTGATTTCTTCTGGCTAATTGGAATGAAGAAAACTTATTTGCTGCAACTTGTTTCGTCTGTGTCTAGGGCTGGGTTGTGGTGCACAAGCTAAATCCCCACTGAACCCCCTGAATCTTTTAGGCTGCCAATTTGTTCCCCAGCAGCACCCACTTTGGAAAAACACATTCTGATAAATTAAGGATGGGAAACCTATTGTCCTCCAGATGTTGTTGACTTGCAACCTGGTGCTGGTGGAAGTTGGAATGCGGTCACATTGCAGAGGATTGCAGGTTCCCCCTCTCTGAAATAAAGAATTGCACTGAGTGTATATGAGTTTTGAAAAAGGAGGGGGGAAACAGACTCCAACAGGCAGCTTGTGTAGTACACATTCACTTCTATCTCTACAATAGCTATTTTTCCTATCTCAACATGGGACCTCTGTTCATTTGCATGAAAACAATAGGCAAATGCAAATATTATTTACAATAGAATAATTTTCTCATTCATTGCAATGAAAGATATGAAACCATCCTTAGAGCTTTTTGTGTTTTAGGAATTAAATCATTTTACTGAGAAGTTTATTTTCTTCAAATGGGAAAACATCATTATTTGCCAGTGTATATTACCATTTCCGCAATACTTAGGAACACAGTGATCCATCGGGGGGAAAATCAACCTTGGGCTATAGCTTGTCTATCAGACAAACTTGCCGACTGGTATATTTGAAGTTGAGCTGCTTTTGAGTTTATATATGCTAACAGGAGGGGGGGAGCAGGGGAGTGGAGTTGAAGAGAGAGGCAAATACATATCAAACACTAACAGAAAATATATTCCATTTTTCTTCTTCTATATATATATATATACATTTCAAATGTTCCAAATGATGTTCATACCTGAGTTCTAATCTGTATATTACAGCTATATACTTTCAACCAGAGTTTAGCACAGAGCAAACATTGGGCTTTCTACTATCAAACATGAGAAAGAGTTGGAGAGACCGACCAGGTTTGGAGGGATAGATTATTTTTTTCAATGCCTCTACTTCCTTTTCTGATTGGTCAAGAGGTCTGCAGTGGGGAATGGTATAATATGTAAAATTTCAATCCATTTAACACAATGGGATTTACTTCTGGCATGCATGGTGTATCTTCCCTGACAGACTTGTATCCCTCATACTGCCAGTGACCACCTCCTTACGCTAATTCAAACTGAGCTTCCATTTCTGCTACTACTGATTGAATTCCATATGTTTGTGATGTGGCAAAATCCTCACACTATATTTGTTTGTCAATAATCTCAGGTATAGGAGCTCTGGTGCATCTCTAGAGATCTGTAATCTTTCCCATGAAATCCAGTGAAGAGAGCAGATCAACATGCATAAAAATATGCACACAAGATTTCTTTTGGAATGCCTGAAGCAGTGACCCATATCCCAGATCCCTACAAACACCTGTACATCTATGAAACTTCGGACTGACACAACAGAGTTTCAGACCCTCAAAGTGTCCCTATTTTCCAGGGATGTCCCTGATTTATAGAATTCGTCCCAGTTTCTGATTTGATCTCAGAACACCCCACTTTTCCTTAGGATGTTCCTATTTTCATTGGATAAATGTTGGAGGGTATGGAGTTATCCAACCCCCAAGCCGTCTGAAAGCAATCCTGTAAAGTTTTCTCTCTTTTTTGTTTTTATTTAAAGGCTAATGTTTTATTGTGTTTTTATATATGTTGGAAGCTGCCCAGAGTGGCTGAGGTAGCCCAGTCAGATGTGTGGGGTATAAATAGCAAAATTATCATTATGGAATGAGACATCCCTATTTTCATTGGAGAAATGTTGGAAGGTATGGAGTTTTCACTATGGACCTCTTCAAATGTGTGATGCTTTGAGTTATTTCTCATAGGAGTCTTTAAAGTGTAAATACTTTTTAAAGATTATTTAAATAAAACACTTTTAAAATGTGTATATTCTAGAGCAGACTGTGGCTACCTCTTAGAAAAACCCTCAATGAAAAACATTTGTTTTATTATTAAAATTATATATATTGCCTATATATGTGCATGTTAATAAACTATTGTGTATATATTGCTCTCATTTCCAATAGTTATATTATTTCACCCTAGAATCAAAAAGTGTGAGTTTTCAGATGTCGATAATTTGACTATATCTATTGTTTGGATATAATCTCCTTATAAGTGACAGTTTAGTGTCCATCTTGAAAGTCAATAAGCTGATCAAGGAAAAATGCTACTGAATGTTCAAAGAACAAAATGCAAAGGTACATCTGGGTACTGTAAATACTTGTTTAAAATTCCCATGGTTCTGTTGCTATCCATGTATCTAAGTGGACTTTTGAAACAGAAGACACACTTGACAGTAGTAAGATTGATGCCTGCCAAGAGAGATAAAGCAAGCAAGTACAAACATTTTTCACCATGTTTTAACCATCTCTCTGACAATGCAGTTTGATCAATGTGATGGTAAGAAAATTGCATGTACTTCTTCCTTACTACATCCTCCAACTGCCAAGATATTCTCATGGACAATTTTATTGGAGCATCTCTCTGTCACTTCCACCACAAGGAAATTGCAAAGCTCCAAGCACAGTCCCATTTTTGTGTCATGTTTGGATACAACTTGTTACAAGATCTGGTTCATCAATACTTCCTGACAGCACAATCCTCAGATATTTTCTCCTGAAAATTGTGTGCAGTCTTAATAGGCAAGATATATAGTTTTCAGATATTTTCAGCACATGTTCGCTGAGTGTTCTTCATAGATGTTTATCTTATGTAACTTATTTAACAACATTTATGTACTGCCTAGTTGTAAGAAAACCTCTAAGCATTTTCAAACAAAATAAAAATGATCAATAAAAACAGTTAAAACAAGTATTTAAAAACATTCAAAAGATGTTTGAAATCAGCAATAGCTAAAAAAAAGATACTTCTACATGTCTGGAGAGACTTACACAAAGAAAAATGTTTTAAGCAGGCACCAAAGAGAACGCAATAAAGTTGCTTGCCTGGTGTCAATAGACAGGAAGCAGGTGCCGCTACACTAAAAATTAATTTCTTACGAGTACAAAATGGGTATTATGTGGCACCTGTAACAATGCCACTTGCAAAGATTGAAGCAGTTGAGTGGGCATATATGGAGGTAAAGTGATCCCACAAATAAACTGGTCCCAAACAATTAAGTGCTTTATATCCTATAGTAGGACCTTGGATTTGACTTGCTAGCAAATGGTCAACCATTGCAGACAGTGTCACGTTCCCATCAGCAGTGTTGGTTTCCACCAGTTTATTACTAGTGCTCCTACTGTTGTATACCTATACAGTCGTACCTTGGTTTTCGAACAGCTTAGTTCTCGAAGGTTTTGGCTCCCGAACGCTGCAAACCCAGTAGTGACTGTTCTGGTTTGCGAACTACGGTATTTTTGGAAGTTGAACGTCTGATGGCACTTCCACGGCTTCCGATTGGCTGCAGGAGCTTCCTGCAGCCAATCATAAGCCATGCTTTTGTTTCTGAACATTTTGGAAGACGAAAGGACTTCCGGAATGGATTCCATTTGACTTCCAAGGCAAGACTGTACCTATTACTATAGTAAACAGTAGGATCCAGACTAACCATGAGTGGAGTTCTGCTCATGATCAGCCCCTGTGGTTGGAGGAAAGGATTTGATTTTCACTCGTTCCTCCTTTCCACTGTAGCAAATTTTGCCCCTCAGAAGCTGTGTTGATGAGCCAGGGGATCCACTGCATGAGGATCCAGCATGAACTTCTTGATCCAACCCAAAATAATTATTAAATTATGGGAGAAATTAGCTCATACAAGTCTAGCAGTCACATTCTGGATTAGTTGTGGTTTCCGCGTTACCTTCAAAGGTAGCCCCACGTAGAGCGCATTGCAGTAGTCCAAGCGGGAGATAACCAGAGTATATTAATCTATCTCAGTGCAATTCTACACATATCTATTCAGAAGTAAGTTCAATTGAACTGAATGGAGATTAGTCTCAGATATGTGGGTATAGGACTGCAGCCTAAGTGTTGTGAAGCAGCAATTGTGTAAATCTCCAATACTTTAATTTTTCCCAAATAACTTTTTCTCACTCAGCGTATAACATTTCAATGACAGCTTTTAATCAGGTTGCAAGATGCTATTAACTGATAGGTGGTGCAATGTGTCAAGGCATCTGGTTGTTAACCAGAAGGTTGGTGGTTCAAGCCACAGGGATGGTTGTGGGCAGGATTCATGCATTGCTGGGGTTATGACCCGCTGGGTCCCTTCCAACTTACAATTCTGTTATTCTGTGATGTTTATTTCTAGAATGTATATCACACGTATGCATTTCTGCAGACTGTTGCTACGGTTCCTTGTTAGAATAGAAACTACTGCAACAATTAAGAAGTAAACAGGTACAAATAGTAACCACTGGTGCTTATACGGGAATGAATGATTGTAAATTTAGCACATAGGAAGCTGCCTTATTCAGCTTCAGATGACTGGTCCATCTAGTCCAGTATTGTCACTACAGTAACTAGCAGTTGTCGTCCAGGGGTTCATTCTGTGTGCAAAGCAGATGCTGTACCACTGAGCTACAGCCATTTCCCTCAATTTATCTCAATGCGTGGGCAACTGGCTTCTTCATATCCTGTATATCCCCCACCAGCCCTGCATAAGCTTTGATTATCAAGTGTGTGCATGCACAGGGTAACTGGGGACAACACAACATATTTCCAAAATCCTGAGGTCATCTCCTGCTCTTTGTAAGCTCAGAATTAGATACACATTTTTAAGCTTGCACTGTCCAGAACATTGCTCAGATATACTTAGTATGCTGATTCAGTGACCTATAATCAAGCCTCACCTGATGCTCAAAATGAAATCTAAAATGCTAATACATATTTTTGACACAAGTTACAGTACTTTCTCATTTGTTAGTTTGATTTTCAGAGTTGCCATGCTAAATACTTACTTCTGGTGCTCTGGTAGATATTTGTCTCAGGGTTGTTTTTGTTTATTCCTTCCCATCACCTTATTCACTGACTAATCAAATGCAGCTTTTTCATCTCAAACCTGGGAAACTCAATTTAGTAACTTTTTTTTTTAATAACAGCATTCAAATTCTTAAGGCTTTGGTCTATAACTTACAATTATCTGCCTATTCAGATAGCATTAGCCAGCGTCACATTCAAAGTCATATGCATCATACATGATTGTCAATCTATCAAGCTGGGTCTTTGTATATATAAGCTTAATTTTTGTTGACAGGAGTTAAATTTGGATTTAACTTCTAGCTGAAGTACATTTAAATGTAAATTTACTCTCCCCCCCCCAACAATAAATTTGCAGAGCTTAGCATTAGAAATGTGAATCTAATCAAGGTATTTGCACAAGCAATGTCTTGTGCAGAAGGGGGGGAATCAAGAAATTTAGCTGTTTCCACTGAGTGCAAATGTCTGAGTATTTGCTAAGTATGTGGTAACAGTTGGCACATTCCAAAAATTAGATACTGTATACGGAAAGTGGAGAAACAAAAGTAATGATATTGCGGAAATTCAGAGTTATCTGTTTCAGAATATAATTTTTTGAGTTTATAGTACTTTGTCGCATTACAACTAGCACTAAAGTTCTCCTATAGCTCGGCATATGAAATCAGATTGTTTTGCATTCTACTTTTAACAGCAACAACAAAAACGATAATTATTATTTAATTATTTGTGTCCCACCCATCAGACTGGGTTGCCCCAGCCACTCTGGGCAGCTTCCAACATATATAAAAAACATAATAAAACATTTAACATTAAAAAGCTTCCCTATATAAGGCTGTCATCAGATGTCTTCTGAATGGGACAGGCTTCCAAAGCAACTACATTGTGGGCACATGGCAGAACCAGTGCTTGGAATCACATAGTTCAGCTGAATGAAGTTCACTGAACTCATTAAATTTTATCTGACCCATCTCTTAAAAGTAATTCCCAAAATTGCTGAGTGAACTAAAGGTAAATTAAGCTCTTTTTGATGTGGAACTCTGAACAATTTCTAGATCATCTTCATATTCATTTGGCCCATCCTTCTCCAGCAGGAGGCCTGGACTCCTAGCTTTCACTTAAAAAAAAAAGTAAGTCAAACCGACTCTACAAACAAAGTTAGAAAGCAAAATGAGGAGGTAATATTATTTAGTTTATTAGGCAGATATGGAGATGCTGCTGTTACTAAGGACAATGACCACTCTGGGAGGGGGGAAAGATGTATTGAGCACTGACCCACAGCTGAAGTTTTCTGAGGGTCCCACTGGCCACCCTCCCCTCCTGGACCTCAACCAAATACAATGCATATGCAAACAGGTGCTGCTGTTGCTGCACCAGCAGAGCCCAGCTATTCAAATGGAAGCAAAAGGCATGGAGAATGCACTAGGGTAATGCAGCTGCCTGTTTGGATGCATTGGGGCAGGGGCGGAGGAAGGGGGCATGGGGGTGGGCCGCCCTGGGTGTCACCATTGAGGGGGGTGATAAAATGCCGAGCGGCACTCACCGCGGGGCCTGCAGCATGCCCAAGCCATGCGTCTCTCCTGGGAGTGATGCAGTGGCTTGGGTGCCTGCGGACGGTCTGCCCATCGCCTCCCCCTCAGCTGTAGGGCAGCTGAGTGGGAGGAGGCAGGCAGACTCCTTGGAGGCCCCACTGAGCATCCTGCCCCAGCTTGCCCTGCCCCACAGGTGGCTGGCCTCGCCCCCGGGTGCAGAGAATGCACACTGCCCCAGGCGCCCAATCGGCTTGCTCCGCTGCTGCATTGGGGTAACATAGCCACTCGATTGGCTGCAGTTGATATGAGGTTCCTAGGTAGACACATAGCAGCTGTTCTATCTTCACTGAGGAAATGAAAGTGGCACTTCAGAGTTCAGCTGAGAAAGTCTGATGGGATATGCTCTTCCTTACCCCATGACAGTTTCCTTTTCTCCCTTCCTTTCCAACTTGGATGGGATTTGTGAACACATTTGTGTTCTACCTTCCCCCCCCCCATGTCTTTAGGGGAAATGCTTTCATTCATTCTTTGAGGAGCATTTAGACAACTTTTTTTTTTCCCTTTTCCTTTGCAGGTTGGAGAAGAGGTGGCAAAGAAGCCAATGCGAAAAATTTCAATCTCCTTGAGGTTTTTATATTTCCTACTTTAGCCCCAAGGTTAAGAACATAGCTAGGATTTCCATTGCTTCATCTGTACAGCATGAGCACATTTACTCAGTAAGAAAAAGCTGATTGGGTTCTGCCATGGTGGTATTTACTTCCAAGTAAATGCGCCCTGATAGGATCATGGTAACTTCAAAGCCTGATGATTTCTGTTTTTCCTTGGGACTAATTCACAGAATCATAGAATTTTAGTCGAAGCCTTTGCAATGCAGGTATCTCAACGAAAGCACCCCTGACAGATGGCCATCCAACCTCTGCTTCAAAACCTCCAAGGAAGGAGAGTCCACAACCTCTCAAGGGAGTCCGTTCCACTGTCATGCAGCTCTTTACTGTCAGAAAGTTCTCCCTAATGTTTAGTCAGCATCTCCTTTCTTGTAACTTGAAGCCATTGGCTCGAGTCCTACCCTCCCAGGGCAGGAGAAAACAAGCTTGTCTCCTCTTCCATGTGACAGCCCCTGAGATATTTGTATATGGCTATCAGATCCCCTCTCCTCTTCCTGGGTTCAACTATGGAGCTTTACATGTATTGGTTACAGCACTTAATAAACTGAAATGTAAGGAAGATGCAGTAAATAAACTGCTTGCCTATGCACAGATGCATGCTACTTCAATTATACTCCAGTTGATTGAGGCCAATTTAGCAATGATTAGCAATTTACTAGGTCAAGGACCTCACTCAAGTTGCTCCATGGTTATAAAATGGTCAGTGGTTCTTCATGGAAAAGAGGTTAATGTGCAATAAGAAAAGATAAAATGATGCCGACGTCTGATTAATAGCTTATTAATACCCAACAGCAGGCTGTTTGGAAATGGAAACTAAAGGTATAACTCTAATCTTGAAAAAGCCTTTGTGTATAGTCGTACCTCGGAAGTCGTTAAGAAACCAAGGAAGCTCCTGCAGCCAATCGGAAGCCGTGGAAGCTGCGTCAAACGTTCGGGTTCCAAAAGGATGTTCGCAAACCGGAACACTCACCTTTGCGGTTTGTGGTGTTCGGGAGCCAAAACATTCGATTCACAAGGTGTTCAACGTCCAAGGTATGACTGTGTTGGCAAATTGCTGAAAACATGGTATGGTATGAAAGTGAACATAGGGATGTATCCAACACTGGCACAAGAAACTTCCATGCAAGGGGTGCGGTGCACCTTGGCGCTGAATTCTGGGGAGCGCCAAATGTATACGTACTTCTTGATCAGTGGCAGTGAAAAGCAATGGAGCAAAAGTCCCCTCCCCCCTCCTCCATCGCTCTGTTACTTCGTAGCGTCAAGTATTCCCCTCTCCCCCAAAAAGCTCAACAACATTGAGTTTGCCCCCACCCCCAAAACGGCGGCTAAACTAAATTTGGGGGCGCTGGGCGGATCTTTGCACCCCGGCGGAGCATATGCTAAAGACGGCCCTGCTCACTGGGTTGCCTGAGTTGGTAATGGTGTCTATAGGTGATTATGGGTTGTGCCACAACATAAATGACCTATAATGGGGCTTCTCTAGAGGCAATTTCTGCAGGGATTATCATATATTTGCTTATTCAAAATATTTGGTGAGCCATGGTTAAAACAGCTCCTCTTTTGCAGATGCACATAAGAAAAATGGCTAGTTATCTGTATAACAGAGAAGGCTAACTTTTTTTATAAATGGTAAAGGGGACTTAGGCTGCATGCACACCACACATTCAAAGCATATTGTTTCCCCCAAAGAATCCTGAGAACTGTAGTTTATGTTTCAAAGGGTTACAATTTCCAGAAGCCTTAACAAACTATACTTCACAGGATTCTTTGAGATACGTCATGTGCTTTAGATGCGCTGGGTGTGCGCAAACTCAGCTTCATAATGGGCAACATGTGTTATTCCTATTGTAATAAGCCCCTGTACTTTGTTCATAATTCTTCAGCTGGAGCATGAGGACCATGAATGAGATTGAATAACTGGCTCTAGATGTGGGAGAAGTCCTTGGGCAAGTCATCTTCAATGGGATCCTCTCCTTTCTGACATTGCTCCCGTATTCTTCCTCTGCCTTTGGACTAATCTGTGCTACTGCCCAGAAAGAAAGGGCTGAGAAATGGCAGTTGCTTCTCCTCACCCCATTGTTTGCTGGTTCTCTCTCTCCCTCAGCCAGAGTGACAGAGCAGGTGAAGAAGAAGAGGAGGAGGAGTTTGGATTTGATATCCCGCTTTATCACTACCCTAAGGAGTCTCAAATCGGCTAACATTCTCCTTTCCCTTCCTCCCCCACAACAAACGCTCTGTGAGGAGAGTGGGGCTGAGAGACTTCAGAGAAGTGTGACTAGCCCAAGGTCACCCAGCAGCTGATGTGGAGGAGCGGAGATGTGAACCCGGTTCACCAGATTACGAGATTGCCACTCTTAACCACTACACCACACTGGCTCCACAACTGGTGAGTTGATGTCAATGGCAAGAGGCACAGCAAAGTTGCCTTGAGTAATCCACCACTGAGGCCCCTGATGAGTTGTGTATAATTTATAATTTATAAAAAATTGTATCTGCAAATTTGAGCATCCCTATAAAACTAGCTAATGATAGACAGATAAATTGAGCAAGAGGCTTTTCCGTTTTTCAGGTGCTAGAAACGAACAGATGTCACACGGAAAACAAATATAGTAACATTGGGAGGGGGGATGAGATAGAAAAAGAAAACAAGGAGTTGCTTGTTATCATACCTAAGTAAATTATTTGAATAGAAAGGCATTTAAAAGGCACACACATGCATACATTGCAAAGTGGACTGCCTCCCCAATTGCTTTCATCAAGCTAATGAACTTTTATAATCCTCCAGAAGTTTTTTGTTTGCAGTCAAGATGAACAAAGAAGAACAAATGGTACAAGAAAACAGGAATTTCCAGGGCAGGGGACTGCCAAATTTTAAAATATTTCCCAGCTCTCTGAGAATAAGATTAGTCCCTAAACTTATTGCATGTTGGTTGGCATCTGAGGTAGTTCATTTGTTTCTGCATAATTGAAATACCAATTAATCTTTGCAATATTAACAGTCTCTTAAAATATTTTAATCAGACAAAATACCCTGCTGTGATGCAAACTGTGACATTTAATAAATAAAACTTTCTCCATTTGCTGCTTTTCCATCATGCGGAATTACTTCTGCCCACATACCTGTCCCCAGAGTGGCTTATGCTGAGAAAGTGATGAAGCTTTTGTGTATTGTTGAGAAACTTTCCATTTAGAGCTGATTGGTTTGTTATATCACTCTCAAGACTGTCATCTGGAAATCCGAGAAACTCAAGGTGGCAGGGTTAAGCCCAGATCACTGGGCTTGTTCATCAAACACAAGGATAGCTTGAGGTACTGGAGGATGCAGCACAGGTGCAGGTAAAACTATCAAATAGTTGACAAGGAGATGGCTGGTTTGATATGAGAGAAGAATAGGAAATATCCACTTTGAAATGAATACCGTCCATCGTTTTTCTATGAGACATGATTCATTGGCAATTGCTGCCTTAACAACATATAAAGTCAACATTTTAACAAAGGAGAATGGCTTGAAAACTGTATTACGGAGTGACACAAACAATCTGTGAGAAATTCTAGCATTTCTATCTTTCCCCAGTCTCTCCCTTTGCAATACTGGTATTTCCAAAACACTGATCTAATAATCTATTTCAGGAAAATATCATCATTCTGCTCTATTATCATCTCTCTTTTGTTCAGTTACCTCACTGACAAACATGTTAGGTGTTTTGTTTTGTTTTAGTACTAATAGTACTATTTTCCAATTATGTAGCAGGAGAGTATCCTAGACACATACTATCAAGATGCATTCCTGGGCACAATTACTAGGAAGTAAATCCTATTGAACTCAATGGGATCGACTTATGTGTAAACATATTTAGGATTGCAATATTTTCTGTAATGAATCAAGGAAGAATCAATATTCTGCTGGATGTATTTTACTTACAAACTTCTTTGAAAGATTTAGATATTACCCTTTATTTTTTTTAAAAGGATTTATACTGTAGTAACTAGTATATTTTTGCACAGTTCATTATATCAGTGTAGGATAAGTATGAAACATAACCAAAACTGATCTATATCTCAATATCACATCTAGGGGCATAGCAAGTGGGGGCAGTCCGCCCCAGGTGTCATCCCTAAGGGGGGGGTGACAAAATCCCCCCCATCCCGATAGCTGCTGCGCCGGATGGCACACCCAGCACAATCGCAGCTGCACTGGATTGCGCCCCCGGGTGCACCAGATCACCCCGCCCCCGGGTGCTAGCTCCACCACTGATCACATCCACTCTGTAGAGGATTAAATGATTGTAGGCAATACAATATTTCTGTAGCCTCCCAGCCTCCATTCCCGCAACTGCCTGATCAACTGCATCTTCTGGGCAGTTCACAATTTAAAATCTCTAAAATGCAAATACAATCATCAACACCCAAACAATCCTGATATAAAAGCAACACCAGCACAAAATCAACAAAAAGTAGCACAAAGTGACACAATAGCACAACAGCAGAAAACAGCACTAAAAACCAGCAATAGGAAGACAAAATACTTTGTAAAAGTCTGGAAGAAGAGAAATGTCATCACATGGCACTAAAATTGCTCCTAATGTGCCTGCCACCACAGAGGATGTGCTCTCCCCTAGCAATTATGCACCACACTCAGGTGGAAAAATCTGGCCTCCGATAAAGATTTTAAGGTCCACAAAGGGTGTTTCAAGTATCCTGGCCCATAGCCATAACGTTTGATATCACCACTTTGAACTGGACCCAGAAATTGTCTGGAAGCCTGTACAAATGATGAGACAATGGTGTGGTGTGCTGATATTGGCCAGTCCCCAATAGCAGACTTACTGCCCTAATTTGGGCCAGCTGTAGTTTGCAGACCATCTTAAAAGTCAGCTCCATGTATAATGCATTGTGGTAATCCAACTGAGAGGTTGACGGAGCATGAATAACTGCTGCAAAGTTATCTATGTCCAGATAGAGTCATTGCTGGGATATTAGCTGAAGCTGAGGCTGCCTGTGTCTACAGCAAGAAAGCTGGAATTAAGAGCACCCCCAAACTATGACCCTGTTCTTTCAGGGGGAGTGCAACACCATCCAAGACAAGTTGAATTCTACCTAAGTAGAAGAAACCATGAACAGTGTCTCTGTCTCATCTAGATTAAATTATCCAGTTTAGATTAAATCTCATCCAGTTCATTACCACATTCAAGCACAGATTCAGAATCCAATTGCCTCATCCAGATTAGCCAAGATGGGGAAGGGCCGAACACGCAAGTGGTTAGTTGAACATGTGCAAGCACGCTGTCCCAATCTACCGGCCTCAATAATTGGGAGTCATCCAACAAAACAAAGCCAGATGGTGCACGCCTCCACTGGAACTACAGATGGTACAACATGGTAGCAAATTTTACTTACTATTTAAAGGAGTGTGTAGCTGACAGGATGGTAAGTCTATATTTAAATTGTTCTCATAGTGCCAGAGACCTAAAAGGAATGAAAGATTAGTTAAAGTTGCAATTCTATGCACACTTGCACCATAAGAAAATAGCAATGGAAAAGTACATACTTAACACACACAAAGGTACCAGGTTGCATTTGTTGCATCTTCAGGTACGGATGGGAAAGACTCTTGCATGCCTTCCAACATTCCTCAAATGAAAATAGGGACATTTCTCACTCCCCCCCCCAATGTTCCTCCTTGACTCCCCCATTCATTTGTCCCTACCCCCACGTATCATTTCCTATCAGAAGAAGGGTGGGTGCCACCAACATTTCACCTATGAGGCACAGCACACACACCCTCCTTCGAAAACCCCTGAATCCCGATTTTATTTTATTTGCTTCTTTGGTAGATTTACAAAAAGAAACACACACCGATGAATAAATTTTAGAAGGGGGCAAGATTAGACGTGGATACATAAGGTATTTGTATTTTTTCAGTCAAGACCCCTTGCACTCTGCTCTTCTCTGCTCCCCCTTACTTCCCTCCCAGGGCTGGCCCTGCCATCTGCCTGCCCCTCAGAGCCGGTGTGTCACATGAGGCTGAGCCTCAAAGGTGGCAGTCTCTACTTCGCCTGCTTGTTTCCAGCTGCTGCTACCAGCTGCCCATGAGAGGGGGCCAGGAGCAGTGGCCACAGAGAGACCATGGAGTGACAACTGAATTTTCCCTTGCCGGCGCTTGGGACAAGCGCCAGCTCATCCTCCTCCCTGAGCTCAGCAGTGGCAGAACTGGCAGGAGAAAGAGGAACATTCCATGGTCAAATCACAAGCAAGGATGGCTTCCATAATTCCAGGACTGTCCTTGGATAATCAGGACACTTGGAGGGTATGCTTGTCTGAAGCCCTGGAGAGACACTGCCACACAGTGTAGTTCATACTGAGATAGACAGACCATGATCTGAGTCGCTATACAGCAGTTTTCTGTGTTCTATATATCTGAGTGAGGATTGCACTTCAATCCACACTCTGTTTGGATAAAGAAGTTAATGTCACTGCCATCCCCGTTATTTAATTAATACTGGACAGCATACAAAATCATTTTTACCAGGGAGATTATATATGATAACATTTCAAGAAGGACAGTATACCTTATCTATTTTTAAAAAATCCATGTTTTAAAAACTACCATGCAGGCATATTTATCTGAAAAAACATTTGCCCTTTGCTGAGATAAAAAGAAAACCTATGAAGCCTGGTTGATAGGGATGAATTACCAGTATCTGTGGAAGGAGAACATTTTGACAAGACAACAAGAGGAGTACCCAAGTATCTCATTACACACTCCTCTGCTTTTGCTGTTATGATCAGGCAAAGAACATGAAATAACAGGAAATGATCCAACAACATTTTGGCAGTCAAAAACAGAGCAAACCTTCAATACAAAGGAATACATCAAGCATTATTCTGGCAATAGAACTTCTGTCAAGAATACATTCGGAGAGGCGTGGTTTGCCATCAAGCAAGATCGATGTGTAACTTTCTCTGGTTTCAACCCACCGGCCTAAAAGCTTTGAGAATAGGCATAAAAGCTTGCTCATTTTTCAACTCAATAGTGTGGGTTATAAAAAACAATTCACAGACAGGATGGACTCTCCAGTGACACAATCACACTCCAGAAACTTATAAATTCAAAAAAAGAAAATCCAATTTGAATCTTGCACAGTTGAGCATCAAAAGAACTATGCACTCTGTGCAAGGCCTATTTGACAAAGGCAAGCCTATTCAGACACACCACTTAAAAGTTATAAAGGTCTCATGGTTTTAGAAAACTCAGGTGTTATGTGTTGCCTGTTAACGTCACTTGAATTGAACATGCCCCTCATTTGCTGACAATGTTTGTGGGTTTGTGTGACTCTATGAAGGTAAAGTGCAGCCGACTGCTGTTGGCTACCAGAAGTCCAACACCCTGCTGGGTCTGGGACTCAGCTTCTCTCAGAAGGAGACTCAAACTCAGGTTTTCCCCCAATTGATGTTTGTTCTAATGTATCACTAAAAAGAAGGTTTTGGCCGGGAAAGGAGCGGGGACAGAGGTAAGCAGCTCAGAGCCCTAACACTACAATCATGTTTCCTTCTCAACTTTCACAAATACATATACAGTCATGCAGACCTTCCAGAACAGAAACCTTTAGAACAAATTTCCTGAAAAATCTCTTTCTTCCATTACTTGTATGTTAAGATCCTCTTCAACAGTTCTGGCTTCATGTGCCCCTGCCAAGTGAAGTGAAGTGGGGCCACTAGAGAGAGGGCCTTCATGATACTGGCAGCCCAGCTATAGAATAGCACCCTCAGAGAGGATTGCCTAGTGCCTTCTTGATCATCTGCTCTGTTCCTGGGTTTTCATAAAACAACTTCTTTTTAAACAACCAAGCCAAACTCTGGCCTTGCAATGTTTTATCAACTGAGCTGCCAATACTTTGATGCTTCCTCTGCTAGAAAGGAAAGTTTTATGCTGCATTATATTGTCCTTGTTTTTGTACTTCAGCTATTATTTTACTGTGCATTTCACATTGTATCTTATTCTTTGTTCTGCCCAGGGAAGATGAGCAGCCTATGCAAATTCAGTAGACAGCAACAACTTTTACTCTGTATCCACTGGGTGCAGAGAGCTGCATTTTAGCAACACCAAATTAACTTTTTGTTCTAGTGAGCTACCCTGGCAAGGGGTGGTGTTATACATTTCATGAAATAAATAACCATGAGCATGCCAGATGGAGAACAAGCACATATTCCTTGCCTCTACATTTGCAACATTTTGTAGTTCACCACTTTTTTTTTTGAGCCCCTTCCTATTTTTGAGCAATTCCACAGCATGTTTCAGTATATAACTACAAAGCTGCAGAGCTGCTAACTGTAGAAGATTGATGCCGAACATAGCAGGGGATCTTGTAGAAACAGCCAAAATGTTCTTTATACTACTAAGATAACAGTAGTGGAAGTAACCTTACTTACACCTTATATTTGGTAGAACTCCTTGTGTTGACACTGCTCTTTGACATGGATATAATGGTAACACAACCACCTGCTGTTGTTGATGAAGATACATAGAGTTTGCAGATGATTTATGCATCACTCGCACATCAGTTTGCAATTAACCTATTGCACCAGTTAATACAGTGCTACACTAAGGTCCTCACTCATTTTAGGAAATAATTTTTAAGGAATTATTTTGACCTTGTCGATGAGGGGGTCGGTTTCCAGAGTCCTCCCTTCAAGCAGTGGCGTAGCGTGGGTTGTCAGCACCCGGGGCAAGGCAAGTAATTTGCGCCCCCTAACCCGTGGATTTGCGCCCCCTAACCCTAAGCCCCAGATGTTGCGCCCGGTGCGGCCGGCCCCCCCTGCACCCCCCACGCTACGCCACTGCCTCCAAGCTAGTAATCAATCAATCAATCACTCAATCAGGCACCAAATGAGTTACCAGGTTTTATTGGCTTCTTCTTTGGCACCAGCCACAGAACATCAAACAGCAAGTCAAAAACATGGTGTGTTCTCTCCCTCCCTCGGCAGGTTAACTCAAAGATTTATAGGGACGGGGGAATGCTGGCAACCAGCCAGCCCCATCGCATGCTCCCACTTTGTGGACTAATTGTTACCACCTGCCTAACTTGCTCACAGGATCTCTACTTCATGACAGGCATAACACCCTTTTTCTGTACAATCCAGAATTTGATTTTGGGAGGTTTGCAACAACAAAAAACTCTGAAAGCTGGGTGTTGAAAAGCGCTCACATCAGCCCTACATCCATTTTGATATAAACAGTATCATCTTGCCATGTTGACTCATGAGGATGCATGTTAAAGGGATCACGTTGCCGCCTAAAAATTGAGTAATAAATGTGTCACCTCCCCTTGAGTGATGATTTAGAAACTCCCACTTGACAGCGAGCAAAGACACATTGATAGAGAATTTAGAGATATTTTTATGATCTATTAAGAAAAGAAACAAACAGACTGACAATGCACAGGAGAAAAATATACCCTTTCATACCAGTGGGGAAGAATACATATATTTGGCATGAGGTGAATTGCTTGTTTGACAGTGATACAGAAGTATAACCTCAGACAGTTTGCAAGGCAAAGGAAGAAGTAGCTTTTTTAAGAAAGAAAAATTAGCAGGGTCACCAGTGAGAGATTGAACTAGATTGCTTTTCAAGGCAATGGCAATCAATTTTTACAGGGATGCTTTCTTCTTAATTTTTCACCCTGTTCCTTCTTACATATGTATGTGACGCAAAGCTCTATGGTTGTATCTTCTCGATCCCATACTTCTATTGATTCCCACTGTACAAGTTTATGCTAAGGGTTGCTGTGGCCTGGCTGACACTTTTTTCTTTGCTTTCCATTAGTATGTATTTCAAAGGAGAAGTGAGTTTGCTTCATTTTGTAAGTGCTATGTCCAACCACAGTCCTTGCTCAGAAACATCATTGTGAAATGCAAGCGCTCAACTCATGGAAGGTTGCATAATCACAATGCTGTTTATTGTTGCATGCCAGTCCAGTCTCCAGGCACTGCAAGATTCCAGAGTCTCCAACCTTTGGTTTCCTTCAGAATGAAGGACAGCCCAGACTGTGGTGTCTTTGTGATATATGGTTTATTTACACACATATACAACCTAAGCTGATGATGGAGGGGTTCACAGCATTAACACTTCAAGAGGGTCTTGCTTCTCCCATAGCCACAGCCTTTCCAGCAGAAATCAGGCATGGCCAGCCTGCAGCCTTGCTTCCAGCTATCGCCTTACACACACCAACTCTCAGTCCTGGCCCTTGTCTACCAGTGAGTTGAGGGAGGAAAGCCAACCCATTTGGCTTCTGGCACTGAGCCACTTCCTTCGTTAATGACCCATACTTAGGTCATTACTTCACCAGGAAGCTAGCCTGGCTATTCCAGAAATCAAATCTGTGCAGGATCCAGGAATTAGAAGTGGACTCAGGCATACAGCCTAACCCCCCCCCCAAAAAAAAAACCCTCATAACACTATATTTATG
Source organism: Podarcis bocagei (assembly GCF_964188305.1). Lineage (NCBI taxonomy): Eukaryota > Metazoa > Chordata > Lepidosauria > Squamata > Lacertidae > Podarcis > Podarcis bocagei. Next base: position 67,905,416 of record NC_138130.1, on the reverse strand, counting down.
CTACCCATCAGTTTCTGCCCACAAATATCTTGTAGCTACCTTAGATAAGCCTTTGAAATGTGCGCTTCACCATGTGCTGGCTGGGGCTAATGAGAATCGTAGTCAAAGCATCTAGAAGGCACCAGGATAGTGAAGGCTGCTCTAGATCATGACCACTGAGTGGGAGAGGCCATTACAGTTTCTCTTCAATCTCAGGTCAAAGCACTCATAAAGGGGTTCATGGAATGCAGCTTTGTCAGTTTTACAGTTTCCCCATTGAACTTAAAAAAGTTAAATTGAGTCATAAGGAGAACAGGAAAGAGATGAAGGAATGATCAAGCTATGGGGATAATCCAATGGTAAATACCCCTGGAGGCACAATGACAATGGGAAAAAGCAGTAAAATTCTGGATGTCCACAGAGACACTTTGATATTTCTTTTGAAGAGGATCAGAATATGAAAAATTCCTAGACCAACTCCAAAGGGAGTTGAAAGCTCCACGTGCTGTCCTTATTCAACAGAGAATTTATTCTCTTTCTGTACATGCATCAAAGTGTCTCGCAGACAATATTTTTTAACAGGAAAAAACAGGTCTCAATAGCTAGTACAAAATGTTTAACTCCCTAGCTACCAGTTTATACATGGGTTTTTTCTGATCGTGGTCATGAAAACATTCAAGTAATTGTCTTTTATTTAAGAAATAGTTATTTAATTTTGTGACTTATGGAATCATTTCCTCTTCAAAGCGATTTGCCTAGCTTGAGAGCCTAATTATAAAAAATAGTGATATAATCTGGATACTTTGCAGTTATGCTTCTCATTTTACATTTTGGCTGCATATGCTAAATTAAGGAATAGATTTTCCTCTGCTAATCTTTTTTTTTATATTCAAATGCTACTTTGGTTTGCATGCATACAGCAGATCAAGCAGACATTTTGCTAGCTGGAGTAGAAGCCAAATGGGTTTTCCCTCTACTAGTGCCAACATTTTAAAGTCTTCTTGCACTAGTCCTGCTGAAAAACAAACAAATGTGTGTGTCATTGAAAACCCATGTACCATCACCATCCAGTCAGAAAGTGCCTAAAATTTTCTAAGCATTGTACATCTCTTAAAAAATAATGTTCATAAGCTAATACAGGCAGCAACCATTTCACATGGGTTTTCCAATTTCAGCCCCTGCACACATTGGAAGATAGAAAAGACCACACCCAAATGTTTGCCTCTCCTAATATTCAAGAGGATTTCTGGCCCCACCCCCAAAATCACTGATATTCTGAAGGGATGAATGTAGGCGTGGTTACATTCAGGTAGGTTACTGTTCCAATGATTTTTCATTACAGTTTATAAATTTTAGTTAACATGTCAGGAATCACTCAGATTTAACTTTCTGAAATACGTGAGTTGATGAGGTTACATCACAGGATTGTAGTTCATGCTGTTTAAGATGGTCTCATTTGCCCTTTTACCTGATCTATAATCTCTTCTAATGTACAGTCAGATCTGCCATTCAGTTTAGTTATAGAGTTTAAATGTACTATGATCTTAGGGATATTAGACTACTGATTATGACTGTGGCAATTTGAAGAACTTGACACATATTTTATTGCATCAAGACTGACTTACAGTTCAGGAGCTTTTCTTTCTATATATAATTTATATGTCAAGGTCAAATTCAAAATATCAGCATTCAGGGAAGTCTGATGACATCCAAAAATTGGTGAGACAAAATTGACATGAAATGGAAAAGGGGCACTCAGCGCCAATTTGTAGCAAGGAAATATCATCATAATATAATAATAATAGTAATAGAACATTTAAGCAATACCTACCAGACTTGTCCTGTGGAGCCTCTCCTGGAAGCATTGAAATGGAGCAGTTCCTCCAACACCACCTTTGTGATATATAATACTGATATTTTGCTGTACTGCATCTGGTAACAGCTTTTGCTTTATTCTTGGATTACTGAAGAGGTTTTATTTTAAAAGACTTCTAAAGTATTCCTGCCTTACTTTTTTGACAGTGAACCACAACTGCAGAGAACCTGTAAAGATCTAGGCTGGGACCAGGAATTATTAATATTACTTTGAGCCGATTAAGGGCACATGAGACCTAAGGATTTAAGCTAAAAAAACAGCCTTCACAGCCTCACTTTTCAGGAAGACTTGCTTAAAGCAAGGAGGGCAAGAAATTCAACAGGACTTTTTAAATCCCTGTGTACATAAAGTGGAATGTGCCAGGTGCTAAAGTCTTCCATTGTGAATAACAGTGATCTTGCTACTCAGGAGTGAGCTCCTGTTGTTCAGTCCCAGCTCCTGCCCACCTAGCTGTTCAAAAGCATGTTAAAGTGCAAGTAGTTAAATAGGTACCGCTCCGGCGGGAAGGTAAACGGTGTTTCCGTGCGCTGCTCTGGTTCGCCAGAAGCGGCTTAGTCATGCTGGCCACATGACCTGGAAGCTGTCTGCAGACAAACGCCGGCTCCCTCGGCCTATAGAGCGAGATGAGCACCGCAACTCCAGAGTCATCCGCAACTGGACCTAATGGTCAGGGGTACCTTTACCTTTAGCTTTTACTAAAGCATGCTGCTCCAAGGGATCAGGGTCTCCCTTTTAAAGGGATCCAGGGGGAGATACTTCTCTCTGGACACCCAGATAAGGGCTGCTGGGCCATAGCACCTGCTAAAGAAAATATGTGATTTTGGAGGGGTTGCCCCGATTTTATGTACATCATAGGGTGATCCTTAACCTTGGTTAACCCTGCCAAAATTGTCATCCAGCACACATGTTGGTTGATTCAGGATAAACGCCCAGTGCCTGTACCAAAGCCTGCTAACATCAATAAAGTTATGGCCTGTTTAGACTTCCGGGTTAGCGCCTCCGGCAATGGCAGATTTCCTCTGATCGGGAGGGATCCGCTCCATGGAAATTAGGGTCTGGCCGCCACGGCAAAGGCGGAGACCCACTAAAAACCACAGGTGGGAGAAGCCTGTGGACGTGGGATTCGGCTGGCACCTTTTGCGCCTCCCCTACTCGCGGGGAAACCCGGTTTCGGGGATCCGGAGCGACGTGGGGTGAGCGGCACGGTGCTTCGAATCGACTGCTTCTTTCACGGAGTGAAGCCGCATTGCTGTTACCGGAGAGCACTGACTTTTTCCTGTGGACAATTGGAGTTTAAACAACTACCCGTGAGTAGAACGGAAAATTGGATCTTTAAACATTTTCATTTGGCACCGAAACGGGAAGGTTTCAAACAGGAAGTCTGCCTTCCTCTTTTGTAAATAGATTGAAGCAAAGACGTTGCAAGCTAAAGTCCTGGAAAGCCTTTTGTAAAGGATTAAATCTCCATCGGTTAAAATTACTAACCCCCCCCCCCCTTGGAAGCAGGAGAAGAGGGGGAAAATTTTAGATCGCCTAAGCCTGCAGGAGAGAGAGTGAAGAAAGATAAATTACCACCGTTTTGAACCTGGGAACGGGCTGCCAGTAAGATCGACGTTTTGGGAAAGTTCATTGACTGTGAATAAAACGTATGTTGACAGATAGTAAAATAAGAGAAATATATTGTTTCCATTGTTTCCTTTTGCACTTAAAAAGGAGCAAAAGTAACTTAAAATCGAAACTAACTTTGTTGCTGGATCTGCGTTTAAAAGGATGGATACAAATAGAAATTGTTTCCTCTAGAGGGAGCTTTTGAAACTGTTGCAGGAGTGGAGCTGGGGAATTTTCCAGCTGCAGAGATTAAAGACCGTGAGAATCAGAGATTGACCTTGGACAAGAATGTCGACAGAAGAAGCCTTAGTGATTGCATTTTGCAAGACAAGTGCTTTATTGGAACAGCTTTATGAGAAGACGGATGTGATGATTATTAAAATTGATAATTTGGGACAAAAAAATGACTGATTTGGGACAAAAAGTGAATACCTATACAGAAACTACTCAGGAATTGATTCAGGAATCTGCTTTGACATGGCAAGCTGTGAAGAAGACGAGGGAGAAAGCTGTTGTTGAACCTCAAGTAACACAAGTGGAGCGAGCCCCAGCCTTACAGAGGGAATTTGATGAATATAAGCTATTGCCTTTTACGACTGAATTTAGAGAAAGCCAGATTTGGAGGGATGGAGTCCCGCTTGGATTGGAGAAGGAAAGTTGGATAGATCCCCTTATGCAGGGATGTTCTGGCTTTTGGGATCTGGATTTGGGTCAGGGGGAGATTGGAGTTGTGGGGGCCTTTAGTTTCGGAGGGATTTTGAAACACGCTGTGAAATATCTTTTGGACTTTAGTTCTGACCATGGAGAATGGGCTGACCTGTCGAGAAGGAATAAAGACATTGTTAGGTTGGAGTTTCCCCGAGATCTACTCCTCAGCGCCGAAGGAAAGAAATTAAGAACAAGATCAGCAGAAGATAAAGTAAAGTGCATGTATAAATATGAAGAAGATCTGCAGAAGGGACATGGAAAAGAGTTAAGAGCCTCAGACAGAAGATCACCAGGTTGATGGACCATATGGAATTGATAGAAAGGACTGACAGAATCCGAGACCAGGGAGAAGAGACGGTGGAAGAAGATTGGAAAAAAGTTTAAAATTTATTTTGAGAAATATTGTAAAATTAATGAGTGTTAGAAAAATGTTGGAATGAAATTATACGGCTTTAGTAGAAATGTTATAAGGAGTTAAGTATAAATAAGTTTTAGGGTTTTAATGGTAAGATAAGGTTAAAATAAATTAAGACAATTAAATGGCAGAAAACAGTGAAAGATGGAAAGGATTTGCTGAAATAATTAATAACTAGAACACAAAAAAGGGAGGTGTGAGGAGGTCGATGAAACAAGTTAATGAAAGACAAAGATATGGAAATATTGGATGTGTTTTTAATTGTTTTTGCTTTTGTTTTTGTTTTGATGTATGGTAATGTATTGATTTATATTGTTTACTTTTTCTCTTTCTTTTTTACTTCTTTCTGTAATCTTTAAACTTTTAATAAATATTATTTTAAAAAAATTAAAATAAAGTTATGGCCTGTTTAAATCCTGTGTTTAATGCAACTATACATGCCTTAGCCCCAAAGCCTACAACTCCACTGTCCCTGGGCCCACAATGGGGCTATAGCTGAGCTACATCGGTCTCTCTCTACCTTTTTCCAGCTTTCAGTTGACAACACCATTCAGTGCATAATGTTAGTTCAGTGACTGGAACAAAATTGTCTGAAAGTTGCTGGTTATAATAGAAGCACACAGATAAACTAGTTTGGAAAGGCACCTGTCACCAATACCAAGTAAATAATCAGAACCTGCAAATAGTAGTGCTTAGAACTTATTTCTCATCTTCCCTGCCCCCTCTCCTTACTAGTTTATCTCTATCTTTGAGGCCAGATACGCATAATATGCAGTGAAAGTTGGGAGATAAGTCGCCCCTGAAAAATTAATGCAATCTATAGTTAGTTGGAGATTTATTAAAGCTTTGCTTCAAGCAAGTCATTTTATTTCCAGGAACCCAATTTTAATGAAATGAAGGAGGTCGACGACTGGATCACTTTTATATTAATCTGCTTTCCCCCCACACAATTATACCTTGTTTCCCAAGTCCCATGAATATGGCATTTTTGACATTTTGGGAGGAAGATTTTTGACTTTCAACTGCTAAGGTCTGTGTTTATGAAAAAATAAGTGACCCATTTGACAAGGAGTATGGCTAATACTGTGCCATCGCACTTCCTGAAATATTAGAGCCATTTTTACAATCAGGGACACGTCTTCCAATCCCTTCAGTGTTACTTAATGGTGCATTTAAAATGATTGAAAGAGGACCCTGGGTGGATGATAGGAGCTGCACGTAACCTGAGACATATTTTGTTTTCCACGTAGGGTGATCTGCATCTACTCCTTCCTCACTGCAATTCTGCAGTTTTTGCAATGGCTCATTAACAGGTACCTAATGATAAACGGCGCTGTCAAATTACAAACATTAAAAACCTGAATGGTGTACCCTGTGTGCTTTTAACAGTATAACCCCGTTATAGTAGTTAACCATGGTATTTTGCAAAATGACCTCACTGAAATTAATTCTCTTTGTGTAATATCCAACATTAGTCATACGTGGAGGAGACCCACTGAAATCCATGGACTTAAGTAGCCCACTGATTTCAGTGGGTTTATTATGAGTATGATAGTTGGATATCACCTTTTTAAAATGAAGCAGGCATAATTTGCTTTATGATACTTCTGTTTCTGTTTTTTAGTGCAAAGCTGATGTGCACAGTCTCTTTTCTATCACGCAAAAGTGGCCATTATATTCCGTAGTCCTATAAATAGTGCACAAAGGACTTAAACAGTCCTGAAAGCCATATATGGCATGAAATGTGAGTACTTAGGTGAATTTTCTGTGTCTAGAAACTACTACTCGGTGTTGAAAGTAAAGTACCCACCAGAGTGATGCAATATGGGGCCTGTTTAAAAATGTCAATCTTCAAAGTTTATTTTTAATTAGCTGTGAGCAATTCTAATAAGAAGAAATTAAAAACTTCCTTCTGAGGAGCAGCTGGGCTATCTGTTGTTTACAGTGCACTGTGAAGCTGCCTGTTCCACAGCTTGCTTAGACTGAAACAGAAATGAGACTTGATGTGAATTAAACACTGTTGCTTGTGTAAATAATAAAGATGTGGTTGACAGTCAGAAACTAATTACTGTAGAGTCTAAGAATATGTAAGCTTACAGCTCCAGGTGGTGCACTCAAAACCATTACTTAGTATCACATATATGGGGGGGGGATCGTTTGCATCGGTAAAAGTGGCAGGAATAAGGTAAGAGGTGGCTTTAAAAAAAATAAAATCCCCTACAACAATAACATGACAACATCCACAAACATTTGAACAGCCCATGGTTTCTTTATAAAAGCATTTGTCTCTGTTGTGCCTAAATTGTGACAGCATAGTGAAGAAGTATCTTCGCCTCAAACTACTTCTTTTTCTTTTTATAGACTTTATTATCATCAGTGGCATAGCGTGGGTTGTCAGCACCCGGGGCAAGGCAAGTAATTTGTGCCCCCTAACCCGTGGATTTGCGCCCCCTAACCCTAACCCCCAGATGTTGCGCCCGGTGCGGCCGGGCCCCCCTGCACCCCCCATGCTACGCCACTGATTATCATCCATTCTAGATATCAACTGGTCCAAATTAAGGACTCTTTTACACGAGCATTTTCTGCTGGTTAACAGAGGATACTCCATCATTGTTGATCAACAGTACAGTCCTATGCATGTCTACTCACAAATTCCACTACTGTGCATGAGACTTGTTCCCAGGTAACTGTGTTCAGGATTACAGCCACATTCTCCTGTGAGCTGTAATAGGAACCTCCAGAACATTTTTCAAAAATGTTTCAAAACTATGTGTGTATAAATTTAAAAATTCACAAAATTCAAAAACAATAATAGACAAAAGGAGAGATTGCTGAGTGCAAATAACATACCACATGCAGGACGTTCACAGTTCCAAGGCCTGTTCATTCCAAGGTACATTATGGTGAGAAGCTTCCTGGTGTGTTGTACCTATAACAGCTGGGCCAGTTCCAACTAAGATGTGGCAAATGGCGGCTTCTGCTTCTTCTTCCTTTGATAGATGGCTCTGGGGCTACTCTGCACCCAAATGCCACGCACCAGTGTTTTCACACACTGCCTTCCTTCCTACCACCCGCAATAGTAGTCTGCTTTGGGGCAGCTGGTTGGCTGGCTGGAGCAGATGAGCAAGAAGGCAAGGTGCCTTTCGGCGCTGAGGCTGAGTCTACACACACCTATCAAACTTAGCTTCAAATAATTCCTGAAAGTGCGTTCACAGAGAGTATAAGCAACCTTAGCTATCAGATGCCATACTGAGGGTTGTGAGGCCAATGAAGACATTCAAGCGGGGGGGGGGGGCAGGCCAAACCTCCCCAGCCTGCCCTTTTTCTTCTCAGGTGGAATCTGTGTAGCTGAGCTTCCTGCCACTCTCAGCACACTTACTTTCAGGAGGTATTAAGCATTTAATGAAAATGGTGGTGTGTAACTTCAGCCTTCGCACAACACACCTTGCGGCTGCCTGTCCATTGTTTCTGCCACCTGTCTGGAGGCTCTTGCACTGTAAGGTGGTGGTGGTGGGGCTCTGATATAAGTTCCTAAATCTAGGACAAGCTATGCCACTGGTGCTGTTTGTTTCATTATGTGGCTCTGGGATTTTTTAATTTATTTTTTGTGAATTTTTGCATGCTTTCAATTTGATTACCGGTATTTGGTCATATGCTTTTCAGTCACATAAACTGGCCATCAGTATTCATTCAAAGTAGTAAACTGAAGCAAGGGTTGTATGCAAATGAAAGATTTCTTTTTGATGATTATACCTCATTGGTGTTATACAACTTGTTGAAGAAGTTATCATCTGTCATTTAACCAAAGATGAATAGGGTAGTTGTTATTTTGTTTGGTTGGTTGTTTCTGTGTTTGCTTTTAATGTTACCTGCAAATTATTCATATGTATTGGAGACGATCTAAGCATTTTGTTGAAATTGTTGCATTATAGCGCAAACCTTATTTACTTAAAAGCAATTATGTGAGCCTCATTCCATCGCACATAATAGGATTGTCTACATCAACATTAACCAATATAATGCCCTCAAGTTATTGGACTCCATTTCCTGTCGTCCATGACCATTAGTCATGCTTTTCCAACAATATCCCGAAGACACCTTTCACCCATTTGAGTCAAAGCTTAGGCTGCAATCCTAAACCCACTTACTTAGGAGTAAGCACCATTAAATTTAATAAGACTTAGAGCTGCTCTCTATAAACGCTACACTGAGACAAGGTATCATCACAATTCTGCTCTATTTCTCAGTAACATCTGAAGTCAGAGAGGCTTCTAAAAAAAATTTGTGTTACTTGGTACCTGTCTTGGACTGGTATTGATATTGTGTATGTGCTATTGTTTTCAACTGTTTTAATATTTATAATTGCCTGGTTTTTGTTTTTTAAAAATAGTATATATGGAATTGTTCTAACTGTTTTAAAATATGTAACTGTTTCATACAAGTTATTATATTGCAAATCACTTCAGTATGCGCATCACGAATGAAATCAGGATTATTTCTTTATCTCCAGCCCATGTGGGTATAGGCAGTGCTGGTGGGAGGCAGAGGAGGACTGCTACTTGGACAAAAAGCAGAGAAACACTTTCATTGCACTTATGATATTGTACAGCAGCTTGGGTAAGGATTTTCCATTGCTGGAAATGCAGATTTTTTTTAATGATAAATCAAAACTCACCAAAATTCAGTTCAGCTCTAGTGGAATATCACTTCTACAAGTCACACACAGAGACAGTTAAACATCTCTGCCTCATAACATCTGTGTTAGTTTTTGCAAACCTCGGAAGGAGGACAGAGCCAGAGGAAGAAGAAAAGGGAAAGCAACAGCATCATTGCAATCTTGCCACTTTCAGCGCAATGACCTTGTACACCTTTATCAATCATTCTCTTACAAGTATATTTTAACATCTGGATCCTCTCTTTGAGATTATCTCAAATAACTTAGTCTAAATTTGGTGCTATTAGTGGGAAGCTCATAGCCCCTGAGAGGATAAAGATTACAGCATTTCTATTTTTTTTCCCCTCAAAGAGATTATCTTGAGATGGTTCACATCCATTGCAGGAAAAGCCATTTAGCCATCACAGAGGCAGATGCCCTTCGATAGCTTTGACAAGCAGGATGCATCGTCTCAGAAATACTCTGTAGGCCTGGAAGATGAATGAGTTTTCTAAAAGGTTTTTTTTTTAGATGAAAGTATCTGTGCCCCTGCTGCTGTGTTCTTAAAAGCTGCAGATTAGATGCTATGCAATGTATAGGCAATGCAAACTACAGCTAGGCTGCAATCCTATACTCACTTTGCTGGAGTAAAACCCATTGAAATCAGTAAGAGGAATTATGTGAACTGTGCTATTTGCTTATTTATTTGAACGGAATTGTATTTTGTGTGTGTGTGTGTGTGTGTTTTGTTTTAGCTACACTGTAAATAAACATGGGGTAAATATTGTTTGGATAATGTCTTATACTGTACAATACACCCTAGGTGGCACTGAACATAGTTCTATCCATGTGGAGCCAGGACTTTTTCTGTGATGCTTCTGGTTTTGTTAAAGAATAAATTTTTTGTGTAGCTTTTGGACTAGTGTATCCAGTAAGGCTTCTACTGCAGATTATGTCTTAAGTAAATACATAAACATAGAAAGGCAGACATATATAGGATTGCACTTTTACATGTCTGAGCAGAAGCAAGTTCAAATGTGTTCATCGGGGCTTATTCGGATACATAATACCACAAAATTATTGGTTGAGCCTAGCCTAGTCATCTCCCAGCATAATAGGAATGAGAATTATTTTATCCAAGTCTGCATCACAAATAGTGAAATTTGAACTGGAGAAGTTCAGTATATGAACTTCAAAAGGCCTCAACTAATTGTTTGTGGAGTCCAGGTCAGGGATATTACAGAAGAATAGATTATTTCCCACTTAGTAGCCTCTGCATTCTTACTTAATATGCTTTTATTATGGTATCTTTTCACCTTTTTTAATGTGCCTTCCTGACATTTGTAAGATTATTGCTGTGTAAATAAACTACTTAACATTTTTTTTTTACTTTATGGCTTAAGTTAATTGTTTCCCAGTTGACAGAGAGGAAATTAATTGGGATATGTGTGTGAAAATATGAGTGAGATTCACTCTCCTTCAAGTTTGGCTAAATCTCGTGACTTTTAGTCTCTGCCTTTTTCACCCCGTCCTTTTAAGCTGGCTATTTTTGTCGCTCACATGTTTGCAAGTCAGTGATAAACAAGATTAAACCTTTGACCACCTGCAGTATCTCTCCAAAAAATGGCATTGCTAAGAATAGATTCAGATGATAGTTGGTTTGCTGGTAAATATCATAGCGTTAACATTTTCTACGTATGATACTGAAATGAATGAAGAAGAGACAGCATATTTTAAACTTCTGAGCATCCACCTACAGTAGTTCATTTATTAACAGCATCTCTCGCTACTCATTTCCAACTTGTCAGCACCACTCTTGACGCATCATCTTTAGTGATCTGCCAATTAAGTCACTACTGAGGGGTGAATAGGATGGGGGAGCAGTGGCCCTGATCTGCCTTCAGGTGTACTTTTTTCACCTTCTCTGCTATGTTCTGATTTGGCGAGGGAGGAATGATTTGCCTCCAACTAGCTTTATCTTACTGCCTCAAGTTGGAGTTTAGGGCAGACTGGTAATTTGGTGGTCACTAATGAGTCACCCTTCAGTGAAGGGCCTCTGACCAATCACCTCGTTTGCAATCTGGCTCAGTGTATGGTTTGTCTGATGTTCTTGGGACCTGAAAGGACTCCCCTGCTGGACACTGGACAGCAGGGCAGGATGGGAAAACAGGGACCACCCCTCCTTCCCCAGTATATTTTCATGAAGTTAAAATAGGTGGTGGGGTTTGAGCCTGATGGTGTTGTCCAAGATCCAAGATAAGTATATATCTGCATGTGCTTCATTCTCTAGGCAGATTCCAAGCCTGCGTTTACGTGTGATCATAAAACTTCTGTAATAAAACTGGGATCTTTACACAAAATATATGTCCTGAAAATTTCAATCTGGAGTGTGCGCAGGCAAGTTTGTTGGATGAACCCTGCTGTTATATATCAGCCCAGTCGCCCTCACTTGTGTGAGTATAAAAGGAGCAGGGTAAGAATCATGCTTCTTAAATGAAAAGTGGGACAACTTTTGATTTGTTAACCAATTAACAATCTATTTGGGTGATAGGTATTTTTAGCTTTTCTAGCGAGTGCTCAAAAATACTAGGGTTATCCTCTCCAAAACACACAAGGAGGGGTTGCAAAGGAGGAGAGAAAATACAAACTGAAGTAAACGAATGGAAGTGTATTTAATCTTAATTAGCATGGTGGATTTTTGAAAGCAACTTTGAAGGGACCCTATTAAGAGACGAATTGGTGAGATTTAAGCACCATAGAACAGTGACTGTCATTCCCAGATGTTTTATGCAGTTGTGAATCTCAGGGGGTTCAGTGGCATTTAAAGCACAATTGCGACCTATACATGTTTACTTGGAAGTAAGTTCCACTAAGTTCCTTTGACCATATCTCCAAGTAAATGCTCATGAGAACGCAGTGTAAGCCTAATTTATTTCAATGTAACTTAGACTGCAACATGAGAGTACATGCTTACATGAGAGTAAACCTCATTGAACTCAGTGGGGACTTGCACAGATTTACAGAGGATCGATTTGTAAGCATCCTTAACTTTCTATAAAGTTTGTTCTTAGATTTTGGTGCCATACATGCGTATTCTACGTAAATTTGTAGTATAAAGATAATGCATGCTATTTATCAATTCCTAGCTGTTCCTAATTAAAACCGCTTTGTTTGGGATTTCAGGTACCTTTCCATAATTTATTGGGAGTTGCTTGCTAAGGTGGCTATATATAGACACCTGCCTGGTACTCCCCTGCCCTTGCGCACTTACCAATATTAAGGATTCAGGATGCTATGCAACTGACATTTTTTCATTAACTTTTCCTACCATGGAAAAGTGCTTTTTGGCACTTCCACCACATGAGAAAAAAGATACCATTCCCAACATCTTCCATCACCATTTTACTGATGCTCTGTAGCATCCAGTGATATTGCATGACCATTTGAAGATAATAATAATAATAATAATAATAATAATAATAATAATAATAATAATAATAATAATAATTTATAATTCATACTAACTAAGGCAAAGAACCTTCATTAAACAGAAAAGAACAGACCTTTTCTCATAATTCATGCTTTATCATATATTGAGTTATTTCTTAAGGTTTGGCAATATTCCATATATCTTTGAAAAAAGCTTTCCCACCATAGACAATAGCTTTTCAGGGGCAATTTTTTTCTCTGGCTGCATTATATATTTTTGTTTTTCATTTCTTCCTTTTCAAAAACAGGTCCTTATCTGGAGATATTTAATATAAGGTGGATTAATTATTGATCTTTCCCTTGTCATAATCTGCTCCCTTTTTTGGTACAGAGATATTCCATTCTTTTTCAATAGTCTAAAACCACCCAGGTTAAATTTCATCATCCATTGCAAAGGCTATAAGTGATATTTCAGGAGATACCTTGGTTGCCCTGCATCATTAACTATTTATATTTCCATTGGAAAGCCTGAAAATAAAATAAAAATTGACCAGCAAGTTTGCTTGTGGGCCTGGAATAGATTTGAGTTTTGTTGGAAAACTAGAATCAATTCTGAATGTCAGCTGCAGTGAAAATTGCGCAGTGAACACCATTAAGTGTTATATCATTTATATTTATCTGAGAATATCAATGTCACATCACGTTTTCCATTCTTATCTGAAGCAATTATTGTACCTTCAATGGAACAAAAACCTCATTCAAAAGAAAGAAAGAAAGAAAGAAAGAAAAACAGAGAGAGGCAGAAGCACAATAAAGATTCTTTCATGCTTTTCATCCATTCAAAGTGAAATAATCTGCAAAGCTAACATATTTGACAGCATGCATTGCAAACAATGGTAAAGACTGCATTTGCATATTATGCAACAAGACACACAAGGGTCATTTGTAACTTTCCTTTTTAAACAGATTTAAGATTTTTATTTTTATTTTTGGGTCCTGTGAAATTCCAAAATAATGTTTCAGACTCCCAGGGCAGGTGGGGTGGGGGGCGGAATGCTGAGAAGAATCAAAACGATGACTTAAAAGTTATTGTTTTCACCAGTAAGGACAAAAAAAAAACCACACCCCCGTTTTCCCCTGCAACCTTCTCTCTGGTAAGTCTCATTCCACTTTTCTAACTCATCTCTAACCATAGCTTGCATAATCTATGCTGCTTGCTTTCTGCTGTGATCTTAAATTGTTACATCTCACCATTGCTAACAGATGGAAAGAAGTTGAAAGTAAGTTGAAAAAAGTCCTATTCTTTTCCCCATATATTTATTTTTATATTTCCTAAGTTTTTGTAGCATTTTCCTTCCACATAGCTCACACTCAAGCTTACCCATGAAACAAATTGCTAATAAATGTTAATTATCTATAGTCTTCCTCTGCAGTGATCTGGTATCTGTATTTGGGCATTTTAAATTTGGGCTTGTCTTTGTATGTACTGTGATTCTAATGGCAAATATCCTGCAGTAGATGACAGCAGACTACAAAATCTAGAACTACTGCTGAGCCTTCTGTTTAAATAAAACCCATCTTTAAAATAATCAGGTAGCAGCTTATTATTTACAAAGGAGGAACAACTATAGGAATAATAAACAGACATCTACATTTTACCCAATTGCCACACTGCTAGGAAGATTATTCTTCATCTACAGGTAATGATGGAAAACTAAGCTCTTTAATGTTACGGGTGGTGGAATGTCTACTATAGCTCTATATTTAAAGGAAAACATGCAGTTCTTACATAAGGATATATTTCTCAATTTCCTCACTACGCACATGTTTTGCACTTGAATGCTGCTCAGAAATACAACAGGGAAAAATAAGGTATTTATTCATGGATCCCTGAGTACAAAGGATGAAGCACAGAGATTTTAGATGGTGAGGAAATTCATCTTTGTAAATTCCAATAGGAAATGACCTGATCTGAACCTCTCTTACTAATATATGGATTGGAACTTGACTATCCATTGGATATTGTACTTCGCTGGATGTGCATTGCAGTGTTTGGCTATTTAAATATATCAAAAATGCTATTTTTAGAGGAAAATATGCATGGAAATCTGTATTGAGAGATATATTTAAATTAGTTGTGTGCACTTGACTTGGATGAATACCAAATGCTGAGCAAAAATCAAGATATTTGGGGCTGTCGCAGGATGATGCAGGTGTCTGTCATGGCATCCCAAATTGAGAAGGGTAGTTCCTGAATTTTCAGGGTCACAACAGAGTTTAGGGGATCCAAGAGAACTCAGACAGACTCTGACTGCCCAGTCAGGGAATAATATTTTCTCAGTTCTTCTTTTGACACTCAGTCACTGTGCATGTGGAAGGAATGTCTGTTGTCAACTGGGCAGAAAAATAAAACCAACCAATCTCACAAACTTGTTTTTTTATTCATTACTCCTGCACCAATCCTTCTGCAACATTTTAGGATACTTGTCTAAGGGTCACATTTACAATCTATGCTGTTTTCATGCAAATTTTTCCCCAAACCACCAGGAGGGAAGCAAATCCCCTTTCAGTTTTCTGCTCCAAAGCTGAACAAAACAAAGAACTGCTGTATCTATCTTTCTGAAATTTGGCAAGCCTCTTACTTAGGAACATCTCTATGGTACTCTCATACATTTTCCCCACAAAACAAAAAAAAATATAAATGAATCCTTTTTATCCTTCCAGAACTGTAAAGGACCCCTGTTTCCAGGAAAATCACTGCCCTATCCTTCTGAAATTTGGCATTATTCCCTCAGAATGAGCTAGCCTTCCTGCAAATTGTTCTCAAAAATTAAAATGTTATAAACTACTCTTTTTTTCTATATTTCAAAATTTGAAAGCAGCCCACAGAAAAGAAACACCAAACCTGTTTGTCTGACACTTATCAGGGTTCATCCACTCAGGAGCAGGTGTCATGCTTGAATATTTCAGCCATATACGTCAAAAGGTAACAAAGTTGTAGCTGGTTTTTATTTTCCCATAATAATGAATGGGGAGACATGAAGGTTTGTTTTCCCCAAAGTGACGTTTTGATGCACACCTAAAGGTGAGGCTCCAAAGCAAGGCAACTTTCCAGATCACCAGTGATCTATTCAGCACACACCTCAAATTTAAATATGTGATTTGAGATTTGTTCTCTTTAGTAGATTAATGTGGAGATAGAGCAGAACAGAAACTGGCATGGTACTGAAGTAGAGAAATTTGCTACTCTCTAACACAGATGACTGTATTTAACTGAAGCAGTACCTTCTGAAGCGGTTGAGTGTATGAGAAAGCTTTAGCCAGGGGGTGAGAAACTGGACCCAACTCAGCCCACTTAACATGGTTGATAGGTGGGAAGAACAGCACAAATCAAGTCCTGGGGATCAGCTGATTGCCAGGGCTTGAAAAATGCCATACATGTGACTTTTGCAGGGGCCACCAATCAGTAAGATCCCGTTTTGCCCAGTAACATCTTTACCTTTACCTTTAACACATCTTTACCTGGGCTTGAGGTTTCTCAATCCTGCTTTTCTTCTGCAAATACGTGTGCCTAAGAGTTTTTTTAATGACTGAATTGGGGTATACAGTATTAGTAACTAAAGTGTTCAGTTTCCAATGGTCAGTGATCTATAGGCTTTCTGTGTTGAATTTTGCCCCATATTTTCCCCAAATTGTTACCCATTAGCATGTTGTAAAATAAAACAACCTGCCATTTCAATTGAACACTTGTACTAGAAAACTACAAGCCAATATTACTATCAATTCTGAAGGTATCTTGAGGGGGGAAATGATAGAAGTTATTATGAAAAGCTAATCTATAAGACAATAGTCCCTATTTTTCTTTTGACTTAACTGAGACATCTTAATGCTTTCCGTAAAGAAACCCAATGAATCTTTACAAATATATTCATTTCAAAAGACTTAATTATACTGAGCACATGAATAAAACTGGTAAATGAATTGTATTATTGGGTAAATGAATTATATTGAGTAAATGGATTATAATGAATAAATTATAAGTGGTTAAATGAATTACAAGCAAACTCATAAAGTGGCTAAATT
Organism: Podarcis bocagei; assembly: GCF_964188305.1. Taxonomy (NCBI): domain Eukaryota; kingdom Metazoa; phylum Chordata; class Lepidosauria; order Squamata; family Lacertidae; genus Podarcis; species Podarcis bocagei. The sequence continues at coordinate 67,888,664 of NC_138130.1, read as the reverse complement.
AAATAATTCCATTTCAGCCACTTTAAGTTTTCTTCTCATTTGCGTAAGACAGAAACTTAGTTTAAAAATAAGTATTGCCCATTCTGAATGTTGTAATTTATATCACCAAATCATAACACTTAAACCCTGTATTCATATAATTATTATAATTATAATTATTTTTAAATTTATATCCCATCCTCCTGGCTGGGTTTCCCCAGTGATTTTGGGAGGCTTACAACATATATCAAAATACAAAGAAACACCAAACATTAATAAACAAAATATCCTATACAAGCAACAAACCAACAAACCAATAAATCAATAGAAACCAATAACAACAATAACAAACTCTTCCCCATCTTTCTTTTTAAACACACAATCAAGACAGCACCACTCTAGTACAGGAATAAAAAGACAGATCACTTATCTCCACCCCCATTCCATCAAAAGTTTATTTTGATAACATCAGTGGCACCTAACACAATGGTGCAGGTAGTAACACTCTGCCGCCGAGCACCAACTGAGAACCTTTGGAAGAACTTTCTGACTATAAGAGCTGTTTGTAGCCAAACAAACCCCTGTGTTGCAAAGAGAACGTCAGCAATGTCTAGGCAACACGATGACCATGTACATACGCAATAGACAATCTTTATAGAATTCCTTCAAACCATAACACGTACAAAATGAAATCTTTAGTCTCAAAGTCTCTGAAAATCTTTAATGAAGCAAGGTACCAGACTTTGTACGATGAAAGACAAGCTGTAAAGCTTTGAGTATTCGGCAAATATGATGTCCAACACTGAACAGTGATTCCGGATATTGACTGCTGTTTTGTAGAATTCTTCATCAGCGTGGTGAGAGGATACAGAATTGCTTCATAAACTAAAGATTTTCAAAGACTTTGGGACTAAATATTTCATTTTGTACTTGTTATGGTTTGAAGGAATTCTATAAAGATTGTCTATTGCCTATGTACATGGTCTTCGTGTTGCCTAGACATTGCTGAAGTAAGAGCTGTTCAACAGTGGAATGGGCTCCCTCATAAAGTGAGGAACTCTCCTTCATTGGAGGTTGGATGGCAACCTGTCAGGGATGCTTTAGTAACAATTCCTGCCTTGCCAGAGGGTTGACTAGATGACCCTTGGGCACTGGTGGAGGAAGGGGGTGCAAGGGTGTGGCCCACCCTGGGTGTTATCCCTGAGGGGACGGCACCCCCATGGGCGGCCAGCCCCACCCCCAGGTGCACAGCATGTGTGCCGCTCCAGATGCCAGAACAGCTAGCTCCGCCTCTGCCCTTGGAGGTTCTTTCCAACTCTACAACTCTATGATTTTATGAGATTAAGCAGCCCCAGTTCCCCTGTCAGTAGGTGGTGTGGGCCAGTGATGGAGGCAATGTGTGGTTGTGTCAGCCAATGTGAATACAGTGGTCAGTACAGACACAAGCCAAAGACATCAGTGGCTCCTGTCAAGATCTGCTGACCAATCAGAAGCCATATTTCTGAACAGTGTCATCCCAGCTACCCGTTCCCTGTATTGCTGTCTCAAGACATCTACCTGGTAAGGAGCTCTCCCTTTTGGTTGACATTCATCAGGAGCAGCACAGAGCAGAGTTAATGCCTGTCACTGTTGCAATAGTTGCTGCTGCTGACTAACACCGATGGCATGCAGCTCATCAAATTAAAATAACTCCAATAAACAATGACATATTTTGCAAACTTTTGGAGTAACATCCTGCCACAGCTTTAATTCCACACACCACACAAATACACGGTAGTACAAAGCACACCTATGAGGGATTTCTGCTGATTACGTTCTTTGTCACAGTCTGCTGTTCTGTTTGCTTTGAAGTTCATAGTCTGACAAGAATATTCAGATTTTATCTATTATAATTGGTGATGGGACTGTTTCAAAAGAACAAGCATGAGAATCATTTATTCAGGCGAAAAATAAATAGCTGTGGCTTTGACACCTGAAATTTGTACAGGAACTATTCCTTCAAAAATGTATTATGAAGTATATGATGCATCTAGGCTACTTTGGTGTAATTATAAATGTGTATAACAGCAGCAACAACAACAACAACACCACAAATGGTTTACTGGTTCACCGGGGGGGGGGATTTAAAGGTACAAATACCTTTAAACTAACATAAGACCGGGTTGAGGACTTATCCCAGATATTTCTGGAATTGTTCTGTCATAGGTGAAATGACAACTATGAAAAATAACTTTTCAGAAGTTTGCTTCAAAAAGATGTACTGCTTTGACTTTATTGATTTAGTTATTATGAATGCTTATATTCAGTTAATATTCCCAAGACAGTTTGAAGTACAGCACAATGAATAAAAACAATGCAATTCATATCAATACAATAAATATAAGAACACATTATAAAGAAAACCAGACTCTAAAAATAAAGCAGGATAGATAGATAGATAGATAGATAGATAGATAGATAGATAGATGATATATATAAGGTAAAGGTAAAGGGACGCCTGACCATTAGGTCCAGTCGCAGACGACTCTGGGGTTGCGGCGCTCATCTCGCTTTATTGGCCGAGGGAGCCAGCGTACAGCTTCCGGGTCATGTGACCAGCATGACTAAGCCGCTTCTGGCAAACCAGAGCAGTGCATGGAAACGTTGTTTACCTTCTCGCTGGAGCGGTACCTATTTATCTACTTGCACTTTGACGTGCTTTCGAATTGCTAGGTTGGCAGAAGCAGGGACCGAACAATGGGAGCTCACTCCATCGTGGGGATTTGAACCGCCGACCTTCTGATTGGTAAGCCCTAGGCTCTGTGGTTTAGACCACAGTGCCACCCATGTCCCTTGATAGATGATAGATAGATAGATAGATAGATAGATAGATAGATAGAAAGATAGATGATGATGATGATGATAGATAGATAGATAGATAGATAGATAGATAGATAGATAGATAGATAGATAGATGATAGATAGATAGATGATAGATGATAGATGATAGATGATAGATGATAGGTGATAGGTGATAGGTGATAGGTGATAGATAGATAGATAGATAGATAGATAGATAGATAGATAGATAGATGATAGATAGATAGATAGATGATAGATAGATAGATAGATAGATAGATATAGATACAGACAGACAGAGAGAGAGAGAGAGAGAGAGAGAGAGAGAGTGCTTTGATAAATATGAAAGTTTTTACCCAGTGCCTCAAATTTAACAAGGGTGTTACCTAAGACAGTGGTCCTGGGAAGATTTTTGCAGAGCCAGGGTCCACTGCCAAAAAGGGCCTGGCTCTAGTCAATACCCATCTAGTGTTGAGAACCTGATCTAGGTTCTCTTATATTATTATCTCAAAAATTAGACAGGGCCATGTGGGAGCAAGCAATGCTTTAGATAAGCATTTTTCTTGAAATAAATTCAATAGCTCTTCTATGAATGTGAGGCTGCTTCAATTTGGCTTCAGTTTCAGTCACAACCTTATGAGCAATTTGTTTTATTCTTCTCCAAACCATTTAAGTGGTGTTTAAGTTTATTTGTCAGTATTTTAAGATATCCCTTTCCCATCTGCGTTGATTGATAGATAGATGGGGAGTCTTTGGAAGAAATGGTCCTTAGTCACAGATTGGCCTTTCAGTTTGCTACAATGCTATGATTCCGTAACACCAACAGCTTAATGAAACGATCAAAAGGTGAGAGCAACTGTTTCCAAAAAGATGTTGAAAAGACCAAGCTGGTTTATAGAACCTTGTAAAAACCACCCTCTGACAAGAAATAGGAGCTCCGTGCTTTATGTAACAATCCTTGAGAGAGTGAGCTAAATCTATTTTGTCCATCAGAGAGCTGCCCTTTTTAACCATATTGTGGCATTTACTTCCAACCCAGAAAAATGCTTTTACAATGACCCCATTGCTTTGTCTTCAATGAAAGTGCATGAAAGTTGTTCCCTGACTAAAACTAAATGCTTCTTCATAGTGGATCAAAAGGTGTTGCTTTGTGTATGTAGCTTCCTTTTGTTAGATTTCCTTTTATCCCTGCAACAATTGGATGTTAAAACACGTTTGCCCAAATTGCAATGCCAGTGCATATTCAAAACTGAAAACCACATTCTTATGAATATTTCTGGAGTGCTTTATTTCTTTAGAGTGTGTTGATTTAGATGCCTTTAACTTTTCATAATCCTATTTTAACACAACAAAATAATTGATCTTCTGTACTGTGTATGTGTGTCGTTTGCTACAATACTGCTTCTGCTGCTTCTTTTGTATTGCCACGGCTGTATAAAGGCTGGGAAACATATCACTGACTAATCTATACCTGAAGAAGTGTCTCTACTCCCATCACTCAGCCCAGACACTGAGGTCCTCCTCCAGGGGTCTTCTGCTGGTTCCCTCACTGAGAGAAATGAATCTACAGGGAACCAGGTAAAGGGCCTTCTCATTACATTGGTACCTCAGGTTAAGGACTTAATTCGTTCCGGAGGTCTATTCTTAACCTGAAACTGTTCTTAACCTGAAGCACCACTTTAGCTAATGGGGCCTTCTGCTGCTGCCGTGCCACCGGAGCATGATTTCTGTTCTCATCCTGAAGCAAAGTTCTTAACCCGAGGTACTATTTCTGGGTTACTGGAGTTTGTAACCTGAAGCGTATGTAACCTGAAGTGTATGTAACCTGAGGTACCACTGTAGTGGTGCCCGCTCTGTGGAGGAGATAAAGAATAACAGAAGTTTTAGAAGACATCTGAAGGCAGCCCTGTATTTTTAACATTCAATGTTTTATTTTGTAAGTCGCCCAGAGTGGCTGTGAAAATCCAGCCTGATAGGCAGGGTATAAATAATGAAATTGTTGTTATTATTATTAGTAGTAGTAGTTTATTACAATGTGTCTATATAAACAGGTTTGTGAGGTTCACCTAAAAGTGATATGGATCTTAAAGAAAAGAATTAAATATTATTATCCTAAAGTCAACATTTCCTCCCAATGATGCTGGTTGTGGAAATCTTATGCCTCACCTTTACCAGCTGAGTAACTCTACAATGTAAAATGTAGTCAACCACAGCTGATAACAGCTGGAAGCCCTGCTGACCTTCCATGTTTGATTTTGCCATGACATCTCTTCTGTCTTTTGCCTTTGAATGTGATCTGCAATGAAGCCATTACATTTAATTTCTCATAAGTGGATTTTTCCTACAGAAATATAACAATTTCTAACACATTCATATTGTGCATTTAGAGTCACTAATTTACATTTATAAAATGCATTGCCGGCATTGAGAGTTTTATCTATTGTCACATAAAGTCTGAAGGTCTTATCAATGGGGAGAAAACACCAAGAATATATCAATGTATGTAAAAGAAGTAGTAGAAGAAGAACCCAACAAATTTCTTATTGACAGCTGCTGAAGAAAGCTTGCTGTTCAATTCAACTATATAATGGCTTTTAAATGAGGAGGAAAGTTACTGAAGCTTTTATTTTGCATTGAGCTGCTGAAGTAATGTTGAGCTTACTGCGAGCACTTATCAGAACCCTGAGAAATCTAACGTTTATGTTGTTGTTTTTAAAGTTTCCAAGTGAAGCTGCAACAAAATGTTGCAGTATGGAGCACTACAGTTCAGAATTCCAGCCACTCAGTTTCATTCCTTACCTTCTTCTCCCAGTTTTCTTCCTCTGACCTGCCTTGGTATTCCATCACCACTGAGATTGTTCATTCTTCATTGGTCTGCACTGGGTTTTGTCCCCTTCTTCAGAGGGTTTTTTTAAATCCCTAAAACATTTACCTAAACATTTTTTTGGTTTGGTTTTTGTAAATGATGCAGATTTCCCAAGCATGCTGCTGTTCCTCTGATTTGCTTTGAAGGTGCTGTTTTAACTACAGTGGTACCTTGGTTCTCAAACGCCTTGGTACTCAAACAACTTGGAACCCAAACACTGCAAACCCGGAAGTGTTCCGGTTTGCAAACCTTTTTCAGAAGCCGAACATGCTCCTTTTTGAGTGTCACACTTCCATTTTGAGTGTTACGCTGAGGTCTGACTGTTTTTGCTATTTATTTTGCATTTTTGCTTTTGCGGCTTTTTTGTTTTGTTTTTGTGACTGTGTGGAACCCAGTTCAGCTACTGATTGATTGATTGATTGATTGTGTGACTGCAGTACGTACATTGTTTATTGCTTTCATTTTATGGATCAATGGTCTCGTTAAATAGTAAAATTCATGTTAAATTGCTGTTTTAGAGGTTGTTTTTAAAAGTCTGGAATGGATTAATCCATTTTGCATTACTTTCTATGGGAAAGCGCACCTTGGTTTAGAATGCTTTGGTTTTGGAACGGACTTCCAGAACAGATTAAGTGAAATATTTCTATACGCTATGGTGGCAGCCCGAACACTAGTAGCAAAGAACAGGAAAGGGGAAAATGTTCCAGCTATAATGGATTGGCAGAATAAGTTACAAGAATATGTGGAAATGGCGCAATTGACCAACAGCCTAAGGGACAGTTCAAGACAAGAATTTGCACAAAAATTGGATAAATACAAGAGATATGTACAAAAATATGCCAGTGGTTTTTCGTCTATGGCATCATTTGAATGACCTTGGATAAAGAAATATAGGAGAAATATGATTAACGGTACAAATTGTTGTAAGAATGTATTAGAGAATATATAAGGAATAGATTAATAATGATAGGTACATTCACTATTAGAATAAAAGCATACAATGGGAATTGACAGGAAGTCCAAAGTTTTTATGATATTTTTTGTTAATAACTTTTGTTAATAATCTTTGTTAATAACCGAATAAAAAGTAGCATAAACACAGCTGAAGCTTAAGGTTTATAACGATGTAAGAAAAGACAAGTATATGTTTTGTGTGTGCGTGCGTGTATATGATTGAAATCTCAATTTACTCTACAAGATGTACTATATATATATGTAATGTATTGTAAGACTATTAATAAAGCTTGTTACATTGCAAATACATTGCAAATAAATAAATAAATAATTTTTAAAAATACAAAACAGATTAAGTTTGAGAACCAAGATACCACCGTACATTCTTTCTTTCTTTCTTTCTTTCTTTCTTTCTTTGATTAATTGATTTCTTACCATAAGAATACAGGAAGAGGCCAACTAGATGCCTGTTTGAAACCTGCAAGTGGGACACGAATGTAACAGCTTCCCTTGGTTTTCAGCAACTGGTATTCAGAAGCAATATAACCTCCAACCATGGAGAAATGGCATAATCCTCATGAATAGTAGCCATAGATTGTTTTATCCTCCATAAAAATCATCTCTCTCTCTCTCTCTCTCTCTCTCTCTCTCTCTCTCTCTCTCTCTCTCTCTCTCTCGTTCATTCATGGTGTGTACTTCCACAAATGAAGGGGGCAAGTTTTTTTCATAGCAAATGTAAAATTACAGAACATGCTCCTCAATCAACTTGTCTCAGCTTTGGCAGATTTCTTACCCAGGGACATCTCCCTTTTAACTGAGTCGCACCCCGCACCCCTACAGAACTAGGTCAGGGAAAATGATTTCTATTTTCCCATTCCAAAATTGCAATGTCTGCCTTTGCAAAAGGATGCTGCTCTTATGTTTCTGAAATTTGGCAGGCTTCATCTCCTCTGGAGGAGTTAACATGCTTGCAGTTCACATCCAATTCTGACAGGAAATGAAAAAAGCCAGAGAGCGTATGTGTCTCTGTTTAAAATTTGCCTGGCTTAATGCACTCCTTTGCCCAAGAATCTCATCCACTTGTGTAAAAAAGGAAAGAAAAAGTTATAGTTCCTGTTATAGTCAGTGTGGGGTACTTGAAATAAAGCTTTCAATTTAACGGATCACCTTTAGATTCAAATTATGCAATGAAATCAGAATGGTACAGATCAAATCCAAAACAGACAGAGCTGCTTCTAAATGCTACAAATGCAAAATGAATTTTGTGGACACTGTATGCCCTCTATGTCTGTCTATATCAATATATATGTTTTGTTTGCTATCCAGCCTGATGAAGAATTCTGGAGAACTTGAAAACTTCCACAAGTGACATCTTGGTTTACCTAATAAAGGTATTGATTGAATATCGACTTTTGATTTTTTTGCTTGTAGTCCAACATGCTTGCTTTTGCTTTTTAGGTTACCAATGTGTCATGCGTGTTGCACAGTTGTTTCAAGAATGAATAAAAGCAAGCAGCTGGCTATAAAGGCACCATAGTGTAAATTCTACAGCTATTAAGAGCGATCTATTATCTTGTACAAACCTTCCACATGCAGTAAATTTACTAAGACAGATGTTAAAACTAATGTAATGTCTGTTTGCGTCAAACTATGGTACAGTTGAGGGTGTTAAAGTAGCTGAGACATACAAAGAGACATCATGTTATTTAAAGTTCTAGTTAGAATATTTATTTGAAACAACTAAGAATTATACACGTCGTTTCCTGTTTCTTATAGTGAGCATTATTTAGCTTCATTATATTTCCTGACGTACAATTTAATGGAACTTCTGTGGGAGACTAATTTTGTGAAAGGACATCAGCAAAAAAAATTGAGACCGCAACTAATTCACAAAAGAGCCTTCTTCCAGGCTAATAATTGCACCTGACTTTATGAGAAATGATGCTATTATCTCATTGCTTCTTAACAATAACAGATATAAATATAGATGATATAGATATATTGGTAAATCCCAGCTTGCTGATATGGAACCTTGTTATGTGATGTAATATGATCAGGGCTGGCTCCAGGTTTCTGAGGTTTCTTGTCAGAGGATATCACCCTTGTCTTCTTGCTTTCCTTCTTAAACCACCTTCCTCCCTGCTCTTGGTCCATCCCTTTAAAGTAAGACAAACCTTAACCAATATGGCAATCCCATAACATAAAACAAAAACAATACACCTTTTTAATTTTAGAAGTAATTTTAGAAGTAATCAGTGACATTTTCCTCACTGATTCCTCACTGAATGGATGCATCACTCATCCCACACATCTAAAATTAACTTGGATCTCTCTACTATGATTTCCCACTACATTTCCTTTTTTGGAGGGAGCTAATATTATAATATTCTTTGGCAGGCAAAGTATGTTATTTATTTAAATCTAAATTTTGTTTCATATTGGGGTATCTTCATATTTGATATTATAGCAACACTCATAAGAACATAAAGAAGGGCTCTGCTGGATCATTCAAAAAGTACATCTAGTTGATTATCTTCTTTTCCCAGTGGCCAACCAAAAGATTATAGGATGTCTGCAAGCAGGACCTGAGTTCTATAGTAACTCGTCCCCACCCAACTTGTGATTCCCAGCAACTGGTATTCAGAAGTATACTGCCTCCCACAGTGGAGGCATTACATAACCATTACGGCTAGTAAAAGGTAAAGGACCCCCGGACGGTTAAGTCCAGACAAAGGCAACTATGGGGTTGTGGCACTCATCTCACTTTCAGGCTGAGGGAGCTGGCGTTGGTCCACAGACAGCTTTCCAGGTCATATGGCCAGCATGGCTAAACCACTTCTGGCACAACGGGACACCGTGACAGAACCCAGAGTGCACGGAAATGCTGTTTACTTCCCCGCCACAGCGGTACCTATTTATATACTTGCACCGGCATGCTTTCGAGCTGCTAGGTTGGCAGGAGCTGGGACAGAACAACAGGAGCTCACCCCGTCACAGGGATTCGAACCGCTGACCTTCTGATCAGCAAGCCCAAGAGGCTCAGTGGTTTAAACCACAGTGCCAACCGTGGCTAGTAGCTTTTGAGAGCCTTATTTATTTCTTAAAACTGAATTATATATAATTTCAAACAACAAATTCATATGTAAAATACAAATGCATACACTACATATAAAGATGAGTCAAATACTGCATGGGTTATTAAAAGATAACAATTCTATAACTAGAATTATTCCTTCTCCACCTGCCACTAAGGTATGTGTACATGTAATGCAAAACTGCAGTAAAATTTCAGTAAGATTTGTTGTTGTTTTATTATTATTATTTGTAATCCACCTTGGGAGTGCTTTGCTCTGAATGGTATCTTTTTTAAAATAATGAAAAGTAGGGAGAATACTACCTATGGTTCATTTTGTTTCATTAGTTCTTGGAAACTTTATTTAAAATTTAAAAAGACATTACCACAAGTGATTATTTTTTAAAAAATTACCACATGGATGCTTTGTGGATATTCCAGCATTGCAGGGGGTTGGACTAGATGACCCTTGGGTTCCATCTCTACAATTCTATGATTCTATTATAACAAGATAATAAGCCATGGTAGTGGTTTCTGTTTGCAAATTGCCTCTTAGATGTAGGAATACAACAATCAGCCATATATTTGCTTCCCAAAATTGTATTTCCTGCATTTAAAATTCTAACTACAATGTCACAAAGTTCTACTTTTAGAAAATGTGATCTGCCTGATCGGTTTTAAAATGAATCATAGAATCATAGAATCATAGAATCGCGGAGCTGGGAGTTCAAAAAGTCAGTTGTTACCGTTTCCACACAGAAGACCCTTTTGGTAAGTGGATATAAAGCTGCATCTACCATTTCTCTCCAGAGAACAAGGTGAAGTGACAAAGAAAGAGCTACTGTTACAAGGATAGCTCTGAATTTAGAATCTAATTTTAATAAAATGCATTATTCAGATTAATGAGGGTGTCAAAAACATTCATTAAATTACTGGTCTTGAATGTGAATAGGAGATGTTAACTAAGTGCACATTGTTCCAATGAATCTCAGAGATGAGATGTGCAGAAGAGTTAATCAGGAATGTAGGTGTCCTGCAATACAATGGTAACCTTTCCATTTTAAACTGACAAAGCAGAGAACCCATGTGCGGAAAATCTGCAGAAAAATGCAGTGAATACATAAACAAAATGTGTATGAAAGTTCTCATGAAGAAAAATTATCTGTCTCTACAAAAAAAAGCCAAGAGGGATATTATACTAAAGGGTGTTATATTGCAGCTATTTATCTCTCTTTTTTCTCTGCCAGATCTTTTAAATCCTGTATCAGTATGGGGTGGGGGTTGGCTGTTGTTTTTAAGAAAATATCACCTTGTTATGGAGATGTAGCTGCTTCCACCAGGAAACAAAACAGGAAGTTTATTTGTGTTGCCAATGGAAGAAAGTAATAGCCTTCTCTCATTCACACAACATGCCCTGGAACATAAGATAAATCAAATGCACTCGACAGAGTTTAACATATCTAGATTAGACTGTTGTTACCTCCTCTGTGTGGGATTGCCCTTAAAAAGTACCTGGAAACGTCTTCTTAAAAAGTCCCCCCCACCCCACTTTATTTTAACATAACGACCATTACTAACAACCCAAAAGTGCAGTAGCATAACATATACAAAGCAAGCAAGCAAACAAACAAACAAAAATAATAAGAGGAAGAAATGGTAACACACCAATAGGAATCAACACATCCATATTTCCCAAGCTGGCATGGACAGCGAAAATTTGGCATTTAAGTCCAAAGCATAAGGGGGGGGGGAATCTCACCCAATGAAATAAAAGCATTCTGATTCCTCCATGCTTTTACAGACATGCAATTAATGTGTTAGTTTTTCCTCAATAGCCAAAATCCATAAGTTCTTATACCACAAAGACAAATATAGTTTTTTCAAGGTTTTCATTGCTGTGCTATTAAAAGCCTAGGAGCATATTAAAAGTTATTTAGGGCAACAAGTTTTCATATTATCATGTTGCGAAGAGGCCTGAAAGGCACTTTTAAAAAATATACTTCTTTTTATGAAAGATTTTCATTTGATTTTCAACAAAATATGAACAGAACGTTAAGTTTCCTCCAGTTCTGGCCTACTCCCCTCCAAACAGAAGGTTGTGCCAGATTTTACCATAAACCTGTTTAAGAAGTTGGTGGGTGCTAGTCTTCAGAGTGTTCATTTTATAAAGGGGTACCATATTTCTTGATATACTTGAGACCAGAATAATGAAACCCAAGGGCATTTCCACCACAAAGAAGGAATGTCCCTCAAAGCCCACAGCACCACCAGCTATTCTGTGTTGACTGCAATGCGAGATGAATCATCTGCACAAGTGTATAATATCATCTCTGTACACCTCTAAGGGTACATTCCCTCACATATGATAAAACAGATTTATAAGGCTGAGCTGCCACAGTTATTTCCATTCAGATTCCTCTATTTGAACATTTAAATTCTTACTCCAAGAAGCTTTAAGGACTGCTAAAGGACCAGTGATAAGATCCAAAAGCTCTGCAAGACTGATAGAGACCAGCCTTTTGCCTCTGTGTCCTTGATTCAATGCAATAGATTGAAAATAGGTCAGGGATTGATTAGCTTGCACTTTAAGTGACTGGTCTGCCAATATATGGTGAAGTTGATACTCCTGTAACCTGGAACATCATCGCATGCAAAATGCAGCGGCAAGGCTAAGGATAGGAGACTGTTTTATTCAGCCACGTGGAATAATGTTGCTCTAGTGTGTTTCCACTTTCACAGAAGGTCTACCTCCTTCACAAAACAAAAAGCAAAACGCATGAAACTTTTTGTTTTCTCTTTAAAGGGGGCATCCTAAATATTCTATCTAGCTGAAATAGATAACCAAGGCTGTAGTCCTCAAACACATACTTGAGAGTAAGCCTCACTGAGGCATGCAATGCCTTAAGAGAGAATATTATGAAAATGATATACAGGTGGTACATGACCCCAGTCAAGCTTGCAAAAATCTACCATCTTCCCGATAACAAATGTTGGAAATGTAAAGAAACGGAAGGTACATTCTTTCACCTTTGGTGGACGTGCCCAAAGATTAAGGCTTTCTGGGAAATGATATATAATGAACTGAAAAAAAGGTATTTAAATATACCTTCCTGAAGAAACCAGAGGCCTTTCTCCTGGGCATTGTCGGCCAATTGGTGCCAAAGAAGGACAGAACTTTTTTTATGTATGCTACAACAGCAGCAATAATACTCATTGCAAAGTATTGGAAGACACAAGATTTACCCACTCTGGAAGAATGGCAGATGAAGGTGATTGACTACATGGAATTGGCAGAAATGACTGGCAGAATCCGAGACCAGGAGAAGAGATGGTGAAAGAAGACTGGAAGAAATTTAAAGACTATTTACAGAAATATTGTAAAATTAATGAATGCTAGAAGGATGTTGGATAGAAACTAAGGGGTTTTCAGCTGTAATGCTTTAGGAGATACGAAAAAAAAGGTTTACAAATGGGTAAAAGCTTAATGGTAAGGATTTGCTGAACTAACAAATTGAAGTGGAATACAAAGAAGGGAGGTATGAGGAGGTCTGGGGAAATAAGTGTAAGGAAGATATGTTATGGAAAATTATTTGTTTTTTAACTGTTTTTATGTTGTATTTTGTATTTTGTTTCTTTTTATTTTTCATTTTCATTGTTATATTTTAAAAAACTTTAATAAATATCTTTTTTTAAAAAAGTAAGCCTCACTGAAAGCAATGGAATTCACCATTGACTAGGAATGCATTTTCTACGAGTTTAAATTTCAAATGATATCAAGTGTCGTGTGTCAGATCCCAGACCAGAATAAATATCCGAATATTGAAGTATTTCTTCCAATTTGTGCTTCAAATTTAGTGCACCGGGGCATTTTATTTTCTGTATTGCACAGCCCTTTGTTCAGAGGGTAGAGTTGGAAATCAATTCTGCAAAATATAAATGCTTTCGTACTAATGAACAAATCTAATGGCAATCGTATGCATTGATTTGGGTTAGATCTGGTTTCAAAATGGACTGTGCACACGTTCTTTTTTTCACTTTAATATTTAACAGCAAAATAGACCACTGAAGAAAGGGGATTTATCCAATTATTATCAGCAAAGTAGCTTTAACTTCCTTCAGATATCCACTATTAAGATATAAAATGACACTTCCCGGACACATCACTAGCACAATAGGGCCTTTATTGATTTTCATATCATGTTTTTCAGTCTGAGATGACTCTCCTGAGGACTTTGCTTCCCAGCAGGAAAAAAATTGCCTTTTCTATGTTTGAATTCAGGTCTATTAATGCATCCCTAGCTGGAGACAGTGTCATTTTCATTTTGTTCTTTGTAGTCGATGTGTCTACACCTTGCTGGTTCAGTATCCTAATGGATGCTAGGGTTACAGGTCAAAGTATAGAAACAAAAAAATGAAAATGCTTAGTCTGAGAATCAATAAGAAGAACTCTTAACACTTGTTTGAAGGGCAAAATGTGCAACCAATGAGAGGCCATAAGAGCACTCAACTAAAACTATTTCGTATCACTACGTTGCACAATGAACGTAGAAAAGAAAAATGAATGATTTTATTTGACGTGCACAAGTGCTGTCAGGAAAGCCATGGATGAAAGAATCAATACTACTTTTGATATGTCTCATCATTAAACCCTCCAAGGCATAACAAAGTATCCCCTCTTTGCCATGTAATTTAAATGATAAACGACAATTTGAGAAGTCAAATGAATATTTTTCGAGAGATGCGTTTAACAAAAGGGGGATAATTTGACATTGGCCCTCTACCTGGATTCACACAAGACTGAAAATTAAATCTGGGCAAAAAGCACTAGGCTATAGCAGTAATGGAGACAGGGAGAGACAACAGTAAAAAATGCATATTGAAATAAATCTACATAAAAGCATCAGTACAACCACAGCTGTCACATTAAGCCAATAAAATATAATGAAATGGGGCAAATCATTTTACCTGAGTTATGCAATACATATACATTCCATGAAAGAATAATTTGTTCCAGAAAAGAATGCTATGCACACACAAAAATACATGACATTATTTTCTTCATGTCCTACCTGCTGTATGCCATTATTGGCTATAGCACTTTATAGACAATCTTATTTTATTGGAAACTGGAAGAGTAAAGAAAGGTAAAATGACTGTATCAAACACTTCAGTCTTTACTGGGCTACTTATCATCTTTGTAAATGCAGTCTACTACCACATTTATAAGTGCGTACGAAGCTTGCTTTCTGTACTGAATCGTAAAACAATTTCTTGCTCATTCATACAATATGGCAGCAATCCTATGCAGACTCCGTTTTAAAAAAATAAAAGTATTTACTTCCAAGGAAATATGGAAAGTTTCAACCTACAAGTGTTCAGAGATTTGGTGCTATAAAGAGTCTCTCACTGTCTCAATGCAAGATCTCACAAAAAAAGCACAAAAGCCAATGTATTATGGCAGTACCACAAGCTGACTTGATACATGAGTACAGGAGTAGGGAACTGATTGCATGTGGGGGTTGCATTGGGTGCCAAATTCAAAAAATGGGTGGTGGGCAACCCAGCTTCAGTGGGTGGCATGGCTTTGGCAAGCATCAGGCTGTGCTGCTTGGGGACCAGGCGCAGGCAACTTTTTTTTTTTTTTTTTGCCTCAAGTGACGAAACATCCTGGGCTGGCCCTGGCCGCTGCAATGTATTTTTCACAACAAAACAGGACTAATCTCTATGTGGTGTGGTGTAGTGGTTAAGAGCAACGGACTCATAATCTGGTGAACTGGGTTTGATGCCCCGCTCCTCCACATTCAGCTGCTGGGTGACCTTGGGCCAGTCACACTTCTCTGAAGTCTCTCAGCCCCACTCACCTCACAGAGTGTTTGTTGTGGGGGAGGAAGGGAAAGGAGAATGTTAGCCGCTTTGAGACTCCTTCGGGTAGTGATAAAGCGGGATATCAAATCCAAACTCCTCCTCCTCCTCTTCTTCTATCTCAACAGAATTCCAGAAATCATGGTGTGTTTGTTCATTTAATCAAAGAAAAATTATCAAAAGTAGCTTGGCTTTTTGGCAAAGATGAAGTAAGCAGTTCACCGAAAGCACAAACCGGTGTAGTGAATGAGGAGAGGAGTACTAAAACGAGTCATTGCTAAAGCATTATTTTAAAGCTTAAAGTAAGAATTAACTAGCTTATGTCTTATTTTCCAGATCTACTGATGTATTAAGTTTTATAAAACCTTAGATTATGTCTGGTGCTTCTACACCACAAGCCCACATTGCATTGCTGCAGAATGATATTCATGTTAGGATAACTTGGCCCTCAATCATAAAGCTATGAATTTACAAGTAAATCCTACTGATTTCAATAATGTTTCCATTCAAGTGTTGATGTGACAAGTTAACCAGCTTTTAACCCAGGGATTTGAATGGCTTCCTCTTTATTCAATAGAAAAAAAGCATTGCTCCTCAGCGTGGAGTGATTGTTCCTAAACACACATAAGAAGTGTTAGTTGTTTCCTTTGCTGTCTTGAACACAGTGCTGCATCTTTTTCCTTGTTTTTAGCAAATTGACTGGGAGTCCTACACCAGTCATCGGTGAATTGATTTTGCATATCACCCAAATATCCATTTTCTTACAGATCTACAGCAAATACCTTGTTTGCAAAGGCTTCACCTTGACAGGAATGTCAAGGGCTTATAAATGTACAACTGATCATTATTGTTTTCTGTTCCCAGCTGTGGCAGCAATTGAACCACAGCTTTCACTTGTACTACCCTAAGTGGGTTGAGTGCTTTGACCCCTCGCTTCCATGCTTTAATGTTCTGTCAGCTCTGAATATGGCATTATGACTTTCGTTTTTCACAGAAATTGGGGAGGTGTCGTGGCTCTTTCAAAATGTGTAGCCTCTTTGACACACGCTGCCATCTGCATGAACTGTAAAGCTCCATCTGGAATATAATAATAAATGAAGCTACCATTCCCGACAATGCAAAGGTTGGACGGATCCTTGGGGTTGAAATCTCAGCACCTAACAACATCACATCAGCAGCCTTATTTATTAAGCGGCAACAGATTTAGAAAAGCTTGACCTTCAAGAGTCAATGAGAGATGCAGCTGGCCTCGTTACTGTCCTAAACTTGATTGCCACTTGCTAAGATAGATTTAATGCATCAACCCCGTTCATCAGCAGAAATAGGAAATAGTCAACACTAGGCCTGAGCACACCAATGTCGGTGCAGTCTTGTGAGATGATGACCTGTTTTCTTGGGGAATGTTTGAATTACCTGTTTCATCTTCCATCTGCCTAAATTTTGTTTTTCATAGCATTTCATAAAGATTAAAGCAAAATACTAATTCACACACTTTTTTTATTACCAAGAAAACTACAATTTTACTGCTGTGACCATTGATCAGAATAAACCAAATATTTTTTCCTGTTATGAAGGATGAATAAAGTGGTACCTCGGGTTAAGAACTTAATTCCTTCTGGAGGTCTGTTCTTAACCTGAAACTGTTCTTAACCTGAAGCACCACTAATGGGGCCTCCCGCTGCCGCCGCACGATTTCTGTTCTCATCCTGAAGCAAAGTTCTTAACCCGAGGTAATATTTCTGGGTTAGAGGAGTCTGTAACCTGAAGCGTGTGTAACCTAAAGCATATGTAACCCGAGGTACCACTGTATTTGAGTCGCTTTTAAGTGCAATATGTAGTATGATTCCTAAATTAACAACACTCTGGGTTGATTTTGTTTATTTGTTTGCAAGGTGATCAGATGCAAAGGAAAACAAGGCTCTAGTACCTTTAATACCTGGGTAGGTAGATGATGGAATTTTGGTAGTTCAATGGAATCTGTTCCTAGGCAAGTATGTATAAAATGGCAGCTAAATATAAGTGAGGCATTGAAATATCTTTCGAGTGAGGAAAGGTTATAGATTAGAGCTTTTCAGGAAAGTATAGAAAAAGATACTTAATTTGATCTGGCTCAGCAGGAACCCCCCCCCCCTTTATTTATAGATTGTGGACCTATTTTGGACTTTTTATTTCACCTGTGTCCTGGTGTGGAAATAGGTAAGTTTTCTGCCTACAATGCCTCACAAGTCCAATCATTGTGGATAACCTGGTCTTGGTTGTCCATGCTGTGGTGACTTCCCCCCTAACTACTGCAATATGCTATATGTGGAATTGCCCTTGAAGACAGCCCAGTGACTGCAGCTATTGCAGAATGCGGGTTCTAGATTTATAATTGGGGCAGCCAGTTTATAATTTATTTAGGAGACCACTGTAAGAAGATGAAAACATTAGCAGGATTTTAATCTCACTTGTGAAATAACAAATACTACTGACAATATGGATAGACATAAAATATAGATTATGAAATAATACGCACTTGAAAATGTTGACAATAGGACCCACAGAGGGGATGGAGGGAAATCCCGAGATTCAGAGTTATCTCATTACATGGATGTGTATTTGGTATGGTTATAAATTCATATTTATAAAATCAAATAAAAATGATGTTGAAAAAGCATATATAATTGGGGCAGCATGATAGGACCATGTGTCGCTGATCCTTAGAGCACTGTACTAGCTGCCAGTGAGATAGAGTTCAAGGTATTAGTACGAAAATACAAGCTTGGGATCCAAATACCTAAAACACCACCTTCCCGAGTATCAACCATCTTCAGACTGCAGGACTGAAAGCTGAAGTGAAAGATGGTGACTAGACTGAGCGAGGCAGCCCTATTGTTGATCATCGTCATCATTTAGCCAATCACTGATAGGTTATTCCCAGGTGTTTGTAGATGACACCCAATCCCTATATGTGTTGTATCTAAAATGAAAGAGGCTGCTGAGTTGTTAGACAGATACCTGAAAGTGGTAGTGGGCTGGATCAATGCATTGATTATGAATCCTGAAAAGACCTTTGTTTTGTGTTCCATATTCTAGTCCAGGAGATGGAAAGGCAGCCTGTTTTCGATGCAAGTTGCACCAGCCTGGGGGTCCTGTTGTCAATGATGCTGTTATTTGCAAAAGCACTAATCTTGCTCTGAGTTATATCTGAAATACTTTATGGGACTGAAGACTTTGCATCAAATGATATTACATATAAGTGAGGAGAGGGCAGAACCTGGTCTATTCTGAAGCAACAGAATGAAGCAAGGCATATGATTACTGCTGTTGTTTTAAAAATGTATATTTATTTATTTATAGGATAATGCCTTTTCTTGAACTAAAATGTAATGTTTTCAGAATTACTGAGCATAAAGCCCAATTTAAAAATAATCCTGTTCAGTGATTTTTCACAACTGCTCAGCAGTCATGACAATGACATGTTCAAATTTTAATTGCTGTAAGAAGTTGGAGCTACTTATTACCAGTATCATAAGCCTTTACCTTTCATCAGAAAAAGCAGAGCTTATTGCAGTTAGAATTGATGCTGAGATGCAGCAGGTCTTATGCACAAGGTGTTGAGAAAGCAAAGGAATTCACTGTTGCCACCATTATAAAGAGGAGGAGGAGGAGAACCCGCTGTGCAAAACCAGCTAAAATTTAACCAAAATTGTTTAGTTAAAAGATAATGCTGGAAAGCACACAAATAATAAAAATTAGCGAATGCAAAGGACCGGAGCTCCTTCTCAAGTTACATTTCTGCATTTCTTTTCTTTCTTTTTTTCTTGTTGACAATACACAGGTGCCTATTAGGGGAAATGCCACATGGAAAGCGTCTTCAGATAATCATGCAAGCATCCCATTCCTTTCATGCGCTGTTTTAACAGTGTTTGCATGCACATTTTGAGACAGCTGTGTTTCACATCAAGCTGTATGTCACAGAGAAGGGGAAACATGATTACATCTGTGCATGTTCCTTCACATTAAGGATCTGAAAAAAACAACAACCCAGGACTTGGGTGTTCCACATTTTTTTGTCTCCCCATTTCTCTGAGGTTGAAATCACATTTGTCAGCAATTCACCAGAGAAACACATATTCATACCTATATATGTGCTAAGATGAAGCTCACATGGAGCAAACTCAAAGCATAGAGGTTAGTTGCATGCTCATTCTGAGAAGCAAACAACCAATAATTGCACTTCAACTGGAATGTTGACCAGTAGCAAAGGATTTAGTTGTACCCAACCTACCAGATAATACAGCTCTATTTTTTTCTACTTATTTCATACTAGATACATCAGACAGCGTAAGAATATGGATGTCAATAATCTAAGTCAGTTAGAAATGTCATGCCACACACATTATTTCTGTGAATACTGGTAACAATACTTGTTGAGAGATTATCATTCATTGTAATCAGTCACTGGATCATTTAATGAGCTTCTTGTCTTGCATTTTATCATATTATAGAGTCACTTCTTTGTCAGTGACCCACTGTGTTCCCTGATCAGATCAGGGAACAATGTCTCCTTGGTGATACTTTCTATACAATAAGTCAAAAGAACAAAATAAGAATGGGATAAATTCTTGTTGGGACCTTCTGGCTTCATACCTTTCTTCCAGATTCTGGAAAGATCATATATGAAGCAAATCAAGGTGTTGGAGGCCATGAAGGAGCAAAAGTAATTTCAGTTCTTTTCTCAACTAAACCTGCATGAATAAGTTGGGGAGGGGGTGTTCAAGAATTGAGAGAAAACAAAAAGGATTCAAAAACAATTACTTTTATTAAAAAACCTAATAGTGATAAATATAATATCATCGGAAGCAAACTCCTTACTTTGTTGCACTTTCGTCTTTTGCTAATCATATGCTACAACCCAAATCTAAAGAACCACCGAAAAGGGAGAGATAGAAGGGAATATTTTTGTAACAACTCAGCAGAAATTAATTGCTGTAGCAGCTTAAGAAGAACTAAAGCCCTCTTTTCTTGTGCTTTCAAGTTCAACCCTTTTTGCCTGAGGAAATCTCCTGGCTCACGGGTTTGATGTCAATCCTTGATTGTGTTTTGATGTTTCTGCAGATCTACGATTGAGTTCAATTCTCAGCAGCCAAAACAGACATTTGTCATCTCGTATGCATCAGATTTCCTGTGGCATACTGCCCACTTAATCATGCAGACAAGGGGAGCCCTGGCAAAGCGGGGGGGGGGGGCGTTGCTGATAGCAAGCCACTGTGACCTAGCAAGCATGGTGTCACATGCAATTACTATTATTTATAAGGATCACTCAAGGCATGCTGGTGTTGCTGCACACCAGTTTGACTGCACTGGAGTGTTTAAGTAAATATTTGCATGCAACAAGGAGCCGTGTGGAGTGTTTTGTCTATGGCCACAGCCCCCATGCCATGAAATATTCAGCACATGAAATGTCTCCAGTGATGCAGAGTGGTGGGTTTTCGCTCTGATTTGATTAGCAGTGATGATTCTTTCATGAGGTGTGACTGTCCTCCCAGATTAGCATCAGCCCAGTTTCTCTGCAGTAGTCACGGAAGGATGGAGCTGAGAGAAGAGCAGCCAATGACTGCATTTTTAAACTTCTGACTTCTCACACTTCTTCCTTCTGATTTATAGGCTTTTTTTCTCTTACCCAAGATAGCCCAGATTCAGACAGAGATCAGAAAATTATAATCAACAGAGAAGTCTCTACGTAAACTCCAAATGTCTAGGAAAGTTGAATGGAAAGGTTCTACCCACCTCTCCCCCAAAAAATAACATCTCAGCTATCAAAAATGAGATGTATGATTGATGTACATAGCCAGAGGCACATAAATGTAAATGTGCTTAGGAAAGAGTGCAGAATAGCTGACAAAATCTTTATGAAAGCAGAGCGACTGACTGCCAAAGGCTGAGCATCTTCCTTCTTCTTAAACAGAACATCTCACTGCAAGTGAGAACTAACACCACAGGTATCCTACTTTTCAATAGATATCATTGTGGTAGCAGAACAAGGTGTAGACCATCTTTCTCTACTGTCAGGAAATGCTGAAAAAAGTGGACTACCTGATTCTGTCTTTATAAATAGATCACATCACAGCGGAACTGTTTGGTGCATGCTCAATTGTCTTCTAACCATTTAAACATCACTACACTATAACTGGCCTGCTCTGGTCCATGGGGTCACGAAGAGTCGGACACGACTAAACAACAACACTATAACTGGCATAGGACTTTTAAAAAAAATCTCTGTGTTTAAGCCTTGGTTGTAAAATGCCTTATACTGACCTTAACAGAGGGACTATTCTTGGAGGATAGTCCAAGAATACAGGGCTTCATGCTACATTGCATTTGGACTGCACTGAAGACAAGGACTGGTTGAAGGAGTTGAAGATGGCTTCAGGTCCTTTGGTGAATATGAGCAAGACAAAAGGCTACTGGGTGTAGACCTAGGTTATTAAGGGCAAAAGGATTAAGTGTAATATGTAGCAGGGTCCTGTTTATTTTTAATTGAAATTCTTAATGATTTAAATTCCTAAATATGGACCAACTGGACATTTTCTGAAGAATTACCAGTACTCCTCATTCCAGGCGTAGTACATGGCAGATTCCTGTCAAAAAAACACAGGACACCTGTGAATTAGACACTTCATTAACCACAAACTAACTATCATTAACCACAAACTAACAACCTGGTGCTATGTGTGTTCAGTCGGAAGTAAATCCTACTGAGTTCAATGGAGCTTACTTCCTATTAAATGTAAAGAAGATTGCAACCTTGTTAATTGAACTATATTCTTACACCAAAGTGTACTTTTCAACACACATATATAAATGTTCACTGAATGCCACTTCATTACTAAGCAAAATGAAAGCCATAAACTGAACCTATACCTCTGGAATTTCAAAACAGCATGGGAAATTTTGGAAAAACCGAAAATTTTCCCATATTTAAATTTTTGAACATTTTCAGAACTCAAATATAAACTTCAGCCTAAGAACAGGATAGCACAGCTTCAAAAACTGACCAATTCAGAATGAGACATGTTTATTGGAACTAAAAGTTATTTCATCAGAGTACTGTGTATATATTATATCACATTGACTTTTATTTCATCTTAAAGCATTTTTTTAATCTGATGTTATTTTCACTATAATACCTGATTGTTTTTATTTCAAGTTTATTTTACTTTGTCATCATTTTCATTTCCTTTTCGATTCATTGTGTTACAGCTTCCTTGGCTGTCTGAACTAATTGTAAAAAATGTTAACCTTTAAATTTAAATAAAAATAAATAAACAATGAGACAACAGACACCTCTTAAATCTTCTTGGTTAACTTTTAAGCAATAATGCTAAGTTGGAACACGAACATGCCATACTTGATACTTATATACACTGGTCAGGCTGCATCTGGGGTACTGTATCCAATTTGGACATTATATGTTAAGAAGGATGTTGACACACTGGAGCCCAGTCAGAGAATTTCACTCAGAATGTTGAGGAGTCTCAAAACCAAGTTCTTTGAGCAACAGTTGAAAGTGATGTGCTTGTTTAACCTTGAGAAGAGAAGCTTAAGGGACACATGATGGCTATATCAAAGGGCTGTCAACTGTATTATGTCTTCTGCAAGATAGAGTAGCCTTAATATCATTACTATCAAGATTTTATATTTATTTATACCCCACCTTTTTCTCAAAACAGCTTACAGATAAAAACAACAACTGCTAAAAGCATATAAAAATCTATGATTAAACTACATTAAACATTGTTAGAATTAAAACTCTCTCATTCATCTGTTTAAAACTTCTTCTTCTTTGGCGATTACTTGTAGCCGAGTAAGATTGTCTTCCATAAACACGGTTTTAACAATGAGTCCGTAAAAAGGGAGGCAGATTATGTTTAGGGCACCTTTTCTAGCCCCTCCCCCTTTTCAGGGTGAGCAGAGTGGCTCCTAAAAAGGGCTGCTCAGAACAGAGCCCTACTGCGAATACTGTGCATTGATCAGCGTTTAAAACATACCAATAATTACAATAAAAACTGGATGGCACCAGCCCTTTAATTAAAAGCATTCCATTCCAAAAAGCCTGTTGGAACAAGTAAGTCTTCACTTGCTGGGGGAAGGACAGCTTCTCCATGGAAGGAGTTCCAAATATGGGGGCAGACACCAAGAAGGCCCTTTCCCACATCTCTACCAAGTGTGATTTAATCTTTGCTGCTCCGGAGGATAAGACCAAAATCAACATACAGACATTCTAGGGAATTTCAGGTAAACATTGGAAGAAACTTCCTAATCGTAAGGATTGATTGACAGTGCCTCCGGAAGTGGTGGTCTCTCCTTCACTGGAAGTATTTAAGCAGAGGCTGACCCCTTCCAAATAACAATTTTATTATTCTGTTTAAGCATAGGTTGGCATGCTGCAGTTGCATCCTGAACTGAATATGTCTCACTAAGCAGGGGGTTGGGCTTAATGATTTTCAAGTTCTCTTCCCAATCTAACATTCTATTATTCTACAGCAGGTGTATTTTAAATCTGTGACCTTCCATATATTGTTGAACCACAGCTCCCAGCAGCCCAAGGTAATATGGCCAATGGTCTGAGATGATGGGAGTTGAAGTACAAAAAAACATAAGAAGGGCCACGTGCTCCTCATGGCTGTTCTACAGTCCATAAATCCATAAATCTAGGGGGCATAAATTGCCCTGAGCTGGGAATTTTTACTGAGACATAATGTAGTGTAAAATTGTCCTGTCATATCAAACAGATATAATCTAACCTAACATTTGCAGGGAAGCAGATTGAAATTAATATAAACAGGTTTGTTTATGTATTTACTTAAACTTCTTTCCCTAACCCAGGTCTCAGGGCAAATTGCAATATAAACTTCTTTCATTTTATCCTCACAACAGCCCTGTGAGATCAATAAGTCTGTAAGACAGTAACTTGCAGAAGCCCCCAAGTAAGCTTTATGGCTTAGCAGGGATTTTATCCAAAATCTTGTGATAATGCCACCAGACTTTATTTTTAATAAAGTATGCATAAAGGTGACGACTGTAGTCAAAACAAGCAATAGTCCAATATAGCCAACAGTATTATAGATTTGAAAATGGAAGTATTAACATTTAACTCATTTAATTAAACTCTACATGAAAAGAACCTGCAACTCCTGGTAATAAATCCCCCCCCCCTCCGGCCAATGAAATTCTGGCCTGGTTCACACAACTTTCTTAGCCAAACCATGGCCTATCATATGGGCACAAGGATATGGGCTCCTGAAAAGGACATACATGCTTCACTCTTCCTTGATTTGCTGCTGTGCCATACTGACTTATTCCATAGTTTCACTTAGCATGTTATCCAAAGCCAGGCTCATGGCTCATCTCTCTCCAGACCGGCTTAATTTTATGGGTTACAGGTGGTGGTTTGCCTAGGAGAACTAAACTGGGTTCAGACAACGTGCTTATCTAAATTATGGCTTAGCTCGCAGCAACACAGCAGCAAAAGACTAGAGAGAAGTGAAGTGTCTGTGATCTCCTCTCTTAGAGTCTGAGTGTTTGACTTAACGTGGCATGTGAACCAGGACACAGTCGATATTGAAGTGTACATTGAAATATTTAGCCGAAGTTAAGCACTTTTTAGTCCTTTTGATTTCAGCAGGAGAAAAAGTAATGCACATACTTAACTTTCCCTTTGTGATTGATGGTTCCTAAACATGCTTAAGTTTACCTGGATCACCCTTCGTATTCTTAATACTGAAATGCATTTAGGAAAATTATATGGCAGAAGTTGTAATACTGCTCTAAATGTTGCCCTCAATTATCTTTCAGAAACAAAAATATATGAAACTGAGTCTGCAATCCTAGTATATTTTCCTACATCCCACTGTACACAGTTGGACTTACTTCTAAATAACCATGCACAAGCCTGCACTATAAAACTTGCATTATTTTCTCTTTCTTTCTGATGTGACAGCCATTTTGTATTATGCCACACGCCCACAGCACCTGTACTGCCAGTTCTCCATTTACACCGCAATCCTGGCTGACTGTGCGCTTTACTTTCAAAGGACCAGCTGCACCTAGTAATTTTCCATACAACAAAAGGCAATCCCTATTCACCAGGCCCTATAAATCCTTAGCTTTGGAGCCTTCTCATCAGTGTGAGCAACTAGTCTCTTCTGTGTGGGCGTTGATGGTCTCGGTTTCTACTTCCTCTTTTTTTATCTCTTTGTTGCCAGGTTTTGAGTTTTGACTAGATACCTGCATCTGGTTTCTTTGATTGATGCTTGGAAGTTGAACCCTATCTGTTTTGGACGACTTGGACTGACAGCCAACTCTTCCCCTTTCCTGGAGCCCGACTGTCTGGAGACTGCTGAGACCTGACAGAGTGCCGATACAAGTTCAGCAAGGGAATTCCTTCCATTGAACAGAGTGGATCACCATCCACTGCTGTGCATAAATGTCTATGAAGGTAGCGTAAAAGATCAGTACTCAAAATATAATAAACTATATCTGTTTGATGCACAATACATCAAATGCACATGATCAAAGCCTGTGTTCAATTATGCTCCGGTGTATGTGTGTATATTCTAATCTAACAGTGGATAAACCATTCTGGACTCTTGGATCATCTTTTGTTGTGGATTCCATTCAACAATTTTAGATATATAATATGCTGCTATATTTACAATTCCAGAAGAGAGAGATTGCATAAAACATTGTTTTTGAGGGATTTCTACAACTAATTCATTGCCACAATAAAGGAAGAACATTTTTGAAAATGGGAGAAAACAAGTCATCTTTCATGTTAAGAGTTTGATAGAAATACACCCATATTCTTTTTAAATAGATTTTGCCAAAACAAGACCAGTTAAACCACTAAGGTACACGTTATTAGAATGGATCCAATTACTAATCATGGAGAGAATATGTCTCAAGGGATAATATTCTGAGTGTTCAATGAACCATACAGAGGTTTTAATGTGGAGTTTTGTTTTGTTTCTGTAAGTAATCCCATTAGTGTCAATGATTCTTCATAGGCACTTAAACATGCACTTAATTTTCAGGCAGATACAGAATATTTAGTGTTGGATCATCTAGTTTAATTTGCATACAGGTTTGAAAAGTCTGAGATTGCTCTAAAGTATTTTGCAAAATGTGCCACTGTGTTTGTGCTTTGAAATGCTTTTCAGGTGTCTTCGTTCATTAAGACAAAACATGCCTAATGATAAAAACCAGGATATTGGAATTTTAAAACAACACAGATACTGCTCTGTTCAGGGAAAGAGCTTCTGTTCACTGAATGAGAGTTCTTTCCTAGGATAAAGCCTTTTGCAAGTGCCAGGAAGGATCCCTAGATCAGTAGCAGAATATCTGCTTTGCAGGCAAAAGGGCCTAGGTTCATTCCCCAGCATTTTCTGGCAAGGTTGGAAACGTCTTTTGTCTGAAACTCAGTGGAGATGCCGCCAGTTAGTGTAGACAATATGCAGCTTGATGGACAAAATGGGTCTCACCTTCGGATAATGATGCCTATTATGTAACCAATGCATGGAAGCTCCTTTAGATCAGAGAGTGAAAACTTAGGATCTATGAATCCAGTTACAGATAGGTAGCCGTGTTGGTCTGCCATAGTCAAAATACACTGAAGTGTGTATCTGAAGAAGTGTGCATGCACACGAAAGCTCATACCAAGAACTAACTTAGTTGGTCTTTAAGGTGCTACTGGAAGGAATTTTTTTATTAGGATCTATGAAGTTTAGGAAAATGTTATAACATTAATTATTAATTGCAGAAAAAAAACCTAATGGGAAACATACCGCTGACTAATCTATACCTGAATGTCTCCACTTCCATCGTTCAACCCGGACACTGAGGTTCAGCTCCAAGGACCTTCTAGAGGTTCCCTCACTGTGAGAAGTGAAGCTACAGGAAACCAGGCAGAGGGTCTCATTGGCAGTAGTGCCCTCACTGTGGAATGCCCTCCTATTAGATGTCAAGGAAACAAACAACTATTTGACTTTTAGAAGACAACTGAACGCAGCCCTGTATTGGGAAGTTTTTAATGTTCAATGTTTTATTATGCTTTTATATGAGTTGAAAGCTGCCCAGAATAGCTGGGGCAACCCAGCCAGATGGGTGGGATAATAGTAGTAGTAGCAGCAATAGTAAGGAGGAGAAGAAGAAGAAGATCTTAGATTTGATAACAAGGCAACTTTTCAAACATTGCTCCAAAGGATTTTTTAAATTCTTTCTTTTAAGAAGACTTAACGGAAATATGACTTATAAAGTGCCTTTTAAAGTTGTTAAATTGGTTTCCAATTAGGTGAATGTTGAAAACACATAAATGGGTAAAAGCAGACACATAACTGTGAAAATTATGCAGAGAGAGCTGGAGGAGTGAAAAGTGTCTGAGATGTTTAAAACATTACAGAGACATTGTGAAATCTGGTTTTCAAAACGATAGTACATTAAAAAGAAGTTGGTTATATTCTTTAAGGGGCTGTTTTCTGTATCTCCATTCCATAGTTTTGCTCTAAATATTATTATTTTTTGTGGGATGGGAGATTCTTAGAAAACTTTAACAAAAACCAACCTAAAGCAGACTTTCATTCAGTGCTGATTTCATACCCAGTTATGCCTAATTACTATAAATAATAAAATTCAGCCTGTAAATCCTTACAGAGTTTTCAAGCATAATAACCAAGAATACCACTGATATTAAAGAACAGTTGAAGTACAGAATTAAGGGCATGGATAAATTGGCTCTTAAGAATGTACTAGTTGGCTAATAGAATAACGAGGATGGATCATACGATGTCACACCAGACCAGCAATGGGCACACTCCAGTCCACAAGTCTGATTAGGCCCTCCAAGCCTCTCCTTTTGGCCAGTGGAGCCATTTTTAGAAGCCTGTCAACTGACGTCATATGACATCAATTGCTTTTTCTTCACTGTGTACTTTGTGTGACCTTGCATGTGTTTCCTAGGTATTTGTGTCTTAGAATCATAGAATTGTAGAGTTGGAATGAACTGTGAGGATCATCTAGTCCAACCTCCTGCAATGGAGTACAGTGGTACCTCGGTTTTCGAACCCAATCCATTTCGGAAGACCATTTGAATTCTGAAACATTTGAAAACTGAGGTGCAAAGGGCAGCCTGCAAATTCAATAGAGAAAATTGGGGGGGGGAGGGACTCAGCGGAAGCCGTTCGACTTCTGAGGCACGTTCAAAATTGGAAGCATTTATTTCTGGGTTTTTGGCATTCGAAAACAGAAACGTTAGACTCTGAGATGTTCGAAAACTGGGGTACCACTGTAATATGCAGCTGTCCTGTACAGGGATTGAACCTGTGACCTTGGCTTCATCAGCACCATGCTCTAACCGAGAGAGCTATCCAAGCTGGACTGTGTGATCCATGCCCAAAACAATTTAGTCCAAAGACCCAAAGCATATTTGAGTATGATGCCCTTAGGAAGTGCTTTTTCTTTAGGTAGCACTGAGGAGCAGTTGAAGTTGTGACCAGATAATGCTAGGGAGAAAATAAAAAACAGACAAATGATGAAATATTCATCAAGGAGTTGTGGGAAACAGAAACTCATAAAAGGATAGAACAACTTGGGCCTAAATAACATTGTGAGGAAGTTTCCATTCCAAATTTTACCCAACCCCTTAATGGAAAATACTTTGGAATATATATATATATATATATATATATGCAGGGTTTGGTGTTTTCGGGTATCTTCCCGTGTAAGAGTTGGGGTGTCTAGGCGACGTTTCGACGAGGTCTCACTCGTCATCTTCAGGCTGGTGCTTTCGGCTTCTTGTTACTAGAACAGAGCAGGATCTCAGTGTTTGAGTTCCTATAAATACTGTTGAGGGGGTGTGGTGTATAGCCTCCAACGTTCTGGGCAGAGAGGAAGTTCCCAGGTTATTGTGCCTTTTCTTCTTTTGTTCATTAATTACTTGAGGGATATCTTGAGTGATTTCTTGAGTGATATTCTGAGTACCACTTAGGAGGGTCATTAGGTGTGGATTAGTTGCTAAAGCTTTCGTGTCTTGACCTCTTGAGCTTGTGAAGAGTTTTTCTGAGTTTTTCTGAGAAGAGTTTTTCTGAGAAGATGGCTGTACTGCACTTAGTTGTGCTCTGGCTTGGCTTCGTGTATAGGGGCGAGCTGTGGTTTTGTGCCCTGTGCCAGCCAGATCTGTGTAGGGATTGCAGGGGGGTGTTAATCGCCAACGGATACCAGCAAAACAGGGTTACGAAGCTAATCCAAAAAGAAACACCCCCCAAAAACCAAGACACAGAAGAAAACAATGGCATGGCCCTCCTTCCTTATATCAAGGTCACCACAGATAAAATTAGCAAAATCCTCCATAAACACAATATCAAAACAGCCTTTTGCACCAACCAAAAAATAGCCAATATCCTCAGAAACCCAAAAGATAAAATCCAGTTAGAAAACCAAGGGGTCTATGAAATACCCTGCAAAGTCTGCCCAGCCACGTACATTGGACAAACAAACAGACGAATAAATGCACGTATCGCAGAACACAAGAATGCCGTCAAAAAAGAAGAAAAAACTTCCTCTCTTTACCAACACATGAAAGAAACAGGACACGAAATTAATTTTGCAGATTCCAAATTGCTCTTTAACATGGAACATCACCACAAGAGAATAATCATGGAAGCCATCGAGATAGAGAAACACCCTCACAACATGAACAAGCGTGACGACACGTCCCGCCTGCCAGACATCTGGAAATTAGCCCTCCCCACAAAAACCGACACCAGAACCAGAGGCACACAGAACGCCATCTCCAATCAACCACACCAGACCCAAACCCAGACCCTCTCCACAGATAAATTACAGACACCATCCAGTAGCCAAACCATAGTGGCACCTCCGGATGCTGCACCCCCCTGCAATCCCTACACAGATCTGGCTGGCACAGGGCACAAAACCACAGCTCGCCCCTATACACGAAGCCAAGCCAGAGCACAACTAAGTGCAGTACAGCCATCTTCTCAGAAAAACTCTTCTCAGAAAAACTCAGAAAAACTCTTCACAAGCTCAAGAGGTCAAGACACGAAAGCTTTAGCAACTAATCCACACCTAATGACCCTCCTAAGTGGTACTCAGAATATCACTCAAGAAATCACTCAAGATATCCCTCAAGTAATTAATGAACAAAAGAAGAAAAGGCACAATAACCTGGGAACTTCCTCTCTGCCCAGAACGTTGGAGGCTATACACCACACCCCCTCAACAGTATTTATAGGAACTCAAACACTGAGATCCTGCTCTGTTCTAGTAACAAGAAGCCGAAAGCACCAGCCTGAAGATGACGAGTGAGACCTCGTCGAAACGTCGCCTAGACACCCCAACTCTTACACGGGAAGATACCCGAAAACACCAAAACCTGCATTCCTGTACCCGTGAAAATCTACGAAAGCATATATATATATATATATATATATGCAGGTTTTGGTGTCTTCGGGTGTCTTCCCGTGTAAGAGTTGGGGTGTCTAGGCGACGTTTCGACGAGGTCTCACTCGTCATCTTCAGGCTGGTGCTTTCGGCTTCTTGTTACTGGAACAGAGCAGGATCTCAGTGTTTGAGTTCCTATAAATACTGTTGAGGGGGTGTGGTGTATAGCCTCCAACGTTCTGGGCAGAGAGGAAGTTTCCAGGTTAGTGTGCCTTTTCTTCTTTTGTTCATTAATTACTTGAGGGATATCTTGAGTGATTTCTTGAGTGATATTCTGAGTACCACTTAGGAGGGTCATTAGGTGTGGATTAGTTGCTAAAGCTTTCGTGTCTTGACCTCTTGAGCTTGTGAAGAGTTTTTTCTGAGAAGATGGCTGTACTGCACTTAGTTGTGCTCTGGCTTGGCTTCGTGTATAGGGGCGAGCTGTGGTTTTGTGCCCTGTGCCAGCCAGATCTGTGTAGGGATTGCAGGGGGGTGCAGCATCCGGAGGTGCCACTATGGTTTGGCTACTGGATGGTGTCTGTAATTTATCTGTGGAGAGGGTCTGGGTTTGGGTCTGGTGTGGTTGATTGGAGATGGCGTTCTGTGTGCCTCTGGTTCTGGTGTCGGTTTTTGTGGGGAGGGCTAATTTCCAGATGTCTGGCACGTCCCGCCATCTCCAATCAACCACACCAGACCCAAACCCAGACCCTCTCCACAGATAAATTACAGACACCATCCAGTAGCCAAACCATAGTGGCACCTCCGGATGCTGCACCCCCCTGCAATCCCTACACAGATCTGGCTGGCACAGGGCACAAAACCACAGCTCGCCCCTATACACGAAGCCAAGCCAGAGCACAACTAAGTGCAGTACAGCCATCTTCTCAGAAAAAACTCTTCACAAGCTCAAGAGGTCAAGACACGAAAGCTTTAGCAACTAATCCACACCTAATGACCCTCCTAAGTGGTACTCAGAATATCACTCAAGAAATCACTCAAGATATCCCTCAAGTAATTAATGAACAAAAGAAGAAAAGGCACACTAACCTGGAAACTTCCTCTCTGCCCAGAACGTTGGAGGCTATACACCACACCCCCTCAACAGTATTTATAGGAACTCAAACACTGAGATCCTGCTCTGTTCCAGTAACAAGAAGCCGAAAGCACCAGCCTGAAGATGACGAGTGAGACCTCGTCGAAACGTCGCCTAGACACCCCAACTCTTACACGGGAAGACACCCGAAGACACCAAAACCTGCATTCCTGTACCCGTGAAAATCTACGAAAGCATATATATATATATATATATATATATATATATATATATATATATATATATATATATAAAATTATCAGGCTGCACACAATTTACATATTTCCATGGCAGTTAACAGTAATTTTTCCCTCATCAGTATTCAGCAGTGGCCCATCGCAAGAAGAAAAAAAACAACAAAAACCATAGAAACATGAGAAGGAATGGAGATAAAAGGAAACCGCTGAACAGGAAAAATATGTCACATCTTAATTGAGCTGAGAATAAGGCAAAAAAAAAAAAAATATTATATGGCCTGCAGCTATGGAAACGTATTTCCAACAAACTAGTGCATGTGAAGTAAGCAGAGAGTTGCCCTCCCCAACATGTGTTCAGTCTGAGAGATTCTACCAAAGTAAGTCATTAAACAGCAGAGTACACACAGCAGAATACATACTATATGCCAAATTGAGCTGAGCTGAATAATTTGCACCAACTCTCCCTTGGTTTTTTCTGGTTTGCAAAAGAAAAAGAAAAAGCCTACATTCTGCTCATTGAAAAAATCCATCCCAGTTCACAGCAGGCTATACTTAAACAAGTTTTTTGAACATGCTTAGGCCTGTTTGATACAGCACTTAGGCTGTGAGTAAAACCCTTCTCTATCAGAACCATTGAGGACTGCAAGATGAGACCAGCAGTCTCATTCCATCCCTATGTGGTACTAGAAGGAGAAGGGGATTTCCTGCCCTCGCTTTTCAGTGATGGTTGGAGATCCCAAAGCCAGCCCCATGCAAGTGCTGAGTGGACAGTCACCCCTGGAGTCGCAAGCAGCCTGTGTTCTTATTAGGGCAACCCCATCAGCCAACACTTGCCCCCCTTCAATTGCCTTGTGTCCTCCATGACCAAACCATGCCTTCAAATGGTTTTGCTTAGTTAGCTAGATAATTCACCGCTGCATAAATTTACTATGCGTGACAGCCCATTCACACGTAGCTTGAGGATCTCAGCAGGGGGCCTGCCCAAGCAATCAAGCCCAATGTCTCTGATGTGACTCCATACAGGGGTTATCAAGCCACGGACATTTCACTATGCCTTTAATTGTGAGGTCCTAGAAAGGCACTAGGAAGAACTGTGTCCACCTGGTATGAAATTTTCAAACAGAGCTGGATCCTATTGCTGTCTGCTAGTCAAGATAACTACAGTATATACTATCTCCCAATAGTATACCATTCCTCTGAATACCACTTTTGAAGAACAGTAGAAGTGGGCTATTATTGGTCCTGCTCATGGTCTTCCCATAGGCATCTGGTAAACCATTATGGGAAATAGAGTGTTGTTTGGTCTCTGATCCAGAAAAGCTCTTCTTATGTTAACTTCTCAAAAAGTGGTATGTCCTGGGTTATTTTGGGAAACATTCCAACCAGTCAGATGTACATAGGTCTTCTGTCCTACTCTGGTTGAGTAATGAGTTCTACTATATCATGGACATATTTGGTCCCCACCCTCTCAGTTTTTCTTCCTCTGCAGAGATTTCCAGGCTTTAGGAGTCATGCAGAACAAGTTTAGACATGCAAGAGTTCAGTGGGTAGTAGGATTATAGGTTTGATGTTTAATACTAGTTTTGTTTTCCAAAGAAATTCTAAGTATTATAGAAAACATGAGCTGAGAACTTGACCATTCCCTTAAAAGACTTTCATTCTTTAAGGTAGGACTGCCATGTGTCCGGATTTTCCTGGACATTACAGGGATTTCAAAGGCAGAATAAAAAAAAAAAGCTCAACAACTTTTGAGGTGTCCAGGTTTTTACTTTTTGAAATATGGCAACCCTATTTAAGGAATATATCCACGTTCTCACCACTATGTTAAACATCTCTTTAATACTTGGCAAAATGCCCCCTGCTTTTTAATGTATGCCTTTGCAGTGAGCAAAACAAACAAAACAAGGAAGGTGGCTGAATTAATGATTCATATTTGCAAAACCTCCTTTTGGCACATCAAACCATAGGGGGAAAGGTACAGGTGAATCCCAGAGGATATCCATACAAACAGTTTTGAAAGCTTCAAGAAGATACAATGACTTTAGATAAGCTCTTCAGCTTGTGATTTGATAAACATCTTTTCTTTCTCAAAGCAACTGTGTTAGACATATGGATTTTACAAAAGCTCTCACAGCAGCCTACACAGTACTTGCTAGAACTCCAACTCATAAAATGTCACCTCTGTCCAGAAAATGCCACTCGTTCACAACACTAATCAGATAGTATTTCTCTCTCACCCACCTCACCAGTTTATTTATTATCTGTAGAGTTATGACTCCTGCAACTGCCAGCAATACTGCTAGCTGACATAAACAGAAAAGATACTGTTTTTTAAAAAATAAAAAAAAATAAAATCATGGTACATTTATACAGAAGAACTAAAACAAATTTTCTGATAGGCATTCACACCAACATTTTTCATTTTCAATTGAATTTCAATTTCAATTTTTTGGAATTTGGAAATCTCATTTTTATATCTTTTGAATTTCCATATTCGTGTTTTACTTATAACGTCACTGTTATTGAGGAGTACATGCACACTATGTAACACAGAAAGAGAGACATTTTGCTGCCTGAGGCAGAAAAGTAAATGGTGCCCCCTTGCCACCAATCCCATCAAGTCAATGTAAAATTAGTTTGGCCCCGAGGCAGAAAATCCCACCAAGCACAAATTGTAGAAGTAGAAAATACCAGGAGAAATTAAAGAATTAACCACTTGCTTTCCTTTCATGGCACCCCAAATTAACTGCCTGACACCTCACTCTGTCTAATCCTAGGCAGTCATAGTCTGGGAGAAGTGAAGGAGACATGTAGGAGAATAAATAATTTGTTTTGTGGGTGCTAGTTGAAAGAGAATTTCACACCAAGAGTTGGTGGTACCACTAAGCAGATCAGTGGTGCACTGAACATAGAATGCCCTTCTAGTGAGGTTCACCTGACGCCCTTTCTATAATCGTTCAGGCACTATGAGATTACTTCTTGTTCTTCCAGTCCTGTTAATTACAGTGGTGTGTGGTTTTTTACTGGTACTGTTAGGTTTTTGCAGCAAATTATTATCAAATTATTATTCTTGGTTTTAATGTTGATTTTAGACTTTTAGCAGCTGCGTCCATACTAGGTTTTTTGTTTTGTTTTGTTTCTGTTTTGTGTGATTTGTAATTGGTTTAGCTGTTTAAACCTTGGGATTATATTTTGTAATTTGAAGGAGTCTATAAACTGCCTGGCGTGCTCTGGTCCATGGGGTCACGAAGAGTCGGATACGACTAAACGACTAAACAACAACATAAACTGCCCAGAGAACTAAGTTACTTGGGTGATATATAGATGCAATAAATAAAAAAACTGCTATTCTTTAATCTCTTTACAATTATAATTTGATCACCAAATCATTGCCCCGTTGTTCTGCAATTTGAAAGATATTTCTGTAACACACCATGCTGTTCAAATCAAACACTATCTGCCATTCTGGTAAATTCCCAGCAGAGACTAACGATAAAATAGTTGTAACCATAATCTTAGCACATACTGACCATGGTTCAGTAAGAGCTAATTTGCAGCTGCTCTTTTCCTATTTAATCATCATATGCATGACAGTGGTTTACTGTATTTCCATATTCTTCACATAAAATATCTGAACTTCAAGTCTCAGGGATAAAAGGTTAATGTACCACCAGTGAGCCTTCCAGTCCCCATATGGCTCAACAAATGGTGCCTTTTTATCCTGAAGTTTCTAATTTGACAAGAGACAGGTAGCTAATTTTGCATACAACTGCTCCAGCAGCTAAACATTTAAATGATAAGAATGAAAACCCTTAATCCATTCAGTATTCTCAAATTTGATGCCACTTGTATAGCTATTCTCTCTTTCTAATAGAGGTGGCAATGGATATCTGAAGTGTTCAAAACAGTGTTCAAGAAAAATGAGTGTTGCATTTTACATTTAAAGTGTTGCATCTTACATTTAAAAATGCTCTTTCACCTTCTCTTTGGCATTTGAAATAGGCCAGATATTCTTTCTAAATTAGTGATTCCTTGTAAGCTCATGAGGAACAATCATCTAAATATGAGGGTCAGTGCCCAAAGATTTTTGGGAAATTACCAAAACAATTCCTTTCTCTTGAATTTGTCTCTATCATAGGACAAACACCATCATTTCAGTAATAATCTTGAGATTTAAAAACATGCTGCTTAAGAATCCTTTGGAAGCTTTTGATTATTATTTTTTACTACTAGTATTATGTTATATTCTTATATCATATTCTCATAAACCTTCCATTAAAATATTTAAACTGTTTTTTACAAATGCAGTCAAAATAAAAATGATAAAATTCAAAAATTGTCCAGTCCAATAGACCAACTAAGTTTGTTCTGGTATAAGCTTTCGTGTGCATGCACGCTTCTTCAGATTTTACTCATGCAGTTCTGCTGGAATCACAATTAGACAAAAAAACAGGTGAACTTCCTTTGTGGGAGATTTCATATCTCCTGGTAAGCTGAGCAAACTTTCTCTCATCTGTGCTTTTGATGACGTGTGCTATTGTAGGCAAGGCTGTGTCTCTACTTAGTGTGGCTTACAGCATGTGCCTATCCTTTCCCCCCAATGTTTTTTAATGTGGGTCTGAATGGCAAGATCTAGGCTTTATGTACAAAGTATGTGTTCCTCCTGGTATTATTCACAGCCTGGGGTGGGGTGGGGAGTTCTTTCTTTCATTTTTCATTTTCTTTTTTGAGGGAAGGTTCTTTATATACCCACACAGCACATAGTTAAACTATTGAACTCACTCCCACAAGAGACAGTAATGGCCACTAGCTTGGATAACTTTAAAAGAGGATTGGAGAAATTCATGGAAGGCAAAGTTATCAGTGGCTACAAGTTATGCTCAGCCTAACTGATCAGAGGCAAGCAATGCTTCTGAATACCAGCTGCTGGAAACCGCAGGAGGAGACAGTGCTCTTGTTCTTGGGTCCTTCTTGAGGGTTTCCCACTGGCATCTGGTTGGCCACTGTGGGAACAAGATGCTGGACTAGATGGGCCATTGGCCTCATTCAGCAGACTCTTCTTATATTTCTTGTGTTCTTGTGTATGCTTATGTAATATAAATGTTGGTTTATGTTGTTTTGGTTTCAATGCACTGCAGCATTACTATATAATGATCTTTATATAAAGCAAGATTAATCAGTCTACTGAGTGGGTTGGGGTTTCCATGAGTTTCTTCATCTCCTTTAGGGTCCCTGTAACTACTGTTTAAATATTTTCAGACAGAAGATCAAAACTGATCTGTGGCCCATTCCCTAGACCAGGGGTGGCCAACTCCCAAGAGACTACGATCTACTCACAGAGCTAAAAACTGGCAGTGATCTTTTTTTAGGAAGGAGGAAGACCCTTTTTTTGGGGGGGGGGGTTCAGGAGGTTCAGGTCAAAGTTGTTGAGTTTTCAGGGAGGAAGTAAAATGTTGAGCTTTTTTGGGGGGGGAGCCAATAATCGACCAGTGATCTACCACAGACATCCAGTGATCTACCTGTTGGACATGCCTGCCCGAGACAATTGTTGTTGCAGTATGGTTTAGCAGTATACCAGGACCTATCTGACCTAATAATATGTTTAAGACTGGGGTAAAACGGTTTATTTCATTATTATTTTTCCTCAAGAGGTATTAACTGCAATCCAAAGAAGTGTTAAATATGCTAAAGTCAAGATTGGATTGTGGCCAATCTTTTTTATTACAACTCTGTTTTACTCTGCACTAATATGAAGGGATTCAATGACTTCCTCTCTTGCATAAAACACTTTATCATTTTGTCACCAAAGAGTACCTTAATCATGTGAGTACTTTATTTGCTTGTATTAATAATATCTGTTGACAATTTATCTTCTAAATTAAAAGAGTTTTTAAATTATTTTTTCCTGGGATATGCCAGATTGCTTTTGCATAATAGTTTTTTTTAATGGAACATGACATTAATCAATATAAGTTTCAGTAATTGTCTTTATCATAGCAGTGATAATAAAACTGATGCATTGTTTTCTGTCTCTTCACAGGATACAATACCTGTGTTCACAGCAGGATAGAGAGGTTTTTGCTCTGCTGTGCATATTGGCTTGTAACAAGTGCACCAATCACTTGACAACGTTGTGATTGACAGGAGCAAGTGGGAGGAGTCCACTTGGACTATTGTTATTGCACTGTATTGTATTGAGTATGTTTCATACTGCATTGCACTTACTGTAGTGAAACCCGTGACACAGAATTGCTGAGCTGGGATGATGACATCTTCCAGTCAATAAAGTTCTCACTTAGCTTCCTGATTCTCATAGCTCCCAGCTTTGCAGAGAGAATAGGACATTGTTAGTCTGGCTGGGATTAAATGCTCACCCGTTTTATTGTCAACAATCACTGTGTATGATCAGGTGGGAACTAAGAAGTCATCTTCTTAAATCATTTAAAGATGGCCTGATTATTGACCATTCATTCTGATTTGTTGGCAGAGAGATTATCTTATGCTTTCCAGTGCATTTTCCAATCACTAATTTCAAAAAAATCCAATTTTGGAGCGAAGGTGGTTTGTTACGCAAGAGCACCAAATCCACTTTCATTGTGCAACCTGAGTGCAATTGAATCCTACTGGAAAACAGCAACAGCCTAGAATCACCTAGAAGATGGGCAGGGCAGCTAACCCACAAGACGCCTAGAAGCTAGATGGCTGAAGGAAGAGTACCAGCTAGGCAACCTATATTCAAATAGGAGCCAAGGAAAATAAGTGCAGAGATAAGTGGTGATAAAGATCAGGAATTCAGTTTATCTCACTTATTCGTGCAGGCTCCTAGTTTAGATACTACCATTCTTTTTTGTGCATATCTTTAAGTCACCCAACCCCAAACTGAGATGGGGTTCTGCTTGTGAAGGCACTTCAGGAAACAGGAAGAGCTGCTCAGTCACTTTATTCTGAATGCAGAAACATTTCCCTCACCATCTGTTCAATTTAACTGTAAAGTGTGTGCACCTAGGAGCTCCGGGCACCCATGAGGATTAGAATCCAGCACCTTTATGTCTCGTGGAAGAGGGATGGGGAATTCCCACCTGCCCTAGCCAATGGAGCCAGTGGTCAAGGATTATGGGAGTTGCAGTCCAACAACTTCTGGAGGGCAACAGCTGGTTGTCAGCCAATTAATTCATTTAATTACCCTTTGGCAGAAGCAGGTGGGGGGACTTACCTGGCCACTCATCAGCAGAGTCACTGCAAATTACCAGAAGGGAAAGTGGGACGGGCAAGGTGTGGGACTGCTGCACGGGCTCCACTGGTGTGGTTGCATAATGCCAGTCTCCCTGCCGCTTTGCCCATTGCACTCTCCCTCCCAGAAACAGCAGTGACTCTGCTGCCAGGAGGTCGGGTAATAGCTGCTAACGCACCCCGTCATCTGCTATCAGTGCCTGGTTAGGCATTGATTTCCCTTTGATATTATCTATCAGTCTAGTCCTTCATTTCATTTCTGTATGCATAGAAGCACAGCAATCCTCAGCTCACCCTGCCGTGTGAGGAGGGGAAAGGTCTGAAAACAGCAAGTGATTTCACAAAACAACACTATGCGCACTGCCATGCAAAGTGAGCTAAGGACACAGCTTGG
Organism: Podarcis bocagei; assembly: GCF_964188305.1. Taxonomy (NCBI): domain Eukaryota; kingdom Metazoa; phylum Chordata; class Lepidosauria; order Squamata; family Lacertidae; genus Podarcis; species Podarcis bocagei. The sequence continues at coordinate 67,848,695 of NC_138130.1, read as the reverse complement.
GGAAAGGAGAGAGAGAGAGAGAGAGAGTGCACATAAGGTGGGGTTCTCCTGCATCTTCATCAGTTATGGTCTCAAGAGTGGGAGATGCCCTTAAATTCTTGCTGAAATCATGAATAAAGTTGACAGACTTGTCTTTAACAAGGGCACAAGTAAGGGAAAAACATGACTTGGATAATACATAACTCAGATAATGTTTGATGGAGCCTTTTATCTTTATTAGGTTACTGCATATAGAGTACTTCATTAGGGACTGGTGATGGTTACTGTATGATGACTGTTGTAAGAGAAAATATGAGAAAGTGAAAAAAAATGGGGTTCCTCCAGTAATCCCCACTAGGACTTGGGGCAAAATAGCCTTCTCCTTAAAGTATGCAGAGAATGTGTTTTTATGCAGGAAACTGTTTCTATTTTGTACAGTCCAAATGTTTCACATCCTTTTTTCTTCCACAGACAATCCAGGATCAGAAAGAAATGTAGAAGCAAAGAATGAATCTAGTTGAAGAGAGAAAATAAAATTGTGGCAGGTAATTAGGAAGGGAATATGTTTAAAAGGCCAGTTTTCGAAAAGAAAATTAGAATCTGTTTACTGTTGCATAGAAATAGTGGTTGTCCAAGCAACAGAATTGTACATGGAGTTTGAGATTAAACGGTCAGTCATCCAGAGATTATGATTTATTTATTTTACAATAAAAATGTACACATAAGCAAATCCCCATTAAGTGTATTCAATCTATGCCTAGCAAGGATAATCCCCAAATTATATAGTACTGCAAGACTACATTCCTTAAATACCGGGCAGAAAATGTTTTGTTCAATGCCAAATAAATGTGGTAGTTGTGGCAGTAGTAGATGTAGGCATTACTGTTGCTATTTCAATTTTTCATTAACAACTCTTTATTTAAGATAGGGGTGACTTTTAAACTTTGGGGCCAATTGGCAGGGACAGATCCTGAGAAGTCAGACATTGGTTCAGTTGAAGTCCCCAAAAACATCAAAGCTCTCACTACTCCAAACCACCTCACCTTCAAATGCCCCCATATTTCTCCCTATTCAAATGTATACCCAAATTGTGGGATTCAGAACTGTCTGGTAATGTTTTGCAGTGCAGAATCGATGTATTAGATATGCTCAGTTTTTCCTGTTTTTATCACTGACCATTTATTTTATTTATTTCAACAGTATATGTTCTAAGTGGTGTCTGCATTTTTTAAGCAGTGTACAGAGTGCTTTAAATGCAAATTTTATCCACGTTTCCATTCTTCTCCCACCTTTCTGTACTAAGAATACACATAGGGACGTTGATAAAACTTTTTATGAAAGAAAGGAGAAACTTTGTGAAATTGTACAATTGGTTATCCCAAAATTACTTATGTGTGGTATGTGCATCAGTAAAATACTGCACAAGATGAATCTTGCAGTGATCATGCATACGAAGGTTGCTTTTCCCCAACATGTTCATGTACATCATAAAGTAGCTGCAAATTATATAAATAAAATTGAACCTGCAGCAATTTGTGAATTTGTAATCACTAGAATTAATTTTAGAAATTGTTCAAGTTCCAGGGTAGCCAATCCAGAAGGTGCCTTCCAGATGATGTGGAACTATTTGTTCAATTTTATTTATTTAAATATTTTTGAACTGCATTCTCATGTAAAAATATCACAAGGCAGATATATAACTCCCATCATCTCTGACTATCGACCACAGAGCCTGAGTTTTTTTGGGAAACATAGGCTCTGGGGGATTGAGTGAATGAGACCAACAGTGGGTCCAACAGTCAAGAAGGCGGTTTCTGCACTTGCTTGTAGAAGAGAAGGGCAGATGGGGCTCCTCAATCTGGAACTTTAGCCCATCTCAAAGAAGTAAAACTCTGATCCTAACCCTCTGTTGCCTTGTGGGATATATTCAAGAGAAGAAAAGGCTAAGGAGAAAACCCTGCACAAATATGGACTGGAGTCCCTAAAACAGTTGGGTGGCACTTTGTACGCCTCCTTCCGGCAACACCTGCAGCCAAGCTGGTGACAGACGTATTGCTCTGCTTTCCTTTGGACCACATCAGTGAGGCAGAGAAGGCATCTCAGGACCTCCTTACAAACTGCCCAGGCTTGCTTCCTGAGAAGGTCACTTTGGTGCTGCTAACACAGCCGTTTGACTTCACCCCCAAGAGGCACACTCCATTTTCTCTCCAGAAAAACTGCTGCCAACTTCCAACTGTTCCAACAACAAATAGAGAGCAGCATATCATAGAATCATAGAATCATAGAATTGGAAGAGATCCTTAAGGGTCATCTATTGAACCCCCTGCAATACAAGAATCCCAACTAAAGCATCCATGACAGACACTGGTAGACGAAGGGGGTGGGGGGAGCAGTCCGCCCTGGGTGCCATCCCTGGTGGGGTACTGGCACAACACATCCCCGGGAGGTGCACCATGCCCCCCCAGGACATGCGCCAGCCACGCCCACGCCTGTTCTCCGGTGCCGGAGCGTGTAGCTCCACCACTGATGACAGATGGCCATCCAACCTCTGCTTAAAAACCTGCAATGAAAGAGAACTCATCACCTTTCAAGGGAGTTTAACTGCTGAGCAACTCATATCATCAGAAAGTTCTTCCTGATGTTTACTCAGAATCTCCTTAAACAGGAATTCAGAGTGACGCCCTGGAACAATACAGGAACAGAACATGGCAATCCAATCAACCCTGGCTCAGCAGTCTCGCTTTACATCAAGCGTCTGAGAAGGTCAGATGCAGCATAAAAGAATTCTCAGTTTTAGAGAGCCATTTAAAGTGGCCTACCCAGCACCAGCAAGACTAGAACTAGCAGCTAGAGCACCCAGAAGACTTGGAAGAGAACTTACCATCATTGCCACACCCAAGCATTTACCCTTTGCTGATGCCTGGATGCTAGGTAACAGAACCACCTACAAACCATCTCACCTAGTGAGAACTCTCACCCCCTCAAGGTTTCTTAATTGTATTTTAAATGTGATTGGCCCCACTGGAGTGTAGCAAGACCAGAACTAGTTCAGTAGGCTATTTATTTTTCAGCGTGTTAATTTAGATTTTGCATATGATTGTATCCGTTTCAAACTGCCTTGCTGTTTCTCTAACATATGGATCTCTTTGATGTTTCATAAATGTTTATGGTGTATTTTATACAGCCCACCAGCAGCCTATAAACCAAACTAAATTTGCCCTACTGTTGCCAGCACTGTCAGCTGGGGGAGTAACCTACTTCAACAGAGGGAAACTGTGCCAGGTGAGCTGATTGTGCAGGTATCAATATAGCAAAAGGTTGTTTTGGAAGGCGCCTTAGTCCCTTACATTCAGTTCTCTCTAAACAAGGAAGACTTTTTTCTGCCATTGTGTCTGACTGCTGCTTCTCACACCCTAACCTTGCTCCTTGCTTCCATTAATCTGGCGTAAAACAAATGGTGCCAAAGTTCTGAGAATTACTGTGAATATTTGACAGCCATTAGGATTCCTTACTTTGAGGCTGATGCGAGCTGTTCCTTTTATTTCTTCCTTTCCGGACAGATTAATGGTTACTGGAAGTGAAGACCATGGCACGTGTCCAATGGGAACTATCTGAATCAGGGTGGGCAAAGGCAATTTTCTACTACATTGCCAGGTCAGAGGATACAGCTTCATTCAGTGATTGCTGAATTATTAATGGGCTGCTGAAAACACATTTCTGACTCGGATGTTTTGTAGCCTCAGCAGGCAGTACATATTAGTCACTTTTTCTGGGCACAACTCCAGTATATACCCAACTATCTTTGAAGACAGTATGCAGCCACCATCTTAGAGTGCAATATTTTTAGAAGGTATTCCCCATATGATACCTTTCTCTATGTTCTCAGAAGAGTTTTTTAATGGGTGCCAGAATTACATAAGCCAGAGGTTTTCAACCTTTTTGAATCCACAGCTTCCTTGACCAACTACCATCTTTCTGTGGCCCCTCTGTGGGGCCCAGGAGCCCAGTTATGTCACCCCTTGCCTGCAGAGATGGCAGCCTCTCACCCTTTCTCAAGCACCCTCCCTTTGTGGAGTGTTTCCCCAGCCTCCTCTCCTCTCCCTTCTCCTTGGGAGTCCTCCAGGCAGCTGCTGCCACTACTCCTGGTCTCTGAGCTGTCCCCCACTACCCCAAAGAAAGGTGCCTCCTCACATTGCACCAAAGAGGATGCTCCCAGACCCTGCTTGCCTGCCCAGCCTCCCACTTGTCTGTCCATTCCCAGCAACAAGGGCTCATGGACTGGCTGGCTGGGTTCCCTCACCCACTTGCTTGCTTACTCCAAGACCACCTCAGCTCCTGGCCACCACCAGCTCCTGGCCAGCCCCAAGGCACTATTTGCTTGGGGAGCTTGTAGCCATGGCTGCTGCAACAAAAAACTGTGCAAGCCTTGGGGAGGCAGATATGCAAAGGGGCTTCAGAGGAGGGAGGGAGGGAAACATTGACAGGTGCCACGGCACTCCTGACCATCACTCAAGGCACCCCAGGGTGCCATGAGACACTATTGAAAACTACCAACACAAGCCTTTTGCTCAAGGTTTCTAGATATGACTGAAGAATATCTCTGCAGCATTAACCTGGGGTAGCCAATGTGATGCCCTCGTGATGTTGCTGGACTACAAATCTCATAATCCCTTGCCACTGCCCATTCTGGCTGGGGTTGGGGCTGGGATGGATGAATCAGTAAATTTTGGTTCCTCTCAGTTTCTTGTTTTTCAAATCATAAGTTCAGTCCTCCACATAAGTCTGCGATTATTATTATTTTTTTAAGTTGACGTGAAAATTCATCAACGTTTTAGTACAATATATATATATTTTTGCAATCAATTTTCTGCAGCATACGTTTTATTATTTTCACTAATCAATTGTATTTTTATGCACAATTTGTTTATTTGCTTATTTGTAGCATTGTGCCACTAAAAGCTCTCAAAGTGGCTTACAAACACCAGTATTAAGAGAGTCGCTGCCCTCTGGTTCTTCCCTGTGGAGAAATAACAGACAAGTTAAGAACTACGTAAAACTTACATGATAAAAAGTAAATGAATTTTGGTACACATTTCTTGGGTAGAGAACTGAACTGCAAAAATAAGAGAAGAGGAAGCTTCAAGGGGTCATTCCATTTTGGTTCCTGTGTTGTTTAGGTAAAGGAAAATTAGTTAGACCCACTTTTAAAGGTGAACTGAACTAAATTTATATTGTATCTGCTAAAAACGTTGCCCCCTTGAATCTAATGGAACTGATTTCTAGTTAAGTATGTATGGCCCAGGTAGGGAACCTGTGCTCCCCCCCCACACACACACACACACATGCTGTTGGACTGCAACTCCTATCATCGCCAGCTAACATGACCAATGGTCAGGGATTATGAGAGTTGTAGTCTGGAGGGCCGCAGTCCATCACTCCTTGTGTATAGGATTCTATTTTTAAAAAAATAAAAATTTTATTGGTTTTTCACAGTTTTTATAGACACAAACAATACACACTACAAACAAACAAGTACACAAACAAACATGTATAATTTCGTATCCCTTTTTCTTAAACCTTACTTCGCCGACTTCCCCATACCTCCCCTTTCTACATCCCAATTTCAAAACTTATTTCAGCAAATCCTAGCTTTTAGTTTTATCAAATTTTTCCCTTATTCTTTTCTTTTACTTAATCTTTTACAGCTGTAACCCCTTTTTTCCTAAAACCTCGACATTTTAGCTTTCATTAATTTTACAATGTTTGTTAAGATAGATTTTAAATTTCTTCCAGTCTTCTTCCGCCGTCTCTTTCCCCTGGTCACGAATTCTGCCAGTCATTTCCGCCAGTCCCATATAGTCTATCACCTTCATCTGCCATTCTTCCAGGGTGGGTAGATCTTGAGTCTTCCAATGCTTTGTGATAAGTACAGCTGCTGTGGTGGCATACATAAAAAAAGTTCTATCTTTCTTTGACACCAATTGGCCGACAATGCCCAAGAGAAAGGCCTCTGGTTTCTTAGGGAAAGTACATTTAAGCACCTTTTTCATTTCGTTATATATCATTTCCCAGAAAGCCTTAATCTTCGGGCACGTCCACCAAAGGTGGTAAAAAGTACCTTCAGTTTCTTTACATTTCCAACACTTATTATCAGGCAAATGGTAGATTTTTGCTAGCTTGACTGGGGTCATGTACCACCTATAGATCATTTTCATAATATTTTCCTTTAAGGCATTATATGCCGTAAATTTTATACCGGTGGTCCACAACTGTTCCCAGTCAGCAAACATAATGTTATGACCAATGTCCTGTGCCCACTTAATCATAGCTGATTTAACTGTTTCATCTTGTGTATTCCATTTCAGCAACAAGTTATACATTCTTGACAAATTCTTAGCATTGGGTTCTAACAATTCTGTTTCTAATTTTGATTTCTCCACCTGGAAGTCAATTTTCCTGTCCTGTTTATACACCTCCATTATTTGATAATAATGGAGCCAATCTCGTACTTTGGTCTTCAATTTCTCATGGCTCTGTAGTTTCAGTTTGTCACCATGTTGTTCCAAAATTTCCCAATATTTTGGCCATTTAGCCTCCATATTGAGTTTTTTCACAGCTTTAGCCTCCATTGGTGACAGCCATCTTGGAGTTTTATTTTCCAACAAGTCTTTATATCTAGTCCAGACGTTATATAATGCTTTCCTAACAATGTGATTTTTAAAGGCTTTATGTGCTTTAACCTTATCATACCATAAATATGCATGCCATCCGAATACATTATTAAAACCTTCCAAGTCCAAGATGTCTGTATTCTCGAGGAGCATCCACTCTTTCAACCAGCAAAAAGCTGCTGATTCATAGTAAAGTTTTAAGTCCGGCAGGGCAAATCCCCCTCTTTCCTTTGCATCCGTTAAAATTTTAAATTTTATTCTGGGTTTTTTGCCCTGCCAGACAAATTTCGAAATGTCCTTCTGCCACCTCTTGAAACAGTCCATCTTGTCTAGGATTTGCAATGCTTGAAACAAAAACAACATTCTAGGCAATACATTCATCTTTATAACTGCAATTCGGCCTAATAAGGAAAGCTTCAAATTTGACCATATTTCTAAATCCTTTTTAACTTCTGTCCAACATTTCTCATAGTTATCTTTAAATAAATTCACATTCTTAGATGTCATATAAACCCCTAAATATTTCACCTTCTTAACCACTGTCAAGCCTGTTTCATTCTGGAACTTCTCCCTTTCCATGACTGTTAAATTTTTCTCCAAAACTTTAGTTTTTTGTTTATTCAGTTTAAATCCGGCAACTTGACCAAATTCTTGAATTAACTCTAGAACCCTTTTCGTACTAGTGTCTGGCTCTTGTAAAGTAAGTACTAAATCATCTGCGAAAGCCCTTAACTTATACTGTTTGGCTCCGACCTAGGATTCTACATTTTATGTTTACTCAGAAGTATGTTCCACTGAGTTTGATGGGAATGATTCTCATGTAGGTTTGCATAGGGTTGCAGGCTAAAGTTATCTTTAATTTGAAAACGAATTGCATGCTTCAAGTTTTCAGAAGAATTAGATGTGTGGCAAGAGAAGAGTTTATATGGTTAATACTGAAGTCTTCTATTCTGCGATTTCACATAAAGATTTCATTTGTTCCTCCTTGACTGGAATATCTTGCATAAAATTTTCATGCTATCCATCTGTGCCTGTAAACCAACCTTTGATCAAAATCGTTTGTTCCTGGTTGTGGAGATGAAGACATACAAAGGCCTTCCAAAATCCTTTCTTTTAGTGTAATTAATATATAAATCATGCTTGCTAGAATTCACATGTTCCATGTGCTGAAAATCTCTTGAAAGCAGAGGATTCTATCTGCAGCTCTTTTCTATCACATGGTAATAATGATGCTGCCATTCAATGAATGCCTTGCAAAGGTGATCCTATCCTCAAGTTACATCTATTGTGTGAGATTGGATTGCTCCAGAAAACCCTTTCACTGGGTAAAGCACAAAATGACAGTGGCAGAGAATGAAGCATTACTCTGGGGTATCAATATCCTTGTTGTGATGGGAGGTTAAAGCAGCTATAACCCTTATGCCAGCAAGACTCTGACAGCTTGAGGTGGAAAAGTGAAGCAATTTAGTGATAAAGCAGAATGAAAGTAGCATTTAGTTGCTCACTCACAGGTCTGGAGCATCTCCAACCAAACCTCTGCAAGAAAATCATGGAGGGGAAATAAATTCTTCAAAATTTTCAGGAAGTGATTGTCACCTAACTTATTTAATCTTATGAGAGTTTTGTTTCCACCTTTCATTTTTCTTATTTTTTTTTTAAAAAGCCTTGTATTCTTTCTTTGCAGCTTCCCACTAGTTACCCTTCCTGAAATGCATTGGGAGTAACCCTGTGCCACATCATTCCTAATGCATTGTGAAAACTGTGGCCAACAGAACATGGCACGACACTCTTCTCAACTTCCTGCCAGTTACACTTCTCAACAGGAACCAGCAAGGTAAATGGCAACACCTTCCCAATTTCAGCAATTTCCCATATCCTCCACCTCAAGGAAGCAGCAGGAAAAAAATGCTTCCATTTTTCCAGGGGAGTATTTTTTTTTAATTTTTTAATTTTTGAAAAATGGGGAACAGGGAGAGATTTCAGCTCAGTATTAGCCTTTATCTATATGCAAATGTTTTTCCTTTAATCATGGCTGGGAAATATTTTTGAAACAATGATGTTATATCTTGAAATGCATTGTTGTATTTTGGCATATATTTTTATTCTGTTGTTGTTGCTTACTGATATTGTTTAAGCCACACACAATTTAATATGTGGGAGGCAGCATAGAAATTAAACTCCAACTCCAATTGTTTAACTGTGCTCCGCTTGGTCCTGCTATTGAGGTGATCTGGGAAAGTGTAAGTTGCTTTTTACAATGGCTATATCTGACAATACTGACATATAATTTTACTCATCATTTTATTCTCTTTGATATGGCTAAGGAACAAGGCCTATTAAAAAGGAGAGTAAAAGTTTCCACCTTCGGGGAAACGTATCCAAACTTACTTTTTAGAAACAAGTTTTCCCTTAACTTTAATAAATTATGAATTTCCATGGCAACTTAAAGAGTCCACAAGATGGATTTACCATATTTTAAATAACTTATCTGCTGGTTTCTGATCTGCAGATTAATCCAGTCCCCTGGCCAAATATTCTATAAACTCCTGTTCTCAGTGGAAAAGCAGATGGACCTCTTTGTGGCTGTGAGAAAGTCTGTGCACTTTATTCCATTCAGATTAAGATGCCTAGCATAGCTCTTGCTGCATCACTGAGAGCACAGGTCTTTGTTTGCTTGGAGCAGAGCAGAATTGCGAGCTGTGTGCAGGCTGCATCATTAATGATGGCTTGATAAGCAGAAAAAATGCAATAGATGTGTGTGAGTGTATGTGTGTAGCACCATGAGCTTATTTCTGTCAGAAGAAAATGTATAAATTAAAAATGGACAGAAAGATCAGCAATTTGGAAGTCAAATTGATTTTATTCATAATCATTCATCATTTATTTACTGAGAGAAGTTTGAAACAAATTTCTGCTTGGTACATTATTCTCATCCTATACTGTACCAGAGAGGTGAGGTGAGCTGATATTAATCTTCCAGCTGAGAGGAATCTTATTACATGTCCAACTGTGAGAGCTCCTTTTGCAGACAACAGCAAAAAGCTTCTGCCCAGAGAACATCAAGGGTTTTTATTTTCTTTAACAGAGGCTGATTTGAGAAGATGAGCATCTATATTTCTTTCACAGGACAACTTAAAGTGTGATGTAGTGGATAGTTTGTATCCAAATCCTTCCTTTTTTGTGAAACTCTTTGTAACGTTCAAGCTATCAGGAGAGAGATTATAATGTCTACTGGGGGGAAATCAGTTTAACAAAAAAAATATGGTATGAAAACAAAATAGATGTATCAATCTGAATCTGCTTTCACTTTAGTTTGCATGTGAATGGGATGCTGTTTCTCCCAGGGTCGGTTCATACATAACATAGTCGCAAACTCAGGTTTGTCACTGTGTATACGCTCACAGAGAGAGCCACAGCAAATTCTGGCTTCCTGATAAATGTGCATAAGAATATAATGTAAAATAAGTAAGTAAGAGTCCTGCTGAATCCAATCAAAGGCACCTCTTATTTCCACCCTATTCACCTAGTTGTCAGTTTCCCCCCTCTGAGTCAGTCAATACGTATTCTGTACCATTATGTCATTCTGGGTCATTCCCTTAGGATTTATTTTTTTTTAATTGAGTATCTGAAAATCTTAGTGTTACCCCCAGTCCAGTGATACTTCCCTCTTGTGTGTGCATGAGGTGAAATTTGGTTACAGTTTTGCTAGCATGAGAAGACTTGAATTGCGAATGAAGGTTAATGGAGAAACAACTCTATTCAGTTGTTTCTCCTTTGCAGGGTGGGGGATTTTAAAAATAAATGAATAAGGTTTTTTATTAAAAAATAAAATAATAACGCTTTAGCTTTTTCTCATATGTTGGGTACATTTGCAAGCACAAGCTCGTCACTGTATGGACATACATGCAAAACACCATCCATTTATACCCAGAAAGTGAAATGAGTAAAGCAGTCCTCATTAAAATGGAAGAACTAATTTCATGTTTAGGAGCATACATGCTGCTATGTATTTTTGGATATAATCAGATTTCATCTTCGTGGTGAATAAATAAAATTTCTACTTATGCATTGTCGTCATGATAACAGGCACTCTTTTTCCGTTTTGCCTTTGTATTCTTGGGTAGGAATTATTTAGAGCCAGCGAACTAGCTGTGAGTTCAGAACAAGGTTCAGAAAACAGAATTAATCCTTACAAGTCAATGTAAACAAAGTTCATGTTTAGGAGTCAAAGCAGAAAGTTCTGCTCAAGTGCGCTTCAAGATGATGACAAACAGAATGAAACTCAAGCAGCCAAAAGGCATCATTTATCAATATAGTGTGCTCATTAATCCAAGCATCTGTCTTTCGCTCCAGTCAAGGGCTAGGAAACATCCCAATTCAGCTTTAGAACACTGAATTGCTGTGCTGAATCATACAACCAACTCATTCTCTTTGAGAAACCTGCTTCATTAGGAAGATTTCTGCAAAAAATGACTTAGGGTTGTATCAAGTGGGGATCATTCTCTGACCAAAATTTGTTTGGTCCAACAGATGTTTCTGCTAGTGAAATGGAGAGGAAATTATTTTTGATGGTTCCTGTTCCATCTTGCAGCATCTCTGTCACCTCCTTTACTGTTTTGAAGGGACACCTAACATTTTGGAACAGATTTAGGGGGTGTGGTGAGAGGGTAAGAGCAATAAATGGCTGACCCTCTCCCTTCTGCTGACAGATGCCGCCATCAAATCAAAGTGCATTCCATCCATAGAGAGGCATCACTGAATACAATGCTTAATAAAAGATAACACCCAATGAATGCTGACTATTCACAGGTGTAAAGCATATCATAAGGCAGTGAACAAGGGTGATAACTACACCCTGCAAGTAGGCCAAATCCTCAAAGAGAATTAGCTTGAAAGTAACAGCAGGGTATCACTATCACCACAGTGTGATTTATTAGTGACTTATAAGCACAGAGCATCTTAGGGCACTGCCAATTCTCTTTCTATCAGAAACCCCTTTCCACTTGGATTACAATTCAGAAGAATAAATCAGCAGAGCTGCTAAGCAACAACTCTTAAAGTCACAGATGCCTTCACCTTCACAAACCAAATGCTGTATCTTACAGCACCCTAACCACGTTTATCAGAAGGAGGTCTCACTATGTTCAGTGGGGCTTGCACCCAAGTAAGCATACACAGAACTGCATCTTAAACAGGAAGGTAGTTATCCAGGGAAATGGTGAATTGCTTCATTATCTTGATAATTACCTAGGAATACAAAGCATTAGAGCAAATTGCTAATAAACTGAATTCTATGAATACGCTAAGAGGTGCAGCCGTAGAATAAAGAACTACCAAACCAACGCAAGTAGGAACAAAGGGGAAAGTAATTTGTCCTACAACACTTTCTCAGACTAGTTTCCTCTCAAGTCACCTTTAGTGTCGGAAGATCCAGCCCATCTCCTGCAACTAAAAGGTTAGGTCAGAACACAGAGGCAGAGCTTTGGTAATGCAAAGAGGATTTGTGCCTTTAATTGGTGCATGGCAAAGCAGGGAAGTGCAGGCCCAGGAGCACATGACAGAGAGCCAGTGCTTTACCATGGCCACATCCACTGTCTTCCTACAGGTCAGGCCACTTATTGTTGAGGGAGGCTACTAGTCTATTTCTCTGCCAAATCTTCCATTCAACTTTGGTGCCTGCCAGTCATTGGATGTGAACACATGTGACCTTCCATATTTATGTATATTGCCCACAGTATGACCAATAAAGAGCCCAGTAACATAAACTACACAAAGCTTTTGCTTTCTGCACTTATTACGAGCTTATCCACTTAATTTAAACTGACTTCTCTCACAACTCAGTTACAAATCCATTCCTTGTTAGTGGCACAATAGAGGTATGCTTCGACTACAAGAAGCTGCACTCTTCCACTGTCTCGTAAACTGAAATAATATTTTATCCATTGTTCTTGGAATAATGTAATAGCAAGAAAAAGTGAATATGAGTCCTGATACAAAGTAACATCTGCCAACAGAAGTGATATTGTCCTTCTAGAAGAACACATTCACACAAGTCCTCCAGCACAAAATGCAATACAAGTACTTCAACTCTGGAGGAGTCAGAGCTATTTTGTCATAATTAGATGAATCTCCGTGACTCACAGATAACCATTACCAATAAAGCAGAGTAGATTGTTAGATTCTGCAAATTGCTGCAATCCAGTGGGAATGTTGTCTGTTGACCATCACCTCTACTTAATATATAGGAAACTATTGATTGGAGCTCTTATTACTTTTCTGTATGCCCACCTAGCCACACAGAAGGAACTGTAAGTTCCTGAGAAAGCAACAGCTTTCCTTTCAGAAGCAAGTGGCTTTTTATCATGATATGAAGATTTTTAATGGTATGAAAGATGCAAGGCATGACATCACAAATGCAGTTCCACATAAAATATGTCAATTTCAAAGTCTGCTTTATAAATCTTTTCCTGAAAACTTAGCACAAGGAGATCAAGAGGCACAAGGTTAAAGTTAATAGTTGCTTTTCAACACAGCACATAATCTATCCATGGACAGTGATAGATTCATTAGATATTCTGGCAATCTCTGATTTCTAAATGCAATGGCACCAGTAAGTCTGGAGTGATTATAGAAACTTTTTAGTGCATGAACAAAAGGAGTTCTCAGTGGCATTCTCCACACAGAGCATTCTCCTTCCACTGGCATATCCATTAAGATACTCTGAACAAGCGATAGAGCTCCTCTCCTTCCCATACTTCTGACTACAGGATTGTTTCCACCTGTCCCCAAATGAAAGTTGACACAAGATACACAGGTTGGGATCAGGAGTGGTTTTACTGGTGGGACAAAGACAATGCAATAGCCTCCCAGAAGCAGAGTCAGGGCTTCTTACTGGAACAGGGAAACAAGCACATGTTGGACCTGTGTGAGCACACTGGCGTGAACGCCTAACTGGTTCCACACAACCCCAACCTTGCCACCACCACATCCCTCCCTCTGCTGCCAGGAGCCTGTTGCTCTAGATCAGCCCTTCGACAACAGCCACTCCTGGTTGGAATAAGGGTTAATTTAATTCATTAAGGTTATTACTATTTATATTATTTATATCTACATTCCTGAGAGTAAACAGCCCCATAGAATTCAGCTGGACTTATTTCTGAATATACGGGTATAGGATTCTGCTGTGAAACTACTTACTGTGTGCTGCACCCTCTGCTGCCTGAGTTTCTCACATCTTCTTGAGTAAGAGGATGGGGGGGCGGCATCTCCAAGAACCGTCCTTCCTCCTGTGGGGGGCACAATCCCCACCTTCCCCTCTCAGTGCTTGGAGACTGTCTCACTCTCACATACCTCCTGCTCCCCGGTAGGATCTTGCATGAGTAGTGGGAAGATGGAACATGCTTGCTGTGGGGAGGGCATGGGTGGGGAATCCAGGGGTGCTTGCCTCTCGACCTCCCTATTACTAGTCTCCAATTCTCCCCCCCCCCCCGAATAGAGGCCCCCACAGCCTGCTGGGCCCCTCTTTAGGATCACCTTATTCCCATTCTGCGTTCCCTCATGCCACCGCCTCCTCCTGGCTCTGCCAGCCACTGACATCACCTTTCTAATTCCACCTTCAAGCTGGAAACTTTGACCATGCCTTTAGGTGCTCACCCAACAAGGCCCGTGCTTTTGAATTCTCCTGACTACACTGTACTTGCTTGCTGTGGCCCAAGTATAACCTGAAAAAACAATTCCTAACACCCAGTTATCCATCAGTGCACACATGCAACAATAATTTAGGGAGCCAATAAAACCTACTTGGTCCATAAGGCAACACGAGAACCTTGTGAGAAGCATGACTCATTTGTAAAGTGGGCTTGGTGTTTTTTGTTTGTTGTATGGGGTTTTTTGTTTGTTTGTTTTTTGGGGGGGGGTTTACGCGTTTATCAGCCTCTCTCTCATGCATGGGACCTCAGAGCCATAAGCAATGGCTTCTTTTTCCCAGTGACTGTCAGTTCAGATTCTCTCAGTGGGTTACTTCTCTGCAATATGTTACAGGATCACTTCTGATAATTAGTTGTGCCTGTTTTAAGGAAATTGCCTGAAACAACTCAGACTTATTGAAATTCATACAAGAATGACAAATATTTTATTCAAGTGGTGTCACACACTGTGTGTATATGTATCATATAGAGCTCTTAATTAAAAACCGCCTACATTCGTATAAAATCTAACCATCTACAAAAAGGAAATGGCCTACATTTGTCAATCAAACAAATGAAATGTTTGCATAATCTAGATTTGTATTTTAATGTGTAACCTTTCAAAGAACCACATTCAAGCAAAAAGCTCACTCCTTTTTAAAAAACAAAACAAAACATGTATATTAGGCAGTTAAAGAAACTGGGTGTTCTATTTTCCTAGGACCAGCTCTGCACTCCTCTAAGGCTTGTCGAGCTGCAGGAAATGTGGCCATCCTAATTCTTACCACAGGTTACCCAGCCCTTCACTAGATTCTCAATCAACCTGTGAAGCTGAAGAGGGGGAGATTCAAAGCAAACAGAATACAGTGGTACGTCAGGTTAAGTACTTAATTCGTTCCGGAGGTCCGTTTTTAACCCGAAACTGTTCTTAACCTGAAGCACCACTTTAGCTAATGGGGCCTCCTGCTGCCGCTGCGCCACCGGAGCACGATTTCTGTTCTCATCCTGAGGCAAAGTTCTTAACCTGAAGCACTATTTCTGGGTTAGCGGAGTCTGTAACCTGAAGCATATGTACGGTAACCTGAAGTGTATGTAACCCGATGTACCACTGTAAAGCACTCCTCCACACAGTGCATAGTCTGAAACTGTGTCTGGGTGGAAATCGGCAAAATGTCTGGTAAATTCTGAATGCATGGCTATCCATGTTGGTAGTGTAGATCTTGGCTAAATTTCAACAACTTTGGAGAAAATGTCAACAACTTTTCCCAAATAAAACTCAACAACTTTTGTGTCTGGATTTTTGAAATATATGGCATCCCTAGATTTGCTTCTATAAAATTTGGTGAAGGCAACTGTCAGGGGTTCAGAGACAGAGGCACAGGTGAGGGAGGAGACGGAAAGCGACGAGGAAGAATCACAGGACAGTGAGGAAGAGGATGACAATGACTTGAGATCTTCCATGAGTCTCTCAAGTGAATCGGAGGATTCTCAGGAGGGGGCGCCCCTAGTCAGGACAAGGGGGGCCACAGGGGGGAGCTGCCAGGAGCAGGGAAGCAGCAGGGAAACCCCGAGCGGGAGTGGGAGATCGGGACCGGCTTCCCAGCAGGAACGAAGGGAAGAGAGGGGAGTTCCCAGTGTTACACACGGAGCGGAGCAGGAGAGAGACAGGGGAAGGAGATCGGGAGAGGACGTCCTGCCGGAAGAGGCGGAGAGTAGTACAGGGAGTAGTGTAAGTGTCAAAAGGAAGGTCAGGGGTAGCGAACGCGCGCCAAGTTCAAATGTGGAGGCGCGCGGAAATGGAGAAAGCCCAGAGGAGGAGCCTAGCCCCAAAGCACGAAGGAGGGGGGAACAGGCATCTGAGGGATCCGCTTCAGGAGAGAGCAGGAGGGAAGGAACCCAGGGGGGCAGAAAGACCCTGCGGAAAAGGAAAGACAGGAAGAGGTGGTCTAGCACAAGCCTCTTAAGTTGGTGTAGAGGCGGGACCGATTCAGAGGGGACTTCAAATGTCTGACGTTAGAGACTCGGGGCTGCGCGCCTCGGTTGTGGAACCAATAATGAACTGCAATAAACATCCTTGTATATAAGAAGAGCTTGGCATTGGTCTTTTGTGAGCTGAGACCTGAGGCAGCCCTGACAGTAAGTCCCCTCACAAACTACGCAAATTTTTTTTTTTTGCAAAGCTCACGAAGTTTGGCAGCCATGAGTATGGAGCAACAGATAGCTGAGCTACGCAACGCAGTCTCCCGGCTTACCACTGAGGTAGTGGTCTCCCAGAAGAAGGGGGAAGAGGCGGAAAAGCGGTGCCAAGATCTGCAAGCCAGGTGGGATCATGCATGCCAAGTGGGGTTCCCGGGGACCAAAGCTGCTGGAGTAGCACTGGGCAGAAGAGGGGGCAACTTGGTAGCCCACTTCGCTGGGAACTTGCAGCAATACCCCAGTTTTAAAGCAGACGTAGAATATGCGTTGCATTTGCTTCGCGACGAATGAGGAGGAGAAAGTGGGTTTCATTGTGTCCCACTTGCATGGGGAAGCGAGGGCTTGGCTGCGCAATCTGTGGCGCGAAGATTGCCCTGCTCGAAGGGACTCTGATGAATTTATCAAATGCATGGACGCTTGCTTTCAGTCTAGCGTGGATGTGGATGTGGCACGCCAGCAGATCCATGGTTTAAGGCAAGGCAAGGCTTCAGTACGTCAGTACCATGCTCGCTTTTTCGCCTTGCTGAATGTGCTGCGATGGGAGAAAGATTCTCTGGCTGTCAGAGACTTATTTTGGGAGGGGCTCTCTGGCCCGGTGAAGGACGAATAGGCTAGGGGGGACAGACCTAAAACCCTGGCAGATGTGGTGCAGCGTGCGCTTGCCATTGGAGTGCGCCAGGAGGAACGCCCTTGGCGCAATGAGGGGGTAGCCAGCTTCACGCACCGTCTAGAGTGCCTCCTTTGTTTCCCAGAGATCCAGGACGTCCGCGTCTCTCCCCTCAGCTGCAGCCAGGGGAGGAGCCTATGGAACTGGGGAGTGCAAAGGCTCAGTCAGTGGCCGGAGCCCCAGCGTCCGGAACAGTCAAAAAGAAGCCTCCTAGAGGGAACAGGAAGTGTTACATCTGTGACAGTGCAACGCACATGGCGAAAGAGTGTCCCCAGAGGCTCCGGCAGCACACTGCAGCCTTGGCAACAGTAACTGCAGCAGCACAACATGAAGAGCAGTTTCAGGGAAACGACAATGCCTGGCTGGAATCAGCAATGTTGGGGCACAGCCAGGCGAATCAGTAGAGCAGTCCCCAGCGCTTTTGCAGCCTACAGACCCCCTGCCACCCAAACCTGTAGTGCAGCTCACTGCAACCCTCCAGCTACCTAATGGACGCACCCTGGAGGTCCCCATCACAATTGACAGTGGGAGCAACGCAGACTTCGTGGGGGTGCAGTTCGTCAAGCAGCATCGCATAGAGCTTCTGCCAGCCACGCTGCCATTGAACGTCGTCACAGTGGATGGCAGGAAGCTGCTGGGGGGGCAAGTGGTACAACAGACGCCACCCATGGTGATGCAGATTGGCAATCACCGAGAAGTCATCAGTTTCAACGTCACCCGCCTGTCAGACACGCCTATAGTGTTAGGCATGAGTTGGCTGGATAGGCACAGCCCGACCATGGCGTGGTACCAGCGGCAGCTCACCTTCGGCTCGTCCTATTGCGCGCAGCATTGCATCCAGACCGGTCAGGAGGAGGAGGGCCAAGAGGAGGGGCAGCAGCTACGTCTCAGCATGGCGCAAGCAGTACCCCTCAAGTACAAGGGGTTTTTGGAGGTTTTCTGCGAAAAGGAGGCTGACCAGTTGCCACCTCACCGGCCCTACGATTGCGCTATTGACCTCTTGCCAGGGACAACGCTGCCGCCTGTGAAGCTGTATTCCATGTCCGAGGAGGAGCTGCAGGAGCTCAGGGAATTCATAGATCACAATCTGCAGCGGGGATTCATCCGAGAATCGAAGGCTGTAGGGGGCAGTCCTGTGTTTTTTGTGAAGAAGAAAGACACGCCCCAAAAGAGGCTGATCGTAGACTTCAGATTCATAAACTCAAAGACAAAACTCGCGGCCTTTCCCATGCCCAAGATTGACGACCTGCTCGCGACGGTGCGGAAAGGGAAGATCTTCACCAAGTTGGATCTCCGCGGAGCTTACAATCTCATACGCGTGCGAGAGGGTGATGAGTGGAAGACGGCCATGTTCACGCCGTTGGGCACCTACGAATACAGAGTTATGCCGTTTGGTCTCCAAAATGGCTCCCACTTTTTCCAAGCTTTTATGCATCATGTGCTAGCGGGACTCCTCTACAAGAAGTGCGTATGTTTCCTCGACGACATTCTGATCTTCTCAGAATCACCGGAGGCTCACGAGAGCGACGTGAAGGAGGTCCTGCAGAGGCTACGGGAGCACAGGCTCTACGCCAAGCTGGAGAAGTGCCAATTCGACGTGACGGAGGTGGATTTTCTGGGCTATAGGCTGTCCGACAGGGGACTAGCCATGGACAGCGCCAAGGTCCGCGCGGTGTTGGACTGGAAGAGCCCGCGAAATCGGAAAGAGGTCCAGAGGTTCGTCGGCTTCGCCAACTTTTACCGCAAGTTCATCAGGGGTTTCGCCAAGGAGACGGCAGCTATCACGGACACTCTCAGCTCCAAGAAGAAGAAGTTCACCTGGACGGACCAAGCGGAGCAGTCCTTCAGGAGACTTAAGAGTCTCTTCGCGTCCGAAGAACAGCTGCTACACGTGAATCCTGGCAGGCCCATGAGGGTGGAGACTGACGCATCTGACAGAGCGGTGGGGGCCGTCCTCTTACAGGAAGACCCGCAGGGAAACTGGAGGCCCTGTGCTTTCTACTCCCGGAAGCTCAGCAAGTCGGAGCAGAACTACACCATTTGGGACAGGGAGTTGCTGGCCATCCACGCAGCTTTCAAGGCGTGGAGGCACTTTCTCATCGGAGCCAAGCACACCGTGCAGGTCCGCACGGACCACAAGAACCTAGAGTACTGGCGCACGGCAAAGCTACGGAGCCAGAGGCACATACGCTGGGCGGAGTTCTTTGCGGATTTCGATTTCAGGATAGAGTACATCCCAGGCGACAACAATGTCATAGCAGATGCGCTCTCCAGGAAACCGCAGTATCTCGAGGCAGCGGCACCCGTGGCAGCCAAGCACATTTTTGCACCGCAGGCGTGGGCGTGCGCTTCAGCCGCCGTGGACCTGGAGGCGGTGCGTCGTGCGTTGCAGGCGGATCCGTTCGCACAGTCCAAGATGGAAGAGGTGCGGAGGGGCACAGCGAAGGACGACGAGTTCCAGATACGCGACGGCCTGCTGACCCGTAAAGGTGCTCTCTACGTTCCGGGAGACGATCTCCGCGCGAAGGTTCTGCAGCAGTTGCACGACGCACCCAGCGCTGGCCACTTCGGCAAGGAAAAGACGACGGAATTAGTGGCCAGAGACTTTTGGTGGCCCCAGATGCGAGGGGAGGTCGCGGAGTACGTCGCCAGGTGTGACACGTGCCAAAGGTCCAAGCCAGTGCACTAGAAGCCAGCGGGACTGCTGGAACCGCTGGAAACGCCACTGCAACCGTGGGAGAGGGTGGCGCTGGACTTTGTCACTGATCTGCCCAGTTCGCGGGGCAAGACGGCGGTGCTTGTGGTTGTAGACCTGTTCACCAAGATGGCGCATTTCATTCCTTGCGCAAAGGTGGCGACAGTGGAGCAGACAGCCAAACTGTTCATCGACCACGTGTTCAAGGTGCATGGGTTGCCACGGTCCATTCTGTCCGACAGGGGGCGCCAGTTTGTGTCCAGCTTCTGGCAGAAGCTCCTTGGGATCCTTCACGTCAAAATCAACCTGTCGTCGGCGAGGCATCCGCAGACCAACGGCCAAGCAGAGAGGGTCAACGCGATCATGCAGCAGTACCTGAGATGTTACGCCAATCAGCGACCCGCGGCTTGGGTGGATTACCTGCCGATGGCTGAGTTTGCCTACAACAACACGAAGCACGCATCGACGGGGGTGACGCCGTTCTTCGCTAACAATGGAAGGCATCCCAGAACCTTCCCGGGGCTCGTAACGATGGGGGAGGGGGCGCCACAGGAAGCCGACCATTTCGCAGCAGAATTGCAAGAGGTGCACGACGAGCTACGGAGACATTTAGAGCTAGCTAAACAAGCCTATAAGGTGCAGGTGGACAAACACAGGAGGGAGGGGGAAGACATCCAGGTGGGAGACTGGGTATGGTTAGCGGCCCAAGCGGTGCCGGCCAAGTCGTTAGCTAAAAAGAAGCTAGGACACAGGCAACTAGGGCCGTACCAAGTTGAGGCCAGGATCAATCCCGTAGCGTTTCGATTGGCCCTCCCCGAGGGTTCCAGAATGCACCCGGTCTTTCATAGGTCGGTGCTCACCCCCTACAAGGCCCCACACAGATTTCAGGAGTCAGGGACGGCACCAGAACCAAGCAGGGAGTCGCCCAAGAGGGGGAGGTCACCTAAGGACGAACCAGTCAACGAGGTCACAGAGATTCTGGACTCGAGATGGGGGGAAGAGGGAGTAGAATATTTTCTCGCCAGGGAGGGCGCCCCGGCCAGCACCAACAGTTGGGTGCCGGACTACGCTTTGGACGAACCCCTCCTCAAGGACGAGTTCCATGCCCTTTTCCCACACAGGCCCATGCCAGCACAGTTTTTCGACGATTGGCTTTTTACACCCACACTTTCCGCCAGCACCTTCCGAGGGTTCTCCTCCGCAGAGGAGACGACGCCAGAGTCGAGCCCTCCAAGGGGATCATGTTCGGGGGTGGACACTGACCCTTCTTACTGGTGGGACGACCAACCAGAAGAGGACTGGCGCATGAGGTGGCGGGTGGGTCCTTGGCAAGCAGACCCCTCCCAGGCAACAGGGGGAGGGGAGGACGTGAACATGTTGGGAGAGGACAATGGGTTCGAGTACACAAACAATGAACTGGAAGCAGAGGAGATCGACGTCGACGACCTGTGTCCGGCAGCGACCTCCGCAACGACGGAGCCCCCGGAACCTGCGCCCGAGCAGCGGGAGGGGGGAAGGGGGGGCTTCGAGGGGGGGATGGATGTCAGGGGTTCAGAGACAGAGGCACAGGTGAGGGAGGAGACGGAAAGCGACGAGGAAGAATCACAGGACAGTGAGGAAGAGGATGACAATGACTTGAGATCTTCCATGAGTCTCTCAAGTGAATCGGAGGATTCTCAGGAGGGGGCGCCCCTAGTCAGGACAAGGGGGGCCACAGGGGGGAGCTGCCAGGAGCAGGGAAGCAGCAGGGAAACCCCGAGCGGGAGTGGGAGATCGGGACCGGCTTCCCAGCAGGAACGAAGGGAAGAGAGGGGAGTTCCCAGTGTTACACACGGAGCGGAGCAGGAGAGAGACAGGGGAAGGAGATCGGGAGAGGACGTCCTGCCGGAAGAGGCGGAGAGTAGTACAGGGAGTAGTGTAAGTGTCAAAAGGAAGGTCAGGGGTAGCGAACGCGCGCCAAGTTCAAATGTGGAGGCGCGCGGAAATGGAGAAAGCCCAGAGGAGGAGCCTAGCCCCAAAGCACGAAGGAGGGGGGAACAGGCATCTGAGGGATCCGCTTCAGGAGAGAGCAGGAGGGAAGGAACCCAGGGGGGCAGAAAGACCCTGCGGAAAAGGAAAGACAGGAAGAGGTGGTCTAGCACAAGCCTCTTAAGTTGGTGTAGAGGCGGGACCGATTCAGAGGGGACTTCAAATGTCTGACGTTAGAGACTCGGGGCTGCGCGCCTCGGTTGTGGAACCAATAATGAACTGCAATAAACATCCTTGTATATAAGAAGAGCTTGGCATTGGTCTTTTGTGAGCTGAGACCTGAGGCAGCCCTGACAGCAACCAATTTAGATGACTTCAAAAGGGGATTCGATAAATTCACAGAGGATGGCTACTAGTCCTGATTATAGCTGTATGCCAGGACTAGACACTGCATGCCACAGAAAAGCAGT
This sequence comes from Podarcis bocagei, assembly GCF_964188305.1. Classification (NCBI taxonomy): domain Eukaryota; kingdom Metazoa; phylum Chordata; class Lepidosauria; order Squamata; family Lacertidae; genus Podarcis; species Podarcis bocagei. The sequence goes on along the minus strand of NC_138130.1, from coordinate 67,826,364 downwards.
TTCAGCAGGAGGAGGAGAGCATGGTTGTTCTCATGTCCTGCTCAAAACCATCAAAGCTGAAAACGATCACCATATCTTGTAGTCCCCCCCCCCTTTTTTTCCCCTTTCCCTTTTTCTGGTTGGCCACTATGGGAAGCAGGAAACTGAACCTGATAGGCATCTAGTCAGGCATTTTGGTCAATCCAATAAGGCTTCTCTTTATGTCTTTGTGTTTTTATATTGTAAACTGCCCTATGATCCTCAGATTAAGAGCAGTATAGAAATCATAAACAAATAAATATATAATGTTCTTTTCTCTCACCAGGCGAACTCTCTGTTACAAAGATGTCTGCAAATGAGAGATGAAGGCAGACACCTTCAACTTGGCACGGTGGGAATCCCTTGCAGGCGACCCTTGCAGTGCCCGGACACAGTCAGGTTGTGTATCCACAGCTGTGACCAAAGGAGAAATGACCGCTGGGAGGAGAGCAGAGGGAAGGAACGCTGAGGTGCATCTGCAGCACTACAACCAGATGACTTCATCTGCCCCAGCTGCAACAAAACATGTCTCTTTTGCATCGATCTCTACAGTATAGCCACAGCAGGCACTGCAACCATCCAACAGCTTGACCTCACACCCAAAGACACACTTCCCCACTGTCTGGGGATGCTAGCTCTTTTGCTGGGATTTTTTTTATCCACACCCCCTCCCACCCACACACACACACACACAGGACTTATATCCCCCATTCTCAAAACAAGTGACTTAGTGCTGTGGTGGCATCGTCGTTTGATCATGTTGCTGGCAGCATAGAGTGATGCAGATTTATTGTGACGTGGCTATTCATATTTGTCCCTCAATCATGGCATTGTACTAAGAAGCTCATACTACTACGGTTATTTGCTTTCTGACATGTAAAAGGGGGAAAAGGGGGGGTTATAACTAACAGCTTCCTGAAATATTACATCTTAATCCTACAAATATTTTATTCAACACACATATTGCATTCAGTATAATGAATAATGCACTTTATAGCACAATCCTAATTATATTTATTAGGCCCTCTTCTTGCACACATGCCCATACATCAAGATGTATTGGGGCTTCTCGGGGAACAGTGATATTGCATGCGCTACCTGGAAAAAGCAAAAAGCAAAAAGAGCAGGGATGACCAGGTTCATACACCAGTAAATCATTTCGAATTCTCCAGTCATAGATATGTTCCTGACTGCCAATTGCATGATGGGGTGAGAGGTGGGGGGAGAGAATTCTTTCTTTCTTAATCAGAGATTTGCTCATTCATATGACAATCTACAGGGCTTGCAATCTACTGTGTATACGGTTTGTCCTGTTTTCTGAGCTCCCTGGTTCAAGACTGGCTCAAGTGAGTCAAGGGAGATACTGGACTAGATAGGTCAACGGCCTGATCCAGCACACTCTTCTTAGGTTCTTAACTTTCCACCCTGCTGCAACCTGCTGCTGCTTGGTGGCTTGGTTTGTATTACACTGGAATGGTGGCCACAATTGCAAGTGGATTCCTGGGTTTCAAGTGGAAAATGTCAAAAATGTTCCATTTTCAGAATTTTCTAGCAAGGAGTCAAAGTTCAATTTTGCATTTGTGGAAACTTGCCAGTAATGTTAGTAGTAAAGTGTGTGAAACTCAATCATACACAAGAGATTTAAATTCCATCCTATTCCCTGTATTCAGAGTGGGTTGCATATATTGAATTGTGTGCTGCCCCCCCCCCCCCAAGCACTGGAAATTGATGGTTCTCCGTAGTTTGATCTTCCTTGAGAATTAATTTCTCCAAAATACAGGATTAGCATTTCAGCTTCCTTGATCATTCACTCTATTTAACACAGCTTGTTTACTTTCACCCTTTCCTAACAGCAAAATACGTTGCTTAAAAAGGGGGGAAAGGCTAAGGCTAAGACTATGGCATGCCTTTTAAAACACGTTAAGTGAAGAAACTTAATAGACTGCATCAGCAGTGGCTATGAAGTGAAAAATTGTTCACCTGGGAATTAATTTTTAGATGTTGACTGATGCTGGTTGTGGGTTTGGTTTATAGAGAAGAGACACAGGTGCACTCCAGAGAACAGCAGGTCATGCTTTAAAAAAGATTGGGTTGACTGACATATTTAAGAAGTGCACTTATAGTCAGCTATAAATATGTTTGGTATTTGCTGGGGTCACGGATTTTAGAGTTAGGGTGCCATATTAGCATCTGAAGTTTACTGTAGCTCAGAAGGGACTCTTGTTTTAAAGGGCATATTATCATTTCTCCCAGAAGTAAATGCAATTGTGGATTCCTAAGTAATTTTCATTAACATAACCAGACCTTCAATAACCTTATTTAAAGGAGGGAAACCATCTGTGGCATTTGGAAAGATGCTCATATTTTGCTGTTTAAACAACTTCTGTGTGTTTGTTCCACGTGAAGTCTGTATGGAATTGTGAAAAGGCATTGACTTTGATTCAGAATGAATAAACAGGGAAACTGCTTTAAGAAAAATATAAAACTAATAAATTGAATTTAAAAACAGCAGCAAAGCAAACTTCATATGCAGTAATAAATTATCTGTCTTTAAGGACAGGCATTACTGCATTGTTTGTAAATTATTCCCTCTTCAAAATATTTACAGCAAACTAGTCTAAAATCCCAGAGGCTGGGGCTGCGTGGTCTAAGTTTGAACAACAAAACAGTTTAAACTAAGGAAGCAGTCTTGGGCACAAGAAGCTGACATGAAGCACATTGGTGTAGATTAAGCTGGTGTACAGTTACACCAAATCCAAACCAAATCAGTGGGGTGCTGTTGCTGGTCTACTGAGGACTGGCAGTATGGAATACTTTAAAACAGTACTGTGTTGCCAGGTCATGTGACCATGCTGAACAGCCAAAGGCCCCCTTCTCTAGTCTCACCCCCATAGCTAGGTTATCTTTATGATGCATGGAATTTCCATACAGATTTCCTGGGCAGGGTGGAGGGGGAGAGAGACATGTGGGGAGAGATTAAATGAATCCTTAAAGGCTCCCTCTCCACAAAAAATTAATGACATTCAAACCAAACCTTTCCAGTATATACTGAAAGTAATGAGAATAATACAATAGAGCTGAACTTTTTGACCTTCCTCACCATTTTCTAAATATGTGCTTCCCTAGAGATATACAAGCCATACAAGAAACCCTCAATAAGTTGGAGTCTTATTTATCCAGACATTTGGGACAATTGTTAGAAAGCCATTAGTTATACTGTAAACAAAGAAAAAAGCTTATTGAAGACTATTACATGCAAAGGCAATTTCAATTAAAGGAATGTGCAACCGATCAATAGCAACTATGCTTTAAACTGTTTCACTCACAAGACCGATTTGTGTTTTCAAGGTCTTTAAGGCCTCTTTCCCACATCACAAATAGTTTAACCTCTAGCTGGAAGCAAAGCTAATGTTCTGGAGTCAGAATCTCCTTATCCATTGATAAACGTAGACCTTTGGTCTATATTGGCCATTGGCAGCACTTCTTAAAAAGTTGCCAGGACCTAACAATGTAAAAGATTTATTACCGCTAAGAGCAAATGTTTCTAGATATTCTGTAATGAGTCTAGCCCATCTTCCTTTTGATCCAGGGTTGCTGCTGCATATTTTGGGTGTGCAAAGAGGATAGGAAGTTGATTTACAGGTCAGCCTTTTTGTCAGCCTAGGGCAGTATTGCCTACTGTGACTGGGAGCAGCTCTCGGGGGAGTCTAAAGGAGACATTTTTCATATCACTTGTTATGGGAACCTTTAAGTGCAGGTGTTAGGCTTTGAACCTGGGACCTTCAGCATGCAAAGCATGAGCTGTACCATGGAGCTAGGGCCCCTAATTCAAGAAATCCTACAAGATAAGTCAACATTATTGTTGCAAATTGAAAGCTCAGCATAAAAGAGAGCCACTTGCGTGGCGAGTTCCCACCCCACCCCCCGGGAAATAAAGACACAAGACACCAGAGTTTAAGGTTAATGGGTCAAATTAGGCCACAACTTTATTGATTACAGGAATTGAGGGGTATGGGCTTAGGCATTGGTCCTATCAGCTAACCGGCTTCAGCCCACTTGCATGAAGACCGGCAAGGGTTAACCACCAGTAGGGGGAGTGCTGCTGATGCACGTCAACTAGAAGCTCCCCCGGGGTCATCACTCGGGGGCGTGCCGTTGGCCCACACCTCCATAGGCTTAGGACGAGGCCACACACCCCAGAATCCTTTACCGGACTACCCTTCAATTTGGGGGGAAGGTGATGGTGCTTCCTTTCCCCCCTTTTAATCTGCATAACAATACCCTTACCAATGTCTAACCGCCACTCGAGCCAAGCTCGCCGCCAGTACCCTCAAACCTGTAACCAATCCCTAATCCCTGACACAATATCATTCAGAGAGCCACTTGCTAGCTTGTTCATAGTAGAGTCATAAGGTATGTAAAATAATGAAAGTTTACTACCCCCCTTCTCCCCCACGCTCTCTCCCCACCTCTCTTCTCCCTCAATCTTATACTTTCTATAACATTACCGCTTCACATCGTATTTAACTGATCTGTAGAAAGGATTCTATGAACTGAAAACAGAGACTCTTTATGTACTTTTGGAACCCAATAAAATCTTTAATAATTTTTTTTTTATAAAAAAAAGAAGATATAAACTAGGGATTTCCCAGCTCACAACTCATCTCTTAACAGATTACTTTGTTCTTTCATGATGGGCAGATGGAAGAGATATAAACTGAAAGTAAAATATGTATGTCACTTTTTTCTTCATTTGGAAATATTATTTATGTGCCCACACAAAGTTATTTTAATTTGCTGACAATACATGTGGCAGCTGCTAAAATGCTATGGCATTATTGTGCTGTAGTATTTTTAGCAATAATTACAAGATGAGATTTAAAAAACAAAAACAGAATAATAAAATGGTGTGCAACACAAATGCTGAGTTGTGATAGATTCATTTTACCTAATATGCCACTGCCCATTTTGAACCCTGCCCTTCTTTAAAAATGGAAGATTCATGTTAAAGGCATCTACACCTGTAAAATAAAAGAGCCCAGTTTTTAATTAGACTCTGCATGTATTTTGACAATAAACAAAGGCCAGAAAACCAGATAATGTTGTTTCCAAATACATGGAACCCTATAAACTGTTAGTATTGTTATCTGCAACATCCATTCTATTGGAAGTTTCTACTTGAATCCAGCCCATTTGAAGCTTAATGGCATTTTCTGTGGCAGAGATAGTACATTGCTAGACCAGAGTAAAATATATTAGAAGATTCTAAACTGTAGGCATTAGTGAAAACAGACGTTAAAATCCAGGAGGGGGTATCATTTCCTAAATGAGGATAAGAGCTAATCAATCCATGTCCTTCTAAAATCTCATTACAAAGTCTTTTTAAGTGCTTTATGGATAAGAGGTTCTTATAATGCCCAAGCTGTTTAGCAATTGGAAACATACCTCAGGTGATAGTTTTACTAATGGCTTTAGCTGCACACAGTCCAATTGTGGCCATAAAGTTCTGAAACAGCTAAATAACTGTTTATTCAAGGATAGAAAAGATGGGAAACATCCACAGAATGTGAACCTTTCATACTTTTGCTTATCAGAGGCCCAATGCCCCAGTGACACAATTGCCTACGAAACGACACAGATTTCTAAAATTAATTATCGCCAACACAATAGTAAATCCTAATTCAGTTTCTTGAATGTTGCAGAGTTGCATTTTTTCCTTCTTTGTCTTTAGAATTTTTAACAGTTAATTTCTCATTTGATATGAGGGGCAGAGGAATACTTTCAAGAAACACAGGATAAATGTTGCATTCCTCTGTACCAAAGATAGATACTGGAGAGAGAGAGAGAGAGAAAGAGAGAGAATTTTTCAGGAAGGATTCAAGTGCATATACCAGAAATGTAGATTTCTGCTATGCACTCTTCTAAACATTCTTTAGTCCAATGCACGCATATCCATTATGGTTCCCTCTAGATACCGTAGGAATACAATTCCCATCATCCCTTATCATTTGTGATGCCTGCTGAGGCTGATGGGAATTGTAGTCCAACAACATCTGGAGGGCTACTGCTGCCTTACTGCAACAGATCCATTTGTTTTATTTTAGTTAGGAAAGCACTTTGGAAATTAACTGAAAATTGTAGGATGAATGAATTATCAACAGGAAGATCGTATAAGCAGCTGAGGATGAAGGCTCATTGTCTCATGAGCTCCCTGCAAAGAAATCAGAACAAATACTCAATGAAGCTCTTCCAAGCTCACCTTGGGTTAACTAAGAAATTATCTGAGGGGGACACTGGAATGCCACTTTATCAGGAGCTGCAGGGTGCAAGCTAATGCAAGGGCTCAGAAAAATGCCTCCATCCAGACTTTGTAGTCCCCAACAGCATGTGAGCAACCCCAGAAGATCGTTCAACACAGACTCTTCTCTGCACTTTACATGCTTTCAAAATTGGGAGCAGGCAAAGCAGCAGGGATGTGGAAGGGAAACAAGGAAGTTCTATCCCACTTCCCTTCTCTATCCCCAATATATGTTGGGTAACAACAACACCGGGGTGCAAAAACCAAGGGAAATAACATTTCTCCTTGTCTTTGGGCTATTCTGCCCCTGCAAGCTGCTAATCAGGGTGTCAGGGTAATGGAGAAGAAGGAAGGGAAAGGAAAACATTGAACATTCTCAGACAAACATTTTCTCCACATTCTCAGACGTTGTGGCAAAAAAAATCAGAAAGGTAAGAGAAGGTGTGGAATAATCTCATTCCTTTGTTGCAGCATTCTCAGGGAGGGGTGGATTAATTTAGCAGAGAGACACATAGGCTTCTCACCCTTTCAAAGCAAAACAAAAAAAAACCCATTTTCTCCATGTGTTAAACAGTTTTTGCTTCCACTTTCGCACAGTGGCAGCTATGCTTAACTGTCTGTCCAGGGTCACCTCAGCCCACAATGCATCTGAAGAAAAAAATGTATCTGAGGAGAAACAGAAGGGCACAGGATAAGCCTGAAACTGCATGCTGTGTGGCAAAGGATCACTGCTATTCTGGGAAAGTAGGAGCAAAAACTGTTTTTATTTAAAAAAAAAAAAACAGGAGAAAAGCTTGCCAAAGGTAGAGAAGATTCCCCCTATGTGCTAATGTCCAATGCCACCAGAAATGAAAGTTATTTGAACAATTTCTCCAGGCCACCCACAAGTGTGCAAAAAGTAGTTTTCCACATTCTTGGCCTGAGAACGGGGTTGAGGAAGCGGAGAAGCACTTTGTGGTCAGCCCAATAAGAAACCTCTGTCCTCCCCACTCACCCACAGTGTCACTCTTGCTGCTTTTGCCACCACTTAAAAGTAGTTGAATGGGAGGGGTGTGTGGTTTGGAGGTTGGAGTTCACAGTAGGGTTGGGGGAGACTATGAAGGCTGTAGGGTTCGGGCAGGGAAAAGCCAGAAATTCCTGTCTAGTTCAGATTTTAATAAACTTGGAAAACTCACCTCTCTTTTGCGAAAACTCTTAGGAACTTTCGTTGCTGGTGGCACCTATGTTACGGAATGCACTCACTGCTGAAATTCAAGATACCCTCCCTGTAATGGCATTCTGCCAGTTGCTGTAACCATGCAAATCATGCTGCATACATAACCCAGCTCTCACCTCTTCATTAAACAAAGCCGGATTGGAAGGTAAATGATTGCATGGGGGGCCCATAATAAACCAGAAATGAAATTAAGATAAAGGCATAAAATGAAAACGTTGAAGTAATTTCAAAGTGATACTTGTGTTCGGTGGTGCCTGGTACCTGAATGCACTTCTTTAAAAATCGTTATAGTTTCAGTTATTTCAATGAGCAAAGAAGAAAGCTGTGAACTGAATTAACAGGAGGGATGGAGAGGTGACATGTTTTTTTCTGACATGTATAAATTAGTACATCTAATTTTTTAACCAAGAAAAGAATATTGGGGGAAGGTTACATTAAGATAACCGCAGGGTATCTTAAATGCACCAAAAATATTAAAAGAACTATTTTTTGACTGAGGTGCGTTGGCTTTAATAATGGGTCTGGGGCTGTAATTAATTTTTTACCATCTTGAGTAATTCCTATTTTAAAATTTGAATTGCACAGAACAGCCGTCAGAAGTAAGCCAACTTTTTTTTTAAAAAAAAGAAATGCTAAATTAATTGCAATGCACTTAAGTACAAAGGGGGGGGGGGACTCTGAGAAAGTAAAGAAAAAAACCTTCAAGATTCATTAAGTTTATTTAGCCTTTAGTCTTCCAGAAACAGGCACTTCTAAACTCGAGATATTGCATTTGCAAACCTGGAAGCGTAAAAGAAAAGAAAATCAGGACTTGGTAGGAACCATTATGCTGTCCTAGCCCCAAGTGCTGATTCTTCTAGCATGCTGGTTTTAGTACTAATCAGCGTGTGGTTCACTACAATACATCTAGCTTGTTCCTTACCAGAATGCTGGCATGTCAGTTTGTAGGTGGCTCAAGGTTTAAGCCAAGCAAGATGCCCTCCAGGCAAGGCTGCCTTCCAGGCCTGTGAATCTGTTTCAAAGAGTCTTAGAATATAGTAGAAGAGACTGCTGAACCAGGCAAGTTTCTCCATAACACAATGTCCCTAACTGCTCTTATCAACATTGAAAAACCATAGAAACAAATGGGTGGGCCTTTTCCCACTTCACCTTGATGGATGCCATATCATCCTAGAGCGAAGGACAAAAGGCCAAGGAGAGGATGGATGTGAGAATTGTGAGAAAGCATTGGGCTGATGTTGGAAGCTGGAGAAAGATGTGTCTTGCTCTGTGCTAGATTTGGGGCTTCTCTGGAAACTGAATAAAGAAGCAAGATCTGTTAGAGTGCTAACGCTGTGAGTCCTCACATCCTATGCTCAGGTTATATAGGTGTGTGAATAAAACCATATATCCTAAATGCACCACAATATCCGCTGACCATTTGAAAGAAAGTGAACTCTGTACAGGCACCATTCAAACCTCTTGCCACACAGAGATTGGAACTGCCTACAACAGAATGTATATAGGCAAATTGGAATGGGTTTAAAGAATGTAACAAAGATGACCAGGGATGAAGTCCACACCCTTCAACATTTCTCTGATGAAAATAGGGATGTCCTATTCCATCATCATCATAAAAACAATATTTTTACTATTTATACCCCACCTATGTGACTGGGTTGCCCCAACCACTCTGGGTGGCTTCCAACATATATTAAAACATAAAATAAATAAATGCACATTAAAAAAGCTTCCCTATACACGGTGGTCTTCAGATGGCTCGGGAGTCGGATAACTCCATACATTGCAACGTTTCTCTGATGCAAATAGGAACATCCTCCCATACTCGCCAACATTTCTCCGATGAAAACAGAGACATCCTAAGGAAAAGTGGGACATTCTGGGAACAAATCAGAAAAGAAACTGGGACAGCTTCTGTAAATCCAGGGCTGTCCCTGGAAAACAGGGATACCTAGAGGGTCTGGAAATCCTGTGATGAAGAGTTTAAAGCAGCGGGCATGTTTACTCCTTAAAAGACTTAGTAGGGACATCATAGCAGTTTTTAAACACTAGAATGGCTGCCACAATTGAAGATGGCAGAGACTATGTGTGTACAGATCACTGGCTTAACACAGCAGGGCTCCCCCCACACACACACACACACACAAACTGCATTTCAAATCACATTTACACACAGTTGTACACATCATTGTAGATGGATGTGTTTCAAAGTCTCCACTGTTTGTACACTCCAATGAGTACAGAGTATGTACATCTTCATATGATTTATGTTCTCAAATTGAATTGAACCTGGTTTTGAGGAGAAGTGAATCAACGTGCGGTATTTCTCAAGAAACTACTGGATAGATGTGGCTTGTGGCTAATGTTGTGTGCATCACAAACCAACAGTGCAAGTCCAATGGATGCTGAGTAAATGGCAATGCGTAGACAGCCTTGTTCTCAGTTATTCCAGAGGGCAGAACCTAATCTAACTGGCTCAAGTAACAGAAGGCTATATTTTGGTTGAATATTAGGAGGAATGTCTTGTGGGTACAAAAGCTCTGGATTTCCTGCATCAAGCAAGGGATTGGAATAGAAAGTCTACTGCATTTGCATACACAGGTAGGCTCTTTATATTCTGTTATAGATAGGATTAAAGTGTTAAGCAGAGACTCTAAGCATGCCTATATGATGTATATTCAGTTATAATAAATGGCATGCACTTCAGATTACATGGTGTTTAAGCTTGACAAGGGACCTATGAAGGAGTCTCTTTAGGAAGATAAATTTGATATACACCTGAAAGTGATGTATTAGGATTAAGAGATCAATGCAATTGTCCTGCATAATAGAAGTATCTAGAAAATCTAGAAGTATCTAGTGATCTCATAATTTTCAGTGCTAATGGTCAATGAATATGGAACATATACATTCTAAATAGTATCACCATGTTATATTGCTTTTATTATTTTTAAATGATCACAGCTCATCTAAAAACATTGCATATGAACCGTTACCAATATTCTGATTATGTCTTTTTGTTTTTGCTTGCACAAGAGCTGTAAACTTTCTCAAAATTTTAAAGGCATAGACAAAATCAAATTTCTTTTGAATTTTAGGTGAAAAATGCAAATTACATATTAAAAAAACTGAGTTATTTGTCCTTGACCAGAATTGGGGGAAACTGATTCCTTGGAGTATCTAACAATTACACTGGAGAAAAAATAATGTCTCTGAGTCTATAGTTAAATATTATTTTCTTGTCCAATCCCAGTGTTTTATGACCTGTTACAATCAGACTCATATTTTGCATTCAAAAACAAAACTCCATGGCATAAGATCAAGTAACAACCCAATCCTGTACATATATTTACTCACTCTGAAGTAAGTCCACCTAATTTAATAAGATTTACTCCTAGGTTAAGTGTATACTGTACAGGAATGCAACCTAGAGCTTCTCCAAAACAATTCAGTGAACTTCAAAGTAGAAATTCACAATATTTGAAAGAACTATCACTAGGCTTCAGCACAATCCATCAATAAGGAGCTTTCTTCCTTATCTCCCTTCAAACAAATCATCAGAACTGTCAAGTGCCAACCATATAATCAGTAGGTAGTCATGCAAAGTTATGTGCATAATTTTTGGGCATTTTAAAAAAAATGGGGGGTGAGAATGGCTGCAATCCTACAAAGTTATGTGCCAGTAGGATAGGGCCCCATGAATGCTGCTAGAAATGTCTTTGAAATTTCTATTACTGCTGTTTGCATGGCTGAACAAGCAATCTGGTCATAAACCAAAAAGTTGCTTGCCTGCGCCAGGCTAAGAGTTGCTTGAGAAACATCAAAGACACATAGTTTATCCTGAATACCCACATAAGTTTATTTTATCCCAGCCGATGCATAAAGATAACGCATATGAAACTAGCTATACTGTAAGCCAATAACATGAGTTTACTATTTGTTTATTGCAAAACTATTAAACTTTCATTGTCTAATCTGTGTCTGGGAGGGGGGGAAATTCATTATGGTCAATTCTGAAATTAAATTGCTGTTTCCTATAACTGTCAATTTCAAATAAGGAGCTCAATTTATTTAACTGCCTATCATTAAGAGTTATGAAGGGCAATAGTAGCAACATATTACTCTAAATTATTTTAATATTCATCAGAACAGTCTTTCATGGGATAATCACTTTTCAACCATTTCTCAATGGCACCATTTTCCTTCAAAGGGGTGGGGAAAGGAAGATGGAGAGGAAATGTAAAAGTAAATATACTTTCTCCTCTAGATCTTAATGCCCCTATCTTGTTCCCGGTTTCAGTACATGCAGAAGATATTGGCTTTTTAATGGAATATTTCATAGCACATGGTAAGTTTTATAAGATGCACTGTGGTCCCTTATTCTATTTAACATTTTAGTTAATGAAAAGTTAATAAAACGACATGTGTTGTAGTATATTTATGCAATTTCTATTGGCTTACGGAATCATTCCAGTTAGGACCTTCCCAGTCCTGGGGAACATGGTGCAGTACAATTCCAAGTCTCATATGTTGTTGCCTGCAGACTTATTAAACTTTAAACAAGGTTCATTAAGGTTTCGGGGAAGACTGGTAGCTGTGGGGCCCTGCACTATAAAATGATATTTGGCAGGCCACCAGCTTGAAAGGGAGTGCGAGAATAAAATGTACCACTTCACAGAAACACACACTAACAGCCATTCCCCAGACCAGCATTATGTCTAAAAGACAAATACTAAATGTTGCTCGGAAGTGTGTATCTGTGTTTTCTTGAGAATTCTCATAGCCTGGAAACAATCTGTTCATAGCCTGGAAATCATAGATTTCTCTATGAATTTGCTGTTACTGGAATTAATTGTGTGTGAATTCACACTTACTGCATTGTGCGACACATGGAATTTGTCCAAAATGTAAATAAGTGTGTCTGAGATTCCAACTCTGAGGAGCTTTGGGAGTATGGTGAGGAGCACAGGTAAAGGATTCAATGCCTCTTCATACAAGTGAAACCGTTTTTCAAAATACTTTCCTCACTTATTCTCTTTTAACTTTACTGAAGTTAATTGCAGGATGGCAGAATGAACTAGAATATCTGTGACTTTGAGGGCAGGTTTCTTTCAAGGCTTTAGTGCTAAATTCAAAGCACTAAGAACAGCTGACATTAAATTCTCTTCATTACATGCTTCCTTTGAATGTATGGCTTATGAGATAAACTAGAAACTCTGAAAGAAAAGGTTTAAAAGGAGCAGCTGCTTTCAGCTCTGTCTAAATAACCATTATGGCTTAGGCTAGTTTCTCTCCACAGTAGCTAATCTGCCCTTTGAGTTACTGTTCTAAATACCCTAGATGTATATTGTCTAGATGTGTGTGTGTGTGGGGAGAGAGAGAGAGAGAGAGAGAGAGAGAGAGAGAGAGGGAGAGAGAGAAACTATTTTATATATATTTAGGCAGTATGTTAACAGTATTTTGTCTTCATTTTAGAAATATGTTTGTAGCAAATAGCATACATCGAGTTTTCACCCCCAAAACTTGTCTCCAATTATCCCTGCCAGCTCACGAAACATTACCACTGAGGCAAGAATTCACACTAAAATATTAGTACTAAATATAAATTAAGTACAAACATGAATCATACATAACATAAACAGCTTAAAATGCATTAACTAGGGAGAACGAAGTGAAGGCACAGATTAATTTCCAAGGGAGGTTTTGCTCTCTCTTTTTTAATGTTTTTAGACTGGGCTATCTACAAAACACCTTACTTCCCTGTTTCCTTGGATTTATTTTAATTTTAATTTTATTCTGATTTAGTACATAAATATTCCCAAATGTTTGTGTCATCTATAGGGCTTGTAGGCAGTCTCTTATTTAGGCACTGAAAAGAGCCAGCCCTCTTGAGCTTCAATATGGTTGCCACATCACATACCTTCAGACCACAATAAAGCTCATTTTAGAAATGTCTAGAACAATAAAGTATAGAGAAAGTCTACTCATGTTGGGAATGGCGGAATCCACAGCAGAGGAAACACATTATTTCCTAAACCCTACAAGGTGTGTTCCTCACCAGACAGATATTTTATTTTATTTTCGCCTTGAACAGTCTGAACTTTTTATTTATTATCCTCCCTTTAACCATAATAGAGAAAAAATAATTTATCCAGGATGACAAAATTTCACAAGTGGATTTTTGTGTTTTGGGGGGTTTTTTTGCTGGGCGTGGGTGATGCCAGGGGAATGGGAGAATTTTGATCTCAAAGGTCCCAGGCTTTCCCCATCCATACCACACATACCCCTTTCACCTCCTACCACTATTGATGCATAAACAGCAGGACAGCAATACTAGTGGAGCTCTTCACTCCAACAACTTGTGTGCCTCCAGTGGCAAACCTCCATCTTCTAGATGCCGAGAGACAGCTCTGCAGCATCTTACATGCCTTCTGTTGCCCTTCCCAGAAACTTAGGATTTCTTCCTAAGAAGATTTTCTCCAGGTTGGACAAGAAGAAAAAAGTCCATCATCCATATTCATAAGCTCCTGCTCATGGATATTCCTTACAAAATCTATGTCTATTATGTTTTCATTACTGATACAGTAAGGAGTAAATTCAACTTTAGAACTCTCAGCTCACTGCTAAACACAACTCCTTCAAGGCACGTTCCACTGATTTCAATGGAAGTCATTTCCATGTAACTGTGCCAAGATGATAGAATGGCTGGTAGTATTTTGCACATTTTGTGCTGAAATTATGAAAATTGTACTGATAACCTCAGTGTGTCAAGAGCCCACCTCATCGAGCAGTTGTTAAGTATGACCATAGAATCATAGAGCTGGACGGGACCATGAGGGTCAGCTAGTCCAACTCCCTGCGCTGCAGGAAACTTTTACCCAATCTAGGGCTCGAACCCACAACCCTGAGATTAAATGTCTCATGTTCTGCGACTGAGCTATCCCAGTAGTCATTCCATATATGATTCTTCATCCACTTCACTGAGAAGTGGCAATTGTCTTGTTCCTTCTACACAGTGTGTATGTAGAGTTGTTGTTGTTGTTTAGTCGTTTAGTCGTGTCCGACTCTTCGTGACCCCATGGACCAGAGCACGCCAGGCATTTCTGTCTTCCACTGCCTCCTGTAGTTTGGTCAAACTCATGCTGGTAGCTTCGAGAACACTATCCAACCATCTCATCCTCTGTCGTCCCCTTCTCCTTGTGCCCTCTATCTTTCCCAACATCAGGGTCTTTTCCAGGGAGTCTTCTCTTCTCATGAGGTGGCCAAAGTATTGGAGCCTCAGCTTCACCATCTGCCCTTCCAGTGAGCACTCAGGGCTGATTTCCTTCAGAATGGAGAGGTTTGATCTTCTTGCAGTCCATGGGACTCTCAAGAGTCTCCTCCAGCACCCTAATTCAAAAGCATCAATTCTTCGGCAATCAGCCTTCTTTATGGTCCAGCTTTCACTTCCATGTATGTAGAGTAGACATACCATATTGGTTCCTGCAGGTTTGTTCCAGCTGTGTGGACTAGTAAGAGACCAGTGAATGAAAAAGCAACCATGCTGCTTGTGAATCATGGCAAAAGTTGGGTGGTATTGCTGATTAGCAGCACTATTTCTCCTTAATGCAACCCTGAGCAGGCAAAACAGTGTAGCATGTGAGCTTTTAGGCCATTTAAAAGACAAGGAAGACAGAGAATACTCTATCCCTGTTTGTCAAGGACAGGATGTAATGTTCCTTTTTGATACCGTGAATCTGTTCCATGCTTGTGCCATCGTACCGATATACATTCAGGCAAGAAAAGGGGAATGTTAACAGTGCAGTTATTATGGCATGTGTTATTTATACACAAACCAAAACTAATCATTTCACAGTGAAAAGTGGTCTGCCCCACTTTTCCTGCTATATACTGTATATATATATAAAGCAAGTCAGACTCGTTCGGAAGGCCAAAATATGCCAGCATGACACTGCAATCCCCAAAGCATCTGCTCAGCAATCTCTACTTTACCATGCATGCTTGACTTTGTACTTTGTTGTTATATGCGCCGCACAAGCCAGATCACTGAACTGCCTCCCTCGTTCACCTCTAACTAGGAGCCAGCAGGCAGGAAGATCGAGTGCCTCTTCTGATATGAAGATCTGGCAGTCGGCACATCAAGCCGTGCCTCAAATCAAACAACGGCTGTCAAGAACAGCGGGCAGGGCGCACAACAGCCGCCCAGAGTACTGAGCTTTCATGCTCACTTTGATCATCTGAAATGAATAGTTGTGGTCTGGTAGCAGGAGGGGCGGTGGGTGCAATTTAAACAGCTCTGTTTGAATGCCTTTGTATTCCCAGCTTCGTTTCTGTCATAGGCAGGCAAGGGAAGGATAGATGAGCCAGCGGGCACAGAAAGGGTTAACAGTCTCAGTGCATCATGTGGCAGCTGGTTTAAATCTGACGTATTGTGTTCATGCCAGTCTCGGTCCTAGGTAATTTATAATAGCCTAAAGTTCCAGTATAAAAAGCACATAGCTGCAGGGAGACTTGTCAGCTTCCCTTACGCAGCCTGTCATTTCCTTGGAAACATAATAATTAAGATGTCTTGTATAACTGCTTCTGCCAGAAATATTTTTAGATTTCAAGCCATTTCAAGAAACTCTAAATTCAAGGAGAAAATTATTAAATGCTGCATGACAAACTTAAGAAAGGGATTCTTTACTAGTTGATTCTGCCAGAAGGAAGAGATACTCTTGACTCTTGACAATAACAGTAAACATGGCTTGCCTTGGCATGGGGGGAAGGAAGGGAGATAAGGAGCGAAAGACATATTAATCTGATAAAGGAAGAAAAGGGACAATTGAAAAAGAAGTGAACTGTAAAGTATTAATATCAAACTGCTTTATTTTTTGTCATTTTTATGTGCTGTCATTCCAGTAGCACTGGCATCATGACAAGCATGCCCTTCTTTTTACATTGGACTAACTGCAGAATTTATCGGAGGTGAAAGACATTGTATGAAGTGGCATTCTTTCCTCAGTGTTCCCAGACCTGCCTAATTCCTTTTTGGTTCAGAACTTTGGACACTAGCACCATCAACAGTGCCAGCCCAAGACATATGCTCCACTTGAGGTCTCTCATTCTGCCTAATGGTAGGGATAGCTCTTGCCATATGATAATCCCCATATCACAGGTTTAGCTGTGTTGGGGTGGGGACCAGAGGGTGGATTCCTCTGAAACCATGCTCACTACTCAAATACTTGTTCCAGCCCATAGGGATATAAGAAAAATACATCGCCACCACTGCACACTTACATCTCAGCCCTCATCTAGTGGGTTGCCAAGGTAATTACTTCCAGCTGAGGATCCTGGTCTCCCTGACACTGTTACTTTCCTAAGGTAAAGGTAAAGAGACCCCTGACCATTAGGTCTACTCATGGCCGACTCTGGGGTTGCGGCGCTCATCTCGCTTTATTGGCCAAGGGAGCCGGCTTACAGCTTCCAGGGCATGTGGCCAGCATGACAAAGCCGCTTCTGGCGAACCAGAGCAGTGCACGGAAATGCCATTTACCTTCCCGCTGGAGCAGTACCTATTTATCTACTTGCACTTTGACGTGCTTTTGAACTGCTAGGTTGGCAGGAGCAGGGACTGAGGAAGCTCACCCCGTCGTGGGTATTCGAACCACCGACCTTCTGATCGGCAAGTACTAGGCTCTGTGGTGACAGCCTAATTAAAATTGTATATCTTTATTACTTACTCAGCAGGAAAAACTAGCTGCACAAATATAAGATGGGGGCACCTGGCTTGCCAGTACTACATGTGAAAAGGATCTAGGGGTCTTAGTGGACCACAAGCTTAACATGAGTCGACAGTGTGATGCAGCAGCAAAAAAGCTAATGCTATTCCAAGCTGCATCAACAGAAGTATAGTGTCCTGATTAAAGGAACTCTATTCTTCCTTGGTCAGAGGCTGGATGGTCATCTGCTTTAGTTGAGATTTCTGCAGTGCAGGGGGTTGGACTAGATGACCCTCAGGGTCACTTCCAATTCTACAAATCTATGTTTCTGTGAATATTAAACAGAGCTTATGGTGGTGATTTAGAAAATCCTGGTAGGTATCAGGGACCTGACTGAAGTGGGTGGGTGATGGCCTGCCACTTTGAGACTGCTTTTTGAGCCGATTGGGAGGCTGCAGTCTGAGAATCCACCTTCCTCTTCCAAAGCATCATTCATCCCATTTGTGGCATTTCAGTCAGAAAGTATTAAAACAAGGATTGAAGGTGACATTGCTTTGAAAGTTGGGCTAGATTTCAATTTGACCAGCTTGATCAGCAGTTGCAGTTGTTGTTGGCTTAAAAGGATTTCATCTTCCTGTCATGTAGAAAATCCTGAACTGTTGACCCTTAAATAATGAGTGTGGCGAATATGAGCAAGAGCAAAGAATATCGCTGAATCAGTTGCTAAATCAACAGACGGGAAATCAGCAAGATCACCAGTCTGGGCCGATATGGTCTTAAGGCAGACTTCTGTTCTCATGAGAGCCAATGTCTCCCAACTGTTCCTTGCTCTGACATGCTGAGAGTCTGATGAGCCCATTGCAGACTATACTGACATGCCCGATCTCATTGGACGCTGCTTCTAATAGCTCAAGGCATTTTAATTTTTCAGCTAATATCACCACTTCTCAACTCTCTTCCCTTAGCAAGAACAATTACTTCTGTCCTGTCCTTGTCTTTCATGTGGCTGCTGAAAACTTTAGAGGATGCAGGAAGATGTCTTGCACTGAGCCAGACCATTATTAGTCCGTCTAGCTCAGTTCTGTTTACAATGAATACAGCACTTCAGGATCTGAGGCAGGTTTCTCTCCCAGCCCTGCCTGGAAGTGTCAGGAACCGAACCTGGGACCTTGTCTATGCAAAGCAGATGCTCCACCACTGAGTGAATGCCATTCCTCTGGGAGCCAAGAAGTAGCGGATGCACAGAACAAGTAGCTATATCTTTGTTATTTCTGATCTAGTCATGAGACAGCTTTCCCACACTTATGACCAAAAGACCTAGAATGTGTGAATCACATTCACAAACAAACCTGAATCTACCAAGCACATCCAGCTCTGTTATTTTGTAGTTGAAAGTCCTGAGTCTGCAGAAGAGGTTTGCCAGGAAAAGGAAAAGGAAAGTCAAACCAGTTTCTCTTGTTAAGTAGCTATTCTGTTTCATTGGGGAAATGGACTTTTACATAACTGGCCAAATATAGGTGATTTGCTGCCATAGTAGCTAATGGTCAAAGATGCCTTTGGAAGCAGCAGTGTCTGCATAATATACACTGCATTGTTGAAATATGAATAAAAAAAACCCCTTTGCTAAAATATCTGGTGTTATAACCATCCATTATTGAAGAGGCTAGACTCGCAAAATTATTGTTCAGTGCCTTTGTAGTTCTGTAGCTGCCGTAATCCTGGAAAATGGTGTTTACAAATATTTCATAAGTTACATAGGTTTGAGAGTTCCTTCATTGCTGTGCCCTTATGACTGTATACCTTTTACCATCTTATGCTGCAAATATTAATGTTGTATCACCTAATAAGAATATGCAAGTTTTGTGCAGCACACTTCTGACAGAAAACCCACAGTTTACAAAATAAAGTACTGTTACAGAACCTTTATCCGTTGTTTGTTTATGCAATGTTTCTGCATCAACGCAACTTTCAAACCTGGAAAGCTACTTTACATATAATATAACTTTGCAAAAGAAAGTTCACATGAACAAGAATAGCATCTCAGAGGTCTCTCGGAATACATTTAACAGCTGTGCTCAAATAAGTATGTCTTTAATTAGAACAGCATTATGATCACACAGATTTTATAGACTCATTGCCAAAGCCTTCAGCATTGAAATGATACCTAACAAGAATCTCTTGGTGTACAGTAAAGGATTTACTAGAATCAGCACACCTTTTTTAAAAAAATAAATTGGTTGACTGCATTAATTCTTCTGCATATCAGTATCACAGGCATATGGGATATTAAAATATATACTGTTATACTTTTTTGTATCCTGTTACTGGTGAAAGCGTATCCTCCCTAAAAGAGGATACGCTTCAGGACTCATGTTGCCATGAGTCCTGAAGACTGACCTCCTGGTTGTGGGTGGGCATATTGGACAGCCACAACACCCGATTGGTTGGTCGCTCATTGCTGGGTTTAATATAGCCAATGGGGAGCTGCCTAAATGGTCCGAGGGACCTATATATGCACGTGACCCAGAGCTTCCTTTTTCGGCTCGTGCATTGGAACACCCACCCACCTTTCCCTATATTTAGGACATTTTGCGATTGACCTTGCTATGCCATTGTGTGTCGTGTGTCATTGGGACAGGGGCACGGCAGGAATTTCCCCCACTTGGCTGATTGGCTGCTGCCATTTGAGTTTTGCCTTACAAGTTACAACTTGTAAGGTTGTGGATAAGCACTGGTTCAGGTGATGGGATGGGAGAACGGTCTCACCATCCCTATGTGAAGGGTATTCCGTTAAAGGAATCCAGCGACTCAACTTGGTTTGGTCAACCCCCAAGAGGGGGTTGTGCCCATGCCTGGGTCCAGGGGAGCATCTGGGGGGTGAACAGAGTCTGTTCCCGGGCTTTCCACCTACCTCAGGTGCTCACCCTTGGCTGACCTATGATAGAGCTCTGGGTCAGCGCTGCCTGCAAGTGTGCAGGGAGCTAGTCAAACCAGAGCCTATGTAGCCACTCACATTCTGTAATCAATAAAGTTGTGGCCTAAATTCTGCTAAAAACCAAAACTAAAATTTGAGTCAAATGTGTGTTTATTTAGGGGGGAGGTCTCTGGGTCTGAACACGCAAATGAGTGGCATCTGTAAGTCAAACAAATATGTGCTCTTTTTTGTCTATATTTTCCCCACAGTGTTCTATTTAAAGTCCATAAGAATTTGTAATTTCATTTAATCGTATTTTTATTATTGCATTATAATGTTTTGTGTTTATGCTGCAAGCCACTCAGTTGCAGCAGCAAGAAAGTAGGTTATTTGTATATTATTTGTTTGTTTCTACTAAGCCTAGATGAGTCTTTCAAATATTATAGGATTCTTAAATAGTGCTGACACATAGAAGAATCAACTGAATTTGCATTGTGGGTCATAACACTGAATGGGCCAAAGTGTCACTCTTAGAGATGCTTGAGGAATTCAATTTTGTGAACTCCAAAATGATCTGCACCTCCAGGAATAACATGTGTATTAGGTAGGATATAGTTATCTACTCACTTTCACAATGTTCACATATTTAAAAAAAACAGTTATTGGTGTTAGAGAGAGAGAGAAACACATGTTTTGACACAGAATATATGTATTTTGAGATAAAATGTGCATTACAACTCTATGACACTTTAAAAATATTACACTATTCTGAATTATGCTTATTGAGATTTTTATATTTCAGCAGTACTGTGTGAGAGAGCACATTGTATTATGTTTTAAATGGTCTGTTCATCTACTTGTGCTATTTTAACCCGATCATTCTTAGCTGTTGTGAGTTGCCTTTGACAAGAATGGCAGGTTATACAACTTTCAAATAAATAATAAAAATTATTCCTGAGTAAATTGAGGAAAGGACCACAGCTTTGATCATTTCAGTTCTTCCTCTGTAAAGTCAAAAGAAAGGATAATTGTACTTACACTTCTAAAAAGGAAAGAGAGAATGAAGAACAAGAATGAAGGAGCTGAACTATGGGCAACAAATTTTTCACATGTCTGATCTGAAGCATTTGTATCTAGTTAAAGCCAACACCCCTAAACTCATTATAATTACCAGCAAGGTGGAAGACAGAAAGTAGCTTCTCTTGCTGAGCTCTTCTGCATGTGACCCACCCTACCTCCAAATACTGGATTAGAGTGTTATAACCATGGGATCAGTGAGGATGTCAGGCACCAAGGGCCGATCCCTATTTGAGTTTCCCTCAAACCGCAAGAAGTGATTTAGGATAACCCTGTCTTCACAAGCTCCCCTGTGTGTCTCCTTCCCACAAACCAGCACTGAACCTACCAATGGTGGTGCCAAATTTATATGGCAAAAACCATAGCCAACTGAAACCAGTTCTTGAATCCATTGATGTAGCAGTGCAGAAGAGCTGAGAAAGACCCCTTCCTGAAGCTGATTTTAAAACCCTTAAGCAAATGGTTAATCTCTACTACCAAAATTCAGGTACTGTAGGTAACGGAGCTCTTAGCACAACAGGGTGAATGGCTTGCTTAAATAGGAGCAGCTACACGGCCACACAAATGACCAACCTGCCCAAGAAACAGAAGCCAGCCCAATATCAATTTATTGCCTCATCTCATTAAGGATGATAGAGAAATTCTTTCCCTGGTTCATGTGGTGGGCTGGAAAACGTTCAGATTAGCAAATTTTAGGCATAAATGGAAGAGCATACCTGTCTTCCT
The DNA here is from genome assembly GCF_964188305.1 of Podarcis bocagei. NCBI lineage: Eukaryota > Metazoa > Chordata > Lepidosauria > Squamata > Lacertidae > Podarcis > Podarcis bocagei. Next base: position 67,804,414 of record NC_138130.1, on the reverse strand, counting down.
GTTTATAGCACGGACCACTAATTTCACTGTAAAAGTTCCTTCTATTGAGCATTTCCCCCAATTCCCTTTCACAATGCTTACACAGAGGTTAGCTTTACCTTTAGTCTTTACTAAGTATTCATTCTGATTTTTCTGTAGGGTAGTTATATAACAATGAGCATTCATTCTCCATTTATCCTGATTTGCTTGCAGAGCATTTATATGCCTTCCCATTAATCATTCGTTTATCCTACACTTTTCAGTGTGTTTCCCCATCACTTTGTATACCACAAGAAGTCTGATTCTTTTTTTGAAGTGTATTTGTTTTCCTAAGAGGACAAAGGCCTTTAAATTTCAGAATCCTAAATTTGCAGCATGTGTTTACATTCTTCCCAGAAATTAGTGACAGTCTGGAGTTAATAGAACTACTACTCTGAAACAGAATCCATGCAAAGCAGGATAACTTGAAGAGAAAAGGGAGAATATGAATTTGATGTGTTAGAAAAAAAACATTCTTGATTCGCTTTTAGCAGCTTTTCGTCAGTTTCACACTGTTCCCTATGTCGTTTGGAGCCATTTTCCCTACCTGCAGGACTCTCTCAGTGATAGTCTTCATTACTTAAACGTAACAAAGGAGTAATGATTTGTCTGTCTCCTGCAGATGGATTTTGTCAGCATGTGTGCTTTTTCACAGCTAAAAATGGAATTACTGAAAAGGCAGGTGCTAAATACACATGTTGTTTTTACATAATAGATCATTGCCTCACCTCTCCTGCCTGCCACCTTCACTCCCCGCCCTGCTTCAATGTTTAGGAAAGTTTAGGAAGAAAAAAATGGTAATTATTGTTAAGTCCAAGAAAAGAGCTGGAATTAGCCTAGCTGCTCAGAACTAATTGAAGTTCAAGTTGGTAATTACTGACTCTGTCAAATAGATTTATTCTGATTATTGTGCTGTATTAGGACTGTCATTCTAAAAAAATGTTAACAATATTTAAATTAACCTGTCTCCAGTAATTCACATAAGTTACACAATTACACAGATTGTAATTAGAAAAGCTTAGGCACCAAGTCTAAATAGTGCTAGCATTGTGAAAATATACACCTTGTCCAATATATGATTTTAATTGTATAGTTAATGAATAATGGGTACTTTTATTTCTTTTCTTAACTAAGCCCACTAATTCCTTCATCATTTTCAGAGTTCTGACATTATAAACAAGCAACGTTTAGCGTCCAGTCCCATGAGCCATTGCAATTGAAATAACGTATGTAAACATGTATACTCATTCAACTAATTCATCCAGAACTGATGGCAAAAATGCAGCTGTCACCCTGTTCCAAAGTCCCTTGAACATGCCCTGGTAGCTCCAACAAATTATACTTACTCATACACATTGGATGGATGGATCCAATCAAAATGTATATCCTGAAGATACTAGTCCTATTTGGGCATTCAGTCTTCTCACAAGTAAAAAATACAAGAGAAACGGTGGGTGGGTGCTGCCAAGCCCTGCCCCATCCAACATATTATGTGTACGTACTTTTAACGTACCTTCCACATACCTAAGGGTGAAGATTTGAAGTGGGTTCTTGATTTAACCCCCTGCTTGTGCAAGGTTCTAAATCTTCATCTTCAAGCTTGTGGAGGCCCTAAATAGAGCCTAGGACTTGCTGATCAGAAGGTTGGTGGTTCGAATCCTTGCGACGGGGTGAGCTCCCGTTGCTTGGTCCCTGCTTCTGCCAACCTAGCAGTTCGAAAGCACGTCAAAGTGCAAGTAGATAAATAGGTACCGCTCCAGCGGGAAGGTAAATGGCGTTTCCGTGAGCTGCTCTGATTCGCCAGAGGCAGCTTAGTCATGCTGGCCACATGACCCGGAAGCTGTACACCGGCTCCCTTGGCCAATAAAGTGAGATGAGCGCCGTAACCCCAGAGTTGGTCATGACTGGACCTAATGGTCAGGGGTCCCTTTACCTTTACCTAACACACTGGATGGGAGGAAGACTTAGAAGCACTTCCCCACTTCTTGTGAACTTGCTTACGTATAAAGGAGACTGAACACCTGAAGAGTACTACAGGGAGAGATGTCTGATCATTTGCAATAAATGTGTATGTTCCTCTTAGTGGGGAAATTTTCTAAGCGCATTGGATATTCTGTAACCAGAAGGAATTCCTGGACTGGGGCATCACTGCATCATTTGAATGCAAGGAATGTTCTACAACCGCAACAATGGTAGCGTCGCTCAGCCACTGACATTCTTTCATTCCCACAGGAACCTAAAGTTTTTAATAAAAGCCTATTGCTGCTGTACTCTTCTGAAGCCAGAGATCATGCCCACCAGACCTGCATTCTAAAATATTGCCTTCTTAGAGGGAAAACATTGGCAACATTTTTATTTATCCATGTTAGCATATAATATCCATATGACCATCCAGAATCTGGCAATGATCACATCATAAGCACATGAGAAGAGTTTGCAGGATTAGACCAATGGTTCATCTAGTCCAGCATCCTGTTTTCACAGTGGGCAGCCAGATGCCTGTGGGAAACTCCTGAGCAGGACCTGAATACCAGAGCATCCTCCCCTTTCCAGCAACTGGCATTCAAAAGAATCCTGCCTCTGACCATGAACCGTCATCAAATATCATAATCTACTGCACACACCCAAAGCAGCAATCACTATCAGAAATATAAAATCAGCTCAACAATGGAAAAGTCTATAGGCCAAATGCATTACTGGTGTAGTGCCAGTGGAATAAAATTTCCACAAGACTCAATGGATATAAATGAATTATGAATAATTTAGCCTCCCTTTCTTATCTCTGGGAGACTTTAAGTTGCGTATAGAATCTCGGAACTCCCTTCAGTCATTCTATCTAATGGAAGGGATAATTGGAAGTATATCCCTCCTTGGCTGGCACCTTTATGTTGTATTTAGATGGAACAGATGGAACTGTAGCCCTATGTGGACTCAGTGAAATATTCAGACACATGGAGGACAATTAAGTACGTATTTATGGTTAACATGTGTTTTACTCAATTGTAATAAAGCAGATATGAAGAGAAAATAAGAATATCAGTGCCTGTGGCTGTGGCTAGCTAAAATATTGAAGGCTGGTGTTATTTTGCATGGTATGGTAGAGTTTATTCATATAAACTCTTCCAGAGTAGTTCGGGGCAGCCCAGTCAGATGGGCGGGGTACAAATAATAAATTTATATTATTAAATTATTATATACCAAAAATCCCTAAAGCAATGAACAAAACACTCCAAAACCTTCTGAAAGGTTGGAAGAAATGGAGGACTCACCCAGACTTTTGTTTGTGTCACATTTCTAGGCACAGGTTCGTTCTTTAAAAACCTATATATGAGCACTTTCTTTCCCCCAGTGCTTTCCCTGTGAAAAACCTCATTTTTACTGCTGAATCGGAGTGAACAGCAATCTGTGGAAAACCAGAATTGCCCTTTTTTCTGATTCAGTGTTAAAGCATGGGTTTTCCTGGGGAAAGTGGCGGTGCAAAAACAAAAACAACAACAGAAATGCTTGGAAATGGAGTTTTAAAGCACAGCCCTGTGCCTAGAAAGCATGGGGCAAAAGGTAAATGTTGAAATATGCTTTGCATTTGAATAATTCTGTTCTCAAACATCCAGAAAGGAAGAACCCTTTTGCTTACGTTCTCCCAGCCATTTGGGGCTAATTTTAACAATGGTGTTTAAATAAACTGGTCACATTGGCATGACCCTACCGATCAGGTCTTTCCCACAGAATCATCACTAGGCTATACGTCCAGCTCCATTGGAAAGAATTAAACTGTCTCCATATAGTGCAGGAGCTTTCCACTGTGGCTGACAGTTAGATCAGCTAATGAATATGAGAGAGAAGATGCTCATTTCCATGGGACATGCTCCCAGATAAGCTGGGACAGGGAGCTGTGGCCTTTGAGGGGCCGCTGGTCTCTCATTATCCCCAGACTGCAAGTCCAGTCAGGAAAATGTAAGAAATCTAATAGTAATAGTAATAATGCACTATACTGTATTTATAATATAGCTTCCTTTAAATCAGTGCAATGCATATGAACACAATTCTATTGTAATATTTTAAAGCACATACTAGAGCAAAGCTCAATGGAAAGCCGTAGGTCATACCTACCAGAGTTCCAGTGCAATCTGTTTTGCTAGTGATATATGTGAGAAATGGGAATCAATCTCTTGTGCACAAGGATCAATAGATTTCATAAGAAGGCTTGTGTTTTCAATTTAGGACCTTTCCCCAATATCATCAAGAGGAATTGGTTGGTGGGCACTGCGCTGCTGGAACATTTCAATCCAGTCCTTGAGCTTCTGAAACCAGAGTGGACCAGTTCATTTGTATTTAATCTCACGCCTTGCTGAAATCATTGTTATTCAGCTGAAATAAATATTGGCAGAATATGGCCCCAGAAGGTTGACACTCCAATCTAGACACCTTAATTGGAAGAAAGTCCTTGTATGTCAGACAGAAGTTACTTTCAACAAAGACCACAATAATACTGTAGGGGAACCAGTGTAGTACAGTGACTGCCATTTGGACTCGGAAGCAAGAAATCAGTGTTTAAATCCATGTTTCGTCATGGAGCTCATCGGCCCTGCCTCTTGGTAGTTGTGGCTGTGGGCCAGAAACATATCATTTCATGAACGCCTTAGAGAAACGATGGGACAACAGTGCAACATATAATCAGTAAGGAACATGGTCCAAACCAGTTTAAGCAGTTCTAAGGTAGAATCTACACACATATAAAAACCATTCTGAAAATGCTTTTTTTAAAGCATTTTTAAAAATACATTGAATTTTCCATAAGGCTCACCATCGTCTTCTAGGGTCACATTGTATATTGCACTTAAAACATTTTATTTGCAGCTGTACTGTATAGCTGAGTCCTAAGTCCCATTGCTTCAGCGGGAAAGATAAACAAGGGTTTAAATATCCCAACCTAAAATATCAAAGGGATTTGAATGCACTACTATTTGATTCATTATGCCTAATAATAAAGAAATAGAGAGCCAGAACAATCATAACCAGGGACTGGAAGGTGCAGAGGAGCACATGCACCACCACATTCAGGGCAGTGTTCCATTATTGGCATCCTGTTTCTAGAACTCTCTCCGAAGTGACATCTGCATTTCTGTCACAAAAGGTATATTTAGGATCAAGTTAAAAGTGTTTTTATTTGTCCAGGTCTTTGGGGCTTATCTGATTTGGAGTCCTGGAGTAGCTGTGGTTGTTTGATTATTGCTGCTGAACATTGTAAGTTATCTTAATTTTGTATGGTTTCAGTTTTGTATTTAGTGTATTACAGTACATCATATTCTGTTAGCCAACTTGTGGTGTTGTCTGGAAAAAGAGCAGGATACAAAAAGGGATGTGATGGATAGATAAATAAATATTAATTGGGGAGGGGGGTGATCAAGTCTGAAATATCAATTCATAAAACAAGCTTCAAATCAAATTCTAGTACATGTCAAAAAGAATTTACTGCAGAAAATCTGCAAGTTTCTTGTCTCATGGTCTTCTGGCGACTAGAGTGTGCATTTCTACCTGAGCTATTAAAATTGCAATGAATAGAGGCATTCAAGGAAAAATAAGCTGCAAGACTAACAAACTGCCAGCATGTCATTAAAGGACGAAGGATGAATTTATGTTAAACCATTGCAACAAAGAGCTTCTAATTATTTAAGGGAAAAGTCAATTGAGTCAGATGACTAGAGCTTTCATTGTAGTCATGGTGAGCAGAACAGACTTGAATTACAGTTTAGGGGATAATATCTTGAAGTCAGAATGCCTACTGATTTTGATTAGTCTGCTGAGAACTGTCTTATTATTATTATTTCTTTATATTAATAATTAGAAGATGCTTACGTATGCCTTTTTTAAAATATCAGAAGCAAGCTATTCGATGTTCCTCAAAAATTAATAAAAAATGCCATTTGTATAGTGCAGGAGTCAGGAACCTTCAGCCCATAGACATAATTTGCCCAGCAGGATTCCCATTTGGCTCACTGAGTCTTTTTGCTCAAGCCATGCCAATCACCTGACATCATAAATGGGCCAAAAGGGGTGATCTGTGCTGCTTCAGAAGCCTCACACATAGTGCTTTATATTGCTTTAGAAGTTGAAAACACATCACATACATTCACTTGTAATCTTTGCAACAACTGTATATGATCATTTGCTTTTATTCTTTGCTATAAACCCGTGGTTATAGGTCAGCATATAAATATGTTAATAATAATAATAATAATAATAATAATAATAATAATAATAATAATAATAATGGTGGTACACATACATACCCCCCCAAAAAAATCTGGATAGGTTTCCCCAGCCGCTCTGGGTGGCTTACAGCATATATAAAACATAGTAAAACATCAAACATTAAAAACTTCCCAATACAGTGGTACCTCGGGTTAAGAACTTAATTCGTTCTGGAGGTCTGTTCTTAACCTGAAACTATTCTTAACCTGAAGCACCACTTTAGCTAATGGGGCCTCCCACTGCCACTGCGCCACCAGAGCACGATTTCTGTTCTCATCCTGAAGCAAAGTTCTTAACCCGAGGTACTATTTCTGGGTTAGTGGAGTCTGTAATCTGAAGCAGATGTAACCTGAAGCAGATGTAACCCGAGGTACCACTGTACAGGGCTGCCTTCCAATGTCTTCTAAAAGTTATGGGATTCTTTATTGCCTTGCATCTGAAGGGAGAGTGTTCCACATTACATAGTGTTTTTCAGAGTGACATGCCCAATACTATTTTGGTGGCAATTCTATATGCAATTCTAAACACTTTTGAACTCAGTGGGTCTTACTTTTTAGTAGACATGCATAGGACTGTGCTCAAATTCCTATGCATACAGGATTATAACCATCCTATAGATATTTACCTGGATATTTGTTTCATTGGATTTGCTTCCAAGTAGTCATGTTTATGATTTTGCTGGTATTCAGTTTATGGCAGAGGATATGAAGGAGAGATTCCTGATACATAGCTCTGATTCTTAGGTGACAATCCAAACCCCTGTCCTGTGGCATCAAGTTTTAATGGTTTCTGCCACTCACACCAACCTCACACAACTCAATTCTGCCACTCACACCAACCTAGGGAGAAGGGGCGGAGCTGAGACAGAAAACAATACAACTTCAATATACCACTTCCCAGCCTGCTGCACCCAGATCAGACCCAGATCACCGCAGTTCACATGACAACAACAGGGCCAGTTCAGCTTCCAGTGGCTCCTATACCAGCCCAGCTCTGCTCCCTCTCCAGCCACAAATTGCCCCGTTTTGGTTGGTTCTGCTGCCATCGGTGAGGATACAACCATCAGTAGCTTTCAGATGCTAACCACTTATGCACCACATTGAGGGCAATCTGTGGTAGACTAGACAAGAGTCAACAGTAGGCAGAGTTGGAGCCAAAAGTGGTTGGCACCAAAAGTGGTTGGCACCAAAAGTGGTGGAGGTCAAACTAATGGGATCTACCCTCTCATCTCTCTCCCTCTCTCCTCCCCTTCCCTCTGTCTTTCTGCCACCTCCTTTCCCCTCCTTTCAACCCACATGAAATTAGGCCAAGCACCACATGGTACTGGATCGAGGGCAGTTTGCCCTAGAATAAATATTCCCCATATTTTACAAATAACTATTAAAATAGTATGTGCATAATATAATATTAATAGAGAGTGATGCACCACAATTTGGAGACAATTGAGCATGATTAAGCAAGTGCCATTAAAATCAATAGAGCCCAAGCAGACAGTAAAGCACTCAAGTTCTATTGATTTTAATGGGATTTCAGAAAGCTTTTGCTACAAGATTGCATGCCATAGTAAAATATCCATTATAGCTATGTCCCTTTAAATTACTCTGGTTTTACGGCAGCCTGAATTACCATCTCATATATTCTTACTGGGCTGGCTGTCCTTCATATTCTGTATTTGTGGTCCTCAATCATTCTTTGGAAGGGGAGCTCCTAGGAACAGGCAAGGAGGATTGAAAGTCTTGGAGTTGGATACATTTTTTATTACTTTGAATTTTCAGTAGTCAGAAAAGAAAACCCTTCATCAATCACCCTGATAGAAGCCCACAGGGCAAACAATCATTCTATTCAGAACAGGATCCGATGAGTTCAGATCCTTATTTATGTTCTCTCAGTGCCCAGACATTACACTTCCTTGGCTGTTATCTGAACATTACTATTTATTATTAGTCCGCAACAGAGATTCTATTGTAATGAACTGTAAGATACACTGACCTAATTCATGTTTGCCAGCCATATCAAATTTATTGCAACTGGTCTTGAGAGGAGTAGTGTAATTTACCAAAATCTCACTCTGTGGGAGGTCAACAACGTCTCTGTGTGTGCGCTTGTGTGGGAGGGGGATCAGGTCTAACAAAGATGGAATATTTTAAAATCAAAGAGTCAACTAGCGCAAAATCCAATTTAACAAACAGGTTTCTGGTTGCATTGTGTTTTTCCCTAATTGAGCATTCAGAATAGTGGTTCCTCCTACCATCCACAGTCTGAAAGGATATAGCCCAGATGTTATGAAACTGTAGTCTGTTGATCACTGATGGTCCACAAAGCCCATGAAGATGATCTGTGTAACAGCTGTGTAACCTTCCAGAATATCTGTACTTAGCCCTGCGCTTTATTTTTTGTTTTTTATAACAACAGAGACGGAAGCCATTGTGACCAGAACCAGAATGAATGAACAGGCTGGTAAAACCCTGGTTTGGGGTCTCTGCTTTTCATAATATGGTGCTGGTGCATTCTACTAATTTTCCCGCTGGGTATTCTAGGGGGCCTTCTTAGCAGCCTGGCTTAGGACTGTGATTTTCATAATACAGTGCTGGGTTTGACAGTGATGCCAGCATGGAATTTTTAAAATTATTATTAAATGGTCCACAAAGGCCCCCGGCACTTTTCATGCAGTCCATGACAGCAAACCACTGATACAGTCAGTTCACAGAACTTTTCTACCTCATTACCACCTTATTCTACTACATGTGTAAACTTGACTGGCAGCTCACTGCAGAAGGCTCCCTAATGAATATATATAAACATACTGCATACGTCTAAGAATTTCAGTAATTTGGAACCCTCCTAAAAAGCCACCCCCTTGCCACAAATGTTTTTAACATAAAAAGAATTCACCGTTTGAAATGGTTTTAAATTTGTAAAATGATAAAGCTTGCTGCGACATAAGCAGGGTTACACAGTGAGCGCTATCAAGAGCATAACAGATTTGTCAAAGTCACTGCGGTGCACAGTCACAATTAAAAAGCCCAAAACATTATATGCACTCAATTATATGCCTCTGGAAACAGTACTGCTCTGGTGGTTCTTTGTATACATACTCTGCTATTCAGTGTGTGTAAGCATGGATTGGAGCAGCACCAATAACTGTTATTCAGACCCTAGTACCTGTCATGCTATCTTCTGATAATGAAACAAGATATGTGGGAGGATTATACTGACCAGATTTCTAAGAGCGTGCAAGAATTTCAGTTTAGCTTTTTTCATTGTCCCATCTGTTTTGTGGTTAAAACCTTTAGTTTGTTGTGAGTTGCCAGGCATAGGCAAACTTGGCCCTCCAGATGTTTTGGGGACTAAAATTCCCTTCAACACTGACCACTGGTCCTGTTAGCTAGGGATGATGGGAGTTGTAGTCCCAAAACATCTGGAGGGCCAAGTTTGCCTATGATTGTTCATTTCTTTTTCTTTCTTTCTTTTAAATAATTTGTATTGATTTTCTTTTTCTCATAACAAATATCCAATATCAATAACGTTCATTTTCCAATTCCCCCCCCCCTCTCTGTTAACTTCCCTCAGCTTCCATTTCTGGTTTATTACGTCAAATGTTACGTTTTGCTGTTTATATATAGTATTATGTTGTCACATTGTTAAATTTATTGTTCTCTGTAAATAAAGTTGTAAATGTTTATTTAAATCCTGTCAGTGAGTCCATTTTTGTTGTTGTTTCTGCAAATATGTTGTAAAAGGTTCCCATTCCTTTTCGAAATCACTATTGTCCTTTTCACGCAGTTTATCTGTTAACTTTGCCAACTTTTCATAGTTCATCAAATTTTCTTGCCATTGTTCTTTTGATGGTATTTCTTCAGTCTTCCAGTTTTATGCTATTAATATTCTTGCTGTAGTTGTAGCATACATGAATAATGTCCGTTTTTCTTTCAGCAGCCTATGACTGTTCATTTCATTACTTTCATTTGTTTTCATTCTCCTTTCCTTTCATTTCTTTTTCCATGTTGATTGTGCTCTTTGCTACAGCTGCACACAACTCTGATTTCAGAGCTGTTCCTGGCAACCACCATTTTATTTGCCTAGAAAACCCCAGGACTTGCAACACTCTAGTACAATTGGAGCGGGGGGGGGGGGGTAACAGCAACTACAATAAGAGTTGGCCCATACTGGTGGTCACTATCTTTTCCAGAACATTGGGTGCATTCTGGGGAAAACAAATGGCAGCCATCAGGAGTAGCCATTGAAATTAGCTCAATTGCTATTACCACAGAAAATGGTAAGCCTCCTCACAAATGTGACTAACAAAAATAAAATAAAATATCCATTTGCACACAGCCATACCCATTCATTCCTCATGGAACTCATTTTGCAGAGAATGAAATCTGAATGGACTCTGCCACATTCAGTCCAGATTTTCATTTATTCTGAAATTAATGCATACCTCTAGAAATGGACATACTGCAAAAACTAGGAATTGGACAGCTGATGTGAACATTTTACTTTTTAAAAAATGGCAAAACAGAAGAGTTGTTGAATTGTGAGAGAAAGGGGTAGGGGTCTAAAAGATAACTAAAAGGGATGTCACAAAAGGCCACCAAAGATAAAACAGGCAGTAATTCAAGCCCAGAATAGGGTGGGTTTGTTTTTTCTGAGTTCAGTTCTGAAATTTGAAAATCTATTATGATCCTAGTGACATCAAGAGTACAAAGTAGACTGGAAGCCTCTCCTCCATTCTGCAAGTCTATCAAATTCTCTGCATGGCCACAAATTCCATCCTACTTATGAGTCTTAAAGGCCTATCTCACTGTCCTTTCTGCTCACTCCAAATGTACCTGTGGAGTCAGTGCCAACAGGTACCATTTGGCTTTGCAGATAAGCTTCCATTCTTCCCTGGCACCTAGAACAATGAAATGGTAGCTTTCTAGTTGCCAGGGACCTTTTCCATTCTATTTTTTTAAAAAATAATATTTATTAAAAGTTTAAGAATTAAAGAAAAAAGTACCAAAAAAAGAGAGAAAAAGAGAAAAAATAAACAATACAAATCAATACATTACAATACATATAAAAAAGCAAAAGACACAATACATCAAAACAAAAGCAAAAGCAAAAACAGTTAAAAGCACATCCAATATTTCCATATCTTTATCTTTCATTAACTTGTTTCATCGACCTCCTCACACCTCCCTTTTTGTGTTCTAGTTATTAATTATTTCAGCAAATCCTTTCCATCTTTCACTGTTTTCTGTCATTTAATTATCTTAATTTGTTTTAACCTTATCTTACCATTAAAACCCTAAAACTTATTTATACTTAACTCCTTATAACATTTCTACTAAAGCCATATAATTTCATTCCAACATTTTTCTAACACTCATTAATTTTACAACATTTCTCTAAATAAAATTTTTTAAAACTTTTTTTCCAATCTTCTTCCACCGTCTCTTCTCCCTGGTCTCGGATTCTGTCAGTCCTTTCTATCAATACCATATATAGTTGAGTAAGATGGAAAGGATTTGCTGAAATAGCTAAATTGAATTAGAATACAAAAAAGGGAGGTGTGAGGAGGTCGATGAAACAAGTAAATGAAAGGTAAAGATATGGAATATTGGATGTGTGTTTTAGTGTTTTTGTTTCTTTTTGCTGTATTGTTGTATTTTTTATATTTTCTTTTTATGTATTGTAATGTATGTTCTGTTAATTTCCTTATTGTTGTCCTTTTTTCTTTTTTCTGTAATTTTTAAACTTTTAATAAATATTATTATAAAAAAATAATAAAGTCCAATTATCCACAGGAAAAAGTCAGCGCTCTCCGGCAACAGCAATGTGGCTTCACTCCGTGAAAAAAGCAGTCGATTCGAAGCACCGCGCCACTCACCCCAAGTCGCTCCGGATCCCCGAAACTGGGTTTCCCTGTGAATAGGGGAGGCGCGAAAGGTGCCAGCCGAATCCCACGTCCACAGGCTTCTCCCGCCCGTGGTTTTTAATGGGTCTCCGTCTCGCCATGGCGGTCCAGACCCTAGTTTCCACAGAGCGGATTCCTCCCGATCAGAGGAAATCCGCCATTGCCGGAGGCGCTAACCCGGAAGTCTGCAGCCCTTTTCCATTCTAAGCCACAGCTGTCAACATTTCCCTTTTTCTGAATAGGATTCCTTGCAAGAAAAGGGAAAGGTTGACAGCTATGTTCTAAGCTAGAGAAGAGCTTATAGGGAAATGGCACTTGATACATAGAGCAGCTAAGAATTATGGGCTGGAAAAATTCATATAGGTAAATATGAATGCCATTAGCAAAAACAGAGGTTGTTTTCGAGAATTCCTAGAAATCATTATTGCATGTGGGAGGCCTTGTCTCTTTAAAGAGTCTTACTAATAATAGCAGAGGCACTTCACTGTACAAAAGAGTATACAACTTAAGCAGAAAGAAACAGAGAGGTTTGTCCTTTTTGACAGGACTTGTTCACAGCAGGGAGACATTCAACTAAACATTTACAAGTTAACTCCCTCACACCTAGACAGCCTCTCAGAACTTGTGCTACCTCACAAAAGATAATGCTACCTTCACTGGTTGCTTTACAACGTCTCCAATCACACACACACACCCCAGTTAGTTAACGTATTAAGAACAGAATTGACCTTTAAGATACACACTGAATGATTTCTGCTGATGCATTTCCACTTATTTAACCCCTAAAGACTTATACTAATTAATTAATCTAGAGCCTGGGAAACAATGAGGAACCTTATATCTGTAGCATCTCAATAAAAGGTGACCCTTTAGCATGCCTAATTTGCAATATGCTTCTCAATCTATAGTAGGTTTGCAGCCACAATAACCTTGGGGCATAGGGCATTTCCATAGCCATTTGACAAACTGAAAGATACCACTAATCAAGAGTGGCTTGTCCACCATGAATTTATGGTAGAGGCAGGACTTGGACCTCCATCTCCCAGATCCAGTCCAGGATCCAGATCCAGTTTCCCATCCCTGGATAACACCGACTCCCCTAACCTCTTAATTATAAAAGCAAAATAGATGCAGAGATTGATAGAACAGGGCCAGTTGCCAAACAGCGGGTTCCACATCATTTGTTTCATCTGGGCATATCCATCTTTCATGTAACTGTTACTCCATTGATTTCAGCAGTACTTGCAGTTTAATCTTAAAAACAGAAATTGAAGTGTTATTGACAGAAATCAAGTGAGCATTTCATCATTGTGTTCCTCAATCCTGAATATCAGGAGGAATTATTAGAGAGGGAGGAAAGGCTAATCCATAAATTTCTCATTACCCAACAGGAAAAAAAAACATTTGCTTGAATAATTGAGTATGTTTAGCATCATAGCTAGCAGTTAATCATGTTTACTCACTTTTATTTTTACTATGCTAAGAGACTCTGCTCATACTTGTATAGGATTTTACAGGGCATTTTGCAGATAATTGTTCTCTGTATGGAACCAAAATATTTAAAACACCACAGTCAAACATACAGAATTATAAACTAACAGGAATTCTGTGGTTTAGAATGATGAGAAGAAGAAAAACAGAGCGGGAAGTGATATATAGGAACAGAGAAATCTGCCTTGCATGGGGTCAGATTATTCGTCCATATAATTCAATGATGTCTACTCTGTCAGCAACTCTTCAGGGTCTATTTACCTCACGTGTCACCTGATGGTTGTTATTTTAACTGAAGATGCAAGGGATTGAACTGGAGACATTCTGCTTGCAAAGTTATGTGTTCCCTCCCCAGTGTTGTGGGGGAAAGGGAACATCAGAAACAATGTATGCAACCCATTCCCAATGAAGAATGCACGCAGCGGCTTAAATTAATTTCCTGCTGCTCCCAGAACGACGAGAAAATCACAATTTTCTTGAATGTATCGAATGAGCACAAGTTGGAGGGGAGGGAGAATTAAAATATTGAAAAATTGGACTTGATTGCTTGGAAGCAATAGATCACATTTGAACTCGGCATGCCTTTGCTCTGAGATGGAATTATTTCCACTAAGATATTGACCTTTTTTTTTCTTTTCCAAAGGAAAGATTTACAATGTTGCCCTTGATTTAGTGAAATAAATCCTGTTGACTCCACAATGAATGGAATGAATGCCCTTCCACATGTTTCAGCTTCTAGACTGAGTCGCCTATTTTGCAGTCACAGTTAGGCGTAATTTCCCAAGCACCACCAGAATCTGCCATAGATGATTCAAGAGGCTGGATCACACTATCCAGCAGTCTGTCTCCCCACCACCACCACCAAGGGAGTGTGCAAGGCTCCTGCCTAGAGGGAGTGAATGGTAAGAGCTCATAGGGAGGCAACATTTTATGAACTGGAGCCTCCATCTGACTGCTGAATATGAATCTGCTACACAACCACGATGGCTCAGAAAGGGCTGTTATGAGCATGCATATACTCCAGGTTTGGCAATGTCTTGTGCAGGGGTGGCAGGAACCGTTTTTAGCTCAAGGTCCACATTTTCCCATAAGCAGTCAAAAAGTGTGTGGGGCCAGAGCAAAGCAGCTGGAGTCACCAGTGAGACTCTGACCCAGTGGCGTAGCGTGGGTTGTCAGCACCCGGGGCAAGGCAAGTAATTTGCGCCCCCTAACCCGTGGATTTGCGCCCCCTAACCCTAACCCCCAGATGTTGTGCCCGGTGCGGCCAGCCCCCCCTGCACCCCCCACGCTACGCCACTGCTCTGACCTTGGTCTTGGCTACATTCTAGCCATGCAAAAGCCAGGTGTTTTCTCCTCATGCACCTCTCTGTCCTGGCAGTTCCAGGAAACATTCCAGTTAGGCCAAAAAACTTGATAAGGGTGCCGAAGAGGGTCGGTGAGTGGTGTGGCCTGGGTAGGATCTTGAGAGCCAACTAGAGAGGCCTGAAAAGCTGCCCCTGGTCCCTAGGTCTGAGGTTGCACTGTAGCTCAGGAGTTTAGTACTTGGCTAGCATGCAAAAGTTCTCAGATTCATTCTGTCTCAGGTAGCTTGGAGCAGCCATCTTTAATTTCCCACAATGCCACTGATGTACCATCACCCCAAGGGATTGCGTAAAAATGTAAATAGTGGCTCTACGCCACTCAGGGGAGTGTGGCGTATAAGGTGTTAGCAGTTGGCCCTGTTGAGGCCTAGGCAGCTGTCCAAAGATGCCATCTGCTAGCACCTAAATTGCAGATTAAGGTTACTGGGCGTACTTTTTCTTTTTTCTTTTAAAAAAAAATTGATTTTACAACTCCATTCACATTCATAAAGGTAAAGGTAAAGGTACCCCTGCCCGTTACGGGCCAGTCTTGACAGACTCTGGGGTTTGTGTGCCCATCTCACTCTATAGGCCGTGGGCCAGCGCTGTCCGGAGACACTTCCGGGTCATAATCACAAATAAAAGAAATAACACAAGATTCTTTGCTTCTCAAGACTTCCCTCCTCCCCTCCATGGGTTCTTTAAGTAACTTTTTAACTGCATATTATGTCCATCTAATTTACAATCCTCCATTGTATCCAAAGTCTGTGTAACAGTGCAAGAGTTATTTAAAACCTGCCAAAGAGCTCAGGTGTTTACAGTGGCCTTTCAAATATAATGCAAATTTGTCCCATTCTTTATTGAAGTTTTGATCCTTCTGGTTTCTGATTTTCCCAGTTTGTCTTGCCATCTCTGCATAGTCCAATAATTTCATCTGCTAGTCCACCCTGGTAGGTATCTTATCCAGCTTTCCAACTCTGGGCAAGAAGCATCCTTGCAGCTTTGTAGCATACATAATCAGTCTCTTCAATTCCTTTGTTAGACTATGCATATTTTTTCAGTGTTCATACAAATGTTCATACCTCTGCTTGAGCACCATCCAGCCATAAACTTAGTGTCAGTTCCATGTCATCCCAAAACACTATATTGTGGAAGCTGATGAGCCAGACGATACAGGAGCAAATCATTCACATTCATTCTATTCTCAAGGGAATCTAAATATAACATAGTTTGGCCACCAACTGTTTGCATATTAACATGTAGTTTAAAATGACATGTGTGGTTTTCAATTTTTTTTAAAAAAAAACAACCCTAAAATGAGCTTTCGCAACAAAAAACCTCCAGCTTCATATTCTGACTTCCAGTTCACCTGCCACAAAATGCAATATACATTTAATTTCCCTACTTTGAAATAAGCATAATTTCTTGCTACCTTTTCCAGCAGCAGGAAATGTGGACATAGCAAGAACCATGCATCTTTCATTGGTGAGGATAATATGCGGATACATCTCCTGTTCTTAAGCCATCAGATTCTTCTAGGCTGCAGTAGCCCCTGGAATAAATTAGCCAGTGGGTTAATGTATTTTAAATGTTAATGGTTTGGTGCTGTAATGGTGTCGCTGGCCTCGTCAAAACAATCTTAGAAACTTCTCATTCTGCAGGAGCTTCATTTCAGACACTTTTCATTTCAGAGCTTTTAAAGACACAGGGCTGCACTACGTATTATATGCTCTGCCATATTAGATTTGGATCTCCTTTCTAGTAGCACAAGTTTGTCTAAAGCAGAATTACACATTTTATGCCCCAAGACATTTTTCTGCACGAGTTAAATGACAAAATGGAACACACACCCCTTCCATCTATGAAATCTAACTAGACAGGCAGTTGTTGGCACACTTCAGCACATTCAAAGCATAACCAGTGTACCTTTAAAGCAAATTGTTTCTTCCAAAGAATCATGGGAACTGTAATTTGCCCCAACAGATCTACTTTCCAACACCCTTAACATTGGATGTACTCTAAGTGTATGCTGTGGATCTGCCCCTGGTTTAGGAGGTGGTACAGGACAGACTGTGTGGAACGCAGACCTCTTCCTCAAATAGGAAGAAACACCTAGAACAGGCTTCCTCAACCTCAGACCTCCAGGTGTTTTGAGACTACAATTCCCATCATCCCTGACCACTGGTCCTACTAGCTAGGGATCATGGGAGTTGGAGGCCAAACACATCTGGAGGGCCGAGGTTGAGGAAGCCTGTGCTAGAAGGTCAGCAGAAACAGGGAGCTGCCACTGCTGGTTCCCAGCATCTGCCACCTGAGGCAGCTGCCACACTCTTCTTAATAGCAGAGCTGGCCCTGACAAGTGATGTTCTGCATAAAACATAAATTGTGGGTGATATAGTAGCACCTTTGAATACCTATGCATATTGCCTATGGGAACCCTAGCTGGACTATGTGAGCACATGGATATTAAAATGAGCAAGCCATCCATTTTCAGTGGTGCTGCTAGGTGCAAACTCAGGGATACAGGCTCAGAGCCCTGCAGCACCCCGCCAGCAGCAAGGTTATAAAAAAATAAATAAATAAAGGTTATAAATAAATAGAAACCTTTCACAAAGCTATGGAGCAGAAGCCAAACCACCTTCATTTTCCCAAAGTGATGGCAATCTGGAAAATGAAAATGCTGCACCAACAATCCAAAGCTTCACTTCAGGTTGTTGTTGTTGTTGTTTTTTTGGGGGGGGGAAGAGACATTGAAATGATCACAACCACTGCAACCTGGTAAGGCCAGAAGGCAATGGGTGGGAGTCATTTTTTCACTCTTTAGTTCTTTTTACAGATGTTTCTGGGCATGCTGCAGCAAAAATACCCATACAAATATCTCAAATCACCACCAATATAAATACAACATGCATATATGAAAGCAAAAAATGAAGCAGTTCAGTGCCATAACAAATTTATAATAATGAATCAACTTATAACATTTTGATAATATAGTACCATCAGTGTTTACTAACAGCATAGCAATAAATCTAACAAACTGCAGGAACAGAACAACACGTTAATATTGACAGAATAAATTGTTAGGCATTCAGATATAAAAAGAAGCCACAACAAATGCTCCTAAAACACCTTGGTATACTATTTTTGCAAATATATCTTGAATATATCAAAGAGCAAGCTGCTAAACTATACTGAGAATATCCCTACACAATAAAATAAAGACAAGATATGCAACAAGGAAAAAGACATTCGAAATATCCTTTATTTCTTAAATTTATTTCATTTTTCCCCTCAAGCCATGTGGACTAGAAACTTGGTTTCTTTTAAAAGGCAGTATGAGAAAATTAGGCATCTTGAATCTTTGCCAGAGCTTCTTGGATTGTGTGTTTGAGGCCACATACTATCAATGTATAGCTACAGTCTCAACAGCTAACAAGGCCAAATGTGTCAGTGAGAACTCCCTTGGTTGATTGGCCTTTCTGATGGGGCAGCTGGGACAGAAAACAGGGGACTACATGTTTAACAACAAAAACAAAAACAAACACACACACACCAATGCCTCTTCCTGCTCCTTTCTGATTCGATTGCTGCTCAAACTGTTTCTGCTGAACTGGGTCTGGGGAATATCTCCCAACCCAGGAAATAGCTAAAAGTAGCACTGTACATCTAAAAGGTGTTTCATTGGTGGGAAGGTGATTTCTCCTCACCAAGGATTAGCATGGTTCCTTGGCCAGTATGCTGGCTGGGTGGCCTTTCTCCCAGAGCACTAGTGAAAGATGTTAAAGAGGGTTAGATGTTGAAGTCTGAATGCTCCTACCAGCTCTGAGCTGTCCTGTCTGCTGAGCAAACTGCCTCTGCCATGCTCAGAAACCAAATTCTGACTACTTCACTGGATCTACAAACCAGTGTAGACCTAGACCCTGAAGAAGTCACATTCCTTAATCTCTGATCATCTGTGGTGGATAGAGCTGTTTATGTATTGTTATAAATCTAGGTAAAAGTAAAGGGGTTGCAGCGCTCATCTCGCTTTATTGGCCAAGGGAGCCGACGTACAGCTTCTGGGTCATGTGGCCAGCATGACTAAGCCGCTTCTGATTAACCAGAGCAGCACACGGAAACGCCGTTTACCTTCCCTATTTATTACTTGCACTTTGTGCTTTCAAACTGCTAGGTTGGCAGGAGCTGGGACCGAGCAACGGGAGCTCACCCCGTCGTGGGGATTCAAACTGCCAACCTTCTGATCGGCAAGCCCTAGGCTCTGTGTCACCCACTAGCCAGTTTTAAATGGGGCCATTCCTCAACTTCTTGTTCTGTTTTCAGTGTTTATTGGTAAAATTACATTTTAGATTTTCCTTCTCATACCAACCAGAGTCAGATATACTTATATGTTTGGCATGACTGTGAGCACTTTCATTTCAGCCCCAGTCAAATGACTGTGGATCTGGAGTGTTAAGAGCTTTAATGCTGAATAAATTCCACACAGTTTTAAGTCAAATCCAAGTAAAGGTTAGATTTTGATCACCAGCAATTACTGGCAAGATGGAATTGCCTAACATTCATTCATTTCCATGTGTTAATAAAAAAAGTATAATAAATCTTTTGGAGTTCGTTGTGAATTTCCTTATCAAGACAACATCAGTAACATTCGGGATGCTTCACAATAAGAATATATGTCGCCATATAGCAGCAGCAAATCAGCACTTTGCTCAAGATTTGATCTTAGTCTACAGTTCAGCTTCTGTCTCAGTGTTGGCCTCCAAAAAAGGTGGAAAGTGGGTTTCAGGGTTTGTTCATCATGAGCTGATGCAGTATTTTGGTCAAGAATCTTGGTCATGGACTCACTCTGTGGCTTTAGACAAGCTGTTCTTGTCTGCCTTAACAAACCTGTTAAGGGCATCTGTGGCAGAAAGAATATCTGCTTACTTTGCAGGGATGTTGTAAATATTTACCAGAATGATGTAAGCTAAAAACTTTCAACACATGGGAACAACAAAGTATATAGTTAAATTTGTGGTGGGAGGGAGAACCAGTGGCCTAAGCTAATATAAGGCAGCATTGCATTGCATGGCAATGTATGTTTATAGTCAAAAAGCACATAACTGTCAGCTTTGTATAGCTTCCATAGCACTGCTATGGCTTTTGTGGTGTTGTTTTCATGTCTGTTGTTTTAACTGTGTTTAATTTTTATACTATTTTTATTGTTTTAGTTCAATATTGTTTTGAGGGCTCATTTGGTTGTAAAAATAGCCTGTACCTTAAAATAAATAAAATTAATAAAGCCAGCCAGTGGGTAAGAAATCTGCAGCAATTCCCAGTGATATTAGGTAAATGTTTTATTAAAGTTGGAGCATACAACAAACTATGATTTAGCATTACATGCATAAGTCTACACAAGCTTCTATCTTCATCCTCCAGTGTGGACCTAAGAAGACATTTTGATACCTGAGGCTAAGCCCAAAAGCCCCATGAGCAGTGCCAACTAGAGGTGGATGTGCCAGGCTTCACCTTGCAAGGCCAGCCCTAGAAGACTGGAAGTTTTCACTTCTGCTTTTCAATTTATCAGATGTTATCTGCCACCAGCCAACGTGGTGTAGTGGTTAAGAGCGGTAGACTCGTAATCTGGTAAACCAGGTTTGCATTCCCGCTCTTCCACATGCAGCTGCTGGGTGACCTTGGGCCAGTCATACTTCTTTGAAGTCTCTCAGCCCCACTCACCTCACAGAGTGTTTGTTGTGGGGGAGGAAGGGAAAGGAGAATGTTAGCCGCTTTGAGACTCCTTAAAGGGAGTGAAAGGCGGGATATCAAATCCAAACTCTTCTTCTTCTTCTTACATCCAAACTCAGATGAACTCTGGCTAGTTTAAACTATGGTTTGGTCTAACAAGCCAGGATCAAACCATAGTTTGTGAGTCTGAATTATTAAAGTAAACAGAGTCCCCTTACTTTCAATGTAGCAAGGAACTCAGATTAAACTGGAAATGGATGATTCCAGTCTCCTCCTTGTGAGCACGCTAGAGAAGAGAGGGGGAACCCACAAGCCTAAGATTTATGCACATGAAACACTGGTGTTATAACCAAAACTTGGCCAATGTGTTGTAGCCAGGAAAGCAATCTGGATAAGGAATGGAAGAATACCTGAACAGAAGTCTTCAGTGAGGAAGAGTTGTTAGATAGCTGGGTAGCCATTTGCTGTTCATAGGAAAGACAAGTGTCTCAGACAACACAAGTAGGTTCTCGGGCATTAAACTGATAAGTGGTGTTTCATTGATTCCCAGTGTCACCTGGCAAACTGCTTACCGTAGTTAGCAGGGCTCAGTTTGCACATGGGAGACAATATGCTTAATATGTCTGCAGCACCCAGAGCCAACAAGCTAGGCTCGGTGAAGCACAAGAACAGCATGGGACTGGCTTCATGTATCTGCAGCTCCATCTTCTGGCAGCTGCCTCAGTTATGTGGGAAGTGGACATGCTTGTTTTTGCTGGTTTGAGACCAATGGCCCCTTGCAGTCAGCGATTATCTAAGATAAAAAATCAATCAGGTGTTGAGTTGGATGTGCTCCTTTCTGCATATTATTATACCTTAGGTTGTTTTCATATCTGTTTTTAGAGTTTTAAGTTATTCTTCATTTTTTTGTTTTTGAAACAGCAACTAATAAATACAGTGGTACCTCGGGTTAAGTACTTAATTCGTTCCGGAGGTCTGTTAACCTGAAGCACCACTTTAGCCAATGGGGCCTCCTGCTGAAGCTGCACCGCTGGAGCACAATTTCTGTTCTCATCCTGAAGCAAAGTTCTTAACCCGAGATAGTATTTCTGGGTTAGAGGAGTATGTAACCTGAAGCGTATGTAACCTGAAGCATATGTAACCCAAGGTACCACTGTATAATAGTGAGAATAATATTTGCAGCAATAACAATATTGCACCTGATATCTGGAAACATTTCAGGCTTTCAAAGGACACATATCCCCAAGATTCCCATCCCCACTGACTTCACTTCCAACCTCTGCATTTGAGACTTAAGGGAGATTCTTCACACATTCAGCAGCTTGTGTTTAGCAACTTTCCCACAGCCCTCCACACCCTCTGCATTTTATTCTCCCACACTTCTTTTTTCAACATCTGAATAAGGCTACTGTGTTAGTATGGAACTACATATTACAAAATACAGCAAGCCTGTATTGAATATGTTAGTGCCTTCATAATTTTTGGTTCAGCTTGCCCCAGGTCCAGAGACATCATTATCCACCCCTGCTCTCCTGCCATTCGCTGGTGTTGGCAGGGGTGAGCAATCTCACATTTTAATGAAGTCAAGATACAGAATGGTTTAAACAGGATGTTATGGAGAGAGGCTCCCTCAACATGGGGATAACCTTCTCTTCTTTCGCTGTCAGCTCTATACTGTTCGTAATGTGTCATTCTTCCACCCTGAATTGCTCATCCCACCAGTCTGTTTAAGACTGTTGCTGCTGTTCTGTGGGTCACATTTCAGTGGCTTTTAATCACAGTTAGTGCAGAAGACCCCCAAGTTTGTAAAACAAGCACAGGTACTTTTCATAAATATAGAAATACCATGTCCCAAAGATGTAATTTTCTCCCAGCCCGGACTTCCTGTTTGGCTTAAGCTACAGGGTAGTATGCTGAAAAGAAAACAAGTCTTTAGAGATCACAAACAACCAATTTCACAGTACAAGCAGACATAAATAGAGCTGAATTCCCTTTCCTACTACACTATTCATCTTTGAGCTTCATTGAGTTCAAAGAAAAGCATTTTTCAGAGTTTAAGCAATTACGTTTATTTTTCTCTCTCCTTCCCTAGAAAGGAAATTATCGCAAAAGCATGGGATTAGGAACCACCATGATGTTGGAGGTACCTTCTGTGTATGAAATTTCAATTTAGAAAAGCATGTAAAACCCTAAAGGCATTTAAGACTTAATATACTAAAACCATTTTGTTTTCACAGTATATTTATTTTTGTATCGTCATTGACCCAGGCTAGTTACTGAATTAAAATGGCCAAGCATTTGAGACATGCAGCAACGTCTGCTGCAGCCCGTCATGCTGATGATTTACTGGGCAAATTAGTCAACTTTAAAGGGATGTGTGCTTACAAAAAGAATCCCAAAAGGCAGGGAGAAACTAGTACATGGACATGCTCAAAATTCAGATTAGAAAACTGACATGCCAATCTGACTGGGAGCTTTGAAATGGAAAGGAACCGCAAGGAGGCTCTGAAGTAATAGCATAATAATTTCCCTATGGCAGATATGCCCTATTAGCTAGGCTGAGTTGGAAGGTTTCTGGCTCTCTCTGTAGCAATATAAAGAACACCCTGAAAACAAACCCATCAGGATTCCCTGCCCTCCTACCTTCCAGCTAATAATCCACATGCCCTCAAAGTGGCCCTGTTTTCCTGAAACCCAGATACAGTAACCATCCTCTCTTCTCTACCAGTTCTGGTCTCCTAGAGTGGATTAGCTGATGGGTGTTATCTAGCTCCAAACACATACCCTTCGGCTAACTCTGCATTCACATTATTCACGGTAGAGGCATTCACTGCATATTTTTAACTGAAAAAAATACGTTTACTGCAATGACAAAATAAGCAAAACTTATGACTGTGAAAGGTAAAAGGAAGATAAATTAAATGATACAGAATCAGCAATCAGATTTAGAAGGAATGCTTTAACCCTCATGCCTCAAATATATGCCTCAATTTACAAGTGGACCAAGATTTATTTATTTTGGAAGGGTTATCAAGAACAGCACTTGTTACTGTAGCAACAAGTGCTATTGTTAAATGTGTGTTTGTTTCAATCTCACTGTTTTTGTAAGTTACAGTGATCTTTTGAAGATGCATGACATGGAGCCAAGAGATGCAATGGGATCTGTTAATAATGTGTACCCGACTAGGCCTGCAGAATGATGCACCAAAATGGATGACTGTCATTTGTAGGTTGTTTGGAATTTTCCATTAACTATTGTTGCCTTCTATGGGAAACCTTGTATGGGTTTAGAAGGTAGAAAACAGCCATGAAGCCAAAATAAAAGTGAAACCTTCGCACTGTTTTGGCAACCAGTGCTGCAGTGTGTCCAAGTGCCCTGAATGGACAACTGCTGATAAAACAGGGGTCCCAGTTACCAATTCTTCCTCCCAGATCAGTTACAGTAATTCATAGATTATGTCTTATTTGGGTTTGCTCATGTAAAGTAAAGGCATAGATCAAAATATCCGGCTACCTGAGGCAGTTCCTGATCAATTTAAAACGTGTGTAGAGAGCCATTTTGTGACAGCTGTTGGTTCATTTTGAAGTTTTCTGGGGGAAGGGGTGTCTTTTATTTTTCTTATTCTTTTATTGCTGCCTATAATGCTTTACAGAGCACTGGGATCTGGTCTACTGCCTTCAATTGACAACTATGAATTTTAGACACCAAAAAAACCTAATAAATTATTTGACTCAGTTTGTTTATAATCCTGAATCTGTGGTTTCACTGGTTATGCTTACATACATGCTTACTGTAAAACTGGCACATCTGGGGGTTACAGAAGCCACCCCAGCTTCTGATTGGATCCTGAGATGTCCCGTTTTGACTCCCACAAGAGCATGGCCCCAAAAGACGCACATTTTGGGGGACCATGCTCTCATGAGAGTCACATGACTCATTCGGGAGCAGGGTCCCAAAAAACACATGTCCCTGTTTTCCTCTGTTGCATGTTGGAGAGTATGTGCTTACTCTTTGTTCCAATGGACTGCTACTGAGCAAATCTGAACCTTGATTTAAAGAGCCACATAGTGTTGGTGCTTTGGCCATGGTGGTATGTTCTAGCTTTGATCAGATCCCTGAATTAACAGGGTCTACCTACCTTCACTGCTATAATTTTATATGGAACAAACTTGGAGTACAGCCAACTCTACTGGTGCCTGTTCAAGAGAAATTGCTTCCACGATTTGGCATTTATTATTGTTTACCAACTCAAGAGTCTCTGCATAGATGCCTCATGGCTTCCACTACTAGTGTCGAGAGACATCAGCAAGAGCAGAATACAGGGGCCATATCCAACTATAGCCGTAGAAATTAACGGACATAATTTCAATCCATCCATTTCAGTAGGTCTGCTCTGAGTAACCTAGCTGGATACAACCTCAAATGTTCCATGAATATCTGGTACCAAAACCCAATTGGGGATCCTTGCAGAATTTTGTCTATCTCTAAAATGCCTTGAGAAAATATCTCTTTTCAAAATCCTTAGAAACATGAAGAAATGTATAGAATTAGAGTTCAGGGTTTTTAAAAATCATTCTAGTTCAATAAGCGAGGGATGCGGGTGGCACTGTGGGTAAAACCTCAGTGCCTAGGACTTGCCGATCGTATGGTCAGCGGTTCGAATCCCCGCGGCAGGGTGAGGTCCCGTCGTTCGGTCCCAGCTCCTGCCCACCTAGCAGTTTGAAAGCACCCTTAAGTGCAAGTAGATAAATAGGTACCGCTTTATAGCAGGAAGGTAACGGTGTTTCCGTGCGTTGCGCTGGTGCTGGCTCGCCAGAACAGCTTCGTCATGCTGGCCACGTGACCCGGAAGTGTCTCCGGACAGCGCTGGCTCCCGGCCTCTTAAGCGAGATGAGCACGCAACCCCAGAGTCGGTCACGACTGGCCTGTACAGGCAGGGGTACCTTTACCTTTTACTAGTTCAATAAACCATTAGAGTCTGGCACTTCTCTCTGTTTTCAATTAAATCATATGTGCTGCTTTAAATGTACAGGAACCTGTACAAATTATTGTCTCTTAATTTATTTCCTACAATGCAATATTGACTGACACTCCCAAGCACTTTGATCCTAAGCACACTTTCTTGGAAGCCAGATATGGATATTGAAGGCACACTTTCTTGGAAGCAAGATATGAATGTTCTTAATGTGAAGACATAATTATATTCCACTGCAGAAATTGATACTTTGCTTTCCAGGCTTAGGCTGTGTAGCTAAATGTCAGTAGTCTGCAATAAATCTGTTTACTGTTTAGAATCAATGGCAATAAGAATAAATCTATAAAACAGAAGTGGGGAAACAGATCCATACAGCTGGATGGTTCCTGGGTCCCCCATCTCCTGGTGAACCACATTAAGAGGTATGTGGGGCCCCACTCATCCATTTTTCCTTTGCACAAAGCAAAATCTAGACCAAGCGAGGTATTTCTGGGCAAAAGTTGTCATTAGACCTGAGTCAGGGCCTGGGAAGTATAGACTTTCAATGTTCTTATATAAGCAAGCCCACAGCTTACGTACATTTAACTTGTGCATATTCAGCTTTACATGTGTGGCAAAATAAAAATAAATAAAAGGGAACAGAAAGGTTGCAGGGTTCCAGGAAACATTATATTGGCAATCCCACCCACCAGTGAACCCAATGTGTTTTGACTATACATGATTTAGGCCAGGCTTCCTCAACCTCGGCCCTCCAGATGTTTTGAGACTACAATTCCCATTATCCCTAACCACTGGTCTTGCTAGCTAGGGATCATGGAAGTTGTAGGCCAAAAACATCTGGAGGGCCGAGGTTGAGGAAGCCTGATTTAGGCTTTAGGCGCTTTCCCCATTTCTACAAAAGGGGGGAGTACTATTATTGTATTGTGCCAGTTGAAATGTTGGACCTGTAATTGACTTACCTCAAAATTTCCCACGTTTTAAACTGCTATTCACTTCCAGAGGGATAAGATCCTAGGTCTTCATTTCAAAAAAGCAATTGAAATACAAGACAAAAGGGTGGAAATCTATAGAGATATTCCGAGACAGCTGTTGGATCTTAGAGCCACCTATTCAGAACTAGCAAAATTGCTGAGATACAACGCAATCCCCTATAGGTGGGAGTTTCCACAAGGACTATCCTTCACCTACAAAGAAAGGAAGGTTAAAATTAGAACACCTGAAGATAACCAAAAGTTCCTTCACGACCACGGAGAAGATCTCCAAAAAGGAGTGGATTGGCTTCCAGCTGTACCAGCACCAATATTGCCTGAAAGCGGGCCAACGCCTGCACCCTCGGGATCTGAGCAAAAGGAAGGCACCCCATCTTAAGAACGTTTAAAATAGAACAGGATGTCTCTGCAGCTACTTAGCTGGAACATAAATGGCGGGAATTCTCCGGAAAAAAGAAGGAGGATATTCCATATTTTGAAAAAAGAACAATTGGATGTAATATGCCTTCAAGAAACACATGTGACTAGGCTCCACAGGAAAGTATTAATTAATAAAAGACTTGGCCAAGAATTTATCTCATCAGACAAAGTCAAAAAAAGAGGTGTTGTAATTTATGCAAAGGAGAACCTATCACCAAAATTCTTATTTAAAGATGATCATGGAAGAATTCTCGCAATTGAAATCCAAACACAAGGGGAAAAGATTTTGATATTAGGAGTTTATGCGCCAAATGATGGAAAATCAGAATTTTATAAGAAGCTGCATGAGACAATGATGGACTATTTGGACTATTCTAATATTATCGTGATGGGAGATATGAATGGGGTGGTGTCTACAAATATGGACAAATCCCAAAATCAAAATTTAACAACAGACGGCAGACTCCCTAAAACCTTTTTTGAAATGACAGACAATTTGGATTTGATTGACATTTGGAGGACAAGGAACCCCTTGGGTAAAGAAGGAACCTTCTTTTCTGAGGCCCACTTGTCATGGACACGAATCGACCAAATTTGGATATCTAGAGGACTGGCCCCGAAAACGAGAAAAGTGGAAATCTGCCCAAAAACCTGCTCCGACCATAATGCCTTAAAAATGGAATTGAGACTTTTCCCAACTGGATCCTTCAGATGGAGAATGAATGACACCTTGCTAAGAGATCAAGAGATTGTTAAGAAGGCCCAAAAAACGCTAAAGGACTACTTTGAAATAAATTTGAACACTACGGTGGAGAAAAGAATAATCTGGGACGCAAGCAAAGCTGTAATGAGAGGGTTTCTGATACAACAGAATACAATAAAGAAAAAATTTTGGAATGGAAAAAAGGAAAAAATTCTAGAGAAAATAAGTGAAGGAGAGAAAAAGTTGAGAACTAATCCGAAGTCAAAAGAGGTGCTAAGAGAGATTAAATTCCATCAAGCACAATATTCGAAATTGATTAATCAAGAGATTGAGTGGAAAATTAAACAAATGAAGCAGAGATCGTTTGAATCAGCAAATAAATGTGGAAAGTTGTTAGCTTGGCAATTGAAAAAAAGACAAAAGTTAAACACAGTCACAAACCTGGAGATTCAAGGAAAAATAGTTCAGAAACCAGAAGAAATAAGAAAGTGCTTCCACAGATACTTCAAGGAACTTTATGCACAGGGGCCTCAGAAAGAATCGGAAATAGACCAATTCTTGAGGACAAATGGACTATCTAAAATAAGTCAAGATAAAAGATCAATTCTCAACAGTAAAATAACTCAACAGGAAATTGAAGGTGCCATCCAAAATATGCAACTTGGCAAATCTCCAGGCCCAGATGGTCTCACCTCCAAATATTATAAGACTCTGAAGGATTGTTTGATACAACCGTTGCTGGAGGTTTGCAACCAGATTATGGAGGGGAGAAGGGCACCGGAAACGTGGAAAGAAGCATTCATCACATTGATTCCCAAGTCAGAGAAGGAAAAGACTCAGCTTAAGAACTACCGTCCCATCTCACTCCTGAATGTGGATTACAAAATATTTGCAGACATTTTAGCAAGTAGACTTAAAAGCGTTTTAAACGAAGTAATTCACAAGGACCAAGCAGGCTTTCTCCCTGGTAGACACATGTCTGATAACACCAGGAACATTATTGATATATTGGAGCTGTTGCGAATTAGAAACACAAGGGCTGCTTTAATCTTTATTGATGCGGAGAAAGCATTTGACAACATTTCTTGGATGTTTATGAAGAAAAACTTGAAGGGGATGGGAGTGGGACGGGGGTTTGAAAATGGACTAGAAGCAATTTATTCAGAGCAAAAAGCCAAGTTGATAGTGAACAATGTGGTGTCGGATGAACTTCTAATTGAAAAAGGGACACGACAGGGGTGCCCTTTATCCCCTCTGCTATTTATTTCTGTTCTGGAGGTATTGCTGAATATGATTAGGGAAGACCAGTTGGTGCAAGGTATAGAGGTCGGAGCGAAACAATACAAACTGAAAGCCTTTGCAGATGACCTAGTCTTGACAGTACAGGAGCCAGTATCTAGCACAAAAAGAGTTTTGGAACTTATTTTGGAGTTTGGTCGGGTGGCGGGATTCAAGTTAAACAAACAAAAAACTAAGGTTTTGGTCAAAAATTTGACACCTACAGAGATAGAGGGGTATCAGAAAGAGACAGAGCTAAGTGTGGTTAAAAAAGTGAAATACCTGGGGGTATACTTGTCCACCAAAAATTTAAACCTTTTTAAAGATAACTATGAAAAATGTTGGTTGGAAATTAAAAAAGACCTGGATATCTGGTCAAGATTGAAACTTACCTTGTCAGGCCGAATCGCAGCTATAAAGATGTGTGTTTTGCCAAAAATGCTATTCTTATTTCAAACCCTTCAGGTCGTGGACAGAATGGAATGTTTTGGAAAATGGCAGAAGGATATTTCTAAGTTTGTCTGGCAGGGCAAAAAGCCCCGAATAAAATTTAAAATACTAACCGACTCAAAAGAAAGAGGGGGGTTTGCCCTGCCAGACTTAAGGTTGTATTATGAAGCTGCAGCCTTCTGCTGGTTGAAGGATTGGTTCCTGTTGGAAAACACCGATGTCCTAGATCTGGAGGGGTTTGATAATGTGTATGGTTGGCATGCATACTTGTGGTATGACAAGGCGAAGGTTCATAAATTGTTCAAAAACCATATTGTCAGAAAATCAATTTTTGCCGTCTGGATGAAGTATAAGGATTTATTAGAAAACAAGACCCCGAGGTGGTTATCACCTGTGGAAGCCAAGATTTCTAAAAAAAAGCCCAATATGGAGGCCTATTGGCCAAAATATTGGGAACTGATTGAAAGAGTTGGAGACAATTGGAAGCTCCAAAGCCAGGATAAATTAAAAGGTAAGGTGCGAGATTGGTTACATTATGCTCAAATTCAAGAGGTATTCAAAATGGACAAAAAAGTGGGTTTCCAGTTGGAGAAATCGAAACTGGAGACGGAGTTACTAGAACCAAAGACTAAGGTACTTTCGAGGATGTATGATTTGCTGCTTAAATGGAACACACAGGATGAGACAGTTAAATCTGCTATGATAAAATGGGCACAGGATGTAGGACACAACATTATGTCTGAGGACTGGGAAAGGTTATGGAACACCGGTATGAAGTTCACGGCATGTAGTGCCTTGAAAGAGAATATTATGAAAATGGTATACCGGTGGTACATAACCCCAGTCAAGTTGGCTAAAATATACCATCTTTCTGATAATAAGTGTTGGAAATGCAAGGAGGCAGAAGGGACATTCTTTCACCTCTGGTGGACCTGCCCGAAAGTAAAGGCCTTTTGGGAAATGATACATAATGAGTTGAAAAAGGTATTCAGATATACCTTTTCTAAGAAACCAGAGGCCTTTCTTCTGGGCATGGTGGACCGGAAGGTGCCAAAGAAGGACAGAACCTTATTTATGTATGCAACCACAGCAGCTAGGATTCTTATCGCAAGGTTCTGGAAGACACCAGATTTACCCACACTGGAGGACTGGCAGACGCAGCTGATGGACTACATGGAGTTGGCAGAAATGACCGGCAGAATTCGAGATCTGAGCGAGGAAACAATGGAGGAGGACTGGAAAAAATTTAAGGACTATTTGCAAAAACATTATAAGTTGTTTGAGTGTTAAGATTGTGCACGATTAAGAAACATTATGCTTCTGCAATTTATTTTAAGTAAATGATAAAGTAAGTATTGATGGAAAAAAATGAGACAAACTAGAAACAAAATATTATGTTTATTAACAGTGTTAAAATTAAATTACAAATTTTTGAAATTGGTAACATAATAAATACAAAGGTATAATAAGTTGGGAAATAAGATAATAAATTGCTGAATTGGTTAGAATGATGAACGCAATGCTGAGAGGATGCGAGGAGGTCCAAAAAGATGTTGAAAAAATTTTATAATGATCTTTTCTTTTTTCTATGCTTTTCTTTATATATATGGAAAATGTTTCTTGTATATTGTTGTCCAAACAAATTTGTTTACCTATGGAAAGAAACGCAATAAAAAAATTTTATAAAAAAAAAAATAAAAAAAAATAAACTGCTATTCACTTCCTTTTTGTGCATCCTCACTGCCTTAAGGTTTCCATTCCTTGTTTTTTACCTGCAATGAAAACATTGCAAAGAACTGTTTTGTGGGAAGTATTGATTGTACAGAAGCAAAGTCAGAGAAGAAGCTTTCCCTCTGGTTTCTGGCACAAGAGATGTAGGTAAAGCTGCAGGGCTTACTTTAGGCAGGAATAACCAAATTATCAGACCATTTCCAAAAATAAAAAGAAAATCGATTTTCTTTTGGCTAAATTATCCCCAGGCAAAAATTTACCCTGGTGCATATCACCTGTGGTAGGATTTACACGCTCAGCAATCTGAGGATATTTCTGTCCCTTTTGTTATATTACATCTGAATCTTAGGACATGGTATCGAGGGATAGGAATATGTTCTGTTTGTTGGCAGTTTTATTTAAAGAAGGACTTTTTTTAAAAAGCTATCTCTGTGCTGGTCATCACAAGAGTTCAGTTCTGTTCTGCTGACACAGATTGACCTGAGAAACATTTCTTTCCTTGTCACGCAATGCCTTAAGGAAAACGATTATGAAAGCACAACACTAAAATGCAAAGGAAAGGATGGAAAACAACAGGATCTTTTTATTTAAGAAATGCCTCTTAATCATGTAATCACTCCTCATTTTTCAGTTCCACAGTACAAAGTATTTCTGCTAGAATGATCTCACCATAAGCCATTTCCATACCACTAGAGAAACAGAACCGATTTACTTGCAAGAGCTATGACATATACCTATGGGTATTGCTGCAGAACTAGATCTTGCTAAATTCAATGGCATATTTCTTTTTTCAAGCAAGTGTACACCAAATTGTATACTTAGAGACAAAAAATGCCTCATGGTGCAGTAAGTGGTGCATCTGATTCATTTGAGAGAATAACCCTGATGTAAATTCCTGGTTATCTGTGAAATTCACTTGGTGGTGGTAATAATAATAATAATAATAATAATAATAATAATAATAATAATAATAATAATAATAATAATAATGTATTACTTATACCCCACCCATCTGATTGTGTTGCCACAGTGACTCTGGGCAGCTTCCAACAGAGTATTAAAAACAAAGCATCAAATGTATAAAATTTCCCGATACAGGGCTGCCTTCAGATGTCTTCTGAAAGTTGTATAGTAGGTGGTCTTGGGCAGGTCATTATTTCTTGAGCTTACCTGCCCCAAGGCTACTAACCCTGTTGACTATGTTGTACCTCCCCTGTCAGAGGTAGTATGCTTCTGAATACCAGTTACCGGAAATGGCAGCAGGGGAGATTGGTCTTGTGCTCAGGGCCTCCTTCAGGCTTCCCACAGGCACTGTGGTCTAAACCACTCAGCCTCTTGGGCTTGCCAATAAGGAGGGGGGAGCTCCCATTGGTCCATCCCAGCTCCTGCCAACCTAGCAGTTTGAAAGCACTCCAGCGCAAGTATGAATGAATGTATCTTTATTTGCATCAGCCATCGGCTATAGCAATAAAACAACAATACGATATACAAAGAATAGAAATAAAAAGTCAATTATAAAAAATACATTTTAGGGTTTTGAATCAATAGTCAAATATTCTAATTGTCCCAGCTAAAAACCTTCCAACCTTTGCTGTCACCTGCTCATCTTGATCTGCCAAGAGAAAGGAGACTGTGGCAGTGGTTGGGTGACCCAGAATGGATAATAAAAGAGGGGTGATAACCTCATTCCTCAAGTATTTATAAAGAGTGCAAGCCAGAAGGGCATGCAATGCCGATTCGGTACTGCCATCTCCACAGAAACATAAGCGTTTTTCGTGTGGAATCGTCCCTCAAGTACAGCTGAAGAAAATACATTAAATCTTGCGAGAGTGCAAGTAGATAAATAGGTACCTCTGCGGCGGGAAGCTAAATGATGTCTCCGTGTGCTCTGGCTTACATCACATCCAGAAGCGGTTTAGTCATGCTGGCCATATGACCTGGAAAGCTGTCTGTGGACAAATGCCGGCTCCCTCATCCTGAAAGCAAGATGAGTGCCGCAAACTCAGAGTCGCCTCATGTTAACAAATCACTCCTCTGATGCTGCATATGTGACTAGTGTAATTTGCATGCTGTCTGAGTAGAGTCTGAAAAGAGGAAGAACAATCTTATCTCTTCCACTGTGGGTACTGTTACAATGTACTTTCGCTTTTATATCTGCCTGTTGTTCTCTTGGAGCTGAAGAGAACAGACACCATTATGCTTTGTCTGTGTATAGTGTGTAAATAAATACGTAGTTTAGACCAACGATGTCTTATGCTTCTTGCTGTGTTAAGCCAGAAGATTAGTGTGCATAAATCAGTTGATTTATGTCACTGGAGCAAGAGGGAGATGCCTTCTCCAGAGCTGCACTCACAGGAGGGCGCTCAGAGTTCCGGGGGCTTGCAGGTGGCCCCAGAGCGTACTCCAACACCTTTGACTAGACTCAACCATCCAAGGGTCCTTTACCTTTTTAACCTTTAGTTGGTGTGGCGATCACACAGGGCCCCTGGATGTTTGACGGTCTATTGACCCTGTGCCACCACTGCGATTGCTTTTTCCGCTGCCACCACCTCATATCTCATGGGGACACACGGAGTCCAGTCAGTTGTTAACATTAACAAATAATCAAGTTTATTTTTAAATGCAGGAACAAGCATATGGTTTCAGTTTATTTTTCTCTTGTCAGTTTCTTAATCTTAGTTCCTAACAACTCCCAACTGATTATTCCCAACTATCTATCTGACTCCACCTGACAATTCCTCTCACTCTCTCACAATACAACTCTACCAACCCACACCTAATCCTCCCTCTTCCTTCTCCAACTCCCAAACCTCAACTCTCAACTCCCAAACCTCAACTGACTTTCAAAACCTCCCACTCTAACTTTTACTCCCCCCTTGCATTCTCACTGGCCAATCACATCACACCCATTTTAACCCTTTCCTTATGACCCATCCTAGGAGGCAAACGCCACAGTTGGTCACTATGAGAATAGGATGTTGGACTAGATGGACTCCTGGACTGATCCAGCAAGGCACTTTCCTGTCCTGCAGTTTCCAGAAACTGATATTCAGAAGCATACTGCCTCCAACTGTGGAGGCAGAACATGGTGTTTACTTTTATGAATTTGTCTAAACATCTTTTCAAGCCATCCAAATTGGTGGCCATTCCTGCCTCCTGTAAGAGCAAATTCCATAGTTTAACTGTGCTCTTTGTGAATAAGTCCTTTCTTTTAGCTGTCCTGAATCCCCCAACACTCAGTCTCAATAGGCAGCTGGCTGTGATTATGCCATGCATAATTTTATCAACTTCTATTGTGACTTCTCTTACTTGCCTTTTCTCTAAACGAAAAAGGTCCCAAGTGCTGCCGCCTTCCTCAGAGTGGTGCTGCTCACTTTGGCTTGAACTTTTTTGAGCCTGTTTCCAACTGTACAATATCCTTTCTGAGGTGAGGTGCTCAGAATTGAATAAACTTCTTGTTTACAAGCTATTAGCTTTGTCGCCTTCTTTCAAAATTATTGGCTTATTTGGTGTTTGATCACTTACTGACAGTTCATTGACAACATGCATCATTTTTGAACACGTACTCAAAATTCAGTAGTCTCGTAAGCTCTGTTGCATATACAAAGCTTTTAGGTATACATAGAACTCTGTGGAAGCAGAGGTTGTCTACTTTGCTTAAATTCCACCCGAAGTTCCAAGCATGCTTTTGAAATGGAAGGTGACCCTTTGCTCAACATCAAAGTAAAACGGTCAGATAAATTTGTGAGAAGTTGGGAAAGCACTGAAATAGTAATGCCTATTAGCAGTGCTGGATTCCAAATAGGCAGAGTACGCACTGGCCTGTAGACCCCACGTCTTTTAGGGGCCCTGTGGCAATATTGATTTGATCTTGAAAGACAATTATAAAAACGTGTTAGGAGATAATTTATGAGAGATCCCTCAATATTCTGACTGCCTAGGGTTTAATCCAGCACTGTTTATTAGAATGCTTTGTGCCGCAGACTAGTGGGGCAAGTGTGGTAACAGTTGGGTGAGACACAGTACTCACCGTAAGTTGACAAAATTCACCCACCTCCCAAAGAGGACAGTTGATACAGTAGAATGAAGCCAGAAGGCATAGGGTATACAAATGAAATCACCCAGACCAAATGTAAAACAACATTTGGCAGATTACTTCTTTCTACAGTAATTGTTTACTCCCTTTCTGTCCTTGAAAACAATGCAATTTACTTATTTTTTATATTAAAAAAAAATAGCTAGCATTTCCAATAAATTCACAGAGATCAGTTAATTGACTTTGAGACTTCTGGGGAAATCATAACGCGGAGACAGCTCATATTTAAGGGAGACTTTAATCCAGTGAGATATTTACCTTTGACATCAGGATTCAGAATCTCCAGGAATTTGATAAGATTATACTGTGTTACTTACCATCTTGTGTCACTGGGTCATCTACACAGGACTTTAGAGCAGCAGTGAGATAATGCTAATGAGGTCTGCTGTCCCTTAGCGGTGCTTATCCAGAGTTATCTGAGTCTGTATTATTAGCAACACTGCTCCACAATTTCTCCATTGAGAATCTACTGTAACAAAATGTAAGCGGGTTATGCAGCTGCTGTATGGAATCCATGACCTGAACCCAGCCCCCATACTGTCTGATCTTTTAATTAAAGAAGATTACCATAAGGCTTCCCACATTCTTTCCTCCTCAATCACACACCAAATCCCCCGAAATCCAAGCTTTTCTATTTCAGGACCATTTAGAGCCAGCACAGCTTTGATTCACCATAGTGTCATTAGAGAACTCACTGTCAATCAGCCATTGTTGTCCCTTGCCCTGTGAATGGCAGAAGAGTCATGATTAAAACTTCAGGCTCACAACTTTTTTATTTCATTTTTGAGTCACTTCCTTTGAAAATGTCATGTGTACGTGTGTTGCTGGAACAAATGTAGAAAATTGGATTGCTGTAAAAATGTCAGCAGGGCACATGGATGTCAAGAAGAATGATTCCAACAACAGCAGATATAATAATTATGTCAACTTTATCTTTGCTATAAAAGAGGAATTAAAAACCACAACACTGCTCTACCATTTAAGATGCAAAAGCCCCCCAGGCAAATATCAGAATCAGACAGAATACAGCCAATAAATGAAATTTTGGAATACTAATTAAATACGTATGCATTTTTAAAAGAAGGTCATATGCAGAATATATCATATATATATTGGAAGCAACAAAAAAGTGAAGTTGGCATGCTTTGGTTTTCTGTCCTTTTTAAAAAAGAATCTGTAAATAGCTGGGTCTAATATGATTTTATTAATTTGTCAAAATATTAATAAAACAGTATTTATATTTATTTAAAGCTGGTGCTTCAGATTTTTAAAAAAAATTATTTATATACCACTTTATCTCAAGATTACAGGCCAAAAAACACACAAAATACATAACACAATAACAATCGCTTTGTACACTAGTTATAATTAAGAATTCAGTTATCTCTGGATATGACATTATTTTTATTTGTTTATTTATAAGGATTTCTAACAATGGAGCAGGCTATAAAATGCAACTACAATACATACATTACAATATATAAAAATTGTAATGTGACATAACAATGTTATGGGTGGCATCTAATGGTGGCATTTCACTTGAACACCAGACTTCTGCTTGCTGAGTGGGGGCTTCCCATTCCTCTCCCCCTTGCAGTCAGTCCTTGTGCATCTACAAAACATGCTCTGGAGGCTTGGGGAGAAGATTTGAGGTGTGTGCAAAGGCTTCAGGGAGAATAGAGGAAGGGGAAGTCCCATCATGCCCACCAGCCTGGTGTTGGCTATCACCCTAAGACACACCCGAGCAAAACTGCAGGGTAGGCTTTTCATTGTCCTTCAGAGCACACCCTTGTATTACCATAAACACTGTCATTTCAATACAAAACAGGCAAAGTGGTGCCCTGTGGCATCCTGTGAGCTGAGGACCGTGAAGAAGGACAGCAGTTACCCTGTACCTTGTAGACTATTGTGGTTTTGCTTCTAGTCCATGGAAAGAGGAAACAGTATAGCATTGGAGAATGTTGCAAGAGTGAAGACTTGATTTTGTGCCTCACCCAAACCCAGCAGCTGCTCTCCCATTATTTCCAGCTTTTCTGTCCCTCAGTTTGGCTAATATCAATTTAGCTCTAATAGGTTCTCATGGTCTGGTCCATTATAACTCTCAGTAAAGTAGATTTTCTAAGTTTTTAGGCCGCTCAGAACCACAAATACATGCATATCTTTCTTCAGTAGAGATATAAAGGTTTTGTGCCCTTCAGTTTATATCACCAGGATTCCTGCTTCTGAGAAGTGCTTCCAAACACTCCATTAACAGGCAATTCTCAAGTAGAACTCATGCTATCACAGCCTTCATGATTGACTGGGTCTTCATTTTGGGAAGGATTTACAGCTAGTTCTACATGTGACAACAATTTGTGGAACTGTTTTGCCCTGGTCACATTTTTTATATGAACTTCGTAAGAGCTAAACATTACAATATCCATGCAAATCAGACACCTAGGACAGCAAAACAGATCTGATAACATCATCTTCAGGCAGATAGATGACTTTTTTATTCTTAATCCCTAGCAATACTGTTGAGAATCTAAGAAAGTTGGACACCAGTATCGTATTAATGCTATCGGGACTTGTATATACAAATCCCTTATGGAGTTGAGTGGATCTGATCCTTAATATTCATAGCCTGAATTTTTCTGAGATTCATGTATAACCTGCCTCCAACTGCAAGTATAATTCTATAACTAAATACTATAAAAGGCTCCATGAATATATGTATTCCTAGTGATGCTGTATACAGCAATAGAACCTTATCTATTATAACTAAAATTGATTTAAGAAGCACAGATCATATGAAGATAAGAGTGTGCCAACAGATTGCAAGGTTAAGAGAGAGAGCATAGTTATATTTCATCTAGGTTTTAAAAGGACCATGTTAGATGAGGAAGGAAAGGCTCATAAAGTACTACAATGTTATGATAAGTGGAGGAAATGGCAACGGGGAAAAAACACATTATCAAATGATGTCAAATCAAAAGATGAAAAGGTATCCTGCGGAACCACATATTGATTGGTACTTCAGCGAGCATCATTCAGCATATCAGTAAATGACCTAAGGGAGAATCAAATCTTTCCAGCATCACAGCCGACTTAGTACCACCACTAGGCTTAACACAGTTTATTACATTATCTGAGGCGTCCTTTTAATTTGCTAGAACAAATTCAAAAGCAGCACATTCAGGATGCCATTGTCCTGTGATTATTATTATTATTTTGCCCCAAAGCAATTTTTTATTTTAGAATGGATCAATATTTTTAGCAAGGAAAGTAGAGGAAAAAATTCATATACTTGTGTCAGTATAAATATTTTTGGCTGCTTCTTTTTTCCCCTACATAGAACACATTTATGGCAGTAATGTTAAAAGGAAGTAGGAAGCTGCGTTTGGCTTTACTGCACTTCTTTGCTGCAGAAGAATTCCTTTTAGGGTATTTCATGGCAGCTCTTTAAAAAATAAATGCATGCAGCACATGCCACCAATTAACTCAAGCTCAGAGAGGGAAAACTCAGGCCTGGGAGTCAAATGTAGCTCTCCTGTAAGGGCTCTGAGATCTTTGGGGGAGGACCTTTTCTCAGTCCCACCCTACTCATACGCACACTTGGTGGAGATGTAGGAGAGGGCCTGTTTGGTGGCTTCTCTGTATCATTACAATATAACAAACTGTATGTTTTAATAAAACACACACACACACACACACACACACACATTCTCTCTCTCTCTCTCTCTCTCTCTCTCTCTCTCTGAACATACATAAATGAATCATTTTTAAATGATTATGTTTTTATAGCTGTTTCTGATTTATCTGGAAGCCACCTTGAGTCTCTGCCAGGGAAAAAGGCAGGATATTAGTAGTAGTAGTAGTAGTAGTAGTAGTAGTAGTAGTAGTAGTAGTAGTAGTACATGCTTCTGCCTGGCTGATGTGTCCTTTGATAATACCAATTGTTTGCTTCAACTGGTTCTCTCTCTCTCTCTCTCTCTCTCTCTCTCTCTCTCTCTCTCTCCCCCCCCCCCCCGTGTGCTTGTGTGTACAAAGCTCTGGCTGTTGCCTAGATGGAATGTGGAATGTGGGTAAGAGTCATGTACGTAGCTCCACCTATTTTGCCTCTGGCCACATCCACTACTAACATGCAGCCACCAGAAGTTTGCTCACAAGGGAACATGGTCCTTATCCTGATAAAGGCTCCCCTCTCTGTCCTCAACACGTGTTCTCTCTGTCTCACATAATACATGCATGATCAATGAGTAGAAGGGGAGCTAAACAGCACTGACTGTCCCCACTCCTGACACTTCTATGTTCATCATTAGTGAGAAAAGGGACCTACATGTCCACGACTCTGCCATATGATTAGAAACTGTTCACCCCAATGGATTAGTCCTCATTTTCAGGAATTCTCTTGAGACTGGTCTTAAATTCCCTCAAAAGAGTTGACCATGCCTTCAAATTGTAACCAACTGTCTGAAAAACATTATAAACTTCAAAGTAACATAAAAGAACACCTGTACATATTTCTCTGAAAATTGGTAGACTTCATAGACCCTGAAGACAGTGGCAGAGGTAGCTGGTGTGGGGGACGGTCCATCCCAGGTGCCATCTCAGGGGGGGGGTGACAAGAAGGCACCACACGAGGGGCTCACCCCACTGCCCCCACATATGGAGGATCCCTCCGCCGCCACTGCAGCCACAAACAGAGAATCCTGCCGCCATCCATACGGCACTCGAGCGATGCCGGTGGCAAACACCCCCCAACACCCCCCACCTTCCTTTACCCCTGCCTGAAGAGGCTACTTTGTCTGTGAATTCCACCCATTTTTGACAAATGGTTAAAAAATTAGCTCTAACTTTTTAACCATTTGTCAGAAAAGGGTAGAATTTGTAGACAAACTAGCCTCTTCAGGGCTTTGTTGATATCCAGTCAGTGCAGTTATATGATGCAAGGGAACATCAGGCTTCAGTCCAAGATAAAGCAGATCATGCCTGAGGCAACCCACTTTCTGTGGTACTGAAGTGGGATTTAAACCCCATCTTGTCTTGGGTGTACATACCTATGTAAAGAAGTCACCTGTGCTGCCTTCATTATGTAGGTGTCACCAACCTACAAACATTTGAGGCAAGGCTGCTGTAATTAAAATCGGTGGTAACTCCATGTGCAAATGAGTCTTATGTCAGCACTGTGAACAAACAGGCAGCCAAGCAACTGGTAAGCATATGGGCAGGCAGGTGCCACCAGAGGTCTCCTGAGGGCAGCTTGCCTATGACTACAAAATGTGGGGAGCAGCCCAGCTGTAAGTGGTTGGTGATGACAAAAGGAAGTATCTTAGATACTAGAGCACCATTCTAGCATCTACCTAATACATTACAAATGTAATATAATATAAAGATTAAAAAGCATTGTGCATGCCAAGTTATAAGAGAATAAAGCTTTCAAGGTCATGTTTATAATAGCAAAAGGCAGAAACAAAATTATATCTGTACCGAAGTCAATAAAACTAGAATTTAACTCAGTCTTTATAATATAAAAAATCCTTACAGCACAGTGTAAGAAATGCTTGTTTTATGAGAAACAGAAAACAATTTCTATTACCTTTTAATGAAAAAACAAAGTCAATAATTATTGACTTTTTCTTCTAATTCTTGATCTCCTACTATTGGTTTAGGAAATACTCATTCTACTTGTTTGCTTTAGGCTAACCTTGTCACTGCTGAAACTGATCACACAGTAGATGCTGAAAGAAAAAGAGTTCTTTTTATAGCATTTCAGTTCATGGGGTAGATTTGTAAACATGGTAGAGCACGCCGCAAAATAAATAAGCTAAATT
Organism: Podarcis bocagei; assembly: GCF_964188305.1. Lineage (NCBI taxonomy): Eukaryota > Metazoa > Chordata > Lepidosauria > Squamata > Lacertidae > Podarcis > Podarcis bocagei. Next base: position 67,763,231 of record NC_138130.1, on the reverse strand, counting down.
AAGTTTACAGACCACAGAACCAAAACATTTAATGTCAAATGAAGAGTTCTTGACTACCATTGGAGGAAATCTTGTGTATCCCATTTCATAAAATACTTAGCCTTCTTATATATTGTCTTCTTTATGCCAGTAGCACGTATAATGTTCAAAAATCCCAGGTTAAACACTACACAATTTCTTTTATTTCTTACAAACATATAAAACTCACAGGGACCCATGCCTCTTCCTCGGAGAGGGTCTCCCTAGGACCTTGGTAGGATAGGATCCTGACAGATAAACTCCAGTCAGGGTTTATGAGATTTGGAGTCTAGTCTCAAATCTTCCATTCTTAGGCAAGGTGATTGAGCGAGTGGTTGCTGAACAACTCTAGGCATGCCTGGAAGAAGCGGACAATTTGGATCCCTTCCCGTAGAGATTCAGGCCTTTCCCCCATGCTTTTCAACATCTACATGCAGCCACTGGGAGAGATCATCAGGGGGTTTGGGCTGGGTGTTCATCAGTATGCGGATGATACCCAGCCCTACCTCTCTTTCAAATCAGAACCAGTGAAGGTGGTGAAGGTCCTGTGTGAGTGTCTGGAGGTGGTTAGAGGATGGATGGTAGCTAACCGACTGAGGTTGAATCCTGACAAGACAGTACTGTTTTGGGGGGACAGGAGGCAGGCAGGTGTGGAGGACTCCCTGGTCCTGAATGGGATAACTGTGCCCCTGAAGGACCAGGTGCACAGCCTGGGAGTCATTTTGGACTCACAGCTGTCCATGGAGGCACAGGTCAATTCTGTGTCCAGGGCAGCTGTCTATCAGCTCCATCTGATACGCAGGCTGAGATCCTACCTGCCCGCAGACTGTCTCGCCAGAGTGGTGCATGCTCTAGTTATCTCTTGCTTGGACTACTGTAATACGCTCTACGTTGGGCTACCTTTGAAGGTGACCTGGAAACTACAACTAATCCAGAATGCGGCAGCTAGACTGGTGACTGGGATCGGCCGCCAAGACCACATAACAACAGTCTTGAAAGACCTACATTGGCTCCCACTACGTTTCTGAGCACAATTAAAAGTGCTGGTGATGACCTTTAGAGCCCTAAACGGCCTTGGTCCAGTATACCTGAAGGAGTGTCTCCACCCCCATCATTCTGCCCAGACACTGAGGTGCAGTGCCGAGGGCCTTCTGGTGGTTCCCTCACTGCGAGAAGCCAAGTTACAGGGAACGAGGCAGAGGGCCTTCTCGGTAGTGGCACCCACCAGATGTCAAAGAGAACAGCAACTACCAGACTTTCAGAATACATCTGAAGGCAGCCTTGTTTAGGGAAGCTCTTAATGTTTAATAGACTATTGTATTTTAATATTCTGTTGGAAGCTGCCCAGAGTGGCTGTGGAAACCCAGTCAGATGGGCAGGGTATAAATAATAAATTGTTGTTGTTGTTGTTGTTGTTGTTGTTGAATCTGAAGAATTCTACTTCTCCATTCCCCCAGGTGACAAGTCACTTTAAGATGAGGACATAGCCCATTGTTCAAAATGTTCCAGGTCAAATTCCTTTCACTATTGTCTCAGAACCAGGAGGTACTACTCATGGGCAAAAGAAGGGTTTTTGTTAGGGGGAGCAGGCCTTTTGTTTGGGGGGGCAGAACATCAGTTTGCTATGTATTTTATTGATTTTTATTGATGGGGGGGCAGCTGCCCCTCCCTGCCCCACCTTGGCCACATCCATGATAGTGCTGCTTGCAGTTTGGAACAGTGGAACACCACCAGCACAAGACATTTTCCTACTTGCAATGAAGGGAATGATGGTGCCCTCTTGTTCCACATACAGAATCTGACTGGTTTGTTACAACATTAGTGATTGTGCAACATCTACTGGCTTAGAGAACTCAAGGTGAATGGTGAGGGAGCTCCTACAGACTCCTTTTTTTTTTTTTTTTAATAAATTTTTATTGGTTTTACAGCATTTTTTTAAAGAGAACAAACAAACACAAAACAAAACAAACATACAAAATACTTTCAAAGATATTTTCATAAACCTCTTTTCTTGGACTTCCCCATACCCCCCCTCTCTGCATCCCAGTGTCCATATTTGAACTAGCAACTCCCAGTTGTTACTTTCTAATCTCTGTCATCTTAGTCCTCCTTTATTATCTAACCTTGTATCCCTGTATCCTGTTACTTCTAGCAACCACAACATTTTAACATTCATTGAGTTTGTAGTAGTCCTTAAGATAGCTCTTAAATTTTTTCCATTCTTCTTCCACCATCTCTTTACGTTGGTCACGGATTCTGCCTGTCATCTCAGCCAGTGTCATATAGTCCATCACTTTCATCTGCCATTCTTCCAGAGTAGGTAAATCTTGTGTCTTCCAATACTTTGCGATGAGTATTCTTGCTGCTGTTGTGGCATACATAAAGAAATTTCTATCTTTCTTTGTCACCAATTGGCCGACAATGCCCAAGAGAAAGGCCTCTGGTTTTTTGGAAAATGTACATTTAAGTACCTTTTTCATTTCATTATAGATCATTTCCCAGAAGGCCTTTATCTTCGGGCATGTCCACCAAAGGTGGTAAAAAGTACCTTCAGTCTCTTTACATTTCCAACATTTATTATCGGGCAAATGATAGATTTTTGCCAGCTTGACTGGGGTCATGTACCACCTGTATACCATTTTCATAATGTTTTCCTTTAAGGCATTACATGCCGTAAATTTGATACCGGTGTTCCATAACCATTCCCAGTCATCTGACATAATGTTGTGTCCAACATCCTGCGCCCACTTAATCATAGCAGATTTAACTGTTTCATCCTGTGTGTTCCATTTCAACAGCAAGTTATACATTCTAGATAAATTCTTAGTATTGGGTTCTAGCAATTCGGTCTCTAGTTTTGATTTCTCCACTTGGAAACCGATTTTCCTATCCTGTTTAAAAATTTCCATTATTTGGCGATATTGAAACCAATTTTCTACTTTGTGCTTCAATTTCTCCTGACTTTGTAGTTTAACCTTGTCTCCATCCTGTTCTAAAATTTCCCAATACTTCGGCCATCCGACCTCCATATTGAGTTTCTTCACTGCTTTAGCCTCCACTGGTGACACCCATCTAGGGGTTTTATTTTCCAATAAGTCTTTGTATCTTATCCAGACATTAAATAATGCTTTTCTAACAATGTGATTTTTAAAGGTACTGTTAACCTTGTCATACCAAAGATATGCATGCCAACCAAAAGCATTATTGAAGCCTTCCAGATCCAAGATGTCTGTATTCTCGAGGAGCATCCATTCTTTCAGCCAGCAAAACGCTGCTGCCTCATAGTACAATTTTAGGTCCGGCAGGGCAAAACCCCCTCTTTCTTTAGCGTCAGTCAGTATTTTGAATTTAATTCGGGGCTTTTTGCCCTGCCAGACAAATTTCGAAATGTCTTTGTGCCACCTCTTAAAACATTCCATCTTATCAAGAATCTGCAAGGTCTGAAACAAAAATAACATTCTAGGCAATACATTCATTTTAATTACTGCAATTCGGCCTAACATTGACAGTTTCAGATTTGACCATATTTCTAGATCTTTTTTAATCTCTGACCAACATTTTTCATAATTGTCCTTATACAAATTGACATTCTTAGGTGTTAAATAAACCCCTAGGTATTTGACTTTCTTAACCACTATCAAACCTGTTTCCTCCTGAAACTTCTCCTTTTCCATATCTGTTAGGTTTTTCCCTAAGACTTTAGTTTTTTGCTTATTCAACTTAAATCCAGCCACCTGGCCAAATTGTTGAATTATTTCTAAAACCCTTTTCGTACTAGTGTTTGGCTCTTGCAAAGTCAATACTAGGTCATCTGCATACGCTCTTAACTTGTAGTGTTTAGCTCCGACCTGCACACCTTTGACCTGCTGGTCATTTCTTATCATATTCAGCAACACCTCCAGAACCGAAATGAAAAGTAATGGGGAAATTGGGCACCCCTGCCGAGTTCCTTTTTCTATCTTAAGTTCCTCAGTCACAACATTATTTACAATCAGATTAGCTTTTTGTTCGGAATATATTGCAGCCATACCATTCTCAAAACCCTGGCCTACCCCCATCCCATGAAGATTCTTCCTCATAAAACTCCAAGAGATATTATCAAAGGCTTTCTCCGCGTCCACAAAGATCAATACTGCTTTAGTGTTTATATTCACCTCCAGCTTTTCCAAAATGTCTATTACATTCCTTACATTGTCCGCTAGGTGTCTTTTAGGGAGAAAGCCTGCTTGGTCTTTATGAATCTTCTCCATCAAAACTCTTTTAAATCTTTTTGCCAAAATGTCTGCAAAAATTTTGTAATCCACATTAAGGAGTGATATCGGGCGGTAGTTCTTGAGTTGGGTCTTTTCAGTCTCTGACTTTGGTATGAGTGAGATATATGCCTCTTTCCACGATTCAGGTGCCCTTTTTCCTTCAAGGATCTCATTACAAACTTCTCTTAATGGTTGAATCAACCATTCCTTCAACGATTTGTAGTATCTAGAAGTCAGTCCATCTGGTCCCGGAGATTTGCCCAATTGCATATTCTGAATGGCAGCCTCTACCTCTTGTTCTGAGATTCTCTGGTTCAAGTCCATCTTACTTTGCTGAGAGATATTTTGTAATCCATATCTTCCAAGGAATTTGTCTATATCTTCTTCGTTTTGCGGGCCTTGGGTGTAAAGTTTTTTGAAATAACTTAGAAAGCAATTTCTAATTTCATTAGGTTTAGATATACTCTTTCCATCAACCTCTAGGCTTGTAACTGTATTTAGTTTCTGCCTTTTCTTCAATTGCCATGCCAAAAGTTTACCGCATTTATTTGCTGATTCAAAAGTCTTTTGTTTCATTTGCTTTATCTTCCATTCAATCTCTTGGTTCATCAATTCCATATATTGAGTTTGATATAACTTAATCTCTCTTAAAATATCCTGAGACTTTGGTTTTGTTCTTAATTTCCTCTCTCCTTCCTTTATCATTTCCAAGATCTTCTCTTTTTTCTCATTTTGTTTTTTCCTCTTTATTGAATTTTGTTGAATCAAAAATCCTCTCATAACAGCTTTACTTGCGTCCCAGATCACTCTTTTCTCCACGTCAGTCCTCAAATTTATTTCAAAATAGTCTTTTAAGGTCTTTTGGGCCTTCGTGAGAATCTCCTTATCTCGAAAGAGGGTGTCATTCATTCTCCATCTAAATTGACCGGTTATTGTGAGTTTCATCTCCATCTTCACGGCGTTATGGTCGGAGCAAGTTTTTGGGCAGATTTCCACTTTCTTAATCTTTGGAGCCAATCCACTAGTAACCCAGATTTGGTCAATTCTGGTCCAGGTCATCATTGCTTGGGAGAAGAAGGTTCCCTCTCTCTCCAGAGGGTTCCTTGTTCTCCAAATGTCTATCAAGTCCATGTTTTCTGTCATTTCGAAAAAAGTCTTGGGGAGTCTCCCTTCTTTAGTGACTGTTAGTCTTTGTGCCTTGTCCATATTAGTGGAGACCACGCCATTCATGTCTCCCATGATTATCATATTATAATCCAGATAGTCCGTCAAAGTTTCATGAAGTCCCTTAAAGAAGTCAGATTTGCCTTCATTTGGTGCATAAATTCCAACAACTAAAAGTTTTTCTCCTTGTACTTGTATCTCCACAGCCAGATATCTCCCTTGTTCATCTTTAAATATCATTTTTGGAGCCCATTTCTCCTTCACATATATTACCACTCCCCTCTTCTTAACTTTGTCTGATGAGACAAATTCTTGTCCTAACCTTTTATTTGTGAGTAATCTCCTGTGGGCTCTAGTTATGTGAGTTTCTTGTAAACATATCAAATCCAATTGTTCTCTGTTCAAAATATGAAATACTTGTCTTCTCTTCAAAGGCCCATTCAGTCCATTACAATTCCAACTAAGGAATTGCAGAGCCATCTTGTTATTTTCTTAAGGCTCCTCCAACAGCTCCAAGTTGTTGCTCTTCTTCTGACGGTGGTGGTTTTTGTCCAAACGAGAGATTCAGGATATCCAGTGCTCTCCTCTGTTCTGCAAGTACGTCCACAGTCCCCTTCTGTAGGTCCTCCTGATATCTTGCCAGAAATTTGTCTTTATCTTGAATTGTCTTTATTTTCACTTTCTTTGCCTTGTAGTCGAATGACAGTCCTTGTGGGAATTCCCACCTGAAGCGGATCTGATTTTTCTTTAACAAAAGCACCAAATCCTTGTAGAAGTTTCTTAAGTCCAAGATATATTTTGGTATGTCTTTAAAGATCTGTACTGCTGAATTTCCAATTTGGAGGGCTTTTCCAAAGTGTAGTCCTAAAATTTTATCTCTTTCCTCCTTAGATCTGAGTGTGATCAGACAATCTCTTGGTGTCTTTCTATCTTGCTTTTTGCCGAGTCTAAAGGCAGTTGTGATTTTAAAATCGTCTTCCTCCAGGTCCCAGCAATCCGCAAACTCCCGTGTCAAATATTCCACAAGGTTGTCACTTTCATTCTCCGGAATCAGTCTTAATTTTAAGTTTCTCTCTTTCCTCTGTAACTCCCACAAGGCCAAGGTTGCATCATGCTCATAGACCTTCTTGGCAAGTGGCTCTAATTTCTCCTGCGTCTCTCCAGCTGTGGCTTTGGCCTCTTCGGCAATTTGACGCGTGGTGGCATTTTCCTCGACCAATTTATTTATAGATTCTGTATTCTGGTTTAATCTTGTTGATATTTCTGTTAATTTTTGTGTGTTCTCTGAAGTCTGTTTTGTCAAAGACTCCAGAGTCTGGTTTATCTTAAGCAAAGCTTCTGTCACAGCTTCCATAGAAACGGCTGCTCCTTTGTCCTGTCCTGTTGTTCCAGCTAGTCCGGCTGTTACGCCTAAGATCGAACCTCTTCTCTTTGCTTGTTGCAGCTGCAGCTGTTGCTGTTGTTGTTGCTTGGTCTTGGCTCTTGTAGTTATCTCTTCTTGTGGCCCACTCATGTCAAGGTCAATTCCCACGGGATTTATTCTCCCTTGGAAAATTCCACTGTCTTAGGCCGTGCTGGACTTCACTTTATCCTCTAGAGGGAGCAAATCAAAATGGCCATAGAAGGAAATTTCAAAGTACATGAACAAAGGAGACCATCCAAGATGTAGAAAGAAAGGAGATTAACCCAGTCAAAATCAATGTTACTAAAGTCTTATAGCTTCCAATTGCCACAGTTGCCCAGTATACTGTTTATACTGTTTCTTCTTAAAATGTACAAAAGTCAGGCACTGTGGAAACTTTGTATCAAGGTATCACTTCACAGGGAAAAGTCAGCTCAATGTACTAAGAAGGCAGACCGTTTCAGACTTTCAAGTAGATGAGATAGCAGAGGTTTTTTCCTTCAAATAAGTCATGCAGTTAATGGTCAAATTCGCCTCCCCTCTGCCCTGCTTGCTAGAGGGGAGATCAAAGGTTTAAATGTCCGGTTTAGCTGATCAAAGGATGAATTTAAACGGATGCAGGTTTAGAGCTCCGTTGCTTTCACTTTCATGCGGTCGGGGGGAGGCAGACTTCCTTTGTTTAAATCTCCCCCGTTTTTAGCCCAATTTTTAAAATTAAGAAAAGTCCCAGTTATTTTTCAGTTCTTACTCACGGGGAATCAGTCCGAATTTCTTTTCAGGAAGGAATCGGCGCTCTCCGCTTATGGCGACGCGGCTTCACTTCGCAGGCTGGGTAGCGACTCTCAGCACCGCGCTCACTCCCGATGTCGATCCGTAGCCTTTAAAAAGGCTCTTTCACGGTACCGGGGGGCGCAAAGGTGCCCACCGAGTCTCCTTGTTCTCAGGCTTCAGCGCCTGGGATTCTAGGGGTCCCCCGCTTGCCGTAGCGGGTAAGACCCGAACTTGCGAAGCAGTCCTTCTCCGAAGCTCGGAGGTAGGACCGCCATTAAGCGCTGGCACCGACCGGAAGTCGCTCCTACAGACTCCTGATGTCTACCACCTCTGTCTAAGGCTAGGGTCAGTCCTGCAGTGGAATAAGAGAGAAGCTATTATAGATTATGCATATGCATTATAGACCATTTTAAGGAAATATAACCATATGTGTGAAAGTGTGCATTTTTTGTGAACTAAAACTTCTATAGCCAATGGTTCAAATTGGTCTCACTCACCTACAGTCATCTTGGTTCAAATTGGTCTCAATCACAGGAGTAAATCTAAACTGCTTGTTTTCTAATATATGTTGGAGTCTGACACATGACACGGGTTCTGCCTGACTTCTGGGTTCAGAAATATATATATATATATGGAGAGAGAGAGAGAGAGAGAGAGAGAGAGAGAGAGAGAGAATATATGCATTGCAAAATAAAGCACTTTTAATAGGAAAGGCAATAAGAAAGATAACTGTGATGCAAAATTTCAAGGATTAGAACAGAAATGGGGGTTAAAACTACTCCATGAATAGCCAGCTGTTCTTCCAATTTGCTAACAAGGATCAGTGAATTTCCAGGTGATCGATGCAAGGAGTTTAATGAGCCTTATTTCTAACTGATGCATCTGTGTGTGGAAGGGTAAAAGAAAGAAGACGATGGGGAAATGGGCAGTGTACGTGATTAAATGTTGTTCTACTCTTAAAAATAGCACCTTTTCATGTGACATTTACATTAGCAAATAACAAAATACATATTATTCTCATCCATTAACAGCACAACCCTAAATGTGTCTTCTCAATAAATTCCATGGGGCTTAACTACCAGGTAAAGAATATAGGATTGCAGCCTTATACTCCTAATGAATGCATTATCAGTTTTCTTGCTATCCTTATACAATTACATTCAATGTTTCTCTGCTACTTATAGGACTGCAAGTAGCATTACAACTTATGGCTACACTTCAGATGAGTGTGCAAGGCAGCAACATTAATTTGATTAAGTAATATTAACACATCCCTTCATTGCATCCCACATGGCTTTTTAAATTTCCTTTCCCCTTCAACACTTCTCAGACCAAAGGGCCTATTTTCTTTTTAATCTCAAATGGGTTGTGTGTTAAAGAGTTTAGGGGCTGAGTGTAAAGATACAGAAACTTTCATTTCCACTCTGCTAAATATACACCTCTGGATTATGTCGTGTTTGGGCTGGGATGTCCTTTATGTCTGGGATGTTGTTTCACAATTTTACCTCAAAATAAAATGATACAAATTCCTATAATTAAGAAAGTGATAATTGCATTGTGCCATATAACTTATTTTATTGCATCTTTTTGGTCCTGTCCGGTAGCCATGGAGTCGTGGTATCAGAGATCAGCATTCACAGCACACAGATCAATTGCTTAATCTTTATGTCAGACATATGATCTCTGCCCTTTGTATAATAAGGTTCACGTTTCAAAAGTTTTCATGGCAGGAGATAATGGATAACATTAATCCAGATCTGAAATGCAATGCTTAAAGAGTTTCAGCTTCAGTTTTAAATTCTTCATGATACTTCCACTAGGATAGGAGTTGAGAGGACATCCCGTGGATAAGTGCAAATTTATTGGTAAAACCCAGAAATCTGAGACGGAATAGGGAAATCTTGCTTACAGAAGCAATCTTATGTGAAAGGGTCATTTAGATGCTCTGGAAAAATAAAAGCAACTTTGAGTGTAATTGTAACCCACTTTCAGATTATATTACCTCTTCCTAGACCTTTCTTTTGGTTGAAATGTGCTTTGTTGTAGGCACTGTACTTCCATTTTTTTATTATCATTGTTCATAAAGGTGGCAGTGTGTGTTATGAAAGCCTAGTCAAATAGCTGGTATTTTTATCAATATGTATTAGCATTTCTATGATAAACCTTCACATTGCAGAATAATTGACACTTGGATTGTAAATAAAATCCATTGATGCTAATATTTGGCAGGGGTGGGGGGGGGATTAACTGGAATTTTTTTTCTTCTTATCCTGAAGAGTCTTTCTAGCTTCTACTCATAACAGGAAACAATAGCTAACTCATGAGTTTCATTAAATATTCTGAAAACACCCCAGAACCTTAAACTGACTCTGTATTGAAGTAGGACATGCCCTCTATCCTTCATATAAATATTCTTCATCATAAAGAAAAGTGGGAGTGTTGACACAGTGAATCATATACAGGAAAGCAATCTTCGCATATTCCTCTTTTCCCCTGCAGCTTCCTATGTCACCTGATGTACAGCTCAGCTCTGAAGAGGAGCTTTTCAGGAGACACAAGTGGTTGAACTTGCAAAAATCACCTCCCTGCCTCCTTTTTCCACCTTGAGCAGAACTCCACGCAACTTGGAATCCAGCCCATTGACTTCAATAAGACATTCTAAGGCAGCAATTTGAGCATCTCTGTTTTCAGCACTGAAAAGGTGCCTGAGGATGGTGTCCTTTTCAGGAAAATGAAATCAATCACTGAATATCTCAGTGTTGTTTGACATTAAACTATATGAGGCATTATTTCTGATTGCCTTCCTCTAGTAGAAGTCCCTTCCTCTTTTATGAGGAAACTCAGAAGAAGTTTATGAGAGATCAGCCCAAATTCAATACAGACTGCCCATGTCACCAAATGCCCTCCCAAATCTGTCATTATCCATTGCCCTCCCACACCTTTTGCACCTTAGAAAAACTAATGAGACTTATGAGTTAATGACCAGTGAAACAGCTGAGAAGGCTGACATTTAAAGCATCATTTGCCCCTGAATTACAAACCATCAAAATATCACAGGCAATTGACACCTGCAAGTATGTTGTGGATTTTTGTAAACTCAGACCAGCACAAAGGAGCCTAATATCTCTCACAGTCATCAGATGACAGATACGCATGCATAAACTCACCCTTAGTGCAATAAACCTGGTTGGTTGGTTGGTTGGTTGGTTGGTTGGTTGGTTGGCCGGCTGCTGCTTCAGGGATATTTATTTTAATTATTTGTTTAGCACATTTTAGTCCCACATCTCCTTTAAGGAATTTAGGGCACCTCACATCATTTCTCCCTCTCCTACTGTCATTCCCACAACTCTGTGAGGTGGTGTGTGACTAGGCCAAGCTCAACCAACAAGGTGCATTTATTTATTTACCATATCTATTAGTATCACACTTACTATCAGAAAGATTTTAAGCAGTTTACAATGATACGTGGATAGGGGTATGTGTCTGTATACACTAAGAACACACTAAGTACAATAAAGCCATGTCTGTCAAATAACTCACATAATGAAATACATAAACAGCATCCATATACAACATAATATAAAAACAAATAACATCAAACAGCACTACAAGGCAGTATAATATAAAAAATTCAATCCACACAACTTATGTGCAACCACACACCATCCATTTCACACAATCATTCACCACTGCAAACATTACTTCTATCAACCACTTATACATAAACCACTCACACATGACAATACACATGCTGTGCAGAGAAAAGAATGCAAACCAGATGCCCATCTCAGATTCTTCTTGAAGACCCTCAAACCAATATTATGGCTGCCATCATGTGAATGCATGAACGTATAAAGATGCCATATCATGAGTCCGATCATCTAGGTCAGTGTCGTCTGCTCTGGTCATATTGTTCAGGTGCCTGATTATTGTCTTCCAAAGCAACTTCTCTATTCCCAACTTAAGAATGGAAAGCGAAATACCGATGGAAAACAAAAGAGGTTTAAAGATGCTCTCAAGGCAAATCTATTAAAAAATGTGGCACTGATAACTGGGAAACACTGGCCTGCGAATGCTCCAATTGGAGAACAGCCTTTGCCAAAGGTGTCATGGACTCTGAAGAAGCACAAACTCAGGGCAAAAAGGAGAAATGAGCTAAGGAAGGCACGTTTGGCAAACCCACACTGTGATCAACTCCCACCTGGAAACCTATGGCCCCACTGTGGAAGGTCGTGTGGATCCAGAATTGGCCTCCACAGTCACTTACGGACTCACTGTTAAGACCATATTCATGGAAGACAAACTTATTCAGCTACAAGTGATCACCAAAGAAAGAACTCCAGCTGACAGCAGCTCTCCAGGGTCTCACCTGCTACATAATCTTTTGAACTAGGGATCCTCAGGACTAACCCTAAGACCATCTGAATGCAATGCATGAGCTCTACCACAGACCTTTACTTTGTCCCATGCTTCCTCGCAGAGACTAGAATGCCCAGACAGGAGCCAGTGTTATATCACATAGCTTAAGCATCTGGAGGCAGAGCCTTTCAGATTTCCCTATCAGTCCCAGGCTACACCAATCTATTATTCTGAAAAAAGTATTAAGCATTTTGATCACATCCAAAGAGATAACATGTTTGATTTTCTGAATTTCAGTGTTTTTATTGTTTATTATTCCTCACTTTTTATTACTATTTGTTATAAAGGGGATGAAGCAATTCAATAAACTGTAGATAAAAAGCATCTTTATCAAGATGGGAGGGGGAACCTTGTGGCAACTATCCTCAAGGAAAAAAATCCTCTTTAAAATATGATCTGCAGAAGAAATCAAAAGCAAACAGGCGGGGAGGGGAGAAAAATAAGAGAAAAATGGCAGTCATAAAAATGAAGAGAAAAACATAAAGCTGTTAGTATAAAGGATTCCACATTGGGGAAAATAATAAAAAGCTACTTAAGCAACAAAAAAGGAAACAGAGAAATCATTAGAAGAAATAGAAAATGCTTAAGAAGCAGAATGTCATAACTGCACGGTGCACAGTTCTTGCTGCATTAGCATGCTGCTGTCATCAGAACAACTGTGGTAGTATAATTTTTGAATTTTCGGTGATATGAACAGATTTTATCAGTGCCATGTTATAGCTTTGGTTTGTATTATTATATAAAGTCCTATCGGGGCTCCTGTCTACACCACTGAAACCAAGCATTATTGAATATAATTTGTCTGTTGCTGTCTAATGGAGGCAGGCTTTTAACACCTATTCATGGTGTCACAGGTGCGAGGAAACAATCCTTTGTTAGGCTGTTGCCTCACAAGGGGAGCTATCAGGAGAAGTTACCTGGATAATTGGGAATAATTCTCCATTGTTTACAATGTCATACTCATCAGACTTTGGAATGTGACATCATCAAGCTAATGCAGGGTTGGGGGGACATTGGCCCTCCAGATATTGCTGTGATCCCTGACCATTAGCCATGCTTGCTGATGGGAATTGTGAGTTCAGGAGGGCCAAAGGTTCCTCACAACTGAGATAATGCAAGGGGAGTAAACATGAGATGGGAAAAGAGAGGACCATGGGTGCTATTGCCTTCTACAAATTGGAACACATCTGTTTGTACCAGGGAGTCTGTTCTATCCATGTGGTCCCATCGTGCAAGGTAGAACCATGGTTTTCCAGGACTCTACATTGTGCATGGAGCCTACAGAAGTAAAGCAAGGAGCCCACTAGAGATGCTCACCCTTCAACTCACGGAGGGCAACAGCAGGTGGAGTTAGCACGTTGTCCCTCGCATGTTTCAATTCAACTTAGAATATGTATTCCTGAATAGTTGTAGAGAAACAACTCACCTACTGCATTGCCCTTTTGTGTTAAGTATATAGCAATCCCCTTTGGGAGGATAACTCATCAATTACAAGGCCATGAGCTGGTTTACAAGAGGAAAAGGCTGAGATTCTGAGAGAAATCAGGGAAGGATCAAGGAGCAGAAGCGCTGGCATTTCTTTGGCCTTTTAAGAAGGATAAGGTAACATTGGCTGGATAATTGTAAAACAGATGGGGAGAAAACTGAGGGGGAAATCATGAAGCCTATGATGAAAAAACATTTTCCAATTTCTAACTAGCTCTAATTCAGGGAAGCTGAGATCAATAGTAATCAAGTCACTTTACCCTTGTAAAATAGACCATTACCTTGACTTTCCAGGATTGCTATTAAGAACTATCATCTCTCTTAAAGACAATATCTGACATCAATAGGTGGTCATGGCTGTACTGGGACACAATACTTGTCCTTACAGCCTGAGACTATGCATGTTTGCTTGGAAGTAAATCCAACTGAATTCAATGGTATTATCCAGGATACTCAAATAGTTGAAAAATGGAGGCCAACCTAAACACGGGGGAAAGTGATAAAATGTTTACTGCTGCCTTACAGCTCAGTTTGCAAAGGGTGAATTCAGAAATACTGAATACAAGTAATTGCATTTACTGTTTAATCTAAAACTATGGAATTGCTAGAGTTAGTTATTAACTGGTGATACATCAGTCAAGGATCTTTGTTTTTTATCTTGTCAGGAAATAACCCTGCAGGAAAGTCAAGCTGGTAGGTGTGAAGTCAATCACAGCTTAGCTATGTATTATTTGGAGTTGGCTGGCTTTATTGAATATATAAATTCACTGAAAGACAGTGGGAAAATGAAATTATTACGTTGAATATTTGTTATTCATATAAATGCAAACTGGCAATCACTGCTAATCATTAACTCATAAGTAGCCAAGTAAGCCTAAAAAAGAAAATAGCTCAAGAAGAAATAGATTGTGAAGTACAGCCATGGGACATAATATCCTGCCCCCCCCAAAAAAAAACCCACACACCTAGGTGTGCTTTTGTTTTACTGAATAACTGTGGGTCTAAATCCTGTTGATTTAAATAAGATGTGATTGTGCCCCTTTAACTTCTTTATGCCCTTAGTTTGAGTGAGGACTCACTAATGTGGGGTTGGATCCAAAGTAAGCTACCCAAACCAATTTTAGTTCCACTAAAATCAGTGGTAACACGGTTTCATAATTAACTTCAGTTCCATTGATTTCAACTGAACCTAAATTTGACTAACTTTGCAGTGCAATGCTATACATGTCTAATTGGAAATTACTCCCATTGACTGATGCTTACACCCAGGTAGGCACATACAAGACTGATATGTTAATCTAAATCCAACTCCGAAAAATAAAATGAATGGATTACTTTCAAAAGATAGAAATAAACTTCACAGTATAGAAAGTTTTTTTTCCCCAAACACAGCTATTTAATGGTGCCTTGGGAAAATAAGTTTTTGTCATTCTGTTTTTCAACATTTATTTTTTTGCTACCCTAACCCTTTGTATCCAAAAAAAGTTTGAAAAGATAAAACTTACTTTAAAAAGAAGGCTTCTACCTATGATCACGAGATCAAGTTTTTAAGCGACAGCATGACATTTTAAAAAGGAGGTATACTGAGATTCTCTAATTTCTGTCAGACCTTTAATGTGTTTTGCATGATAATGGTACCACAGAATTACTTGGCTCAGGGCCCAGAGTAATTATGTTTCCTGTACTGCTGTCTTAGCTTACTGCCAAAAGTGGCAAAGTAGGCATTTTCCCTCAGACAACACTGTTAATGAAAACTGTCAAAGTCCTTTCAACCCTCCTTATTTTGTTATACTTAAGTTGTCATCGTACTTGGTAGATTTCTTCAACTCTTTTTCTGGGAGGGGAGGCATCCCTTGATTGTACATTCATTCTTTCACAGGAACACAATGAAGCGTTTCAACTGAGTAGATTGTTTTGGTTTAAAAATAATCCATTCTCTAACTTTTAGAGGAGGGGAAATCCATCCATTCTCCTCAGTTTGGCAAAGATACAGGCCTGCATACTTTCCTGCACCATGTGAACTTCTGTACAGTAATAATGAATAGAGAGCTTCTTCCTGTTTCTCTGGTCAGCCATAGAATTAGTTCAAAATCAACCTCAAACTGGTGCCAAGTTGTTTAACAGCACATTCATACTAAACATATTTTTGCAGTGCTAACCACCACCTCCTTTCCAAAGGATGGCTTTTTTCTTTTCTTTTTAACTTTACTGGATTTAATTAAAAAATTAAGGCACACATTCCTATTTATTGTTCCAGTTAGGTCAAGTGCAGAAAATTTTTGTAGTCTCCCTTTACTTACATGTTGCTTTGTCTAATATTTATCTGATCTATGGTCTGTGGTGCTGAAACTAGTGTCCTAGGATTCGCCAACACCACACCAGTGAGCATCTCTGCCAGCTCAGTCAGGGATAAAGTTAGGCGATGGGGTGGATGGCACACCAGCAAGATATCTGTTCTGTTTCCGCCTCCCAACACCAGGTACAAACCTTTGCATCCAAGTCCCAGATGGACTGGCTTCCAGGTAAGAATGATGGAACTTTTATGGATCATTGCAATACCCCTTCCTTGTTCTGCTGACTTTGACTTGTGCTGCACTGAATATCCATGTAGGCATAGCTGGCTAATATCAGAGCCTCCCAGCTCACCCACACAGGTCTCAGTAACGCACCCCAGATCACCAGCCCCATCCTGAATCAAATCATAGATGGGAGGGTTTTTTTGTGGACCAATCTGGCATTAAGCAACATCATCACCAGATGGGAGGGCAGGTCAGCAACATGGCTACCCAGATCTCTGTTGAGAGAAGGCTGAGCGGGGTTGACATATGTCGTGTCTACCTCCCCATACACTTCTATGATAATGTTGCATATCCTCCACTCCAAGAACCCTGGTAATAGCCCTGAAACTCCTCCACCTCCTCCGTCTGACCCTGGTATATGATGCCATTATTGATTTTCCCTCTCAGCCCCAATATCACACCAGCACCCACTAATCATCCATTTTCCCAGGCTGGCTCAGTTGGTTAGAGCATGGTGCTGATAACACCAAGGTTAGGCACATACATACTCTCCTCCTGGTTATTCCTGCCTCTCGCACAGGAACCAACCCACATAGAATATAAATTTCTGGCTGAGGAAGAAAGGCTTACCCAGTTCTCCTAGTTCTGGCCCTGCCATCAGCATCCAGCATAGTAGGGCAATTGCTATGGCCTCACCATGCGGTTAATTTAAAATGGCTGAACCAATTAGCTACAGCTGCCTTTTCCCTCAATGCCTCTGGGCCCATATATTGTTGGGGGGAAAGGAAGGGACCAGAAGAATTGAGGATAAGAAAGATGGCAGTGTCTGCCTTGCCCAGAGCTCCGAGGGAGCTGTGGGTAGCTGGAGCTGCACTGCTTTTAGCATCACCACATGTCACAATTGAAGCCTGCCTCCTATGTCCCAGTAATGTTATCTGAAGCGAGCACCTAATTCAGAGTCCCCTCAAACCTGGCAGCATCCCTACCCAGGGCACATGTCATACTCTTAACCATTCCTTCATAGCAGCAAGAATGCATGCCTAGGAGAAAATACTGTGTCTCCACTGAAGTGCTCCAGGAGCAAATCCACAGGAAGTTTTTGCCAGTTGGATTCTGGCCAATTTGTGCTTCTGTATATATGAGGTGGCCCGTGCTTAATGCTTGAGTGCTGACAGTTGGTTTGATTATAGGCAGATTTGGTGCCAGAAACACAGACCTCGTTCTGTCAGCAATAGAGCTGTATCGTCAAGCAGTCTCTTCCAGTGTGAATTAGTATTTTAAGGAAAGACTGGCCTTCGAAAGCACTAATAGACTCAACAGTTTAATACAGCCTGCTTTGCATATTTTACTTTTAGATTGTGTGCTAAAGGAATAGACCTCCATTTTCTTCTCTTCTTGGTTAGGGGTTGTTGTTATTGTTTCGTTAGTATGTATTTTTGAGTTTTAAATTGTGAACCTCCCTGTGATCCTCAGATTAAGGGCAGTATAGAAATTTAATAAATAAGAATAATAATACTTTTGTGTATCTTAGCAGGTGATAATTCTATTTACTCAATGTAAGCATCACACTCCCCTATGTAGTATAAAATCATTATTGTCACTATTTGTTTAATATTACTGATGGTGCAAGCACACGACTCAATTAGTCAGCTTGTTTGTAAATTAGGAAAATCAGGACCTTTCACACTGGCCAGCTACACAGGAGAAAAAAAGATCTGTGCCAAAGCAATTCTCATGAAAAACAAACCAAGATGTTACAGAATTAAATACCAAGTCTACCACCCCTCCATTACACGAGGCTTCCAAAAGTCTCCTCATCCAGTATGTTCACAAGATTTCAAACTTCTGGCTTACCTGATCCTCTTTCCAAAGTCAAACAGATACAATGGGGCAGGGGCCCTCCACATGTTTGTTTGTTTGTTTGTTTGTTTTTACTCTAACTCCCATCAGTCTCATCCAGAATGGGCAGTGGTCAGGGATGATGGGATATAGTCCAACAACATCTGGAGGGTCTCAAGTATTCAAGCATTTGGAATACACAATTGTTCTGTAATTAAAATACATAGTAAAATAACTATAGTAGGTTTTCCATACATCAGTGCATTGTGTATGGCAATCCATTTTGGCAGTGTCGTTTTGGCTGATTTTCCTTTAAAAAAAAACTCAGCAAAAAGCTCCAAATTTTCACTTTTTGAAATAAAGCAACCCTAAACTACAGTAAAACATCTATAACTAATATATATTAAGCAAGCTCATTAATACAGCATAACAGTTTAAACAACAATCAAAGTTGGAGATCCGGGTTTAGGAGAAGTGGGAAATGCTTGTTTAAACATTCAAGAGCTCACAGAATGCCAATACTGATGGGGCCTCCTCCCCTATTTCAGCAGATACAGCAGTTGTATCTAAATATTATTTTGGTGTGGTGTTTTAATAATTCACTGGAGTGCACATCCATGAAACACTACACAATTTTTAAAATGTGATAAATCGAATCACATCTAATTCTAATTCTTCTTCTTTAGTGCATTGATGTGTTATACAACATGAATATAGAAGGAAGAAGGAAATATGCATATTACCTGAAGGAACTAAACATTGTGGCAAACTGTGCATGCTACAATTCTGAACTTAGTTTTAGAAATGGGATGTGAGCCAAAGCAAACTCATAGACTGCAAACTCATGCTCACACTCAACAATACTGGATGTCCAAACTGCACATCTATTGCACTACCAATTGTTCCCTAGCTATACTTCTTGTGTCTTAAGCTATGAGTAAGGAGATATTCCACCTGCCCAGGTGGTCCATTTGTTTTTCCTGGAAGAGCTGTCATTTGGTTCCTTCTCCCTGGAGCTGCTATTTATTAGCAGTGACTCCACCTGGTTGCAGCAGAAGAGATGGGATAGTGCAGGGCTCACTCTGTTGTCTTGCAGAGAGACCAGCTGCCATTTGGCTGTTCTTCTCCCTGAACCATTTCCATTCAAGCTGGCCATTATAAGAGGAAATAAGTTTGCTTGCCTAAGTTTGCTTATTTCTCTTTCCATCCCCAATTCTTTTTTTCTGCATGTTGTATCTATTAGATTGTAAGCCTGCAGGAGAGATCTGTCTTGTTTTGCAATCTTTTCCAGTGAGCGGTAATTTTTCTGGTAATTTATATAAATAGATAAATAAGTAATATATTATTCTGATTATTTAGAAGATTTCCCCATAGGTTCCCCTCACCTCACCTTTCAAACAACAGCTGGCAATGGGGGGTGGCATCCTGCCTTTAATTGCCTCTTGCCTTCTCTTCTGCTTTCTCTCAATTTAAGAAAGTGGGAAGGAAAAGGGAGTATGTGGGAGGTTGTCAGCAGCGAAAGAGACAAGGAGAAGCAGGTGGCTCTTCTCCTACAATTACCTTCCTAGCAACCCCCAACCTGCCCCCTACTATGCAGTCTCTACTATATGAAGCATGTTTGTACATTTAAACTTAATTATCAAGGAACTTTCTGCAGAGTGTGGCAAATGTTATTTGCTAATTAAGGATGTATTTATGCACACACTTTGCCCTTATGCCCATGGAGTGAAGGAACCAAACAGCAAATGGATTTAACCACTGGCCACAAGTTTATTATAACTTACAACAATCTGCAATAGGCATTTATTTCCCCCCCCAAAAAATTAACTTGACCCAGATACTGCAGGTTTCCCAATTTTTAATGCAGGTGTGAGGAACCTTTGGCCATCCAGGTGTTGCTGAACCACATCTCCCATCATCCCCAGCAAGCATGACCAATGGCTAGTGATGATGGGAGTTGAAGTTGAGCAACATCTGGAGGGCCAAGGTTCACCACGCCTGTTTTAAGGGGAAAATTGAGTGAGCAACCTATATTATTTGGGGGCATGTCAACTCTGGTTCCAATGTCCAGATCAGTCTGATAACTGATCAATGCTTTTCCTTACCTGTTTACCTTCAATGAGGTGGCTTAGGGACAAAGTTGTCCTGGGCTGAACATTGTAGGAGTAGCTTTTCCCCTCATGGGGTAGTATTTGTTGGTTGGGAAGTCTGCATGAAGGCCATTCATCCAAATTGTCTCAATGCAAGAGAATACTCAATATAAAAAGAAGGCTCATGACATGTTTTTCTGCTATGCTACCAGCTAGTCTTCACAACTGAACAGATGAACAAACTAACTAATATAAACTGAAGAAAGCCTCAGTCAGTCAAACTTCCCCTCACTCCCCTATTTACTGCCTTTTCCTCCTTGTTCTGCTCCTGTTCCAAGTGGAGGAGGCATGAATGCTTCTGATTTATGGATGAGTGCAGAGCAGTTTGCTAACTTGCAGCAGTCAGATAGGGACAAGGATGGTGACTTGGGAGCTACTGCCATAAGAACCATAGCTAAGTGGCAGGGCATTGCAGGATGTCCACATTCAATCCTTGCAATCTCCAGGTTGTGCTGGGAGTAAAGTCCAATAAGGCTACAGTAGCATTCACCTCTCTGGTGTTTCAGTCACTTTCCCCTCCTTGCTTCCCATTGCTTCTGCCACCACCACACCCCCTTTCCATACTTCCAGGTAAGCAAAGGGAAGGGTGCTCAAAGGTGTGCACACAATAATGAAAACACAGTAAATTCAAATAATGATTTTGTGTGTGTGTGTGTGTGTGTGTGTGTGTGTGTGTGTGTGTAAGCAGTAAAATAATATTGTCAGCAAACCATGGCATCGCCATGACAATTTGAAACTGTCTCTGAAAGCATTTCCCCATGAATTCCTTCAGCCGACAGTGCAAAAAGACACCCTCCAGGTTGCATATGAGGGCAATCTGGCTGCAACATCTGTCACCCCATTGATCACGAGGGTTCATTTAGCTGATCTGGATGGCTAGCTGAGTGTCCTCCCTCACCGCTTCATGTACATGCCTGCCAAAGCTGCATGCTCAGTGGAAGAAAACAATCTTCCCTGATAGAAGGGGATGTGATGGTCAAGGATAGATTATAGCTGAACTCCCCAGCTAAAACCTCCAAACATCCTGCAAGAAAATGCTGGTTTCAAGCAGCTCTTTCCAGAAGTGAACCTTTCAAATCTATTTCAATAAATCCTCGTGTTTTCATAGGCTGTGGCACCTACCCTAATGTGATTTTTCTCATCTTGCTGGCACTTCCCTTTCTTGGCACATGAGACATGAATGTGCCTGTTGTTTAACAACCTTTGCCATGCCAAGCCAAAAAAACCTGTCTGATGCCCAGTCAAATATCTGTCCATAGCCCCAAGTGTCCAGCTGCATCATTATCATGCATTCAAGTACTTTTATCTAAGGATTCAAGCATAAAAATCCTTTCAGCTCCCACAAGCAAGTATGTTTCCAACAGAATCAATGGATGTATTCTTTCTTCCCCATAACTGGGCCAAGTCTCCCCTGTATATGTCTCTGTCAATACATCCGTTGATTCACTATATACAGCTCAGGGTCCTTAAATTGTTCCCTATATTGCCTTCCCAGGACCAGACTATATCTGCTTTCACTGCTCTTATTTTCACTGCTGAGAGCATCTGTGACTCCATTCTGCTCTCCAGGTTTGTGATGAATTATGAATGCATATTCAGACAGTTTGTAGATGCATCTCCACGGGTCACCTTCTGGATTGTGTTTTGTCAGTAGCCACAGCTATTTTTGAGTATTGAAAGTCCCTACCGCTGATGAGGAGTGAAGGCTGGGGCAGTGTCAACAGTGGCTTCCTATGGCACCAGGCAAGTTTGTGGCTGAGGTGAGATCTGAACCAGGAATGGCATTCTAGCCCATGGCTCACACTTTTACCCATCATGTTGCGTCGAACCAGCAATCTGATGGAAGAATTTGTTGCTGTTCATTGCCACCAGTGACATGAAAGAGGGCTGTGAGGGGTTTGGGCAGCTACTTCTATCACCTGTGGATTTTGTGTAGCAAGGGAACATTTAGCCTGATGGCTACAAACATCTTTGCGCTGGTAACAAGAGCTATCTGATGGCATCTGTGCATCACCATCTCTCTAGAGAGAATGAGATATGGTGGGTTGCATGGGAACTGTGAGATGTCATTATTTCTACAGACATCTGGAGGAAAGGAGCAAGGCTTTGTTTACTAGAGCAACCAAATGCCCCTTCACACAAAGAACATTTGTCAGACTGTCTCAAGGAGAGAAAGCACTGCTGTGCTCATATTCAATCAGACTGGTATCACGAGAGCCACGGGAGGTACAGTAGCTAGAGGCTGAGCATCTGTCTCATCTACAGCCAGAGTGCTAATTTTCGCTTTCTTTAAAAAAAAAAACCTGGAGGAAATGTGTATTAATTTGGAAACAATTTTCAGAATACTACTTTCTTCCTCTCCACAGTGCGGTAATTACTGCCCTTATTCTGCAGTGCCCAAGAACACACTCCTCAGTCATCTACGTAAGTCATAATTATTTATCCCCCTCACAGAAAACAAACAAATTTTCAAACTATTCACAATTACTCTTTTCTTTTATGACAAATTCTCTGGCTGATGTTCCCCAGATGTTCCTCAGAATGTGGCTACCCCCCACCCCAAAAAATGGCATGTGAAATGAATATAATGTTTTGTTGTTGTCACCATCACCATCAGGTTATGTATTTCCATAGGATGTGCATTTGTGTCGGAACACATGAAAAAGTGAGCAAAATGAGGCCATTCAGTTCAACTCCACTCATTCCAAAGCAAATGCACAAAATAATGACCAGGTGCTTTCCATCTATTATAAGTTACCGCTTAAAAAACTCCACAACATCTAAAAGCACATGAGACGCCACCAGAGTGCTAAAAACCCACAACAAACTTCCAATATCAGCATAAATAATACCCATTAGCTTCTCTCTCAAAGGCTTTGTGAAGTTAAATGATCTTGGCCACCCTCTGAAATACCCTGAAAGAAGTAGCCTAATTGGCTCCCTAAACTGGGAGTTCCATAATGAGAAAGATATGGCCCTTGCAGCTACACACCTAACTTGAGATAACTGAGACTCTCAAGAACAGGAGTGCCTGACCAAGCTGTATGCTGACAAAGCTATGTGGGAAAGTTCATACTGAAGAAGTCATTCTTTTAGATACCTTGGAATCAGACTTTTATGGGCAGTGCATTCTGGTACATCACCGAGAATAATTGGTGGATAGAAGCTTTACTGGCCTTGAACCACTGTGTAATTGTCAACAGATTAAAATTGAGATTAGATTCAGATGGCTGGAGACCATGATAGTGATATGTCCTTAAAAGCTTTTCAGATGTCAATCTGTACTGCATGAAAAGGCAGCTCTCCACAGTCTCTTACGTTGTTAACCCCATGTTATCACTATTACAAATCCTGGAGAATCTGAGTGGCCATGTAGACTTGCCAATGCTGTGGTAACGTTGCATTAAGTCAAGCAGTCAGAGGCTACAGATGCAGTTTTATTTAAGGGCTGCGGAGAAAAAGTCTTGTCTTTAACCACAATGCAGAAACCTTGTGAGGAAAATGTTTGTTATTGTTCTTGCATAAGAAGAAAGCTGTATAATGATTGGGTTGTGTAGCTAATTAGAATTAGCTGTTTAACGTCTACACAAAACCACTGAGTGGGGTTATCTGGAGTTTTGGAGTACATTGTCAGCAATATGCTGAAGGCACACAGCTCTACTGTAGGTGTAGCAGTGGATGTACTACACCAGTGTTTCCCAAACTTGGGTCTCCAGCTGTTTTTAGACTACAACTCCCATCATCCCTTAGCTAGCAGGATCCGTGGTCAGGGATGATGGGAATTGTAGTCCAAAAACAGCTGGAGACCCACATTTGGGAAACACTGTACTAGGCTGTTGTGTACCATGACAGGCAGAGACATTCCAAAATTTCAGGCAGGGGTCTCTCCCATCCCTACCTAAAGATGCCACAGATTAAACCTGGAACCTTCTGCACACAAGGCAGAAGCTGTACCACTGAACAGCTTCCCTTGATGTTAAAGCAGTGCCCTCCCATTGTGCTCCCACTGACTTTCAAGCTAAAATAAGCAACAAAATGGTGTTGGGTTAACTTTAGCAAACAAAGGCTTTTGCTGTAAATGAACACCTTTAAACCCCCTACCAAAATGCAAACTATATTGTTAGTGTTCATATCTGAATATATTTAAGCGACATTTCTGCATGTGTTACAAAGTCACGCAGCAATCTGCATTTTCATTGAATTGTAAATATTTGCGGACCGCATACAGAAAACTTTGTTGCTCTCACATTCATATTGTTTTAAAACTTGCTACCGCAATGCATTAGAGAGACAATAATCCAGGACAGCAAGCACCAATTTCAAAGAGTTTAATCTAACAGCTTGGTTCTAAAATGATAATGATAATGATTTCATATTGTATATTTTTCTTAAAAAAATGTGTACCGTATAAAGCATGGCTCTGTATAAGAACATAAAAAGAAACTTACTGGATCAGACCAAGAGTCCGCAACCTATTTGCAGCAGCGGGCAAGCAGATGCTTTAGGGAAACCCACAAGCGGGGCACAAAGACCTGATTTGCATTAGAAACAGGCCGATCCATTTTACATTTTGCAGGGATTAAAAGCAAATCTAGCTCGGTGTTCAGTTTATTAAAGTCAGAAAACAAGCTGCTGCTGTGCTGGGTCAACTGTTGTATTGCAACATAAGCCAGCTGTATATCTTCTTCCTGAAGGTTACCCAATGCTCCTTGTTTTAACCATATGCACGCAGACACTATTTGGAGAGAGTTATTGGCGGCATTAATTATGTATACAATGTCACCATTGTACAGCAACACAAGCATTACAAAAAAAAAAAAGACAGCTCCCTGCCCCATGGAGTTTGCAATCTAAATATTGACAGCAGCAGAAACAACAGAGGGAGACGGCAAAGGAAAGGAAAGGAAAGGAAAGGGCAAGGACGACTGGCAATGCCTTGCCGGGAGGGCAAAGGGGAAAAGGGATGAAGTCCCACAAGGGGGTGATCTGCATTAGGGTAGGCTGGTTTTTTACTGTTATTATCGCTTCTTGCTTCTTAATAATAATAATAATAATAATAATAATTTATTATTTGTACCCCGCCCATCTGGCTGGGTTTCCCCAGCCATTCTGGGCGGCTTCCACAAAGACCAAAAATACACTAATATGTCATACATTAAAAACTTCCCTGAACAGGGCTGCCTTAAGATGTCTTCTGAATGTCAGGTAGTTGTTTATCTCTTTGACATCTGATGGGAGGGTGTTCCACAGGGCGGGCACCACTACCAAGAAGGCCCTCTGCCTGGTTCCCTGTAGCTTTGCTTCTTGCAATGAGGGAACCGCCAGAAGGTCCTCGGCGCTGGACCTCAGCGTCTGGGCAGAATGATGGGGGTGGAGACGCTCCTTCAGGTATACTGGGCCAAGGCCATTTAGGGCTTTAAAGGTCAATACCAACACTTTGAATTGTGCTCAGAAACATACTGGGAGCCAATGTAGGTCTTTCAAGACTGGTGTTATGTGGTCTCGGCGGCCGCCCCCAGTCACCAGTCTAGCTGCCGCATTCTGGATTAGTTGTAGTTTCTGGGTCACCTTCAAAGGTAGCCCCATGTAGAGCACATTGCAGTAGTCCAAGCGGGAGATAACTAGAGCAGTGTTTCCCAACCACTGTTCCGCGGCACACTAGTGTGCCGCGAGATGTTGCCTGGTGTGCCGCGAGATGTTGCCTGGAGGGAGGCGGGTGAGTCGGGCGGCGAGAGGCGGGGCGGCGGCGGCGAGGAGAGGCCGCCCAGCGCGGGGCTCTCGCCGTCTGCCTGCCTGGCTGCCTGCGAGCTCGGCGGGCAGCGCCTCCGTCTGCAGCGCCCGCCTCGCGGCTCTCATTCCCTGCCAAAGCTCACCCAGCCAAGCCGCGCTCTCCTTCCTGCCTCGCTTTGCTGCCTCCTCCCCCCCCACCCCCAAAGCTTGGAGGTTCCCCGGCAAGGGGGAGGGGAAAAATTGAAACTTACACTTTCGTGCGTCCCTCCCGGCATGACGCTGCACGCTGACGTCACGGGGCTGTAATGGTGGTGTGCCTCGAGATTTTTTTCATCAAACAAGTGTGCCTTTGCCCAAAAAAGGTTGGGAAACACTGAACTAGAGCATGCACCACTCTGGCGAGTGGTGTGATGTACATGATGCTTACCCCCAATTGTGCTGATGCCACTACTTCTGAATATCAGTTTAGCTTTATGCCAACTCAGTTTTTTAATGTGGCAGCACCTAAACTTTGGAACTCCCTGCCTATTGATATCAGGCAGGTGTCATCACTGTACTCCTTTTGGCACCTGCTGAAAACACTTTTGTTTAGACAATGATACTCAACATTGTTTATATTTTGGAGCTCAAAAATAAAAGTTGGCATATCCCATTCACTCCCTTCTAATGGCATTACACCTCTCCTGTTTCCAGCCTTTATATCTTGAAGTTAATTTTTCAGATTTAGGTGAGAGCCACTTAGCTTTATGACCAGGTTGATTTCTTTCTGATTTGTGCAATGCGAGTTTCTGGTCTCTTGTATCTGCTTCCCAACATGCTTCCAGTTAGTCTGAAATACTGGAATAAGAAACGAGTAGAGATGTTAATATACAGTCCTTCATTTACTCTGAAACCTAAATGTTTATAGGTATATAAATCTGAAGTGTCGTGCTGGATGCTTCATGAATTGTAAATGTAGACACAGCAGCTAAGGGGACACGGTGCCTTGCTTTATAGAGCCGGCAGTGACTAACAAGATGTTAGGTATAAACCTGATTAGGGTATTTTACAATAAAGCAGTATTGTATTTTAAAATGAGAGTATGTCCCCCACATTCAAAATCCCTGTCTTAAATAACACCCAATAAAGAACTGAACAGAAGGACAGAACCTAACTGAACACAAAGCTTATAAATCCAATTGGCCTATGTGTTTACGTTCTCCTATCTATCAAGTAGTAACTATAAAAAGGCAAGCTAGACATAGTGTGGTGTTTATTTCTTTTTATAAAAAAAAAATAATGTATATTTTAAAGCAGCACAATCCAAAGCAAGGATCACCTACCTCAGGCATAGGCAAACCCGGCCCGCCAGACGTTTTGGGACTACAACTCCCATCGTCCCTGACCACTGATCCTGTTAGCTAGGGGTGATGGGAGTTGTAGTCCCAAAACATCTGGAGGGCCGAGTTTGCCTATGCCTGACCTACCTCCACCAGAAACTGCTCATATGTAAAGATCATCATCAGAGGCAAGGATGTAACTAAGCAATTAAAAGATGCAGCCCTGTGGGCCCACATGTCACAAATGTGCATACACTATGCATAGGCAAACTTATATGTACTGTTCGTTTCCATCACTCTCACAGCCCGGATGGCCCGTCCCATTTCACTACCTGAGGCAAAATGGGAATGTGCCACTTCCTGTTCCCCCTGATGCCAGATAAAAATGATTTTTAGAAAGAGGGAAGTATAGAGATTCTGATTAGAGATTATTCTGAGAACAAATGTGGATGACTGCGACAGATCTAACACACGATGATGGGCTTGAGATAATAGGGCTATGGCCTAAGAGGAAAGTGGATCACTTGAATGACACAAAATATTACAAATTGATTGGGGGAGACCCTCTATTTAGAATTGGCATCTTTGGTTTTTTTTAAAAAAGTG
Organism: Podarcis bocagei; assembly: GCF_964188305.1. NCBI lineage: Eukaryota > Metazoa > Chordata > Lepidosauria > Squamata > Lacertidae > Podarcis > Podarcis bocagei. Next base: position 67,735,556 of record NC_138130.1, on the reverse strand, counting down.
TCTTTTTAAAAAAAAAAACTTCTGTTTCCCCTCAAATGAAGATTTGGAGGTGAAAACATCAATATTCCTAATCATTCTTTCATCAAACATTGGCATAGCAGCATCAAGGCTTAGGGCCAAACTACACACAACACCAAACTACACACAACACCACATCCATGATTTCTTGGCAACAGTTGTGCAAAAATGTACTGGACTTTTCTCTAATTGAGCTCACTGAAATCTCATTGAAAGACAATTTCTTTTAGTTGACAGCTTCTCTCTGAAAACTCCCTTGAACTTGCAATAATGCAGGTACTAAATCAAACAGGGGTTCTACTTGGAAGGAGAACCATGAAAAACAGTTACAGAACATGTGACAATGAGGCAAAGTTGCATCTACAGGAGTCCTTGCAGCTGAATTAAAACTGGAACACTGAACTGGAAATTGAGGCAGAAATATGCAGCTGTCCCTTTTGGGGATTGAACCTGCGACCTTGGCATTATCAGCACCACAGTCTACCAACTGAGCTATAGCCCTGCACTTTAATCCCTGCTGAGACTTTGAAATCCAGGCTGATTAAGTTGCAGTAGCAGTAACTAGCTCAGGTACTGGAATTTTATTGTAAACTGCTTTGGGAGTGGATCTTAGCTAAAAAGTGTGGTACAAATAAAATGAAATCATTTCCTCGTGGCTTCTGGATGCCAGGTGAAAGAAGAAGTAATGTATCTTCCATCTCTAAACTGTGATGAACAGAGTGGCTGAGGAAACTCACCCAGATGGGCAGGGTATAAATAATAATTATTGCGTGACCAGGCGGTGACAGCCCCAGCCCCCAGGGATCATAAGGAAGGAATAAAGATTCTGACGTTATACGGAATTAAAATTAGGCCACAACTTTATTAAACTTCCGAATGTAGGAAGACCTAGGCCTTGGCCGTGTATTCCTCCCAGCCCCCCAGCCGGGGGGAACTTGGGCTCATCAGGGTAAATGGGATATGGGGGTGCGCTGTGAGACATAAGTGTAGCAGGCAGCCAAGCCCATATCCCCGCACGCAGGGTAGTTCACTGACGACCTTTCAGTGTATGGCCAGTGACACCTATTATATAACCCCTTTTAAGAGGGGACCCTGGAATTGCCGCTGCAGGGCGGTGAGTCACCACTTCATGCGCCACGCACCCCAATATATAGGGAAGAAAAGACTAAAGGATTCCACCCAAGGCCATAACCACCAAAGTTGTGACAAATTGCTACGCGGAAGACAAAACCTGCCAATGCAGGAACATTTCTTCCCAGTCCTTCAATAGCAACCAAAGACTGTATCAGCGCCCGTTAAACAGGAAGAAAAAGTTAACCTGCAAACAAGAAACATTAAACAAAGGGAGGGTAGGGAGGGTGAATCTCCTATGCTGACTGCCTGGCTACTGTCGGCTCTACCCCTTATATATATGGGACTGGCCCACCTCCCAGCAAGAAACTTGATTACTGAGACTGGGCGTGAACCTCCAAAAATTAACACTGAGAGGCAAGCCAGTCCCTGTTGGCCAGTAAGCTCCCTTACTGGTGCTAAAATTCTTAATGGTAAATTGAGCTAACATTCATTTTTCCCTCTCTATGTTTAATTGCTTCAGCTTACCTCTTCTTCATCTTCTTCTTTTTAAATAAATTCTTTGGAGACAAATTGTGTCACTATGGTACAGCACCGCATTCAAGCTAGCTCTATAAAAACAGCCTCAAAAGTACCATTTTTGTCTGAGACAAGATGATTTTTCTCCTGTCAGTCACAGACCTTGAGAGGAGCTGTAAAAATAACCACAGTGGCTTTTAGCCAATAGACTTCTTTGACAGCATCACAAAAATGCTTCCAGCTCAGTAGTTTCATATCTACTGATACAAACACTTGTGCTGGCCCAAATGCTGAAATCTGGATTAGTGGTCCTCTATCATTTGGCCTCACAGAATTGTTTGGTGTCTGACAGAGCCTGACTAGAGTGAGACGTGAGGGAAGGAAGGAAGGAATATCTCTAAATGTATGTGATACATTAAGAAGTGTTGGTTTTTCTTCCCGGATTAGAAGTGAAACTGTGGAGCTGGACTCTCCTTGCCTCCTTGTACAGAGAGAAAGGGGCCTCAGGAGTGTATGGCCCCCTTACTACATCCCTGGGAGGAATGGCACTAACAATCAGGGGTTTTCCAGACAACCTGCTCATTAAGCATTGCTCCTGATTGGCTGGCACAGAGCTGACACGATGGTTAGATCATGCCCAGCCTTTACTTAGCATTCATTTTTAGTTTTTTATGGGGTGGCTATATGACAATGAATATTCATCCTGCATCCAGCCTGATTTGCTTGCAGGCTGTTTACACATCTCTGCATTAATCATTCATTAATATCACATTTTTCAATCCATTCCCCCATCACTTAACAAATCACAAAAGTCTGTTGTTTTTTGAGTGGATTCATTGTGCTAGGGCTACAGTGCTTTAAGCCACTTTAAACATACAGACTTAATGCATGCAACTCTCAGTGGCCTTTCCTACCCTCACCAATTCACCTAGCAGCCAAGATCAGGTGGGTTGTCAGAAAGAGAATCTATGCCAGAATGGAATGCCATAGGGCTCTAGGTGAATGGTGGAGTCAAACACCCGAAGTCATTACACTAGGGTTTCTAGGAAAATCTTTATATGACAGCATCAAAATTATATTACTTATCACTGCTTATACGTAGATTAGAATACATGACAGGATAAAGTTAGCCATCAAATACCAAAAATAAACTGTTGGGTGTACTGGTAGCTGGATGGATTGGTGTCATGCATAACAACACTTCTACCAGCTGGAGATACTTGCCTGAGTGCTACCAGTATCCTCATGTCCTGATACTGTCATCAATATAACAGAGAGAAAAAGAATTATCCAGCAGTTCCTTTCAAGGGTTGCATTTACAGTGCTTATCCCAAAAGCATTAGTGGTATTATGCAGACTTAAGTGATATTTCCCAACTAAAACTGATTGGCTAATCATATTGGATGAGATGCCACTGTCCTGCCTTTCCACTGCAACTCTTCAGATGCTCACACACATTAAAAAACATACACACAGCTGTTCTTGAAGTTCAGGCGACTCTCTAAAGCAGAATTCAACATGGCATGAAGGCTGCCAGGAAACGCAGTTACCAAAATCTGAAATAGTTCTGGGTTGACATTTTTCAATTGGCACAGAGAAGAGTGTTAATGCAGGAAACAACCCACCCACGTATATTCAAATACTTGAAATGTAAATAGCTATCTTAGTAAAAATAGCTTCCTCCTTCCAAAATTACATTTTCTATTTATGGTCAATGAAAATTATTGTACCATGCAATTATGAGTTAGTGTGGGTGCGTAACTCCTATGCTCATTTCCCCTAATAGCTTAACATTTCAATATTCTAGGGGAAAGAAATTGTGTGAGTACTTTCATGATAGTCACTGCCTACTAAACTGGAATAAAAATTCTGTAAATTTCCTAAAATCTTTATGACGTTCCAAGTGAACCTTGCAAATATGATTTTAATGGACAAATCTCAGCAACCTAATCCTTAGATATCTGTTCCATCCTCTGTGAGACAAGCTAAAGAGTATCTTAAATATGTCTTTGCATTTGTGTGTATGTGGTTTTTGAAGGAAAAGCAGCTAGGGGGTGGGGCTACAATCTGGATTGTTTCTCCTGGTCCCACTGTCATGATGAAAATACCCCTTCAGAGCGACTATTTGCCCCAGCCACTTTTGGTGTCAGTTGGTGGAGAATCTTAGTCAGGACCACAGTGCAGGGGAATTAAACACCCCTCCATCTACTCAATGTTCCTAATCTAGATCAGGTTCCCAAACCAATTTCATTTTAAACACAAATATGGGTGTGCAAGGAGACATTTAATGAACCCCACTTACAGACGCAAAATAGAAAAGTTATATAGCCAGAATGCTCTATAAACATTTTGTAAAGTTATAATAGTACTCGTTTGATGGTAATTTGATCACTCATATTTACAGAAACAACACTATAGCAGTATCCTTACACTAGAGGAAGCTATGACAAATGGTACACTGTTAGCAAAAGCGTGTGGAGTGGGGTATACGGCAAAGGCCTATGATCTCCCAGGACTCATTTTCTCCCCTTTGAGTTGGTGTTATGTTGTGGTTACAGAAGACATAGCGTAAAACATTCCAAATAAAGTCAGTGGACAGCCCTAGAACATAGATTTTCCACTTCTTAGCCCTCCAGTCCCACAGCCAGTCATAGATAAAAGCCCTACCAAGATAACACAGATAAACAGAGTCAGCCCTACCATTAGGCAGGGAGGCAGTTGCCTCAGAATGCAGATGCTGTGGTAGGGATAAGAAGTGATGGAGAGGTGTTGGAGAACAGAGCTGTGGGTGCCAATCAGCCTACAATCCAGTGCACCTCCTAAAAAAGCCCGCTGTCCATAGGTGCAGTGCATGGCATCATCCTCTTGGCAGCATCAAAGCAAAATTCAACTGTCAATCTAGTTTGCTTCTGTATGTGGAATAAGGGGAGGGCATCCTCTTGCCCTTTGCCTCAGGCAACCAAATGTCTTTAGCTGCCCCTTCAAATAAAATATATCAAGATGTGCAACCTGAAGTTTCATCCTTATGTCTTTAGAACTATAGGCACACAAAGGAGAACTTTGGCAAGAAATAACTTTGCACAAACTGAACACTATGCACAGAAACTGAACATCCACCGGGGGGGGGGGGAGGCAGCACAGTGTTCCAATAGCTTAGTATTCCCATCGCAGTTTCCCAAACTTGTCATTTTGATTTATAAGCAGGATTGTACTTCTAGTACCTTAAGCTTTTGTATTGTTGTTGTTGCCATCAGTTTAGAGTTGGGAATGCCACTTATAACTCATTATTATTTGGCAAAAAATATGTTGTTTATCTAACAAGTAAATACAGTGGTACCTCAGATTAAGTACTTAATTCGTTCCGGAGGTCCGTTCTTAACCTGAAACGGTTCTTAACCTGAAGCACCACTTTAGCTAATGGGGCCTCCTGCTGCCACCGCACCGCCGGAGCACGATTTCTGTTCTCATCCTGAAGCAAAGTTCTTAACCTGAAGCATTATTTCTGGGTTAGCGGAGTCTGTAACCTGAAGCATATGTAACCTGAGGTACCACTGTAATATGTAACATTACAACAGGCCACCGTCAAAATGTCATATTGTCTTCCTCCCTCCCATCTGAATTCACAATTTATAATGCTAGCCAGGAAACCTACAATGGTCATACCAGTTGCATTTTTTCCCTGCATATTATTTGCAGGTGGATCTCTTCAAACATAGAAGGTTTGAGGGCAGGGAAGGGAGGAGTGTTAGGATATTTCCCTTCCACCTTAAAAGGGAGCAGGATGTTTGTGTCACAGCCTGCGTATTTCCTGTTCACAGGATGTTTATGTTTTTGCTGTTCCTTTCGATTTCTCAGTCTGTCGGAGACTCTGATGCAGAACAGTCACGTCTCTCTTTGTTCTGATCAACACAAAATAAAGTCTGTAAAAATGCTCTCCTGCTGTGCAACTTTCTGGCTGTGCTTCTGCTGATAAAGAGTGTGCACGAGCCCTGGAATGTGGCAAGGTATTCCAGAAAACTCGTGTCGCTAAAAGCTCATACTGCATGACTACAGGGATCGATGGATCATCCGGCAGCCGGCATGGGGCCATGATGGACTATATCTCCCTGGCAGTATCCCAACAAGGAGTTCCTTCAAAATTATGGAATTCATGGCCTTATCTCACACTATAGGTCTACATTCTGGATCGTATGCAATGCTGCAGTTTCACTCATGCAACAGATTTTTGCTTTTCCCACAGAACCTCCTCCTCTTCTCTTTCCTGTAGCCACCCCTGAGGGATGTTAGCATCCAAAACGCATATTGAAAGAGCTGTAGAACTCTAGAATGTCATATACTCTGTGGCAGTTATTTCAGTTGGGACAGTTATGGCAGTTAGTAGGACAGTTTTAACAGAGCAGCAGGTATGTTGTGTTGTGCTGCTGTCTCAGTGTCAGTCAGTCTGTAAATGTCAGTCAGCCTTCGATACAAATCTATGTAAGATGTTTTACCAACTTAAGAAACATCCACCTGCATTGTATATTTTAATCTGCAAGTACAAATACACTAAGTAAAAGTTATATGTTACTTAAACTTTAACAGAGAGTGTCTTGTGTAAGTGTTTTTTTTTTGGGGGGGGGACTAATTAAAGGCTGATTCCACATACAGCCATACCTCAGAAGTCAAACGGAATCCATTCTGGAAGTCCATTCAACTTCCAAAACATTTGGAAACCAAGGTGCAACTTCTGATTGGCTGCAGGAAGCTCCTGCAGCCAATTGGAAGCCGCAGAAGCTGTGTTGGACGTTTGGGTTCCAAAGAACGTTCGCAAACCGGAACACTCACTTCTGGGTTTGTGGCATTCAGGAGCCAAAAATGTTCAACTCGCAAGGCTTTCAGGGTCCAAGGTACAACTGTACTCTGCAAATGGAAACGAGGGTCTAATTCCCACCCATGCACCCTCAAAATCTGGTTCAGAAGGCAACTCTCTGGAACATTGTGCGGGGGGTTGGTGTGGGTGCTGGAAGAGGAGATGATGGGGGTGGGGTTCTGTTGTGCAACCAGAGCAGCCCTTCCGAGGGGAGTTCTGCTGTGTAAGTGGAACACAGCTTGTGCAGCAATGGATGCAACCCTCTATTTCTACAAATAGTCTGCAACATTTTGTTGGAGGTTCTGTCTCCTCCCATCCTTGCACAGGTGCTACTGTTCAGGGTTTCTGCCAGCCAGCCAGCCATGCTGCCCCTCAGGATGCTACAAGCTGCAAGGAGCTCACAAGCATTCTCATTTTCCTGTTTTCCATTTTTAAGCAAACTTGTTCTGTGTTTGTCCAGAGGGCACAGCTAGAAACAAAGGGTGGAAATTGTAGGGTAGCCAACTTCAGATGAACACCAGGAGACTAGTGCAAGACAGTGAAATGAATGCTTTTCTAATATTGCAGAACATGGCCAGATCCCCAAACGCAAGAAACTCCTGCAGATCTCTTATAACTATGCCAGTTGTTCCCCAAATGGGTGCTAGATCATTCCAATGTGCTGTGAGAGAACTGTATGGATGCACTTCTGAGGTGATGTGGTGAAATCCCAAGTCAGTTTTACCAGCTGAGTTCTCCCTCAAAAACATGTCTAAATCCTATCTATAGAGAAATTAGTCAATAAATTACAAGGACTACACATCTATTAGCTCAATCTTCACCAATCACATCATTTCGTTACTAAAACATCAGTAAAGGGATCTGTACACAGAGACTTAACTAGTTTTGAGTACTTACTTTTAGAATACAAACACAGTACAAAAGGATTAGTTTCAAAGATTTAAGCTTTATTGAATGATAAAACAACAAACTCCCTTCATTAAAGGGAGTATGGGGAAAGACATAGAACAAGTAGTTTCAGATAATGAGGCACGATCAAATATCTGGAACAGACAGCTAGTAAAATCCACTTCTGTGATGGCCAGGGAATGTTCTTTGAAATGGATTCATCACCCTTGAATTTAGCACACTGGCCCTAAAGGATACAATTCTTGGAAGGGATGTGAGACTCGAGGGTCTTATGTACACTCGTAGTTGGAAAAGGCTAGACTATTAATATAGTTCTGGCTTAGATCTTTTATATGGTTTGGGTTAGTATTCCTAATGTATCAACTCCACTTCAGGAATAAAACTAGGGTACTCAAAACTTCAAAACCGGGACAAGAAGAATTTTAGAACCATCTCTGAGAGCCAGTGTCTGTATCTGGATGGAGAGGTGTACTCAAAACTTCTGCAAATGCATGACCCCTCGGGCTTTGAGTACCCGATGTGTCCAAAGATATGCATGTTTGAGAAATTCAAGAGTTGTGATTCCTATGTACAATGAGCTGATCTTCTCAGACTGATGTGCGGATCAGAACTTAACAATCCACCACATGTATTTTGCCAAATATTGTGGTACACTTCTCAACATTTTAAATGTATCAGCATATACATATAAACACATATGGGGGGGAAGACAAGTGAAAGAAGTTCACATTTTAATAACAACTTGTGAGAAAATAAATGTATATGAGAGAAAACAAATGTATATATTTGAGGGTAAATATATGTATTCGCTCCCACATGAGGCAGTGATATCCACCAACTCAAATGTATTTAAAAGAGGATTTCAGCTGCTGGAAATTGCAGCTGGGCAGAGTTCTATTGCCCTCATGTCCTATTTACCAGCTTCCCACAGACATCTGGTTGGCCACTTTGAAAACAGGATGCTCAACTAGACTGGCCACTGACCTGATCCAGCAGGCTCTTCTTATGTCCTCATATCCTTAATAACAATTCATTTCTCTGACAGCTGGTCCATATGAAGGGGAAGGCCATAGCTCAGTGAGAGAACATTTTTACATGCAGAAGGTCCCAGGTTCCATCCCTGAAGGAGCGTCTCCACCCCCATCATTCTGCCCGGACACTGAGGTCAAGTGCCAGGGGCCTTCTGGTGGTTCCCTCACTACAAGAAGCGAAGTTACAGGGAACCAAGCAGAGGGCCTTCTCAGTAGTGGCACCCGCCCTGTGGAACACCCTCCCACCAGATGTCAAAGGAAAAAACAACTACCAGACTTTTAGAAGGCATCTAAAGGCAGCTTTTAATATCTGAAGGACTATTGTATTTTAATATTTTGTTGGAAGCCGCCCAGAGTGGCTGGAGAAACCCAGCCTGATCGGTGGGGTATAAATATCATCATCATCATCATCATCATCCCTGGCACAAGGCCATTCATAGGGGATGGTGGGAATTCTAGTCCAGTAATGTGGAGGGCTAGAAGTTCCCCACCCTGGTATACAGCTTCAGAATGAAAGCACAGAAACAATGATTCAGTAATAACAGAAAGTAAAAGAAAGTAACTGTTCTGTTAAACCAGTAATCAAGAATCTGTAAGGAATGGCTTTATCAAGCAAATTTATTGCAAGCAATGAAAAAAATGTGCAATCATACATGAAGCCTTTCTTTAAAATAACACTTTAATACTAATATTAATTGTACAGGTTTCCTATATAATTTTATTCTTGACGGATGCGCAGGGGGAGACAGGAGCATCATTCACAGCCATGAACTTAAAGACATATTTTGTAGGTATCACTGCAGGAGTCTCACTGCCAACGTAAACATCAATGAATGGCAATTTTGTCACTGACCTCTTTGGGTAAAGGATCAGAATGCAGCTAATTAAAGCTGACAGCATCTATCAAGGCTTTTGAGCTACTGCAAGGCTCCTTGGGAAATACCTGATTACTTGTGTGAAAAGGGAATTGAAAGATATTTTTCATCTCCTAATATATCATGAGGATTTCTTTCATCATGGTATCATGATCTTCGGGCTCATCCACAAGGTGCTGTAATTTAAAGAATGCCCCATCCTTGACTGCCAGAGAAGAAAAAGAACGGCATTATCAGGACTGCTTAAGCAGGTGCTGGCAAGGCAGTAAACAGTCTGAAGGCATTGGTATTTGACCGATTCTCCTCTGCTGAGAGAGCACTCAAATATTCTTGCACCGTTCACTTGCAATCCAGACCCTGAAAAGGGAGAGAGACCCTTCAGCTGATACTACAAGTGGTGCTCAGGGGAGACCTCAACTGTAGCTGCTTCAATAAATGGCATATGCTGTACAAATGATCACTCTCTTCTCTTTCTCTTCCTGCCTGTCCTTCAGGGTTACTTTCAGTGTCCCTTAGTCAGCTGCAAGAAGAAGTTGAGGGCCCAGGAGAGGAACTTACACTGCAAAGCCTGAGGAAACTTCATTGCTATACAGCAAGGAGACAGAAAGAGAGAAAGAGAGAGAGAGAGAGAGAGAGAGAGAGAGAGAGAGAGAGAGAGAGAGAGAGAGATTTGAAGAATATATATAGCTGCCAGGTATGTGCCCCCATGCCTGTGGTTCAACTAGGGCAGGAAAAATGGGATGTAGGCATAATTGGCTCTCCTACATCCTTTGGAATGGCTGTTGCTACCTGGTAACATCTTCCTCCCTTCCAGCAAGGCAAACACCATCAGCCCCATGTGTACTATACAAACTTCTTCTTTTTTATGCTTTCATGCTGAAATGAAAAAATAACAAGAGGAAAAAATATATAAAACCTGTTGTCATTTCATAAACAATTAAGATTTGAAGATATAAAATATAATGAGAATAACAAAGCTGCAATCCAGAGTGCCATTATATGCCTTACCATGTTCAAGATTATAGCCTAGAGGTGAGATTTATTTTGCTGATGGCATGCATTAAACTACATTACTGTAGCAGTGCCCTATTAACATATATTACAGTATCTATTTTCTAAAGACACAACTCTTCTTCTACTTTGATTTTATTTATCAGGATTTTAGCATAACCATTCCTGGAAATTAAGAAACAACATTTTGTACAGCTACACGCCTCTCTAGGAGTAACGGACCCTTTTCAGTTTTGTTAGAGCTAATCAGTGAATTGGTGTTTTTCACTTGCACTTTAGCAAGACTCAGGAGGACGCTTCCAGACTGTGACCATTTTGTGAGTGGGTTTAAAAATTTGAGTCATGTGATTAAAGTGGATTTGGTCTCTTGTGAAACAAATCCATGTCCCAATCCCACCCCCCCAAAAAATATTTTTTGTGGCAAAGAAAGCGATAGGGAAATGCACTAGAAAATGAGAAATGATCATTGTTTCATGTGATGCCATACCACTTTCCCACAGACAAACTAGAATGAATACTCAGTGAGAGACCAACATTTTCTATCCTCCCCACAAACTTTGCGTAAACAAATCAAGATGAATGCTGAAAAAAATAAGTAATTTGGAAACAACTTGAAACTAAGGAGAGGATTCAATAGCATTTGCACCTCTGCAATTCCATTAAAACTTGTGGGACTGTGTCATCACAATGATCAGTGCTGAGTAAGGAAACAACCAATTCCTTTCACATAAAAAGTTAAACTATCAGATTATGCAATGGAAACTCTCCTGGGTCTTTGATGATTTTACTGTGAGTTTGAAGTCTTGGTGCCCCAAAGCATGTAGGCAAACTCTTCTAAAATTAGATTATTGTTCATTGATATGCCAGTCATTTTGCTGCCTGTTCAATATAAGCTTCCTATGAATATACATTACAGACATATTTTTTTTAAAGAAATATAGGTTTGTTACCTAAAAATGAACATTATTGTCAGAATTCTCATGTTGTTGATTTCTTGCAGCACCTCAAGACACTATAAGAAGTCCATAACACAGCAATCAATTTCCCTTTTAACAAAGGTATCAAGATCAATATCCATTACTTGATGCTTCAGCTGTAGTTGCAGTCTCTCCCAACAGTGCCCTCATAGTTCCCAAAAACACTTATCACTGTCCTCAATCCTATTGGCATATTTTTTAATTTGATACTTTTGATAATTTACAAGCCAGTGCAATTACAATATCAGACAGCCTTTGCCCATAGATTGAACCATAATAGCAAATTATATTTTACAATCCTAAGGAAGCTGCTGATGAAATGTACCTGTGCCCCTTGAACCTGAAATCATGGGGAAAGCAAAAGCTCACCTTCCATTCAGATTGTAAATTTCTGTCAGTGAAAAGCCTTATGCCCTATAAAGTTGAGCTCCCTCCCACATACAAAATGCCTCGCTCCCACATACAAAAAAATGCTCTCCTACTTAGAATCAGTAAATTTGGAGGTCAGCATTTCAGCATTGTTGGGGGAGGGAAGGTTGACAGCTATGTTGATATGCTTTATCAATTAATTTACATGAAAGCATTCTCTTGAGTGATTCATATAGTAAAACATACTATTTATAAATTTATATAATATCTAAACAGGCAAAAAATATGTATTGTTATCTGAGACATGAATATTCCAAATGGACTTTCCTGCCAGTTAAAATGGTGTTAGGAAGGCATGCCCTGCATTGCGCCCTGTAAGCTTCTCCTTTACAATCTTCCAGTGGCTGGGTGCATGGCAGCAGCTTGATACGTACACAATACAGACATAACACCTGGGCACAAAATCTATTTATTCCCTGGTGCTCTCTGGGGATGATACAGTGAATGAAGAAAAATAACACAGCAGAAGCTTCAATGTGTTTAAGCCTCTGGCTGACACAATGTAATAGAGGAACGAAGGCTTGAGTTGAGGACACTTCATTGATCAAGGACTAACTCTGGCAGCCCACTGTAGGCAGTCACCCAGAAAAAATCCCTAAAACACAAGAAAGATGATGACATTAAACAGGTTGTACTTGTTAACATGCAAAAGAAACTGAAACCCAGAGGAGGACAAGACAATCAGGACATTAAAATGGAGTAGAATATATAGGGAAAAGTTAGAGCTGGGAGGCTAAGGAAAACTGAACTGTTTCCAGCAAGAAGGGCTTTTAAAACATCTTATCGTTTTTCATTGTTTCCCAGCTCCATCCCTCTGGAAGGTTGTGGATTGATTCCTGTAAACAAAGCCAGTCTATATTTGTAATACAAGCAGCATAGTTCCTTCCCTGATCAACCCTTTCTCATTAAACTCAGAAGAGTTAACATCAAACTGAACATATAAATCATATAGTTTATATTAAAATTTTGCTTTCAACATCTAAACCTGAACTGACAATATCTGAGCTGAAATATCTTACTTCCATCATTTTAAAAGTTAGTGTACAGGTAAAGGTATCATCTCATTAGCTTTCATCTTATTATTCATTTATTTAGAGGATTTGCACTCACACTTGAGCGTAAAAATTCCCAGAGCATCTTACATAAAATCAATTAAAACAAGGCTTTCTCTGCTTGCAGCTACATAATCTTCATTATTACACTTTTTATTCTGCTGTTTTTCTAAGGAGCTCGAACTGGTGTTCACAACTGATTGGCACCAACAGCGTACTTTCAAAGGGGATACTCATGCACCCACCAGCTGACTGGTGCCAAGAGGAGACAGTGTGAAATTGTTAACTGATGTCATAATGACGTTATGTGAATGACAGGTAAGTGGTCCTGCCCATGTGACAATGTTGACCCAATGGTGGTAGGGAAGCTAAGGGTTTGGTCTCACTCTTGTTGTTAAACATCCTCTCCATTGGGTGATGTCTGGGGCTACTGGGCCTAGCCTGCTCCTAGGCAGCTACTGTGATTCGTACTGTCAGTACTAAATTTGGCTCCGTAACACCTGGCTCTGCTGGGCGCTGCCCCAGGAGGCCAGGGAGCATGCCCACCCATGGAGCAAGCACACATGGAAGGGTTGTCTCTTGCTTGTTAGCCTGGCAGGAAGAGTATTGCCCAACTACTAACCTTCCCCATAAGGTCCCAAGGTAGGTTACAACAATATATTCAGGTCCAAACGGGGGGGGAGGGGAGGAAATGGCGGACATTAAACAAAAGTGATGGGTTCCACAAAACAAAATACCTGAATGGTCAAAGGCCAGGGTAAATTATTACTCTTGTTGTTGCTGTTTGTTTATTACATCTCTATTCTGCCCTTCATCTGAAAATCACAGAGTGGTTCACAGTATATAAATACAAAATGAAAATTCAGAATACATAATAAAGCAAAACAAATCAATAACCCCCCCCCGAAACATTTAAAAGGCCATAGAACAGGCATAGGCAAACTCTGGCCCTCCAGATGTTTTGAGACTACCATTCCTATCATCCCTGACCACTGGTCCTGTTAGCTAGGGATGATGGGAATTGTAGTTCCAAAACATCTGGAGGGCCGGAGTTTGCCTATGCCTGCCATAGAATGTTAATCAGCCCAATGCCTGGTTAAAGAGAAACGTTTTCACCTAGTGCCTAAAGTTATGTAATGAAAATGCCAGGTAAGCTCCCTTTGGAAGAACATTCCACAAGCGGGGAGCCAACACAGAAAAGGCCACTTCTTTTGCTGCCACCCTCTGGACCTCTTGTGGAGGAGGCACCCAAAGAAAGGCCTCAGATGATTATTGCAGGGTGTGGGTTGGTGTGTCTTCTGATAACCATCAAAGAGAGAATGGGCTCATAAAGGATGAGACTGGGCCAGAAAAGGGAAGAAAAAGATGGAAACTAGGGAGCTATCTTCCCTCCCCCACAAAGAGAAAGAGGTATTGGGACAATGGAGATCTCTGCCTCTCCTCTCAGAATTAATAATAATAATAATAATAATAATTTTTTATTTATACCCCGCCCTCCCCAGCCAAGGCCGGGCTCAGAGCGGCTTACAAGCAATAATAAAAACAAGATGAGTGATTACAACTTAAAAACAAAAATAAAATACATTAAAATAATGGAACATTAAAATATTAAAATGGAGCCTCATTGCAGGAGAAGGAAAAGAAAAAAGAAAAAGGGGGGCGGAGGGAATCAAATTGGCTCCAATCCAAAGGCCAGGCGGAACAACTCTGTCTTACAGGCCCTGCGGAAAGAGATCAGATCCTGCAGGGCCCTGGTCTCATGAGACAGAGCGTTCCACCAAGTTGGGGCCAGTGCTGAAAAGGCCCTGGCTCTGGTTGAAGCCAATCTAACTTCCTTAGGGCCTGGGACCACTAGGGTGTTGTTATTTATGGACCTTGAGGCTCTCCATGGGGCATACCAGGCGAGGCGGTCCCGTAGGTACGAGGGTCCTAGGCCGTGAATTGGTCCCCTCCAACCAAGATCAACACTCCCTCAAAACCTCACTGAAAGGGGTTTTGCTCCTATATCTGAGACACTAGCAGTGCTGCTTCTCATACACTTCTTTCATTTTTAGAAGTCCACATTTTTAGAGCCCACAGATTTAAATATAAAAACTCTTATTCTCAATTCACCACATACTAAGCTGCTTTATGAAAGGATGAACTCTGTCCATGACTAAGCAACCCAATATTTTAATCATACTGAAAAAACTTAAAATATTTTATTGCTGAGAAGAGGGTGATTTTTAAAATTATTTTATTGATTTGTATGCTGTTGGTGGGTTATTGTCATTGACTTGTTGGGCTGTGTATGTGATAAAGGGGAGCCATACCCTTCTTCTGTTTGTCCCCGTGTCAGTTTCAGTTTATTGGTTAATTTTTCTAGTAAGGCTGTTTCCCATACTATTTGGTACCATTGGTCCATGCTTACTCCTGACAGGTCTCTCCAGTGTCTGGTTATGGTGTTTCTGGCTGCTGAAAGTATATGGGTTATGAGTTCTGACATAAAACCCTACATACATTAAGCAAAATAGAAACATCGCCACCCAACCCCACCCCCACCCATCTTCCCCCCTCCCCCCCTCCCCCCCACTAATGTCTCAACAAATGAAACTGATTTGTAAAAATGTTACATGGAAAAAATACGAGAGACATTACACATACTTCTGTAAGACAAAATCTTTAATAAATAAATATTTTATTTATTGGGAAGTTAAAATATTCTATATAGAGCTATTAGTGGGTACAAAGCAAATACCCCATCTGACAATGCAGAATTATTGTTAGGTGGGTTATTCATTTCTTCACAGGAAAGCAGAAATGATGAACACGTTTATTCTCTTCCTTTATATATAAAAAAAACTAACAAAAATGATGCTCTCAGCTCACTAAAACATTCATAGCAATGAACAAATGAATCGATAGCAAATATTAAAAGTTTTATCCCAATGAATTTGTTATAGCAATTTATTGAATGTTTGACAGCTCCATAGTTGAAGTCACACATATTTTATTTAAATAATAAATAATGGCTGTCAGTGCATCTTGTGTAAGGAAAGAGAGAGTAGCTTGCGAAATGTTATACCTTTCCTTTTCCTTCACCTCTACTTGAAAATCTAACCCACCAAACCAATAACACAAAGGGAGCACTGAAAATTAACCTTTGTTTCCAATACATTAATTGCTGCATTAAGGCAACTCTCCAATCCTAAACACATTTACTTGTAAGTGAGGTCCATTGATTTCAGCAAAATTTACTTCTGAGTATAAGTAATTTAAGTATTCCAACTTGACTAGCGTATGAATAAATCAGGAAACCCGCTGAGCAAATTTCTGAGCAAAAGTGCTAAAGGCAACATGAGTGGGAGGAACAATAGATGAAAGTGTTCTTGACAGAATGAGTATTACACAGAACAGAAAAAGGGAAGTGAATTAAATTGTGCTGGGCACAGTCCAACTAACCAAGGTTAAGCACTGCTAACAATGGGTTAAGTCCCATTGATTTTAGTGGAACTTAAGTGTGTGCCACACGCAAAAGCTCCATAAGCCTCATTGCCCCCATGTGCCAAGAATGAAGACTTGAGATAGGAACTGGGTGTAGAATAGAGGGGTGATCATTCAGTAGCAGGGCACATGTTTTGCTTGCCAAAGACTCCAGGTTCAATCTCTCCAGTTGAAAGGATCACAAAGCAGACAATGTGAAAGACATGTACTGCCACACAGGTCAGAGCCACAGCATAGATGTAATGCACATTTAAAGCATGACACTTCCCCACAAAGAATCAAGGGAACTGCAGTTTAAGGGTGCTAGGAGTTGTAGCTCTGTGAGGGGTAGAGTTTTCTTTGGGGAAAATTGTGCTTGAAATGTGCACTGAATGTGCTTTAAATGTATGGTGTGGATCTGCTTGCAGAGTGGGCAGTATTGAGCTAGATGGTCTTATAGTCTAACTCAGTGTTTCCCAACCACTGTTCCGCGGCACACTAGTGTGCCGCGAGATGTTGCCTGGTGTGCCGCGGGAAAAATTAAAAAATTCGAAAGATTTTTTTTTTAAAAAAGTCAAATTTTCGATTGGGGCGCCGTCACTAGATGACCCCTGGGGTTCCCTCCCTCCCTCCCGCTCTGCGCCTCCCTCCTCCGGGGAGGCCCTTCCTGGCTCTCGGCCAAGGCTTGGCGGCTGCCACTCACTCACTCGCTCGCCCACCCGTCCCTCCATCCCTGCACCCGGCCTCTCCCCCTCCGTCCCCGGCGCGGGAGCTGCCGGGATCCGTAGTCCTCTCGCCCTTGGGCTCCGCGCCTGCGCGGGGTGAGCGAACTACGTTTCCCAGCGTGGCCTGGCGGGCCGGGCGTTTTGTTTGAAGCGCTCTTCTCCCGGCCATGGAATGAGCGCAGCGGCGCCGGGCGGGCAGGGGCTCTTC
Organism: Podarcis bocagei; assembly: GCF_964188305.1. Taxonomy (NCBI): domain Eukaryota; kingdom Metazoa; phylum Chordata; class Lepidosauria; order Squamata; family Lacertidae; genus Podarcis; species Podarcis bocagei. The sequence goes on along the minus strand of NC_138130.1, from coordinate 67,718,420 downwards.
CGCGCAGACCCCGCGCAGCCTGCCTGCGCCCCTGCGGAGATCGGGCGGCAGGATGGAGCCCGGGGATCCCCGCGGAGGCGGAGCGGCGGAGGCGGAGGCTGCCCCCCAGGTAGGGCTGCGTCGGGGGTTCTTTATTTTTGCAATGCTGCATCCGCGCCGGAGGGGACGCATCGGACCGCGGGGAGACCCCTTGGCGGGCGTGCAAGGCAATGCATGCGTGCAGGCGTTGCATGGAGTGCAGTGCAATGCAATGGCAACGCGGCCCCCTGCATGCATGCATGCAACTTCCACCGGCGCTCCGGACTTGGCAGGTGAGGGGGGGTCCCCAGTGGGCGGCAGAGAGAGCCGGGAGGGCGAAGGGGAGCAGGGGGGAGCAGCGCTGCTCCCCGAGCCGAGCCCGGGGGGAAACTTCGGCGTCGTTGCGCCGGGTGTTGGAAGCGGAGGCTGGCGGGGGCCCCTCACCTGCAAAACCTGGTCGCCTCTCATATATTTCGTGCATTGCATTCATCGCCCGCTTTCTCCTCCAAGGAGCTCCAGGGGGCGCGCGTGGTTCTCCCCGTGTTATCCTCGCAACAACAGCCCTGCGAGGTGGGTCAGGCGAGTGGCCCAAGGGAGCACCCAGGGATTGTCCTGGCCAGGTGGGGTGATTTGAACCCTGCTCTCTGCCCGGTCTTCGTCCTCATTTAGCCCCCACATGTGCATGACTGTGCATGACTGAGGTTCCCCCCCCCCTCGTCTTGGCTATGGTGTGAGTCTGTCCTGTTAATTAATGGGGTTCTGCCTTCGGAGAAGATGAGCCAGCCCTCAAGGAGGTGATTATGTAATTTGCTAGCAATTCATGTCCCTCCCGGCGTGACGCTGCGCGCTGACGTCACAGGGCTGTAATGGTGGTGTGCCTCGAGATTTTTTTCATGAAACAAGTGTGCCTTTGCCCAAAAAAGGTTGGGAAACACTGGTCTAACTTGATAAAAGGCAATCGTCCAAACATCTCTTGAGTTTACCACAAATCACCAAGACATCATTGGGACAAGGTTTTCTTTTTCTTTTTGAGCAGGAGACCTAGCAGGAGACCTGCAAAAGAGCTCGCGTTCACACTGTATCTGGAAAAGGCTGCTGTCGGAAATGCTGGAGAATTTCTGCTTTGACAGCACTGAGCTAGATGAATCAATGGCATGAGTTGGTAGGAGGATTATTAATTTACATATCTAATCTACAATGATTCTTAGATGAAGCCAAGCTGCCCAACACACTGCTGATATGCTTGTTACCAATTTATTTATTGTTTTTACTGGGTGTGTTTGACCAGAAGCAGATCCTGGAAGACATCCTGACTTTTATTTCCAGTCATGAACCTTTAAAGATCAGACATTGGTGAACATTCTTCCTGTGCTGTACTTGATAGGGTCATACAAATGTGCCATTTATTTTCTCTCATTGGTTTTCTATGAATAGCTACTTAACATGTAATGAAACAAATGTGGAAACTTGAATTTGTCATACTACAAATAAGAAATAGCCAGAGAAAAGCTGATCTGACATTTGCTTATTGCATGCACTTAATTACTTTAGTGTGAGGTTGGGAGTTGTATACAAGGAACCTGCTGAGTACACACTCTTAAATATCATATTTTGAAGTCCTGCACTGAGTATTTTAAAAACTCTAGTCACTTATTGAAATGTAGGCTAATTTTATGCATGCATTTTGGGAATGATAAATGATAATGACTTTTGTCCTCCTGCTTCTCGCACTGACATCTGCATCTGGGAAATACCATGCAACAAATAAAAAGCGGAATATATCCAGTCAAAACTATGATGAACTATAGCTTTTCACCCCGATAGATTGACATACTTTCATCACTGTACATAGAGTGTTATACTGTATATATTAACTTTAATGAGTTTGAAGCAGTTTTTTCAAACACTGCACACTTTCGTTTTATTAAACAATCCTAAATGAAAATGAAATAGTCTAAACACAATATGGAAATAGAGCTTCATTGTGTAATGTGTACTTATAAAGTGCATGTAAAAATCCCCACATTATTAATAGTAAGATTATGAAAGATAGCCTTCTCCTCTCTATAAATATTTGAAGGCATAGCAATTGCTAACCACATGGATGTCCTAGCATTAATCTCAGGTGCAGTCAGATATAACAACATTGTCTCAGCAGTGGTAAGGGGAATGTTACTCTCCTTGTGCCAGCAAAATGATTGCCTATCTAGGGGTGTGTGAAAGAACCATAAGAGTCTTGAATGATGACCCACCCAAGGTGAAGGGCTTTGGGGGGATTTGAGGCTTCTACGAGGAAAGTAGTGCTCTCTACAATGTGAGCATGAGTTGAAGCAGATGTCCTATAATCAATCTTTATTTCAGCAAAATTCGTTCCCACAGAAGGCGTAGCCTTGCCTGCAAATTTCATCTAATTGTGCCCTTTTAAAAAAGTTATAAGCATTGCCTTTTTTAAACAAACAAACCTTTTAAGGATGTCCATCACAGAAGACCCTACTCTGAAAGGACTAATACACCAGCACATTCACGCACTTCTGTCAAAAGAGGCATGTGGGAGCCATGAAGTCATGGCAAAGTCTTGTAGCGCCACCTGGTGCCTCGCTGACCTCGGTGACCTGCATGTCTGTGCCTTGCAGTGTATTAAGTGCATAACCTTATATGGGAATGGGTGGGTAAAAGCCATGACCGGATGTAGGTAACATGAGACATTGGCAAACGGCCATGCGAGAGGAGAGAACAAAGGATAATAAAAGATACCAGAGAGGAGAGAAGTTCGAAAGGAGCTGCTCATACCATCCTGAAAATATTGCTGGCTCTCTGTGTCTTTATTTTATGCTGAGCACCATTTGTGACGGCTGGCTTCTGTCAGAGGCAGGGGGTGGGGGGAGTTATAGCTATTTATAAGTTTTCCTATAGTGAATGTGGAGTGGGTAGACAAAGCTGATGTGACAGACAGGCAACCCATGGAAAGGCTGAGGCTGTCTGATTGACAAGTGGCAAATCTTGTGCCTGTGGTACACCCCTTGTCTATGTATCATCTCAGTGACCTGGTGCACCTGTAATATTGCCAGTCTCTCCACAATTACTAGATTGGCAGCATGCTACAAACTTCTGTGTTGTTTCTCCCTCCCTGCTCCCTCCCTCATATAAATTCATTTTTCAGCTTGATTGCTCAGTTCCCTTTTGGGTCAAACTTTAGAGTTCCATATAGCCGTGTTGGGTGTGGCCAGAGGAAATTTTACCTTTGTACAGTATACTCTCTATCCTCCACTCAGGCAAGCAAAAAACATTATCAGAGTTCATGGACACATTCCAGCCAGGCAAAACACTGGAGGAGGTGTGGAGCAAGGCCACTGGGGAGAGAAGCTGTAGCTGGTGGTTGTGGCCTTCTGAAAGTCCTAAGGGTCTACCCCTGATTTATGGTGCAGTGATGCTTTTGTATCATTCACTTCTAACCATGGAGTGACAACTTAAAAAAAAAAGGAGGGTCAGATTTAGAAACCCTCTTGAATAGTCTACTTTCAAGCTCTAGAAATCTAGTGAGGGGTATTTTCCCAGTCCCCTGATCAGGAGTGTTCTGTCTGCACTAAATCACTGTATGAACGCCTGTGCTTTCAACTAGATAGACTCAGGTCCTGATATCTCATACTAGCTCCTTCAAATCCTGAGAAAATGCATTTTGTTAAAGCAGAAAAAGCTAAGCAACAAACACATTGGTTTTTGACGAGCTGCTAGATTAGCCTGTCTGTTAGGATTAGTATATTTCTAGTTGAGTGTCATCTTTCTTCAACGCTGAAAAAAAAGCATTACATTAAATTTAAAAAAAACAGAAAAAGAAAGGTTTGAAGATTGAAAACATAATGGATATTCTTTATAGTTCTCAGAATATTCTTATTCACTATTTTTTATTTTTCAGAGTATTCTTATTCATTATTTTAAAGACAGTCTCGTCATTAAAACAGTACTAACCATCAAGCAATATTTTCAGAAGCAGTTGGGGTGGGGGAATTTCCTAGGCCTTGTTGCTGGGGAAAATGATAACCTAGTTCTCCCCATTTCTTGTCCAGTGCCTTGGGACAAGCACAATAGATTCTGAACAATGTTAGTGGAACGATGTGGCTCCCTACTGGAGCTTGTTTTATTACTGTATGAAGTGTGATTGTCTGTAGGCTTCAGTAAAACCTCAAGGATGTGGTTCTGTACAATAATCCTATTCACAGACTCTCCATTCTTCTCTTTCATTTGCATCTGAATGTTCTGATCTTTATACTTTGCCATGCATCAGTATTCAGTGGATTAGATCATTTTGCCTATAGAAGAGTAACCTCAGTACAAGGTGAGGGGGGGGGAATATTATTTTTAAAAAAGAAAGCCAACCACCTTGTTTCAAATTTAAAGGAATTGCATTTTTTTGCTCACAATCTCTTCTCTAGTCTTTGGAGCCACATCTTCAGATATTTGTTCATTATATGTGGGATTCCAATTCATAGATTTTAGGATACATGACTGATTTCCTCAACCCTTTGGTTTTGTTTTGTTACACTCAACTGACAATGCGGGGAATCTCATGGGACAAGCAGGAGCCTCCCAGCTGGGCCAAAATCTGCACTCTGAAGTTGACTCCAAAGCCTACAAAGCCCACACAGGTCTGTTGCTGCTATACGGACTTCATGCTTTTGGACTAAGGAGATTCAGAATAATGAAATACTGTTCTTAATCCCAAAATGTATTAAGTCCCAGACAAAACAAGTCCACTTTCAACATGCTGATAGAATTGACTAGCTAAAGGCAAATATGTATACAGTGGTACCTTGGGTTACATACGCTTCAGGTTACATATGCTTCAGGTTACAGACTCCGCTAACCCAGAAATAGTACCTCAGGTTAAGAACTTTGCTTCAGGATGAGAACAGAAATCGTGCTCCAGTGGCGCGGCAGCAGTGGGAGTCCCCATTAGCTAAAGTGGTGCTTCAGGTTAAGAACAGTTTCAGGTTAAGAACGGATCTCCAGAGCGAATTAAGTACTTAACCTGAGGTACCACTGTACACCATGGACATCAACAGAGCTTCATTCACTTAATTGCACCTTCTATCTTTTTATTCCATTAAAGTTGCTTAAATTTGTTATTTTATTTACAGTGTTCAGCGCAATTCCACATTTGTACCATCAATTATATAGTAAAAAAGGACTTACATCTCTTCTTAAATAGCTTGAATTGTCAAGCTCGTTCTCTTTGTCTGCTTTCAAATTTCCCCAGGTGATGTATGACTTGATAAGAGCAATGTACAAGAGCTTGTAGGATGCAAGCAATCCAGCTTCATATTTAGCTTCTATATTAAATAATGGAGCACTGATTGGTCCCTGGAGTAATTTACACCCATGGATTAAGTGTCAAGATTGAAAAATTGGACTTTAAATCATCTCACAGCTATAGTGAGAAGGTTTAAGCTATAGCTCAGTCACTGCTCTCTTGAACACTATATTTAGTCACTCTGCATGGATTCAATAAACTCAGCCTGGGAATTGATGTGTAAATGATCTTTTTTTTCTCTCATGGGAGTCATACCAAAATGTAGCAACTTTAATATAAAAGAGTCCTGGAACTCTATTTCTTAAGGGAGATATTTGAGTGCCTCCTAGCCTTAAAGGTGTACTATTAAAGAGAACATTACATTGGCTTTTCTGATGGAAGCTGGTATAATATAAATATTATTTGTGGCAAATTCCTTTACTGGGCAAAGGAATAAATTGTTTTAAAGAGTCTTTGTACCATCTGGGTGAAGTTACTCCTAGTCTATAACTAACCCCACCATCTTATACTGAAGAATCATTCATTTGCTGAATGCCAAGGCAATCATATTCTTACTGCTCAAGACAGATTCATAGTCACTCATAAAACAGAAATGCATTAGCAGTAGGAGACTGACTAGGGAAGCAGTTGAACCTCTGGACAACAAGGTAGTCAAGGGTGTACTGAAGAAAGGAAAGGATATTGCAGATAAGATAAATGAATTCTTTCATCTGTCTTCACGGCAGAAGACATAGGACAGATCCCTGAGCCTGAACTAACTTTTTCGGGAAGAGAGTCCGAGGTAAATAATGGTAAAACGAGATTAAGTTCCAGGCCTTACTGTCAAATTAAAAATTGACAAATCATCAGTTACAGATGGCATCTGCCTGCAATACTCCTCCATACAAAAAAGTCATGCATCTAGGAACTACATGTCAGAGAAAAGAGACCTACCCTAGCCTTCTCCTTGAAGCACTCATTTTCAAAGTGTAATGGAATTTTGGGAGGGAATAATATTTTGAGGCCTCACCTTCAGTGAGCACCCTATCTCATGTGAGCCACTACATGCAATCTGAAATACAAAAGACTAGACAGATGTTTGCAATCGTAGGGAGCACAAGGCCACTATTACTGAAGATAAAAAAACACATTCAAGTAAATTTCAAGCAATAAGTGTATCTCTAAGCAACAAATGGTAATATCCGTTCTGAAGCTTTCAAAATGCTCTACAAGGCCAGCTTTACAAGAAAGCATTTTAAAATATATTTCTCTTATTTAGAAAATAAATATTTCCTGGTTAGGTTTTAAATCAAGGTCTTTGCAGAATGGGGTGGGTACATTTCCAGGTCAGAGAAGAATGAATTTAAAAAATAACCTTGGTGCAAATACGTTGTCGTTCAGTTCAACACAGAGCATACAATTTTGTTAAGTTATAATACTAGAATCACATTAAAATATACACATATCCCTCTAAAAGGTTTGAGATATAGCTATGAATATTATATTGTTGCATGCCATCCCAATCTCTGAGCAGTGCGAGATTCCAACAGTTCCTGGCCCTTACCTGGAGTCCATATTTCCTTTTGGAAATAAGGCACAGCAGAGATTGTGGTGTCTTTATGATATTTGGTTTATTTACACACACACACGCACACACATAGGGTGGCATTCCGCAAAGCCTTGGGGCTCATCTTCTTTGCCCCAGGGGCGAGAAAGACACATGGCAATGCCATATGCCGGAATGCCTCCCTCTTGCCAAAATTCAGCTAAAGGGGTTGTTCTTTTAGTGGTGGAAGCAGTGAAGCAAGCGGAGCACCAACTCTTGCGCTTCCGCCACCTGAGGTAGCTGGCTAAGATGTGACATTAAGGGCAAAATAAACCCATTTTAGGGTGATGGTCATGTTACTTTAATTGATCAGCTTGTTTGAACTTTTTCCTCAACAAACACTTTTTAAAAATGCTGGGGAGAGGTGTCTTTTCAACCAATTCAGCTGTATGCGCCTTATAGCTAATTCTATATTCATTCCCAATAATATATGAGATGCAAAAAAAATGCAACCATCCAATTTGTTTAGGGCTTGTTACTTCTGTAGATAGTTGGATATAATTCAGTATGTTCACTGAATTTAGTTCCCATACATTCTCACAGCTACATATTTTAATTCAGCATCATCTTTCCAAACTGCATTATCTCCTTTGGAAACCATTTCACACAGGTAGTTATTGTTTTGTGAATGGAAACATAATATATTCAAATTGCAAATGGTAAGAACAATCACACTAAGAGCTCTCATATTAAATAGAACAGAAGTGCTCTTTTCTCTCCAGAACTTGCTAACAATTTCCCCCTCATGTATCCAATTCCACCATCTTCATCATCTTCTATTACTCTTTCCATATTTTATTCCATTTTTTTTTATGCTTCTGTGTGGGCTTTTTTGTTTCTTATGGCTCTAATCCCAGCTGAGGGAGAACAGTAATTTCAGTATAATAATGACAGAATATTCATAGTTTCAGAAATCAGAAGGCATTCAAGAGAAGGATTTGTCTTAATTTAGCCACTGTTGAAATGATACATGAAGGAATTCAAAGAGTGAATATTTTCCCCCAAAAGTAGCATTCAGCCACTTTGAAGGCTGAAAATTGATCCCCATGCCCTCTCTCACACAGTTTTATCAGCAACCCTGTAGTGGAAATCCACTTGGATTTGATACCTTCCATTTAAACTGATTCTAAACCTCACTGTTGGCAGTAAGCAATTAGTTGTTCAAACAGGATGCTGGACTAGAAGGGCCTTTGGTCCTGTACACCAGGACCTCAGTGTTGGCTTCAGCCAGAATAAGTTTATATGCTAGTCGACATTTGGCTGGCAACCCTCTCACCATTCATTCATTCATTCATTCATTTATAGTTGATTAGTTAGTTAGTTAGTTAGTTGGTTACTCAGAGTGGTTTACAATTTTCAAATACTAAAGCAAATACTACAAAATACAGAACAAGGAGGAGTATCTTTGCAGGTTCATGAAGTGATATGATATAGTTAAGTCGTAGAATATTATTTTTGTTTTGTATTGTGTCAAACCTCTGGCGCTCTTTTTGGAAAAAGGATGGAATAAGTGGAAATGGAAGCGTTAATTTTTTTAATCCAGGATAGAAAACTATAGGAAATACAACAGGAAATGGGAACGGAAGATACGGAAATTGGTACAAATTCATGAATACATAAGAAAAGAATTATGGAATATTATTTTAATATATAATCACAGTGGAGAGACACTTGTGTGGACAAAGACGGAAATATTTATTATTATTTATTATGGAGGAATGATTGTTGAAGTTATTAGAGACAAGGTTGATATGCTTGATAAGAGAAAAGCTATTGATGACATTTATTAATAACAATAATTACAAAACCCTTTTTGGACTTTTTGTGTAAAAGGGAAAATGAATTAATCTGAGACTTTTGAGGCGGAAGACAGGGGGAATGTTGCCTAACAGAAAATAAAGTAAACCAGTTGGATCTCATCCTAAAGTAATATTTCATTGACTTCTTTGTTTATGGAATAAACAAATAGAAAATCAGAAGTCCTTTTATTTTTTCTCTTTTCTTCTATTTTTTGGTTTTCATTTGCTGTTTCCTCTTTCTTTTAATGTTTTTTGTTTTTATTTAGATTAGTTTCTTTTATCTTACTGCATTATGAAAAACCTTTAATAAAATCTTATTTTAAAAAACAACAACGATTGACATGCAAATGATACCTATCCAAACTCTATTTCCAGAGAATTATTCTAAACAACCTTTATCCCAATACACCTAAGATCCATCAAGTGATTCATGTATGTATTAGACATTGCAAATGTGAACTTGGAATATTGGAATATACATCCCCATCTACATTCTAGTGCAACTAGTCATGCCTTTTTCATGTGTGCCTAGAGCAAATCGACATATATCTATGACAAAAAATGAAATGCATATAACATCCCAGGATACCTATTAATATTCATCTCAATAACTTAATAATCCAAAATCAAATAAACTCACACACAAATATGCAAGTACTAAATAATTTGATATTCACAGTAGACCAAAGACAAGCTCTTGAAAGCAAAATCTTGCTTAATCTAAAGCACAAATATAAATATGAGACTAAATTTGAAAGATGCTCCAGCTTCATAAATGCCTCCCTGTATCAGCATGAAAGATTAAACTGATCTCACTGAAATTGGCACCACATTATTTTGTTGTGCCCTTTATTTTTGTGCTTTAGGGATTTATTAATACAGAACTCCACACTGTGCCTGCAGGTGAGTTTTGTTATTCGTGACTGTCAATTTCATAAAAAGCAGACAAGGGAGGAAATTAGACTTTTGAGTTCTGAACAGTGACAGCTATTGGCTGTGTCCCTTTAAGATAGAAAAGCAGCTGCGCATAGCAGTCATCTCTGAGCCAAGTTACAGCTAGTTCACACACACAAATTTTTCCCATTGTGCTGCAAGATTCAGACAGTTGTATTGCCACAGAGATCTGTGCAGAACCTGTTCCTGTGAGTGCTGTTTATTGTGTACTATCATTAGATACCAGGTATGTCTGGAAAAAGAATGGATTCTGTGCTGATCTGTAACACAGGTCCAACCCTACTTCAGTCTGGGAAAAGGGTAATGTGAACTGAGTTTTACACTCAGTTACACTAAACCAGATTCAGATATTTACGGTATTATTATTATTACAGTCATACCTCGAGTTACAGAGGCTTCAGGTTGTATGTTTTCAGGTTGCGCACCGCGCTGAAGGTGTAAGTACCAGAATGGGTTACTTCCAGGTTTCGGCACTCACGCATGTGCCGAAGTGCTAAATTGCGCTTTGTGCATGTGCAGAAGTGCCGAATCGTGACCCACATGTGTGCAGCCGCGGTGCTGCGGGTTGCGAACACTGCGGGTTGCGAACGTGCCTCCCGCACAGATCACGTTCGCAACCCGAGCGTCCACTGTATTATTATTATTTATTTATTTATTTATTTATTTATTTATTTATTTATTTCAATTTATATACCACCCTTTATTGAAAGATCTCAGAGTAGTGTACAACATTAAAGGTAAAGGTAAAGGGACCCCTGACCGTTAGGTCCAGTCATGACCGACTCTGGGGTTGCACGCTCATCTCACTCTATAGGCCGAGGGAGCCGGCGTTTGTCCTCAGACAGCTTCCGAGTCATATGGCCAGCATGACTAAGCCGCTTCTGGCAAACCAGAGCAGTGCACGGAAATGCCGTTTACCTTCCCACTGGAGTTGTACCTATTTATCTACTTGCACTTTGACGTGCTTTCGAACTGCTAAGTTGGCACGAGCAGGGACCGAACAACGGGAGCTCACCCCGTCACGGGGATTCGAACCGCCGACCTTCTGATCAGCAAGTCCTAGGCTCTGTGGTTTAACCCACAGCGCCACCCGTGTCCCTTGTACAACATTAGAAATACATTATAAAACATCAACAGTTCTCTTTCCCACACTTTTACCAGCCATAGATTATTTAATAGCTATAGGCCTGGTTAAAGAGGAATGTTTTTCCTGGCATCTGCTTGTGTGAATCCTGCATTACCACTAAGCACCCACATCATGTGATGTTATCTACATGGAGGATGAGCTTTCACTAGCCTGAACTAATGATGGTGCCAGGCAAGCCTCGCTGAGGAGAGCATTCCACAACCAGGGAGCCACCACAGAAAGAGACCATTCTCTTGTTGCCACCCTCTGAACCTCTCTGAGAGAAGGGACATAGGAGGAGGGCCTCAGATGACAAGTGCAGGGTCCTGGTCAGTTTGTACGGGGAGAGACGATTCTTAAGGTATTGAGGTCCTGAACCATGTTAGGCTTTATCAGTCAACACCAGCATATGAATGTCAGAGTTGTGCAATTCCTTTCCCTCAAAAAAATTGCTTGTGTGAATCCTGCATTCATACTAAGCACCCACATCACCTGATGTTATCTACATGGAGGAGGAGCTTTCACTGGCGTGAACTAAACTTGTCATTTAGAGACATCATTTGCACAGTCTTTCAAGAAGCTACCTACATCATTAAAGGTATATCACCAAACTTCAGGTTAGTATTATGTTAAGCAGTGGAGGGACAGCTGTTCATAGGTTGTAAGCATGGTCAATGCATATTTCCTGGTTTCAGATACAATCCCTAGAATCTCCAGATAAGTAAGAGATGGGGTTCCTATCCCTTAACACCTTTTAAATCTTTAAGCAAAAGCTAAACATCCTGCAAGCTTCACCTTGTTTACTACCTTTGCTCTATTGCATGGAAATATTCCTGAGCTGCAGAATTTATTCTTTCCCTGTTGATTTTTTTTTAATAAATTCACATCCACCTCTGGCTATAACATTAAAAAGTCATGAGAAAGAAGTTTCAGCTATTTATAGTCCAAGGCAAAAGTACATCGCACTGGTGTCAGAGTCTGGTGCATTCACCCAACGTTTCACATACCAAGCAAGATGGAATTAAAGTGATCAAGATCCAAAGGAGTTATTAAGGCTGCTGGCATTCTCTGTTCCAAAGACTGCTTTTCACTTCAGCTACATTTCCCAAAATTTAACTTCACTTGAGATTGAGCTGAAAATACATGGAATTATTTCCATCTTAGTAAGTGTACACTCACCCATTCTTACCGCAGCTGATTACTGAAAGTAGAGGAGCTGGTGGGTAACCTAAAAAGTAGAATCCACTCTTCTTCACACATTCACTCGGGGAAAGCACTGCTATAGTGTTGTACAGTTACCTGACAGTTCCACATACTATAGATAGCCTATAGCTTGAACCAGCCTTGCCAAATGAATATCCCATCAGGTGGAGGCCTGCTGTAAACTACCTTCTCCCACTTTGTTTGTTTTTTTTCTGGGGGGGGGAGGGACATTAATTTTTTTAAAAAACAGGCTTGTTTGTGATGGACCATTGACCAGTGGCTTTGCTCACACAGCAGGCTATAAACAGGGCAGCGAAGGGAGGCTTGCATTACCCCTCTACTGCAGCAGCAGCACACGGTGAATGTATGAACCAGGGCTGTGTTATCTATCTTTCTATATTTATATTCTACCCCATCATGAAATATTAGGACAGTTAGCAGCAGATTATCCTTCAGTCTGTCAGTATAAGCTATGTACTTTATCAGAGAATTAGAACAGCTGGGCGAAAGCAAATCTTAAAATCTCTCCCCCTGCCCCCCACTTTGTTCCATTTCAATACTTAAGGACATACTTACTTGGCAGTTTTCTGTGCTGTGAATGCTGCACTGGAATGCTAATCTGATGTATTTTTGTAAAGGTACCTTCCCCATGACTTGGAAATTAGGAAGCAGAAATAATACACACAGCACCCTAACAATGCAAAAGGATCCCTGCTGGAGCAAGCCAAAGTCCTACCTATTCCAGCATCCTGCTGTCAGAGTTGTCCGCCAGATGCCTATGGGAAACCTGAAAGCAGAACCTGAGTGCAAAAGCTGTGTGCTCCCAGCTGGAAAGCTGGTATCCCTAAAACTGGTAATCAGAGGCCTTCTACCTCCAACAATGGAGGCAGGGTGTAGCCATCATCTCTATCCTTCATGGATTTATCTAATCTGCTTTTAAAGCCATCCAAGTCGGTGGCCATCACTGCCTCTTTTGGGACTAAATTGCAGTTTATCTGTGTGAAGAAGTACTTTCTTTTGTCTGGTCTGAATCTTCCAAGGTTCAGGTTCATTGTATTTTGAGTGATGAAGAAAACCCAGGGTGATCCCCATTAGTAGTGTAGGCTGCACAAGCAAAAGAGGAGTGATGCTACCCACAGACCCATGCATCTCCATTAGTGCATCAAATTCAAACCACCTACAAAGTCACACAGGAAGCCATCTGAAATACTATTTTTGATGGCCATATGCATCCTGTCAGGAGCCCCTTTCTTCTCAGTGTCTGTGCCCATCTGAGTTGAACATGATCACCATCAACATACAGGATATGACACAACCTCTGGAGTATTCGTTCCGCCTAGCACCAGAATCTCGCAGATTAAAAAAGCACGGCTCATTAAACAGGTGGGGAGGAGTATATTGCCTTAGAAATATTACAGTCTGTCAGGACTGCCTCATCCCAGAACAGAAACTTATCTGTAAAACCTGCACACAATTACATTTTAATGATTTTTATCTTGGCTCATTAGGAGAGCAGTCACCACTGAGACTTTAAAAATAATCATGCAGATGGACCAGTGATACAGCTATAGCACATCTTTGGAGGAGAAAAGCATTTGCTGGCTGGAATAGAACTACAGACCCAGAACTGTTAACTGAAACAAGAAGAAAAATAGAAGTTTATGTCAGGTCTGCTAGCCAGGCAGGCAGTCCTTTGCTGTTCAATCTGCACTAAGCAACAAGCTCAGCCAGAATGAGGAACCAGGACCATAATTAGATGTTATCTCATTGGCTATTTAGGTCACCTGATTCTGCTGGGCTGAAGGCTCTAGCACTGAGTAATAGCCTCCCCCTTTGTTTTTAACATCTAAGTGTGAAATCCAGTGCTGCTGTTCTGCCCGTGGAATGGCTTTTGATCCAGCAGAGGTATCCAATATCACCAAGTTAAGAGAAGACAATTTTTGCTCATTCCCCTTTCTTGTTGCAGCGCCCTGCACTCCCTTCCACGGATCCCCCGACCATCTGGGACAGATTGGGGGAGTGTAAGGATGCAGCACTTTCCTTTCACTTATATTTATGGATACATCTAGTAGATCAAAAGCTGCACTGAAAGCAGAATGGCAGTGCTGTCGTTTTCCCCAAATATATTTTGGTGGCGGTTGTAAATTATGCATCAACTTCTGAATGGATCTTAAAATTTCTAATGCATGATAAGCGTATGAACAATTTTTTTATTTGTTCTATTTGTTTTATTTGTCTATTTAGGAAATCTATATACTGCCCTTCATAATATATATCCCTTACTAGTTGGAATGTATGGACACGCAGCTGCTTTCTGCACACACACACACACACACACGACACACCAGAAAAGAAATCAGTTTGTTAAAGTGATGGATACATTTAATATGAAGGGAGCTCCATTTTGTCGCTCCTCTGGAAAATTAAAATCTACTTTTATTTCCTGGGCACTGTGTGAAAATATCCAACAAATGTCTATGTTCACTGAGCACAATACACAGCAAGCTTGGCACACCTGTACCTTACGGCAATAAAAGAGGGTTTAAGGCCACAAGCATCCCTTCTTTCCAGCATGACACACAGGCACACCTATAGCTCGGTCTGGATTGCGCCCAATATGTCTGATTACTTACACCAGCTTGCATAGAATTTGTCAGTACATTATAATTTACAATTTCATAAGTAAATAAATTATTAATGGCATAATGTTCAACAGCTGTAAATAATTTACAGCCTGGAAATGGTGCAATAGGCATGCTCTTAGAGGAAAGCATAAACTACTGCAGTGTATCTTGAATACTTAATCAGAGTGTACTTAACAAATCAAAGTCCATTATTAAACTGTGCTTATGCATGTTATCCTTTAGCAATTGTGTTTTGGTTTGTAAAGGAAACTATGGCTTGACACATCAGATGCTTGTTCTTCATTTTGGGAACTCTTGTTTTGCACAAGGCTAGAATCCATATTCATTTTGTGCATAATGAAAACAACCCTTTTATAACTCATTTTAAGCAGACGAGGTGTTAAAGCATGACAGTTCAAATACCAAGCGTAGTTAAATAAGCCCTGCGTGATATCATTTTTGCATAAACCTTGACACTTCAGTTAAATTGAGTTCATTCCATTTTAACTGAACTGATCGTTTTTGCATAAATTTTGATACAGATTTATGGAACTAAGCAACATGTGAAGCTAAACATGAAACTCAGCCTTAAGCTGTGCAAGGCCACTGGTCAATTTAGCCCAGTCTGTTCCAATATAATTCGAAAGATATTTCAGAATGCTACAACCTGAGATATTGTAAACTACAGCTACTGGGAACTGAACATGGAATTATGCATAAACTTGCATGCATAGTCTATGTTTAGCCACTGAGTTATGACCCCTCCATGAGCCAACACCCCACATCCATATGTGTGTCAAGTGTGAGCACACATTTCTATAACGACAGAAATGGTAGCATGAAAGAGCACATCATTTTTCAGATGAAAAGGTTGAAACCTTTAATGTGCCTCTCATTATTAAATAATAATAGTAGTAATACCAATCCTAGACTGCAATACTAACCCATTTACCTCAGAATAAGCCCCACTGAATTCAGTAGGACTTACTTCTGAATAGACAGATTGTTGTGTTAGTCTTCTAAGATCTCAGAAGCCTCTTAGTTGTTTTTACTGCCTCAGACTGACATCGTGGTAATAAGAACCATAGCAGTCATGTGACATACTTCTACTTCACAAATGTTAAGCTGCCAGGAATTTTAATTGTTACCTATGTTGAGTTATATTGTGAATCACCCATTTGATGGGGGGGGGGACAACCATAAGATTGGTTATATCTTTACAGTTCAATTCCATACATGTCTGCTAGGAAGTAAGCCTCGCTGACTTACTCCTAGGTAACTGTGTTTAGGATCACAGCCTTAGCAATCTTACATCCTCAAACGAGTTACTTCCGAAATTGAGAACAAAGAATTCTGCATGAAGGCACTCTGTGTATGTCTTCTGTAACAAGCTGAAGCCATTCTGAGAACAATGATTACTATTTCTGCCCACAGGCAGAGATCTCTGAAGTGTGAAGGTGAGGCAAATAAAGAAAGAGTACAACAATCTAGAAGTCCAGGATTCCATGAACAATCGTACTCTTTGTCCAGTGATTAAAATGTGAGGAGCTCCATACAATTGGGTGGATTTACTGGCTGACAATGAAATGAAACTCTGGGCATGGTGTTGCAATTTAAAAGGGGGCAGATGAAGAGCATTCTTCATTGAAGTCAGGAATTAGACTCGGTTATGATGAAGTCTTCAGTTGGATCACGGGTGATATACATAAGAATTTCCAGCCTAAGAAACTGGTGCTGCTGGGGGAGTTCAGGCAGAGATATGAATTTACAGCAACAAAGGGACAACTGTCTGAGCACCCAAGTTGGACAGAAGAGCTGGATGCAAGTTATACAAAAAAGAGAAATACACATCTACTCATTTTGCTACAGGTGGGATCAAATGCTTTATGGCTGGACACACAGGCTGTGAAGAATTTGTGCAACGGCCATAGTAATTGTCTGTTACATAAATTGCATGGAAGTGTAACTGCTTTCTTGGTAGGCGAACTTTTCTGTTTGTATTTTAATTTGTCTATAGCACATTTTATTTAGAAGGCCTGTTGAGTGTTGCTGCACTTAGGGTCTCCCCCCCATCACCACTGCCAACTACTACTACTACTAACAGAGCTCTGTTGGAAATAAAATAGAGTTAGGGCTCCATTTTCTTCATTCATTCATTTTACTTGTATGCTGCTTTTCCACACACAAAAGATCGTGCTCAAAGCAGCTTACAACGAAGAAACGGATGCATTTCAAGCAAACACTACATAGTAACAAAGCAAAACAATAACAAGGTCACAGTTTCATAGTAACATAGCCAAGCAACAATATGACATGCAGAAACTACATTTCAATACTATGAATGTAACAAGCTTACTTAAACAACATGCAGCATCCATTGGCAAAAATAACAAGAGAGCTTCACAGTTTCTCTTTGGTCCTAGAAGCACTCCTTCCATGATGTCGCTCACAGTCCCTCTCCAGCAGCAGCTTCTTATAAGGCTTCGGGGGGGGGGTAGCTGGAAACCTCCTTCCCATGATGCTGCTCATATTCATATAATGTAGGCAAAACTAAATGCCCACGAGTCCATGTTTCCTTTGTAATGAAAGTGCACTTAAAGATAAGGATGAGTAAATTCCCTCAGTTCTGATTCAGACTGGGCCTGCAATTATGAGATGAAGCGGAGCATGCTAAGAAACTGTTTCTAAGAGTGCTACCTTGTTGCTCAAACCATGACATGCTAAGTGAGCATGTTCTAGATCTGAACAACCCAGCAAGTATTCAGAGGAGGTTAAGAGATTTTATCCCCACTGCTAGCTGGTCATCTCTTCCTGGTCATCTGCTGGGTCATTATATGCAACTTAATCTTCTCCCACCTTTGTGCTAGCAGAAAAGGAGTTCTGCTTGTGCGTGGCAAGACAAGTGATTTTTGCTGATTGCCCCTTACTTACTACAATCCTAGTGTAAAACCACTATTGGATTCAACCTCAGAGTCAAATGATAAGATCAGAAATGATCTTTAAATGAGGAGAAATGGTAAGTTGAAAATTATTTAGGGTATTAAACTAGGTATGTTGCTCATTGCCCATTTTGGCCAATGGCTACAGCAAAAACATCAACAAATGTACATGAAGGATGTTGATAACAGATTTTATGATGATTGTGCTGCATAATTTAATCCTTTTATGATCTTGTTGCTATGTACTTACTTTACAGTGATTTATTGTGACCTTTGGTCTTGTCAAATAAACCAACCCCTCATTCATTTGTTATCCATGCAAATTATTTCTCCTGTCCTTTTGTCATTCACAGAGTCATACATTCTCAGTGATTACAGAGCTTCCTGCTAAATTTAGCAATGAGGCTAAGATTTATGCCACTGTTGTTCAATGGCACTGAAAGGAAACAAAACACAAAGCTGAACAAATGTATAAATGTGCAAATATATATTCCATTATAATTACATTTTACAGGACCGTATAGTTAAATGGGTACACACTCATTAAATGAGAAATAACATGCCTTTCGTTCTTCTTATGAAATTTACAACCTAAAATAGAAATGCACAATTTGTCCATTGTCTGTTAATAATAATTTATTTGCTGCATGTGTCTTTCTGAGGCTCATGCAAGAGACTCTTGGCTATACAAGTCCCTCTAGTGGTGTCCTGTATGAAACTGAAGACTGCAGTTTTGTTTCACACTCTTGAGTTCCATACTGTATAGGGAAGCTTTTTAAGGTTCAATGTTTTACAGTAGTTTTATATATGCTGGAAGCCACCCAGAGTGGCTGGGGCAACCCAGTCAGATGAGCAGGGTACCTATTATTATTATTATTATTATTATTATTATTATTATTATTATTATTATTATTTCTTGAAAATCTTTTCAACTAAACATGAGCAAATATACATATTCATTACAAGTAACTTATTATAATTCTGGGTACAAAATGTTATAACCTGAATAGTTTTGTGAGCACACAAGAGCATACATCAGTCAGAGTAAGAGACAATGTCTGAAATATTTCCTGCTGGAATGCCTGTCACATGAGTCTGTTCTATATGGAAGGGGGAAAGGTTCTAAATTTGATTAAGAACACTGTAACCAGTTTTGATCTCTCATGCTCCGTAAGTGCATGGAGCACTTTTGCCCTCCATTGCCAAATATTACAAATTCCACCCACCCCATGGGAGGGACTTCACTGCAGTTATTTAAGACTTCCAGCCCATTCTGTATCCAAATTGTAGCAGAGTGAGGATGGGGAACCTGCTGCCTTCCAAATTTTGTAGGACTCCAAAGTTTTGGAGCACCCTTGGCCATGCTGGCTTGGGTTAGTGGACATCTGGAGGTCTGCAGGCTCTCAACCCCTAAATTAAAGGTTAATAATAATAATAATTTATTGTTTATACCCTGCCCATCTGGCTGGGTTTCCCCAGCCACTCTGGGCAGCTTCCAACAAAATATTTTTTTAAAAACCATTAAAACATCAGTCATTAAAAACTTCCCTAAACAGGGAATAATGTGCATTGAAGTGGCCACTTTCAGTGTCTTAAACATAATGGCCACAAAATCTGTTGTATGGTGTTCTATCAAATATCATTTCCATGTATATCCTGGCATATATTTCAAGCTGGATGGGTGAGCCATTAAATGTGAAATGATTACTTGTATGTGCAAGAACCCTGATTCCCCTTATCCTGTACCTCTTATCCTGATCCATTGTTTTTCTGGCATCATTTTAAGACCCTGGAAGATAATGCAATTTTCTTTTCTGCTGTAACTGTGCTATACGTCCTCAAGGGTTGTTGATCCTGTAATTACGTTGGGTAAGACCTGCAAGTATCATCACATGAATTCATGCAGTTGAGCATCTGGAAGGAAGGAATTATATCGCTCAAAATATCAATACCATTCTCATTTCTCTGAGAAAAAAAGGTAGCTGCCTGCAGTGAGACTCTGACTATAATGGTTTGATTAGCTTACAGATTATAACTGGTATATTTCTGCATGATTAGACTTTCTTTTTAAAAAGCAAAAACTAAAAAAGCCACTCAACTCACACTTGTTTCACAGGTAGATTTGTGGTCCTATTTGTGAATGCTGTAGATCAAACTGTTCCGCAAAAAGGAGCAATATTCCGATCCCAATAAGAAGGCTTATTAGGCTGAAATGTAGCACTTACATGAGATGACTCACTGCTGTCTTCAAGATGAGTTCATCAAACATTTGCACGGTAGAAGCAAAAGTTTTAAACAGAAGGAAAATGAAAGGACAGATTTTCTCATGGGGTTTAGCTGTGGTTATGCGACAAAATTCAATCCATTCAGAAGAAACTGCTGAATGTATATCACTACGTTGGTAGCATATTGGAAATGGAAAGGATTAGTATTTATTTTTAGCCAAATCTATCTCTATAGCTCAGGGCATGTAACAATACTTCTCTTTTCTCAGCCTTTCTCTTCCCTGTCAAGCAGGTTATTAATTGCATTTTAGAGGTGAAAGGCTGACAATTAGAGAAATCATCGTGCCAGGACTATCCATGAAACACTGAGTAGCTATGAACTGAATCCTAGTCCATATATTGTACTGTAGTGCAACCAGCTTTACCATATTAGTGGAGCATGGCACAGGAGCATGAAGTCATTTTGCTTCTTGCTCCATTTAAGTTGATGGTGTCCACCTCCTTGCATGATTTTTCAAGCCTCCTGCGTTATCAGAATTATAGTAGCACACTTTGGGCATTAGCTTTCCCACATCTGTATGTACCTAAATGCACTTTAGCTATCAAAACTATAGAGATGAAATTGTCATAATATTTTTGTATCATTCCATGCTTCATCAAGGCTCGATACAGTTTCTGTTATTATGCTCCGAAGATGTGTTGACTTCTCGAGTCCAATCTACCACCATTACAATCAACACAATCTTCTCTGATACTGCAGCTTTTCAAAAATTCACCAAAAATGGCAATTGTGGTTTTATTTTTGTTTGTTTAAAAAGAATAGAGCAACATGTGACCTTCCCTGCATAAAAATGCAAGATAAAAACCACAAAATACATAATAAAAATAAGAATAACAAATCAATAACCCCCCCCAACACATTTAAAATGGCATCAGATGTCAGTCAGCCAGAGGCCTGATTGAAGAGGAATATTTTTGCCTGGTGCCTAAAGGTGTTGTATCACGCAATTTCAATTTAGAAACAACAAATGGTGTTCTCTGAGCAATCTGAGGCCCATACAAATGTGGAAGCTGTTGTCCATGTGGCAACTGATAACTAAACAAGGCATCATTTACACAGCTTGGTGATTTGTTGTGTTGTCTGTTGAATTTAACCTTGATTATGGCTTTACACACATGTTGGCACATTCATTGGTTTTATCAACAGGTTTTAAGCAGCACCCTGACAGATATGGTGGCTAGCTGAAAAAGAGAACATCTTCTGCACTTTTAACAGTTGTGAAGAACCAATGCCAGCAGTTCTAGCTTGTGTGACAAGCTGCTCCTGCTGAAATGAAATCCTTTCTACTGCACAACTATTCAGTACAATAAATTGTCTAAATTAGTGGTTCCCAATTAGCTAATTATTGATGAACCCCTATTTTTTCAAAAGCCAAGCCATGGACCCCCCTACTTTTGAAATGTTTGATTACTCTATGGTGGTTACTTCTGCAAAAACAAATTCGTGGAATCTGAAATTTAATCTCCATGGCAGATAACTTTTCAGTATTTGTAAATTTAATCATAGCTTTTATACAAGGTTAAATTAGGCAAAGATTACAAAGTTGGACATCATCTGATTCTAATACTTTTGGGTAAGACATTTTGGCTGCAATCATATACACACTTACCTGGGAGTAAGCCTCACTGAGCTCTATGGGGCTTACTCTCAGTAAATATGTATAGGCTTGCACTTGACATTTTACAAGAAACAGATGCACAAATGAATCTGATAATCAGTGGTAAATAATGTAATAAGCTATTCACTACCTTGTGGGGTTTATAAATTAGTTTTGAATTTAGTATTGGAAATTATTTACTTAAATAGTTTATGGGCAATAGAGTTTGGCTAATCAATCTATTATAAGAGTTGGAAGAAAATAGGATACCACAACCTGCACACTTACTAGGGAGTAAGCCCCAATGAAACAATGTGACTTACTTCCAAGTATGGATGCATAGGATTGCAAGGTCAATCAGACATTTTTCATTAGCTTTATGTTTGGGGAAAGATAAATTGTTGTATCATTGAACAAACTTTTTTTTTAACTTGTAAGTCACTTTGAAATTTAAACGATTGTGGTGACAAATAAGTATAATAAATTAAAAAAATAAAATTAACACTGACAGATTTAAGTTGATCAGGCAGAATTTTCTTCTTATTTAATTATAGTGAAATTGTTATAGTAGCCAGTCCTACTGACTCCCCCAAAGTGAAGGCAATTGTTTAAATAAACGGTTTAATATTGGAATTAGATCAATTTTTTATACTGATAACTTATTTGGATGAAGAAGATAAAGGAGCTTGCAAAAAAAAACTTATGCATAATGTTTTGAGTAATTGTGAAAAATAGGGGAAAAATATAAAATGTATTGGTTCAAATTAGAAGAAAAATGGATTCCAATTACTGTATATTGCAATATTTACTGTAAAATTTAAGATTTTACAGTTTTCCTATTCTTACCAATATAAGAGAAAATTCTTGCCTTTAAGGTGACTTCTACCACACCATCATTGTTTCTTTCTGGCATTTAATCCTGATTTTCTTGAAATTTTAAACCCTGAATAAAATATTAAGCTACAATTCAAGCTATTTATTTGCCAGTCACTATTGCAATTCTGGAATAGTTTCATTAAACAATTTTTATGGAAATTCCAGAGTATGTTCATTTCCATTTTTACTCCAAGATTTTGTCCATTTTATTAGCAGTTACATGAAGGGATAAATGTTACATATGGTAAGCACTTTTAAATATTTGATGCCATATTGCTTAGGCAAAGGCCACAAATTCAAATTAGTTGAACTAATTTGTAATAATAATTATTAAAAAATATTACAAATAAAAATTATTGCAAAATATTACTGGATGACAAACCAATGGGAAAGAAGAGAATAGAGGCTTTAAAATAATGGCCAGGAAGCTTGCTCAGTTTGAAGTAACACTAGTCAAAAAGTTAAGAAATTACAGAAGCTGTTTTCTTTATTTTAAAAAAAAACCCCAAAAGTAAGTTGTATTGTACTCAGTAGGATCTACTTCTTAAGAAATGTGGAGTGAGTTACACAGTCAGAGACTGTCACCAATCAAAAGTTCCTATCATGAACACGGTGTGTGTTCCACAGTCAGAGGCTTTCCTATTTATGTCAGGACAGGCACATGCACAGACAATTTCTTGACATTAATATTAAGACTGCAGATTTAATTTGTTTTACATGATAGAGTATTCAGTCAAAATCTGAGTGAAGAATCCGCTGGGAGATTCTCTTGAATGCTCCCCACTGAAAGGAATGGAATCAATGCAAGAACACCGCACCGTCATATTTATTCCAGGGCAAGTCACTATATTTCACTTAACCTACAGCACAGGGCTGTTGTAAGAATAATCAAGGTAAGAATTGTGGAGCAAATTGGCATTAAGCTGAGTGAAATCTCTGGATGAGAAGTCAAAGCCAGATGGAGGTTCTGCAGGCTTTTCCTGTAGTTCCTCAGCTGTGTTATATAGTACATTATCCATGCTAAATGCTAGTGAATGGAATCAGCCATGCATTTAGCAAGTTGCTAGTTTAAATCCTTCTCCACATTGTTCAAATGCCCTCCAAACACTGCCAGGATTAGACAGAGAGGCCACCAACTTCAATGCCGACTGCAAACAATCTGTAAGCAAGACCCTAGTGGTGACTCTCCAGGGTCTGATCTGAGGCAAATGCTGAGAAACTCTGCAAGCAAGGAAGCACCAAACTCCCTGATGGAAGAAGGATGGTGGCTGCAAAAGAGTTTGAAGGTGCCCAGTTTTATTTTTTTGCATTCTGAGATAATGCCGTATCTTATGTGGACCTCTGGTAAAAATAACCATTCACCTTCTCTGCATTTGTATTTTAAAATTACTGTTAAATTGCATGTGTCCTAAAGAGGGGGAGGGAGAGGGAGAAATCAGCTGAGGGGGGATTATGATGAGATGCTCATGATCTAAGTATTTAATAGCAGCAACAGCAGTGACAGTAGTGTTACTGCTGCTGCTTTAAATTCCATATGGAGGAAGTCTTTAGCTCAGTGACGGAGTGATAATTTGCATGCAGAATGACTCCGGTTCATTCCTTGACATCTCCAGATGGGGCTGGGAAAGACTTCTGACTGAAATGATAGAAAACTGCCACCAATCAGTGGGGACAATACTAACTTTGAAGGACCAATGATGTGACTTTGTCCCTACACTTATTCTCCACTCTTATTTATCTTCTAAGCAGCCTACAGTATGTAAAGCATTAGAGATGCTGAGGCTTAATGAAGTGGTGAAGTTAATTAATCCAAGTGTCATCGTGGATTTATTTATTTATTTTAATTGGGAATGTTTGTAGTAAAGTCTCTTTTTTATGTTTTATGAGAATTTCCTGTCACAAAGGGAACATGAAGTTCAAAGGAAGCGATGCTCTCAGCCATGTCTGTGTCATAGATACTGTGAACAACTGAAGCACCCCTGCCATTATTTTTAAACTGATGCATTTAAAAGAAACACTGTCTCCATGTTTGTGTTGAAAATCTTTGGAGACATACATACTTTTTTAACTAAATCAATGGTTACTTGATTACAACCCAGAACATGTATTGACAACAGAACTATCTCAGACCCTCCAGGTGTCATTATTTTCCAGGGACAGTCCCAGATTTACAGAAGCTGTCCCGGTTTCTGATTTGATTCCAGAATGTCCCACTTTTCCTTCCCCATTTTCTTAGGAGATATATTGGAGGGTGTGATAGGATGTCCCTCTTTTCATCGGAGGGTATGTGACCCCTGAGCCAAGGAGATTAGTAACTATACTATACAATGTTTAGAAGACCTCTGAGGCATGTACAGGGAACTTTTTTTAATGTTTAATGTTCTATTCTGTTATTATATATGCTGGAAGCTGCCTAGGCAACCCAGCCAGATGGGTGGGGTATAAATAATAGAGTTGTTGTTGTTGTTGTTGTTGTTGTTGTTGTTATGGAATAGGAGTCCCTATTTTCATTGGAGAAATGTAGGGGGGTATGCAATCCTATGCACACTTACCTGGGAGCAAGCTCCAGTGGAACTTACTTCTAAATAAATATGCATAGGATTGCACTGTGAAATATTTTCAAAGTGCTTCCAGACAGAAAAAAATGTAAATATGGAGCAAGCCATGAATTATTCTATGCCACTAATTGCCAAATATTGTGCTGTTGATTACAGTCTACAATTCTAGTTTCCTCATCTTAAAAGCAGCTAAAAAAGGAAAGGAACAACCAAAATGCTCAAGGGAGGGCAAAGAAGGAAAGGCTAAAGTGTTTTGACACTTTGTATGCAGAAGAATTTAACAAAAACCTAATACAGCGGATGATAGACATTTCAGGACCTTGAGTGCTTATAATACCTCAAAAAGAAGCAAGTGCCAGGAGCCCTGATATTGTCTCCAGCTGAGACAAAAAAAACAAACACAGCATACTCCTAGATGCATTTTGGCGCCTGGTGAAGAGCTTTATTTTTAATTGCCTAAGTTGTTTTATCTCCATGAGATTCTGACACTGCTCAGTTTAGATTCTGGATCCAGCTGTTTTCAGTATACAGAGTTTTTGTGTTTTTTTAAATGTTTTCATTCTAGCATTGATTTTGTATTGCTAGTTGCCCAGGGAATTTAATAGGATGGTAGACTATACATTATCGTAATAAACAAATATAGTAGAATATTTGCATTTTGCCTGGGTCACAGGACATGCCTTGGTTTCCATTTGGGTGCTGTGGTTGCAGATGCTTCAGCATGAACAGTGGAATTTGTGTATGGTAAAAGTGAAAACGATTTTCAGCCAAGATCGGACATGTTCTCTGTTCAAGGGATTGCAATCATGCCCCACATTAGCATAGTGTCCTGTGGGATGAATCACTTGCTTTTACTACAAGCAATCTTAGCATAGTGCATAGAATCATACATGCCACATCATGCCAAACAGAAAGATAATACAGGCACAACAAAAGCCAGAGTTATTGTTCAAACAGAACATTCATCTGTGGTGACGATAACCGTGTCTGCTCTTGAGCCTGAAGCACTTTCTTCATTATGGATAAGGGCAAAGATATACGTCTCGGTAATAAGTCGAGTTGTTTGCATTTCTTGTTATTTGTACTGTGCTGTGGTTTACAACCTCAGTGTTTTCTCATTTTCATCTGCAAGGCACCTGTACTGAGATGGGACGAAGGAGAGAAAAAGTAAAAGAAACCTAAAAAACCCCAAACAATTAAAATCTTTAAGTAGATACCATATTAGGTCCTGACAGTCAATCAGTAGCCAAACACTTTTATTTCAAAACCATGACATTTGCCCATTATTTCTTATAGTGAAGGTATTGTGAAATGAAGTAGAACATGTAGAAGTGGAATATATAGTAGCAATTTGCATTTGCTCTAAACTTACAGTGCTGTCATGTCAAGGGCTGGGATTTGTAATGAGATTTCTCTGATCGTGTCTGTATCTTAAAGCCCCATCCCATGTTTCCTCAGCAAGGCATCACACTACTAAGAAGGCTCATACCTGAGTAGAACTGGCAAATTTTACAACAGCAAAGGTGTTGATGATGACATATGGAGCCCTGAATAAATTCAGACAAGGGTGCTTAGTGGAGTGCCTTTCCTTCTATCAGGCAGCCCAAGCTTGTTTGATTGATTGATTGATTGATTGATTGATTGAATTTATATACTGCCCTATACTTGGAGGTCTCAGGGCAGTTCACAGAATATCCTATTAAAATTGGCAGAGTAGCTCCTGCTTGTGGTTCCACCAAGGGTTTTGTGCAGGAACCCAGAATAGGTCCTTCTCTGTGGTTGTGCTCTGACTGTGAAACTCTTTTCCCTCAGAAGCACAGATGGTCACAAAATTGATGGGGTTTCAGAACTTAGTGAAGATCAGCTTGTTTTCTCCAGCTTATATAGCCACAGTTAAACTGTTTTGAACCTTGAGTTTGTTAGGTATTATAGCCGTGATTGTGTGTGAATGATTTTATTGTTCATGCTTTTTTACTGATTTTAAAAAAAAGTGTTCTTGTAACAATGTTTATTATTATTATTATTATTATTATTATTATTATTATTATTGTCATCACTGAAATAGTTTACAACACAAAATACAAACGTCAATTCAGAAATTAATAGCTATGCAATATAAAAATCAAAACAGTTATATAAATGCAATTAGAATAAGAAATACATAATAAAATACAGATTCTCATAAGAGCAACAGCATAAAATGGGAAGGAGAAAATCAGCATCAGGGTTTCTAAAATACAAAAATAGTGCTCACAGAATTTTCTTTCTATCCAAAGGTAGGACATAATCCCAGCTCACCACAGAAAATGGCAGACTCTTCCAGCTATCACCTGAGAACTTTCCTCTCCTCTCCCAGTGTCTCACCCTGGGAGATCTTCACTCAGCGTCCTTCTACCATCTATCTGCAACTTTTATGTGGGTGCAGTCCTTGACTCCCAATGGCATCCCAGCCCTACAGTGTTCAATGGGGTTTCCTCACAGATGAGGGTTTGTAGGACTGCAAGTGTGTGTCTGTGTGTGTGTGTGTGTGTGTGTGTGTGTGTGTGTGTTACACATGCACTCCCCCCCCCCGAAAACATATATCTCCTGACTTTAGCACTGCTTAATCCAGAAAACATACAACCATTCAGTTAAAGAAAGATTATATCCACAGATAACTAAACCTTTGTGGCAACCTAACAAGCCAATGCCATGTTAAAATTAGATTAAGATCCAGAATAGAACCAAATGAAATACTGGCTGAAAGCTCAATAACTTGTAGACATATCAGCTTTACAAACCCACCTAGCACCATATTTTATTTTATTTTTTGTTTTTGTTACTCTCTAAAATGCTATGTACGCTGATTAGACCATCCTCATTATCATCACACCCTGTAAGGTTGAGAATTAGCAATTTTTCTAGGGCCAGGTGTTGAACTTCAACTTATATAAAGATGAATTGCAGGCATGTATGAACAGGTGCTGAAGTTCAGATATGAAACTATAAAACTTAGCAGGTGTCTACTGGAATTAGAACCAATATCAAAGAAAATCAGATTGGTATACTCAAAAATGTTGGCAATTCACCTTAGCAGTACAGTTTAAAGTTCCATTAACAGAGAATGTATATACACATTTTTAAAATGGAGATAGTTGGTAGGAGAAAATAGTTTTGCATCCCTGGCATCAAACCAGAAATAATGTGTTGGCAGGACACAAAGGTAAACATCTGTTATTGCATTCTTTGCTATATCTACAGCACAAGTCAATAACAAAATTTGCAAAAAATTGCTAGAAAAAAGCTGCTAGCCACTGACAGTGAGTAAATGTTGGAATTATACCAGACTGCAAATTATATCAGAGCTCAAAATTTTAACTGCATTGTGTGATATAATTTCCCCATATTATTCTGTAAAAATATTTTGAATTTCTCCATATGATTTTGAATGTCATTGGATATAAGGCTGACTAACAAAATCACAATAAAATTAAAGATACCATTGTTTAATTTGTTTTTTATTCTATGTTTTTGAAAAGTGAAGTCTCAACAGCTGATAATATCAATTTAAAACCACATTTTTCCAGCAGTATTTCCAACAAAGAAGAGCATATTTTATATAACTTTGTAGCAGAAATCTATTTCATCTTTAACATCTCTTATTCTCTTTGATTGTGTACTGCTATGTGTTTTATTTCCTTCACATGCTTCAAACATTATACATGACCTTTCTGCTGAATGCTTTTTTTGATTCCTGATGAACTATTACTCACTTTCCTTCCTAAAACATGAACTCTGAAAATTACTAATATAATTGAACTCTTTGCATTTCAAGCCTATGCATGTCTACTCCAAATTAAGTCTCATGAAGTTCAGCGGGGCTTACTCCAAAGTAAGTGGGTACAGGATTGCAGTCTTAACAAATGAATAGCACACGGGGCTTTGATTGTATTTTATGAAGGCTGAGCTTGAGCTAAATAATCAGCCTTCTTCCCTTCTGCACCAATTTTGTAAATAATCAATCACCTATCATTTGCTTGGTCTATGAAATACTGAATGGCACCCTTGTCTTAAAATCACTATACAAGACCACTTCAAGTGACTGGTGGAAGTAACTGTAGCATTGGATTAAGATGCAGTAGAAGTGGGATAACAAACTGATCTATGAAATGAACAGTAGACCTAGACTGTAACTCGATACTGGGAAGTCAGTCTGCATAGATATGAACCATTTATCCCAAATTATGGCTGCAACCCTAAATTCTAACATAGGGTGACTTAGAATAATACATTTAGGAACAGGCAAAACATGAACTAAAACTACGGTGACTTATTAAAATAAACCATCAGCTAACAATGGGTTGTTAGCTTTTTTAATCTTCTCTCAGTTAAATAGATTTTTTACAACCACAGCATACCATCTCTTTCAGAATCCTTGTTTTATTTTATATATTTTTTAAAAAAAATCTATTTCTGTTGCCTAAAACATACACAATCTTTAAACAGCACAGTAAAGTTTGGATCACAGTGTCCTTTTAATACCTGGGATAGTGTCAAACGTCCAAGTAATCTCACTGCACATTGCATCCTGAAGAATGACTTACAAGACAACCACACAGAATTTTGATCTATGCAGTATGGCAGAGAATTAAAAAAGAGAGAGAGATTGTCTTCCCTCCAGATCTAGACAAGGCGCCTATAGAAAACTGCAGACAAAGTATGCTTCACAGCTGCTTCCTCTCTAGTTTCTTGACTAATAAATGGTTTATAAGCATGCCATCAATGTGTGTTGGTTGCCAAATTTTTCCTTGTCTATATTTCTATATGTTTTAAAAAGCAAGAGAGAATCAATTAAATAATAGGACAGTTGGATACCTCCTCTCAGCTCCGAGGACAGTTAATTAACATCAAAAGAATATTTTTTAATAAATACACACACACACACACACACACACACACACACACACACACACTTTTGTGCATGTCTGCCAAGAGCAGGTCTGTCTGATGAAAGCTTTCCCTTTGATTCTGCCCTAATGGAATAAATGATTTTACAGTATAAATTGTAGTTCTCTATAGAATGCCATGCTAAAATAATATTTAAACTGTTCAGGGAAGTTCTTTGTTATTGTTGGTAAACAGTGTGCCAAATTCTATTCTGATTCTCGAGATGTCAGATAGATAGATAGATAGATAGATAGATAGATAGATAGATAGATAGATAGATAATGTGAAACATTCATA
Organism: Podarcis bocagei; assembly: GCF_964188305.1. Lineage (NCBI taxonomy): Eukaryota > Metazoa > Chordata > Lepidosauria > Squamata > Lacertidae > Podarcis > Podarcis bocagei. Next base: position 67,688,324 of record NC_138130.1, on the reverse strand, counting down.
CCTGATTTACATTTGTAATTGGAAAATCTGCATTCTGGTTTTTCTAATCACAAAAAAATACTGAATGTGAGCCACCCCCTTCTATGGAGGTGATAATATAAATCCTTCTCCCCCACTAGCTATTACATTTTGAAGGTTTTTCAGGGTGATTATGATTTTTATAGGATGCACATAATGATTATAATTAACTCTAAGCTTAAAGAAAATTAGCCTAAAAGAATTAATGGAAATATAAATATTAGTAAGTTTCTCTAGAATCAATTTTTCAAACTATGATAAAGAACAATTAATAAGAAATTCACCAACAAAACATGCACCTAAGATGTACTGTTAGCTCTTTCCAGTGTTCTGTTGTGTAACTGTTTCCTGTGTCTTGAAGAGTTCAAGATTATTTGGAGTTCAACCTTTACTCGGCTTGGTAGTGGAAGCAATATTCTTTTTTCCCTGTGATTTTCCCCGTTATATTGTCAGTCACTTTTCCCACAGCCTATGACACAGTATGCGAACATACACACAGAAATACATTAAAGGGTTGGGATGTTATCTGTGGTATTAAAAAAAATCCCTTTTTACATGTTTGTTTTTTAAAGTTCAGCTAAGTACAACTTAGATAATATAGTCAACTTTCTCAGTGTGGTTCATGGGTCCACTTTTGTGGCAGACATGGTCACACTGGAAGTATGACTATGAATACTATGCTGATAGTATTTGTGGAATGGGAGGCCTCCATTCTTTCATTGCAATTTCCTATGTTTTCCAAGATATAAGGGCATTACCATAAGACAGTGGTTCAAACACTTGCAGATCTGAATGCAGAAGATTCCTGGTTCAGCACCTGGCCTCTACAAGGACAATGTCTGCAAGTAGCTAGACAAGGAAAGCTTCTGCTTGAGACCTCAGAGAACCAAGCCAGAGAAGACAACAATACTGATTATGAAGCGCCTTCCTGAGTTCAAATAGTTCCAAAATTCTGATAATTTATTTATTTTTAAAAATGTGTGAAAATGAAATTATGCTTCTGATTAGGGAGTCCTGTGTTCTCTTTCCATGTCAACGAGGTAAATGGGAAGTTATAGGCATCTGGACAAAGGTACACACAAAAAAAGGTAAATCCTGACCTTCTGATCTGCAAGCCCAAGAGGCTCAGTGGTTTAGACCACAGCACCACCTGCATCCCAAAAGGTACACATTAAAGCATCTCAAACAAAGGTATAGGAGAAGCACTGAAGAGTGATGCTCTTGTGAACTTTTTTCATCCACCTGTTACATCATGGGATGGGTTCTCTTTGTGCTCCCCCTTCCTTAGGTTACCTTCACTAGGGACTCCCTGCACCCTAGCTCCAAGCAGAGGGTATTTCGGGGTGTTGATGTACCCTCAGGGAAGTGAGCTTCTACATGCTGCTTTGACTGAGACCAGTCCATCACCCAAGCACTGTCCCAGGTAGGCTCCTCATTTACTCAGGCTCCCAGGTCGTTCCTCCTTGGCTGAATCAGTGGTGCCCTCCTTCTCCCTTCACCTTCCCCACCCATTTCTTCAGTAAAAATCAGTGGATATAGCAGAGGCTGCCCTTTCTCCCCCAGATCCTTTCTTACTGCCAACTCTGTTTTGCCCCCATCCTCAACATCTCAACTTGAGACTCCTGTCAGCTTTCCTTGAGGCAGGGTAGTCCTGCCCTCCATCTCCTCACAGGGAGTTGGAGAGACACAGAACTTGTAACCGTCCTGGATCCCACACAGCTGGCTAGCATCTCAGGTGCCTCTTCCCTTGCCTGGCCCTCTCCATCCCTTCCCTGGCCCCAGACTATGGGGGTCCTCTTCCCCTCACCCCCACCAAGGAACTTAGCTAGGGGGTTGCCTTTTCCTCCTGCCCCTCCTTCTTGGCAGATCAGCCTACTGCCTCTGAGGTTGCAGCTGTTGCAGACACACTCACTGAGGTCAGGCAACTCAAAAGCTTTGACCCAGGCAAAAAGCTGGGCTGCTACCAGTACCCTCAATATCAGCCTCTCCTCTGTTCTCCCCACTTGTAGCAGCTAAGCCCTGTGTCTCACCTTGGCCAGAGCTCCCTCCACCCCCAATTTTGATCTTGCCAAACAGCTGATCAGCGCTGATCAAGTGGCATTCAGCTGCTGCCAGATCCGGGGAGGGCACTGCGCCCATGCATGTTCCTCTCCAGTGGCTGAAAACACACAACTGTACTTCAGGGCAGTTGATCTTGGTGCAGGCATTCCATTCTCACGTCATTACATCACTCAGCTTCCCTTTGCCTCACAGTCTTATTGTAATTCCCTCCCCCTCTTTTTCCCCCAAGACGTTTTAGCTCTCTTTGTGCCACCACTGTACAGTATTTATATAGCATTCCCCTAATCCAGACCCATGGGCCTCCAGATATTACTGAATTGCAGTTCCCATCACACCTGGCCACTGGCTACACTGGCTTGGGCTGATGGGAATTGCAGTTCAGGAACATCTGGAGGGGCCACAAGTTCTCCAGCTGCGTCCTAATGCAATAAATGCTTCACTTATGTTATCTCAGTTATCCTTACCTCGATGCTGTGAGATGTGAGGTGTACCTACATTAAAACTTCTAAATTCAGTGCTCCAGTTTCCTTACCCAGCCCCCAATCGCTCACCTTCCTCGTGACCTTAGCCTTGAGCATTATGAGTGGCAGAAAATAAGAAGGGAAAATAAGTATTCCATAGCGAAGGAAGAAAGCAACTTGCGTTGGGGAGTGGCGAGAAAGCTGGAGATAACAACTTGCCACCTGCGCCCTAAGGATTACCAGTGTCCTTTTAAGCTAATGCAATTTTAAAGTTTAGCCACAGCCGCCCTCCAAAAGCAAAATAGAGAGACCTTTTTGTGTTTTGTTTTCGGAGGTTTTTTTTTGTCTTGTCAACTAACCCCCTCTAGTGCCGAACAGACTGTATTTGACCCGCGGGCTGCTCACAGCTTCTCAGCTTAAGCGAGAGCATCATCTTCCCTCTCTGCCTTTTGCCCACACATCCATATACATACCGGTCTCACCTCTTCTCCAGAGAACTGGGGAGGTGACACAACAAGAGTCCGATTTCTTTTATTGCTTGCTTTCCTGCCTCCCCTCCCCTCCCACACACCCATTTAAGGATCCAATATTATCGTGACCCCCCTCTTTTTTTGGCGAGGAAGGAGGAGAGAGAGGGATTTCTGCAGCAAGCGGTGGCTGCTGCTTGAAATGTGGCGTGCCCAGAAAACCTCAGCAGCCCTCCTGCCGGCTCGGACGCCAGGTAATATTGATCCTGCTTAGCTCCCCTGCCCAGGGCTCATTTGCTTCAAAAACAACCACCCTCCGAAAAAGCAAAGGAGGAGGGCAGGGCGGGGAAGAGAATGGTCCAGCCCCAAACCGCAGGCGATGGGAAGGCGCGGAGATGCCGGTAGGCGCGCGGAAGACAACCAGCCCAACTGAGTGTGATCCGCGACTGCTTGGCGTCAGGGAGCCACCGTCCCAGCCAAAGGGAGTCCGTGGCGGCGGCGGCTGGGAAATCCCGCCTGGCAAGTTTTCTTGACGGCTGAGCGGAGGCGGGGAGCTGTCCAGCGTTTCAGCACCTTCCAGCCGCGGACCGGAGAAGGCGCCTCGGCGAGGGGACCTTCCCACCACCAAAGGGAGGAAATTATTCTGGCTCCCGGGCGCTGCCTGCCCCTCATGGGCAGCCGGGAGGACGGGCATTCGGCGAGGGGGGCGAAGATGTCGCTGCCCCCCAGGAGGCTGTTGCAGTTGTGGGGTTGGCGGCCACTAAACGGGATGGTGCTGCAAGGCTGAAAGAGAAGTGAGACGCAAAAAGGCAGCCAGGTGGGCGCCACCAGGCTGGGCAATTCCCCACCCCCACCCTCCACCACCACCCCCACACACACACACACACACGGATTTTACGCACACTGCGCCTCAGCCAGGGAAAGTTTGCCTGCCGTGCGCTCCTCGCCTTGCTCGCAAGCCCTTCGCCTTCCCAACTCGACGGTGTCCCTCGGCCTCTGCTGCTGCTCAGAGGGAGCCTGGCTCGGCTCAGGACGCCCTCTCACTCAGGTGGATGCGATTTCTTCAGGCTTGGCAGCGCCTGGTAGCCTGGACCCTCCTTCCCCTTGGGGCCTCAGGCATAGCCCATTAGCCTGGAGGAGCAAGAGAAGCTGAAGCCCCCTGCCTCTCCCGGAGGCCAGGACAAGGGGCTCTAGCACCAGCCATGGGCAGCAGTGAAATGAGGGGCTTCTTCCTTTGGAAATTTAGCCTGGTCTTCCCTCTGCTGACAGCGTGTCCGGCGGGCTGCAGCCACGTCTCCAGCAATCAAGGTAAAGAGAAACTGTTGGGTGGGAAGGGAGAGGGATGCGCTGGAGAGGGAGGCAAGACTGAATGTGCAATAATAATAATAATATTTTTTTAAAAAGCAGCTCAGGGCTGCAGGGTGTTTGCTGGGGGAAAGGGCAGCCCCCATAGGCATAGAAGGGTTATTGGATCCTCGCGATGGGCTGGCAAAAGCTTGGCTTCTTCTCATCAGCGAGTGTCTATTGACTTGCCTCACTTTGGTGGCTGACGGTGGGGGTGGGAAGAAGCCTTTGCATTCTCATGCATGGTGGAGAGGAAGTGGAACTCGGGGTGGTAATTGCAGGATTCCCCAGGCTCTGGCCACAGTGGCGGGTCAATTATTCTAAGCCTGAAGAGTGATCTGAAGCTGTGCTGCTGATTAGAAATCTCAGTGAAACTTCGGAGCTCTCCATTTTAGTTTGCCTACACATCATGACTCTTGTTTTACTCAAGTGAGTTAAAGACCATGAGATCAGACCACTGCTTGATCAAAAGCACTGCTTCTCCTACAGGTATCTGAGATGGATGGATTTCTTTTTTAACTACTGTAATTAAGAAAACCGAGGGTGGGTAGGAACCAGAGGGCATCAGTTTCAGTAGCATAACCTAAACAAAAAGCTGAAAGCCAGTGCCTCTGGGTTCATTTGTGGGTTTTTTGCTCATTTTCTTTTTCCTTCATCACACTGCCATGAAAGCACACCCACCCACCCCCTGGTCACCTTCCTAACAACAAACTTAGTATTCATTTGTTTTGGGTGGTATTCTGAAGGCATCAGCATTGCTTCTGCAGATACACAGTAGGCTTGTGAGGCCTATCTTCACACAGAAGCCTCTTACTTCCCTGAAAAGTCAGGGGTTCCTGTAAAATAGTCTCCAGTATCTGCACGAGCCCTTGCAACTGCAAGGGAAACCTTGGAGAGTTCATATCATTAGTCTGTGCACATGGGTCTTTTTGGATCCTATTTATTTATCATTTATTTCACAGGATTTGTATACTGCTGGATTGTAATAAAACCTAAAGCAGTTTACAAAGTGGGATCCTGACCTTAGCTTTCTGTAGCAAAGGTATCTTTTATAGATGTGACCATCTGAAACTAATTATTCCATTTGCATGCATGTGCACTTTCACTATTACCACCCTCTCTAGCATGATCTTTTATATAATTATTTTAACGCGCAATATGCTTTTGCATTCTTTGTCTTGCTTGCCCTTATACAAGTCCAGCCCAGGTGTCCTAAAACCCAAACACTGTAGTGTATGTGTTCATGGTTTGATACTTTTTATCAAATAAAATTCATTTAAAATATCAGACACTATATCCAGTAGACTGCATTGGCTGTCCCACTAAAAAAAAAAACAACCAAAATGTTTCAGATTAAATCTTTTAAAGTGACCACCTCTGTTGGCTGAGTCAGTAGAAAAGCTTTCAGGTGGGTCCTGCTCTCCTCAGGAGATTTCTGAGCACTTTCTATTCTGCCCTAGCAGCATAATTGGTCTAATAAAAGGTAACATCTGAGCCATTCTGGATCCTACCTTTCTTTCTTTTGGGAACCTCATGGCAACCAATCTCGTTACTACTTAGCAATCTGTGGATACTCATGATGACAGGAAAAGCCACAGGATGTCAACAGATGAATCTCTATTGATTTCTGAGAGTACAGAATTCTACCCTTGCAGGAGACATTGGGCAAAAAACAAAAAGATGATCATCAAAGCAAGGTTATTTTGGGAAAGCCTTTTTTTTTTTAACTGGGCTACGTGTGAGAGTGCTATAAAGAAACATATAATGTAAGATGAAAGAAAGAATCAATCTGCACCGCTGTAAGTAAGGCTGCAGGCAGGCTCTCTCTTTTAAGGACTATTTCCAGAGATTTATAATTGGGTAACTAAAGTTGCTGTCAGCTAAAAAAAAAAATAGACAGCCAAGGTGTGGAAGTGCAGTATGTTTTTTTCAATTCGGATACCAGTTGCAGGCTTCGATTTTGCCAGTAACTAATTCAGTTTTCATACTGAGGATCCAATTTTACAGGTTCATGCAACCCAACATGGATTGACTGATACACCATTAACAAACAATATAAGACTCTTCATCTGTCATCATACACATAATGAATGTTCAAGCCCACCCTAAATACCATTCTAAATGCCTTATCATAAAGCCATTTTAGAATTGTGGATCTTAATCTTCATTCATATTTGCATAATGCAAAATGCATTTAGCAATGTTTTACTAGCCGTGCTATACTGTATTTTAGCTCTCTGGCAGCCTCTGTACAGACCAAAATTTACTGCTGTGCCTACCTTTATTAAAGAGAACTACTGACTCCTGCTTTGAGCCTTATGGCATTTGACTAACTAATGACTGTAAGCCTTCCATGCACAGCTGGTGTTCTGTACAGCATCCTGCATATTGTTGATGATTAAATGGGAGGAGATTCTCCAGATATATATTTTTTTTTAAATATAACAGAAAAAATGTTGAAATTTACATTTTCTGTGCTATTACTTTCAACAACGTACTAGAGCGTTAAAAAACCAAATACATTTCCTCAAATGCACTATGTGCACTATTGCAGGGTATATAGGAAATATTTAAACCCATGTTGCGATATCCCTTCATCTGTGAGCTTGAGCATAATTATCTCCTGATGACCCCCCCATGTAGTGTGCTATGAGAACAAAATTGCATGATTTGACCCCTTCATTATTTGTGTCCACCAGCATCCAACACCTGCCCCTCAAACCATTTGTCTTATTTGAATTGATCCAATTTTACCTATAGGCCAAGCAACATAATAATTAAATGTGTGTTCCAAAATACATTAGACAGAACTTTGTATATGTCAGTTGCCTTGACCCTAGTTGTCCTTTGGTCTCATCTGCATAAATCAACACAGCAAAAAAAAAATCAGAAAAGAACTCAGAGATGTAGTCAACAAAAAAATACTAGGCAATTTTTTAAATAAACACTTGCATTGGCAGCTACCTCCATTTCTTAAATAGCTAGTTGACATAGCATTTTATTTTCTACATGTTCTACTAAAATTGCAGTTAAACTACATTGATAACCTTATCTGCTCTTAAACAGTATCTGCTATATTGCACTTAACTAATAAATGCTGTGTTATAGATTAGCCTTTAAGCAAAATTGGTACAGTGTGTGGTTTTCCCCCTAAGAGCTCAGATCTCTTCATATATTTTGTCTGGGTCTTATGATACTAAAATGCTGTGTGATTGCCATCTCTCTTTGACTTCACCCCAAACTGCTCCTCTGGTGTCTATATAAATGTGGGACACCCTGATGGTGATATTGTTTATACCACTCACCCACCCACTCCAGAGAAAGGCAATTGTGACAAGGCTAAAATGGATGCCACTGACATCAGTTGGATTTACTGCATAGAATCATAGAATCATAGAATCATAGAGTTGGAAGAGACCACAAGGGCCATCGAGTCCAACCCCCTGCCAAGCAGGAAACACCATCAGAGCACTCCTGACATATGGTTGTCAAGCCTCTGCTTAAAGACCTCCAAAGAAGGAGACTCCACCACACTCCTTGGCAGCAAATTCCACTGTCGAACAGCTCTTACTGTCAGGAAGTTCTTCCTAATGTTTAGGTGGAATCTTCTTTCTTGTAGTTTGGATCCATTGCTCCGTGTCCGCTTCTCTGGAGCAGCAGAAAACAACCTTTCTCCCTCCTCTATGTGACATCCTTTTATATATTTGAACATGGCTATCATATCACCCCTTAACCTCCTCTTCTCCAGGCTAAACATGCCCAGCTCCCTTAGCCGTTCCTCATAAGGCATCGTTTCCAGGCCTTTGACCATTTTGGTTGCCCTCCTCTGGACACGTTCCAGTTTGTCAGTGTCCTTCTTGAATTGTGGTGCCCAGAACTGGACACAGTACTCCAGGTGTGGTCTGACCAGAGCAGAATACAGTGGCACTATTACTTCCCTTGATCTAGATGCTATACTCCTATTGATGCAGCCCAGAATTGCATTGGCTTTTTTAGCTGCCGCGTCACACTGTTGGCTCATGTCAAGTTTGTGGTCAACCAAGACTCCTAGATCCTTTTCACATGTACTGCTCTCAAGCCAGGTGTCACCCATCTTGTATTTGTGCCTCTCATTTTTTTTGCCCAAGTGCAATACTTTACATTTCTCCCTGTTAAAATTCATCTTGTTTGTTTTGGCCCAGTTCTCTAATCTGTCAAGGTCGTTTTGAAGTGTGATCCTGTCCTCTGGGGTGTTAGCCACCCCTCCCAGTTTGGTGTCATCTGCAAATTTGATCAGGATGCCCTTGAGTCCATCATCCAAGTCGTTGATAAAGATGTTAAATAAGACCGGGCCCAAGACAGAACCCTGTGGCACCCCACTAGTCACTCTTCTCCAGGATGAAGAGGAACCATTGATGAGCACCCTTTGGGTTCGGTCAGTCAGCCAGTTACAAATCCACTGAGTGGTAGCAGAGTCAAGACCACATTTTACCAGCTTCTTTACAAGAATATCATGGGGCACCTTGTCAAATGCCTTACTGAAATCAAGGTAGGCTATATCCACTGAGTTCCCTTCATCTACCAGGCTTGTAATTCTGTCAAAAAATGAGATCAGGTTAGTCTGACATGACTTATTTTTCAGAAATCCATGCTGACTATTGGTGATCACAGCATTCCTTTCTAGGTGCTCACAGACTGTTTGCTTAATGATCTGCTCCAGAATCTTCCCTGCTATTGATGTCAGACTGACTGGGCGGTAATTATTTGGGTCCTCTCTTTTCCCCTTTTTGAAAATAGGGACAACATTTGCCCTCCTCCAGTCTGCCGGGACTTCGCCTGTTCTCCAGGATTTCTCGAAGATGACTGCCAGTGGTTCTGAGATCACATCTGCCAGTTCTTTTAATACTCTTGGATGCAGTTCATCTGGCCCTGGAGACTTGAATACATCTAAACTAGCCAAATATTCTTGTACTGTCTCCTTAGTTATTCTGGGCTGTGTTTCCTTTGCTGAATCATTTGCTCCAAATTCTTCAGGTCGGGCATTGTTTTCTTTATCGGAGAAGACTGAGGCAAAGAAGGCATTGAGGAGTTCAGCCCTTTCTGTGTCCCCTGTTTGCATTTCACCATCTTCTCCTCTGAGTGACCCCACTGTTTCTTTGTTCTTCCTTTTGCTACGAACATACCCATAAAAGCCTTTTTTGTTGCTTTTAACCTCTCTAGCAAGCCTGAGTTCATTCTGTGCTTTAGCTTTTCTGACTTTGTGTCTACACGTGCTGGCTATTTGTTTGAATTCCTCTTTGGTGGTTTCCCCCCTTTTCCATTTTTTGTACACATCCTTTTTTAATCTTAATTCAGTTAAAAGTTCTTTAGATAGCCACCCTGGCTTCTTTAGGCACCTTCCATGTTTCCGTCTCATTGGTATTGCCTGACGTTGTGCTTTTACTATCTCCCTCTTAACAAACTCCCAGCCATCATGAACTCCCTTTCCTTTTAGTATTGCTGTCCATGGGATCTCACCCAGCACTTCCCTAAGTTTTATGAAGTCGGCTTTCTTAAAGTCAAGAAATTGAGTCCTAGTATGCTTGGCTGCTCCTTTCCGCTGTATAGTAAACTTCAGAAGAGCATGATCACTCGCGCCTAATGATCCTTCCACTTCTACCCCACTAACCAGGTCATCAACATTGGTTAGGACCAGATCTAAAATGGCTGTTCCTCTTGTTGCTTCTCCCACTTTCTGGACAATGAAGTTGTCTGCAAGGCCAGTGAGGAATCTGTTTGACCTTATGCTCTTGGCTGAGTTTGACGCCCAACAAATATCCGGGTAATTGAAGTCCCCCATTACTACTATCTCCCTTCCTTTTGCATGCTTGGCCATCTGTTCCAGGAAGGCATCATCTATGTCCTCCGTTTGGCTTGGGGATCTATAGTAAACTCCCACAATGAGGTCTCTGTTATTCTTCTCTCCCTTAATTTTGACCCAAATGCTCTCACATTGGCTTTGAGGTTCTAAATCTTGGATCTCTTCACAGGTATACACATCCCTGACATATAACGCCACTCCTCCTCCTTTCTTGTCTGGTCTGTTTCTCTGAAATAGATTGTATCCCCCCATTATTACATTCCAATCGTGGGACTTATCCCACCAGGTTTCAGTGATGCCTATTATGTCATATTTAGTTTGCTGTACCAAGAGCTCAAGCTCATCTTGTTTATTTCCCATGCTTTGCGCATTAGTGTACAGACATTGAAGTCCATTAATCATTCCCCCGTGTCTCTTATTTAAGGATTTTTTCCTCCCACCACTAGGTCCGCGTGCTGTTTGCTCCATTTGGTCTATGACATTTGGATGATCATCTTCATTAATTGATAGACTCCTACCTTCAGGAGCACTGTCTCCCTCCCCCACATTAGTCAGTTTAAAGCCCTCCTGATGAGGTTTCTGAGATTTTTGGCAAAAACATTCCTCCCAACTGTTGTGAGGTGCAGCCCATCACTTGCCAGAAGTCCATCTTCAAGAAACTGCAGTCCGTGATCTAAGAATCCAAACCGTTCCTGTTTACACCATTTGCGAAGCCAGCTGTTCACTTCCACTATTTTCCCCTCTCTCCCTGGGCCACGTCGTTCAACTGGGAGGACAGACGAGATGACAATTTGTGCATTTAGTTGCTTCAATTTCCTGCCGAGAGCCTCGTAGTCTCTTTTGATCTTCTGGAGGCTATTGCTTGCAGTGTCATTGGTTCCCACATGAACCAAGAGGAAGGGGTATTTGTCAGTGGGTTTTATGATTCCTTGCAGTCGTTCAGTTACATCTTGGATCTTAGCCCCGGGGAGACAGCACACTTCCCGAGACATCTTGTCAGGCCCACAGATCACTGCTTCTGTTCCCCTCAGTAGGGAATCCCCTATCACCACTACACGCCTCCTCTTGGGTTTGGTCGGGGTTCTTCCGTGAGCTGTCCGTTCCAAGGTCGCCTGCACATTCCCTGAGGACTGACTTTGCTGCTCGTCTTCATATACCTGATCGACTGTAATGAGGGAGAGATCCTCAAATGGAGTCTGCTCTTCGTCTTCCATGCTAGGGGAGAGGACCTCAAAGCGATTGTGTATTTCTAAACAATCAGAGTGAACCCTGGGCCTCCTACTTCTTTGAGTCACGTTTCTCCATATATCTGGCTCCTGTGTTGATGAACTAGCCTCCTTCTCAGGGGAGTCCCCTGTCTCCTCCTTGGTGGGGACGGTGTGCTCTGTTGCTTCCAAGAAGAGCTCCAGCTCTCTAATTCTTTGGAGCGTAGCTACACGTTCCTCCAGTTGCTGGACTTTGTCTTTTAAAAGGGCAATCAACATGCAATTGCTGCAGGTGAAGCTGCCTGCAACCTTTGGCAAGATGGCAAACATTGCGCAGGAATCACAGGCGACTGCAGCTGTTCCCTCCCCTTCCATCTTGAGATCGTGTTGTTGGGGGTGGCTACAGAGGTCCTCCATCATAAAAGCTTGAAGACAGGACAATAACTTCGCCCACACACACACACACACAAAAAAAAACCCTAGGTCTCCCCCAACAAACGTTTGAGACTAGCTCCCCTAAATCTAAAAGATGGATATAACTGCGCGCGCCGCTAGGCGCGCGCCGCTGCCCTACAAACTCTGATAAGCTCCTCCCACAGCTAATCCCCTGCCTCAACAGAAACCCTGCCCCCTCTGACCTTTACACAGGGAAAACAGCTAATCAGCCACAAGAAACACACACACACACACAAGAAAACCCTTTTTGCTCCTTCTTCAACTGCTGCCCTACAAACTCTGATAAGCTCCTCCCACAGCTAATCCCCTGCCTCAACAGAAACCCTGCCCCCTCTGACCTTTACACAGGGAAAACAGCTAATCAGCCACAAGAAACACACACACACAAGAAAACCCTTTTTGCTCCTTCTTCAACTGCTGCCATCACTAATCCATGCATCAACCCTGTGATATTTCTGTTTCCATACTATTCCATACTTAATCCAGATAAGACTGAGTCAGTGTTGGTGAGTAGCTCTCTAGACCAGATAGATAGGGTTCAACCTTCTCTGGAAGGTGTTGCACTTTCTTTAATGAAAGTGGTGTGCAGCTTGGGAGTACTTCTGGGTTTGTTCCTGTCTCTGGAGGCACAAGTGACATCCATGACACAGAGTGCTTTCCATCAGCTTAGGCTGGTGGCCTAGCTGCAACTGTTTGGATGGGGATAGCCTAGCTTCTGTTGTCTGGGTTTCGTGTGGTGCAATAGCTTATACTTGAGTGCACTCTTGAAGATGGTTCAGAAATTGCAGCTAGTGCAGAGGTTGGCAGCAAGATTGCTGAATGAGACTAGATGTTCTGAGCATATAACACCAATCCTTACCCAGCTGCACTAGCTACCAATTGGTTTCTGGCTTCAATTCAAAAATGGTGGTTGTAACCTATAAAGCCTTATATGGCTTGGGACACTGGTATCTCAAGGAACATTTCTCCCCATATGAACCTACCTAGTACTTATTATCACCATCTGAGGGTCTTCTCTGGGTATCTCCTCTGATGGAGGTACAGAGGTTGTCAATGAGACAATGGACCTTTTCATTGATAGCTCCTCAATTGTGCAACACTCTCCCCAGGAAAGTCACGTGGCACCATTGCTATTTTTCTAGAAAAAGAGATGTCAGAACTCAGCATGAAGGCCTCAGCATGAGCAACATCCTTGTTCTCTTATAATAGCAATGGCGCCCACCAGTGAGGTGCCGGAACTGAATTCCAGTTAGTTCCAGCTGAAAAAAGCCCTGCATAGCACCAACAGTGGCAGCTTTTTGAACACCAGAAAAAGACATTCCTGTTCCCCTGGCTTTTCAGTCTAAATTTAGATCATAATGTACAGTAATATGATCTATGACCTGATTTGTCCTTTTGAGTCTTGTTGATGGATGAACACCTTCATTCCTTCATTAATTTAATAAGTTTAATATTTTATTGTTGTGTTTATGGATTTATCTGCTTGATAAGTTACCGTATTTTAACTATATTGTAAGTTGCTTTGAGATGTTTTCTAAAAAGCAATGAGATAAATAATAATAGGCTGCACATCAGATTTAGTGGTTTGCCTAAGGCCATTCAGTGAATTCATTGACCTAGAACAGCCTTTCTCAACCGTGGGTCCCCAGATGTTGTTGGACTATAACTTCTATCATCTATAACCACTGGCCCTGCTAGCTATGGATGATGGAAGTTGTAGTCCAATAGTGTTCAGGGATCTAAGGTTGAGAAGGGCTAATCGAGGGACTTACCAGCTTATAGCTCATGCACTTAACCACCAAGCTACACTACCTATTTTACTGTTAAAAATTTAATTTCCTTAAATGTATTATGAAGAGGAAGAACTTTAAAGAAATTCAAATTAGATTTCATGTTTATCCTGTAGGTTTGTTGTTGTTGTTGTTTATTTTTATGCTGCCTTCCTGCCATAAGACACCCAAAGTGCCAAAACACAGAATGTTTTCAAAACAAGAAACTTTAAACCAGCAGTGTTTAAATGGAAATTATTGTAAAAATAGCAGTATGATTGTGAAGGAATGCTCAACCACTACCCCAGCAAAAACTGTCATGACAGAATTCCATTCTCAAATGTTATTAGAAAGTTTAAAAAAAAATCAGAGTGAAATAGTATTCGAGGACAGGATGCCTAGCCTTTTTGTGAAGATTATAATTTATTCTAGACTTGTTAGCCCAAATTAACCACCACTCTTGAGCTTGTATTAAAAATCATTAATACAGATTCAATTGCTAGACCAGGCACTTAGAAGGAATCAGTTGATCATTTCCCCTAGCATAAGCACACTAGCTGTGAGTCCAAAAGAGGTCGTTGAAGTGACTGACTAAATTAAATCATTCTGCATGCTTTGGGGAATGTCTACTCAGGAACAGGAACATGGCACTCCCACCCACCCCCTGATATTTATATATATATACAGTGGTGGTACTTTGTTAAATAAATAAATACTAAATGATGAATAAACAAAACAAAAAAAGTTCTACATTGTAGATAGCACTAAGGCATATTTGCATGTTGGTTCTTTGTATTTAAATGGCATTTCTGCGCACTCTGGTTTCCGTCACGGTGTTCCATTGCACCAGAAGCGGTTTAGTCATGCTGGCCACATGATCCAGAAAGTTGTCTGTGGACAAACTCTGGCTACCTCGGCTTAAAAGCAAGATGAGTGCCACAACCCCATAGTGGCCTTAGACTGGATTTAACCGTCCAGGGGTCTTTTACCTTTTACCTTTACCTCTTTTTATTTAATGGTTGGTTCCTTTATTCAAACCTTTCCACACTCTGCAAAATGCCAGTCCTGTGCAGCATGATCATGCTGTCAATCATATAATTTAAAAATCTGCTCAGACTAGTACTGATCAAGTCTATGAAATATTATTTGTAAGCTCAAAAGCACCACACAGCATCTTCCTTAAGGATACACTACACATACTTTGCTTAAACAAAGTATGTTGAAAAGTGAAACAGACTTACATAGCCTTGAGGTGGAATAATATAGAAAGGGGGCATTGCAAGTGTAGAACCACTGACTGCATAAATATACCTGAGCACATGCCAATTAATTATTTTAATTGATAGGAGGCAAAAAAAAAATCAAGGTTCTATAATCTGTTTCTTCTGTAGTCAGCAAAAACACAGTGAAGCACTTCATGAGGATATTTTGTAGTGTTAATTTCACAAAACAGTTTGCTTAAGAATATATGCAAAGGGCTGAATCATTTCTATTTGCATATTGCTCTGTCAGCTACAAAGAAAGTTTCAACTTGGATCTGCTTTGAGCAACCAATGTCTTTGTCCTCCTTTGTTTCAAGATAATTTAGTGATAAAGCACAATTTGCACAGAAATTATCTCTGCAGGGAGGGCACGGGATGGGTGTGAACCAGAAAAGGAAAAGTCTTGGTTTCCCCTCTTTAGCCCACTAAAAATGCTTTTGAAGTAAACTTGTGGACCACTGGAATGTTAAACCTCATTGATTTCAGCGGCATTTAGGCAATGCCAAGTTGCTAATAGCATCATTATTGACATCGTCTTCATATTACTGTGGCTGCATATTGTACAAATTCAAACCCACTTTTTTGAACAACTCAGTTTATGTTCCACCGTGCAAGGCATGGGGGGAGATCATAGCTGAGCATATGCTTTACGTGCATGAGATTCTAGGTTCAAACTCTAGGATTTACAATTTTTAAAAGTAAAGAAGAGAAATAAGGTGCAGGCGATGGAATGATCTCTTCCTGAGACCCCGGAGAACCACCGCCCACAAAAATAGATAATATGGGCTAGAAAGACAAATAGTCTGACCCAGTGTAAGGCAGTGTCATGTTAAGAAAAGGTTGTATCTACAGTTCCTCTTTGAAAGCATGATTCCCCGTAATAAGAGGTAGAATTCTAATCGGCTGCATGAAACCACAGGGTCTTGTGTTGTGGGTTTTGTTTTTTTAAAAAATGATGTTAAAATTTGTATTCATGAGGTGATGGCTCTTTCTTCTCTGCTGTGCTAACAGAACGGAAGCTTTAATTCTTTAAATTTACTTCCTGAGCTTCTCAATGGTTTCCCCTCCCTTGTAAATCAATGGATGGTGCCGAGTTCCATCTGTGGCAAGGCAGAGTGAAACAATAGTATTGACAAAGGAGTAAACTTCTTCGTTCTGTCTTAATTGAGTGGTAAATTCAAAAATAAATTGTGACTGAGGTAAGGACTGGCCTCCACTATTGAAGAGATCTGTGGACAGCCCAGATAATTGCTCACAGAATGCTGTGCACAAGTACTGCATCAAAAATCAACTTAAAATCTTGGTCTTCTGGCTGTGTGAGCTCTCCATGTAAACTGCTGTTGTTTTTAGTTCCCTTCCATTAGTATTGAACCAATAGCCAAGACTTTGAAGGGGTAAAATTTAAAACAAAACAAACAAACCATCAAACAAAAAACCACAGTGGTTTTATTGCTGGCTGGAAAGTTCACAACACCCCTAATCTCAGGTGAAAGGGCTCAGGTTCCAGAATTGGGTAAGAACACTCTAATTTCACAAACCAAACACACCAATAGGAACAATTAAGCACAGTAAGTAAATATCAAAGATTCACTTAACATGCATGTTTTATCTTGATTATAATTTCTTTCTAGGTTTGTTAGGGAATTTCAGTTCCATAACAAACATAGACAGAAAAAGAAATGATTATGCTTTTAAATGATTGGAATAAATTTAAAGGAGCATAATGACAGGTGCTGAAAATAATGCAGTAGGACTGAAACATTTACTGAATGAGGAAGTCCTAGGCCTAAAGAGCTGGTGCAGAGTAATGGCTAAAAGACTGCCTAATGGATAAGGAAGTCTATGGTTTGAATTTCCCATCTATCATGAACACATACTAGTTGGAGTTGGACAAGTGATGCTTTGCCTATCTTCTATACGGATAATAATTGTGGCCTGCCTTAAAGGATTGTTGGAAGGATTCCAACACGATAATATATGTAAAGATTTTTGCACATTTGAAAGAGCTAAAATGACATACATTTTAAATATTATTATTATTATTTGTTTACTAGTGTTAATAGAAATGTAATTCTTAAGGCAAAGCAGCTTCAGAGAAGGTGACTTTAATTATGAGGAGGGGAACAGGGCCCATGCCTCCTCCCTTTGCAATGTAATCCTGATCCGTCCATCCCCCCCAGCTGCTGCTGCTGCTGCTGCTGCTGCTGCTGCTGCTAAAGTAAAAAAACAGTCACATTAAATAAATGCACACATTTAAGGTTACACTTGCTTTAGCCCTAAAATGAAGCCTACTGGATAAAGTCATGTCAAATTCATCCCATCAAAGAGTATATTTATATGATTGAGTGAGAACATGTGAGACAGCTATCATCTCAAGAGCTCAACTTGTTGAACTGTGTTGGCTCAAAAGGGAGCATTCCTAAACACAACCTCTCCTTTCCTGGCATCTGGTTGTGGTCTTCACGGTGGTGAACAGCACCCTCTGGTGGCTATCTTTTATTTGTTTATTTTGTTAACCACAAAATACCAGACCGAGGGCAGATAGCTTGGCCCTCTCTCTGATTTTGCTTTTTTATTATTGTTGCAAGTTGTTTTAAACTGTTTTTAAGGTTGTGTTCTAATGTTGTAACCTGCCTTGGCACTTTAGGGTAATAAATAAATGAAATCATTATTCTATCCTCATTCTAGGTATCTTGTGAATGAAAGAGAGAGAGAGAGAGAGAGAATTATGTAATGAGATTCCATGTATTTAAAATACTATTACAAACAATAGCAAATACATATTGGGAACTAGGTGCACAATAGGGGTGGGGGTGGAATGACCAGGGTAGATGAAGAATTGGGGCAAGGCAAAGGCAGATAAAAGTATATAAGTGGATAGGGAAATGATGTGGCGAGTAAATTAAACGTTTACGATGGTGTCCTGCAGCAGAAAGTGTTAACACCTCCAGGGTAATAGGAAATAACGCAACCTAAGAGCTAGCTGGCAAGCATTTTGGATTAACAATAATAATAATACCTTTATTGTCATTGTACAACCTGTGAACAATGAAATTAAACTAGCCTCCCCCCTCCCCAAACACTCAATCTCTTATCAAACAACACACCACCTCGCAAGTCAATTTCGCTATGTTATTTTTCGTTCAACGGCCTAACAGCCCACGGATAGAAGCTGTTTTTTAGCCTGTTGGTATGGCTGATTATACTTCTATATCTCCTGCCCGAGGGTAGAAGATTAAAGAGATGATGGCCGGGGTGTGAGTCATCTCTGAGAATTTTTCTCGCTCTCCTAAGGCAATGATCCCTTGTGATGTCATCTAGCAGACTCAAGGGACAGCCCATGATATCATGCGCAGTATTCACCACCCTCTGTAGAGACTTTCTGTCCGTGGCTGTCAGGCCAGCATACCACACTGTGATACAATATGAAAGGACACTTTCTATTGTGGACCGGTAAAAGGAGCTCAGGGATGCGGGTGGCACTGTGGTCTAAACCACAGAGCCTAGGGCTTGCCGATCAGAAGGTCGGTGGTTTGAATCCTTGCAACAGGGTGAGCTCCCGTTGTTTGGTCCCAGTTCCTGCCCACCTAGCAGTTCGAAAGCATGTCAAGTGCAAGTAGATAAATAGGTGCCGCTCCAGCTGGAAGGTAAACGGTGTTTCCATGTGCTGCTCTGGTTTGCCAGAAGCGGCTTAGTCATGCTGGCCACATGACCCGGAAGCTGTCTGCAGACAAACAGCGGCTCCCTCGGCCTTTACAGCGAGATGAGCGCCGCAACCCCAGAATCGTCCACGACTGGACCTAACAGTCAGGGGTACCTTTACCTTTACTAAAAGGAGTTCATCAATTGTTGTTTAACATTATTCTTTCGCAAGACCCTGAGGAAAGGGAGTCTCTGTTGGGCCTTTCTGACCACCTGAGTTATGTTGATTTTCCAAGTGAGGTCCTCACTAAAGTAAACTCTCAAGCATTTAAAGGAGAAGACTCTCTCCACACAGCCCCCCCCCCCCCGGATATACAACCACAAATATTTACATTCAGTCTAGAAACACTGCACTATTTAGATGAGGAAAGAACAAGGCATCCAATGGCATCCAATCAGGTCGCGAAACTCATGTGGCCACTAGACATCCGAACCAGTTCTTAATTTTGGTGACTACATAGAGGAAAATCAAATTATTTACCATTCCTTTTGGCCGTTGGGTTAAGCGCAGCCATTGTCTTCTATTTGTGGAATACAAATGAGGGATTTATGGATAATTGAATATTTCTCTGAAGCATCCTGATTGAATAATTGGTTAGGTTACTTTTGAATCTCAGTGAGGCCTACAAAACAGGCTGACATGGGTGCAGCCATAGGGCACCAAGTTCATGATAACATTTGCTAAGCACATAAACAAAGTTTAAGGGCTCTTCATAGTTTTAAAATGATTTAATTGTTAGCTTTAGCCCGTGGCTGCGTATATTCAATTGCCCTTTAACAATGTTTCTAAGCAGTTTTGTTTTTAAAAGAGCACCTTGATGGGGTACTTGTCTTTGGTGGTACACTCAGTCCTAACAAAATCCATTAATTTTCTCTATAGACTTCTATGAAAGCAAATGTGGTATAGTGGTTAGAATAGCCTTTCTCACCCTTGGGTCTCCAGATGCTGCTGGACTACAACCCCCATCATCCCTAGCTAGCAGGACCAGTGGTCAGGAATCATGGGAATTGTAGTCCAACAACATCTGGGGACCCAAGGTTGAAGAAGGTTGGGTTTGAGTATTGGGATGGGGAGACCTGGTGTGAATCCCTGCTTCGGCCATGACACTCAGCGGAAGACTTTTTGCTAGTCAACTTCTCTTGACTTATCCTAACTTAGAGTCGTTGTGAGGATAAAAGGGTAACCCAACAAAGTATGTCTCCCTGAGTTCTTTGGTAAGAAGGGTGGAATATTAATGTGAAGGTTAATACTGAAATGGAGGCCTTGAGTGCTGTCTCATTAAGTAAAATTTGAAAAGTATAATTTTGTGAAACCACTACAGCAGTGTTTTGTTTTTAAAATAAGCAATGGGATTTGTAAGAGAGATTTTATACCTTTATAGTGCAGTGTTTTATAGTTAAAAATCTTGAATAAAACATTTATTTATTCTAGGGAATCATATTTATTCTTCAGAATTATGAGGAATCTTAAATCTAGCCCTTTTCAGACTATACAGAATATTCTTCCTGTACAGCTTCTGTTAGGGTTACCAACTCATGGCCTAAAGCTGTCTCCTGTTCCATTAACATATGTATGAAGAAAGAAACTTAGCAGTTGTTGCATCTTCTGGAATATTGCTCCATCTGTCTTACTCCCTACAGAGATTCTGCCACACTGTAATGGGAGGAACCACGACTGTCAACTTCTCCCTGCATGCAGATGTTCAAGGAACTCTAACTCCCTTAGGGTCAGAAGTTTGCAGCCCAAGGCAGCCTAGACGTTCTTACAATACAGCCACTGCACACTGTATGCCCCAGATAGGAGACTCTGGCAAATCGTCCCTATCAGCAAGTCTCATACTCAAAATGTGAAGAGCAGATGAGAAAGATCAACAGCTTTCACCTGTAACTTTGATTCATGACATTTTTTTTCTAAGATGGAGCAGAGGGAGCCAGACACTTAAGTGAGACTAAATGCGTTTTCAGTGCAGCTCATCCCCCCCTTTTTTTTTTCAGTGGAAGCTCTGTTCAGAGACCAGATTGGCAGCACTTTCCAAAGAAGACTCCTACAGTTGCTTTTTTCATCAAAATAAAAATGACCAGTTTAAGCATACTTTTTAAAGCACACATGTAGCGTCACATGCTATTGGCTCAATGGGGACTCAGCAGCAGGAAGTGGGGGTGTTTTATAGGACCATTCATTTAATGTGGGTGCTACTTGGGGCTGAATGTACAGTGGTACCTCTGGTTATGAACTTAATTTGTTCCGGAGGTCCGTTCTTAACCTGAAAACGGACATACCTGAGGTACCGCTTTAGCTAATGGGGCCTCCCACTGCTACTGTGCCGCCGGCACGTGATTTCTGTTCTCATCCTGAGCTAAAGTTCTTAACCTGAGGTACTACTTCCGGGTTAGCGGAGTCTGTAACCTGAAGTGTTTTGTAACTCAAGGTGTTTGTAACCCAAGGTACCACTATATATTATATGTGGCCAATCTGTCAGCTCAACATCAGTAAAGTGACAAAAATAGTGTATTCTTGACTGGTATTAGATTTCTAGATGCTAAAAGCTAATACTTAAGCTTTATTAATGCTTTCAGATCCCTGAACATTTTGTGGACGAAAATAGAAACATGTGTTTTGAGACATCTATTCTTACATCAAAGATCATGACCTGCTGAGTACTTTTTTCAGGCTGACTATTGTATCCATTTACTCTAGTAATCTTTGGAAAGCTGGCTACTAGGGTATGTTGTGTTGTCGTTTTGTCATACCTGCTTTTCTTTTTAAAGACTCAGTCATGTTTAACAAAACATTCACATCACAATCCTGTGCATATTTACTTGGAAGTTAGCGCCAGCACGGTGGCAATAATAATAATAATAGATGATTATTTCTGCCCAAATTGAGGGCTCTGTTTTCCGTATAGTATAGTTGCAATTTAGAAATAATCATTTAAACAGAAATATAATACACTTCGCCATAGTGGGATGCACTGTAATCAGGTGTCTACTCAGTCTGCTGACCAGGTGCTGCACACGGTTAATGGGCAACTTTAAAGGGTAAGGGTTTGATTCTCCCTTCTTGTGGTTATTTATCTTCAAACAGGATTTGAACTAGACAGCTCTTCAGATATAGGACTGCCCTCTGAAAGACCTTAAAACAGAAAACTGACCTCTGTAGAACAGGACACAAAGTCGGTTAACCCACGCATTGGTGGTTATAAAGAGGTGGAAAGCAAGTAACACACTGGCATTTTGTCTCCTTGCACACACAATTAGATGCATGCAAACTAGAATCAATATCCATCCACCAGATTCTGCATGCATGTGCAAACAATAGAGACAGGAATAGGTGAAAACCTGAAGGACTTGAGTGCCTATGTGAATGTGCTAACACAAATGTTTAAAAAGGCATCCTGAACATGTCCTCCCAAAAAGCAAAAGGGACCAAAAAAAACTGAGGCTGAGCATCACTGGTAAATAGGAAAAGTTGAAGCATATGTGCTATTTTATTTTAAAGGAATGAAATGCCATTTTATATGTTGGTTATTGGAGAGACCAGAAAAGAAGTCTTTCCACAGTATAATGCTTTTGTCATTGTCTGATGGCAATTTATAGTCCAAAACAGCCATTGTGAGTAGAGCTTTTCATGTAGCTGTAGGATCTGACCATGACCCAGGAAATCGCAGCTGATACAGACATTTACATAAATTTTCCCCTGCCTGAAACCAACTTTAAGGTGACAAAAAGGTTGTAAAGAAAATTACTCAGAACACTCCATTAAATTTTACTTAAGAATTTATGATACACATAAATCCTTCAGAGACCGGGAAAGGTATGATCCACATATTTTAACCCTCTTGGGGCTCTGTAGAAAAATGTCTACAAGTCTGTAAAGTTCCATGTCGTGTGTGTGTTTTTTTAAAAAAATCCTTCCCTCCCAATTAAACCTCTTACCCAATTATTACTGCTAAATTGCTTCCAACAAATTAGAGGTAAATAAAAAAGCAACTGTTCCTATTTGTGTGTGTGTGTGTGTGTGTGTGTGTGTGTGTGTGTGCATGTGTGTATGTGTCTGAAAACATGATTTCATCATTACAGTAAAGGCATCAAGAGGTTTGTTGGGTAACTTTATTTGCCATATTATCTCCAGTTTGCTTTTTAATTGGAAAAATAGGCATGCCACTATGTATATTTATTATGGCCCTCCAAGTCATAATATCTGCACATCTTGCTCACTAGTGTCTATTCTGACTGCCAGTGACTTTCAGACAGAGGTCCTCTACATTATCTTTGCAATCTGATCCTTTTAACAGAAAATGCCAGGAACTGAACCTGGAACCTTCTGCATGCAAATCTTGAATGCACTGGCTCTTTCCCGCAGTGGTAGACCCTGGGGTTTCAAATTTCAGTACCCTCACCCTCTGCTTCTCGCCTTCCATGCTACATCAGAGAATGGGTGCCCCAGAGACTCTGCACCCAGTGTGACTGAACCGGTCACACTCACCTCTGCTTTCCTTTATAGTCTAGTAGCCTACTATTTCACAGAGTATATTTATGCATTCAAAATTTTTGTCTAAATAAGAAAATAAATTATATTTTAGAAAATTAAAACTACAAATACCAACTATTCAGGCTTCATGAGCTGCTTCATACGAAACATAATAACTACCCAGCAAGGTGTGAATAGATTTATTTCACTCCGACAAGAGCAGTTCCTACACTGAAGAAATGAGGTAGACCTGGCTGTTTCTACCACCTAGAAACAGTCATGAATCTGAGACATGTATCTATGTATGAGATTAGGAGTATCTTTGCTGATAGGTCCTGAGATTAAGCAATGGGGGCACAGGTTATTCATAGCCCAAATTAATCTTCTCATACGTGATAGAGCACTCTGACCTTTTCGGACTGGGGACAGGCCTAAGTGCTGAGAGGACTGGGTTTATTCCATCTGTGTTGGCACTCCAGACTTCTAGGTTAGTGCCTCAGTACAGTGTGTCGTCATTGATTGCTTATTCACAGGATCCCTGTGTAGCCAAAAAGGCAATGGAACCTATGAATTATCACTGCTGTCCAGCAGCTGTTGTTATCATGGTATAGAAGTTCAGTGGCCACTTGCCCTACTGCTGACTTGCCCCTGTAAACTTAAGCAAGACTTCCCCAGGGTACCTTTCACGTAATAAATATTTAGGGAATTATGAGTAAATTAATGTAATAGCACATTTGAAAGATAACAATCCTATTTGGGTGTTCTATTTACTTGCCATGTATAAATAAACACGTGAGAAAGAGTTGGGGTGTGCTGTTAACTGCACTCCACCTGGAACATTATCTTTATCCAGGATTATAAACTATGCATGGTGCTTACACAAGTAGAGGAGGCTCCCAGCCTCATACTTTCACTCTTAAACACTTAGTGAAAGAGACGGGGCCTAGGAGATGCTTGCACTCCCCTGCATGTGTTTATTTTCATGCAAGTAAAGAAGATGCCCGAATAGGTTTATTATGTCAACAGGGCTTGTATTAAACCTGAAAGGGAAAAGGTGCAGTGTGATATTCTTCTTCCCTAGCCACTTATGGAAATTTGATGGTGAAGATCAATGTTACCAGGAACTTCTTTTCTCTTGTTGTAATATGTAAGGGCTGAAAATGAGCAAACATGTGGCTAATGGTACTCACAAAACGACATCGGCTTTTCCGAGGAGTTCCCTGTGCAGTTGTGCATCTTCATATTATAGCTAAATAATGTACTATAGCATTACATAGAATTACATTACATCCAACTTTGGCTACAGTGGGAAAACATGGCAACACTGGTTTTCTATCATTCTTCATATTCATGTTGTGACTACTGCAACTTCTACGTATAGTTTTGAATGGGAAGGGAAGTGCTGTATTGGCATCTCTTGATGGAGAGGTGAAGTCAAACCAGTCAGGATTATCCCTGACAAAACACAGCGTGAAAGTACTATATATGCACATATAAAATACAGGGCATGGTAAAATATATATTTTCCAAGAGTGTTTCAGTCTCAATCCATTTTATGGTCTCTGCACATAGAACAAAAGGGGGAAAGTCATATATTGTAAACACTATCAATGGTGCATGTAATATGTGACTTGCTGTAGCTGAGGCCCTCTGGTTAGACTGAAGTTGCAGCTGCCCTTTATGTTTTCTGACTGTTCTCTGCTGCTTCCAAGGTATTCTCAAAGGTTAGCTGCAGCTTCCTACATACAGAGACACATAGGCTCCAATTATCCTATTTATGAGGGCAGTTTTAACTTTCTGATATCAGTCTCTGGAAAACATTATTTCTATTTTACCTTTTTAAAATGTTTTGAGTCACTACGTATGGGGAAATGAGTAGCCATTCAGTTTCAATATGCTAGAGTGGTTAGCTTGTTAGACTGGCACTAGGGAGACTCAGGTTCAAATCTCTCCTCAGACATGAAACTCATCAAGCGACCTTACGTCACTATCTGTCAGCCAAATCTACCTCATGGAGAATTGTTACAGAAGTCAAAAGGGGGAAGAAGAATCACACATGCAGCCTTAAGCACCTTGGAAAAAAGGAAGGATATAAATAATTCTAGCAACAGGTTTGTGGGTGGGGTGAGGTTGAGAATTAAAGAATTAAATATGTTTTACATATCCTTCAGCAATATATTTTACTCATTAGAAATATAGGCTGTTGTTATATAGGCTGTTGTTGCTTCATGCCTATTCTGTGACTATACATTATTAATTAACTATGCCTAGGGTTTTACAGTGCAATTGTATACAAGCCTAGTCAGAAATAAGCTCCATAAAGAGCAATGGGTCATGCTCACAGGTTAAGCATGTCTAGAATTGCTACCTACACCACCTTGTTAGTCTGTACTGAATTTCAAAATTCTAATATTTAGGTGACAAAATGGGCTATGACAAAAAAAAAATCTAATTACAACCTCTAAATGTGTATGTGGGGAGGGGAAACCTTTTTCCTCAGACCTCGATACAATAATCTTTATTGTCATTGTCCCATACAGAACAACGAAATTGAAAAAATCTACACCAGACATTCAAAAACCAACAAGCCTGCTATCCCACCTATCCCAGCCTGGTTAGCCCCTAAAAACTCTGATACCCTATAATTGAATACAATATACTCACATAGAGACTACCTTACACTGCATTTGAAACCAAAATTGCATTTGGATAGAAACTGTTTCTCAGGCGGCTAGTCCTAGTCTTGACCTCATGGAAACAGCACACCAATTTTGTTCATTACTGCTACATTTTGAACCTCACTAATGGTTCACTGATCTGATTGCTACTGCTACATATTGAATCTTTTGTTCACTTAGGGTCCTTTGTACAATAGATTTTTCTTCTTCACACAAACCAGCCCCAGACTTCCTTGGACAAATGTTTCCATGGACCAAAATAACATGTGAATCATTGTTGACGCTGGGGTATGTTCTGCACTAGTTATTATTATTATTACTGAATCATCCATATATACCAGGGAACAGCTCATGTGAACTGAAAATAGATGGTGGGAAAATAGATGGTGTGCAAAAGCTACATATGTGTGTGTGTGTGTGTGTGTGTGTGTGTGTGTGTGTGTGTGTGTACACACACACAAGGGGCTACCCATTTTCTCTATACTGCATATATTTGCTCTGGTTTATCATAATACTGTAGAGTGTGTACAGTGGCTGTAGAATACTAGGCAGTGGTAGCTTCAGAATGGGGTGGGGTGAAAATGAGGTTTAGTTGTTGCAATGTGTTGAAGGAGGAAGATCCAGGTGACTGAGGAAACTGCCTGCATACAAGTGGGGTGGCAGAAAAGGAAGGGGGGAGAAAGTGGCATGTAAATGGGGGCGAAGCTTCAGAAATGGGGTTGGAAAAGTCCAAAGCAGGCTAAGCTGGATTTGGAGGAAAGGGAAAGGTGTAGGGTGTTACTATGGGAAGAGTAATGGAGGGTTGGCAAGTGGTGGAGGGTTGGAAAGCAGGGGGACAGATTACATACTGGCAGTGTGCAGGCCCACGTGGGTGAATTTATTTTACATGTCCCTTGATACTTTTCAGAAAGACATTTAGCAGAGCTCAAACTAGCAGGCAACGTGGTATCCGTGTTCTCTGCCTTGCAGCCTTGAACGGATTACAGAATTCAAACGAGGGAAGCAGTAAGGCAGATATGGCAAACCCCAGATTCCCTGTGCCCTTATTCCATCGGTGCTGCTTCCTGTGCTTACAACTTCCAGCATCAACTGCAAGCATGGGAAGCTTCCTCTGTGGATATTCATAATACTGTCTGCTATAATGCAATGATCAGTATGTGCTGAACTGAGGAGATGCGTCTTGTTTTTTCCACCAGCCTCTTTTAAAATCACAACACAGCAAACAAAAAAACCACACATCATAGCTATTCCATGGGGTTGCCAATCACCTAGTCTGTTTTCAGCCATTCTTTCCAGCAATTCTGCTATCCAGATGCATTTTCTTTCAGTAGCTTAATGTCAATTGTAGATAGCAGGCAAATTTAAGTGTGCATATTTAAATGTGCATATATTTTTGAACTCATTAGAATAGATAATTGACAAATTGCCTTCTTTCTGCTTTGCTCTGGAAAAGATGGAAAACACCATGCTTCATTTGTGCCCAGCAGACAGCAGTTAGTCATTTTTTTCCAAGTTACAGAGGCAGATATATATGTTTGTTTAATTATTTTATTTTATTTAAGCATATAAAAATCCAACGAATTGAAACAGAACAAGCCATTCCATTATGGTGACCACACTAGTGAAGCATACTGCTATACTGGTATATTTCACAGCCTGAAGAGCAGTATGATTTTGTGTTGCTTATGTATGTGTGGCATATGGGTTGGCAAAAGGCACCTATGCCCTTTAAATAAATTTCTCTTGAGAAAGCACCCTTCTTTCAAATACTGCCTCTGTAAGGTTCAAACTGATGGTCTTTCATCTCAGCCTTCTTGTAGTGAAAACGGCCAGCTAAATGACTGTGAAGCATAATAATGCTTCAAAGTTGAAAAGAATTTTTTACATGCATTAGAAACCCCCCAACCGTCTCATTAACCATATTTCAGGATTATTAAAATACTCTGCAGAGAGTGAGGACTGGCTTCCTGCCATAATTCCCTTGGATAGCACCATTCAGACTTGTAATATCTGGTAATGATCTTTGTATGTCACAGTTTAAACAACTGAAATACTAGTCTGATTGAAAAGGGACAGTGTATGTGTAAAATTAAGATGAATGGAATGAAAAAGTCAGAAAGATTTGTCATTAGCAATTGGTTTCAGTAAGATGTCTGAGTTTAACCATACACACAATCAGTACTCTTTTTGGTTTAAAAAATAAATAAATGATGTGCTGGTACTCCTATCTTGATAGAAGTGTCATGGGTGCCAGGACAAATTAGCTGTCGTGTGCAGTAATAAAAGAAATTATGATACTCTATACTGGTGAGGACCATCACAAAAAAGCACTACACACAATCCTTTTAATAGTAGAACCCTCAATGCTAAAAACAATTGACCTAATTCCAGATTAAGTTGGAGTTTCTGGTCAATCAGGTTTAGCTTATCCTAAGCAAAAATGCTCGAATCACTTGGAATTCAGGGATTAGAGATGCAACAGTGGGCATTCAGACAGGACCTCCAAAGTCAGAGTGAAGCTTCTGATATCATGCTGCTTGTCTGACCTCATAGGGTCTTTCTGCAAATCCTACTGAAATCTCAGGACCTAAGATCAGTTATAGCTTTTGAAACAAACACTACAAAACAAACCTTTGAAACTAAGGTTACAAAAAGAGGTAGGGTAGTCTGGAAAGAGCAACTTTCATGTACACAATGACCAGGGCTTTTAGTGGCGTTTAAAGTAAATCTTGTATTATTTATTTCTTATATTTTTAAATCACCCCATAACATGGTTCTCTGGACAAGAAATATTTAAATCAAATTACAAAAGACAAAAGCACAAATGATAAAGGAAACACACAGTCAATAACATCCAAAACAGAACAAATAAAAATATATAAATAATTTCACATTATTTTTGTTATATTGTGAACCGAAACCATTTCATCAGAGTTAAAAGACAACATATCAGTATCAGTCTTACTTAACACTATTATTATTATTATTATTATTATTATTATTATTATTATTATTATTATTAATTACTAATACCCCGCCCATCTGACTGGGCCTCTCCAACCACTCTGTGTGGCTTCTAGCAGGATATTAAAAACGCAATAAAACATCAAACATTAAAAACTTCCCCAAACAGGGCTGCCTTCAGATGTCTTCTAGAAGTCAGATAGTTGTTTATTCCCTTGACATCTGGTGGGAGGGCGTTCCACAGGGTGGGTGCCACTGCCGAGAAGGCCCTCTGCCTGGTTCCGTGTTCTCAATTCTCACAGTGAGGGAACCACCAGAAGTCCCTCAGAGCAGGACCTCAGAGTCTGGGCTGAACAATGGGGGTGGAGACGCTCCTTCAGGTATAAGAAAGAATGAGAATGTGTCAAAATAACATAAGCCTTTCTCAGGGGACACAACTGGGAGGAAGGCAGCTATTGATGAAAGATTCTCTCACTCATAGCTAGATACTCTGTACACTTCAGATTCATTTATTAATTCTATTTATTATTATTTGTCCTACCTTTCGTCCCCAATGAGCCATTGAGGTGGAAAAAGTCCTCAAATGGCAATCTTAAGACATTGGTAGGTCACATAAATCAAGTGTTCCTCTTGTGCAGGTCAGTTAAAATCTCTACAATCAACTGATAGATGTTGTTTTGATTAGATTAGAGCTAGTGCATTTCAATAGTTTAAGCAGGTGATTTTCAAGTGCACTTTATATTAGTTTGCTATATTCTTACTAGTTCAGTTCCCCAGTGGGGACACCAAAATTATGGCAGAATGGTGCTCTGTGGCTACATTTCCCCCTCCCCATAACCTAGTAGCAGAACATATTCAACCACCAGAATATCCAGGTAGGGTTGTAAACTCTGAAGAGCTACTGCCAGTTAGTATTGAATGAGGGAAAAATGATGTCCCAAATTGTCAAAATTCAATTAATGCATGTTGTATTACTTATTTTTATTCATCACTCTGAAGGGTCTTGTCTCTTACCTGAAATATGCAGAATAACATATGCTTATTGCAGAAAGGGACACAGATGGGCATTTTGCAAACAAGAAGATAGAATCGATAATAGATTAGGTTTGATTATGTGCTGACATTTAGTACACCATATCCGCAACTTAACTTAAGGAAACAACAAGCAACCAGTTTCCTGTTGATATATTAATGTGCTGCTTCTAGTGCTAACAAATATACAAATGAATATATGACCTCATATAATCCTAGTACTCTATATTCTAAAAATAGAGAGTCCTTGCCCAGATCTTCCATTTATTTGTATCTAGCCTTTTTGTAAAGCCCCCCCCCCCATTTGTTAGTACATTGCTGAACTTCTTAAGGTTAATTCACAAAACCAATTTTGCACTGCAAACTGCCTTTTGGGAATTGCTCAGGTCAGTTGAAGATCCACCTCTGTTGCAGTGTTATAAACTGTACTATTTGTATAACAGGCCAATATTCATTCAGAAAAGGTCAATATTTATTATATCAATTGATGTTGGGGGACCCAAGTGCAGAGTACCCCAGAGACTGGAAAGGGTGAGGCAGTAACAGGTGAAAAAATTGAAACAATTTTTTCAATTGAAAAGTGCCAGAACTTTATTGAATACAGATGTAGGTAGACTTTGGCCTGGGCACTGAGTGGAGCATTTTAAAAAATAATTTTAACAGTATTTGTGATCCAGTAAAAGAATAAAATTATTTTACTTCTTATCTTTCAGAGTGGTCAGATAGCCTTTTACCAGAAAACAAATATTCATATCCCTTTTAACGCTGCATATCCCTCCCCTCTCATTTTCAAATAATTAGATCTGTCAAATATTCTGAGGCATTTAAGCTTTTTTTAATGAAGAGAATTGGTTTACCAAAAAAAATTTACATTGGAAAATAACTGCAGTTAGTCACTATGAAAAACACACTTTGCTGAAACCCAGAAGCTGCAAATATAAAAATCCTAAAGCCTTCATCTTTGCTGTTGATGCAGCATGCAGCATATATATTTGGCTTTGCCTTCACAGCTCCTCAGCAGCACTCCAGAGATTCTCACTGACATTCCCCTTGCCTCAGTGGGTTACATAAGAGGCACTTAAGGCTGAAGTAGACCTTTGGAGAATTACTTTGAACTAAGTCACTCAAAGTGACATTACTTCATTTTCAGGAGTAGTGATGCAACACTTCTGCTGCACTCCACAGGCCTAATCATCCTTCCCCCCAGATATATTCACTACAGGCCATTGGAAGTCTCAGAAGAACTGCTTTCCTAGGACATATTTGTCACAAATCCCTTTCTCACAAAGCAGCAGGGTTTTGATTGTTCTGCAAGAAGTTAATTTATTTAATGGCTGAAGCACGGATTCCTGTTAGTAATATTACATTCTACACAAATTTTGACTACTTTGGCCCATTTAATGCACAACAAAGATTTAGTGGTTGATTTTATTTAGTCGTTGATTTAGTGGTTGCTTCTTTCCTGCTAGGGAGTGATAGTCTGTTCAGATGTGGGCAGTGGCATTTTCAACAAGGTGTATCTAGGAAGCTAGAAACAGACTTTTAAAATGGAATTTTTTGAACTGGACTGGGGTTAGCTGCCTCCCTTAGTTGACTCTCTTGTTCTATTACTCATATTGTTACTATGAAATGAAAAAGCATAGCTAATGTGGGCTGGCTTTTTGTAATATGTTGTTGTTGTTAATAAAATTATTTGTTAGTCACTTTTCTCACAGAGTGACCCACACGTAGCTTTTTTTCTGCTTTTCAAGGTGCATGACAGGCAGGAATGTAACAGCTGCAGATATTCCCACCGTACAGCAACAGGAAAAACAGTATCACATACAGTAACATTTTTGCCAGTCACAAAGCTTTTAAAAGGCACAGAAGCCCTCGCCAGACAAAATGAAGTGGCAAAGATTGTCCTGGTTGAAGCTTTCTAAAACGCCACCTTTCCTTGGCCAGAACCAGCCTGACTCCTTCCCTCAGCGTAGGAGACGCCCAGTTTCAGGCCTGTGTTTTTGGAGCTATGCCAGACAGTGACTTGAGAACTCAGTTAAGCTACCTGCACTTGTACAGCACCATAAATCCGGTGCTCATGGTTTAGCAGGCAGCATTTTGCCTCATGTTCCTAAGGGGTAGAATGTTTTTATTTTGTTTTATTACATTGCTAAAAGCTTGCCTCAAGGATGGGACCGTTTCTAGATTGCGTCTGGCTGTTAAGTGTGGCAGCCTGCCGTCCATGGCCTACTGACTCTGAAGCTGACTGGATCAAGTGTAGTGTATGAGGGATGCTGTGGGCTCTTATGGGGACCCCAAAAGTGAAGCAGTTGAGCAGGCTCTGGCAGCCAGGTGCCCTCCACATATTTTGAACTACCATCAGCCTCAGCATCACATCATTCTGCAAAGAAATAGGTTGGTGAAGGTTGCCATAAAGCCATATGTCTGATGGCCATGACCTAGTCTGGCTTGTTTCTTTCAGCCATTTCTTCCTCCTTGGATTCCCACCTGCTTTGTCCGTTTAACTTCCTGCCGGTACTACTGAGTTTCTGCTCCCCATGTGAGCTTTTCCCATATCCCTTTAGTGTACTCCATTTCTCGGTTTTGCTCTGTGTTTTCCTCAGTCCTGTCCTGTAACTACGTTACCTCAGGTTTCTTTTATTTCTCTCCCCTAGCCTCAGGGCTTTCTTCTCCCCCACCTCCTTTTATTCCTCTCCCATTTATTTGGAACAAGGGTATCTTACTTTATGAATAAAAACCCAGCAAAGACAAAAAGCAAATAAAACAACAACAAAAGTAAACAGCTATAAAGGGAGGGGGTTTCTCCTATATGCTCTTCTCATACCTTGCCAGCACAGCTCTTCTTGCTTCTAACAATCTCCAGAGCCACCAATGTATCTTTATTTAAATATTCATTCATTGATATTGTTATATTGCCTTTATATAAGCTGTGTAAGTATTCTTATTATATTGTGATATATGGTTTTTTTATATAGATAAATGGTTGTTGCAAGAAGCACATTGTACATTGGGGCTGGGACATTCAGAAGTGTCTCACATTTAACAGATGAAAATAGGGACATTGTTGTACACCTTTTTCACAATGCCAAAAATGCATTGCCTGAGTTCTCCCACAACTGTTGAGACTCTTTCTTGCACCTGTGGTGTGCTGTGTTGATTTTCTATGCAGCAGCCAGCCTCTCCACAGGCTTCCGAAGCAGGTATATTCGGAAACTGGTTGCAATTTTTATAAAGCAGCTACAACCCAAGCACATTCGGCAGTGCTTACAATTTGGGCAGGGTGCAAGACCTCTTGAAATAATGAATTTAGACATAGCCTAGGTTTGTTCACGTAGCAGAAGCCAACTCCAATGCAGGCATGCAGGCATGATAGCACCATTTTAAATTCCAAGTATCTGGGCCTCCATGTATCCCCAAATGCCAAATAAGAAATAGTGATTTTCCAGAAACACCATCAGAACAACAACAGCAACAATCTTTAGTGGCTGGGGAAACCCAGCCTGATGGGCAGGGGATAAATTATTATTATTAATATTATTATTAGGGAAACACTGCTTTCAAATATCTTTTAATTTTATCAGAAAAGTTGCCTGTGAACACTCTGTATTTCTGTCAATACATAAAATGTTTATGAACATTCTAAGCAGGGGTGGCTAACCTCCAGATTTTGTTGGACTACAACTCCCATCAGCCTTTGTTTGTTGTGATGTTACTACACTAACAAAGACGTGTATCTAAGTGTTCCCTCAATGCAGTGCTTTTTTCTGGGGGTATGCAGGGGTACGCATACGCCTAAACATTTTTTGAATCTTTGTACTTTTGTCCATTTACTGTATTTTTTTTTCCTGATTTGAATTACAAATTGTTGATTTTCTTGAGTAAAAATGAGAGTACCCCTAAACATTTTTTTTTAGAAAAAAGCACTGTCTCAATATACTGATGTACATGGAGAGTCCCTTCATGTATGGGACATTTAAACTGATTTTTTCCCCTTTCCATTGAAGTAAATGACAGACTTTTATAGTAACTAGTCCACAGCAAACAGAATGATCATGACTTCTACCGGTAATTATTCACGGATAACTATTGGGGTAGGCTAAGATTATTATTTTTAAAAAATTAACCTGCTAAATCCAATACAAATTTGTTCTTCCTCTTTCCCCTCTTTTAATGTACAAAATAGGAAGCTTATTTCTGCACTTTCAAACCTTAGAAAGGCCAACTTCCACACTCAGTGTATTAATGTAAATTTTTAAATCCCCTTTATACTTTTTGTTATGCTTTTGGATTAGGCTCTTTTGGAAAACAGGCAGCTATTTGGGGCTTCTGAATATATTCTGAATGCACTGTTTTCTTCAGGCAGAACAATTTGCACAGCGGTAAAAATTATAGTTAAAAATACTAACCCTGGGTAGGCATCTATTATACCCATTATCCTAGAAAAGTTTCTATGCAAATATTGTCAAAGATTTCAGCATAGCAGGAACATTTTCTAAGCCTTTAGAGTTGTTTTGGTAGAAAATACTGCTAGTGAAAGTTGAAATAAAAAAAGCTGTATTGTTAGGAGGTCCATATTTTCCCCATTTTAATTGCCTAATGGTACTTGCCAAAGAGACTGTAATTTTATTCAGCTGTGTAGCTTACTTTATAAAGCTTCAACTCTTAGTTGTCATTATTTTTCGAAGAATAAATTGACACCAAAGAATAAATTGTGTGTGCAAACTTGATGATCACACTAGGATGACTTTACTATCAGAAAGTCTGGGTACAAGAGTTTGGATTTGATATCCCGCTTTATCACTACCTGAAGGAGTCTCAAAGCGGCTAGCATTCTCCTTTCCCTTCCTCCCCCACAACAAACACTCTGTGAGGTGAGTGGGGCTGAGAGACCTCAAAGAAGTATGACTGGCCCAAGGTCACCCAGCAGCTGCATGTGGAGGAGCGGAGACGCGAACCCGGTTCCCCAGATTACGAGGCTACCGCTCTTAAAACTACACCACACTGGCTCTCAAGAGCTAGACTAGTTCAAGAGCTAGACTAGTTCAAATGATATTCTTATTCCAAAATATCCCAGTAGTCAGGGGCACAACAATGTTTAAGGACTGGCAGAGGACCCTGTCTAGGTTCATCTGGCAGGGTAAAAGGGCCAGAATTAAATATAAGCTGCTCACCGACAGAAGAGATAGAGGAGGGTTCGCGGTCCCGAACTTGCAACTGTAGTACGAGGCCTCGTGTCTCTGCTGGACTAAAGAATGGATAGCCTTAGATAACACCGACCTATTGGATTTGGAGGGCTTTGACGCTAGGTTTGGGTGGCACGCATACCTATGGCATGATAAGGGGAGAGTGCATAAAGGTTTCTCCAACCATATTATAAGAGAGGCGTTGCTGGAAGTATGGAATAGATGTAAGGGACTGGTAGAAAAGGACACCCCATGGTGGCTGTCACCCATTGACATCCTAGCAATTAAGAAACTAAACATGGAAGGCAAAAGGTGGACATACGCTGATCTTCTGAGAAGGTCTGATAAAGGATGGGAAATTAGGCCCTACAAAGAGTTAAAAGATAAATTAACGGGATGGTTTCAATTCCACCAAATCAATGCCCTATGGAATGAGCATAAAAAAGTCGGAATGAGTAAGAACAAATCTAAGTTCCAGCTAGAAATAATAGAAGGGAAGTCTAAATGTTTAACCAAAATGTATAACCAACTACTAGACTGGGACACTATGGATGAGGAGGTTAAAGAGGTTATGATTAAATGGGCCATAGACTTAGGATACCCCCTAGAATACGAAAGATGGGCAAAATTATGGAATAAGGATATGAAATTCTCAGCCTGTGTCGGACTCCGAGAAAATATGGAAAAGATGATGTACCGTTGGTACATCACACCAACAAAATTAGCTAAAATGTATAAAACCGGAGACAAGACCTGTTGGAAGTGCAAGAAGAAAGAGGGAGATTTTCACCATATGTGGTGGACTTGCGAGGAGGTAAAGAAGTTCTGGGACTCAGTTTATGACGAATTGAAAAAGATTTTAAAGTATACCTTCCCTAAAAAGCCTGAGGCATTCCTTTTAGGAATGGTGGGGGATTAAATCAAGAAAGACGACCAAACTCTATTTCAGTACGCAACAGTATCCGCCAGGATACTGTTGGCACAGAATTGGAAAACGCCCAACGTCCCAACAATCAGAGATTGGCAAACCAAGTTAATTGAGTATATTGAATTAGCAATAATGACACAGAAGATCAGACAACAGAAAAATACTAAATTTATTAACGATTGGAATAAATTCCTCTCATACATGGAGACGATCTTAGGAAACATCAAAATCACAGTAGGTATAATATAAAAACTGCGAGGTAGAAATAATGGTTAGCAAAAGATACTGCCGAATATATTACTGAGTTACAGCTCACGTTGTGGTGGTGGGAAGTCCAACGATGTAACAGATTTGTATAATGATTTAGTATTTGAACAGTATGGAATTTGTTTTTGGTCTTATTTAATTTTTTCCTGTTCGCTGATTCTGTTTTGTGAATGATGTACATATGTTTTTAAGTTGTTGGAATAAAAATAAAGGTTTTAAAATTCAAAAAAAAAAAAAGAGCTAGACTAGTTCAGCCATCCTCAACCTGATGCCCGCTAGCAGGGGCTGGTGATTGTTGTAGTCTAACAACATCTAGCAGGCACCATGTTCAGAAAGTTTCTTCTAGATCCAGGGAGAGGATAGCTTAGAACAGTGTTTCCCAAACTTTTTTGGGCAACGGCACACCTGTTTACTGAAAAAAAATCTCGCGGCACACCACCATTAAAGCCCCGCCCCGTGACGTCAGCGCGCAGCGTCACGCCGGGAGGGACGCACGAAAGTGAA
Source organism: Podarcis bocagei (assembly GCF_964188305.1). Classification (NCBI taxonomy): domain Eukaryota; kingdom Metazoa; phylum Chordata; class Lepidosauria; order Squamata; family Lacertidae; genus Podarcis; species Podarcis bocagei. The sequence goes on along the minus strand of NC_138130.1, from coordinate 67,651,713 downwards.
AGTTTTTTCCCTCCCCCCTCAGTCCCTCGCTCGGAATTCAGCTCGTTTGGGGCATCGCTCCGGCTGCTCCCTCTCCCGCCGCGCAGGAGCGATGCCTCTCTCTGGCTCTCCCTCCGTGCAGGCTGAGGGAGGGAGGGAGGTGCGCGTGTGACCCGTCTCTGCTGGGAGACCAAACCCAGCGAGGCAGAGTCGCGCGGAGGCGCCCAGGCAGCGCTGCCGGCTGCGAGGAGGAGCACCAGGCAGCAGCAGGAGGCACGGCCTCTCCTCGCCGCCGCCGCCCCGCCTCTCGCCACCCGACTCGCCCGCCTCCCTCCAGGCATCTCGCGGCACACCAGCCGATGTCTCACGGCACACTCGTGTGCCGCGGAACACCGGTTGGGAAACACTGGCTTAGAACACATATCAAAAAATGTTTAGTCTTCTGAGCACATATTTAGGACTATGACCTAATAATGTAATGGGAATACTGAGCAAACATCCATAGACCAACCTGTATGTCCTTGTGGAGTTGATTTACTTAGATATAAAATGTCTTTTTAGCAACTCTAGGCAGTGGAGCAGTTAGGTAATTTTTAGTCTGGACTCAGCGGTCTTACAAAGCCTCCCTCTGTGCTCTTCTATGCTATCAGTGATACAAAACAGTTATTTCTGGTTTTCACCAAAGACATACTTGGTGAATATTCAGCAGCATCCTGTTTGGCTTTGGGATGTAAAAGCCATTCCATGTATTGCTTGCCTCATCACTCCTTGTATACTAAGATAAGGATTAAAGGTAAAGGTAAAGGTACCCCTGACAGCTAGGTCCAGCTGCAGACGACTCTGGGGCTGTGCACTCATCTCGCTTTATAGGCCAAGGGTCAGCATTTGTCCACAGACAGCTTAGACCAGGATGTGTTTTGCTCTCTTAGTTGTGGAGATTTACTATAACTGGACAGCTTGTAGGTTCATAACCCACTTGTCTTGTATTACATTTTCCTAATCAATACCTTTGTGATTTGGCTCCCTAATTATGTCACATTTTATTATTCAAACATCATACATTGACTTATAACAAACTTTCCCTGAAGAATAAGCAAGCCAGAGACTTACTACAGAGATTAGACTTTATGGTCACCTAATGCTTCTGTTGAACTGTCATTTCTACTTAGAGAAATATTAGGTGCATAATATATTATCTACAGAGGCTTACAGTTTAAAATAAATTGCTGAAGACAAAACTCACTACCCTTGGGTCTTCCAAAACTGAACTTTATTTTTCTCCATAGAGCAATTAGACACTTTTTCAAAGTTCCACAAAATACCAAAAACTACGTTGGATGAATAATGCAAATAAAAGCACATTTACCGGCAATTTAATTGCCTTTGCAATTCATCCTAGTTTGTGTGTTCCTTCTTCAGTCACACTCATCCATGCAAAATTTTGGATGTTCTTAGTAGAGCTGCCTCCTATGTTATGGAGCAGAGGCAAAATAGATTATGCCTCTCTCGTTATAATCTAGTTCAGTACCTTTTTAAAGGAGTCAGCATGCGTTTAACTATCTTAAAAACATAAGAAGATCCCTGCTGAATCAGAACAATCCCATCCAGTTTAGCATCCTAGTCTCACATTGGCCAGCCAGATGGCTATGGAAAGTTCACTAGCAGGACATGAGTGCAACAGCACTTTCCCCAGTTGTGCTCCCACCTACCAAGGAACTGATACCTATTTGTCTAAATCCCTTTTAAAGCCATACAAGTTGGCATTGATATGCCTCATGGTAACAAATTTCATAAACAATTTCTGTGTGAAGAATAACTTCCTTTTGTCTGTTCTGAATCTTCCACACTAAGCTTCATTTGATGACCCTGATGTCCCATATGAAAGAGGGGGTAAATGATTGCCTGTCCACCCAGTTTGGAGAGATAATTTTGGAGCTGTTTGCAATCTCTTTTTGTTCTTGACAGCCTTTACCATGTTGGTGTCATCAGCCAACTTGGTCACCTTGCTGCTCATGACTAACTCCAGATCATTTATGAACAAGCACAGGTCCCAGTACTGACCTTAAGAGGACTCCACTTCTTATATTTCTCTGCTGCGCACATTAGAAAATAGTAGCAGAAATGTATATACTTTGCTGATATGGAAAACAAAGAGATTAGGTTAGGTTCAAAATGGCAGTCAAAACTCAGGTGGGAGTTATGCACAACCACGGGCATTTTGAACATTCTTACTTTGCAGCAAGTCATCAGCACTTTAAATTGGAAACATGGTTTGCTTGTTCCAATGGGCAAGTGGAAACTTCCACACCTGGGTTTAATACATTGAGCTCTTACCTGTGTGCTATTGGTGCTTTAGATGTAAGATCACATAGGAGGAGCCCATGCCTTGCCCCCTTCCCACAACAGCGTCTCCCTGTAATGGAAGCGGTGTTGCTGTGGAAAGAAATCATAGCATGGGGCTTCTTCCCATGACCTTGAACTTTTAGAAAGGAAGGAGGAGGAGGAGCCTTATTGCAGAGGCTGATGTAAGAATGGGCATTCATTGTCATTGAACTGCCCTTCTTTCTTCTTTTCTTATGGTTTTTCAACTTCACTTTGTATTTTTGTGTTAATGTGTTATGTTTTAATACTAACCTCAGAACATGCCAATCTTTTTTCTTATTTTTGTAGAAAGTAAATGTTTGCTATAAGTAAGTTTTATTATCTGAGATATGCAAAAAAAACAAAGCAGCTGTTATTTACACACAAGTTGTAAACCTATAAGAGGTTTTTTCATATCTGTATAAAGTGGGTTTTTCTTTCAACTAATTAACCTTTTATTTATTTCTAGTTGTATTGCTTGATACAACCTCTGCAATTGGAGAGCTAGGATGGAAAACCTATCCTCTAAATGGGGTAAGTCTATCTATTTAGATTTTCATTATTCTGCATTTGCAGTTTTAAAATAAAGTCAAACAAATGGGCAGTAACTTTGAGGACTAATGCAGTAGGGACAAGTGTACTCAGCTCTATGAAAAACTGGGATTTAGTAAATATTTCTAATAATAGAACTGCATACATAAAAGGCTATACATACAAAACAGCATAAATATTTACGACAGTTAGGATTTTTGTTGTTAAGGAGTGAATATATTTTTTTGCAACCTTGTGAAAATTATGATTTACTGTTTTAAAAAGTATATGAATGAAATTGAATGTTATACTTCAAATCATATTGAGCATGATTTAAAATGTATATTAGGGCTATCTGAAAAGTGTAAATAGGAAATTTCCCTACTTGCTGTTAAGAATATGAATGTTACCTAGATTTTGTTTTGTCAGGTTTAAAAGTTCATTATTGCAAACATTAACCCCAGTTCAATGAACCATCTGCAAAACAGGGTCCCATTGCTAGCCATGGAAGTCATGGATCAGCAAATGCAAGCTGTTGCTTAACAAGGGGAAAGCCCTAGCTGCACTTGCATTAGTCAGCTGTTGGATTCTGGCCGTGATGTTATGCAAATATAAAATACTGAGGATATAAATTGTTGGGAGTGCTTTATGAAGCCTCAGCTGTCATAGCTGGTGAACTGCTAGTCTTGCCACATTTTGTTATAAGTTATTGCAACACTCCTATTTGTAGAAATGAAACAAAGTTTGAGAATACTATGGGTATGCAATGAACCCATGGAGTGATTCTGTACACCTGTTTCAATCTTGATAGGAGACCAATATATAAACATGATAGCTGCAGTAAATAAAACATGAACAGCAAAATAATCAGATCTAGCCTATCCTTTCTTCAGTAGGTCCATTCGCTCCTTCTCGGACAGGAGGCTTTGCAGGCGAGCCCCGGGGTTCCTTTGTGAACTGGCCTATTACAGGCTGGATCGTCCTTCTGCTGCCAAATTGGCCAGTGGCGGCAGGAATTAGAGGACATTTCCCTGGGCATGGGACCAACTGACCAATAACGGCACTTGGCCCCACGCTCAGGGCAAAAAATAATTTCCTGGCCTGCTGGGCCTTTTGGCTTCTCTCTTGGCTTCTGTTGTTCAAGGATCCTTCCAGGACTGCCAACTTGACTAAAATATTGGGGTGGCTCAGGTAAGCCCTGCCCCACATAATATATGACACAGCGCACACACACACTACTTGAATGGCAATGCCCATCAACATGGGAGGAGGGCCTCCTCAAATATTTTATTGGGGAGGGGCGAAGGGACCTCAGCCCCTAGGAGTTGGTTCCTACAGCTCCTTTTGACGTTACATTACTGGTGTATAAGCCACTGCGGTATGTGGTCTACTCACTGTGGTCAGGTAATGCCAAAAGTAATGTCATGTGAGAATGACAAGTCCATGATGTGGCCCCTTCAGATTCTAGCATTGTTGAAATTTTCATAATGGGCACCTCTGGTGAACCACTTATCTCCAGCTTTGCTTATGTGATCTCAATCTTATGGCACTATTAAGGTATGAAGGGATTATTAAAAAGGTCTTGGAATCAGCTTCTGCTTGGCAAATGGAAGTAACTTCTTGCAAAAAAGAATATTGACAGTCCACATGCTTTTCTGTGCATAGCAGTACCTATAAAACTAGGCCCTATATGTTTGCAGCTGAAAGTAAGTGGCAGGAGTGCTCTCATGATTAAAACATAAAGGTGGGAGCAGCTGTAAATTCATAATTCAATTTGATTGGTGCATGTGAGAGATTGAGAAAAGGAGATCCCCCCCCCCCCCAGAAATCATTAGTTCTTCACTTCAGAGATCAGGTTACGCTTTCCACTTGGCTAGTTCACTTAACAGCACATTGGAGGAACTTGTATAGTTCAACTTTTAATTAAGATGCAATATATTTAAGCACTTAATCCATTTTATAGATTAGCTTCTTATCCTGAGAACTCTTTAAATTAAGCAATTCTGTTGGCAGTATATAATTTATTTTTATGTGTTGTGTTGCCTTTTCAATGCTGAGTTTTTATGACGATGCTTGAGATGGTGCAAAATAATCAGAGATGTGGGGCAACTCCTTTTCAATTTAGTGGGTTTTGTGCAGCAGAACGTCCTGCTTGGTTGTGTGCACAGAGTATTGATAGTAGTTTAATTTTTGTTTCCTCCTTTGGCTCTTTTTTTCTAGGAATATATATTTCCTCAATACCGAAATATATATTTTTTTAAGTTCTTTTAGTGACTTTGCCCTTAGGGACTTTAAGCAATATGGCATTTCTTAATCTTAGACTGTTTTCAAGTTTATGGATTTAATTTTTCAAGGTTTTACAATCCTTTTTATTCTCGGGTTGTATTTCCAGTCTATTAATAAGTACAATTTACATTTGCAGTCCTCTGTATTTTATATTTTTAACTCTGAAATGTGCTTTCCTTGGAAAGCAGAGAGAAAACAAGATGTGGTATACTGTATTTATTATTATATTCATCTGCAGAATCCTTCTTAAAATCAATAGGATGGTAAGAGGCAGATGACTCCAATTTTTTAAACTAATTCATCTTCATCTGAGATTAAAAATCCCACCAGATTACTCCTTAATTGATGCTGGTAGTAGCCAGATGAAACTGGGTGTTTTGAAGGAGATGCTAGAGCTAGGGTCAAAGAGCCACTGCATTCTAAACCAGTCAAGTTAATGGCAATGAGCCTAATTTAGACCTATCGGCCTGCAGTTAGAATTATACAGTACTAACACTCACCTTCCACTCAGATTGGCAGAAGTAACAGGGCTCTGAAGGCGGCAGAGATTCCACCGCTCTTTACTGATAAAATAAAATAAAATACAAATTGTAATGTAAATTACCAAAGACTTGTTCAGATGGGAATGGGAAATGAAAATATATTGAGATAGAGGGAGAAATATGGGATAATGAACAAAAAATGGCTGCTTAGTGTGCAAGGGGAAAGAGGTGACGTGCTGATGTTGAAAGTCTGAGAGGGGAACTAAATTGGAGAAATGAAAGAGCATGATATTATCTTCTTACATTTATCCTTCCTTTATGATTTATCCAAAGAATGCCAAAGAGTAGGAATCCTCAGTGTTGGCACCTAAAGGGATATTCCATGTGAACGTAAGGGCAGGGTGATAATCTTTACTTTTCAAAATGGGGTGGAGTGTTAGCCAATAACCAGTCTCCTGATTTGGACATAATGGAAAGGTATAGTTAACAGAACACATGAATGGAGGAGCAAAGCAGCTGAGTGTGGGGAGAACAAGGCTAATTTACATCTTGGATTATTAAATTGAGAGATGACTGCTGAAACCCAACCATTCCGTTGAAAGCCTGAGGAACCTCCACCCCACACACCTAATTAGAACTAGCAGGGGTCCTAATTTGGCCGCCAAGGAAGTTTACCCCAAGCCATGCCTACATCTTCCACATCTGGCATTTTATATGAATTGGGCTGCGGCCACACACAGAGAGACCAAGAGGAAAAATTATCGGCTTTTTTTTTTTTTTGAGAGGTGAAAGTTTAATACCACCAGTGAGTGATAGAGGTTATTTCAGCTGCTAAGAGAGTCTGTTAGTCTTGTTTGAAATTCACTAATATTAATTAAACCCTAGAAGTGAGCATTAAAAATAGCTCTGAATAGGTCTATATGAATTACTGAATTCGGCATATTCTGTTTCTTTGTAAAAATTAGACGCATACATTTCTGAAAACTGTCAAGTTTAGACCCTTATGTTGATTACATGACTGCTCTTTAAAATGATACCCAGACATTCTGTTTTATTATTTCCACCCATCTGAAGAAATTAATGAAAACCCAGTAACAAATTCCTATACTCGATTCTGGGGGGAAACAAGCAAATTAGAGAAGACCAAACTGCTTGCTACTCCCCACTATTCCAACAGCTTCCTCACTACCTTCAGTGTCTCCTTTCTCCCCCAAATCTGTACTCTCTATTATCATTTATCACTTCTGAATAAGTGGGGGGGGGGATATCATGTGTATTAGATAAAGCTTCAGAACTGCTGGAAAGAGCTATGAAGGGTTTGCTTTCTGGTGTGCTACTTCGCTCAGTATTTGAAGTGACAATTTTCCACATGTTTCAATCATTTGTTATTTTCTCACTTTTATAATTCCATAAGCAGGAGTTGGGCTCAGTATTTCAGAAAAGGGCCCTGAAAGATATTTGTCATTGGACCTACTAAAATCAGAAGGCCATTTCATGAAATGTGCATGTAGGCTGTGTGGTAATACTGCCATTAAAGAGAAAGGGGGGGGGAGAGAGAGAAACATCTCTGAAAGATCAGGTTTATCTTTAGAACTGTGTTAATCAGAAATAAGGTGTAGTCAGTTATGGATTTGGAAGAAATAGGTAGTACCTGGCAATTCTGTACAACAGTGGTTTCTTAGTATTGAAACTGCATTCATGTGATTCTTGCATAGAGCTGACATTTCGTGATCAAGGTGCATAACTTTCAATTTTTTATTTTAAATTTTTATTGGAAATTGTATTTACAACATAACATAACCCCCCCCACCCCAATACAGAAATCCACCCTCATTAAACATACAATAAGCATAACATACAACAATGCAAACAACCAAATAAAAGACTTCATTTATCCTGTATCTGGCTTCCTTATTTACTTCTTATAAGCTATTTCCTTTTGAGTAATTATTAAGATTTTTCTAAATTATAACTTAAATATCCACAAAGTCTCCTGCAGACATTAATCGAAACAAGTTCAGGTATGTATTTTAGGGCCAGGTGCATACCTTTCAAATATCCATATCTGAAGAATATCTGTATTGGTATCTGAAGAAGTGTGCATGCACACGAAAGCTCATACCAAGAACTAACTTAGTTGGTCTTTAAGGTGCTACTGGAAGGAATTTTTTTATTTTAAATATCCATATGTGAGAGATAAATGGACATAGGAAGCTGCCTTTATCCAGTGGCCTACCTTAGCTCAGTAATGACTATGCTGACTGGCAGCTGTCTATACTGTCAGGTTCCACTGTTTCTTTCAAGTGTTTCCTTTCCAGTCCTATTGTCTGCTACCTCCCTTACCGACCATGGTCAAGAGCAGAGTGGTGAGCAAGGCAAGGGCAGGAGTAAGTCCACCTAAAGTTGCTACTTTTCTTTCTTTCTTCAGCAGGATCGCTCTGTCTTAAACAGGTTGAAATATATCAGGCAACACTTTTCCCTGAATGGAAATGCAGTGGTGGAGAAAGCTGATTTTTGGCTGTTACGCAGCTTTTATTTATTGCTTGAATAAGTACATGAGATAAATAAGACTAGTTCAAGGTAGCTAACACGAAACAAGATGTCAAAGCAACATAAACATGCAAAAGTAAAAAACTTGAAACACGAAGCTAAGACCAGTAGAATAAAAAAGAAATCATCCAACTAAAACCAATTTCAGCAGACCTTTTATTTTTTAAATCTCAGCAAATAAAAACACTTATGAACCAATGCTGTTTATAAGAAAAAGGAATGTCAGGTTTTTTGTTTGTTTTACTGCCCAGTAAAGGGACATTAGCAAAGAGGCAAAACAGACATCCCTTAGAAGTTCCAGAGCTTAGGTGCAGCTACTGAAAGAGCCCATGCCCTACGTTCCCTACAACCACATATTCACCTGAGGAAGTTGGGGCATTCAAGAGGGCCTCCACTGAAGATTTAGCAGGTTAATATTAAAGGAATAAGAGCCTTGCTAGGACAAGAGGTGCTAAATTTACTCTCACCGTAGCTTCAAAAGCCATAGCTTTCATCTCAGTGGATCAATTTGAAGTTTACATTTTCAAGGCTATCTTTACAAGGGGAAGGGCAACAAACACTATTTTATTTTTAAATGAATGCTGAACCTGGAATCCACATGGTGCCAGTGTTAAACGGGGAGTTTCTTGTGAATCTTCCAGCACATCAGTAAGCTGTGCTTACTATTTTATATGCACACCTGTGTCTAAAATAGCTAATTAGAACACATCTGCATTGAACAGTCTAGTGTGAGCACCCCAGATTGTTTGGCTACAGCAGGACTCCCGAGAACATGTAATCCCTGTGATTGCAGCTATTGTAAATGCTTCCTTGTCAGTTAGCAAGCTTCCGATGAAATTAACCACAGATGTAATTACTTCACTTCATAAATGTATTCCACTCCCTGGTGAGCTCTTCTAAGGCTTTGAATAATTTCCAGTTGCTGATTTATTTATTTATTTATTTAAAAGTTTGAGAAAGGAGTCTGTGGTGCTAAATTTATCATACTATGCAAACAGTTGTTTCATATTGTTGATTTTGAGGATTTTGTGGTTTGTTGCTTGCTTCCAGTTGATGTATGATTTTGCTCTTTCCTTTTATAATGATTCACAGTATATTTTTCACTCAACCATAGAATATTTGTCTTTTCCTAAACCAATTTGATAACATTGTTAGGCTCTCTAGCATCTCACTTTCGCTCTTCCCCTCTCCCTCTCTTTGCATTGTTCATCTCATAGCTGTCAGTCCACTAGCAGTTTGTTAGCTATGATCATTTGTCTTGAAGTGATACATGTTTGTAGCTTCTCAAGGCTTTTAGGGCCAAACTAGTTGTATCATTAGAAACCACACCATGAATTTTCCTTCTGAAACAACAAGTGTGGACACTTTGCACTGCTGATGAAAGTCACACCTCCCCGTGTGGCTTCTTGGGACATATTTAGTGGCATGTCTGATTTCATCCTTAGACAATGGCCAATCTGGGAGGACACACTCTGCATTGACCCTGATGGGCCAAGATTGGCTTGCAGACCAGAGGTTCCTTGCCTCTGATGTAGGTCAGTCCCTTATTGAAAGGCTTCTCCAGAGCGATCTCGGCCCTGAATGGGAAGCCCAGACTTTGAAAGTCATCTAATCTCCCTTTCTGTATTATACTGTATTGTTTAATTAGTGTTTTTATGGAGCAGTCAAGTAATTTCGCTGTCCCCGAAGGGGGCAATGACAATAAAGATATTATTATTATTATTATTATTATTATTATTATTATTATTATTATTATTATTATGTCCTTTGTTTAAAATTGTGGTAGGAACCTACAGCTTCAACTGCAAGTAGCCTTCAGTGTCCAAAAACACTATGCACATTGCAGCCCCTCTTGTTCTCCAGATTGCATTTCTGACATCACTTCTCTCTCTCTCTCTCTCTGTGTGTGTGTGTGTGTGTGTGTGTGTGTGTGTGTGTGTGTGCTCAATTCTATTCTATTTGCTAAAAGAAATTGATTTGATTTGAATATTCAGCCAGTTGGAAAAGTATAAGAATAAGAAGTCTACTTGAATATTTGAAATCTTGGGAAAGATGGGAAATGAGCTTGTATACTGAACATAAAGTCAATGTTTATGGAAATTCATATCTGTATATGTTCTGATATATTTTAGAGGCTAGGGAAGTACCACTAACAGTAATTTTATTCAGAATCACCCCCTGAAGCTATCAAGTGGAGTAGTTGCATGTCACTGCCTCAGAAATGTTTCAGAAATTGCCACGTTTCCACAGGTATCGTGATGCAGGAGCAAAGTTCAAGCACTTGTCATTAGTGATTCTGTTATTTTCAAAAAGACTCAAACTCTCCTTTTAGCCACAAAGTTGGCACCTTATAGCTAGGTGTCTAACTATGTTAAATGTAGCACTACAGCATTGTACGTATCAAATCTGAAGAACCATTGAGTATCAGGCTCAAAAAAGAAATACACATTTCTGTGATTTTCATTATCTCATCCATCCACATAGGTAAGTTGTTAAGATTTCTATTCTACAAATTGGTGAGGCTGAGATATAAAAGATTGTCCAATACCATTTAGTACATCAAGGGTTGTTCTGGAATTCTCTCTCATATTTGGGAATAGCAGCCTGTCCACTTGGTAGCAGAGAATGCCTGTGTAACTGAAGCTATCACTCTAAAAAAAATTTAAAATGTTGTTGTTACATTAAGAACTGGGCAGCCTGGATTCAAGTGTGCAGTTTCTGAGTTGCTCCGTATTTTAAAATTAAAACTATTTTATTATTATTTTATAATCTGTAAAGGTTATTTCCCCACTTTAAATTAAAAAAATTTAAAAAAATTATTATTATTTGTTTCATGTGAGCGGCCCTGAAAGCTTTTTTTGTTCTGAAACTGAAGGGCACATTTAAGAATTTTAAAGAAAGCAAAACCAAACCAATGCTTGTTGCCAAACTGAAGGGCACTGCTTGTAGAAGGGACCCGCTTAAGGAGGTCAAAGGAGATGTACTGTGGGAAGGGGAAGAGGGAGCAAGGCAGGCAGCGGGGGGAGGAAGGGAGGAAGCAACAAGCTGAGGGAACTGCTGGCTTCCCTGAACAGCCTACAGACTTAGACATCAACAAAAACCTAGTGTGCGAGTTGCTGCAGGCACTGGCTTACATCTGAACACTAGAGACACAAACCTTGTCCTAATCATCTGATGACACCTGCAGCACTAGTGTGTAGGCCATCCAACAATTTCTGTGTAGAAAATTAGGAACTGAATTGGAAAGCGACCTAAGAGAGACTTTGGTGGATGGAGTCAGCAGGATAGTAACAAAATATGCAGAGAATGAAGCTGAATGACAGACAAAAAAATCAGGTGATACCAAACTGGGAGGGGTAATTAATATTGCAGAAGACAGAACTGGGATTCAAACTGACCTTAACAAATTGGAGAACTGGGCCAAAACTAACAAAATGAATTTCAGTAGGGACAAATGTAAGGTTCTGCACATAGGCAGGAAGAACCAGATGTACAAATATAAGAAGGTGGGGAACACCTGGCTTACTAGTAGTACATGTGAAAAGGATCTAGCAGTCTTAGTGAACCACAAGGTTAACATGAGTTAACAGTGTGATGCAGCAGCAAAAAAAACCTAATGCTATTCCAGTTTGACCAAACAGCGGGAGGCAGTGGAAGACAGGAGTGCCTGGCGTGCTCTGGTCCATGGGGTCACGAAGAGTCGGACACAACTAAACGACTAAACAACAACATTCCAGGCTGCATAAACAGAAGTATAGTGTACAGAGATAATAGTACCTCTGTATTCTGCCTTGGTGAGACCACACCTGAAATACTGTGTCCAGTTCTGGGTGCCACAATTTAAGAAGGATAAATTGACAAGCTGGAACGTGTGCAGAGGAGGATATCAGGATGATCAGGGGTCTGGAAACCAAGCCTTAAGAGGAATGGTTGAAGGAGCTAGGTATGTTTAGCATGGAAAAGAGAAGACTGAGAGGAGATATGATAGCCATCTGAAGGGCTGTCACATGGAAGATGGAGCAAGCTTGTTTTCTCCTGCCCTGGAGGGTAGGAGTCAAACCAATGGCTTCAAGTTACAATAAAGGAGATTCTGACTAAACTTAAACATTGGGAAGAACTGTCTTACAGTACAAGCATTGTCACTATGGAATGGACTCCCTCAGGAGGTTGTGGACTCTCCTTCACTTGGAGGTTTTTAAGCAAAGGTTGGATGGTCATCTGTCTTGGATGCTTTAGCTGAGATTCCTGCATTGTAGAGAGTTTGACTAGATAACCTTTGGAATCCCTTCCAACTCTACGATTCTTTGACATTTCTGGAGTACAAGAAGCAGACGTGGCCATGGAGCAGAAGCTGGCTGACATGTACAAGAACAAGTTCCTTCAAATGGCCTGCGAGTCACACCAGCAAGATCTTGGCTGTGAGTCCTGAAGACCTGCTCCCTGCGTTACAAGCCTTTTTCCCACCTGGTCTGGGAGGGTGGGGCCCTGACTGACTCCAGCTACAAAAGCTGCTAAACACACTCTTGGGCTGTGGTATTGTTTAGGGTGCTTTGTTTGGGTTTTTTGTTGTTAATGATATTAATTTTTGTATCTTTAGTTTTAGATCTTATGACTTATGTGGATATTATTTCAATTTGGTTGTGTACTTTTTGATGTGTTCTGCAACTGGACCTAGTGGTCAGGGGTCCCTTTACCTTTTTATTTATGAATTTTGTTATGTTTGTGATTATGTTGTAAGTTGCCTAGAGCATGGTTTTAACTATGGGAAAGCAACATAAAAATACATTAAAATGATGGTGATGATGATAAAAACAGGATTAAGATCCACTTGGTGCAGTAAACATCTGGTCCAGTACTGATTCTGCTTAGCAACCTCACATATAGCTCAATGACCCAATGTTGACTTTATATTGGTTGTTTAAATTCTTCCACAATGCAGTGTCATTGTGGTCTGAGGCAAATATATCCTCAACCACCACCACCCGTCCTGCAGAAAAAATCTGCAGCTATGTGGAGCCTTTCACAACTGAGGTGGCATCTATCAGCTGAAGAGTGACTGGCTGGTTCTTGGAAATGTATGGAAACTGGCTGCCTAGTCTGGTGTTGAAGGTTTTTGCCCAATGTATTTCAAGGTCCCTGCACTAATGTCCTTAGAGTTGCACAATATTAAGACCTAGCACTTCATGAACACAATGCCCTATATGGGAAACTTTTCAAGGGTTGCATTAATGGTCAATGACCTGTCAGGTAATTATGGATAAAAGCACGGGCTGTCTTTATCCATAGTTCCCAACTTTCTTCATCTTGTGGTCTGCACCTTTTAAAATCACGTTTAGTTTTGTACAATATGCTCTTACTGTGATTTATATTGTCAATATAAGTAATTAAAAAGAGCAATTAGCACATAATATATGAATGCAACCAGTTCACTGCACCAGTAGATATTATTGTTTCCCTAATTAGGGCCTTTCTGTGTTGAGAAATATGTTAGTATCCATTTCAAGTCATAATGGCTTAAAGGGGTTGATGGAGTTCCTTTTTAACTCCAGCATAGCTAAAGAGATTGCTTTGGCTCTCTGTTTCATGTGGGATAGCTAAGGGGATTGACTTTAGCTCCCTGATTCTTGCCATGATGATTAAGGGGATTTGCTTAAATACCCCATTTCATGTGGTATAGCTACTGTAAAAGGATTAGCTTTAGATCTCATTTTCATGTGGGATAGCTAAAGGGATTAGCTTTAGCTCCTCATTTCATGCCACAGTAACTAAGGGCATTTACTGGAGCTGCCCATTTAGTTGCTCTAAGGACTCCTGCCTTTTATAACAGCTTTATCTTTTCCTACTAGTATCAGATAAAAATAATCAGGTTGTATGTGTATTTTTATTCCAGTTACCACACACTACATGGCACTTAATTTTTTTTCTTAAAGTGATTAACCTAACACCTTTTCTGTGTATGGATTTAAAGCAAGTCATAGTAGCGCTGACCATCTCTCAGCCAATTAACAGTGCTTTTTTCCTTTAAAAAATGTTTAGGGGTACTCTCATTTTGACTCAACAAAATCACCATTTTATAGTTCAAATCAGGAAGAATAAATACAGTGAATGGACAAAAGTACAAATATTCACAAAATGTTTAGGGGGTATGCGTACCCCTGCGTACCCCCCAGAAAAAAATGCACTGCTGATTAGACATCCTCCTTTTACACCCTTCCTAGTCTCTGCATTCAACATGCTATATTGTCTGCACTCCCTCTAATGTCTCTTTACTCCACTTCTACGTTCACAAAATCTGCTGTCCAGTTCCTTCTATCTCTTATTTGCTCATCCCATAATTGTTGTGCATGTCACTAACTGGAACCTTGTTTTTCTATGTTTATATGTTGGTCCTCACAATATGAATACAAATTTACAACGTAGAAGCTTTCCCTAGGCCATTTCTGGAACTTGATCTCAAATTCTCCTTGACTCCAGTTCCAGTGGTGTATCCATTATTTATTTTTCTCTTTCCTATAAAAGAAAAAAGTAAAACCAGGAGGACATTAGCAATGTAACATGATATTTACAACACAAAATGGTATTGATTTTGAAACAGAGAATTCAGGGGTGTCTTGTTGGCATTAACTTGCCAGTATAGCACATCCCAAATATGTCATGATGCCAAGCATAAAGGAGCAAACAGGTGTTACTGCAATGACTACCGTAAGGTTTTATCTTTGGGGGGGTCTTTTCACAGATTGCATTAAACTTAGTAACTTTCACATTCTTTTTTCTGACACTTAAACTGTATAAGAACATTAACTTGCCATCCACACACGAACATATAAAATGCACGGTTTTTCTCCCAAGCAATATTGCCATATGCACCAGTAAACATCAATGAGAGTTATGTATAAATAATAAGGGGCCGAATTGCAGCTTTTGTGGATAACATCTAAAAGCTAAATATAAATAAATATGCACAGATTTCAAAGAAAGTAAGACACTATATATTACAGTTGTGATGATTTGTGAATAGATGCAGAGCTCTGTGCTGGACACTAAATGGGCATTTAAATTCTTTCCAATGGCAGTCCTTTTGATGTACTGCTACTAGATAATGCGCCTTTATTAAAATTCAGAGTAGATTTTATACCCTACAAGTAGGAATATTCAGGGGGGAAAGATATGGCACTTCAGTAAGAAAGCAATAGCTCAGTAGTAGAGCACATGCTTTGCATTTATAAAGCACCTTCTTCAGTCCCTTGCTTCTCCACTACAGGGAGGAATCTTCGGGGGCTGGACCGGAGAAGCCTTCTGCTGAAGACACTAGAGCAGGCATAGGCAAACTCGGCCCTCCAGATGTTTTGGGACTACAATTCCCATCATCCCTGACCACTGGTCCTGTTAGCTAGGGATGATGGGAGTTGTAGTCCCAAAACATCTGGAGGGCTGAGTTTGGCAATGATTCTCTAATGCAGGCATATGCAATCAGAGTAAGCAGTGGTAGTCGACATTAACCAAAGGCATATCATTGCAAGTAGAAACAAGCCTAGAAGCAAATCCATATTCAGTCTTCTCTTCCATTTTTCTATAATATCTGGTATTCAGAGGTATACTTCCTCTGTCCCACTTACCTACCTTGGCTCAGCGCCCAGCTTCAACTTCTTCCTCCTGGAAGCATGACTGGTGTCAACACTTAGCATTTCAGCATTAGATAAAAGTGTACCTGTTTGCCCAAGTGTTTGCGGGATTTTAGCCTGCCACTGTAGCCTGCACTGAGTGCCATTGTAGGTTCTCTAGGGGTTTTTTGAGTGATTTGTATTGTTGTTTTCTCTATTTGTTTTTGTGTTTTTGGTTTCAAATGAAGTGTAGTGCACCCTGAAAACTTTAGATGAAGGGTTGGCTAAAAATATATTCCATAAATACATTGTTTTACTTATTTGACATCATTCCCGCTTCCCATGAAATTCCTTTTGTGTTTTGAAAAATGTTGGATTTGATGGTATCCTTTACCCTCTTTAAAACCTATTGCTTAAGGTCCCTATGTTTCTGGGTGCCTGATTTATATTTTTAGTCAGACATGGGAGTAAGGAGTGTGTATGCATATTAATTATACATAG
The DNA here is from genome assembly GCF_964188305.1 of Podarcis bocagei. Lineage (NCBI taxonomy): Eukaryota > Metazoa > Chordata > Lepidosauria > Squamata > Lacertidae > Podarcis > Podarcis bocagei. The sequence goes on along the minus strand of NC_138130.1, from coordinate 67,635,422 downwards.
TTGACAAATGCCCATTATACATTGTTTCCTCTCCCTGGGAACTGTCAGATATTCTGGGTATCATGGAAACTGCTTTCTGGAAGAAAGAAAAGCTTTTTTTCAGATACATTTTAAATATTGCTATTTGTACTTGCATATTTTGCTCTGCTAAATTTATATTGTTCAAGTGATTTTGCAATGATTTTATTGACTAAAAATGCAAATTATATTAATAAACATGCATGCACATAACATTTGATACAATAGACGTCTTGACAGCATACCTTCTTGGCTGAGCTCTATTGTTAAATCTTATTTGGACTGTGGGAAGACTGCAAATTTACCCACTTAAGCAAGTTGTAAGATCAAAAAATGTATTCCTTTTTCCCGCTCCTTCCAGTTTATACATGGTATAACATATCTTGGCACTGTGCGTTGTTCCACAGTTTCATTTGCCTTGATGTAATCTTGCACATGGCAAAGCCCTACCCAATGGCTTCAATATACATAAATATGTTTGCACTTTAAAAAACTGCCTGCTGAATTAACTAAGTGAATGGAGCCTCTTATAGAAGGGGAAACTGTGTGTATGCAGTGGAACTCCTGGATTAAAAAGGAATCACCGAATTAGGACAATTATCTCATTTCCCGGGTTACCAATTACAGCTACACACTTCTGTTATTTGCTGACAGCCTTGAACAGTTTAGGCATCAAACATGTCCTAGAGAGACAAGCCTAATCTATGCATTATTTCTTCATATGCACCACAAATAGAAACAAGAAAATGTAAAGCTAATACATTTCCTTACTTTCCTTAGACACTTTTGCTTGTTTATGCATTTCTGAATCAAGGTCACTGTAATCACACTAGTCACTCCTGGATACTTAGAAAGGTGTTGTTTTCTATTTGATTCATCATTCTTTTTTTTCCTAAACTAACATTATAAAGATGCTGACCAACATAGTATTTAAGATGGAGAATTATTGATCTTGAGATTTTAAAATTCCCTTTAAAGTTAAAAGTATTTTTATTAATTATTAAATATAAAAGCGTACATAATCTTCCTACCATTATTTTAGGTTGTTTGTGTGTTCCCACCACCCCTTTTCAGTAAATGACAAAAAACAATGTGAACTTTAGGCTATATTCTAGTGCTTATATTTGGAGAACATGGGGTTGTAATTACACTGTTTTCCTGTGGTAGATTTTTTTATATTATAGCTCCCATAGCTTGGCACAAAATCCTAAAAAAGCCAGCTATTTCTCTGAGAAAAAGAGAGGAACTAAATGTTTCTAAAAGCCTAGGTTCCCAAACCATCATTTGCTAATATATTTACTTATTGTAAGCATTTATCTATCCTGCCCTTCCATGAATCATTCCAAGGAGAATTAAGATAATGAAAAATAGACAATTATCAGGTACAAAAATAAAACCCAATAAACATGTTAAATGACCAAAAGCAGACAAATTATTCACAAAAATTGTATCAAGTGCATAACACAAATAAGATAAGAGTACAGAAGTCTCTCTAAACAGGTTTTCCATACCACAGGGAAAAGCCGTAAGTGTGAGAGCTAGGTAAGCCTGTCTTGGGAAAGAGGCAGACATGCCTCTTTTGTCCCCAGCCAGCACAACTCTGAAACTGATGGGATATGCAAGAGTCTTTGCACAAGATTTTAACAATCAGGGAGATTCTACCTTGTTTTTAATCCATTTGGGGCCATAAAAACCATAGCCAGTACTTTGAATTGCAGTTAGTGTACAGAAACAAACAATAAGCTGTTTTTTACAAGAGAGGAGAGCAGGAGGAGAGAAATATTACCCAGAGATTGGAATTTATTTCAGAGATGCATTAAGAATTTTTATTTAATTTTATAGGTTTTTAAAAAATAGTTTCCAATTTTAGTAATGAAGATTAAGGCTTTTCCAGATTCAAGAAATTAAACACCATTCACATCAATTGATAAGGAGGTTTGAAAAACAGCTGAACAGAATAAACACTATATTACAACAATCACTGGAGCTTATCTCCTTTCTGTTCCACCTACATTTACAAGGGAGGAACTTGATCCCATAACCAGCTGCTGTTAACATTTTGGCTGCTGCATTGTGCAGTGCACTGAAGTTTCTGGATACTTTTTAAAGGCAGCCCCATGTAGAGGTCATTGCAGTCGTACAATAAGAATATAACTAAGGTATCCGGCACCATGGTCAGATCCAACTTCTTTAGGAACAAGCATAGCAAGCGCACAAATTAGACAGAAGCACTTCTGGACATGAAATGCAACCAGGTTATATACCTGAGGAGTGCAACCCCATCCAAAACAGATTGGATTTATATTCGAGTATCAACATTTCTGCAGACTAGGTGCACTCCTGTCTTGCCTGGATTAAGTTGCAGTTTGTTCACACATATCTAGCCCATTACCAACACCAAAAACCAGTACAAATGGGAAGAAGACATAGAGCCATTAGTATGCTGATGATGACACTCAAAACATATATCCAATTTCCCTCATTATTTTTATGTAAATTTTAAAAACCATAGGTGACAATAGGAAGCATAGCTAATAAGATAGCCTCCTCCGGAGCTGACCCTGTAGGAAAGATTAGAACCACAGTAGAACAATATCGCCAAGTCCATCATGGCCAGGCAGTCTAGAAGGATCCCATGATCTATGGGAAGGGCTCTTCCATTCCCACATTCTCAGCATGTTCACACTCCTGTCTCAGTGATGTCTACACTGGCTTGGCCATGTCCACAGATTGGAAGATGGCAGGATCCCCAAGGACGTGCTTTATGAGGAGCTGGCTTCAGACACCAGGCCTGTTGGCACACCAATTCTGTGTTACAAAGATGTCTGCAAATGAGACCTGAAGGCTGCCATGTGGGAATCCTTTGCAGACCACCACAGTGCTTGGAGACAAACAATTAAGTCATGAATTCACAGCAGTGACCAGAGGAGGAATGACTGCTGGGAGGAGTGCAGAGAGAAGAAAAGCCATGGTGCCTTCACCCAGCAGCACAACTGGATGCCTTCATCCCAACTGTAGGAAAACATGTCTCTCCCTTATCAGTCTCTACAGCCACAGCAGGCACTGTAAGTCTCCAATGGTTTGACTTCACCCCCAAAGGCACACACCTCCATTGTCTTCTGAGACACACAGATGCCAATAACAAAAAGAAATGGTAATTATGTTGTATTCCCAGAGGCATTTTGGAAATTCACCTATAGACAAAATATCTAGGAATTCCTAGAGGAGCTAAATGAGTTTCAGTGGAGCTCATGAAAGTTTTGGGAGAGTAAATATACACCTGCCAACATGCATTCCTACTGGAATGGCTCTTTTTAATGTATGCTGCATCACAAGGAAGACTGAACTTATTTTCAATGCCAATAGAACTTTTTCATGCAAAGTTATGAGACTTCTGTGTTTTTACTCTGCATAGTGAATTTATTTCCTTTCACAGCCATGACAAAATTTTCATCTCTCCTCCCTCGCCCTCCATTCCTCTCCTTGAGTTGTCAGATGTACTTTTTATTCTGGATAAGTAATTCCTTTCTAAAATTGGCTTCTCTCTCTTTCCTTTCATCTTCCCCCTCTCCCTGAACTTGGCAGCTACATTAAGGCACTTTGATGTCAATACAATTTACCCTCCTTGGAAAGCATAAGCTAATTGTTATTTGGCAACTATAAGATGGCTGGCTACCTGTTACCTATGTACTGTTAAGCGGCTGCTAAATTCTCTTTACTGGGCTCCTTTTTATTGCTGCTGTCTCAATTTTGCATTGCTGACTGCATTTTCTCCTGGCTTTCATTTGTTCCCATTTTATTTGTTGTATTCAAAGTCACCTAGTTTTTGACTTCTTCCTTCCAGTTTTATCCACATGAATGCAGATGACTGCAACAGAGGAGCACTAATGCTTATGGGCAGGTGAACACACTTTATTAATCCAGACAGCTTGCATACACTTCAGGATGCTAGCCATACTTTGTCAACCACAATCCCTTTGTTTCTTTTCTTTGCTGCAATATTTGAATACTAATTACGCTGTTCTACATCCCTTTGAGCTCAACTAGCACAACCAATTCAGCTCCTATCCACTGATTGGTTATTGCTGGCACAGTCTTCATTACCTACTTTTGTCTCTTGGTCTTTTCTGACCTCAGCTATGTTAACTTATTAGCATGTAACACGGAGCTTAGGGATCCAGCCAACAGAAAACTAATATATGCCTGTAACAAAAACACAGTGTTCTAGAATATAACACCACAACTTTCTGTCTTTGCATCATTCTCACATGTATACATATACATACACTGTGTGTGTGTGTGTGTGTGTGTGTGTGTGTGTGTGAGAGAGAGAGAGAGAGAGAGAGAGAGAGAGAGAGAGAGAGAGAGAAATTCATCTCATACCACAATTATGAAAGAACAAATCTATATGAGTTTATTATTAACTTCCCTTCCTATTTCCTCTTTTTTTGAATTGTCTGAAAGTGTGCTTTCGCTGTATTTATGTTAACTGCTGGTGGCATATATCAGCAGAGGGGCATGTCCATTTTAATATATGTGTGCAGATACACACATTCTTCTTTACTATTACATTACCTTTCAGCCCTATACCTACCACTCAAGCATTTGATGTGCCAAATCCCAAGAATAATTTGGTTTTAAACTGAGCATTCTCTGCATGAAGCAACTGTGAACTTTAAAGCCCCTTGGCTGCAGGGAGCCTTTCCCACTTGCAGAGCCAAACAATAGTCTATATTTGCTGCAACTAGTGCTGCCCCGTAATTGCATGCTTATTACCTGTTTTCTCACCCTTGCCTGAAGTCACACAGGCCATTCCTAATGTAAAAGGCCATCAGCAGCAGATAGAGGAAAGCAAACAGCAGGTGGCGTCAGCAAAGAAACTATTAAAAGAAAGTAAAATTGAGTATTAGCTTGTTTCACACAGACCAGGATGCCTCCACAAACCAGCAGTGCCCTGTGCAAACTTGCTTCAGGCTGGAGCTAGACTCTCCCATTTTCTTAAAGTCTTAATGAGAGGGCTCACAGCCAGAAAATCTGTTGGTGGAATTCAAAGCAAGATGAACAGAAGTAATATGAAAAGGTGAAACAATTCACAAGGTAAAATAGAACCTGTGCAATGTCATTAAGAAGGGGAAGTTGAGATTACCTGAGAATAACCTGACTTCAGACATTGAAGTGCTACATAATAGTAAGAGCTTCTCATTTTGGAGAAACTTTATTGAAATGTGATTGCTGGGAGAATTTAATCCATGCTGCAAAATAAATTTGACATGTTGGTTATGACAGATCAGCTTGACATTGTAGGAAGAATCAATGAAGAGGACAGTAACAGCTTATGTAGTGCAATTTACTGGTGGAGAACGTTTATATAATGTAAAGGAAGGGGAAAGAAGCCTTAAAAGGAAATAAACTGTTCTGAAAGCAGTAGCAGACAGGGGAAAACAAACAGCTTTGAGAAGCAACAAGGCCCTCAAGTGTAGGCCCTCAAGCCTGAGGGCTGAATGTGGCCCTTACACCTCTCTGTCTGGACTATGGATTCTGTCTAGTTCAAACCACTTCTACCCAGGTCACTCCTCCCACTGACTTCTCCCTGTGTCCTCCTTGTGTGCTTCTGCCTGGCTTTCCTTGAACTGAGATTATACCTCAGTTTGCCCAAATGGAAAAGTGTGTTGAAACCTCTGCATTTGGGAATTGCATCCTTTGCTTTTGCCACAGCAACCATTTACATGAACCCCCCAGAAGGTTGCACCCAGCCCTCTGGGTGGAAAATTTTTTTCCTTGGCCCTGATGTAAGGATATTCTTTCAGAAAATATTTCTGCTCTCCCACAAAATATTACCCCAAAGTTGAAATAAGTGAACATTTAATGCAGCCCTAGTATGTTCATAGCAAGGCCTGTATATAACTGAAAAAGCTATTTAAGTTTCTATATCTTGTCTCAGATTTTTTTTTTGGGGGGGGAGTAAGGGAAGATAACCTAGCCTAAAGAGATTACTAACCAACCCTCCCCACCAAAAATAGTATCCTGTCTATTAATACAGAATTGGATTTTTAAAATACTTTTTCAAAATAATTCTTTGCAATCTCAGATCTTTGAAGCCATACTTTTTGAAAAATCAGCTGTTCTGAATCTGTAAATAATATACCCTCCCAGCAGCTTCATATAGATGCTAAAATCATGGGAGTGAGAACATAGCCCTGAGGCACCCCACAAGTGAGTACTTAGGGAGCCGAACACTCATTCCCAACACCACTTTCTAGACACAGCCCAGGAGGAAGGAGCTGAACCGCTGCATAACAGTGCTCCCAGCTCCCAACTCCCCTAGAGGGTCCAGAATGATACCATGGGAAAGATCCAGAATAGTTCTACAATACTTTCATTGTGTGAAAGGCGTATTGCGAAGTTTCCCATAATTTGCATGGTGTGTTTTGTTGCATAGTGCAGACCAAAATAGTGACCTCAATAGTGTCATCTAATCTTCCTTACAAAACTCCAGAATACCAGGTGCTGAATACAACACACACACACACACACACACACACACACACACACACACACACACACACACCAGCACTCTGTTTGCATTCTCATACTGTACTGTCAGGGGTTTCATTCATACCGCTGACTTTTACTCATTGGAGGGACAAGGGAATGAAAGGAATGTGGCTACAGCCACAGATGTTTTCTCAGTCTGAGCATATCCCATCCTTTGTGTGGATGGGGAAAAGCATGATCATGCTCCAAAGCAGAGCAATACATCACCAGCGATTTGGATGGTCTGTTACAATTTTGCTTGAAAAAACATTGGAACAAACAGCAACAATAGTGCTAAAAGCAGTGTATATGGTACTCACTCATTACTGGTACCTACTCACTGATTCTAAATGGCCAAAGACAAAATTTCTGGCAGCTACTTAAAACAAAACTGTGCAAGGCTTTGCAGGTAGACAGTCATAACTCTTAGCCTCCCCTTCTTTGAGCTGGGTTTCTTAAATGCAGTTCAGAACTTAACTATTTCTGCCAGTAAAAAACACAAAAAAACCTATTACTGCCAGTGCTCAGCCCTAGAAAATGTGAAGTACCTTTATTTACTCACCAAGTAATGATAAGCAATCTGGCATAGGCCTCAATTACAAAACTTCATACAAAAGTAGTTTTATTAAAGGCAGCTGCAGTTTTTACAGCAATTGTAAACTTTTAATTAGGGTTAAGATTACACTTTTCCTTATGACTCCACCTCTGGACAAAAAAAAATGTAAATAGAAGGAGATGGGACTCCAAAGTCAAACACCATATTCACAGAACATGGGAACTCTGGTGAGTGACATTCATTACCTTAATAATGTGCTGAGTTCTTGATCAGTGCAAAATGAATATAGACAGCAGAGATCCAAGCAAAACAAAGCAGATAGTTTCTGGTACAAATATCTCTGCTCAATAACTGACAATAAACTCAGCATGGAAAATGGCACTGAACTGAGCATGTTCAAGAGACTTTAAAACAAAATATTTTAAGATACTAGACATTATGAGGAACATGCAGCAAACTAAGGACTTTGAGTCATCTCCTGTTGCTTTGGGGAAATTCAAGGGATGAGACTGCTGTGTTTGAAGGCCACTATTGTAAATAAGTTATTTTTTGCAAATTTTTTTATATTTATAGAGTTCAAATAAGGAAACATGACGAATTTGCCAAAATTGCTTTTGCTGTTTTGTAAATATGTTATTTGCCATTAAAGAAAATGAAGGAATAAATACATCAGAAGGTGTCAGTCAGTATGGTTATTAAAGAAAATCAGACTCCCTGACCTGCTCTCTGGCTGCTGCAGAAAACAGTTTCTCAACTTGGAAAGGTAGTAATAATAGGAAGGGATGAAACTAGCCAACTGCATTTCCAAAGATTATATTAAATCATTTGAAATATACTGCTGCATAAAACCTTCTTCATTCACAAAAATGAAGTGCCATTCCTCTTGTGCACTCCTTTGTCTGCAAGGAACTGTCGTCTCCATTGAAAAAAGTGGGAAGCTCAGTGTGTGCACCAGAACATTGTTTTCATAGGGATAAATTTGCTCACGACAGTATGTGAATAAATTTTAGGCCAGATGTTCTTTCCAAAAAGATATTCTGATTAAAGATCAAAAGTTACATTAAAATCAAAAGTGTATTGCAGAAACAGATCATTAATCCTCTGTTTGTGTGCTGAAATGCTTTTGCCCTAGGCACTGGCAATGTCACTGCATTATTACACAGAGGTTCAGTGTGTATATTGAACACTTTTTTCTTCCTCTACCATATGATTACTTGTGTAACCTACAGATGACTCAGTAAGACATGCCTTTTGAAGCCAGCTAGAAACTCAGCAGTGCTTAGTGTGGTTTTTATTTTTGTAGATTAAAGGGCTGTTGCTCTCCAGTGACACTGCAATATTACCAGGTTAGAACTGTTTATTGAGTGAACAGAAAATACCAGTTAGCATCTGCAAGTCTATGAATTCGTATAACTCTGCATCTCTGCTGCCCAGGAATACTTATGTTTTAAAACAATTAATTTTATTTACTTTGATGTATCACCTGATGTATCAGAAATGGTGAAAACTACCAAAATGAGAATTTAAAAACAACAACAACAACAACCCTGGAATTCTGACATTTTAAATTACGGTAATGAATCCAAAACTCTGATAGCCAGTCAAATATTTCCCATCCTTTAAATTTAAATTTAGAAATTCAAAATACTTGCTTCTACTTGAAATTCATTAGGGGTAAATGTTTTAGTAGACACAGGAGCACACACTTTTACAAACTGGGTGGACACTTCTTCAGCAGCTCATTTTATTTCATAGGTGCAGTGTTAAATATCCTCCCAAGAAAAGGTGGTTTTGAAGCAGGTGAGGGAGTTTAAAGATTAGGCATGCATAGCACTACACTGCTAATCAGAAGCAAGCCTCAAGAGTTCAGTGGAACTTACTTCCAAGTAAACATGGTGAAAAATCATTAAAATGATTTGAGGAAGCAAAGTCAGGAATAGGGACATTTCAGAAAATTATTTCTCATTGAATTACTGGGTAAATGTCATGATTTTATTGGTTTTCTAACAGAAGTAGATTGGGAGAGATAATGTCTTTGTAAGTGAGTACCTCATCCAGGATCTAGCAAGAATGCAGTGCGATTTCCCCCCTAGATTGGGAGAGATAATGTCTACTAAAACAGATGGTTGGCACTTACCATTTTGATAGAACCAATAATCGAGTTAGGCAGAGTGAGGTGGTGACTGCTACAAGCAGTCTGCCCAGTGGGTAACTGGCAGTGTTGAACCTGGCAGACCTGGCCACAATTCTGACAATTTGAAGCATGTTTTAAGCAAATGAGACAGTTAAGTACATTATTTTCTCCTGATGAAATCAATCTACCTTAATAATGTTTAATTTTGCCTAGATTATTCACTATTTCTCTAACTAGGAGATTCAGCTGCATGCTTACAACCAACACTTGAGTACAAAGATGTATGAACAAAGTTGTATATATTTATTTCATATATTTATATGTCACTTAGTACCAAAATAGCCTCTTAAGTGGTTTGAGAGTGTGTGTGTTTGAATTTGCCTTAAAATTTGCAAATTATGGATTTTTAAATATTTAATGATAATGTGGGGAAACAACACATGGAAAAGTGGTGAACAAATAAATACACATCTACTTAGCATCTTTGCAGTTGAAATATGTACGTCATATATTGACACCCTGGGAACAGCTTTGACTGGCTGGCTAAACCAGGTGAGGGTAGCCAATGGGTCTCAAATCCTCAGTGAGTTAGGGAATTCCCCTGCATGAGAAGACGGGCTGTGGCGGATTGAATGGACAAGGCCAATAGTGGTTCCAACGGTCAAGAAGGTGGTTTCTGCAAGTGCTGTAGAGGGAAGTGAGGGGCAGATTGAGCCCATCCAGGAGAAAGAAAACTCTAGTCCTAAATCTCTGCTGCCTTCAGCAGAAGAAAAGGCTGAAAAGTATAAAGGATAACGAGAATAAATCTTACACATATCTGGAGTGGAGTCCCTAAGTTGGTTGGCTGGTGCCTTGCATGCCTCCTTCTGGCAGCTCTTGCAGCCAAGGTGGTGCCAAATGTATTGCTCTGCTTTCCTTTGGACCACAACAATGAGGCCAAAAGGGGGGTCATCGTCTGGGCAGTCCAGGACCTCCATACACATTGCCCAAGCTTGCGCCCCAGGGAGGTCACTTCAGTGCTGCTAACAGTGGTTTGACTCATCCCCGGAGGTGCACTCCATTGTCTCTAAAGCTTATTTTTGTAATTGAACTATAAGAAATCAACTTATCCAGTTCAATTATTGTGCAGATTGTTGATTGTTGATAATAGTAATGAGGTAAATGCAGCACTTGGGTGTTTGGATGAAGAAGATGCTTCTACTATCACCACCATCAACAAAGTCATATTAAAAGACTGATAGATGTGTACACAAAGAGGTGTCTGTCTTCCCTGGCTAAAATTTGGATCACATATCCCCTCATAGAGTACCGGTATTTTAATGTCAACATAGCCTTGAAATTGATCGAACTGCTCTGAATAAATATACTCTGAGGAGAGCTTTTACCTGTCTCAGATTTCAGTTAATGCCCTCTGCAGCATTAGATGGAAGATGTCACAATAATATTCCTATAATGATAATGTGTGTTATTTCTATCTGCAGAATCCAGAAAAAGGAGAATTTGCTACATTCTTTGTTTTGCTTTCCATTATGGAGAGTGCAAGGATAAAATTCCTCCCCAGGCTGCTAAAAGGTCATGAGCATTGGTCAGACTCACAAAACATGTAATTCTTGCTCAAATAACAATGGCATAACTAGCCAGAAAATGACCACTTTTGTACTGGCATTGGCCAAAGCAAGATCAATCTTTCATGTTTTGAGTGCCATATGGATAAATGAACTCTACAAAAATGTGATCCCATGCTTTAGATTATGTAACTATCTCATGAGAACAATCTTGTATTGTTATGACTGAAACAAATTTCAACACTGATCTGAATGTAATGTGTTCAAATATCTCTTTTGATAACCCTTTTATTTCTCTGCCCCCCTACCCCTTAGTTAAGAAAATCATATTATGCCTTCCCATTCTCCTGTCCTTAGCTGCATCTTACATGATTGTTATTTTTCTCTGCTAAGGGGGAAAATAATCTGATCTCAGCAGACAAAGGTCCTTATTTTGGGCTGTAAAATGTATAAAAATACATTATTTTTATTTATTTATTTTTAGCAAGTACAGTGGTACCTCGGGTTACAGACGCTTCAGGTTACAGACTCTGCTAACCCAGAAATAGTACCTCAGGTTAAGAACAGTTTCAGGTTAAGAACGGACCTCTGGAACAAATTAAGTTCTTAACCCGAGGTACCACTGTAAATCCTTCTCAACAGAGGAGTCATGTGCTACTTTCACACTCTCCATCATTTTACATATGAAAGCAGATAGCTGAGCACCTAGGTGGGACCCAAGATGGCATCTAGACATCCAGAGATGGGCCCAAGTGCAGTGGAAAGTGTTGGGTCAGGAAGGCTATGCATAGAAAGTGCAAGACGCAGGGTATATTTACATGTTAAACATTTTGAAAGAGAATTTAACATAGTGGCCATAGGGTTCTACATTGGGTGCTACATATTAACAATAACCGTATTAAGTAACTATGGATGCTGGCTGTGTGAAACAGCGCTGACTTCAGGTTTAGCTGGCAAATTATAAGTGTGATTCCCCTATTTGCCAGTGGGCTCCTGGACACCTGAGTTTCCCACAGTGGCCCACAGCACCCAACATATGGCCAGTGTCTTCGACCATAGAATAGGAGGCTTGGCTCGATGCTTGAACCTTGGCAGCTGCTCTAGGATTCTGGGTGCCAACACCAGCCTTTATGTGAAGCTACAGCTTTTATTCCAGTTTATCACAGGTAGCATGGTAATTTGGAAATTGTACATGGTGTGATGATCATTCGTGACTTGTGGCAGATCCAGTTGACAGTTTACTGTAACTATGGATTGCATACTGCTGCATACTAATATTCTCTGTTGTGTTTACACCCCCAAGCAGAGGCCACTATTTCAAGGTTGGGAGGAAGTGTTTGCTTCTCCCTCTCTACCTTGTGACCTGATGGCTCTGCAAGAGAGTAGTATTTTGTCTTTCTTTTCTGCTACGTAATACGATTGTAGTTAATTGGAAATAAGTGTCACTGGAAACAACTTGCCATGCTTCTGAATAAACATGCCTAGCTTTCAGCTGTCTAGCAGGCTCTCTACCTTCTGAGCTTGTTGCTCTGTTGAGAATTCATGTTTCTCCCCTCTCATTTTAAAAGAAAAAGTATCTGATTATTTGCAATCCTCCACAAGCTGTTGAAGTCACTACAGACAAGGTGTCTGCCAAAAAAAGGAAAAGGAGCAGTAAAGAGAGGGTGTGCAGTTTTTTCTCATAGCTAATTTACAGAAATAGAATAACTTGTGGATTTTCTTCAAATCAGCCAATCAAACGCTCTCTTCCCACCTATGACTGACAAAGAAGCAGAGAGACCTAGCTAGTAGTAAAAGCTTCAAAAGCAAACCACAAAGCCAAGTGATCATCCCTCCACCAAATGGAGACTATTTAAGGTGAGCTTTTTCCCTGGGACAGTGCTTTGAAAATTATGGGAGCCCCAGCTAAATCTAGTTCAGACTTCTGGGACAGGTGGGGAGGGACGTTTGTCATTTTCACCAATGAGCAGCATGCACATGTCTCCTACATTAAAACACTGATTTTATTATTTATTTTTCCTACCAGCATACACAAATGGGTTCACATCCAGTGAGCAAGTAATTGTGTCCCTGCTAGGAATTAAGTTGGGTAGAATCAGATATAAGAAAGATCCGTAAAACTTTGTCTACATCACCTGAACTGCATTTTTTATGTTGGGAATTTAATGTTGGAGGCTGCAGCAGCATTCCAGATTATGGATGATGCCCTAAACAAACCTACACAATAAGGGGTGGAGTATTGATACAGCATAGGTCAGAAAAGGAAAGACAGAATATCATTTCCCATTCTCTCACCCTGTGGATGAATAGCAGCTCAATAGGGAGTTGAATGCTCCATAAGAAATAAAATTGATATACTTTTAGTCCTGGAGAATATGCATACAAATGGTTGTCCATTGCACTGAGCACAGCAGGTATTTTCTGTGTTGTCTGTGCTAACAGGAGCCTGAAAGTATTAATACAACCTGCTCATCAAAAGCAAAGGTCTGAGATTGGTGCTTGATGCCTCAGGAACACCACTGGCCTTGGCACACCTGTCTGTTCTTATGTATTCTAAACCCAAGGTATCTCAACAACAACAGCTGTGATATTTGGCATTCATAAGCAAAGAAGACAATTTACACAGTGGCTGTTGTAATTGCATGAGCCAGCAGCATTAACTACAGAAAAGGTGGTGAGTCTTAAATCCAGAAGTCTGTTCTTGAGAGCAGTACATAAGTGGAAAAAAGTAAGGTTACACAGCCAATATAAATCTAGCAACTCAAATCTTTGGAGCTCTTATTTAAACTTGCTGGAAAGGGATCTAATGAAGTGTGATTTATTTTAGATTCCTAGATGTAGTTGTAATTTAAATATTAATCGTTGCCATATTAAAAGTGCTTCACAGACATAAATTCTGTGTTCCTTATGGCAAGCCCTGTGAAACTGGTGACTCTACAAAAGGCAAATATAATTCAAAGACCAGTCTTCTATAAAGTACCTGTTTTTTACAGACCCTATGTAATACATCTGGGTGTTTCACTGTTCCGCTTTCTCAGCATTGCAACGTGCTCTATCAAAATATGCAGAAAAATACAGCAACAATGCTGAAATGATTTCTGTGTATTTTGAAAGACTGAAAATCATGTAATGTATTAATAGCTAACAGTTAAACATTATTGTGATGTCTGTCCAAGTAACAGAACTTCCCTATGTAAAACAACCCTTGGGTTTATAACTTGGGATATTGTTGGATAGCACAGACAGCTGTTAATGAGTTTAGACATCACACCAAAACATAGTTTTGCACTAATCATAATTTAGACACAAACCATAGTTTTAGGTTGCCAATGCATAGGCAAATCATTGTTTACCTTTCTATTCAAGACCATTCCATTCCTTTTTGCTGCCCTTCAGATCATCTGAATGTTACTTGAATCCCCAGACAGTATCCCAAATCATTGTATTTACAGTAATCTCACTGCTGGCAAAGTGATACCATGTGTGCTGTCAAATTATCTTTGGCCAGCTACTCCTAGGCAATAATGCTAGCCTATAGCTTGTCTCAGTAGCAATCTTTGATCCATTGTTGGCTTTGTAAACAGCAGAGCATATGCCTGCCTTTTCAGTTGTCAGTCTCTAGAGCATTTCCCTCCCCTTCATCTCAATTTTTTGTGTAGTCTCCAGTGACTGTTCTTCAAACATTTGTAGAAAGTATTATTTCCTCTACGGCATTGCTCACTCCCCATCCCTAGCTTTGTACCACAGACCAGAGTGTAGGTCCAGATTTTAAACTTTTGTAGTTGTTGCTAAAGCATCCCTACATGGTCACATTCTTCTTCTTGATCAACACATATTCCAACATACACACTCCCGCAGGGTTTCCTGGTATACCCCAGAAGGTTATCTGTGTCCTCCAGCAATATGCCGTCTACTTGTAGCAGATGTTGCCTAAAATGTAACAAGTTCTCATAACAGCAAGCATTTCCTCTTCCATATACAGGACAGTGTAGAAGAACTTCTAGCAGATGTTAATGCTTTAAAAGTATTTCTTTATTCCTCTTTTCTTGAATAAGGTAACATCTCAGGTGGCGCTGTGGTCTAAACCACTGAGCCTAGGGCTTGCCAATCAGAAGATCGGCAGTTCGAATCCCCATGACGGGGTGAGCTCCCATTGCTCGGTCCCTGCTCCTGCCAACCTAGCAGTTCAAAAGCACATCAAAGTGCAAGTAGACAAATAGGTACCACTCTGGCGGGAAGGTAAACGCCATTTCCGTCCGCTGCTCTGGTTCACCAGAAGCAGCTTAGTCATGCTGGCCACATGACCCAGAAAAACTGTCTGCAGACAAATGTCGGCTCCCTTAGCCAGTAAAGCGAGATGAGCACTGCAACCCCAAAGTCATTCACAACTGGACTTAACTGTCAGGAGTCCTTTACCTTTTTTATTTCCTTCTTCGTTCTGTTCAGATTTATCATTATTTCGTAATTCCTGGTTGTTAAATTGATACTCACCAGGATGAAATTTCAGATCCAGATTTACAGCAGCTGCTAAATGCAGTAGCTGGCATAACTGGATTTTTCTCCAGCTAAAGTGATTATGAATATTGGTCTACTGATAATGGAATTGCTGGCACTGCAGAACCAGGATCAGAATGTGTTGTCATGAGACCACCTGTGCCTGAACTGTGGGAGGTGTTTGAATGGCTAGTAATATGCTCTTGCCTCATTTCTTGTGTCTGTGTGGCTGCTGAATACTGCTACCCACAGTATGTCTAGAGCATGAGAGAGCCTTTCTTAACCACCTCGTCTGACCACTAAGTGAAGATAATTTCCTTCTGGAAACAATTAGTTCAGTCACTCATGACCATAGCTGCTCACCCACAGATCAAGGAGACCTCCATTTAAGCTTGCTACATTTCAAAAAGTAAAATTCCTTGCCATACATCTGGGCTTTCCCTGATGCCATTTTTATACCTGAAAACCAGGACATGTCAGGCTCCATTTCTGCGTATAATAACAGCTTTGGCTTTCTTGCTCAGGAATACTTAGGACATCTAAATCTGAGGAGAAGATTACAGTGAAATTTATCTTTAAACTGGAGACTTTAAATTTTAATTTATTTTTCTTAGAAATAAATGTTGTAGATATATTTTTTATGTTGTTATTGTTTTACTGTTCTGCTGTGAATAGTTCTGAAAACTTTTATAGTGGGAACAGGTTGTGGCCAGGAAAAACTGACACAACAGAGGATGTTGCTAGGTAACCACTAGTGGGCCTGCCTTTTGCGCTTTCAATTTTCCACTAAGCAGTACCATCTCTATGGTGCAGTGGCCTTCAGAGGTGGAGCATCAGGTATGACATATAAATAAACAGTTGGCAAAAAAAAAAAGTTTCTAGCTCTGGTTTATTGACTGATTACAAATCATGATTTGTCAATTTCAATGTCATGCCAAGCCAAGGTTAAAATTCCACAAGGATATCTGAACTGAGATAATAAAAGGGAATGTTTGGGGGAGGGAATTAAAAATTGCATAAGCACTGCTAACTCTTAAGTGCAGTTTGTTTAAATTAGTTGGAGGCAGATCTGACTGAAACCAGGCTCCCTCCAGGTCCACCCCAAGCCCTGCCTTTTTGTTGGTTGTGATTGGCCCATTTAAATTTGACTGTGGAAAGCCCCAAGAGTCCCTGCAGCTGATGACTTTGTCAGCTGGTTGCACAGGAAAGGAATTTTGACCCTTCTTCACCCCTGCCTTACCTGCATCCACACTGGGACTCAACCACCACCACTACTGCAAGAAACAATAAGCAGTATTTATTCAAATAGAGCCAGAAACTACAGAGGAAAAATAAATAAATGCATTTTAGGATGAAATGTTCTTAAAAGCACAGTGTAAATGTGTGTTTGCTCTTTATGGTGGTTCTCTAAGCTGTCAGTATAAACTATATTGAATATGTAGTATTAAATATGGCACCATAAACACACCAAACTATCAGGAAATGAAAAACTGCCAACAAATTGTGTAATAAATCTGCAATATTAATTTTTAGTCTATTGCTTCTATAACTTATACTGTGGTCCCATACAAGTCTTCTCACTCAGTTCTTACTGGTGGGTAAGTCTTACTTCCAGGTACATCGGCATAGGACTGCAGCCTTAATGTTAATATTATGCCTTTGTGCATATGTAAAGGGTGTGTGTGGAATGATTTAATCTCTCCATGGCTTATCACAGTCATTATTTTCTTTCATGAAACAGGCATTTGCAAATATTTCTCACTGTAATTTTTTTCTGAAGCCCTGAATTTGTCTTTAATCTACTTTTGAGCTAGTTTGTCAGATTTTCTTTTAAGATAAAAAAAATAAGCCAGATTGACTCAATGTACATGTTTTGAAATTTTCTATGCCTATGTAACATTTCTGAGCAGCTGTTTGTTGAGCTGCTGCGGGTGAAGACTTATTTTAACCTGTCCATAGTGCACTCCTTATATATTTGCTTTTTTCTCTAGTACCATAATGTGTATTGTAGGATCCCTCACTATGGTATTTTTTTGTTCTTTGTTAGAAGTAGATATAAATCTTTAAGCTACTCTATTTTCTCTGCTTTAACTCGTCCTTTTCTATTTTTCTATTTTCTTTTTAAAATCTAACTTGGCTCCCTGTTGCTTTTAAGCTAAGTAACAATGCACCCGGCAGAATTTTATCTGAAACATTCTATAGTGAAGATAACTGTTTTTCTTCATAGCACTGCCTATTTTTTAATTGCAAACACTTCAGAGGATGGCTGAGAGAAAGTTCCTTTGTTGGTGCCTTTTTGAACCTATGCAGTTCCGTTGATCCTTTCTCTAAACCAAGTGTGTCTTTCTAGCCACATGCCAAAATCTTCAAATAGTGTTTATCATCAAATAATGTCATGGGGGGGAATTATGGCTGCAATTCCCCCCCACACACACCCACACCCAATTTCCCCAGAGTACCAATGCATGATCCATCAGAGGGGAACTGGGGGGGGGGGGGAGCAACCGCTAAAAGGAACACCTACAGGTACAGTACTCTTTTAACTTCAGCCCCCAAATTGCCAAAATATTTGCCACTAATTTTGCTGCCTGTTAACTGGGAAGAGAAAATTGGCATGGTTTAGCCAAGACATTGTTTATGGATCAAGCAGGACCGTCTTACCCATAGGCGCTAGGGATGCTGGGCTCTCAGGGACACCAGGCCAAGAGTCCGAGGCCTGAGAGTTGAGTCCGAGGAAGAGCCCGCCCGTCGGTCAGGGTGTTGCGACGGACTCTTCTGCTGCTCCTGCGAGTTCGGGAGCGATTGAGCCAGCGAGGCGCTGAGGCGGCCGGCTGGCTCCGCCATCCTGTGCACCTGAGACTGGTCAACCTGGGGGGAGCGCCAGACAGATCTTTGTACCTGGGATCAAGGGCTAATTTTTATTCTTCTAGATTCCAGAAAACATATATAGGGTGATATTCAGTTGTGTTGTCCCACTTCTGCTTGTGCAAACAAGACTTACCCTTTGTTCCCCTTTACCCAGACCTTCACATGCTCCAGAGGGTTGGGAGGCCCTCTGAAGTAGATTCCCAGCATGTGGGAGGCTACATTGGGGAGCCAGCATCTGCTGACTCAGCGCTGGGTCTCACCATTTTGTTGCTTTCCTTTAAAAAAAAAGGCAGTAAAAGATCTATTTAGATCAAATTTTGTTTTTTTTATTAATTTTGGGGTTAGGGTGTACCTCATACAATTAAAATACTGGCAATACCCATAAATATGTTGTATATCTCGGTACCACTGATAACATGGGAATGCTTTGCACAGGCATGTACTTAACTTCATTTATCTACACTTAATTACTGGCAGCTAATTGTGCAGAAAGCGTTGTGCTTGAGGCAATACGTATTGTAATGGGAGCTACATACATCGCAGAAATTTGAGGGAAAGCGGCATGTCTTGAATGCAGCTACCTTCCCTTGTACAACCATCAGACTGTTTCTGTCTTGGGTTGTTGTTGTTGTTTAGTCATTTAGTCATGTCCGACTCTTCGTGACCCCATGGACCAGAGCACGCCAGGCACTCAGGGCTGATTTCCTTCAGAATGGAGAGGTTTGATCTTCTTGCAGTCCATGGGACTCTCAAGAGTCTCCTCCAGCATCATAATTCAAAAGCATCAATTCTTCGGCGATCAGCCTTCTTTATGGTCCAGCTCTCACTTCCATACATCACTACTGGGAAAACCATAGCTTTAACTATATGGACCTTTGTCAGCAAGGTGATGTCTCTGCTTTTTAAGATGCTGCCTAGGTTTGTCTTTGCTTTTCTCCCAAGAAGTCTTGGGTTACTGTCACCCAAATCTAACTCCTCCTCCCCTGTGGCTTGGCCTGAAGCAGGTTGAGCGGCAACCTGGTCCAAACCTTTAAATTCCTGTCAACAGGCTTTAAGGGGCTCCCTGCCCCCACCCTCATCTCATGGGACATCTGGATCCAGTGCCACCAGTAGATACTTTCTAGTAAATATAGCAATACTGCTCCTAGCCACACTGCAAGCCATTTGGTCACTACAATAACTGCAACTGCAGCCTCAGTGCCACTAGCTTCAGAATTTCTCATCCAGTCAGTCATCTTACTGAAGCCCAGATAGCGATAGGTCATTCAAGTTTGGGCCCCGGACATGAGCTGAACTGAACCAAACAAGTAACTTGAGGCTTAGGCTCATGGTGGATTTTAGTCCTGTCCCTCGCTATAATAGCAGGATATTTTAAAGGGTACCTTTTCAACATTTTGAAGGGACCATTTTGCTTCTTTTGTAACAACCTTGAATTTTAGGACTAGTCTATATATTACATTATCCTGGGTCAGGAATCCTGCAGCCCCTACACTGCAGCTGTAATGTGCAACATGACTTGCTAGGGGAATTTCAGCACCAGCATTTGGATGTTTCTGAAGCATGGAAATTCTCCACAAAGTCCCAAGTTTCTCATGGAAAGATGAGGCCTTGTGCAGGAGTCTTCAGTGATAGAGCATAGTTAAGTAAGTAGACGGCTGCTTACAGCTTGGTGGCTTTCTAATAGTATATAGTATTTCCACTTAGTTGCCTAATATAGCTTAAAGAGATCATTTTAAGGTAAAACAAAGTGTTCTGTTCACCATTAACTATTTTTTTGCAGTTTCTCTTGAACTAGAATTTGGGGATTTCAGTTTAATGAGTCTGGATATTTCAGCTTATCATACTAGGCTAGTCTATCAATTTGAGTAAAGCTTTTATTATTACATTACATTTTTAAATTAAAGATGGCAGATTTGATCTGCCATTTATGGATCAACTATTTCAAGCTTATTGAATTTAAGTAATAAAGCATTCATAGCTAAATAAATTACCATTTGCTTGGGTATAAAGAGCCATGAAGGATATATTGCCCTATCCAATCTTACTGTGAGAAATTAATTGATTCAAAATGGCTGTAGTATTGTATATTTTAATTTAATTTGCTGCTACCATTTTACTGCAAACAGGCGATAACCAAAATGTAAATGGGATGCAATAGTCTGGTAACAGGAAGCATATTTTTGTTACATTTTGCAATTATTGATCAGACATAAAAAATAGGACATATACCTTGACATTGACATAAAACATTCACAACATCTAAAAGGCTTATAGGTCATCTTGGTGTGATTTTTTTATTTTTTTGTGGATCTAGTATTGATGGTAATAGTTGGGGGGATACTGTATTTGGGCTGTAATATTTAATTACAATTGCTTGCTAGTCTACTAAAATCAGCGGCATGTTTCATGTGTTAGCACTGCAGTGCCAAAGCTGCATAAAGAGCATTTTTCATTGTGAACTGCATATTGTACTGGGCACAAATTCGTTTCTAGATCATGTGGGACACCCAGAACATGGGAATATTTTCCAGTACTAAATCTCCATCAGGGTCATTGAAACCGGCATGGAAAGCCGAAACATTATCCAGGCATCCCATTAATCTCTGCATTCAAGTGTGACTAACCCCAGGGGAGGTTCTTTCAGCACCCACTCTGTATCATCACCAGCATCATTTTTGCAAAATACAACATTTCATAAACAGACCAGCTCACATACAGTAATGGATTTCACCTTCCTCTGTTCCTACCTGCAGTCTCCCATTGCCACAAACAGATGCTTCAGGGGCTCCACCAAGTCCCCTTTGGCAAACTTTCAAGTGGGGCAAAAGGGGGGGGGTGAGAGAGAGATAAGGGAAATTGTTTTTTTTTTTTTTGTGGAGGGGTGGAATAAGTTAAATTTATTACTTTTGAGGGGGAGGGTAGAAACCCAGTAGCTCCTTTTTGCATAGGGAAGCTCAGCTGTGTGCATTACACACTGCATAGGTTTTCTGGATAGGAAAAACATGTTAAATCATAAAATATTTCATATATGCTGTGGCGGACCTTGGTGTCTCAAATGTCAGTGACACCCTATGCAACCTCAAAATCCAGCACCCCTTGCCTCTCGCCTTCCATTGGATATGATAGTTGTGCTCCCCCTCCCCCCAAAGCTCTACACCTAGTGTGACCACACTGGTTGTGCTCGCCTATGTGTCCTGGATACGTCCAAGGTCAGGCCACTGGCACCAGCTGGATTTGATTGTCACTAGGCAATCGGTACTGAAGTGTGTTCGTGTCACATGGCGCTAACACAGTGCCAAATGCAACACAGATCACTCCCTGGTACTGAACAAGATCCTTCTCCAGCCAAAGAGGACCCATAGCAGAAAGCAGCAAGTGCCGCTTTGAATCAACACTGCCAGAACAGTCATAGCTGAACTCTTGATTCTGTCCAACATGCACTACAGAGACAGCATTGAAGCAAGGTGGAACTTCATCAAAGAGGAAACCAACAACACGGTTACATCCTCTTTTGGAAAAAGAGGGCAGCAGATATCCGACAGTTTGAGGCTGGCATTAAGGACATGGAGCCAGTTATCACATTAAAGCAAAAGGCACTTGTGAACTACAAGTGTGCACCCTATCAGAAGATGCTTACTGCACTGAGAAAGGCAAGGAGAGACGCCCTTGTCAGGCAATATGCTAATGACTACTGGCTAAAGCTGTGTCAGAGCATTCAGCTTGCTGCTGACAGCAGCAACACTCGCAAAGTCCAAAGGCATGAAGGCAGCTTTTAGACCAATAGTCAAGAAAACTGTACTGCTGAAAACCTTGTCTGGAGAGATCATCACAGACTGCAACAAGCAGTTGAAGCAATGGGCAGAGCACTAGCAAGAACTGTACTCGTGGGAAACCATCAGAGCAGAGGCTACTCTGACTGCAAGGATAGGGAAGAGGTGTTGCCCATTATTGACCCCAGAGAGGGGCCCAGTGGGAGCTGGCCAGTGATGTCATAGTAGTGATTCCAATGAGTCATTAAAGGTGGAGAGTCCTGGGAAGAGACCAACCCCATTCCGCTGGGCACCACTCCAGGGTCATCCATGGGCAACACCTTTCTCCCGATCTGACCTGCATCACCATGGCATCACCTTGGGGCCCATGACAAACAGCTGATTAATGCTGTCCAAGTTGGCACTACTGGCTTTGTGAGCACATGTGTGTGTAATTGAAGTAGTATTTTTTTTTTCGTATTATAACCTGGATTACACAGGATCTCTTTGGGGGCTTAAAATTCGCAAAGTGATGTGAATAGATTTGGAGGAGCATAAATTTGAATGGCAAGTTTTAAAAGTACTCTGCAATCTTGACTACTTCAATCAGAAACCATAATTTGTGTATTATTGTAATGAAACAGAATCTTCTGTGTTAAAGAACAGGGCCTATTTATACAATCAGCAGAATCGGGTGGTAAAGCTTTTCACAGATTGCAAGACTTCCGGTTGCTGATGGGAGAACGCTCCCCAAAAACTTCTTCAACAGTGATGAGAAGCACATGAAGAAAGAATCAGTACAGTCTTCTCCTTGAGTTTTTTTTGAGGGATATACAGCCTGAAGTGATACAGTCCAGTTGATTATCATGTGATTCTACTAATCATGTTACTTCATTCTGCGTTTGACAAAATGCAAGTTACACATTTTTGTTCATTCTTTCCCTGGAGATATATTTTAAAATATAGTTTCACTTTACCATTTGATAAGCTAAAATACCATTTTAGAAAAAAATGTGAAAATATTGCAGCAACCTTAAAATAGTTAAGTTTATTTTGCTTTTTTTGTTTGAGCCCAAGTACTGATTTGTCTCCACTATGCCATTCCAAATAACAACTCCCATTTCATTACTGTGATTTAAATTACCCAGAGACCTGAACGATTCTCTGCATCATTTTTTATGCTAAAGTTAAACATGTTCCATCTATATTTATGCATACTTTGGATTTGCATTTTTATAAGCAACTTCTATTCTACTGGAAAGTGGATCAAGACACTGCGTGTATAGTGTGTGTGTGTGTGTGTGTGTGTGTGTGTGTGTGTTTGCGTAAAGTCTTGCAATGGAAGCTCCTGTTGAACAATAAGCAAGGGAAGTTCCAAAAATGTTTTATTTCCTCTGAGTTAACCTTCGACTCGACCTTCAGAGATGATTCTCATGGAGTTAAAAACAAAACTTTATTACCCGTGCCCAATAGACTAAAGGTTGTTTTGATTTTTTTCCCCTTCTATTTTCATACCATGCTAATGATTTTCACCTCAGTGAATTTTAATTAAGGAAAAATAACTAGCTAGCTTGATAGCTCATCATACTGATGTGTGACCATGTGAAGTCTACTTGTGAATATATACTGGTAATGTAGATAGGAATTTGGCCACTGCAAAGACAGAAGGAAGCTATTTTTGCTGCAAGGGGAAAAATAGCCTATCCACATTCCTTCAATTAAAATACCATTCAGTATTAATGGCCCCAGTGAGAAAAGTTAATGTTAAGTTTAGGCAATCAGTTCAAGCTATTGGTTGTGGAAGAGTGGGCATGTGAGGAGCACGAGCAATGGCTATACATCCTTATGGAAAATGCATAGGTATGATCTGTATTTGAGAATGTGCAGCCTGGATCTAATCCACAATTAAAGACATGAGAGAGCAGTTTCTGAAATAATTTATATGATGGAATCTGGAAACTGTAGTACTAGAAGCCTTAGCAGCTCATTGAACAAATTTGCCCAGTTTCATGCACAGCTATTTTGAAATGCAATTAAGTGTTATTCTTTTATAATATGAATACCTGTAGTTATTGCACAAAAATGTAGAGCACTCTCAAAAAATGTGTTTTAAAAAATTATTTAAAATATATGAATGTCTAAAGTTACCAATGTGCAAAAGAGAACTAATTGACCAATTGCTGTGGTTCTTATCAAATATCTGTTGTAGTTGTATCTGTTTTAATTTATGCTGTGTTAAGACTTGGGTCCTGTACTGGGACAAAGCGAGATAAATAAATAAATTGTATATGACTTGGAGATGGCTAAAATGAGAAGGAGCAGTTCATTATTATTTCATTGACCTAAAAATTCCCTATCTGGGTACATCTTTCTTCCCTTGGGGTTGCCGAAATAAATTCATGTCACTGTAGAATCAGAGCTGACAAAAATGACCACATTGGAAAATGCCCTTGCCACTCAAAGGAGGGGGCACAAAAGGTTAACACATTGCACAGTTGACCAGGTTATATCCATTTTCTAGCCAGACCACAAATGCATGTTTGCACCATTGGCTGGCTCCAAATCCCTCTCTCTCTCACTCTCCTTTTAAAAAATAGAAGTCTTGGACATCATAGAATCAGAGATACAAATCAAAATTAGCAAGCATTGTCACCACATGCAGTTGTTTCTCAGTCTGCCCCTGTTTACCTTGAATAATACTGGAAAATAAACTGCAACTTGTACTCTCCTGTAGTGGAAAGCAGCTGTCTGAGAATCCAGATTGACCTTATTCTGTGTTAAGTGGCATTTTCCTATTTGTTTGGTAGTGCCTAGGTAACCAACAAAACCAGCTTTCACATTATTTTGAGCCTTTTTAACTCTCCTGCAGACAGAAACAGCTGTAGTCAGAACACAAGGATCTTTCATTGTGTCACCAAGTGGCCTTTTCCTGTTTTGCTTGCAAGTGCCTACGCAACCAACCAAAGCTAGCTTCCTCATTATGCTGAATCCTTTCTCAAGCTGTCATTCCATTCCCTATGTACTCCCTGTTCCCCAAGCAAACCACAGACTAATCTGTGAGATATGACTGATAAACTCTCTGAAATATTTCTCCTCAAAATACTTGCTTAGTATCACACTTTTGTGACTCAGCATCTCCAATAGGTGGCCTTTGATGAGACCCACATATTCCAGTGCACAAAGGATATGAAATTTCATGATAGTCAAAACTATAAAATTAGAATGCCTTATGAATCAGCCCTTACTGCTGCAAATAATTGTGGCCAATGTAACATGGGAGAAGAATGTGCACAGAGAAAAAGATGGAAATGTTCAGGTGTAGGAATATCTATTCCCCTATTTTAATTGTTTGTGGGAGTTGTCATTGACATCTTCAATATTAAGTTTTCATAATTTGCAGTTGTGGTTTCTCTTGCTTGTTTTTTTTTTATTTGCACTGTAATAAGCACTGCCTGCACAAAATAAAATCTGACTGGTTGATATCTTCTATGAGTATCGTTTCTGCTAGGCATTGTTCTTTTTTTAAAAAAAAAAATTATTCATAGTTTCAGAATAATAGAAAAAAGAAAAAAAGAAAAAACAACAACACTACAATACATAAAAAGAAGAAAAAGCACAAAACATAAAAACCAATACAGCAATACAACAAAAAAATAAAAAATAAAAAAGACACAAATCCCAAATTTCATATCTTTAACTTCCATTTGCTTGTTTCATTGACCTCCTCACACCTCCCTTTTTGTATTCTAGTTTAATTAGTTATTTCAGCAAATTCTTTCCATCTTTCTCAATTTTTGTTAAATAATTTATCTTAACAATTTAACCTAATAATTAACTCAACAAATCCCTTCCATCTTTCCCCATATTCTGTTATTCAAATTACCTTAATTTATTTAACCTTATCTTACCATAAAGTACCTTAAAGCTTGAATCTTAATACTCAAATATACATAACCCCTAATATCATTTCTGCTAGAGTCATATAGTTTCACCTGCTAGGCATTGTTCATACAGTCATCCTGTGAGTTGATTGTTTCACAGATTAGTTCAACTCATAATGTATGAATGGACCCCCTGAGGATTCATCTTTTGTTGCAAATATTTCTGAGTCATTAGCATACAGAAGACCTGTGACAGGATGAGATCACATATAAACAGAACATAAAATAAAAATGCTGCAGACAGCATGAGAAAGAAAAAACAGAGGCCTGAATACTTGAAAGAGATGCTGTCAGAAAGTATATCACAAGATGTGTGAAGAGATTTTAAGAGGTTGATCAACAGAGTCTACAGAAGAAAAAAGATGAGAATTTGACATGGGCAGGAAGAACTTTAATTAAAACTTTGGAGCATTTATGTTATACTGAAAATGCCAGTCACATAGAAATAAATTTGGGGTAATATGTGACAGCAAGGAGAAGCTGAAGGTCACTATTTCTAGTCTGTGTTTTAAGATCTGCAGTATAATCTCTGGTGCTTTATAATACAGTGATATATTTATTTCATTTGTGTTTTGCTTTGCATACAGAGAGCTCAATGGTCTCATTTGTAGGAACTAGCCAGTTGCTTCAATCTACTTAACTTCAATGTTTCACTGAATATTTTTTCTCTTGATAAGAGAGAGTCATATGTAGCCAAAGAGTTACTTTCAATAGTTTTATGTGCCCAAGAGTTTGTTTCTTAGCCCAACCTTTCATAACTTTGTCAGTTTCTCCATAAGTAAAATTATACTTTGATTTATGAGAATGTTCTCTTCAATTCTTGTTCTGTGCTTCAATGCATTTTTCCCCATTCTGCTTACTGCTGCTTCTTCCTGAAATATTTAGATGGGTAAATTCAACTAATTGTGGCCCACATAACATAGTGGTATGTATGTATGCATGCATGCATGCATGCATGCATGCTATGTAGGTAATCGTGGATACAGCAATCTTTTTTCTGTACAGTCATACCTCGGGTTACAGATGCTTCAGGTTGCCTTTTTCGGGTTGCAGACTGCCGAAACCCGGAAGTACCGGAACAGGTTACTTCCGGGTTTTGGCGTTCGCACATGCGCAGAAGCGCAACCTGCGCATACACAGACACACTGCTGCGGGTTGCAAGCGTGCATCCCACACGGATCATGTTCGCAACCCGAGCGTTCACTGTACAGTGACCCTGGCAACAGCACTACACCATTTCACTGTGTCCTTTCCTGGACAGTAGTGGATGGGTTTCAAGGCATGTAGGAGCCAAGCTGGTGCTGAGCACACAGCTTAGCTTTGTAAACTTAAAAAAAGAAAAAGAGAAAATATTAAGCCATCTTATAAATAAGTAATACATACACCTCCCAAATAATTTTCTTCCCCATTCCTCAAATGTCACCTGGCTTCTGCTGTATTCAGAAGACAAGGATATTTTTTTCCTATGTGAATAGGGCCCAGAGTTTAATTTGATGGAACATTTTCAGTCATTTATATGAACACAATGTACTATTACTAAATGCTTCAGTTCTCACATATATTGGAAGTGCATAGTATATCACTTTAGTTACAAACTAGATGATAACAGAATGAGTCTTTACGTGGACTTTTAAATCAAAAACATAATAAGGCATTTATTTTTTAAAAAATCCAATTGCAGTGAAAAGCACACCATAACTTCCCTTTCACAAATGATGCTGTGACAAAATTAGTCTTATCACAATCATTTATAATTAAGATGAAAGCAAATCCTTATCAAAATAAGGATGTAAGGACATTTTATGCTGCCCTGTGCAAAGATTGGTATTGTTTTGGAATTATTCTTTCGTACAATTCTGAGTCAGCTTTCAGGCTACACATTTTAAATGATGCTTATGCAAATAGTCAACATCAACACATTTTTTTAAAAAAAATGTTGCATAAGATGTTGTATAAGCCCTCTTTCTCGCTACCTTGTAATGTTTACATTCCTTATACTATACTGTTGGAATTAAATGAGACCTTTGTGATGTGGTGTAGCAGCTAAGAGACTGATCTATGAATCAAAAGTATCTGATTTGACTCTCAGCTCTACCTTAACTCATTAGGTGAGTGAACCTACAAAGTTGTTGTAATTCTTAGAAGTCATATGCATGGGAAGTGCTTTGAACACCAAAAAACTCTGTACAAATGTTAAGCATTATTAATTGTCAGGGAACTGCCATCGGAGCTAGAGGCGGAGGGAAGGCTCCAGAGGGATGCCGGAGAGGGTCCCAGTAGGGAGAGAGGCAGCCCATCTGCTGGGGAAGGAAATCAGCGTAACACCAGTGGAGAAGGGGGGCAGATGGGGGAATCGGAGAGGAGGCTCCAAGACTCCTCGCTGGAGACCAGCGGAGAGAGTACGGTTACTCCGCTGCCCACACCCTCCCTGCACAGAAGACTTCCGCGCAGGGAGAGTAGGAGGAGACTTGGCGTCAAAGAACTTCTTTGCTGGAAGAAGTTCAAGAAACGCCCACTGACGGATTCTGCCAGCGACTGAGACAGCCACGTAGCTAGAGGCTGTCCAGACAGAAAGGGTTTAACCAGGTAACCTAGCCAGGAGTGGTGGCAACTTACGCACGAGCAACCCCTAGAACCACTACATTAATGATTGTATGGTAGTAGTATTAGTAATGTTGTTGGCGAAGCCCATCAGGAAGAAGAGCTAAGGTTTTAACTCTATTGTTTTGTGTAGATTTCAAAGCCGGTGTCCGCTCTGGGGCATTTTACAAGCTGAGAATCTCACTACTGTTCAAATTGAATATGAGTCACAGATTTTTAATAAGATGTAGGAATTACATTTCAGAATATTTTATCATGCAGACAAACTATCCCCAGAGCTTAAAAAAGAAATACTAGCAATACAAAAAGAAGAACCCTGAGTGTAGAAATGCCTGTTCAAGCACATTTGGCTACAAGGCTATAAAATGTCATTGCTAAAGAATGTCACTAATATATACTTTTATTTTAAATCTTTAAAACTGGAAAGTCCAAACCATAAGAAAAAGTCTTCAGTTTCATGCAATCCCTCTTTAAAGAGGCAGTCAAAATTAATATGCTAAATATATTGTATTCATATTTATTTTAAGAAAATCATGAAGATTAATTATTAGGTTTATCATAGTTTTGGGATTATAAACTGCTCTAACGTTGAGAAGATTTATTGTGAAGATTTGGGTTCTTCAGTATAGCCAACATAAGCTATAAAATCATTTCTCCAAATACCCATTCAGCATTTTGCTTTCTTCAATACAGTCTTGCCCTCATTTATGTATTTTGTACAGTCTCCATAGTTTCATTGCATTTTAAAATGCTTCATTGGTTGCAAGATACTGACCTTAATATAGCAATATTTACAGTGCAGTAAATATTCAGCACTCATTCATATGTGCAGCAATCCATATATGTGGTTTCTTGAAACTATGTAAACAAAGCTACACATCATACCCTAATAGTGGCTCCATGGATCTTTTCTTCATGGATTTGTACTGGTATGACTAAAACTGCCCAAAATATATGGAGCACCTTTCATACCCATAAGAATGGCATTTACTCAGTTTTGACCTTACCCTCTGATTTTTTTCTACTTCTTGTCTTGACCCTGATGAGAAGCGAGGTTGCTTTTCCCCAGTTCCATTAAAAATATGAAGATTTTTCACAAATTGTATTTATTATCATACGTATAAAATTAAGCACATATTATACAAATATATTCATATACATCAGGTTCCCTAAATTTACCAGCATATAAACAGATCCATACAATGCATACCACTTGATAAAAATATATGTAAATTAATGCTTATATGCTCTAGGAATATAGTCTCACATAGAGCTTGACTTTTATTCATATACAATATACTTACTTTTTGTATATAATTTTGCATATGGGCTTTTTAAAAAGACAATTATCCCTGACAGTGCACAAGCAGCTCAGGCATAAGCAGGTAAGAGAGCGAATCAATCGATAGTGTATACAGTACTTAAAAAATGCACACTGCCTCTCAGTTTCCTTTAATTGTCAAAGAAAACAAATTCCACAGCCTGTCAAGCTATTTTGTTCCATTGCTGAACCATTCAAGGTTAGAAAAATCTTTGCAATGCATTTCATTCAAACCCAGGAAACAGCAGTTGATATAAACATAGAGGAGGTGTTAATAAATTGAGCATTTCACTCAAAATGTTTCTTCTTGTTGTGATTCTTTCTCTCTACCAACACACTTAAATTCATAAAAATTTCATGCTCTATTTAAGTGAAGGACAAAATAGTGCTGACTTCAGCTAAGTTTATATACAAAGTTTCCCATGCAGGCCAATAAATGTCAGTTCTGATGTTTCAGCAGAAGTTTCATATCATGTTTAAATAATAGTTCTCTAACCCAGCCTTTGGGATGTTCCCCCCATGCAAAAATACACTCAAAGTAAAATCACTAGCATATGCTTCATCAGAATTCTGCATGTGTTAATAATATCATAGTACTTCTGTCTTCCAACTGTGGATCTGACAGTGAAAAATTCAGTACAGCAATTCAGATTTGTTTATGCAGAGGTTTCACTATAGTAGTTCAAAACAGGAGTTTAGAAATGTGCAGAAGATTTGCTGTGGGTTTAGAGTCCAACTGAACTCTGTACTCAGCAGATGGGCAAGTCTTATACTTGGCTACACTCCATATGGAGTGTTTATCTTTACAGAGTAGAAGGATAATACTTTGCAAAGTATTAGAGTTTGCAAAGCATTTTGTACATTATGAAGGGCACAGAAATGACAAGCCATAATTTTGTGTTCCATAAGTATAGGCATGTTAGTCTGCTGCAGCAAAAGTAGAAATGATTCATACCTTAAATATGAAAATATTTATTACTGTGGTGTAGGCTTTTGTGGAGTATAGTCTACTTCACTGATAAAGTAATTAGAGTGCCATAATGAGAAACCTTTGGGACTTGGGTTACCTGCTATCCTATGAGAATAAAATGGGAACGGGGAACAACTGTGCATTGCACTGAACTCCTTGGAGGTGTGGTTAATTAACTGAAGAATTCTAGAAATTATTTATCCAAGGAAGCTGACCAGCCAACAGCTGAGGACATGGCAGCAGGGAGCACCAACACTCTCTTAGAGGAAATGTTACAACAATTTGCAATTTTGAATAAAAAGGTTGATGACCAATCGGCAAAAGTTGATTTAGCCATATCTTCAATTACCAAACTTTCTGAACAGGTGGCTAAGCATTCACAAGATATTGGAAACTTAAAGGACGCCACATCTGAAAATCGGAAGTTGGCCGAGGCTGCGAATGAAAAAGCAGGTGAAGCAATTCAGAAAGTGGAGGAATTGAAAGGAGAGGTAAGGCCGCTACACAAACATATTAGCGACCAGCAGACCCACCTGGCTTTAGCGGAACTGAGAAACAGGGAAAATAATTTAAGATTACGTTCCATCCCAGAGATTGAGAAAGAGGACCTGATTGGCTTTTTGACAGCAGAATTTTCTAAATTCTGGGGTATAAAGGAAGATACGGATTTTAAAATAACAACTGCATTCAGACTGGGAAGAGTTACCAGGAAAGACAGGCCCAGAGACTGTTTGATTATTTTAAGGGCCAAGCAGGAGAGAGACAAGCTACTGGACCTACATTTTAACAAAGCACTCGAGATCCAGGACAGAAGAGCACAAATTTACAAGGATATTCCTAAACAATTATTGGATCTCAGATCTAACTACACTGACCTAGCTGGACTGTTGAGAGGCAACGGAATACCGTACAGGTGGGAGTTTCCACAAGGTATATCATTCAACTACAAAGGAAAGAAGATTAAAATCAAAACGAAAGAGGACAGCCAGAAGTTTCTGCACGACCACGGAGAAGACCTGCAGAAAGGAACAGCAACTCTTTGGCCTCCACCAGAGTCTGGAAAAGAACCAGCACCCTCGGATTTGGACAAAAAAGAAGACGCCCCATAAGAGCAACAACAGATTGATACAGGATGTCTCTGCAGCTGTATAGCTGGAACATTAATGGCGCAAATTCCCCGGAAAAACGCAAAAGGATATTCCATATTTTAAAGAAAGAAAATTTGGACATAATATGTTTACAAGAAACACATGTGACCAGGCTCCATAGGAAGGTGTTAATAAACAAAAGACTAGGCCAAGAATTTATTTCATCAGACAGAGTCAAAAAGAGAGGCGTGGTGATCTATGCAAAGGAGAATTTATCACCAAAATTCTTGTTTAAAGACGAACAAGGAAGAACCCTGGCAATTGAAATACAAATCCAAGGAGAAAAAGTTTTGATTTTAGGAATCTATGCACCGAACGAGGGGAAATCAGAATTCTACAAGAAGCTACATGAGACATTACTGGACTATCTGGACTATTCTAATATCATTATGATGGGAGATATGAATGGGGTCGTCTCTACTCTTATGGACAAGTCACAGAACCAGAATATGACTAAAGATGGAAGACTACCAAAAACCTTCTTTGAACTAACTGACAATATGGATTTGATTGATTTATGGAGGACAAGAAACCCCCTAGGTAAAGAAGGAACTTTCTTTTCTGAGGCCCACCTGTCATGGACAAGAATCGACCAAATTTGGACAACCAGAGGGCTGGCACCTAAGACTACAAGAGTAGAAATCTGCCCAAAGACTTGCTCCGACCATAACGCTCTGAAAATGGAAATGAGATTTACTACTGCCGATTCCTTCAGATGGAAAATGAATGACAACCTGCTAAGAGATCAAGAGATTGTAAAGAAGGCCCAAAAAGCTTTAAAGGACTACTTTGAAATTAACTTGAACACCTCGGTGGAAAAAAGAATAATCTGGGACGCAAGTAAAGCTGTTATGAGAGGGTTTCTGATACAACAGAATACGATTAAGAAAAAATTCTGGAATGGGAAAAAGGATAAGATACTAGAGAAGATAAGAGAAGGAGAGAAAAAACTAAGATTGAATCCAAAATCAAAAGAGACTCTAAGAGAAATCAAATTCCACCAATCACAATATACGAAATTGATCAACCAAGAAGTGGAATGGAAAATCAAACAAATGAAACAAAGATCTTTTGAATCTGCGAATAAATGTGGGAAACTGCTAGCTTGGCAGTTGAAAAAGAGACAAAAATTAAATTATGTTACCAATCTAGAAGTTGAAGGGAAAAATATTCAGAAACCGGGAGAAATTAGAAAGTGCTTCCAGAAATATTTTAAAAAACTTTTTACACAAGGGTCCGAGGAAGTAATTGAGATAGAACAATTCTTGAAAGACAATGGCCTACCAGAATTATCCCAAGAGAAGAGATCAATCTTGAATTGTAAAATAACACAACAGGAAATTGAGGATGCCATTCAGAATATGCAGCTAGGCAAATCTCCAGGCCCTGATGGACTTACCTCCAAGTACTATAAGACGTTAAAAGACTATTTGATACAACCATTAATGGAGGTTTGCAACCAGATTATGGAGGGAGGAAGGGCACCAGATACGTGGAAAGAAGCATTCATCACACTGATACCTAAAGTGGAAACTGAAAAGACTCAACTCAAGAATTACCGTCCCATCTCACTCCTAAACGTGGATTACAAAATATTTGCAGACATTTTGGCAAATAGATTTAAGAAGGTTTTAAATGAAGTAATTCATAAGGACCAAGCAGGCTTTCTCCCAGGTAGACATTTGTTTGATAACACTAGGAATATTATTGATATTCTGGAACTTTTACAAACAAATATTAACACTAAAGCAGTGTTAATTTTTATTGATGCGGAGAAAGCCTTTGACAATATTTCTTGGAAATTTATGAAGAAAAACTTGGAAGGGATGGGAGTGGGAAGGGGGTTTGAGAACGGAATAGAAGCAATCTATTCCGAACAAAAAGCTAAGTTGATAGTGAACAATGTGGTGACAGAAGAACTCCAGATTGAAAAAGGAACACGCCAGGGGTGCCCCCTGTCCCCTTTATTGTTTATTTCAGTCCTGGAGGTTTTGCTGAACATGATAAGGAAGGATCGGCAGGTACAAGGAATACGGGTCGGAGTGAAACAATATAAACTGAAAGCATTTGCAGATGACTTGGTTTTAACATTAGAGGAGCCAGAATCTAGTACAAAAAAAGTACTGGAACTGATACAGAAATTTGGTCGGGTGGCGGGTTTCAAGTTGAACAAACAAAAAACTAAGGTGTTAGGGAAAAATTTGACAGCTACTGAAACAGAAGGGTTTCAGAAGGAAACAGAACTAAACATTGTTAAAAAAGTGAAATACCTGGGGGTTAATCTCTCTTCCAAGAACCTGAATTTATTTAAAGATAATTACGAGAAATGTTGGTTAGAAGTTAAAAAAGATTTAGAAATTTGGTCAAGACTGAAGTTATCCTTGTTAGGCCGAATTGCAGCTATAAAAATGAACGTTTTGCCAAAGATGTTGTTTTTGTTTCAGGCCTTGCAGATTGTGGACAGAGTGGAATGTTTTGGAAAGTGGCAGAAGGATATCTCTAAATTTGTCTGGCAGGGCAAAAAGCCCCGAATAAAGTTTAAAATACTAACTGATGCAAAGGAGAGAGGGGGATTTGCCCTGCCGGACTTAAGGTTATATTACGAAGCTGCAGCCTTCTGCTGGATGAAAGATTGGATTTTGTTGGAAAACACTGATGTCCTGGATCTGGAAGGCTTTAATAACTCGTTAGGTTGGCATGCGTATTTGTGGTATGACAAGGCAAAAACATATGGAATGTTTAAAAACCATATTGTCAGAAAAGCAATATTTATGGTCTGGAAAAAATACAAAGACTTATTAGAAAGCAAAACTCCGAGGTGGGTATCACCAATTGAGGCCAAAGCTCGGAAAAAACCCAATATGGAGGCCTACTGGCCGAAATATTGGGAAATAATAGAAAATATTGGAGGTAAATGGAGGCTGCAGAGCTTCGAAAAATTACAAAGTATGGTGCAAGGTTGGCTACATTATGCCCAAATTAATGAGGTTTTTAAGCTAGACAAAAAAATAGGATTCCAGGTGGAAAAATCGAAACTTGAGATAGAGCTGTTAGAACCAAAGACCAAGTTATTATCGAGAATGTATAACTTGCTGCTTAAATGGAACACTCAGGATGAGACAGTTAAATCAGCTATGATAAAATGGGCTCAGGACATTGGATATAACATCATGTCAGAAGACTGGGAGAGGTTATGGACCACCGGTATGAAGTTTACTGCATGTAATGCTTTGAAAGAAAACATTATGAAAATGGTATACAGGTGGTACATGACCCCGGTCAAGCTGGCTAAGATATACCATTTGTCCGATAACAAGTGTTGGAAGTGTAAGGAAGCTGAGGGGACATTCTTACACCTTTGGTGGACCTGCCCAAGATTGAAGGCCTACTGGGAAATGATCTACAATGAGTTAAAAAAGGTGTTTAAATACACCTTCCCTAAGAAACCAGAGGCCTTCCTTCTGGGCATTGTCGGCCAGAAGGTGTTAAAGAAGGACAGAACCTTTTTTATGTATGCTACAACAGCAGCAAGAATTCTTATTGCTAAGCATTGGAAGACTCAAGATTTGCCCACACTGGAGGACTGGCAGACGCAATTGATGAACTACATGGAATTAGCCGAGATGACTGCAAGGATCCGAGACCTGGGAGAAGAAGCGATGGAGGAGGATTGGAAAAAATTTAAGGACTATTTGCAAAAGTATTATAAATTATATGAATCTTAAGATGTCGCATGATTCGGAATGTCAGCCCCAGCAATATAAGCAGATTATTTATGAAAGTTGAATTATCTATGGAAGAATCAAAGTTTAAATGGGTAAAAAAGAAACATTGTAAGATTTTTAAAACAATTGGAATATAAGAGATTTAAACTTGAATAGTAATTGAAAATACAAAAAACACACGAAACAAGGTTATAACTTGCTGATAACTTTATTGTCAAGAATGCATTATGGGGAGACGTGGGGAAGTTCGATAGAAATTTGAAATAAGTTGATGAAATGGTCTGGTTTTATTGTTCTTGTTTCTTCTTTTTTCTTTTCTTTTTTTATTTGCCTTTTCGTGTTCTTTTTCTTTGTTTATTTTTTGTTATTGTTATATCTGTAATGTGGAAAAAGACGCAATAAAAATTATTATAAAAAAAAAAAAGAATTCTAGAAATTATTTCAAAAGTTGCTTATTTACATTTAAATTACCATATGCACATTTTATCCATAATTTGTGTCTTTTTCAATTCTGCATATGCTATGTGTAAGTGGGCACAATATATCTAAGAATGATTTGGTGATGAACCCTCTGCCCTTTTGGTGGCCTTGGCCAACTTACCTCTCTGGGCTAATGTCCCATTTTAAACAAGTTGTCAGCCAAATGTGTTGTAGAGGTTGTCAAACCATCATTAGTTTGGTTTGGAGACAGTGGCTAGATACTAACTTACATTAAAATAAATTAGTTATCCATCATTTATAGATACCCTTTGCATTTTTTACTGTTTGCCTTGAATGCAATAGAGATTATTCATATTTGATAGCCCTCACCACCATTTTATCCTTTAAATTAGTCATTATTTAAATTTGGGATCCTTTCTTTTCTCATGAAGAATGGAGATTTGCACTATTAACTAAATGCCTAGTAGCAGAATTCAAAGCTCTAATTTCTGAAGTTCAAACCAGGATATTGGTTCAAAGTGAATATTTAAATAGTTTTCATGGAAACTATCCCATTAGGAGGATGACAGTTCAACCATTTTTCTTTTTGGTGAGAAAGAAGCACTTTGTAACTTTTGGCTTTAAAAGTAATTCCCTGCAGCAAGACAATTCCATGCTTAAGCTGTTCAAATTCAAATTATTACAGTCATTGTGTTCTACTTTACTTTTCTACTTCCTTTTAAAAAGAAGAAAAATATTTTAAATCAAACTTTTTTGGAGTAACTACATAGCTGTCACAAATTGTAATCACATTTCTCATTGAGGCTATAATCCTAAACATCATTTCTGGGTAGTCTATTGAAGTCAGTGGAACTTGTATCCAAATAAGCTATCTGTCTACTATCTGATTAAACTTAGAGCAATTCTTTTTACTTTAAACATATCCAGAGTAAAGGATGGGAAATTGTAGCCTTAGTCTGAAGAAAAAAAAATCACAATAATTGCTGCATAGAACCTTGGGTTCAGAATTGTCATTGTCATACTGGATGAGTCAGGTGCAGCCAACACCATTTTTAGCATTTTGGCATATCAGATACATAGGCTTGTGATGGCTCTAATACATATAATGTAGTGATTTGGTGGTTCTGTGCTCCTCACATGCCTGCTCCTATATCTGTTTTTGTGATGGATGGCTTTATATGATAGAACATGCACACATTCACAAGCGCCCCGCCAAAATAAACTTGGTTGTGTCAATACTGCTTGTTGCATGCCACCCCAATCTCTGAATGGTGTGAGGCTCCAGGGGTCCATGCCTTACCCAAGATTTGTGTTTCCTTTTACAAATGAGGCACAGTGGAAACTGTGATGTCTTTATTATTGTTGTTGTTTAGTCGTGTCTGGCTCTTCGTGACCCTATGGACCAGAGCAAACCAGGGACTCCTTCCACTGCCTCCTGCAGTTTGGTCAAACTCATGCTGGTAGCTTCGAGAACACTGTGGTTTATTTGCGCATACTGTGTATACAACCTGAGTCTACCATGGAGAGGTTTCCAAGAGGGTCTCTTGCTTTCCCGTAGGCACAGCAGCCTTCGATTAAAATCAGAAATCAGATATGTGTTCTGTCTCCTTCTTACAGCCTGTCCCAGTTTTTGCCAGCGCATCACTGCCAACTTTCATCCTAAAAATTCTGTCCTTTTGTTTCCTACTTACTACCTCTCTAGAGGAAGGAGGGGCTCACACCCCCACTGCTGTCCAGCACAAAGTAACTGCTTTGTTAATCACCCACCTCCCTTCCCCCCTTGTTTGCATAATGACTCAGTTATTAACAGGCTTTGCTCCCCTAACAACCCGTAACAAACTGATGAGCAATCACCAGGTTGGCCTGCCTTGTATTTTTAACTTAAGAGATTTGTAATGGTTTAACTTCCCAAATCTTGATTAAGTCTACCTTTTATTGGACCCAGGAATTTAGGGTGTCACACACACCATAAACTGATAACAGTATCATGAGTTGGTTTGCAGTGTTGCCACAATGCATTGGAAAATCTGGTAAGCGCCTTCTGGACAACATTTCCTGACTGCATTTCCTAAACATGCAAAACCAAACCAAAATACACCTGCATAAAACCTTTGCCTGTAATATAATCAAAAAGAAATCCATACAGTTTTTCTTATAAGGAGCTAATGCTTACTATGGGCTGTTTAGTTTTCAAAAGCATCCATGCTACAGTAACATTCAACAGACTTCCAATCTTTAATGGCAAATATATAAACTATTACTTACTTAAAATCAAAGAGCTTGAAGGAATGTCAGGTATTGTCTAGGAACATATAAATGCGGAGACAGGATTCCCTGTAATTAAGCCTTCTCTGAAAGAACACTCCTTGGCATGTCTTTAAAAACATTTCTTATAGGAGATTATCTGTGGGCCACTATGTTATATGTTTCTCTTGGATTCAGAGTAAATGTGCAAGATTGTATATGGAACAAGTACTTAGGGTACCAACATTGGAAGGGAGGTAGGATGGAACTTCTGGTTGACTTGAATATGCACCTCAGAGTGCTTTGTGTAGCATATCATGCACTACAGCATTTTATATTTTTTGAGTTATAAGCTTCAATAAAAAAAATTCAAAAAACGAACCAATTCTAAAAACAAAAATGAGGCGAGCAGCATAATTTATAAACACTATGCTTATAGAGGCACCATTTTGGTATGTGTATTTTGCCTCCAGCCAAGCAGACACACAGGCTGTACATGTACACATCATTCATAATATTTTGGAAATACTTTCTTTGTGCAAAAAACAAGAGAGTGGAAAATAAAATAAAAAGTAGCAGAAAAACTCTGGCTTCATTAACTTATTCCTCAACTGTATTCATCAGTTCTTACTTGTATTGAGAAACATTTGCTAATTGCCACCTTACCATTCCTATAGCTCAGATCCACTGCCTGCTGCTTCTCTCTGTGGCAAAGAATAAAAACAGTGAATTCCATTATCTTTAGTGCAGTTCTTTAAATATTTGAAAGTAGATCTATCCTCATTTCTCATATTTAATGTAGCGTTAACATATTTTTAAAACTTCTCTTTCATTTCGTCATGGATATGTTTGCACACATAGTCAGTGAATCCCAGGTCATGGACCCGACTGTACATTTGTGGTCAATAATGGCTATAAATGGTGAGTTTGGGGTCTAACCAAGCATTCTGAAGGCATTCAATATTTGTCTTAAATTGAATTATCCATTGTTTCCAATTCCAAGTAATCATAGATGAAGCCAAACTTTGGTTCTTTATGCATGTCCAGATTATCTATGGGCCACTATGTTATATGTTACTCTTGGATTCAGAATAAATGTGCAAGATTGTATATGGAACAAGTACTTAGGGTACCAATATTGGAAGGGAGGTAGGGTGGAACTTCTGGTTGAGACTAAATCCCTGCCACCTCCCTTCCAAACATTATTCTTTAGAGAATTATGTTTGCATTTCAAATAAAAAATGTATTCAATATGTTCGACTAACTTAGCACATGCTTTTATAGTATCTTTCTATCTTCTCAGCTTTCTGACAGGTAATAAGAGATTGTGGGTTATATATTTGTTTATTAACATCGCTATTCAAGTTGTACCACTAGAAAAAAATGACATTATGTCTGCTTCTGTTGTATATTTATAAGGGTGAAATGCTCCTCTTGTGAAATTTTGTCATCTGTAAAAGCTGCTACTGTAGAACAATGAGAAATTGACATACTTTATATTGAGGTCTGTTCTGACTTTGAACAGACACGTGCATAGTATTGGAACACAGTTATTGTTTTTGTAAACCAAATAATGTATTTTGCAGCTTGCTTACATGTATATTTTAAATAGCAACACTAATTAGACAAGTTACAGAATCTAATTTAAGTTTTGGGAAATAGGCAGTACACTGCAAACATTGTGCGCAATAAATATGAATAAATAGCTGCACTTGTAATTCCTACTAGCAAAAGGGCACATTTGGAGGACATGAACATACAAAATAAAGAAATTCTAATTTGAGTATGTTGGAAGGGCAGAGCTGTGTG
This sequence comes from Podarcis bocagei, assembly GCF_964188305.1. Lineage (NCBI taxonomy): Eukaryota > Metazoa > Chordata > Lepidosauria > Squamata > Lacertidae > Podarcis > Podarcis bocagei. Next base: position 67,595,304 of record NC_138130.1, on the reverse strand, counting down.
AAACCTATATACTTAGAGATATTTTTAAAACTTTATTTTGATGTCTCTAGGGCTGCCTTTTTCAACCTTCGGTCCACAGATGTAGTTGACAGCATCAGGGGACCCAATGTTGAGAAAGGCTGTTATAGTGTATGTAGATATGCATGCAAACAACTTTTATTCCATTTTCCTCAGAACAATTGCACAGCAAATATGAAAAGCTGTAAAAGTTAGTAATAGACATTATGGAATTTTATAACAGTAAGGGGAAGAACTCTGGTACGTAGTTGAAGTGGTATTTATGAACAGATGCTCATCTTTGTGGTATATCAATCAATATACAGACAGAATGCTACTCATCTATTGCCTGTCTCAAAGGCCTTTGTAGCTCACATGTTTAGTATTAGTGATTTTCTTCCTCAGGTGCAGCAGCACACACATTTGGAGGCTTTGTTTCTGTAGGAGTGGTTAGAGCAAACATAATACGTTCTGTTGTACTGCATCTGTTGTCACCTTCAATGGCTATAAACGTAATAGGTTTTTCTCATTCCCACATGGAGAGTCATGTTTGCTTCCAGTTGCTAAGCAGGAAGAGTTAGCAGGAGGCAGGGACTTATTTGCCTCAGATTAATGGGTCTTCTCATGGTCAAAACCTAAGATGGTGCCATGCTTTCCCCCTATTTAATTGTTGCAGCTTCATTCCCATAGCACAGTTGACAAAAAAGAATTGCACTTAGTAATTCTCCTTTTTGGTGGCAGGCCAGTGTGGGCTGAAACTGATTGCCTATGAAAGCTAATTGGGAACTTTTTTCATTATTGCCTCTTGCTTTGTGGGTCTTTCCTCCTTTTCTGAAATACTTATTAGTAGAGCAGTCCGGCCCCCGGATCTTTCATGCTGGAGGAGGATTGGATACTTCTACCTAGTTTAGTCTGGCTGTTCCCAGCTTACCCATGGGGAATAGACAGTGCAAACTGCCAGAATAGGGTGTACTGGGGCAAGGAGGAGGAGGAGTTCAAATAGGCAAGGATCTGCAGGACCCTTAGCCAGTAACAAGTTATGCTGAGAGACCTAATCTGGGTCTGTTTGCTGTTCAGGCATGATCAATTCCTGTGAAATTGCGGGTGTGCCTCATATAACAGTCCAAAGGATTTTAAAGAAATCTCTCATGGACCAGTTGGTCTGCTGCAAAGCAGCAGAGGCTCATGAGTGTGTGCACATGTGTCCACATGGACCTCTGTGCATTCTGGGGTCTAATTGTAGCCTTTGGAGTGATGTAGCTTCAAAAAGGTTTATTCTATTCTATGCCTCCTTCAGGGTGCTCTTCCTTCCTGGGTGAATTGATGTACGAGGCTGTGGAAAGCATAGCTTTATGATAACTTTCTCCCCACTTTTAAATAAAGACTCTCCTTCGTGTTTGTGTGTGTGTGTGTGTGTGTGTGTGTGCGCGCGCGCACACACATGTTTAATGACAGTGAAGATTTTCAAATTCATGCTGGAGTGAAATACAAATTAAGTGGAATTTCCTCATTTTCCTTCTGTATGGAGAATAGAGCGGTATGATTAGTTTCCTACATGACTACACTTTGGCACAGCTGTAGTATTCAGATCTGCAACTAATATGTATGCCTAGAAGTGCTATCTTCTGATACATTATTTAACTTTTTGCATATAGTATGATATTTTATTTATTCTGTGTAAACTTTATTCTTCATGATGATGTTCTTACATATATTATCCATAATCATCCACTTGGTACTGCTGGCTTGTTGTACTGTATTTATCTTTACTATCTACTCTGCAAGTGTTTGCAGAGTAATAGCAGATAAGTTCAAATTTTCTTTTGAACGTACAGATATGAAATACACTGATATTCTCAGTGTCAAGGTTATAACCATGACTTAGATTTCAAGTCCTGAATAAATCTAATTGGATAAAATATATGTTGATTTAAAATAAGACTAAAGGGTTATTCATATCTGTGTGTCAGTCATATGAAGTACAGTCTTCACATGACAATTGTGCCACATCAGTTTCATATGGAAAGTCACCTGTTCATATTGCTCTGATAAGAAAAGCTTGATCCTGGAATATAGCACGACAAACAAAATACAGGAAAGCTAATATCTCTGCTGTTGCTGTGACTCACTTTTCACATGAAGGTCATTTTAGACAAATGCCTTCCCATATGAAAGTAAGTGTATGTGCAAACTGTACACATATATTTGGTGCCTGCTTGCAAATGTGTATTGAGGTTCAGTAACTTAACAGGCTGTTTATTAAGACAAATCCCGTTTACCTTTTCAACTGTAAGGCCACAGTTGTTGCGTAGTGCAGCTGGCTGTCATTGCTGGGGCTTCTCTTCCCACACACCTCAACAGCCATCAGGATAATTATTTCCTCTCCTGTTGGCTGGGGTGGGGGGAAGGAGTTGAATTTTTCCCGCCCACAAATCTAGGAATTGTGGGTGGGTTTTTAGCACATCATCCAGTGGCGCAGGAAGGGGGGTGCGGTGGATGTGGGACACCCCAGGGGTCATCACTGAGGGGTGTGACAAAATGGCAAAAATATGTGTTTGTGAGAAAAATAACTCCCGCAACCACTGCACCCCCTTCTTACGCCACTGCAGGAGCACTCTCGCCTCGAGTGATTTCCAGAAACCAGAAGTATTGCCGCCTCCAACTTTGCAGGCAGAACACAGCCTTTATGGCTAGTAGCTTTCGACAACCCTTTCCTCCATGAATCTGCCCAATCCAGAGGCATAGCTAGGTGAGGCAGGGGGCACTGGGTGCCACACCACAGGGCCTGCAGCATGCCTGAGCTAAACATTTCTCCTAAGAGTGAGGCGGCAGGCAGACTGCCTGCAAGCTCCGCGTTGCTTTTTTGAGCAGTGCAGGGCTTGTGTCTGCCCACTGCCTCAGCTGCCCTACAGCTGAGGGGAAGGCTGCAGAGAGACTCCGCACAGCACGCCCTGCCTTGGCTCTCCCCGCCCCCATGGGCAGCTCAACCCACCCTCATGGGTAGCGCTCTCCGCCCCCGGTTGCAGGGTGCGCTCGCCTCCCCAGACACCCGAGCTGCTAGCATCACCACTGGGTGGATCTGACTGAGGTCTTCCTAGGGTTGAGTTCACATGGGTATGCTTCTCAGATATAAATTGGGACTACCCGTTTCACTGGCATCTCAGTTGGAGTGTGATCTCCCACCCTCCCTCCCCTCTTATGCATATTTATGACTCACTCTTAGTTTGGATGTGTCTGCAGTAAGACCTTGCCATGGAAGTCTCAGTCCCAGTATTTGGGACCAGGTGAGAATTTTCTCCTCCAGACAAATTGGGCCTGTCTGGAAGTTTTGTCTACATCATAGCAATTATCACAACTTTTGGCAGATAAGGCAATAGGTTGGATTTTTAATCAAGGGGGGGGGGTTGGGAGCCTCGGCCTTCCTCCTCCAAGGAAATGAGGTATCCTACTAAAGGGATCCTAGGGGAGGTGCTTCTATCCGAATGCCCAGACAAGGGCTGAGGGGTGATCCTTAGTAGTTGGTCTTATTCAATGTACCATATTTTTCTGTGTTTAAGACTAGATTTTTTCCCTAAAAAATAATGTCAGAAATTAGGGGCGTATCTTACACACGGATATATCTCCCTCCCCCATTTTCCTAAATCTGAGTCCCCAAAAATAGGGGGCATCTAATACATGGGGGTGTCTTATAGACGGAGAAATATGGTATGTCATAGGGCAATCCAAACCCAGGATCAAACCCCAATTGTAATCAGCCAGCAGACTGACTGGATGGTTCAGGATACCCTTAAGCCTACTTACATCTGTAATCAATAAACCTTGTGGCCTGTTTTGATCCCAGATCATCCACTTAGGTTATTTTTTGCTTCTAACTCCCCAGCTTCAGGGGTGGTGTGCTCACTGCACCAGGGCACGCAACTGAATATTAATACACATTATCGTGTGGTTCAAAGTCAGAGGAAAATAAAATAAAAATCATTAGAATGATAGTAGCCTGATCCTTAATATGCATCTGATTTCAATATTTGTGTTGGTTTCCTTGCAATTTTAAGGTCAGTCTTCTATACTGGCAACAATTGAAAGTGTGGATAAGGATTTTTTTTTCATGAATTGTATTTTCTTTTCAGTGGGATGCTATAACAGAAATGGATGAATATAATCGCCCCATCCACACTTACCAGGTATGTAATGTTATGGAACCCAACCAGAACAACTGGCTTCGTACAAATTGGATCTCCCGTGATGCAGCTCAGAAAATTTATGTGGAAATGAAGTTTACACTGAGGGACTGCAACAGCATTCCATGGGTACTGGGAACATGCAAGGAAACATTTAACCTCTACTACCTGGAATCAGACGAATCCCATGGAATTAAATTCAAGCCAAACCAGTACAGTAAAATTGATACTATTGCAGCTGATGAGAGTTTTACTCAGATGGATTTGGGTGATCGCATCCTTAAACTGAACACAGAAGTTCGTGAGGTGGGACCAATAAACAGGAAAGGATTTTTTCTTGCTTTTCAAGACATTGGTGCGTGCATTGCTTTGGTTTCTGTCCGTGTTTACTACAAAAAGTGTCCTTTCACTGTTCGGAATTTGGCTATGTTTCCTGACACTATTCCAAGGGTTGATTCTTCATCTTTAGTGGAAGTACGAGGTTCCTGTGTGAAGAGTGCTGAGGAGCGGGACACTCCAAAATTATATTGTGGAGCAGACGGGGATTGGCTTGTTCCTCTAGGACGATGCATCTGCAGTGTTGGGTATGAAGAAGTGGATGGTTCCTGTCACGGTAAGATAATTGTTCTTAATTAATTCCAGGACACTTTTTGTTTTTTGTTTTACCACTTGGCCTGTCGTCCAGGTTTCACTGAACTTAATGGCAAAAGTTTTAATAGGAGATGGATTGAGCTCATGATCTATTTTACTGTTGTAGGTTGCTCAGGATATGTTCAGATCAGAACTGTTTTCAACAAAGAATACAGAATGTGCATGTTCAGGGAAAACAAAGTTGCTTACTTGTAATAAATTAATGGGTAAAGCACAACAGTTTTTCGTTTGTTATGAAGAATACAAAATTTAAGTTGCTGCATGAATACCAAATATGATTAATTCAATGGAAGATTAAAGTTTTACTGCTATGTACCTAAGGATCAGAGTATCATAGAATTGTAGAGTTGGAGGGGATCCTGAGGGTGATAAATAAATTCATAAGTGTGAAACAATACAATATATAAAGGCAATATTTGTCTTTAAAGCACTACATATTGTATGAGATAAAGTAAGCAGTTACTTCTGAGAAAAGAAACAGCAGATACTTTGCATGAATACTAAAGAACAGGTAGATGGTACATCCCAAGTATTGTATGGGAGGTCACTGCAATAAATTTTTCTGCTGCAGTTACTTTGGTACTAGTTATTTCTGTGTTCTTTCTCACAGAAACAAATGCTCAGTGTGAATCATTACAGTGTGATCACTATATTTGCAAGTGTATGTAGAAAAGATTGAAATGTATATATTGTTAGTAAGTTGAGGCTATAAATGAAGGCTTTTGACAATGGAGTATGAGGGAATTTATTTGTGTCTCAATATAGTACCTCCCCATTTCAGGTTAAGCAGTGGACCATGGGAAAAAATAGCATTCTGATATTTGGGCATGTGAATAAATATTAAAATATATTAAATATATATAAATAGAAATATATATATTAAGTATTTTATTTTATTTCTATTTGATTGTTTGTATAAATTTGTGAACCACTTTTTAATACCAATATTCTTGGGCAGCTTACATCCATGAAAGAAACATGCAAACAGATAAAGCTTCTGTGATGGGTATCTACCTAGATAACCTGTTTAATATGACTAATAATTACAAATAATAAATATATGTTCCATTAAACTTGGGCTTAAATAGAAACAAGATAAAAGAAGCACATGGCTTATGGAATGTCCATCTTTTTGGCCCAACCAGCCACCATAGCTTGACCTAGCATTCAAAATAAACAGATTAGATAGCTCTGAGCTTAATGTTCTTGAAAAACTCTTTGATTAAAGTTCTCATAAGAGCAAATTAAAGTTGTGTATTAATGCTAGTACATTTAATCTGGAAATGCAAAATGTAACCACATTATTATTTGGGTTTGGGCGAGGGTGGTAGGACAGTTAGAACATCAGTTAGCCCATGAATTGTGTCCAAAATATATTAATAATTTCTCATATAAAGAATAGGACTATCATCTAAATGCTCCGTGGCCAATAATAAATCTATATATTAGTCCCCGTCCCCACCTCTCCTGTACTTTTTGACTGTGTATATTCAATAAGAGGATAAGGTCTGTTACAGAACCAAGAATGCCTAGGCAGAAGCATAATGAACCTACAGTAGAGTACCTAAAAGCATGCTTATTCAACTATTTCTATTTAATTGCTTAGAGGGTGGGAAATTAGTGTTTAAACAGATCATGTTGTAAGATGACTATTTTAGTAGTTCCTCAGTTCGGCTTCCTATAGAGACAAGTGGTTTTATGAATTATTCTCAGGGGTGAATTGCATTTTCATACATCTGTACATCTTTGAATGGCTGTTCTAGGTTGGTGCTATATTTGATGTGTTTTTAAATTCTACACAACACATTTGTGTCCATGCATGTGTAAATGAGTTCTAAAGTAAGCTGCAAGATTAAGAGCACTAAAAATCCTCTCCTGTCTGCCAAATGTTTTTTTTTAAAATGAACAGTAACAAAGAACTGCTCAAATCTTCTGGTTCAGTTGTCAGTCTCTGTATAAGCAATCAATTGCCTTGCTCTACAGTGACTGGAAACGTGGTCTGGAAATGTCTGGAAAATATGCACAGCAGCAGCAGACCAAACAATCAAGAGCTGTGTGACCAGTGTAGTTCAAGAAAATGGCTTGTCACCTAGGACTGGTACAGGAAACCAGCTCTTATCCTCTGAGCCAGAGCAGCTGCAGGCCAACAGAACTGCTGTGTCAGTCCTTGGAGCAGCCCCTTCTTAATGCAAGTTTGAAAAATCCTCTGTATGACCTTGTATTCTGACATTGTCAAGAGTGTCTCAGCACTAAATGCCCTAGCTTGGAAGACCTAGATAGAGGATAACAAGTATGTGTAAAACTAGCCTGTTGCAGAAAGATAAAATGTACATTCAGTGGTTTTGCTTCTGGATCCATGTGCCATGTGGCCCCCCCAAAAGTTTCCCAAAGGGAATGTGGCCCTTGGTCTGAAAAAAAATTCTCTATCCCTGGTATAAACAATTAGAGGCTTTTAGAGACGATTATTACCAGCCATTAAGCATCTTAATCCCTCTTTTGGAAAGTAAGTGTTTTTCAGAGATAAACCTTTCATCAGGAACACCTGCTTGTATGGGGATATATATTGTTGCTTAGGACAGCACATTTTAATCACTAGGTTAAAGCTTTAGGGAGAAAAGCTTTGGAGATACAAACTTTGGGAGAGCGTGTCCTACATGGAGAGCATGGGTTGCGGTGGGTTTAACAAGACACCTCACTGTTGCCGGGCAGGTTAGTTTGGATGTCCACCGTTGTGACTGGGCTCCTCTTGTTGTTGGTGAGAGTTTGATGTTGCCAATTATGGATTGACAGCCTTAGGTTATATATTCTCTGTGCGCAGCATGGAGCTTCCTCTTTTCACTGCGCACATCTGATTAAGCAGTGGAGAGAAGCATTTCTTTCAAAAAAATGGTTGTATTGCTCCTTGCTAATATGTTGAATTTATACTTCTATTTCTTACATTTGTCCCTTCCTTCTTTCCTTTCTTTGTTCTGTCCGTTCTTTGGTTTACCCTTAGTTAGAATCCTACTCTCGCCCCTTTTCCCCTCCCCACGGGCAAATTTTAATCAGTGGTACTGACAATTAAGCTGTACTTATTTTTAAAATTGTTTTTGTTGTTGTTGTGTTATAGGGAGTGATAAAGAAAATATCAAGTAAAACCTTTTCCTATAGCAATGATTGGTATCTTTTTCTATATTAAGTTTTAATTTATCTTGTTCTTTTCTAGTTTATTTAAACTATATCTATATTTAGGTTTTGATAATATGTAAATTTATTTAAATTTAATCGTTCAATTGCTTAAAACAGGGATGGGCAACCTGTAGCCCTCCTTGATCAATCTAGTTGGGACTAATGGGAATTGGAATTCAGCAATATCTGGATCCCCCATCCCTGGTTAGAAGGCAAGGAATCAGCTAAAAATTATTTCAAAGCTGACAGCTGACATTTTTCTGTTGAAAATGCAGAAAATACACTGTACACACTCCATTATTGCTATACCTTAATTCTTAGACATGCAGATAACATTATCTAAACTCATACATGTTTCTAATATTTATAATACAGTGGACTTATTTAAGACATAAAACTTCATCTTATCCTAAATGAAATGAAAGCAGCATATTGTACAGCACTGATTTTTTGCACACACACAAAATCCATATCCAAATTTATAAATGGCTGTAAAATAGGAAGCTATTTCCTTTTTACTTGTAGTCATTACTCGATGATAAAACTGTGTTTTCCTCCTGATGTACATTGCAACATGAAGCCACAGCCATTCTCTTTTCCTGGCAAACATGCCTGTGTGTTACATTACATCAGCAGTCAGTAACCTTTTTCAGCCATGGGACCATGTGGTGGGCCGGACTAGATTTTGAAAAAAATAATGAACAAATTCCTATGCCCCACAAATAACCCAGAGGTGCATTTTAAATAAAAGGATACATTCTACTCATGTAAAAGCACGCTGATTCCCGGACCATCCGCAGGCCAGATTGAGAAGGCTGTTGGGCCACATCTGGCCCCCGGGCCTTAGGTTGCCTACCCCTGCATTAGAACAAGAAGCATGCATTGCTACAGTTTTAAGAGTACATTTTTGGGCAGCAACATGAAGAAGAAACATGAGGTACAGAAACCTAATAAAAGGCAAATACGAAAATAATGAATGAGTGAGAATGCCGTGCCTAAGTAATGCTTAAATCTGGAAACATCTTCAGTCTAGGAATATAATTAAATTTTATAAAGTATCATTTAATGCCATAGATATGGTAATATCTCTAGGAAACAACATAAAATCAAAATCAGACTTCTAAGATGATCATCTGTACTTTCATTGGAGTAAGTTACTAGCGCCTGCCATATTTTTATCTAAACCACATAATAATGCCTATTTTCCTTTGGGTTAGTAATTAACTATCAAAGCATTATGCTGAGAAATGTGCTTTCAAAATCAATAAAGGATTTCCTTTTGAATAGTGTAGCTTGGGAAATGCAACAAAGTTCATACAAGACCTAATTCATATTAAATCTCAAGAAGCAAGCACAGATCTTGGGGATCGTTAAGAGATCATATTTATTTTCTTAAAATACTTAAGAAACATTTTTTTTGCAATACAAAATACATTGTTGAAATAAGTACTTGCAAGTTTTGTGAACTAAACAAACTAGCCACAAATTAGTTAAAACTCAGAGTAATAACTCTTTGGTTGTTGACAAGATCTGCATTCTCCCTGGGATGTTTTGATTCCAATACAGTACAAATTTCCTTCATTGCTCCATAAAAATGGGCACTTCTTATTTCCTGCTCCAAATGTCTTTTTATGATTGCATGGAACTTTTCCTGGGTTTTACTATGATGGTTTTGTACATGCCAACAAATTCCCTACCAGCACCGTATTTCCATTCCTTACACATTTTCTCAAGCCATTTCAAGTATTATCTTTGGTGCACATGGAAACCTTGAGTACAAGAGTATAATTTCTTGGATATTTCCCATATCTGGATTGGCTGCAGATGCCACAGGCTCAATCTTTGTAACAAAACTGGGATTGTACTGTCTCTCTCAGTGTTGTTGGGACATCTATTTAATGAGGATGATTTTCATGCGGATACTGCAAAATATTGAGTTCAACTGCTACGCAGAAGCATCCTCAGTCCACTAAACAAGCCAATTAGCTCCTAGCCTGGGAAGGATTAGCAGTCTCTTCTTCACCCACAGGGCAAAGCAGTGAATCTCCTACTTTTCTATTGCAGCAAAACTGCATTCTGTCCATATTAGCTTCTTCTTTAAAAAAAAAAAATCCAAAATCACTAAATATGAATTGATATTGGCAACAGAATGCTAATCAGCTCTTGAGTATTTCCCCAGGACTTTGTCTTGACTACACTTCCATCCAGTAACTACTCCAATCCAAGACATGAAATAATATAATTCACATTATGCATTCCCACTTGTGCTTTTTAGAGAACAAAATTATAATCAAAATATGCAGATTGCTTCCTTTCTGGACTTTCCCCCCTGTATCTCTGCAAGCATTATTTCCTTCGTGTACTACACTAGGTGGCAGTATTCTAAGACCTAATCAATTACTGTACTTACAACCGAAAAGCATATATTGACCAGGCCTTTGAAGATGATCAACTAAATCAATGTTGTTTTCCTCATGCTGTAGTATTGTTAGTATTATGATTGCTTCTGATTTGATTTTACTTGATGTTTTAGTTAAAGCCTTTTAGACCGACATTTTAATATAAACTTCTCTGGGACCATTTGGAGAAGGGTGGGCTATAAATATAAATAAGAAATAATAATAAATTAATAAATAAACTTCAGATGTTATTGCTTCCCTCTTTGCTTGTCTTAGACTGCTAAGCAGAGCTAGAAAATTAACGTTTATAAAATTCTCTATTAAATCCAAGATGAATTGTACATCTATGCTAGAATGCATCCTTTCCTTGCAGAAGGTCCCAGATTCCAGCAATGGCATAGACTGTTTTTTTAAAAGAATCTGGTAAAATGTAATGGAATATATTCCTGCCTGAGACACCAGAAAGCTGCTGGTAATTAGAGAAGACAACATCAGGCTCAAATAATCTGACCTGGTATAAGGTAGCTCACAATGCTCCTAGAGTTCAGAATTACCCTTTTACACCCACCCACAAAGTAAACACATCACATATATCTGGGTCAGCACTAATCCAGTATGTCTCCTAAGCAGACATTAGATTAAGCCTGCACAAAAAAGTTTTGCACCACTCTTTATCTCTTCCCCCACCCTTTTTTAAATGTAACTAGATCTGACTTTCACACCTGACCTGGATCTCCCATCAGAGACAAGGGCTATAATCTATTATATATACTCACTTGGGTTCTGTCCGTGTGGAGTGCCACACAGGCTGGACCCATCTTATTCTCTACAGTTTTAGGGAACAGTGCCCTTTGAAATACAACTGTGTGCTGAAATTAAATCCCATTCACGTGGTTCTGTGTAGATACAGTAGAAGCCCTTAGCTCACATAACACACTGTAGTCAAAACAAAATAAAAAAATTCCTTCCAGTAGCACCTTAGATACCAACTAAGTTTGTTATTGGTATGAGCTTTCGTGTACATACGGACACAATTTTTTAATTTTGTTTCGACTACGGCAGACCAACACGGCTACCGATCTGTAACTGTAACACACTGTAGTCCTGAAATGAATGCAAAAACACTTTACCAGAGTAATTCCCTCTCAATATGTAATAATCTTTCACTGCCTTCACTGAGATTATCTGTGAAATACTTTTTGACTTGTATGATGTTGAGATTTTATATTATAACAATGGAATACATTAGAAACTGGAACTCATCAAAATGGTACTGAAGGAGGAGGAGGAGGAAGAGGAGGAGTTTGGACTTGATATCCCGCCTTTCACTCCCTTTAAGGAGTCTCAAAGCGGCTAACAATCTCCTTTCCCTTCCTCCCCCCCCCCCCAACAAACACTCTGTGAGGTGAGTGAGGCTGAGAGATTTCAGAGAAGTGTGACTGGCCCAAGGTCACCCAGCAGCTGCATGTGGAGGAGCGGGGAAGTGAACCCAGTTCGCCAGATTACGAGTCCACCTCTCTTAACCACTACACCACTACTGGAAAAAGTCTCATTCCTTAAATCTTTGAGCTTGTCATAGCACTGGAGGACATAGCAAAAGGGTCAAACTTGTTTTGATGGCAGGACGATGACCTGATGAGGACAGTCTTTAAAACTTCTAATTTGAAATTGATGTAACCCACAAAGTAAATGTTCCTAGGAGATAAAGATGGATATTTGGAACTTATCTTTTGCAGTTTGCGCTAACCAAGATATTCACTCTATCTGCAGAATAAATTATGTAAATTAAGTCTCCTACCTACCAGTAAAACATCTAACAGCGTCGAAGACTGCACTTGAAATGTCTCTCTTTTAAAGAAGTGTTACTTCAAAGGGATAATGATCAAAGTGTGCATAAATTCCCAAAGGATATGAGACTGTATGCACAGAAGGATTTTACTCTAAACACCAACAATGAATGCTTAGTTATTTGGAATCTACTTATTTTATAATAGTCTCTATGTATGTAAAATGTCTTAATTTTGCTATGACAGCTTGGCTATATTCCCACAAGCTAAGTATTTCAAAACTGATCCTACATGTATTCACAGACAAGATGAAAGTGTTAATTCTAATTAAAATGATGTACAGTCCAATAGCATCCATAATAAGTCTTCATTTGGAAAAAGTTACAGAAATATTTTGATAACTTCCAATGTGGGTCAAACATTTATGCTCCAATTGTTTTTTTCACAATCCATTCTATTTCTGGGACAATGCAATCTTTAACAGAATCTTTCAGGTTCTTGAATGTGTCTTTAAGGAATTGTAGCTCAGAAGGCATTTGTATTTAAAGCAAAAATGTTTTTAAATATTCTTTTTTTATTTGAGGGTTTTGCTTGTGTTTTAGGCTGCGAGGTTCATAAATGTTAAAATACCAAAAATAAAATTGTAACAGTTATACAATGATAATAACTAGTATTGTTATGAAATATTCCTACGTTATAATTTAGAACAGTGTTTCCCAACCGGGAACCACCAGGATATTCCAAGTTTGTTGGTTGGTTTGTTTCCAACAGGAGGGGGCAATTGCTGAGGCTCCAGTTTTGACCACTGCTTGTAGCTGCTGCCAGTGCTGGGCCAGGTGGCAGCCTGGGCCTGACTCTGCAAGGCATGGGGTGCAATCCACCCCAGCGCCTAGCAAATCGGGGCCTTCAGATGTTGCTGAGGGGCACAGGGCCCGTCGACAGCATCAGCCTAGCTCTGCTAGGTGCAGGGTGAAACCCACCGCAGTGCCTAGCTGAGCAGGGTGGTCTGGTGCTGCTGACTTGCATCTAGTAATGATTTCAGTGGGCCTTATGCCTGGGTAAATTTGTGTGGGGATATAGTGTTTTATCTAGGCAGCCAGGGCTCCTTCAGATGACAAGATCTTTTGCACCGAGTCAGTAAGGACCACTTGCCTTTAAAAATTCTCCTATATATACAGAACTCCCTGTGCACCTTTTGCAGACCCTCCAAGTGTCCCTATTTTCTAGGGACAGTTCTGGATTTACAGAAGTTGTCCCAGTTTCTGATTTGATCCTGGAATGTCCTGCTTTTCCTTAGGATGTCCCTATTTTTATTAGAAAAATATTGAAGGGTATGGAGTTATCCAACCCCCGAGCCATCTGAAGGCAGCCCTATATAGGGGAGGGGTTTTGAATGTTTTGTTATGTTTTTATATATGTTGGAAGCTGCCCAGAGTGGATGGGGTATAAATTGTAAAATTAGTATTATGGAATAGGACGTCCTATTTTCATCAGAGAAATGTTGGAGGGTATGCTTTTGGACTGTGTCAAATAACTGGGGTCAAATAAGTGTTGTTTACTTTTAAAATACAGATCTGCTTTAAGAAAAATTATTAGCAAAATGTCATATTGGATTTATAAAAAATAGTGACCCATATTTTGAAAAATAATTTGCGGGTTACCTGTATTATGTTTGGGTAAATCTACAATATATGAAACAAATTATCCAATCTCAGTTCCTGTTGAATCAGCATCGCCTCTTCTCACCAAATGTAAAAATATTAAAATGTATCTTTGGGCCTGAATTATGATGAGGATGGCACTATGGAAGCATCATCAAGCAATGTGACCTTGATAATTTTCCATTAGTGTGAGCTGTTGATTTTATACATATGTAGTAGCTATTATATTTGAGCTCTCTGTGCATATAAATATGCTGAGTTTAAACAGCCAGTGCATGAAGCAAACCTGTCACAAGGCTTTATAGATCTGTTTTAAACATCAGTTTTATCAGCCATCTGACATTTGCATGTAAATGTATTGCACTGACATTTAAAAATAACTACTTACCCTGCAGAGTGCTGAAATTCCAAAAAGCCCATAATTCAAGTTAGAGTTGAAATAAAATCTTTATAGATGATTGTTTAAAGTTGTGTAGCGTAGCTGAAATCAGAATAAACTTTGAATCTTTTTTTACATTCTTTCGTATAATATTAATACATAAAGTTAGTGCAATATTAATAGATCAAGGAACAACTGGAGAAATGCATGTTTGTTTAAATATCAATACAGAAAATTATAAATTATTGCACGGTATCCTAGCTTTTCAGTTCTGGCTATTAAATTCATAGGAAAAACATCTACGGTAATAAGTTGGATCGAAAGGTGTAAGGAAGATCTTCCTTCATGGAGAAATGAAGAGTGGTAACACCACAGCAAACCCAAAATGCTAGAATTCCACATTGTCACACTTCACAGATATCCTCTAACAATGTGTACTAATAACTTGGTGCCCTCCAGCCACAAGGGACCTTAATTCGGTGCATACTGCACATACCTATAAATCTGCATAATGGCAACTGGCTTACAAACCATCCAAGTGTCCCTATTTTCCAGGGACAGTTCCAGATTTACAGAAGCCATCAGTTTGCAATAGTCTTAGTTTATGCTGCATGTGAGCAGAGGCTTCTGATTTGATCCTGGAATGTCCTGCTTTTCCTTAGGAAGTCCCTATTTTCATCAGAGAAATGTTGGAGGTTATGAGCTTACAATGATAAGAATTAATACAGTGGGAGAGGGAGTTTATCCATTTCTTCGCCTTGTGTTGTCTTGATGAAAATCATTCTTTTGAAGAGGCTATTTGCATTTGGAAGAAAGACACATTTAACCTAACATTCTGTTTGCTACCACAATGTAACATTTCATAACAGTATCCCTGCCAATGTACACAATAATTGACCTAATCCAGCAATGGCTACCCATGTGAAGGGGTAGGATTCTGCACCCAGATCTTGGTAGATCAGGTCCCACACATGAAAGAATATGCAAAAACTTTGATCCATACTGGTTTTGTTCGTATACAGATTCAATAACTAATAGTTGGTTTTGGTTGGCTTTGACAATACTGACCACTTGTTTGGAAGAAAGTTGACTAAGTCCCTTTTTCCTGTTAATAGATGACCAACCTTGTCAAGACTGATTTCACAACTGGGTAATAAATATAGGTATGCATCTTCATGTGCATGCTATGTATATTAGTGATGGGTGAATTCCTCTGAACTCAGTTCAGAACTGGGTCAACAGTCAGAAGCTTCAGTCTCAATTCATAATACTCTGAAATATAGGCAAATATAGGCAAATCTGTATTTCAAAATAAAATTACTAACTTCAGCAACAATGTATTCCGGTGGATAAAGCACTGTATTTTTTTTTTCATAAAACTGCAGTGGCCAAGATCCAATTGCTATGTGTTCCCAGAGGACCTCCGAGTCCTTGGGCTAACCTTAAGTTGTCACTTGGATCCTAATAATCAGGTGCCCAAAATAAAATTTGGCATTATAAAATGAAAATATGTAGGTAGGAAATATGGGTTTATTTCAATAAATACCAAATAAAGAACAAGTTGGCTTAAAAAATGAAGCACCTGAAAGATTCTGTTTTGATGGTTATCCCAAAGCCTCACAGAAATTCCTCTCTATCTTCTATAACCTGTTTTTTTCTTTTGCATTTAAACATAGAAAATATGTTGCATTGAGAATGCAACAACTCCCTCAGGAAAGCACTCTAACAGCAGTCAGTATTCAGTTATTCACCATGTGTCTGCTGTGAGAAATGTTTATCACCCTTCTCCCTTAGGTAGCAGTGGCTTTCTCTCTTCTAAAAGAATGTATACTGGTCAGTGTATTTCTAATTCTCTCAGAACAGTCATTTGCATATCAAAGGCCTGGTATGAGTAAACATACTTCATGGTTCCATCTGTGATTTCATTCCCCATTGAGACCTAAAATAAGAACAGAGTACTAGTGAGGGAATGTTTGTCCTTCAAGTCCATACTGTTTTTCTTTTGAATTTTGCAGCAAGCTATTTCACATTTCATTTGTTGCAAAGACTTTGCAGGAACCTCTTTCTGCTTGTAGCAGGTTTAAATAGAAAAAGATGCAATTTCATTTTTGCTTAATTCTAGTTAAGATTCTTCAAGATTCCTTAAGATTCTTTATTCTTTATTCAGCAATATACATGCTTACTCAAAAGTAAGCTACACTGTATTCAGTGGGGCTTACTCTGCAGTAAATGTGTTTAGGTTTGTAGCATAGATTTTATTGCAGCATAAATTGTAGAATAAATTGTCAGAAACAAAAGTTGGTATTTATTCTTTCATTCATTCATTTGGACTTGGGCCCTTATGGAACAGGATATTTATGTTTCATTTCCCCAGACAATTAGGAGATATATAATGCTTTATTGGAAAAATAAACTATGTAGTTATGACTGTATTAGGAGCTGTAATGTTATTTGGAAAAGTCAATCAAATACACTTTGATTAAAACCTAAGTATTGCAACACTAGTTTTTATGTGCACTTCTACAATTAATTACTGAAACAGAAAGTTATTAATAGATTTTTTCCCTCTTGTATCTGCCATCCTTCAGTTTTTCCGCTGTTGAGTATACTGCAGAACATTTTCATGGGAACTGACTTTCCAGAGACAGAATTGATTAAACTAAGAATTTGCTTTGAAGAGGTTGAACAGGTGGCGCGTTGGAAGATGGCCGACAATAACATCTCTCTGACCCATACGAGGTACTAAGGGGCTGCTATGGGAAGTATGCAGCCTTCCTAAACTCCCCCAGGATGTGGGGGAGTACTGTCCTGCCAGCGGTGTTCACAATGCACCCCCTGAAACGAGTGATGGGGGTGCTGAATACTTGGCACAGGCCCTCGGTGAAGTCAGATCTTCCTGATGCCGATTCCAATTAGCGCGTGCTGGTTACTGCAGCTTGGAATTATAATTGGAAACATACGTTTGGAAATGAAGCTGAAAGCACATACATCAAGTAAGGCTCAACTGATAAGACTGCTGATTAATGGATCTCTGCGACCAGGAGTGATGAATTACCATAAGGAGACTGTATGTTTGGAACGAAGGGGGGGGGTGGAGGGGAAAAAAGCACGGTGTCGGAAAAGTTTTGGAAAAGCTTCAAAAATCACCAAAAACCTCAAAAAAGGCTACCACACCACGTTCTATGAGTTGCTCCTCGAAGTCAAGTCGCAACTGTATTAACGGTGTTAAGAAAAAGGAAACAAACTTGCAAAAAAACACAAGACATTTTCATCTTGCGAAGCAAGCCCATAGGAAAATTCGTCTTGCGAAGCAGCTCAAAAACCGCAAAACCCTTTCGTCTAGCGAGTTTTTCGTCTTGCGAGGCATTCGTCTTGCGGGGCACCACTGTATGTGTGCATTTATTAAAATATGTGGAATTGCAATTCCTCACAACCTGACATTAAGGTGTGGCTTGTTAGGATCGTCCTACTCTCGTGTAGGTCCCTGGTAGAGACACATGCCCGACTGGCATGTTCTTTTCCATGGTTGATCGTTTGGGAGCTTCAAAAGCTTTCTTCAGCCAGAACATCACAGTGACTGATACCAAGAGGCAGCAGCACACTTAGGATCCTGCAGAGTATTGGTGGTTCATGTAACAGACTCAATAGCTCAGCATCTTGGCTAATCTACTTTATTTACATATAATACACTCTGAGATTTTGCCTTAGCTCCTTCCTCTTTCTCATCAGACAGCAAAGAGAGAAACAAAAAGGACAATAGTCCTACTTCACGGAACACAGTAACACAAAACATCCTGTCTTCGTCACTTCCCACTCTGTGGAATGAAAACATACACTGTCATGTGACAGACAACAATCTCATGACTGCAAACACGCATCAAGAATCCTGACATAGCTATGGGGTTGGGAACTAGGGAGAATTTATTTTCCTTCTGCCTTCAGTTGCCCACCTGTTTAGACAGAACCTATTAGGGAGTGGGACCATGATTAGTTAGGAACAAACTTCAGGTTATGCTTAATGCACAACATGCAGCTAAATCACTTGTGGTATTTTCTTAAATTAATTATCTCCACAGAAGGAAAGGTTGCTATCAGAACCATACCCTGCAGGTAGGGAAGACATATTTCACTGCTCCCTTGCCATACGCTCTACCCCAACGATCACACCCTGCATAGCTATAAGACTCAGTAACAAAGTGTCCACTGGTGTCAATGGGAACATTTTTATTAAGCCTCATAGCTGGGCAAGGCCAGTTCTTTTTTGGGGGGGGGGTCACAGCTGAAGAGGAAAGGAATAAACATATGAAGAAGAAGAAGAAGAAGAAGAAGAAGAAGAAGAAGAAGAAGAAGAATTTGTTCCCCAGCCACTCTGGGTGGCTTCCAACAAAGATTAAAAATACATTAAAATGTCACACATTAAAAACTTCCCTGAACAGGGCTGCCTTCAGATGTCTTCTAAATGTCAGGTAGTTGTTTATCTCTTTGACATCTGATGGGAGGGCGTTCCATAGGGCAGGCACCACTACTGAGAAGGCCCTCTACCTGGTTCCCTGTAACTTTGCTTCTCGCAGTGAGGGAACCGCCAGAAGGCCCTTGGCACTGAACCTAAGCATCCGAGCAGAACGATGAGGGTGGAGACGCTCCCTCAGGTATACTGGGCCAAGGCTGTTTAGAGCTTTAAACGAGTCTCGCTCTCCACAGCTTTTTTATGTTATTGATTTTATTTTATTAGAAAGAGACATAGCTGTGCACTATGCATTGACCATAATGTGTAGTTTGACCCTTAGTCTCAAGGTGATACCCACGGAAACAGCAACAAGACAGGCTCAATTTTCCTGTCCCCATTGTCAGTAACGCCACAAGTATTGGAGAGCAGCAGTAATGTAGGATCCATCTCATTCCTTGTCCTAGCCAAAGTTATACTGGCCAAGTTTGTAGGCAGTGGTGGGCAGAAGAAACATCCCTAATCTGCTGGATGTCTGTGCTGAGAGCACACATGAGGGCACCTGAACACATCTGGACTTTTCATCACTTTCTTATCTGCTGGGTCAACATAAAAAGTTGAAAGCAGGTTTCAAGCACTGCAAACCCCGGCAAGGTTCAAGAGAATTTTCAAACTGTGCAAGCTTCAGCAATATATCTATTATATTAACTGTGACATGCAAATCCATTCAGCTCTACTGTTTTTGCAGATTTATTTTACTTTTAAGCAAAAGGGCAGCTTGCACAGGGGAGAAGACAACAGAGGAAAGCGAGAGAGAGATTCATTATGGATACGCTTGGGATGAAGCCACACTCCAAATCGGAATTTGGAAGCTTCGAAGCTCACAAATCATCAGAATCCATGGGAAAAAGATATATTGTGTTCTGTGACCTCATTGCCCTCCAACAGCACTGTTCCAGAAGGAGACCAGCTGTCACTGGCTGGGTTCCCATTAAGCTGCTCAGTGGCAGCTGCAGACAGCACAACAAAGGCTTAATGGGGCTTCAAATATTAATTCCCATTTTAATATTTTCTATAGTATCTGGTTTTTTTCTAGGATACCATGTTGGTATGCTTAACCTCTTGAAACACAAATGAATGGTGCCAATTCCATGTAGCAAGCTGGATCTTTTTGTTTGCTTGTTTGTTTGGAGGCTGCTTTCCATTATGGTTATCATTTGACATAGTGGGCAGGGTGGAGACAGCACAGTCCTTTTAATGGCCTGGATATTTGTTGGTAGACAAAAGGGGTTAAAGTCTCTCTCACACACATACAAAGCCTGGCATATGTCTAGATTTTAATTTGTGTACTGTATCTGTGTGTGTTGATTTTGTTCGTGTCACCTTTGCAAATGCTCTGGACTGGAAGAGAGTCAGAAGTGTGTGTTTGCATTCATCCACATGGTGTTAGAATGCGCACACAGAATTGGAAATGGTTGTGTCTTTCACCTGGCCATTGTCTGAGTCTTAATCTGCACCCTCCCAAACTGGGCTAGGAGGAGGAGCAGCAGCAAGAAGGAACCTAGTTCACAATAGCATCTTTCCTTGTTTCTAGGCATCGTGAACAATAGCAACACAGCACTGGTAGGAGGTAGGAGGAGGTGGCTCAATGGTGTGTGGCAATTCAGGGCTTGCCCACACTTCTGCTTGTCATGCCTCCTTCCCCTGGGGAAACCTACTCTTTACAGTTGAATCAGAACAAATATCAATCAAGTTTTCGTAGATTGACATTTGCTCCAATTCAGCGGTAAAGAACAGGTTTTTCCAGGGTAAGTAGTGGGGCAAACAGAAAACGATTCTGACATATGCTTTTTAGGCACAGAACAAGTGAAGTGTGGGTCACCCCTCAGAGCCATACTGGTTGGCTGATTGGCTTTTCGTTTTTGTTTTTATTATTCACATGGGGTAAGATCAGCCTGAAGAAGGCAAGGAGTTACAGGCAGGAGCCACTGACTTAAACAGCATAAGAATTGCAGGCCAAAAGGCATGGGGCAGCAACAAAGAGCCTCTAGAATGGGTTGCTAGCCCATTCTTCTTCAGCATAAATGGCCAATATGCAGGCTCTCAACTTGGAGTTGTGTTGAATTGCAGCTGGCTCCCTTGGCTACATGTATGAGTCCATTTAGAAAACTGGTGAATGGGAGCTTTCACTTCTCAGAATTACAAAGCAGATGAAGATTGCCGTCTATGTATGGGATCAAATATCAGAGTCAAGCTGAAGCTTGGAATTTGAATTCTGACAGATATCTGGATCTAATAACTCTACCAAACAGCCTCCAAGCAGTAGGGGGGGGGGAATGCAGTTGGAAGTGGAGAAGCAGGTAGAAGAGTTTTCCCTAATTCACAACCAGTTCTCCCTGCAGTCCTCTCTTCACGTTCTTCTCTCAGTTGTGCTTACCATATTATAAGTAAAAATGATGGAAGGAAGGAAAGGGATATGATTTGGGACATAGGGAAAAGAAGAAGGGTTAAATACCCAAGCATTCATTATTTCAAATTGCATCCTGCTGCTGCTTTGCAACAATTCAGTGGAAACTCATGTTCTGAAAATTAGTGTTCTAACCCTGGGAGATAGCACTGTATATTGCTGATTACTGTAAGAGCACCCCAGGAAGAAGCAGAAAAGGTAGCCGGGAAAGAGAATTTTAAAAAGAAGAGAATTCACAATATACTCTCGGCAGCTATTTACAGAATTGACTCCTGAACTCAACTTGTTTGCATTCTAACTGTGAATCAGTCTCAATGAGCTGAAAGATGCAACCTCCACCCCAACAAAATCAGATTCTTAACATATCTCTTTCACCCATGGCTAAGCAATCATGCAAACATTAACAGGGTTTCTGCTGCACAAAGACCTGCAATACAAGTTGCAGAAATTCCTAGTGAAGCATAGTGATGTGTATATTAGGCAGACAATAAAGTACAGGCATGTGACTGAAGCACTACAGAATTGTTTGTACACTGGATAACCTGTTAGTCTATTCTACATACCTGTGAACAATGAACACATGTAGAAGAGGAGCATCGCAATATCAGAAGTGTTTTTTTTCAAGTTGGCAGATATAACTGTCCCCACCCTGCAAAATCAGAACCAGAGCTCACTTTTTCACCATCCCACAATCATGAATCATGACAATTTGATTACTTATTCAGTATCTTTGGGTCTATTTTGAGTCTCTGCTATCAGCTGAAAGCCTGTAGACACATATATCCAATCAGCAATTGTCATGTGCTGCTAGATGCCAGTACCTTCCATCATAGATAGCTTTTAGCAAGACTCACTGAAAATAGCCTGGAAGGGTGTCATCACAATGTGAACTCTATTCAGCCCCTTTTCCTTGTGACTAAAAACACCTAGCCAATCTGGAGTCTTCTTGTTGTTTAGTCGTTTAGTCATGTCCGACTCTTCGTGACCCCATGGACCAGAGCACGCCAGCCACTTCTGTCTTCCACTGCCTCCCGCATGGAGTCATTTGCATGAAAATGCCCCTTATAGACATGTGCAACCAATTGTGTTGGTGGTGAAACCCCAACTTCCCCCAGAGCCTTTGTGGAGCATTCAACTGGCTCTGGACTTAATCACTTGCTCTGTCCTCTCCCCCCACACCTATAAGCAGGAGTGCAATGTGCCACGAAGGGAAAGAGCAGTTTCAAATTTGAGATATAGAGATGGACACAAGTTTTCATTCTTTGTGGCATCGCAACAAGATTTTTACTATTCCTTCTTTATGAAAGGTGAAAAGTCCTAGGATAAAACAGCAATACTGCTTAAGTTTATTGCAGCCTAAATGTTTCACCTTAGAGGTTAGCGTTGGAAGACTATTCAATGGTTCTAGGAAGCTGACACTTTATAAGGTCAATAGTGTTATGGAACTGGGCTTACCAAAAGGGACATCTGGGCTCTTTGAATTTGTTTTTCTGCAAGTTGTGTCAAGACCAGAAAGAATTCTACCAAGACTACCTCTGTTTCAGTATTGATTTAACCTGCAGCTGAAGGGTATAGGAGCTGAGAATTTCTAATTTAACAGGAGGTTTGACTGAGTACAAAGACAAATAATACAAACTGACTTACTGGAGAAATTATAGCTTCCATGGCATGAAAAAGTCATAAAAACAAAAAGCACAAGGCAAAAATACTGGTTTTTTCTAACAATAATATAAGATTAGTGCAGGGAAGCAGGAGGGGGCAAATTTAGACTCTCTTGATCCCAAACTACTGTAGAGCAGCACACAAGAAAACAGTGATTACAAAGTCAAAGAGTTTGCCAAAGTATCATTGCTTTACTGGATGAGATAGTTGAAAGTGCTCTTGCGCAAACCCCATAGAAATGAATGAAAGCTGTGCATGGGCATAGTCATATATTTCATAGTAATTTATTCTGCACCTTTAACTTTGTCCATCCATAGTTGAAGCTGCCATAAAACCAATGCTAAGAACTCCCCCCCCCCCTGATATTCCAAGAGTTGCAAAAATGCTTATGTATTTGGGTTAATGTAATTCTAACATAATTTATATTTAAAGCCCATGTAAAACTTTCACCCAAATGTTGTTGCTCACATTCCCTGAGCATATGCTTGAAATTCCCAATGTTATCTGGTACATCTGAAACGTAGTCTCTTAAATCCAGTCTGTTCGTTTTGTCAAGTGTCCAATAAACTTGTGGAATATTCTGCACTCTATCAAGCTTCACGCATCACCTCTTATTGTGCAGTTCTTTCCTCAGCCCTATGAATTAATTTCTGGCCTTGTTTTCTCATAGATCTGAAAATAGCATTACAAGTACTTGACAAAACTTCAAATATTTGCTCTATTTTTCTTATTTATTAACTACATTGGTTAAAACTTGTCTCAAATACATATCTCACAACTTTAAGTTCTTATTCCATCATTTTTATACTGCTCCTCAGTGCTAAAAGTTGCCATTGTGATATAATAAGAACCTTGGTTAAAATGATTTTCCTCCAGTTCTTTCAGTATAATCCTTGACCTTTTATTTTAATAGTAAATTTCCCCAGATATATGTGTATTTTCTTGGATATGATTTTGATATGTGCTGAGATTTTATCTGCACTATCCACTATGGCCTGGTTATTGTTTTTGTTGATTGTAAAGTTTGCCATTAGTATTAAGAGAGCTTCCCCTGGGTTGCTAGTTTCTATGATGAAGTTTTCTTTCCTTACCCAAGGCATTAATTTTTCATGTTTGCTCTGTACTGTTATATTCAGCAGTGAAATTCATTTGCCATATTCTCAGACTGCTGGATAACCAATAATCTACTGTTTTGTAAGGGACTATTGCAATTCCCACTAAAGTTAAATTATGTCTTTCAGCTAATAACAATTGGAGTCAGAGGTAGTCTTCATAAAGAATAAAAACTAATTTTAATCCTTTTAATTTTAATAACTTCTAAATGATTTTCTCCAAGACTTGCACTGCTTGCTTAACACTATTATTTGAAATCGATTTGCTCAAATGTATATACAGTAGTTGTACACAATATATCAGTCACTATTCCCTTTAGTTGTAACATTACAGAATACATATAGTATTTAAAAAGTTAGCAACTGTTAGCAGATTTTAAGGGTGGGGAAGAGAACTCAAAACAATCTATTCCCAGTTTCATTTCTATCTGTGTTCCTGTTGTTCTGAACCACAGACATCCTAGAAATGTACCTTAAATCACTCCTTTGTGTTGAGCCAATACCTAGCCAATAGGTAATAATTTGATTCAGACATACAGTGACCCACATGAATGGGTACTCATAACACAGTAATGAGGCTTCACCTTCCCAGTGGTACGGCATTTACTGAGCAAAACAGTGGGTATGCATTTTAAGGTAAGCCGGCCAGTTCAGATCTAAAGTGCACTGATGTGACTATAATAGACCTAAACCAATGGCTTGTTTGACCATTCATCCACATGACAGGGACAAGTGGGTGCCCATGTGCTTCACCTAGCTCATCCCCACATAATTGGGGTTCTGAATTACATGTAGAGTAGCTTTTTTTGTTATAAATTCGGCAGGCAGCAGAGCTGAGCAATGGGAGGGTGACCAGCAAGCATGGCCCCACTCTCCCATTCACATGACTGTAATTTCATGAAAGTGAATATGCAAATGGGTCTCATATTCATACAAATGACTTGCCAACAGCTGCCCCATCCACCCCACTTCGGAACGCTGTTCCGAAGTGGGGAGGGGGGGCGGGAACAGCTGCCCCATCCGCCCCACTTCGGAACGCTGTTCCAAAGTGGGGAGGGGGGCGGAACAGCTGCCCCATCCGCCCCACTTCGGAACGCTGTTCCGAAGTGGGGAGGGGGGGCGGGAACAGCTGCCCCATCCGCCCCACTTCGGAACGCTGTTCTGAAGTGGGGAGGGGGGGCGGGAACAGCTGCCCCATCCGCCCCACTTCGGAACGCTGTTCCGAAGTGGGGCGGGGGGGCGGGGACACCTGCCCCCGCCGCCCCACTTCGGAAAGCTGTTCCGAAGTGGGGCGGGGGGCGGGAACACCTTCTGAAGGCGGGCAGGGGGCGAAAGTCTTTGTCCCCCCTGCCTGCCTTCCCAGGGGCTTTTAAATCGCCCCGGACAGCGGAGAAGTCCTCCGCTGTCCGGGGCGATTTTAAAATGCCGCCCGCCAGCATTTTAAGATCGCCCCGCACAGCGGAGAAGTCCTCCGCTGTCCCAGGGTTTTTTAAAATGCTGGGGGTGGGAAGAAAAGCCCTTGCCCTCCCCCCCCAGCCTTCAGAAGAGGTCCGGGGACAGACTGTCCCCGGACCTGGCCTGAAGGTGGTTTCCCTAGGAACGCATTAATTGATTTTCAATGCATTCCTATGGGAAACCGTGCATCGCAAGACGAAAAAACCGCAAGACGAAGAGACTTGCGGAACGAATTAATTTTGTCTTGCGAGGCACCACTGTACTTGTGTCACAGTAAATGTGCATTTTGCCACACTGTATCTATCCTGGCTGAAAGTATAATGGGATAATTAAGCCAGTGGCAGATTTGCAGATTTGGGGCCCTGAAATTTGAACTGTTATTGAGGGCCTTTCACAATCAGCAACAAGGTGTGGGTAACCACTGTTAAAATTCAATGCCTGGTTTAAGAATTGTTTAAGTTAAAAGTTTAATTTACATAAAATGTTTTAATTTTTTTAATGTATTGTATTTAAGTTGCTGTAAAAGAAGCTTTAGGGACATAGCCAGTATCCTTCCACTGGGAGTGGTAGACTACCTTGTGATTAAGCCTTGGGACTACATCACAAGTGTTAGGTCTGTGACTCAACAGGAAAACTGTAATTTGAGTACCTTATCAGTGTTTGTACATGTAAATTGAGGTTGCTTGCAACACAGAGCTGCACGTAGTCAGTTGCCAGCATGCAGGAGAAAGCGACAGATACTGTGCTTTTTAGCAGAGAAGCTACAATTTAGTAAAGATTCATAGAATTGTTGAATTGTAGAGTTGGAAGGGACCATAAGGGTCATCATCCTTGCATGCAGAAATCTTTTGCCCAGCATGGGACTTGAACCCATGACCTTGACAGTAGACATCTCATGGTCCACCAACTAAGCTATCTTGATGTTTAGGGTCTCACCCTGGGATCAGCATGAGAAAAATTTGTAATGCTAAAACTAATTGCTCCTTTTTGCAGTGTATCGTTCTTCTTGTTTTGTAACATTTTAAACCAAGTTCTGTAAGTAAAGCTTTAAAAAAATCTTATTTTAAAGAAGATTTATTTCTACACAAGGCTCATACCAAAGGCTATATTGGTGCTATATCTAACAGGTTATAGGCCCAGAACATTCTGGACGCCCAAATCTACTGGACATATTTCTCGATCATCCTGTTCTCTGGATAGTCTGACATAGGATTTTATTATTATTATTTTTGTAAAGCTGCAGAACTACTGAACTACACACACACACACCAGTTTCCACATACTTTCTCTTTCTCCTGACATAAAACCAGCATCTTGCAGCTAAGGGGTATTCATATGTGTATGATTCAAAGAACTATCATATCATATTAACAGCAAAGGAACTTAGCATGAGGCAAATGCATTTGTGCCCTGAAAACTAACTCTATGAAAATGGCAACAATTATTCCACAGTTGTTGTCACATTGATTGTTATTACTGAACTAACTAGGAAATTTCTTATGAGCAGGGAAGTTATCTTCGCTTTCAAACACTGTTTTCTGTCAAAAATATATTTTGATTGATGTGATCACAGGATTTGACTAACAGCTTAAATGATAGAACATTCTGGGTCATAAAAGCACGGTAATACTGGTGCTATAAATATAAAGTGATTCACCATATAGCTAACATGTTCACGCTATATTTCTGGGTGATTTAATGCTTGCATATGACCTTGCCTTAGATAAGCTGTTTAGTGAATGCTGAAAGTATTTAGCAATTTTCATGATGTATGACTTGAACTGGATGAACATGACAGTAAGTTGTCAACAGCATTTTACTACATTAGTGTATATATAAGAAATTTTGGCTCATGGTTTCTCGTACACATATATATTGTACATATGGGGAGCAGGGGGAAGAGGAGTCAAAATTTCACAGAACACTATTTAGGGGCAATTTTTGAAATCTGTTTTTCAAGCTGCTACTAACAGTTGAAAAAGTTTCAGTACTGTCCTGGAAAATATTCAGTGAAATTACCTCCCCAGGTTTTATCCATGAATTTTGGGTGCATTCATGTATCCAATTGTAATATTTTTGAAAGATTCAGTAGGCTTGCCCCTGTGCTTTTCAGTATTTTTTGCTTTCTTTCTTATCCAATTCACTAACATGAACGAACAACAGATTTTCATTCAGCAATAATAATGCCATACTATTTAACACACAGCGACCTCAGATATTCAACAAAATTTGTCTTAACTGTTTCACCACCCACAAACAAGAAATATGGGCGGCAATTTTTCCTGAGCTCTAACAAATGGATTACAGGGTTGTACACATCGCCTGCATATACTAGGGCTGTTTGTGCTGCATGTGAAATTATGGTCACTTGGTTAAAGTAGGATCACCTGTTATCTACTCTGATGGCATCCAAAGTAGACTCACCTGTTACCTGTTCTGATAACGTCCATATTTTTGTTGTTGTTGTTTAGTCGTTTAGTCGTGTCCGACTCTTCGTGACCCCATGGACCAGAGCATGCCAGGCACTTCTGTCTTCCATTGCCTCCCACAGTTTGGTCAAACTCATGCTGGTAGCTTCGAGAACACTGTCCAACCATCTCGTCCTCTGTCATCCCCTTCTCCTTGTGCCCTCCATCTTTCCCAACATCAGGGTCTTTTCCAGGGAGTCTTCTCTTCTCATGAGGTGGCCAAAGTATATTTTTAGTAATCAGCTAATGCAAAAGGCTGTTGGTAGGTTGAACAACATTTAACATGTGAGGCAGATGGCTGTCCCTTAGAAAGATTTTGTGTTGAACCCTGGACAAGAAATCCAGAGGAAGTCTACCCAGTAAACTGTCAAAGTATTTTCTTATTATATTCAAGCAGGATAAACAATCCTTCTTCAGCCAATTCAGACATTGCTGACTTCTGCAAAAACAACAACAACAACAACCAACCTGAACTTCTACTACTACTGGCAACTTATCTTCTTTACTTCTTTACATTTTTTCTCTCAGTTGTACTATGTTCCCCAAACTAGTGAGATATTTCTTGCAGTAACATTTAAACTATTATACCTTATTCATTGACTAATGAGACTAGATGTTTCATATTTGTCATTATTCCTCTGGCTTTTTGACAGATTAATCATATCAATTTCTTCTAACCTTTCCCTGTTGTGCCTTTCTTTCCAAAACAGTTATTGTATCAGTTCAGTGCAGCTATCATGATATGGTATTATATTCAACTATATAATTATAGTTTGACAGTCTTCTATTATCCATATATCATGACCAATTTGGTAGCCACATTTTTTATCTAACTTAGTTCAGTTATTACCAGAAAGGAGAAGCTATAGCAATGAATATGCAGTGTCAGATGTTACTGATTATGACCCCATATTGGTGCCCTCAGTCTCATCACATGGAGTTATTTACTAATATATAAACTGGCCCGAAGGTGAATTTCTCGAATATGGTCCTGTGAATTAAATTATCTATACAATGTCCACTGACAAAACTGGTTAAATATCCCTGTAACTGGTTTTTGGCACACATTTTTCTTTCTGGAGAGGCTGATAGCCATATGCTGAAAATAGGCCACGTGTTGCTAATATTTGGGGCCACTGGGCACCTGTGGGATTTTGAGAGTGCCAAAGGCACCAGTCACAAAGTGGCTGCTGTGAAGATATGAAATGACACAAATGGCTGCCACATCTAAAAGAGCAGAAAAAGACCACAAGGTTGTGTGCGTATGTACTTAAATCAATAGGGAGAACGGATTTACATCAACCACTGCTGGTGAAGTTCTGTGCATCCTGTCCTTGATTCAGAATTGAAGGGAGGCTGGGTGTCCAGGCCTGGTCAATGAAATGTGGGCATGTTTAAGGGAGCATGTCCAGTGTAGGAGAGGCTGAGCCCATGCAAAGAGAAACTGCACAGGAAGAGCCAGCAGTCTCTCTTGCATTGTGGATGTTTGATGGGATATTTACTGAAGCACTATGGGAAAGGATAGTTGTTTGTCCCCTAAGGAATCAGTCCCTTCTAAGACAGTCTTTTAATCTTCCTCAGAATGACATTGTGCTTCCCTGAGACCCTCGTTCTCTCTGATACCAGTGGAGTGGGACACAGCTATAACGCCAGGAGTTCACTGCACCTTGGACACACCCCTGAATTCTGTCCAACAGGAGATAGTTGTACATGTGACAGGCAGTGCAAACCACCGGAAAGCCCCTGATTACATTCCCCCTGCACAATTGTTTTTATAGTCAAATTACCTTATTGAGAGCTTTATTTTTCTTTAGGTCAAGGAAAGGAGGGACAGGGTGGTGGGCCCTGCTCTCCTTGCCCTGATCTCAAACTCACAGGTCTACTAAACTTGCCAATTACCTGATCTATAGTATAGGCAGCACATAAGGTGTGAGGTGGGAAGCAACAGAATGCCAGAGGGCCACCCCAACTAAGACTGACTATTCTGTGGTAAGCAGAGCATGGAAAGAGCAGCCTGGCCCAAAACAACATAAAACCTCACCAGAGTTTCAGGCTGCATTGGACAGGTTGTCTCTGTGGAACTATCCATGGTACTGCAACTTCAGCCTGATGCTACTTGCTATCTGACAGTCTAGGCTGTCTCTCGTTGAGTTGTCTTGTGCACCATGTGCTCTCACATGTGGTCAGGCTAGAACATGCTCAAAAATTTGAAGGTGTTGCAAGTTTTTAAAGCACCTAAATCTGAGCACAATAAGAATTCCTGGCTTTCCTGCATGGCAAATTCAGACAAAGTTTTTGTTAACGAGGTATCCTGGGGACTTACTAGCTAGAGCTACCATTGCTTCAGCTGCCAAAGCTCCCACATACTCCTTAAACTTAACCCTATACGATATAACATAGCCAAGCTGCAAGAGGCTAATTTTAAGAAGTGCAAGATAGAATCTGAGAGTTGGGAGTAAGGTCTAACAAGGCTTCCACTTTTGCCCCTGTAGCATCTTTTTTCTACCCTCAAGGGAACTAATGCCTTCTGGTGGATGTGGGGGGAAATACAGTGCAAAGGGGCCAAAGGCCAATTTCCTATGAATTACTGTGGATGGAGTAATTTGTCCCTATGGATGCAGGGAAAAGTCCCCTGAGGATATATACTGTAGGTTCAGGAAATTTACCAGAGTTCTTCTAGAAGTTTTTTTTTGGGGGGGTGGTAGGGAGAACCCATGTAATAGCCAAGGGAAGCTTTGGGAAAGAAAGAAAGAAAGAAAGAAAGAAAGAAAGAAAGAAAGAAAGAAAGAAAGAAAGAATTTATTACAGTCCCAGACCAGATTCACATACTGTACTAAGCGAACATAAAACACAATAGAATTAAGTTTGAATTAACAATTGAATATGACAATAAACAATATGAATATGACAGCCATTAGAAATGTGGTTTAGGTCTTAGTCTCTAAAATATTATCTATATCATGTTCATTTAGGTCTTAGTCTCTAAATATTATCTTTGGGAAGACTGCCCATCTCTAGAGATTTGCCATTCACATTGCTATAACTTTAAATCATCTACCTGTATATTTTTAGATTCAGATTGCTGAGATGCATTTTCTTTACTTACTGCATCTAATGCTGCAATTTCAAATTTCCTGAGAGAAACAGAACTCCTTGCAGCTATGTTAATTATAACATTGGACTGGCAAGCATGGTTTGAGCCAAATTCCTAAAGTATAATTGCAGAATATCTAAGTATGTACTTAGGGCTTTAACAGCTATGAGTATGAGATACCACACGCTAAAGCTGCTATTTCTGAAAATGTGAAGCTATGTATGGAAAGCATCCAAGTAAAAAATGAGGTGCTTTTCTAAACACAGATAATCCAAATATTGCATTTTGATCTGCTTGACAACTCTCCTATCTATCAGTCCCAAGCAAGTAGTAAGCATACATGATTTATGAAGCTATCCTAATAAACCATGTATGACTGGCTGGCTGTTTTTAGCTTGGTGGGTTGTCAGAGCTAAATAGTAGGCAGTTGTTGAGCAGGAGCCAGAAGAGGTCATCAAAGCAACAGCAAGAGAACAAGCTAAATATCAGAATCCAGAGATCAAACAAGGAGACAGAAGCTATAAAAACTAATGTTGCCCAGGCAATGTCCCCCACATTAAAAAAAAAAAAAAGCTCTTCCTTATGGACTGGTCATGTTGTTTGGATGCCTGATTATCATCTTCCAAAGCAACTACTCTTATTCTCAGTTTAAGAATGGAAAATGGAATGCCGGTGGACAACAAACCCTCTCCATGATCAACTCCAAACCGAAAACCTATGTCCCCACTGTGGAAAGACATGTGGATCCAGAATTGGCCTCCACAGTCACTTACAGACTCACTGCTAATACTGTTTTCAATCAAAGGTCTGTAATGATGCATAGGCAAAAAGAGTGGCAACACATAGTAAGAAGTAGTAGTACATTATTTACTATGCCTTGCAGTTTTGTAGGCAAACAGACTTCTTATAAAACTATGTCTTTGGTTCATGCCAAACAACTCTCTGCTATAGGAATGAGCATTATGTTGCAGTGACTACTTGCTACTCGGTGTTACTCATATTAAGTTATACCAAACAAACACAATCTGTCAAAACAAATACAGTGAATCTTAGGGAGTCTGTCACAGATTTCCCTCCTATTTCTCTGCTGTAATTGGGGTTTCCCCCCTCCTTTTGTTGAACAAGTTGGCAAACTTATCTTCCACCTGATGGAGACCTAGATATCCTACAGAAAGCCAGTCACATCTGGATATCCCTATTGGTTGTAAAACTGAGAGCTGTCCTGACTCCACTGATATGTTGTTGTTGTTGTTGTTGTTGTTGTTTATACCCTGCCCATCTGGCTGGGTATCACTGCCGACCTCAGAAACTCCTAATTCAATGCATTTTCTTAATAATGAACTTCTTTGGAATCTATCAATATGATTTCATACTTCCTTTTTCCCCCAACAAGTAACTTATATTTTAATTTATGAAGAAGAGTGCAAGTGTGTGTTAGATTTCAGAACATGAATTAAAAACTTAACATATGTATTTCAGGGATGGGGAACCAGTACCAGGCCAAAGGCTATGTTACTGCAGTGACAAGCTGCCATAGGCCATATTCCAGCAATGGATGAGACCAGACAAGACACCCTTAATACACAGATAAATAGTCATATATCCAAAGATATTCCTCTTGGAAGCAAAAGCATATATTTAATTCTTAGTAACTTCACTCACGTTTAACCTTCCTTTTTTCCATAGTTATTGTAAAAAGAGAGAGAAGCTCTCCAACACCCTTCATCTGTCCTGACTGTGCAAAAGGCACAAAGAACTCTGTAATCTCAGCAGAAGAATGCAAATAGGGCCAAAGCACAGCTGAACTGCAAGCCTTGCCTTATAGCTATTTAAAACCTCAAACTTCAAAATGCAACTGCATCCTGAAACTTTTGTGCATATTTTGCATATTTGCAAGGAATGTAGTTCTTCTGAACCATTTCCAACTCTCTTATAATCTTTTTGCAGCAGATCTTCTTGCAGAGGAAAGAGCTGCATTTGTATACTTTGCACAACAAAGCCCTTTCCTCTCTTAGTTGCCTCTCACTGAACAGCTCATGATTAACAGGGGATTTAGAAAGTCAAATAAAATCTGGCTGCAGATGTGGGCCGGGGTTTCACTAGTCCAGTGCATTGGCATCCCAATGGCTGCATCCAAGCAAAAATATATTTGTGTCACTGTTAATATCTTACAAGATTAATTGCCATGGCCTTAGCTCAGAAAAAGTTAAATGCACCTAAGTCCTATTGCCATCAGTGAACCCAACTTTTAAAATTTGCTGTAATATACAAGGCAGATCTTAATTAAGATTTTTTTCCTAAAATATATGAAAAGCATATGTGTGTATTTGGTAAATGATTTCTAGTGGATGGGATAAAAATCAGTCTATATGGGAGTGAAATTCTTAGGCCTTTTGGGGGTGAGGGGGAATATTCTTATTTCAGTATGAGGTGCCAGTGTGTTTTTCTTCATCCCTTCATCTTTCTTTTAATAATAATAATAATAATAATAATAATAATAATAATAATAATAATAATAATAATAATAATAATGTCTTTCCCCTGCTTCAAGTGACAACTTGGTTTCCTACAGCAGCCCAAGGGCATTTCAGGCTGGAACAAAATGCCCCACAGGAATAGTGCTACAGCAAGGTTGTTTCTGTTTTTTTTTTTTGTTTTTTGTTTTAGAAAAAGGAAGGAAGGAAAAGAAAGAAAGAAACCACTTGACCACCTCCTATTAAGGTAAGAAAACCCACACAGAAGACCTTAGAATTTCACCCCATGCACCTAATTCACTGAATACCCCCCCATACTTTTGTGTAAGTGATTGCCCTCACAATAATGGGACAGGGATATTTGTCCTATCATTTGGGAAGGAAACCACATGTCCCAGTAGTTACATGTTTTCAGGCATTCACATGCCCTTCTGATCTGTGGAAGAAACATGGACCCTATCTTTCATTGCAAAGCACAAACCACGAGGTTATTGTGATTTCAATTGGACTTAAGAACCTAAGAATTCCCTGGCTAGATCAGCTCAAGGGCTCATCTAGTGTAGCACCCTGCGCTTACACTGGTAAACTAGAGGGCTCTAGAAAGCCTATAGGTAGGGCATGAAGCCAGTGACCCCTCCATGCCTGAGCACACCTACCGTAACTTTTTGGATTCTGTTCACTGCCAGTAGAAATAATATATGAATCTGCCTTCAATTTCACACATTTGCACAGTCACATTTGTGAGCTTTTCTTCTACTCTAATGAAAGCTAATACTTCATGTTGTGCTAAATATTGTGATTTTCAGTAAAATAAACCAAAAGGAGAAGCCCCCAGATAGTCCCCATTGTAGACATTCTGATCAATGGCCAACGCTACAAGCTGTATAATTCCTAATAAGTTGTACGTAATGAAAAGAGGAG
Source organism: Podarcis bocagei (assembly GCF_964188305.1). Lineage (NCBI taxonomy): Eukaryota > Metazoa > Chordata > Lepidosauria > Squamata > Lacertidae > Podarcis > Podarcis bocagei. The sequence continues at coordinate 67,560,987 of NC_138130.1, read as the reverse complement.
TTAGTATGAGATTTTCATTCACATTCTTGTGCATTTCAGGATCAATGCCAGGCAGACAATGTGATCCAGTGGCTTGTTAATAATCATAATTGACCAATTTATCCTTTTTATATATCACAGGTTTAATGGGGGGAAATCAATTCAACTGTGGGGATAAAAGGCAGGTATTTAAATTATATTTTCTCAGGGAAATAATCACAGCCAGTAACTTAGTTCCTCACCTTTTGTAGTAAAAAGTCCAAAATGTATTGTTTTGACATCTATATCATTTGCAATGACTGTCTTATTAAGAAAAAGTATGGTGATAATTTAGCAAAGAACATGACATACATGAAAAGAAATATTCAGCACATTTAATGTTTTGAATGGAAAATAGAGTAATAAAAATTAAATTGAAATTTGGTCTGTCTCCTTAATTGCTGTGCAATGCACAATAATTGATAGCTAAAGTGCTAATCATTTTAAATGTAATTACATTTAATGATTGTAATTGCCACTCATATCTTCTGTCCTAATAGAGGCCTTATTCACAAAACTGTTATCTTCCTGTCATATAAAAATGTGAATTGGAAATTTACAACAGTTTATTCAAAATGCCGTGCTGGTTCTATTAAACAGAAGCTAGAATAACAGCAAGACAGTGTGGGTAGTATTTTCATATTGTGCATGCAGCTTTATGCCTGCAGCATTGGACACTCAACAAAGTAAATTCTACACACCCTTTACTTTTGGATAAAGTGATACAACTGGCTGCAATGTTCAATGTAATCCATTGTTACAAGTTCTCAAAAGAGTAGTAGAATAACAAGTGTTGCTCAGTGGTTAGCATGGCAAAGTAGGTTCAGGAGGATCTGGGTTCTAATCCCCACTCAGTCATTAAGCTTTTAGTGGAAACTTGTGTCATGAACGTGGCCCCCCAGAGCTCAGGAGATGAGTTAGACTCAGATATTGAACTAAGTGAACGAGGGACTGACTCTGCAGATGAGAACTGGCTAACAGAATCAAGAAAGGGCAGCTTGACACACACACCCCCAGTGAAGACTCTATTAGCTTTCAAGAAGAGGAAGAGTTGGAAGGCAGCCAGAGTGTTGCTAGGCAATCAGCAGATAAGCAGAGATCTGAGTCTGTGTCGAGTCAGAGTGGGGAGGAGAGGGAAGGTCAGTATCTCAGTTCCCATTCTAGGCATTTGGATAAAATCAGAAGGCAACGGAAGGGCAAGAGGGGAAAGGCAGGAGTCTAGTGTCCTTCCTGCTGTGGGAGGGGCAAAACTTCAGGCTGATGTAAATGCGAGCAGCCAAGAAGCTGGGCTCTGAATGTGTCTTTTTGTAAATAAATATACATAAAGTTGGGGGAAAGTCATTACTTCTTATTGGGGCTTGCTGGCCTATCAGAGGTCATTACACCTTGGACCAGTCAGTCTCATCTCCCTCACAGATTTGCTGTTAAGATACAGTCGAGTGGAGGAGAATCCTATGCTCTTTGGTGGAAGGGCTAGATAAATATGTAATAGGTAAACAAACTATTAATGGGTTAGGGAGCAATCCTGAAATAAAGTCTGATAACTGGTAAATAGTTTTGAATAGATATTATAGGATTGCACTGCTAGCCATAGAGCTGGATAAATTATACATAATTATAGGAAAGGCAGTCTGATCCATCATGCCGTTGCAGGGAACTCTAACTCGTACATACAGAAGGTCTCAGATTGAATCTCTGCCATTTCTAGGTAGGGCTGGGTGAGTTGCTGCCAGTCCTGAGCTAGATGGACCAATAGTCTGTCTCGATGTGGCAGTTTCCTGATACTGCTGTCCTGTGTCAGCCTTCTACGTGGCTCTTAATACCACTCTAGTACTGTTCCAATTCACAGAGCACTAAATCCTCCAAGCACAAGGGTGGGCAATCTTTTTGATCCTGACGGCAACATTTCCTCATTGCCAAGCTTCTACAGTCTAGATCCCAGTGGTGAAAGGGACCCAAAGGGTGGGTGTATCTTTATCTCCCACTCCCACACACTCTCTACACTCAGTAAATATACTCATGTAAATATTTTTGTTGTTGTTTAGTCGTTTAGTCGTGTCCGACTCTTCGTGACCCCATGGACCAGAGCACGCCAGGCACTCCTGTCTTCCACTGCCTCCCGCAGTTTGGACAGACTCATGTTTGTAGCTTCGAGAACACTGTCCAAACATCTCGTCCTCTGTCGTCCCCTTCTCCTTGTGCCCTCCATCTTTCCCAAAATCAGGGTCTTTTCCAGGGAATCTTCTCTTCCATGTAAATATACACTCATGTAAATATGCACTCACATGCAGCCAGCCAGCCAGCTCCCTTTCAGAGGATTCATGGGGGTATTGCTTTCATCTCCACTGCAGCAGGTGGAATAGATGGGGAGGTTTAGACTTCTCTGTCCAGCCCAATGCCACAACTGAAGTGAAAATAAAAGGTAAAGGTAAAGGGACCCCTGACCATTAGGTTTAGTCACGGACGATTCTGGAGTTGCAGTGCTCATCTCACTTTATTGGCCGAGGGAGCCGGCGTACAGCTTCCGAGTCATGTGGCCAACATGAATAAGCCGCTTCTGGTGAACCAGAGCAGCACACGGAAACGCCATTTACCTTCCTGCCGGAGCGGTACCTATTTATCTACTTGCACTTTGACGTGCTTTCGAACTGCTAGGTTGGCAGGAGCTGGGAATAGCGCCCTCCTAATTATAGCACCCTGCCTTGGATTTGAAGCTACTGAAGACTCCTCAGTGGAAAAATGTGGGAGGAAGGCCAGTAGAAATGGAATTTTCCTGCAGATCTACATTAATCAGATGTTGGCAAATTGTTTCATAGCTCCAGGCGTACAGTGGAATGGCCTCGATGACACATCCATGTGAAGGAAGTAATATCTGTCCCGACATGTCCATGGGTATTGCTACTTCTTCCTGATACTGATGTGTGTGAATGCAGCAGCATATTTTTCAGTTCCTGCCACATTCCTATGAATTGTCAAGGACAGTGGTTGGGCCTGCGCAGTCAGGTGTAACTGGGTCACCAAGCACAAGATGGGCTGCTTCATGCAGAGTAATTTACAGGCATCAGATGTGATTGTGTGCATCCTATCTGGTACTTCAATCAGAAATAACTACACCAAATGCATAGCTTGCATTTCAACACAACTGCATTACTACTCAGCTCTTTTTTTGGAAGCTTTATAATGCTGTGCCATAGTGTGCATACAAACTTAGCAAGCAGTAAGTGAGAGAATTTTCTCATTTTTAAATAAGTGTTACATGGTGATAAAGTGTATCAATACAGACAACCATGGCTGGTTTTGCAGTATTATATGGTTGCTGTACCACTATTTGCCCTATTATTATTATTATTCATTTTATTTATATACTGCACTTCCATCTGCAGATCTCAGGGCGGTTCACATAATAAAAATACATAATGCATAATAAAAGCAGCAGCAGCAGCAAAAACACAAATCAATAATGTCCACCTCTCCCACAAAAAACATTTTAAAGGGTATAGGATGTTAATAAGTCAAAGGCCTGGTTGAAGAGGAACATTTTTGCCTCACGCCTAAAGGTGTATAATGAAGGTGTCAGCAAAACCTCCATTGCTATGGAGTGAAGGCTGCAGCGATCTGCCAGTACCTTCTAGTTTTTAGAGGAACATATGTTTAATATGTCTCTAAGACTTAAACAATTTATTCATACTGTTAACGGAAGGAAATTTTAAACTGGGGAGCATTTGAACCTATAGCCTAGTTTCAAAAATACACTCCATTGAATGTAAACTGGACCTCTGTTACGTTAGCAGTCTTGGCAAAAATCAGATATAAGCAAAGAAACTAAGAGAAAGAAACACACTACTCTGAAGTAGCAATAAACATACTCGTCATGCCTACTCTGGGGAGATTTTCTCATGCTTGCCTGGGTTTCTGAGTCACTGACAATGTAAGAAGCAACTGCATTGAGTCTGTTTCTGTTCATTCATCTGTGCTATGACTGATAATGTCAGAGAAAGTGTTTTTCATATATTTGTTGTTCATTTATTATAGGTTACAGTGAGTAGTTCAAAGCCTGAAATATGAGTAATTCTGGAAACAGATCTGGGAGAATGTACTGTGTGGTTTGTTTCAGCCTGCTTTCTTGACTGTTCTTTAGCAACAGTATATGGAAAATTTGCTTGCCAAGAGTGAAGCTTTGTGATGTATTTAGACAGTTTGATATGATAATAGAGTCCTAAAATGTCACATATTGCTCTACATCTGTTTTGATCCTTGGGAAGGGGGTTCATTTTAGTAAGCTCACTTGAGCCAGCATAACTTTGATCAGTAAGTTTGGGTTGCATCCAGTTCTGCTCCAGAAGGGTTCTGCTGCCACCGTGGGGTTTTCATTTCCTCTCCTCACATTCATTCATTCATTCACCCCCACAATCTGTTTCAAAGTGCCCCCCAGCTGTCCAGATCTGATTTTGAGAATGTGCAGGGGACTGGCGGGGACATGTTTCTTTCATTCCTTTTCATTCTTTAGCAGCTTTTTGCCAGGTAGAGGGAGGAAAGAGTCTAGACTGTTGTTGCCTGACAACCACCAGACTTCTCAATTTGTTGAGAAGTTTATCCTAGACAATGATAGTGTGTACACACCCAAACCTTTAAAAATGAGTGATTGGAGCAGCAATCTAAGGGTAGTGGTGGGAGGACTGGAAATTCACCATACTAAACTCTATATTTTATTGGATAAATATATCCTGTCTCTTCCAGTCCTAATATCATTGCAATCTCTATTTTTCTATTTTTTATGGTAGCTGATATTTTTGGCCCTTTCCATTAGCTACATGGTATGCTATCTGTTTGGCTATGTTATTTAGAATATTCAGTATTTGCTCATATCCTGAGTTGATCCACCTAACCCATGTCCTGAAACAACCCTCCGCTTCCAGCCCCGAGCCTCTCTTAAGCAAAATACAAGCAATCATCTTGAATTGTGCAGTAGCTTTCTGATGTGGACAAATGTCCCCCAGGGATCAGGGTTAGATAGCCTAATGCATTTTGCTTTCCTTGTCACCATAAGCAAGATTTGCACACAGGCTGAGTGCTTACACATTAGCCTGCTACACTGCGGCAACACATCCAGAATCTGAAATATTAAATAGTTTACTTTCATTCCTCCAATCCATTTTCTTGTTCTGCTTCTATTTCTTTCCATTTTCAGCAAGAGAATAAGTGAAAAGAATTATTTAATTTAAGTAACGTGCTAAGAAACGTAGAAGCTATTAAACATGCAGTTATGGATTTTTGATAGTGGTAAATGAAATGCAAAATAAACACTAATTTGCCAATTGTGTATTTTTGTTTCTGTTTTTTATATTGATAACATTAACTCCAAAAGCTCCTAATGCACTATTTAGGAAGAGTTTTTGTTTTCTGGTACCAGGCCCTTAAATTTTGTCCCTGTTTAGCCTTTGAGTCAGTTTGGGGGACAAGGCTGACCCTACCATGAGGAAAGTTTAGCCTCTTGCCTCAGGGGGTGGAAAGAGAGAGCAATGAAGCAAAGCCGTTTTCCTGCCCATCCATCCAGCCAACCAACCACTCAAAAAAAACGGTGTGTGCCTTCTGTGTGAGCAGGCTTTCCATTTCAAGTACAGCTGTAGCAATAGCAGAACAACAGATCCTGGATGGCAGCAGCTCTATCCCTCTGCACTCACCCAGCCCCTGCCACTGATGGGCGGGCGCTCATGCGCTAGGTGGGAACAGGGCACAGAGGGTGTTCTTCAGCCTCCACGCCCTGCCCCTGCCCGATGGTGATGGCAGCGAGGGCTGGGTTAGCATGCTTCAGCCCCACTTGGGGGGCGTGCTCATGCCCAACCCCGGGTGCGGGCAGACAGCGCTACACCCTGCTTTGCGATACTGCTTTTACTCACTTGTGGCACCAGCTGTTTGAGTGGTCATGAGTGAAATATTTTTAAGATTTGGCATCTTAGTATTGTTGTCTACTTATTAAAGTATACAGGAAATGTAAATACTTATCCAAATTAATGTAAAATGTATGGGACACATAAATGTGTTTATTCTACGTCTGAGAGTACTGTGTCTAATCTTACGTTGCTGAAACATAAAATGACACATTTAGAGTGTGGTGGGTTTTGTTGCCTCCAGATTTTTCCATTACTTATACTATCTCTCGGTAAGTCAGTCCAATATATTTTCTTCAGTACTATTATACTTTTCATCCTCTTAGCCATACGTATCTGCTAGTTCTTTCTTTTAACAGCACAAGTATTCTGAAACAAAAGGCATGTTGTTAGTTGTTCTTACCCAGAACTTTTTATCATTCCATTTCACAGTGCTTAAAATTCATTAGGTATGGAAGTGTGTAACTCCTAAACATCATGTTTCATAGCACCCTGTTTTATACGTCATCTATTGCTTGAAGGTTATCTTTGCAGGTGTTTTGCAAATAACGCGTGAAGCTTTAAAGCAAATATTTAATTTAACAAAACCAATTTAAAGTTGTTCTTTATTGTGCTGCAAATCAGCCTCTATGACTGATTTACATTTGTACTAGTCTTATGATTTATTGCTCTTTGAAATTAAGCTTAAGGGTTCTAAAACACATCCTGTTTAGAAAAGTACAAAGAATCCAAAACATGTGAACTAACAAAGAATTTAGGTGTGCTTAGTTGAATTGTTTTATTTTTTTTATTTAAATTGCAGATACACTTGCACCGTCACCCTCAAAAATCCATACTGTACTCTCATTCTTTAAAATAAAAATGAAAATGAATTCCTTCAGGTCCAAATCACATGAGGATTGCTGAGTTGCATGTGAGTACTGCAATTTGAGAAACTTAAGTCCAGAGTTTCCTTGGGCATAGATGATGAATTGGGGGACAGCAGTGCAGCATTTTTCATGTGGGGTAAGGCAAAATTTCATGATGATTGAGGAGGGCTCATTGTTTGATGACAGCATCAGCAGGCAAGCTCCTCTCACTGGACACCTTGGTGGCCTCCACAGTGCCCCATGAAACAATATCTCATGTTGTATAATATATACCATTGTTTAAAGGAGGGTCAAGTGTATGGAAAAAAATACTGCTGCCAAGAGGACTTCTGCTGCTATGGGAAGAAACTACCACTGCTCCAGACAAATGGTAAAGCTCCCCTGGAACTTTTTATGCGCACACACAAATTGCCAGCCGAGTTTCAGGCCCTATTTTCACACACCAAACTAGTTGCTCAGAAATGTGAGTAGTAGAGTGTTTTTGTGTTCATGTAGTATTTACAGGCTTCCAACTGTATCTGGCTAGCCACTGTAGGAACAGTATATGAAACTAGGTAGGGCTTTGGTGGAATCCCAGCACAGCTCTTCTTATGTATCTTATGTATCTTATGTATCTTCATAATTTTGGTGAAGGGCAGGTAATAAATTAAAATAATAAATAAATAATGTTAGAGGTATTTCCGTGAAGTTTGCAATGCTTGAATTTGCCTGTTCTTTGATTTGCTAGTTTTGGGAGTACTGCATTCATCCTTATTTACAAGAACTTGGTTTGCCATGGATGACATAAATACTTTCATGAAAGAACCTCTTAGAGTCCTAATGAGTTGTCAGTGCTGAATGGCTGGTTTAATGTTTTGCTGGGAAGAGCTATTCAATTGGAAAAGGGTTAAAAGGGGGTTAAGGCTCTAGTGAGACACTCAGGCTTTTCTGACCATCTGAGAATAATTACAACTGAAAATGACCTATGAATATTTATGGTGCTGTTAATTAAACAGGTGAATAGGCCGTGTCATGTAATATTCTTATTGATGCTTACAAATCCCAGACATTTTTTGTCTGTCTTAAAGAAAATCATAGCAGCAGACTATTTCAAAGCCTTTATTTTCTTGTATCCCTCTAAAAATATTTTTGTATATGGCAGTAATAAATAAAAAATGCAATGGGATGTTAAGAGTTGTTGGACAACAGAGGCAAATACAGGGGCGGGGGGGGGGACATACTGGCAGTGTATAAATCCATGATCCAACTTTACCATCAAGGGTGCTGCTCTAGAGTCTTTTCCACAAAAATAATGTTGTATAATAGAGAGTGTATTAAAATAACCATAAACATGTTCAGGGATATTAAACACAGTTTGTATAAGGAAACAGACTAAAATTTTATTATTGATGGTGACAGAAATACTGTTGTTGTTGTTGTTGTTGTTAAGATATATTAGTCACGATTTACCCAAAGGTATCCAAGCAACTTACAGCACATTTAAAAATACAAATGTATAAATACATTATACCACAAAACAAAGAACAACAAAACTCATAGCAGCCACACGGAGCTTAGGCAACACACTAGTAACAAAACAACATCATCTCAGGCCAAAGTCTTTACATGGTGCCCAAAAGATGCCAGCAAAGACAGAAGAATGTAGTGGCTGAACTGATGCCTAGAGGAAGCCTGCAAGGTGGATATGAGTGCAGCAGTACTATGCCCACCTGTGAAGTAGAAAGGGTGTAGGAAGTCCTTTGCATCCTGGTTCTCCAACAACAAAATTCTTTCCAAATATATGCATCCGGGTGTTTCAACACATATCTCGATAAGTTTAAACTGTACTGCAGCATTTAGAAAAGTGTGAAATTCATATTTTAGATCCACACATTAGTCCAAGAGGTGTGAATTGGATAATTTCATATCATAGCAGCATATGAAATACTAGAGCCCTTACAATTCGAAGAAAGTGATTAATTCTGTAATGCTGCCCAAATATTTTATTGTTAATTACATTAAAGGTCCTAAATTTTATTATGCTCAAAATAATAATAATAATAATAATAATAATAATAATAATAATAATAATAATTTTATTTATATCCCGCCCTCCCTAGCCGAAGCCGGGCTCAGGGTGGCTAACAACAATAAAACAGTACAAAAGTACAGCATAAACAACACTCTAAAATCATTCATTATAAAATTAATTAATTCAAGCCATTGGCAACCATTGGGCCAGAGCCCAATGGTAGTATTTTCATATTCACTATATGTTAGCTGCAATAATATCATTACCTATAGAAATATCAGGTAACTCTTACATTAAATTATATGTAACCATCTTTTACATTAAAGTATACATCAACTGTATGTGTGTGAGAGAGAGCGACTTACCATGTGACTTATTGTTGTAAAATCCAGATACTCGTTTTTAAAATACCTGTTTTTCTGCGCTAAAAAAAAGTATTCTTCCAGCCCACCCCGCTTCAGCCTGAAAGTCTTGACTCCTGTGAGAAAACAGCTGTGCTGGTTTAAATGATTCAGCTGACAAGCTGGTACAATTCAGGTTTCAACACCTGATGTTTTTTCTTAGGTACTGTATAGGAAATCAGTGGTCTAGATTTCTTGCAGTGTTTCCTATCACATAGTTGTGGGACATTTTAAAAATAAGGACTTGGGAATTACTGTAACTGGGTTTTTCTTTTTTAAAGCCTACAGCTTTAAAAGTCTTTTTCATTTTCATTTTTATTTTTAACCAAAACTAAATACATATGCCTAAACAGGCATGACTTTAGGCATTTTGAGTCTTCAAACAGCATATTTGAATGAAGACTTCCGGATCTGCTGCTCTAGTTGATCAAGTAGCCATGGCTTCCAGTCATATCATAAAGAATCATAACAAATAAGCAGATAGAAAACATATAGCCAGTGTGTGTGTGTGTGTGTGTGTGTGTGTGTGTGTGTGTCAAGTTGAACTATGTCTGGTTCTAATTGAAAGATGTGGGATATTTTTTCATGTTAATTATTTTACAGAATAATTAAGGAAGAGAGAAGGGAGATATAACATGTTAAGTGTGGTGGAACTGCTTTGTATCCACATTTGGAAGATTCTGAGGCATTTCTTTTTTAAGCAGTGAATTTGTATTCATACTATGGCTGATATGAAATCATTTCCCCAACTTCACCTACAAAAAGGTGCTCTCTTATAGTGACTTTTCAGCACGCCCTGCAAACATTGGACATGTGATGTCCGGAACCCAAATCAGACCTGGCACAGAAAGTTTACTTTGTTCTGATTTGTTTTAATGATAATTTACAATAGCCAATGATATTTGACTTTATGATTGAAGCCAAATAGTCCTGTAAGTCATGAGGGGGGCGGGGTTTCCACACAATCTACATATATTGCCTATTTTGTCCACCTGAAAAGCACTTATGAAGAAACTGTATTCATTCCCAAAATAAAAGGTCATTGCATATTGATTCTATGTTACTCTGCACTGTGTCCAGTTGAAAACAGAAGTAGATGGTCCCAAGAATGGGTGTGTGTGTACGAACACTTGCCCAATGATGTTGTGACTAGACATATACCAAGATGGCAATCACCACTTCATTTGCCTGGGACATGTGGACGAAGGGGGAAGTGTGGGTAACCTAACCAAGGGAAGCTTTTTCAAACACATGTCAAGTAACCACACCCACCCTTGTGGATGGCAGAATCTAGAATCAATCTAGATTTAAAGCAGCATGTTGAGGACAGACATGAACAATTCCAGATTGAGAAAAACTGCATTTTGGTGCTACAAAAAAGTTAGAGTGTATGCAGCCGCCACCACTGTCAGGGCCACAAACACCCAGCAAAGAAGAAGCGGAGGGAACTTAAGGAAAGGGAAGATTTCTCAACAATCCCTACAACCCTCAGAAGCCCTCCTTTCAAACCAAAAATGAAACTTCTGGCTTAGTCTTCATTCAGACAGCTTCCACTACATTTAAAACATTACATCAGGCTCAGTTTTTTGCATACTTTTTTGGGCACGATCCATTTTTAAATTAAGAAGACTTTAATCCCAGTGATCTCAAGTGAGTTAACAAATGTCAGTGCATTCTTAACTTTCCTTCAGAGGAAGCAACAGGACAGAAAAGTGGTCAGACTTTGCTGGATCATGCCTGTAGTGTTCATTTACTGCATATATAAACCTTTTTAATGGATAGTATTTGCAATTAGAAAGATGGGAAGAGTTGAAAATGTACATCGAAGCTGTTTAAATAAGCCACCAAAAGAAAACCCTTTGTTATACATAGTCAGTGACCTGAAACATTAGACTGTTGGCTCCTGGCTTGTTGATATGTTAATGTGAAGTAATTATTCCAGTGAATTGAAGCTGAAAGTCAACATGTATATTCATTAATTCAGTATAAGCACACTCATTGTTAATCACAGTTGGGAGATCTATTTTCAGCAAGCAGATTGAGAACCTACCCATCATGCTTTGCCAACCATAACATTTGATCGCTTTTAATGTTATCTTTAAAAGTCCCATGGAGGAAATATTTGTGATAATGTTTTTAAGCATTCCATATTGCAAAAAAAGAGAAAGAAAATAATTATATCACATATCTCTTGCTTTCAATCAAGACTGAATGCCATATTGCATTTATTATAAACTGCAGGGTGTAATTTCACACCACTGTATCATTTGGGGAATTATACTAAACACCAGAATAATTCTCAATTTTGTAATCAGAAAACATTACTTTAATTAAACCTTTAATGCATTATGAAAATCTCATATCTGCTTTGCATAGGGAAACACTGTATTTCAGGACAATCTGCATAAACTAAGGTAAAAGAGACCATAACTTTTGTAGCATTTTATTTTCTTTACTTATTTCATTTCCCTTAGATCTCCAAGGAGAGCAAGGTGATGTACATGGTTCTCCCTACTTCTCATTTAATTCCCACAACTCTGTGAGGTAGGTTAGGCTGAGAGGCGGTGACTGGCCCAAAGTCACCCAATGAGCTTCATTGCTCAGTGGAGATTTGAACAGTCATCTCCCAAGGTCCTAGTCTGACACTCTAACCACAATGTGACAATGGCACTTAATCTCCATTGTGATAGTATAAAGTGTTTTGGTATTGTTTATTGACCAGTTTTGTCCAATTTTTCCTTTTTTTTCTCTTGTCTGGATCAACGAAAATTCACAGATAAGCAAATTTCCATTTTCACTTGTGAGGTCAAGCCCATGTATTTCCTTTTTCTGTCTCAACATTGCTTTTAATGTACAAAGTTGTCCAGCCTTTCTTTTAAAATTGGCATTTGATATAATTAAAGTTCATTTACCAGTTAATTTTAACCAAGCCTCTTGATAATCAGCAGCTTGAAAAAATATTTTGTCCTGAAAAATTTTGCACCACAGTTCCAAGGATTCAAATGAGGGCTCAGCTACTTTAATTTTGAGCATCTAATGCAAGTCCTTACTGCAAAACAGCCAGGAATCAGATTGCACACATTTTACCACCAATCTATTTATGTATTGGTTTGTATTGGCTTGCAAAACAAACCAGTTTTTTTGCATGCCAGCTGCCTTATGCATCCAGCTTACCATACATGCAAATGAAATTAAAGTGACCATTAAACAACTTGGCATTTCTGTTTGTGACCAAAGAGGGAAATAAAGGGACAGGAACCAAAGACTGAGTGAACTGGGCCACATTTACGATCTGAATAGGGGAACCAAGGTGTGGAATCTAACTAATAACCAACCTGTGGGTGACCCAACCCTGCCAAATGTGAGGGGTAGATTTTCCTCTTCCCATTTACTTAAGACCCACATTTTCAGATGAATGGCTTTCCTGGTCAACCTCCTCCTGGGACTCCACAACTCTCAGCAGGTGTTACAGGTTGACCCAAAGGTGCTCTTTAACCATACCAACAAGTCCCATAGCCCTGAAGAAAAATTTCAAAACTACTCCTTTAACCTTTAAAGGTGTCTAAGGGTGCTCACCCAACCTTAACTACTTCATAACTTCCTGCACCTACCTGCCAATGTGGCCAATTAACCTATGTAATGACTACGTAATGAAGCCCATCAACGGCTTCATTAACTACGAACCCCAAAATTTAGACCACCTCCAAACAGTGACAAAGTTTTTTAGTCATTTTATAGGGTTTTGTAGTGTTAATCGTGTGTTTTGTAAGGCAATCCAAACTGAGTAATGGATACTCAAACTGGAGTCATTTGTATCACCCAGAAATCCAACACTGTCTGGTTCACGCCAAACTGGTGCCAAAGTTTTCTAGTCATTTTGTTGCGTCCTCATGGGAGTCAGGAGCTAGACTGACTGAAATATTGGGTTCTTTATAATATATTTTAGCCAAAGCATTCTTATAGGGAGGTAAGGGAACTTTGAAATGAGCCATTTCTGCAATTTCAATAGTTCTCTGATTTTCTTTCCTGCCGAATTCTTTCCTTGCCCATATTGCAAATTAAGAGCTGAAGGAACATGCTCCTGTTGTACAATGGCTAACAATGGCCATCTTTTGTTTGTGTCCTGTCTCCCACCATTATCTGGATGCCAACCACGAAGGATTTTAAAGGCAGCTAGATTTAAATATTCTCATCTTTAAAGAGGTATGATGAACTCATAATATTTCCTGAATTTCCTGAATCAGACAATGCTGGGTTTTGAGTTCTGTTAAACAGGAACCCTGGTTTTGTAGCAGGAACCCTACAAAAATGACTGCAAACCCTTGGGACCAGTTTGGAGTGAATTGGACAATGACGGATTTCTGAGTAAAACCTACAATCCACCAACTTGAGTATGGATTACTCAGTTTGGGGAGGGGATCACAAAACATGGGGTTCTTGCTACAAAACCCCACAAGACGACAAACCTTTGGCACTGGTTTGGAGAGGATCCAAAATTTTGGGGTTCATAATTAATGAAACCTATCACTGATGAGCAAAATTCCTACTCAGTCCCCAAATGGCAACCAGCAATGCCTGCACTGCCAACAGGAAAGAAGGGTGGGATGAGCTTAAATAGCCCTGACATCTGCATTGTACCCCCAGTGCATGCACTTACATGTCAAGCTTCCCAGGGCTTTTCATTGCCTAAGTGACCACAAAGCTGCTCACTGCCACACCTGTTTCAGGTGCCATAGTGTGTGAAACAACTTTACAGGTAAACGAAATCCAACCATTTGCATTTAGGTACCTACTGGTTAATTTGCAGAACAGGTTGAGTGTGTGTGTGTGTGTGTGTGTGTGTGTGTGTGTGTGTGTGTTCTTTCCTGTTTTCTAAGTAACTGTGGAAAATCCAAGCCCTTTAAACATAGCCAATGCCAAACATGATTTTGCAACTCACAGTGTCACAATAAATCCAACATACTATATATGCAGCTTAATTTGTTCTTGGACTTTTGAAGTGTAAATTATTCTCCTCCGTGCCCATTTTCTGAAGTGCATATTGTTTTCATCCTATAGTAATTACTCAGAAGACTTATATCAGTGGGACTTATTTTAATGTAGCACTTTGAGGACTGGCCTGCCCATGACAGTATTTGAAGTATTCTTTTTCTAACCCAACCAAGCCTAATGCTATGGCTTTCAATTACTTAGTCCATAGCTTAATGAATCTTTCAACTCATTTTGAGTCTGTTCCTATGCCACCTGCTCCCAGCTGTGTTACCAGATTCGTATGCACATCACAAGAATGCTAATGAGGGCAAGGACCAGGGCTCTGAATGGTGTATAACTGTGATATATCTACGGCAATATTTTTGCATCATACTCCTTGCAGAATAGCTTTCTGAAAATAATAATAATAAAACACTTTTCCGGTGAGAGCTAATTCATATCCATTAGTAAATGAAAATATTACCTATTTTGGCAGCTTTGTTATCCTGTAATAGGTTCTTTATATATTCAAATTCAAAAAAATAATAGTGTCACAATAGTTGGCCAGAGTTTTGTGTTCACAAATATCTTGTATTAAGTCAACTATCTGAAATGCAGATTGTCTGTTCTCCCCCCCCCCAGCTGTCAGGATTAATATAAATTAGATTACATTAAAATCAATTTAGCAGCAAAATCCAAATTGTTATGAGCAAGTCAGGCAGAAGACTACTTTATAGCCAGGGTGTGACCTCACAGTTAGATTTGTATGGTTCTTTTCTCAGTCTTTGAAGAGATCAGACGGCTTACTACAAGCTTCTCCCCCTTCCCCTTTTACACAGTATTAACTGAAGAAGGAACCCCTGCTGTATTCAGATACTAGCAAAGTGGTGTCATGAACAGCTTTGCTATCTCCCAGATACGTCCACAGTAACTTGCACTAACTCAAGCTAATCAGAACCGAAGGTGTACTGAAAGCATGAGAAGATTTACCCACTTCCCAGATTGCTTCAATAGCACTTTGGCCCAATCAAATACAGCCTTATGAAGGACTATATGACATTTATGTAATGTGTTATTTTTTAACCTTGGATGTTTGGATCATCTTCTAGAAATGAATATAAACCCAAAACAATTTTTTATAATGTGTACAGTAGTGGACGGCATGGTGGGGTAACAACGCTGAATTGACTTTCTGATACCTGAGCTAATGCTGCTTACCAGGACAGAGAGACAAGATGGTGGAGAGGTCCATGTAGTGTAAATATATAGCAGGAGTGCCAGATTTGCTGCACTGGCACCATGATGCCGAGGGCGCCAAAGCAGTGCTGTAGAAGGGAGAGAGGCAGGGGCCCCTGAATTTTAGTGTTGCACAGGGTGCTGCTGTAATTTGAGATCCTGAAGTCCGCTACTGCAATAAGCAGTAGTGACTCAGCTGTTGAGAAGTTAGGTAAATGCCACACACTCTACCATGCCATTCATTACTGAATATGTAAGAACATTTTTTTAAAAAAAATGTTTTCATCCTATGTTTGTCTGACTCTTTGTAAGGAAAAGTTAGGTATATATTAAGGCCAAACTGTTAGGAACACATTCCTGGAAGTGAGTCCCCTTGAATACAGTGGGGCTTGTTGCAATCAAATGAAAAATGTAGTGTTTTTAAACAGAAAACATAAATCAAGCACAAGCCTTGCATGTATACATGAGAATTCCTATGTGTCAAAGGAATACAGTACCTCATGTACTTTAAGCACTTACATTTGCAGGTAAGATTATTTTATTTTATTTTATTTTAATGTGAATGAGGAAGCTTGTTCATGCAGGAGCTCCATGGGTACTTTGTAGTGGCCACTGAGTTCTCCTAGGCTATAATTTTACTTTTTCATAAGCTATATATAAGTCATAACGAAATCAATGAAACTTGCCCATAGGTAACAGATGGCAAGACTGTGTGGTATCTGTCTCCATTAAAAGCATTGGGCTTTTGCCATTGACTTCAATGGAATATAAATTATGCCCACAATATGAAACATAGAGAAGTAGGCAACAGACTGTGTTTGGGACAATATTTGTGGCAATAGTACAGAGAAGACCCCTTTCCCTCCCAAAGAGGAGTGAAAGGACATGTAAACATCTCCTAATATTTAAAACCACTCAAATTAAATTGGCACATATGTCATATTGTATTGTGAAGCAGACTGGGAGATGACTAGAGTGCTAGTGACAGAAGCCTTGCTCTGAAGCAGACAGAATGCTTCTTAGGTTACATAATTCTGCTTACCAAGTACCAATTTGCATGGTACTTTCAAGCACAGTTTTGGAACTGAAACAGCCTTGGTCACCCTGATGAACGACTTCTGCTTCTGCTCCTTGATCTCTTTGTGGTTATTTCTCTCTCTTTTCTCTTTTTTCCCTCTTTGAGGTTTGTCATACCATTGACCATGGTATCCTCTTCAACCAGCTCTGTGGAACACAGTTTTATAGTGGTTCCAATCCCACCTGCAAAGTTGTATCCACAGACTAGAATTGGGAAACTGTATCTTGACTCCATGCTGTGGTGTACCACAAGGTACAGTCTTGTCCCCAATGTTGTTTAACATATATATGAAGCCACTGGGTGTGGTCATTCAGAGTTTGGGGGCAAAATGTCATCAATACGCTGATGACACACGGCTCTACTTCTCCATAACATCCAAGTCAGAACTGGCTGTGCACGAGCTGGAATGTTGTCTAGCTGCAGTGTTGGACTGAATAAGGGCCAATAAACTGAGTTTGAACCCTGGGAAGACAGAGGCACTGTGGGTTTGTGAGTTCTGTGTCCAGAGACTGGCCAGTGGCCTGTTCTGGATGTGACTGCACTCCTTCTGAAAGAGCAGGCTATGAATTTCGGAGTGTTCATTGGCATTGGAAGCTCATGTGGCCTCAGTGGCTAGGAGTGCCTTTTACCAACTATGGCTGATACATGACTGTTCTTGGAGAGGGATGGTCTGGCCATAGTGATTCATGCATTGGTAAATGCAAGACTTGATTATTTCAATATGTTCTATGTGGGGGTTACATAGTCTCCAATCAGTATAAAACGCTGCATCTAAATTGTTGATGGAGACAGACTATTGCCAGCACATAACTGGTGCTCAAAAGTGTGCCTTGGCTGCCCATATATAACTGGGCTAGGTTTCAGCTTCTGGGCTGTCATTAAAGCTCAGGTATATATCAGTATTGGTCCAAAATTGTTCGTTGACCTATTTATTGGCTTGCTATGATTTTACAATATTCTATGACTGCTCCCATGTAAATGGCACCTTGCCTGTTTTATTGCATCATAATGTCCACCTCTGGTATCAAATACAGAAATGTTCTCCAAATAATGGACACACATATATTCATTCTTTGACTGCGGGACCCTCTACCCTATGCTATATAATATAACCATATTCTAAACTTGCATCTTCCCCCTGCAAAAAATTCAAATATTTTAAAATATGACCTATTAATTTATATTCAAGAAATGCAGTTGTTGATAAGCCGTAAACTTGAATTATATTTAAAAGAGCTGTATATATGAATCAATGGATTTATGTGTCATGTGCTTGACAGTCAGTATGAAGCAGCAATTATATTCTTCCTGGTCTATATGTTTCCAGCATTTATTATTAATTTTTCAATCTAAGGAGTTTTGCTGTATTCCCACTTAAGCTTTTGTTTTCAGATTTTAGCATAATAAGCAGTGTGTGTCATCATAGTTTTAATTTTCATGCCAAGCAGAGAGTGACAGCTGGGAAGCAATATGCAAGACAGATTTGCATCTTCTACGAAACTGCAAGTAGGGAAGAAAAAAAATGTTCAAGTCACCATGTTTTAAATTTTCCTTTGTAAACATTATTTATCTTCCCCACCATAAAACAAACGCTTTTTTACTGATCCCTCCATTAATGTTTCAAATATATGTGCAATGACAAGCAAAACAAAAAACTAATTACACAGTGAAAACATTTTCCTCCCTTTGTGGGGCTTATGGGGTCCAGTTGCATAGCATCTGTTTTAACTCCTTGTTGCAGGAACTTTTAGGGCACTGGCTTGAATGATAAGCTAGCCCACCTTAAAATGACTTTCTCTCCTCCTTGTTGAATTCCTGTGAAGTATAAAACATATAAATTAATCATTAAAAATGGTCATCTGAAGCAGCAGTGGTTTAAAATGATGGCTCTGTTATCCTGGCTCAGATAAAACAGAAGCTTAGCACTGAATTTTCATTTGCTTATTAGAGTACCATTAACTGCTTCCTCCCCCATTTCGTTCATCTAAAAGTTCTTTATCCAAAGGTTCACCAGTTTCCACACATCTTAACAAAAATATTATGGTATTTCTAGAGTGTTAAATCTGTAAATGCGACAAACTCTAATTAAGATACTGTCTCCGTCTACCTCTTTGATGCTACAATCCTGCAACACTGATTCACTTTAAGTTTATTTGAAACCATTGTGACTTAACCAGCAAAGTGGTGAAGAAATTGAGAAATATGGGATCCTTACTTTTCATGCACCCCATTTTTACCATTTTAGTTTACGGCATAAGCGTTGACAGTTAGTAGTGACTTCTCTTTCTTCCAATAAACCCATTTCCCCTAGAAAATGCAAGAAATAAAAATCCAGCACAAATATTAGAGTATTATAAAGTGGGGAAAATGCTGCCTATTTTAACCTACATGAATGCAACAATTATTGTTCTCTGTTGTTCAGTAAATGGTGTATATAAAACAGGAGTAGTTATGCTGGTAGTATTTTCTAATTTAGTTTTATTATATTTCTTATAAAGAACTGTGTATATAGAATGATGATGATGATGATGATGATAGTACTAATTTGTAAGTTTGTTATGATTTATTTTATTTCTATCCATTCTATTCAATCCAGAAGGATCTCCTAGGTGGCTCACACAAATCAATAATGTAAAATAATATGGGGGGGGTGACAGATGTAACAGCTGGACCTCAGGTGAGGTGCTGAGCAATGGAAGTTGGATCATGTGTTGCTAGGATGTTCTTCTCCGTTGCTGGGTGCTCCTTTTAAAAAGTAGTATTTTTCTTGAAGACTAAGCATTTGTAAAGAGAGATAGCTTGCTATAGCAAGAAATGGGTGAGGATAGATCTGCTCTTTCCTGTGGGCTGGAATGCCTTATATCCTAATAACTATTTCATACCCATTTTGTGTGTCACAGTATCAGACTATTAGCACTGTTATTCCAGAAGACTGATGTTCTTTATAAGTTGCTTTAGTTATGCTAAAGAATACAACTTTAATGAAGTGAAAATTGTTTGTTGTTGTTGTTGTTTAAAAGTAGGGCAACTTCTGTCTTCTTATCTTCTGTCTTGATTTAATCAAGATGGTTAGTGAGTACTGAATATCGATATATAGGAGTTCTCAGACTACCCTGACAAGACATTCTATTACAGTGGACACAAAAGTGACACAACGGATTTGAGAACTTGCTAACAGAAATATGGGCTGTGGGCAAGTTTTCAGTAGAAATAAAAAGGAAGTGTCAGATGGTGTTTCTTTAGCTGACTTGTTATAGTAATATGTCCATCTTAATTTCTGTTCAGTCAGTTCCTTGTAGTTGTTCCTTAACCTGTGCCTTTCCTTTGTGTCATCAAGTTTCTCTCCCTGACTGCTGCCCTAACCCTCTTCTGTGTTCCACATACATTGATACAGATAGGAACTTAATTAATTTACTTTTATTTCCTTAGTATTTTGCACCTATTGTCTTGCAGAAGATTGACTTATGTCTTTTGTATAGTATTATTTGAAAATGGCCTGCATTTACAGAACTGTAAAACTAGGGCCCCATCTGCACTTACACATTTAAAGCAGTGTCATACCTAGCTTCCCCCATCTCAAAGAATCCTGGGAACTGTAGTTTATTAATGGTGCTAAGAGTTGTTAGTAGATGTCAAATCTTCTCCCAAAGGTACAATTCCCAAACCTGGGAAGAGGTTTGAATGTTAAACCTCCCTGAGAATTGTAGCTCTGTGAGATCAGCTATTTCTCTTCTATGTCAGGTTTCCATGCTTTCCATATATTCCTTATGTGCAGGAAAAAAATACAATATATATAGATATAGATATATCCCCAGTTTATCTACTATGTATGCTTTTTTCTCTATTATTTACATTTCCCTCTTAAAGTATGCATTTTTGTGTGATTTTCTATGCATTTTTGTAAACTTTGTCCACATAATATATCATTTTTGTGCACATTTTAAACTGAAACTATACTGAAAAATTCAGAGAAGTGTGTAGTGCAATTGATAATTGCACTCCAATTCACATATAAGTGTGGAAGATGCAAATTAGGTCAGTTTGATTTAAAATGCAGGCCAAAGGAAAATTCCCTTCATATCTAGGCTTCTTCGCAAGGTAGGGGAAGCAGGGAGGAATCTAGAGACTGGGTTATACTTCCAGGAACTGGCTTTTGTTCACTCACTATCCTTGAATAAAATACAAAAGGAAGAAGTTGCCTGCTTAGTTACATATTGAAGATTACACCCTTTTTCAGCAATTGGAAAGCAATGTTATATCAGTTCTGGAACATATTCATACTGTATGAACATATATAATGCATATAAAAATAACAGAATGTCTTCCACTGCATAATTCTCCATGACAAAGCAGAGGACAAGTTGCTTGGAAACCTTTAAAATAAAAAAATAAACTTAATCCACTTAACTCCTCTTTGAATTGATTTTCAAAGGTTAACATGCCTATTACTTTAATTAAAGTCCTTCTCAGTTCATAAATTATGTGTCTGGCACTTCAGGGATGCCAGCAATTGTCAAGAAGTAAGGAAGGCCAAAGTGTCCTCCCGAAAGACCAAGGTTAATATGGTCTGAGGACAAAAAGTCTTCTGTCTCAGTGGGGTTATATCACAGCAATTTATATACTGTTGCTCACTGTATTAGCTGTATGTCTGAGTTTCTTAAAAGACTTACGGTATACCTTTTTCTTTAAATCTTTAGGCTCATGGCATTGCAAGTTTCAACCCTGTATGATTATAAATATACTCATACATAATAGCTGTGATTTTGAAATATTAGCCAGTCAAATTAAGTGGTAGTTTTCAGTCATGATATTATTTCAGCTTTGAGAATAAGCCCATAAAATTTAGTAACCCACCCAAAAAAGAACGAAAGAAGAAATCTAGTCTTCCTGCTTGGCATTATAGGATTTATAGCATGTACACAACTAATAAACGCCCTTTAAATGTAGTGTTCTGTACCTGGGATTTTGTGTCTGTTACTCAATGCAGTCTGGAAACCTGAGACCCAAGTCATTTGCTCACATGCATTCTGGGACCAATTAACTGTCCTGGTTATCTCAGTGGCCCTAATTATTATAACACTTGTCCTTCCTTTTTGGTCAAATTTGGGAGAAGATTTGAGGTTGTTAAGCTTTGCTTACTTCAACTGCTGCTGCCTGTGTTTCATGGTGGTTGGTGGTGGCAGCAGTGTTCCTCATAGCAGGCTTCCAAAAGCCATTGTTTTCTCCAGAAGTCTCTTCTGCATGATTCTTTATTGCAGTGTTACATTGGTGGCCAGCAGCAGCTGCCAATGGGTGGAGGGTTGGGTTGTTGCTTCTGCTGCCACCAATAACCCTACCCCTAAAATGTTTGCCCCAATATGTCTGCCATCAATGAAATGCCTCTTCATTCTTTGCCCCCTACAAATGGGGCTATGCAAATCAAGTGGGAATGTCTCACAACAGCTCTAGTAACATTTACTTAGTCCCTCCTTCCTGAGCACAGGAAAGGCTAGCAGAGACTAAAGAAGCACAGGGATCTTCCAGACCAGCTGTTTGTTGAGCATTCATCCTGATATGTCATTGGGAGGTTATATAACATTACCAGCTAGTGGATGTTATCCTGCACTTTTTAATACAATTTTTGGTAGTTTTCCTACCGATTTTTTGTGGACAGAATAGAGGTGCGATAATTGCACTAGACAGTGTGGGATAACAACCGAAATTTGTGTGAATAAACAGCCCACCTGGAAGCACCCTGAGACTTGATCTTGAACCATCATTTCACATAAATGTGTCTGGGGGGGGTATTGTGTTTTTTATTATTACGTTATACACTCTGTGTTTTTATGTTGTAAACCACTCTGTGATTTTGGGGTGAAGGCTGTTATATGAATTACATAAATATTAATAAGGTGTCACATATTTTTCTCCCTCCATTGTAGCAGAGGGCCTGGACTAACTATTCAGCTTCAACTTGAGGCTTTTACAATATGGCAGGTTTTAATTTAGGAAATAAATAAATAGCTCTCTGTTTTCCACTGTAGTTTGCAATCCTTGTAGCTTCATTTTGTAAAAAGAACAAGAACAAAGAACAACTGCATACAACTAATTCTGACAGAAAGTGTGGCTCACTGGGGCAGAGAGACACCATGACTTCCAGATGCATGACTTCCAGAAATCATGTCTCCTAGTTTTGAAATTAAGGAATGTTTTCCCTATTCCCATTCTGGAGTATGGTAGATATTAGGTAAAGGTAAAGGACCCCTGACAGTTAAGTCCAGTCGCGAACGACTCTGGGGTTGCGCACTCATCTCACTCTATAGGCCGAGGGAGCTGGCGTTTGTCCACAGACAGCTTCTGGGTCATGTGGCCAGCATGACTAAGCCGCTTCTGGTGAACCAGAGCAGCATACAGAAATGCTGTTTATCTTCCCGCCGGAGCGGTACCTATTTATCTACTTGCACTTTGATGTGCTTTCAAACTGCTAGGTTGGCAGGAGCAGGGACTGAACAATGGGAGCTCACCCCATCACGGGGATTGGAACCACCAACCTTCTGATTGGCAAGCCCTGGGCTCTGTGGTTTAGACCACAGCACCACCCACGTCCCTATGGTAGATATTAGAGGAGCTTTATAGGGAATTTTTAATAACATGGCATGATTGTAATCATAGAATCATAGAATCATAGAGTTGGAAGAGACCACAAGGGCCATCGAGTCCAACCCCCTGCCAAGCAGGAAACCCCATCAGAGCACTCCTGACATATGGTTGTCAAGCCTCTGCTTAAAGACCTCCAAAGTAGGAGACTCCACCACACTCCTTGGCAGCAAATTCCACTGTCGAACAGCTCTTACTGTCAGGAAGTTCTTCCTAATGTTTAGGTGGAATCTTCTTTCTTGTAGTTTGGATCCATTGCTCCGTGTCCGCTTCTCTGGAGCAGCAGAAAACAACCTTTCTCCCTCCTCTATGTGACATCCTTTTATATATTTGAACATGGCTATCATATCACCTCTTAACCTCCTCTTCTCCAGGCTAAACATGCCCAGCTCCCTTAGCCGTTCCTCATAAGGCATCGTTTCCAGGCCTTTGACCATTTTGGTTGCCCTCTTCTGGACCCGTTCCAGTTTGTCAGTGTCCCTCTTGAACTGTGGTGCCCAGAACTGGACACAGTACTCCAGGTGAGGTCTGACCAGAGCAGAATACAGTGGCACTATTACCTCCCTTGATCTAGATGCTATACTCCTATTGATACAGCCCAGAATTGCATTGGCTTTTTTAGCTGCCGCGTCACACTGTTGGCTCATGTCAAGTTTATTGTCAACCAAGACTCCTAGATCCTTTTCATATGTACTGCTCTCAAGCCAGGTGTCACCCATCTTGTATTTGTGCGTCTCATTTTTTTTGCCCAAGTGCAATACTTTACATTTCTCCCTGTTAAAGTTCATCTTGTTTGTTTTGGCCCAGTTTTCTAATCTGTCAAGGTCGTTTTGAAGTGTGATCCTGTCCTCTGGGGTGTTAGCCACCCCTCCCAGTTTGGTGTCATCTGCAAATTTGATCAGGATGCCCTTGAGTCCATCATCCAAGTCGTTTATAAAGATGTTGAATAAGACCGGGCCCAAGACAGAACCCTGTGGCACCCCACTAGTCACTCTTCTCCAGTATGAAGAGGAACCATTGATGAGCACCCTTTGGGTTCGGTCAGTTAGCCAGTTACAAATCCACTGAGTGGTAGCATAGTCAAGACCGCATTTTACCAGCTTCTTTACAAGAATATCATGGGGCACCTTGTCAAATGCCTTGCTGAAATCAAGGTAGGCTACATCCACTGCGTTCCCTTCATCTACCAGGCTTGTAATTCTGTCAAAAAACGAGATCAGGTTAGTCTGACATGACTTATTTTTCAGAAATCCATGCTGACTATTGGTGATCACAGCATTCCTTTCTAGGTGCTCACAGACTGTTTGCTTAATGATCTGCTCCAGAATCTTCCCTGGTATTGATGTCAGACTGACTGGGCGATAATTATTTGGGTCCTCTCTTTTCCCCTTTTTGAAAATAGGGACAACATTTGCCCTCCTCCAGTCTGCCGGGACTTCGCCTGTTCTCCAGAAATTCTCAAAGATGACTGCCAGTGGTTCTGAGATCACATCTGCCAGTTCTTTTAATACTCTTGGATGCAGTTCATCTGGCCCTGGAGACTTGAATACATCTAAACTAGATGTAGGGTAACATTAGGGTAACAGTGGTGATGCCTTCTGCAGTGGTGTCAACTGTAAGAACTTTGGCTGTGATCTTGTCCCAGAAGTGCCAGATAATATATGGGGGGGTGTTTTGTATATCTTGTTAACCACCTTAGAGGCTTTTAGTTAAAAGCTGAGATACCTGAGGCTTTTAGTAAAAAGTAAGAGTGTCCCAAAAGATGTTGTTTTCAGAGTTAACTAATATTAACAACGGGTGCTTTATGGCAGAATCTGCTTATTATTTTCAAAATGCCAGCTCAAGGGAGTCAAATACACCCACGCATAGTTTTGTCCTTCAATACAATAGGTAACTGAAGCAATAATTAAAGCTGCTACAAATACTTGTTATTCAAACTGACTGGCTTTTAGAAGACTTACCTCATTAGGGTAACAGTGGTGATGCCTTCTGCAGTGGTGTCAACTGTAAGAACTTTGGCTGTGATCTTGTCCCAGAAGTGCCAGAAGTTGTGTGATTTTATGTCTATTCTGACATTTTTGGTTGTTTTAAGCTTCCACCAAGAAAATCCGAGCACTGTGCTGAATACATCATTTAAACATGTACTTTAATATGTGCACCTCATAATGTATTACAGTTTATGTTCTTGTGTACACACATAACTTTTGACTAAGGATTGGGGCAAATAAAACTCAAGGGGAACACTTTGGATGTACATCTATGTATATACATAAAAATAAAGGTGAGCAAGTACAGTCTTACCTCAGGTTACAGACGCTTCGGGTTGCACGATTTCTGGTTGCGCACCACGCCAAACCCGAAAGTACCGGAACGGGTTACTTCCAGGTTTCTGCGCTTGCACATGCGCAGAAGCGCTAAATCATGCTTTGCACATGCAGAGAAGCACCAAATCGCAACCCGTGCGTGCACAGACGCAGCGCTGCAGGTTGCAAACAATGCGGGTTGTGAACGTACTTCCCGCATGGGTCACATTCGCAACCCAAGCGTCCACTGTATTATCAAGACTTATCTAATAAGAACACAGATGCCTTATTCCCTGATTGGCACAGCTGTTTAACACTGTGATTGATAGATATTGCATACTTATGAGAAGAACTGCATAAGCAGCTGCTGCTTTTCTGTGACATCATCTGCACATTGCTGACCAAGTAATCAGCTTTTGAAACTAAGCAGCAGCTATTCTCTTTGACAGTGGGAGCTGAATTTCAGAAATGACTGGCTGTTATTAAATATGTTTTTAGCATTTACAGCTGGCAGTAGATGTCATTTTTGGGGTAAATCGTTAAAATTATGGCGGCATGATTAGCTTCCTAAATATATTTTAAAATTACTAGCAAACTTCTGACATTTACCATATACTATATGATACGGTGAATAGCTGCACATTCAATAAAGAAAAGAGAACTAAGCTTACAGTGCAAGGGGTTTTATTCTTAAGGATATATTTGAATTAGGAAAATAAACTTTCAGCATGATTTTTGTTTGAGCCACTTGTCTCCTATGAGACATTAACGGGGGGCGGGGAGAGAATGCTTTGCTTTGGCAATGCTTTCTTAGGCAATTACAGAACTCTCATATAAACATTTGTTTATAATATCTCTGAAAGGAGACATTTAGTGTCACCTCTTGAAGCCTGGATAGGCAGTGCAGCATTTCCTAGTCAGAATCCAGCCTTTGGCCATCTATGCATATTTTGATAACCCTACCTGGCAGTATATGTTTGTAAACTACAGAACAGGACAGCAGATACCATTTGTTTTAATAGGAGGGACAAACATAACTTTACATATTCATATGTTAATGCTTTTGCCTAAGAGGAAGTGGCAACATAATTCGTATCATTTTTGCCTCCTGCTGCTCCAGGAGGGAAATCCAACCTATGTGCACGTTTGTGGCTCTTGCTTTCATTTCTGCTTCCTGCTGCGGCTGCTGTAAGACAGTCAAAGCAACAGCAGGGGGGCACGAAATAAAGGGGAAACATAGGGGGACGTGGAAACACTGCAGCTACTGTTGTCATTTTGAATTTGACACATTCTGCAACCTCACAGTAGCTGAGGGGGAAATAGATTTCTTTCTGAACTTCCCAATTTAACTGCAGACAGAGAGAAGTGCCCACATTTATTGCTGAGAGAAATAATGAAAAAGCATTTCCCCTACTCTGGAGGGCTTGGGAATCATTTTCTTAATAAAAAGATGTCAAGTGGGGCCTGGAAAGGTTGTCACTGATGTAACTTAAGATGTGGAATTAGGAGGAATGACCTTCTGACATGCATTCCCCTGTGACTGATGAGCAGAAGGAAACTTGTACACCCTCCTCGCTAAATATAACACGAGTAAGTCGTCTGACCTTCACCTATAAAGCTTTTTGCAAAAGCAAGAGGGAAAAGCATTAAGCATCAATGATAAGCCTGAAACCAGGTTTCTAATAGGGTAGTAGTTTTAACTCTTCTTTAAGGACTTCCTCTTGTCACATTACCTCTGGCTGCCCAAATGTCCATCACATCTAATAGTCACAGCTTTATGATGGCATGATCGTACTTTGGGTTTTGACCTACAAGATGATTGGAGAATCATACCGTGCATATTATGTGCAACAGTTGAGATCCAGATCTGGCTTGTTTTGGTCATTTTGATTGTTTGGAAGTCCTCATGCTTTACACAGATACAAATATGAGTCCCAGGGTCTCCACACATTCAGAAGTGTGTTGGTCCCTTTCTCTCTCTTTCTGGCCATTTTCTGTATAATGAGTGAAATGTGTCAGTGACCTTTGTCTCAGCATAGGCTGAGGCAGTAAAAAAGGGGTCACCTGTGCCCAACGTAAAATATATTGCCAAATCTTTGATACTGGGAATGTTGCAAAAATGCACATTTCTATAGGAACAGTTTCCAAGTCACAGTCATGGTGGTAGGGTGAAGAACAGCATAGTACACATGCCTCCCCATCGCCCCAGTCCTTGGACCAAAAAAAATCACTCCTAAGCTAAACAATGCTGTTTTTAATTTTAAGCACACATAAGCACACAAATACAGTGACAGTGGGCGAAATGCCAGATTACATAGCTCACAGAACCAGACTTGTCTCAGTTTAGGGAAAGATAGTTATACTGGCCAGCACATGTTTCAAATCCTGTATAGACTCTGGTTGTTATTGATATATTGATATTATGAGGAAAATAAATATATGGGATATAAAATGGAAAATCCATGGAAGATGCCACTCTCAAACTTCTTAATAAGCACACTTTAATATTTTGTTGCAATATTTATTTATGCTAGGTTATTATGCAGAGCTCTTACATATAGTGGTGGAGCTTCATGATCTGGCACCAGGGGGTGGAGAGCAGGTGGGGGCAGGATTAGCACACATCCCAGGGGCATGGCATGCCACCTGGGGGGCGTGGTGCCAGCCACAATGGCACCCCACCGGGATCGTGCTGCCAGGGGCAGTGCGCTCTCCTCGCACTCCTCTTCCTCCACCAGTGCTTACATACTCAGTACAACACTATTAGAAGAGGATAGTTTTTTCACCTCCATCAAGCCTGCACAATGCAGTCTGTGGTTTTACCCACCATCAGGGTTTGACAGGAATATTGTTCTAGTATTGCCAGAAGCAAATGGTGACCACAAAGGTGTGTTGTGAAATTTGCTGCAATATTGTAGAGGATGTGGCAGACCTGATGAAGTGATTTTGGAAATGTTTGAGCTGAGAGGTGCACTCAAGCACCTCTGGTGCTTCTGGTCTTGTGTGTTTAATTACTGTTTAATCAAAAGCATTTATATCCTTCCTTTCTGATTCAGGATTGAGAGATCCAAGGTGGCTAACACAACAAATTAAAAAAGCAACTCAGTATAAAACATGAAAGAGGCAGGCTGGTGGCATATTTTTAAAAAACGCCATGGAATAAGCAAAATAATAGCAGGGGGGGAGAAAACCAGGCATCATGAAAGAACGGGCTTGCAAAACTTAAAGTGTCTTCAGCTAGCAACAGTATGCCACCAGAGAGAGGGCAAGATTGATCTCCCAGAACTAAGAACTCCAGAGTCTGAGATTTTGGCACAAATAATGTTATCCTTTGGGTTCTTACCAGTTTCTCTTGAGAAGCAGATGGGACATACTAATCCCCACTTCACATAAAGGAGTTAGCAAGATCATAGGAAGCTGCCTTATACTGAGTCATACTATTGGTTCATATAGCTCTGTATTGTCTACCTTGATTGCTAGTGGTCCTCCAGTGACCAGTACTTTGAATTGTAACTGAAACTGACAGCAAGTTCCTACAGCATAAAAGAAACTTTAGTTGGACTTTTCAGAGGAACCTGACATAGAGTGCATTACACTAATCCAATCTTGATATAACTTTAAATTATGTGTGACTAACTGTGACCAGCTCTGCTTTATCCACACAAATGGGTGAAGCTGGCACCAGACGAAGTTAAACAAAAACATTCCTGGGCAGAGGTACCAAAAAGGTATTGCAGATTTGATTTTAATACCATTCAAAATAGCTTTGAGTTCTACTGCTAGCTCAACAGTCATACTGACCAGGGTCACTTCTCTCCACCCTACAGGAGTAGTTGGATAAATGTGTTCATACAGTGGAGATTTCCTAGATGTTTCCACCACAATGGAATTCTCCCCCGAAGTTCTACAATATAAGTAAAAGATATACCACCCCTTAATACATTATACAGCATTCATATGTAGTGTGTATTGCAGCTGAAAATTAGCATTGTTACACTTCTCAATATTGCATCTAAATTTTTTCAGAGAACAATTATAAATTTCTTGTTAGCAGCCTTCCAAAGGAAAAGGTTCCCCCGTCCCTAGATCCCGTTATAGAAAAGCATGTCTCAAAAAGATGCATAGTCATGCTCTTCCACTGTCGAACGCTGTAACATACCTGGTGCAATCCTTACATTTTTCAACTTATACCTGGAAGTAACCATTCACTGTCTGTTAGTAGTGACAGAAAGCATGAAAAACTGAGAAATCCAATAAAATGGCATTTTCATTGAATCTGGAATCAGATATTGCTAAATTTGGGTGGGTGCAGGTTAAAAAAAACCCCTGGATGCACCTGTCATGGGAAGGGTAACATTTTGTCTTCCTTGAAGCAGTTATTCAGAAACAGCAATGGGTTTTATTGTAGTCAATAACAGTTTCAACATCTCAACTTCCTTTCATCGTAGTATAGTAGCTGGAAGTTCTAATACGCTACTTGGCTTTGTATAAACGAATGTCCAGCCCAAAGAGCAGACTGCTGCTAGAATACTATATCTGTTCTGCTGTCCAGTCTTCAAGAATGATGAGAAGATACTGAATATAGAATATTAAACACATCCACAAAATTTATAGCAAAGTTTTAAATTATTTCTATTGCATAAGTGACAGGGGGGAATCCCTTTTCCTAGTCAACAGTTCACCATTTGATAAAAACCTTTATTTTATATTCCCAACACACATTTGTAGTACAAAACTGAACTGATCTCACTGGCAAATTTGGTCACAGTGAATACTGAGAACTGGGAGATAAATACTTTTCTTTCTTTTTTTAGATGGCCATAAAGCCATCTAAAATTGTTATTGTTGTTTCAAAAACAGCTTCACACTTATCACTGCTTATAATTTAAGAAACTGATAGACTACTCTGTACTCTGACCAATGCACATTTCTTTATATGCTCTAATATTTCTATGCCGCTTTTCATTCAAATTAATCTAAAAGTGGCTTACAACCAATAAATAACCATAACATAATAAAACATAATAGCACAGCACGAACACAGCATATATCATATAAAATATTTAACAAATTATAAATAAAAAGCAGATAAACATAAGACACACATTCAGCTTTGTGTTTTTAAACCTTAACTAGCTTGTCATGAAAAGTCCTACCAAGGTTGCTCCCTTACTGTTCTGAGGATTTATTACAGACCACTAAACATCTTTTACCACTTCAAAGAGTGGAAGATACTTACATTTCTACTGGACAAGCATCATATTAGTGATAGGTTTAACCTTGGGGTACTAAAACCTCCAGATCAGCAAAATATTTCTTATACATATATGGGTCTGTGCTCTTTTTATAGCCACCTAGGTTTTGTCATTTTCTATTAGTATTGCATCATGTAAGTCCCCAAATGTTTTGGGCTGGCCTACGATTCCACTTGTCTTTGCAAGCTTTTAACTTATGCTTGCACTTTCAGTTTGCAGCCTAAATGGAATTTTAAATACCAAAAGTCCACATTCTTAGACAGATGTGGTAACATAGCAAACCTTTCATCTTCAATGAGAGGGGTTAATCATTTGTCCTCTTATTTTCTTCATTATATGCATTTCTTGGGTACTGGCAACATGCATCCTTGCATCATCTTAAAACATTATGCCCAAGAGGCTGCTGTTTGATTTCTGACCTCACATTCCAAGTATTGAATTATAAGTAATAAAAGTCAGGTGTAGTATTAGCCAGGTCCCAAAGTAGAAGATACAATCATTATTAATATAGGTCTCATTATTCAGCTGGTGATAGTCTGGATTTCAAGACTCTGCAATTTACCTCTCATGTCTTTTAAATTAACTTGTGATGGAAAAGCACAGTTATATATCCTACTAGGGTGGGGGAAGAGGGCAGCGCTAATCTTCAGAACAGCAAACAGAAGAAAATATCAAGAATTCACTGCCTTACTTATTTATAGGAGCACACCAAATTTCCTGATGTATTTTGAGTACAACATGCCCTTCATCAGCAGCAATGGTCACTTCTTATTTGCTGAAAGAAAAAAAGGAACTCTTTAATTAGGATAAGTGATCATTGCCTTCATTGAATTTTGAATACATTGCACAATTTGTAGTGCCTTGGTAAAAAAAAATTAAAAAATCTGTAAATAAATTATGCTGTAAATAAATTATGTAGACAGTGCCTGCAGCATAGTACCTATGTGGGTACCATACTTTAAAATAAACTATAGTTTAATATGAATGCTGCTTGAAAGTTCCCATGACGCTCTGTCTCTGCTTCCATTGTCTAGGGTGTAGTGTCACATGAAGCCAGACGCACAATTTGTTTCCTTCAAACAAATCACGCATGGTAAACAAACAACAAACCTTGGTTACTGCTCATGGTTTGTTTGGAGGAAACAAGCTATGATCCCTGGTTCAGACAAGCCAGACTCTATCTTGTTCTGCCTGCAGTGCCGAGAAACAAGGAAAGAGTACTGTGGGAACATTTTGGATAGTGTGGATTAGGATGCTCCTTGTTCTCATTAAATACAGGTTTTTTAAATTAAGTTATGCTACATGTTTTGTTGAGGAATTTAAGCTTCGCAAAATAGCTTGTAGTTTTCTGATTCCCTTTTCACTAAAATACCTGATTACTCAGTCCCACCATTGGTAAATATTTAAGGAAGGGGAAGGTTACTGATGCAGAAATGCTAGTAGGAAGTAGCAGACAAGGAGATGTGAATATGAAAGCCCTGCTGGGTCACATCTAGTCCAGAATTCTGCTTCCAGCCATGAGTATAGCCTACAAACAGGACATGGCTGCAGGAATGGGAGAATGCAGGTGCCTCTTTTAACACTATTTGCAATATATATATATATTAATAAAATATTGTGTGATGCTTCCAGATGCATCTCGGGAACTTTAATTATTTCTGCTTTTAAAAACTATACATATAATAAGGCAGAGTTGAAAATCTGAAACCTAAACTAATCTTGCATCTGAGGTATTTGGAACCTCATACAAGAGTGCAAAAAGAATGACTAATTTTCACACTTCCAGGTAACATTGTGAAGGGTTAACTTTTGCACTTCTTCCATGCTAAAATGTGCAAGATCCTCATGCATTTGGAACTCAAAAAATATGCAAAGCGTCTGGTAGTTCTGCCTTTGTCCTATTTATTTTATAATTCCTAATAAATCAAATCTGTGGTCTTCTCACTGACATTGACTAAGTGTATACTGAGTATAAAAAAATTAGTTCCTTCCAGGTTTTTAAGAAATTGCACTTTTCAATCTTGCTTTCTCACAAACAGTCCTTACGTACATTTCCTGATCTGAAAGGGTGTGGAGCATATCTTAAATCCCCTGTCTTACGCCTATGAAAAGCATGATGGCTGTTGCCTGTTTCAGTCCAGGGCTGCTATAGCTATGGGAGAAGCAGTATCCTCTTGGAGTGTGAATGCTGTGGGCCCTTCCATTGTATGCTCTGGTTGTATATTATCTGTAAATAAGCCATATATCATAAAGGCACCACAGTCTCTGTGGTGCCTCATTTCCAAAGGAAACACAAACCCTGGGTAAGTGCCTGGAACCCCTCGAATCTTGCACCACTCATATTGGGGTGATGTATAAAAGTATATTAAAATATACAGAGAATTGTCAGCGGAGGGGAGTTTTGTTTGATGTCTTGATGTGGATAGAAATTAAAATCCTGGTTTGTTGACATATAATGCTAGTTGGTTGTAAAATAATAAAATCCAGGTTGTGTTTCATGTTCAACACCTATAAGACAGAGTTAAATAATACATTATCGGGTTAAATGTTAAAGGAAGCTTGAACTTGTTTATTGGATCGTGCTTTGCAGCTTTGCTGTAGAAGCACCTTCTGTCAGGATCTTGTCGTGTCAGCAGTGTGAATTTGTACAGTTTCTAATGCTTCATATTTCATTAAATTAACCAATCGATGGGCAAAACGATCAATGGGTTCAGCAGCAGCTGGATTAATCACAGAAGGATAGGAAAGGTGCCAAATTTCATGCTGCCACTTAAATTGATTCTGCCAAGTTTCTCTTGCTGAAGAAGATTCAGCTGTGGAGCATGTTACGTATTCTTATTTACAAACTGCTTCTGCAATTGGTCCCACATTTTCTCTTTGAGTATGCAGTTTACACAGGAGTGAAATAAAAACTATGTACAAGTGCTAAGAAATACCTGTTTCACAATTCCAAAGAGCACAAATACTGCACACGCTTCCTATGGTTGCCTGTTCAGGGTGCATGTGGCACACTTCCCTCCTCATGTATGCAGTAGTAGATAGGTAGCCGTGTTGGTCTGCCATAGTCAAAATAAAAAAATTCCTTCCAGTAGCACCTTAAAGACCAACTAAGTTAGTTCTTGGTATGAGCTTTCGTGTGCATGCACACTTCTTCAGATACACACAGATACAATTCAGATACAATTCTCCTCATGTATGGTTATGGAAAATGTATGATTATTAGGACAATTTTGCACGATACATAGGGATAGTAGATTTGCAAGTGTACATTCAATTGAGACAAACAGACAGTACTGCTGTGCTGAGTGTACCTGTATAATACTAGCTGTTTTCAGATATTACGGTGAACTAAATTAATGCCATTGGGAGCAGAATTGTGGCAGCAGGCTGCTTCCCCCAACAATGCCCATTTATTATACATGCAGAGCTATCTGCAATCATTCTAAAATGCATGTTGCTGGTGGAGAAGGCTAATATTGTGATGCTGCCCTTCTCCAATACGTGTGCATTCATTTAGCCTCTACAGTGGTACTTCTACTTACGGATGCGATCTGTTCCGGGGTGCTGTTCGCACCCCAAAAAGTCCATAAGCAGAGTGCCGCTTCTGCGCATGGGCATGATACAATAGAGCGCTACTGCGCATGTGCAAAGCATGCAGAATGCTTCTGCGCATGCACGCACAGCAAAACTCGGAAGTATACACTTTCCGGGTTTGCAACCCGAAAATCCGCAACATGAACCTTACGCAACTAGAGGTATGACTGTACAACATATGAAAAGGCTTTCACAAATCTGCTTATCACATTCATATTTTGAATTTTTAAAAATACACTTTAGAAAACCATAGGTGTTCACCTAAGAATATAGTGCAGGATTCCTCAAACTCAGCCCTCCAGATGTTTTTGGCCTACAACTCCCATGATCCCTAGCTAGCAGGACCAGTGGTCAGGGATGATGGGAACTGTAGCCTCAAAACATCTGAAGGGCCGAGTTTGAGGAAGCCTGATGTGGTGCATGTAGGAACTATATATACGCACACCTGTTGGTGCATGAGCATCTACTCTTGGGTTTTAATTTCTTTCTGCAGCAGAGTTCCTTTTACAGAAAAGTTTTCCTGCATCTTTTACTTCTTTGCAGCAGCAGAAGCAGCATTCCAGCTATCTCTTAGTGAAATTCCCATTACAGGAAAAAACACCATTTGGTTCTGTTTCTCAGAGTCTTTATTATTTAAAAAACTTTACACTGGTCATTAATAAAGAAAAGAAAAACAGATAAAGAAACATAATCATTTTCTCTTTTTAGCCATCCAGCCAGAGACCTAATTCTGACTCATTCACATACTCATTTACACTGACCCAGACTTAGCTGATCGCATATCCTGATAAGGACACCTGTTGCTGGAGAGTCCCCTAATTTCACTTTATGCACAACTCAGGGCAGTTCAACAAGTCTTGACAATTCAATAACTATACATCCTACTTTAACTGAACAAGCTCTCTGTACATTCTTGATTTGTGCCATAAAACTTCATAAGATTTATATAATAGAGACAGGAAAATAAGCTTCCATAAATATCCTCAAGCATGTTCTATGTTAGTTTCAATTTCTTCCTCATGGTAATGGGACCCTAGTGAAATTCCCCCTACCCATGTGCATGTGCACAGTTCCTGGCAACAGGATTTTGACTACTGGATTGCATGATAATGTTTTTCATTGTAGTCTGAGTAGTTGATTATTTTACATGAGTATCATAAGCCACATTTTTATAAGTGTTAATCTCACATCCCGGAATCTTAACTACAAATGTGCATTTTAAATTATGGTTCCAACTTTTATGGTTCCAGATTTTCTCCCATAATTATGTATATCACATGTAAATTCACAATGCAATAAACTGTATTCAACAATGGAAGCAAATCTCATCTGTGAGGAAGATATCGCTGATATGAAGGAAGTACCAAAGCAGTTCAAGTCCTATTCTAATGTGATCTGGAATGTTCTACCATTCATCATAATTTAGTTTCTTTATCAGTTTTTTTCCAGTATCTTTTGCAGCTTGTGCATAGTTTCCTTTTTCTAATTCTAAAAGGACAGCTGATTAGACATGCCTCAGCTGGATGCCAAGAAGGACTTTCTGCCAACAGCAGAGAGGATTTTTTGCTTAGGATACATCATCTTTCCCAATATTGTTCTTTAGCTTAGGACAGTGATGGCACCCACTGTAGCATACAACAACCTTTTCTCACATCACACTTCAGGTACCTTTTCCAGCAAGCTTCTAATTCCATAATTTACATTCTGCGTCGCATAATTTGTTATGATACTGAGTAACAGCTTGTGGTTGTAGAAGGGACCAAGAAAGAGTCTAACTGTGTCTGAGGCATCTAATCATAAGCCTGCATTTTATTAATGTTTGATCAGGGCTTGTATATTAAAAAGAGCTTAAAGATTTTCAAAAGTTTCATGCCAGGCAGAAGACCAGCTGCTTAGAGAACCTTGGCAATGTTTTCCTCCTAGACAAGGGGCCCCTTGATTTATAGCAGAAAACAATTCTCAAAGTCGTAAAAGGGGGAATTACAGGCTGAGAGCGAGGACACTGACCCTACATGTTACAGAAGATAAAAAAAAGCAGAGATAAACATAATTAGGAATGAGTAAATAGTAAAATAATACCAATGTGCCTCCCAGTAAAATGAGCCAGATCTTCTTCTCTAAGGTTAAAAAGGCCAAGAGCAATGGAGAAGCATCTAGCTGGCAGAAAGAGAGCATTTTTGGGAAGTCTTTTCTAAAGCTGTTTCTTTCTTAAACTGAGAGAGTTAAAGGGCAATAAATGTTGGGAAGAGCTAATGGGAAAAGCAGCTGGCTGAAGGGGGGGTGTAAACTGAAGAGGCTTCTTTTGAAGCTGTTTTCTACTAAGTTCCTTTTTTACTTTACAAAGGCCTTATTCCTTTTAAAAGGCTACCTATGTTATGTATTAAATATATTGGCTTAAATGTAATTATGCAAAGGATTTAAGAAATGCTAGATTCTTATTTCATATAGTTGTAAGAGTTGTATTTATCCTGAAATTAAGTCAGCCACCAGCCTAGCCCCCCTGCCAGACAGGAGACGCCATCGAGCACTCCTGATATATAGTTGTCAGGCATTTGTTTAGAAACCTTCAAATGAAGGAGATCTTTCAATGTTGATGTGAACTCAAGATCCTTGACATATGTTTAAGATAAAAATTTAAGATTAACCATTTGTTTTAGAAGGCAATAGGGCAAGGAGGGCAAGAGGTGAGCTGGTAATTAAGATTCCTTGTTGAGACACATGTAAGATATATTACTACTTATTTGTCATTTATAGATGTAACAATATATAGCTCTTTGTGTTCCATATAAGGACAGGAGGATATGGGTGTATCTTTTGTGATTGGTTATAGCAAACAACCAATAGGAATTTCAACCAGGCTGATTGGACAGAGGCAGCCACAGGAGGAGCAAAGGGGGCTGGATTAAGGGAATATAAGTGCTGGCCATAATGGCAGGAGACCAGGCCAGAGCTTGGTAACCATATACCACTGTGCCTCTCATTTATTTGTCTGACAAATAAATTATTATTTTAATTTCTCTATTGCTGCGTTGAATATTTCATTCCAGCTAAGCGTTAACCACAAGCAGGGTGCTACATTTTATGGTGCTCCTGTGACTCGGATAAGTGGTCTGCTGGAACGCAGCCCCTTCGCCTTACTGGGCAGGGTACAAGAGAGAGGACCACTCACTGCCTACCCAGTGCGCACTGGAAAGTCTTTTTCCAGGGGAACGCAGAAGTCTCGTCTGTCTGATACCCTGCCCACCGACGGCGACGGACCGGGGGGAACCAGAGAAATAAACAGGCAACCAACTAAGGGTAAGTGCACTAAGGGGTTTTTGGCCCTCCAATTAATTGGGAGGAAGAGAAGTCTTGATCAAACTTCTGCGTCTCAGTAAAGGGGAACTGAGTATGCTAGGTGGTTGGGTACATCAGATGGTGGTCTGGTGGGGGAAAAGGGAAAAGTTGGGAGGTAGTGTGTGGTGAAGTATCCAGCGCATTGTATGTGTGAGAAAGTACAGAGCAATCTGTAGCTGACCTGAGTGTGGAGTGGGCAGTACTTCGGTTCCTAGTAAGGCGACTTCACTAGGCAAGGAAACCCACGAAGCGTGTGTGTGAGTGACTGAGTGGATACTTCACAGGGCCATACAATGGGAGTTGGGGGTTCAAAGGGGGAAAATACACCTCTTGAATGTATGTTAAATAATTTTAAGAAAGCCTTCTCAGGGGCGTATGGAGTCAAAATGACGCCAGAGCGCCTGAGAACGTTAAGTGAATTAGAGTGGCCGAAGCAAAATACTGAATGGCCATCTCAAGGAACCTTTGATATAAATTTAGTAAGCAAACTTTGGTCTAACATCGCCAAAGAAACTGGAGGATGCCCAGAACAATTTTCATATATAGATTCTTGGCTGAGCACATTAAATAAAAATCCTCCATGGATAAGGGAATGCAAGGTCAAACGATGCAAATTATTGGCTGTAAAAGCCGAAGCTAGGAAAGGAATCTTGCCAAATAAACTCAAACCCATTTTTGAGGGACCAGAGGAAGAGGTGCTTCCACCTCCACCCTATGCTCCACATCGAAGGGAGCCTAATCCAAACACTCCACCAGTTGTAACCCCAAGGCAAGAAAGTGGAATGAATAATGGGGCTGGAGTCACAGAACTTGATTCCTTGATAGATTATGATAAATATCTTCAGGAGGCATTGGAGGCCTATAATAAAGCCCAAGCAGAAGTGGTTATTCCATCTGTGAGTCCCAGTAGAACTCCATCTACAGTCTCTTTTAGTGGAACAACTGATTGCCTACCCCAAACCCCTGTACATCCAAGTCCTAGAGAATTATTACAGAAGTTACAGGGAGACCTTAATCGGTCAGCAAGCAATACAGCCAGGCGTATAAGGCTGCTAAAAGAACGCCTTGGGACAAATACCATCCCCTATGATTTGAGGCCCCTAGAGCAAAGCGAAGAGAAAGATCACATAGTAGCCCCTCTCAGAAAAGTATTTGATGCACTTGAGGAGCCTGTGCTGGTTAACGGGCAACTCGGACCACGGCCACCTCGAACTTCGACCCTCCAGTACATTCCATTCACAACTACGGATCTGATGAATTGGAAAACACACACCCCATCTTTTGCAGAAAAACCTCAGGCTATGATGGACTTGGTGACTTCAATAATAAATACTCATAGTCCTACTTGGACAGATTGCCGCCAGCTCCTGAATACTCTGTTCACCACTGAGGAAAGGAGAGACATAATTGAAAAGGCACAGATATATTTGCGTGAGCAGGCCAGAGTGGGAAATATTTTTAATATTGACTGTCATCTCCAAGACAACTTTCCCTTGGAAGATCCTAATTGGGATCCAAACAATGCAATTCATCTGGCCAGGCTTACCACCTACCGCCAGACGCTTGTGCAAGGTATCCGCAGGGCATGCCAGAAGCCCACTAATATGTCTAAAGTCTCAGAAGTAGAACAGAGACCAAATGAGAGTCCAGGAGACTTTTTAGAGAGGCTGCAGGAAGCCTATCGTATATGGACTCCTTTTGACCCTGAAGCCCCTGAAAACAGCAGAATGATTACTGCTACATTTGTGGCCCAGTGCGCTTCTGACATTCGTAAGAAAATTCAGAAATCAGAAGGATGGGAAGGGATGCTGATGAGCCAAATTATGGCCATTGCACACCGAGTTTATCGGAATAGGGATGAGGCTGAGAAGCAAGAGAAGAAGAAGTGGCAGAAGGAAAAGATGGTGATGTTAGCCACAGCAGTGAAGCAAGACTACTCTCCCTTAAATGGAGGGAGAGGGCGGGGAAGGAATCCACCACTGGGAAGGAATCAATGTGCGAATTGCAAGAAGGAGGGTCATTGGAAGCGGGAATGTCCTGAACCCCTGAGGTTGGAAGAAGTACGCCCAGGCCCAGGCCCAGGCCCAGGCTCCGGCCCAAGAAACCAGGGACGGGGACGGGGAATGATCCGAGATGGAAGATATCAGAGACCTGGACAAGGACGGAGTAGGGACAATGTCATTGGACTGGCAGAGGAGGATTTTACCCAAGACTAGGAACGACCAGACTCCATAAAGTTAGGCTTCCAGGAGCCCACGGTCACGATTCAATTAGGGAGCCATTTAATAGACTTTATGATTGATACTGGGGCTGAATACTCAGTACTCCCAGAACTATTGCAGAAAAAGGCATCCAAAAGTGTAGTCATTAAAAGTGCCACTGGTCAGTCAGCTAAGAGGTCTTTCCTCCAACCTTTGGAATGCCAGATTGGGGGACATCGTTTAACCCATCAGTTTTTGTATATACCTGAGTGTCCAATACCTCTCTTAGGTAGAGATATGCTGTCCAAATTGCAGGCCCAAATCACCTTCACTCCTCGAGGTCCAGAAATGAAACTGCCATCAAAGGCAGCAGGAATAATTTCCCTCTCAGTACCTAAGGAACAATCATGGCGCCTAATGTCAGCCCTGCAAGTCCAACCCACATTGGATACAGAGTTAAACAAGCTCCTCCGAACCCTACAGGTGCCACCAGGAGTATGGGCCGAAAATAGCCCACCAGGAATGGCTAAGAATATAGCTCCAATTGTAGTAACCCTAAAACCTATGGCTACCCCTGTATCTGTAAAGCAATATCCTTTACCCCGGCGAGCAGCAGAGGGCATCCAGAAACATTTGGACCGCCTATTAAAATATGGTCTGCTTAAGCCCTGCCAATCAGAATGGAACACACCTCTATTGCCTGTTCGGAAACCTGGGACAGATGAATACAGGCCAGTACAGGACTTGAGGCTCGTAAACCAGGCTATCGAGACCTTGCACCCAAATGTACCAAACCCATATACCCTGCTGAGTTTGATCCCACCAGAAGCAACATTTTTTACTGTATTGGACTTGAAAGATGCATTCTTCTGTTGCCGGCTGGCACCACAGAGCCAACCTATATTTGCCTTCCAGTGGGAAGACCCTTTAACAGGAACAAAAGGCCAGCTAACCTGGACGAGATTGCCCCAGGGATTCAAAAATTCCCCAACTTTATTTGGCACTGCCTTGGCGAAGGATCTAACAAGTTACCCCTCAATACCTGGAGAAAAGGTGGTTCTGCAATATGTAGATGACCTTATACTAGCAGCAAAGGATTTTGATACCTGTAAAGAAGGGACAGAGGAACTGCTCCACTTGCTCTGGGAAGCTGGCTACCGAGTTTCCCAGAAAAAGGCACAGTTATGTTTAGAAAAGGTCAAATATTTGGGCTTTGACATCTCACACCAACAACGAGCATTGAGGCCAGAGAGGAAAGAAGCTATTTGCCTTATCAAGGAACCTACCACAAGGAAACAACTCAGAGGATTCCTGGGAACAGCAGGGTTTTGTAGACTATGGCTACCTGATTTCAGCAGTCTGGCCAAGCCCTTACATGAAAGCACTCGAGGTGCAGAAAAGGATCCATTCGTATGGGGACCTGAGCAACAACAAGCCTTTTTAGTTATCAAACAACGACTTATGGAGGCCCCAGCCCTTGGACTGCCTAATTCGGAAAAACCCTTTCAGCTGTATGTACATGAACAGAATGGGATTGCAGCGGCAGTCCTGACCCAGAGATTAGGAAGTTGGAACCGTCCAGTAGCTTATTTGTCAAAACAATTGGACTCAGTAGCAAAAGGATGGCCCCCATGCCTAAGGGCAGTAGCGGCCACTGCAAGCCTTGTCAAAGAAGCTGATAAATTTACCTTCGGCCAGACGATGTATGTGAATGTACCTCATGCTGTTCTGACACTCATGGAATATAAGGGTAGTTATTGGCTAACAAACCCAAGGATGGCTAGATACCAAGGCCTATTGTGTGAAAATCCCAGGATTCATCTACGAGTAGTGAATATGCTCAATCCAGCAACTTTGCTGCCCCTACCAGAGGTAGATGATGAAGAATCACATGATTGTCTCCAAGTAATGGATGAAGTTTATTCCAGTAGACCCGATCTGAAAGATGAACCATTGAAAAATCCAGATGTTGTGTATTATACTGATGGTAGCAGTTACCTGCATGAAGGTGCCAGACGAGCAGGATATGCTGTGGTCACCAATGAGGAAGTTGTGGAAGCTGAAGCTTTGCCTGCTGGCACCTCAGCACAAAAAGCTGAACTTATAGGTTTAACTAGAGCTCTGCAATTGGCAGCCGGATGTAAGGCAAACATCTATACTGATTCTAAATATGCCTTCTTAACCCTGCATGCACATGGTGCTCTATGGAAAGAAAGAGGTCTAATAGGAGCCCACGGGAAGGCCTTGAAATATGGACCTGAAGTAGAAATCCTGTTGGAAGCAGTATGGGCTCCAGAACAGATTGCTGTAATGCACTGCAAAGGTCATGGACGAGGAAGGGATCCAATAACCAGAGGAAATCATGCTGCTGACAAAGCAGCCCGAGAGGCAGCCCAAAAGCCTGTGGGAGGATTTATAGCAGCCCTCATACCAGAGGTAGTTCCAGAAGAAGTTAAACCTCACTATACCCCAGAAGAGAGGAAGTGGGCAGAACAGGAAGGAGCGGTTGTGAAGGACGGTTGGATGATCCTGCCGGACAATAGGATATATGTACCTCATCACCTAGCAGGCACAATTGTAAGAAATTATCATGAATCTACTCACCTTGGTGGTACTGCAACCAGAGAGAGTCTCAGTCGGAAGTTGTATATTATTAACCTATCACAATTAGCAACTTGCATTTCACAGAAATGTGTTCTTTGTGCTAAAAACAATCCCAGGCAGGGACCGGTACAACCTCCTGGAATCCAACATGTGGGATATGTCCCCATGGAAAGCCTAATTGTGGACAAATAGGAGACCATGTGACACAGGAACAAGTGCAATCTCTCTCCCGTGTTTTTGTTTCTCTTAACAGGTGGGCCCTCGAGCGCACGCCGTGCAGCATTGCCGAGCCGATTCATCAGTTCCAGGCTGGCGATAGCGTATGGGTGAAAGAGTGGAAACGAGATCCACTTGCACCTAAGTGGCGTGGACCTTACACCGTCTTCCTCTCTACTCCAACAGCGGTGAAGGTAGCTGAGGTGACCCCCTGGATTCATCACTCCCGTTTGAAGAAGTCCGAAGGCAGTTGGACGTGCAAAGGTGACCCCTCTAATCCTCTTAAACTGACTCTCTCCAAAAACCCCTGTATCTAGCCCTACCGGAACGGGCTAGGTCACGGGCAACATTAGACGACCGGCCTGCTGCAGCCACAACTTGGAAGCTGGCTGACCTGCGCACGCCTGAAGCTTGAGGAGCATCTGAACCAGCGATTGTGAAAGGAAAGATTCTCTTATACAATTAATTGACTGCCCCCCCTTGTGGAACAATTATCAAGGATATTACTCATTGGGGATCCTTGGGATATATGTTTTGGTCTTGGTGGTTCCCCATTTCTGTCACTGGGGGAATTATATTGGGGCTAATATTTTTATGCTATCACAATAAGGTAATCTTTTGTGGAAGGAATGCATATACTACACATCAACATGATTTTATTATTAATCCTGATCCCTTGGGAAGGGGAAGAGTCCTTGAATCTGACCAAATTTGCTAAATATGGATTCCGCCATGACCACAATATGTGGGTAGGCTTAGCTGAGATGGTAGCCAATGTTGCAAATAGGACCAATTGCCTTGTTTGCTCTCTTGGGCCAGATGATTCAGAGGGAGGTATGCCCTTATTACCGATACCATTAAATGCCATTGGTATGGTAAGCGAAATGCCACACCAAACAGAAGTACAGAATTTCCCCGGATGGAACTCAATTAAACCACTACGAGTTATACCTGTACAAGGGGAATTCTGTGTACATAAATCATCAGAGGCAGCTGATCCTCCCATGGTAGGCTCTTCTCATTGTCACTATACTTGGGATTATATTAAGAATAGTCAAACCTGGGCAAATGGTACTACCTATCGAACTCGGAATACCTTGCCCTGTGCACCTCCTTTTATTCATGCATGGAAAGTGGTATGGAACATAACTGTGACAGAAAAAGGCAATCTAACATACTGCACTGTGAACTCTCTACCCCTTTTGATTTTTCGCCTTATGTCCTCCACATACCAAAAACCTCAGACCCGATGGTTGTGGTGGATATGTGGAGAATGGGCATACAAGCAACTCCCTTCCAAATGGAGTGGGACTTGTTTCCTGGGATGGATATTACCACCAATGTGGATTATGCCCACTGATTCGGCCAAGCGTACACGAAGAAACGCTGATATTTCTCGTATAGCAGGAGGAAGTACCCAAAGTTGGAGCGATACTGATGATTGGCCACCAGAGCGCATTATAGCCTATTATGATCCTGCCTCCTGGAATCCTGGTGAGCTCATACAAGGGGCACGGGATCCTATTTATAATCTAAACAGAATAATTCGATTGCAAGCAGTAGTGGAACTTGTAACCAATGCAACGGCCCAGAGTTTGAGACTTATTGCACAACAGCTGGATGAAAGTAGAGCCGCCATTTTGCAGCTGAAAATGGGAATGGATTATGTACTTGCCAGGCAGGGAGGCCTATGTGGAGTCTTGAACTTGACAGGGAATGCCTGTTGCTTTAACATTTCAGATAATGGTGAGGCAATCCGTGTGTTGGCCACAAAGATGGAGAGTATAGCACATGTCCCAGTACAAACATGGGAAGGATGGGATATGGGATGGCTCACTAACTGGTTACCTAATGTTGCGGGACTCAAAGGGATACTATTGTCTTGCTTGTTTTTCTTGACGGTTGTAATAATGGTTTTATGTATGGTG
Organism: Podarcis bocagei; assembly: GCF_964188305.1. NCBI lineage: Eukaryota > Metazoa > Chordata > Lepidosauria > Squamata > Lacertidae > Podarcis > Podarcis bocagei. The sequence continues at coordinate 67,516,442 of NC_138130.1, read as the reverse complement.
CCATGTATCATTTCATGTTTTAGAAGTACAATTAGCAAGATGATTTCGAATGAAACTCTACCTCATATCATGGCCCTATACAGAGCTTTACCTCAGGAATATGATGAAGGTCAAGCTATCAAGGACACTTGGGATGAAGGTCCTTGAGCTTGAAAGGGGGGAATGAGGCATCTAATCATAAGCCTGCATTTTATTAATGTTTGATCAGGGCTTGTATATTAAAAAGAGCTTAAAGATTTTCAAAAGTTTCATGCCAGGCAGAAGACCAGCTGCTTAGAGAACCTTGGCAATGTTTTCCTCCTAGACAAGGGGCCCCTTGATTTATAGCAGAAAACAATTCTCAAAGTCGTAAAAGGGGGAATTACAGGCTGAGAGCGAGGACACTGACCCTACATGTTACAGAAGATAAAAAAAGCAGAGATAAACATAATTAGGAATGAGTAAATAGTAAAATAATACCAATGTGCCTCCCAGTAAAATGAGCCAGATCTTCTTCTCTAAGGTTAAAAAGGCCAAGAGCAATGGAGAAGCATCTAGCTGGCAGAAAGAGAGCATTTTTGGGAAGTCTTTTCTAAAGCTGTTTCTTTCTTAAACTGAGAGAGTTAAAGGGCAATAAATGTTGGGAAGAGCTAATGGGAAAAGCAGCTGGCTGAAGGGGGGGTGTAAACTGAAGAGGCTTCTTTTGAAGCTGTTTTCTACTAAGTTCCTTTTTTACTTTACAAAGGCCTTATTCCTTTTAAAAGGCTACCTATGTTATGTATTAAATATATTGGCTTAAATGTAATTATGCAAAGGATTTAAGAAATGCTAGATTCTTATTTCATATAGTTGTAAGAGTTGTATTTATCCTGAAATTAAGTCAGCCACCAGCCTAGCCCCCCTGCCAGACAGGAGACGCCATCGAGCACTCCTGATATATAGTTGTCAGGCATTTGTTTAGAAACCTTCAAATGAAGGAGATCTTTCAATGTTGATGTGAACTCAAGATCCTTGACATATGTTTAAGATAAAAATTTAAGATTAACCATTTGTTTTAGAAGGCAATAGGGCAAGGAGGGCAAGAGGTGAGCTGGTAATTAAGATTCCTTGTTGAGACACATGTAAGATATATTACTACTTATTTGTCATTTATAGATGTAACAATATATAGCTCTTTGTGTTCCATATAAGGACAGGAGGATATGGGTGTATCTTTTGTGATTGGTTATAGCAAACAACCAATAGGAATTTCAACCAGGCTGATTGGACAGAGGCAGCCACAGGAGGAGCAAAGGGGGCTGGATTAAGGGAATATAAGTGCTGGCCATAATGGCAGGAGACCAGGCCAGAGCTTGGTAACCATATACCACTGTGCCTCTCATTTATTTGTCTGACAAATAAATTATTATTTTAATTTCTCTATTGCTGCGTTGAATATTTCATTCCAGCTAAGCGTTAACCACAAGCAGGGTGCTACATTTTTACTCAGAAGTCCTGTTGAATTCAATGGATATTACTCCCAGGAAACTGGAGTTAGGATTGCAGCCTTAGTTTCATTAATGCATTCATCTCCTGTAGCTGGCTCTCCATAATGTCTAAAACTGCTTATTGGTGTTTAACCTCCTGGCACAGATTTAAAAATTAATCCTCATTATTTTAAGCATTTTTCTAGGATGCAATAAAAGTGACTGAATTATATATATACAAATTTTCAGAGTACTGCCCCACATCAATGCTGATTATTGATATTTAAAAGGTTATGTGTAGCCCAAATGAAGTATTTCTCAGTAAAAAATTAGATTTCTCATATCTCAGGCATTACTATATTACATTTTGTCAATTATAAAGCAATATAACATGTTTGCAATGAAAACACACAGCCGTGGAGAATAATTGGTCTTCATCACTAGAGGGATCAAGAAGGCAGAACCGTCTGTAGTTCTGCAGAAGGGTGAAGCGATTATTGTTTTGATTTTGTTTTGTTCTCTCTCATTACTAGCAACAATGAGAACCCTTCTGCATTACATGCTCAATGGCGTCTCAGTGGAATGGAAGATGGCAAGTGAAAAATGGATCCCAATCAAATAAAGCAACTTCTAATGTGCTTAGTATTAAACTGCTGTTCTGGGAGTCCTTTGTCCCTGGAGTTGTTTCTAGGCCTGCCAGTCAGCAGGTTTCAGAGTTCTCTTGAGGACCTGGTGTTTCTGGTCTGGCAGCAGCCAAGTGAAACTGCTGCCAGATACGATGCCACACTGAAGCAGAACTAATTTCATAGTTTATCAGTAACAAAATATAAAGCATAAACCACATTAACAAAAGGCTACAGAATCATCCATCAAGGAGTCATTTCAGGTCCTTGCCTGTGGATAAAGAATTATTTCAGTGTGTGAGCAAGTATTTTTCTCTCCCAGTTCCTATTTTATTATCAGATTAGGGAGTCATTGCGACTGAACTGTTGTTGGGTGAGAAAGTACAATATGGTATTTGCTCTTTTGTTTGGATTCCTTGTCTTGTCTTGCCTTGCCTTGGCAGAGCTTGATAGAATATCTGTGTTGAGAATCACCTAAGCATGAGTTGCAATATACCATGTATGGCATCAATACCAAATACCATGCAAATATTTGTGCAAAGCAAACCACCATATTATCCTCTATTTTGCCATTTTCACAATGTGCTTTACTTATGTGAACTGATGTTTGTGATATAAGCAATAGTACTAACACAGCAAGGCTATAGAAGTGTTTAGGTAGCATGCTTTAGTGAGTTTTTGACAATTATTTGTACAAAGTCTGCTAGAAATCATACTCACTATGTCCAAACCAATGGTTATTTCCACTAGTTCACTTGATTGTCACTTACCTTCTTAGGAATATTTAATTTTATTCTATTCTAGTATGACATTGACATGCTTTTCAGTGTACTCAGTGAGTTTGCATACTGCAGTCATTGGGGGTTATTGAGGTAACTTACTGGGGATCATTTGTGTGAATGAGAACATGACCATCTTGCTAAGACAGCAGTCCTTTCCTAGCTTTCTTGGAAATGGAAGGAAACTGAACACGTCACATGCACCACAAAGATGCTTGCCTAAAATGTATGAGCAGCATTTATGTATAGAAAAAAAGCCATGTGTCTTCTATTCATCACTACTTCATTTGTCGTCTACTACTACTCCATAAAGATTCTGCAAATAGAATAGATAGATGGCACTTTTTGGAGAGAGAGATATGTTTATCCACTAATATTATTTTCAATCTTATGATTAAAATAAAACCAGAAATGTAATTGTTCATGTAATACAACTTGAAGTTTAAATACTAACAACCCAGGATAATAATGACTAGATGGACTGCATCCTCCCTGAATTCCTCCCCTGCTCTGAAACAAGTCTCACTGGGTTAAGGTTGTTTGTTTTATCAAGCAACTAAATTCCTCTGCATTTTACATTTTATATGTTAGGTTGTAGCAAACATGAACTACTTTAGTTTTATTGCGACGGAACTAAGGAGAGTTTCATACAACAGATTGAGACTATAATTTGGGCATGATCCAAGAGGGAGGATAAATCACTGCAGGTGTATGGAACTCGCAGGGAACAAAAAGGAATCCTGAAGTCAGATTAAGGAAGGCTGGCTAATTCAAAGTAATTCATCAAGTGGGATATATTGTATAGAGTCTACACCTTAGCGTCAGATAGGAATTAATGCTGAGAGGCCAAGCCAAGGAGCATGGCAGTACTGAGGCTGGAACAGGAGCAAATAAAAACAGCGATGGATTGGAGTTGCAACAAAATCCTTGGCAGGAAATTGGTAGGCTTGTACCCAGTAGAGCAAGGCTACAAAGCACTGCCTGTATAATTAGTTTATTGCACAGGTGGGAGCTGCAGGCAGGAAGAGGAAAGGATAAAGGGGGAAAGGTGAAATTCAGCCAGTTACACACAAGATGACAAAGAGAAAGCTAAGTAGACCTAGAAACAATAGTGGCTAAAAGGGAAAATTGGTGCTTAAACAAATTTCACACTTGGTTCCAAGAAGGTCCTGTTAGAACCATAAGAACATATGAAACTGCCTTATGCTGACTCAGATCATTGGTCCATCTGTTCTCAGTATTGTCTACTATGACAGTTGGTGCTTCCGGATTTCAGGCAAGGGTGTGTCCCTGGGGTTGGATGAGTCTATCAATTTCCACATTTCTACATAAGTATGTGATTTATTTAATTTTTTAAAAGTCATTGTGAGCATTCATCAGTACCTTAGTTTGGATTTGTCTGTATTATGCACATTTTTTTGTATGCCGATTCCCCTATTGCAGTATACACTTTTCTGCGAAGTAATATTCCTTAATAAAATTCCTTTTTGGATGTTACGTTCATGAATATGTGTGTTTTCATGCACACTAGTATATGAATCTTTGTACACATTAAAGGGTAAAGGGGACCCCTGACCATTAGGTCCAGTCGTGGCTGACTCTGGGGTTGCGGTGCTCATCTCGCTTTACTGGCCAAGGGAGCCGGCGTACAGCTTCTGGGTCATGTGACCTGCATGACTAAACAGCTTCTGGCGAACCAGAGCAGCGCACGGAAATGCCGTTTACCTTCCCGCTGGAGAGGTACCTATTTATCTACTTGCACTTTGACATGCTTTCGAACTGCTAGGTGGGCAGGAGCAGGGACCAAGCAACAGGAGCTCACCCCGTCGTGGGGATTCGAACCGCCGACCTTCTGATCAGCAAGCCCTAGGCTCTGTGGTTTAACCCACAGCGCCACCCACATCCCTTGTACACATTACCTGACTGGAAAACTGTACTACAAAATTCAGAGAAGTGCAACTTCAATTTGAATATTGTTTTGGAATGTGTGAATTAGGTAGGTTTGCCTTTAAATGTAAACAAAATAAATTTCCCACTCCATACCTATCCCAGTCCTACCTGAAGATGCTGGGAATTGAACTGGAGACTTTCTGCATGTAAAGCAGATGAGCTGATGCCCTTTTGAGCCTTTCTACTTTCTGCTTTATAGGTGGCCTAGCAGGAGAATAATGTTTAAAGATACTTTAATACAAAATTATTTGTTGCAATCCAATTAACATTCTACTTTTATCTGGAGCAATTTCATTTCTGGCCTCCTATTTAATATGTGAATTGGCATATTCTAATGCACAGAAGAGCTTTACACGCTATAAAATCACTTGTAAATGAATTGAACTGGATAATTAATAGAAGTTCTATTTAATATATCTCAGAAAGCTTACCAACCTAGAAAGAAATGCCACCTAATGATGTATTATTTATTAAAACTGACATTTGATTTATTGGTATTGACGACTGATGCTGAGATTCGCTCTGTCAGCTTAAGAATTTGTACATAGATTTTTTCAGAGGTAAGCAACAGATGCAAAGATTGCATGAACACAGGATTTGTAGATTAGGTGCAATAATTGGCTAGTGTAGCTATGCATTAATCACTGCTGATATATGAAGCTGATATTCATTGCTGATTCATATGCTCATGTAGAATAAAAATTTCATTTTTGTCACACTTGACATGTTATCAAATACACATTTTCCAGTAAAGAAATTTAGACTGCAGAAATTTAGTCTGAAATCCTGTGTAAACTTTCCTCTGAGTAAGTTCCACAGAACATAGTGGGACTTACAAGTGAACAACCATGGAAATGCACTGTTAACTTTTTAAAAAATGTATGTGAAGTAGCTTGTAGTTTCTTGTTAGAAATTGGGCTATGTGAAATGGCATCTCAGAATTATCCCCCTTGTTTGTGGAATGAGGATTTTTTTGGTAGCAGGGGAATCATTTAACTTAATTTTTCCAGGAACAGAATATACATTCCAACAGTTTCTTGGTAGTACATGTCACCATTTGCAGTCGTACAGCTTCTTTCCTTTTTACAAAGATAAGTTATATATTTGTTTGTTATTGCTCCTGTAAGTGCCTACAACAGCAGTTGCACTAACATCCCAGCCAGCATTTTGCATCCTCCAGATGTAGGATTATTCTAGGGCGTGGGGAGAATGACTGCCACCAAACACAAAAATGGTGGGTAATTTTAGGAAAAAATACTTCAAAATGGCTGTCTTATAGAAAAAAGAGGGGGGGGATTATAATTTTTAAAAATCTCAGAAACATTTTTTCCACATCTCAGTTTTCCTGCATTTGATTCCATCTGAATTTCCGATGAAGTAGAGGGTGAGGGCTATGACAAATCAGTTAGGACAGACTTGTACTTAGGAGTAATCTAATACAAGACAGACCTAGAAGACATAATGACAGGACATTTGTTGGTTCTTATGGTTCTCAAGTGAAACTTTAGAAATATATTATCTGCAGTATTGTTTTTTCAGAGGGTACCCAAGGGTACGTAGTACCGGCACCTTTTTGGGGGTTGTGGTTAAAAAGTGTGGCACTCACTGTAACAACGTCATTGTGAGTACCAGTACCTGTTTTTCTAGTGGGGAAAACACTGATTATCAGTAAGTTACAGCCCATTTTGTACAATGGCAGGTTCCTTCTCACAGGCCTTGAGTGGAAGATCTGAATTTGCTTAAAGACAGCCCACTTCTTAACTTAAAATGGTTTCTCACCAGCAGTAGCAAGCAGTATGGTGAGGCACCACTACTCACTTGACTTCTGGTCAGTTGCATTGCTGCTGCTTGTGGGGAGACAGGGAGGGTAAGGTGGCGTGGCAGCAAAGTTGGCATGGTGTATATGCACTGATGGAATCAATCTGGCACTCCGGCCACCTCTCCCCTCCCCTTCTACCTCCTGGAAAGCAGCAGCAGTGAAACCAACCAGGGGTCAGGTGGCCAGCAGCATCCCACCACAATGTGCGCTACTGCTCATCAGCAACAACTGGCCATATAACAGAGGTGTGGGTGCAGGGACCAGCCGCTGATGCAGACCCAGACATCTTTTTTTTTTATCTCTGTGCCTACTCTGGCAATACTGCTACTGAATTACTGTATTTTTCGCTCTATAACACGTACCCGACCATAACACGCACGTAGTTTTTAGAGGAGGAAAATCCATAGGCATGCCACCCGTAGGCATTCCCTCCATAACACGCACAGACATTTCCCTTTACTTTTTAGAAGGAAAAAAGTGAGTGTTATGGTGCAAAAAATACGGTAATTGTTGTTGTTGTTATATATATTTATATTCCATCCTTTCCCCTGACGGAATTCAAGGTTGCTTACAGACAGAAACCTGAACTCAGTAATGTAATCCACTAAAATGGGACTAGGAAACAGGTAAACAGGGCTATGCTAGTTTTGCTCTCATCGCTTGAACTTGCAGGAAAGGGTATTTTGCAGATTTTGTTGCCGTTGTATTCAAACTGGTTTTTCAAATGAAGGCAAAGTGTTCTGGCATTCGTCAAACCAAGTAATTGATCTCATACTGTATTTAGAGGGTAAAGTTTTGTGCCTGCAGTGTGCTTCCAAAGTTTAATTTATCATTAAGAAGCCCTGATGTTCATTTACTAATAAAGTGAAAGAGTGGCCTTTTATTTATCTTTTGGTCTTTGAAATTTCTTTAATTTGTTTATCAGAATTAGCGGGCTAATGAGCTGAGGTAGTGAAATTAAATTATAAGTAGATATGGGAATACAGGTCTATTTTGATACTTTATAGCGAATACTTTATGAGCAGCGAATACTTTATGAGCAGCTAATATGCACATTCAGTTTAATACAGATGGTATGGGGAAAGACAGCAAAATGTACCCTCTGTTTTTAAGTTATATCAATTATTCTTCAGCAAAAACCATGGAAGCCAATTCTTAATATTGATTGTCTTTTTAAGATAATAATAATACAGAATAAAACTTTTGAAATAGATAATGTGGCCTAAACGTTTTATCCTGGCCTCTAGACTTTTTTTTCCAATTGCAGTATTAGAGTAATATCCAACTAAGTCATACTCAGAGCTGACCCATTGAAATTGATGTACCGTACTTAAGTTCTTTAAGTCCATTTATTTTAATGAGTTTGTTCTGAGTATGTCTGACATTGGATATCACCCTTAGGGCCCCTCCAAAACATCCTTCTTATTCCATATTCATTATCATTTCTGCTCATGCTGATGGTATTAAGGCAGTCATACCCAATCCTGCTTAGAATACTGTTTGCACATGCAAATATTTTGGGGTGGTCATACTGCTTCATTTCCAATCAGTGCATATCCTGTAACTTCCTGCTGAAATCCTGTAACTTTTCATACCACAAATGTTCAAGGTGAGGGGTGTACAACTTTTGTTTCACTACAGCCCCTCCAGACTGCCATAAAGTGGTAGGTAGGATTGAGGAAGCATTACAGAACAACTAATAAAGCAGAATACATCCACCGCTAATGAACTATAATTGTATCAAAAACATGTTCCAGAATACACTTACAGTAAAATACCAGTCTGGAGGGGCCCTCTATCTTCTTCTTTTTAACACTCAACAATCATTATGGATTTTCTCTTTAAGTTAATAGGTGTATTTCATTATTACCTTGGCCTCATGAGAGGTGTTTGAGTTAGAAACAACTTCTGTTGTAGGGTTCAAGTGGTACTTAGATTCAGACGGTTTCAGAATGTTGTCAATTCTATGCAATCTTCAGAAATAAAATAAGAATTGCAACTCATGGGAACAAGTGAAAGCACAGTTCAGCTTCTTTTTAAATCTTTTAAGTTTAGGACTGACTAAAAGAAGATAAATAAGAAGTTATCATCTTAAAAGCTTATCTTAGGCATAAAACTATAAAAAGTGTGTTAGAACAATTTTAGATAAAGCTAGAAACATAAAAGCCTTAAAAGACGGCAATCTGAAATGGATGAAATTGAACAAAATTTTAGCACAGCAGAACAGAGAACTATTGATATGATTATGGGGGTGGGGGGAATGGAATTAGAAAGAGAGTAAGAGGGAAAAAATCATGTCTTCAGACCATATTTTTTTTTTATTTACATTATTTACAACCTGTCTTATAAGAAGTAGCTTTCTGGGTGGTTCATGGAATATACCGGTATATATATATATATATATATGCGCAATAATGTTATGGAATGTCTTGGGAATTGCCACAAACTCATTAAGGTTGCTTCAACTACCATCCTTATCTGTGTCTCACACATTTTTGCCTAATGTGACCAAATTAACCTGTTGAAATACAAACACACACACACACACACACACACAACTACTTGTTCCTCCTCACCCATCTAGACAGTGCAAAGAAGGTGAAAAAACCGGGCGAAACAGAGGGTGGAAGGGTAGGTGGGCTCCAGAAGCAGAAAGAAGCCAAGGCCAGGGTCAACTGAACTTAAATAGCTTCCTAAGTGCTGCTCACTGCCCCAGTATGGCATGTATCTTCACACTGATTTCATGTCTGCCTTGCCTCCTTCTAGCCCAGACCCAATTCTGTCCCAGCCTGCAGTCTGCTGGCAAGGGTAGAGGCACAACTTTCTTATGTTCCATTTTATTCTACAGAGTTTGCAAATCTCCCATGAACAGCAGCAACCTGCTCTAACATTATATCTTGCACATTACTGTACTAGGCAATGCAATTTTTAATTTACCCTATCACTGGGTAAGACATGATATAGCACTAATGGGTACATTTAAGTGGGGTCACATTATATGCTAGCAATTTACAAATTTAATCAAGCACTGATTAGTTATCTGGCTATTAATAAATCAAGTAAAATGTTTTACTGATGTTCCTTCTACTTTCTAGCAAGGATGTATATTAGAATGCCTCCATACACACAAATCTCCATCCACTTTGTACAAGCAAATTATGTGCTCTAGAGCTTGTTTTTAAGTGCAGACACATTCCAGTTTTGAATCTCTGCTATTTGGGACCTTTGGTTATTAAAGGAAAGTTTCAGTGTTCCGGAAAGTTCATTATATGTTCATACAAAACAAATTGTATGAACATATACTGCCTCTCTGCCATGACTTCATCTATTAAAGGTGCAGTAGTGAGTCCAAAGGAGTTTTTCCATATATATTGAGCTGTATCCAATGCTTGCACAACAGACTCCTCCCTCCTCTCCATCCCCATGCAGCCCCTCAGCCTTACTCCCATTCTTCAAAATCTGCTCCAGGGGATTGGGAGACCCTCCAGAAAAGATTGTTGGCATCCCTGGGAAGAGGAGAGGAAGGGGAAATCCACTCATGCATCATTGGATGCAACTGCCCTGTGATCTTTGGCTGAAGGGCAGTATATGAATTTTACAGTAAGGAATCATAATAATTAACATCATCATAAATCCATAGTAACTCTGCCTTATAATGGCAAATGGGTCTCCAACAAAATATTGTAGTGTACAGTGCTTCTCTTCTTGCTGGATACTCCATTTGCCCTCTCTAGCAGTCAACTCTCCATGCCAGTGAACCTGTACAATCCTCCACATTACCTGTTTGTTTGTTTGTTTGTTTGTTTGTTTGTTTGTGTAACTACGGCAAACTTAGGGTTTCCTCAAAGCCTGCTTATACACCCCTCATGTGTGTAGATGGTGTCATTTTGATTGTATGATAACAAACTTTAATTGTTCAGTCTTAGTATATATGTAAAATAAAATGGTATACCTAAATTATGGGAACAAAGGAAGTCAGCCCATTGGTCCATCTAGCATTCTCTATGCTGGCTGGCAGCTGGTCTACAGGAGCACCAATCCCACAATAAACACCAGTCTGGAAGTCTGAAAATACCAGCTGTTGTTTCATGCACCTGGATCATAACTGTTTGACCTGACCCCCCTAAAAAAAGCTCAACAACTCTGGACATCCCTGCCATATAGGAATAAAGAAAGAAGAATTAAATGAGCATACCACATGAGGAACAATTCTAAGCTTGTTTGTCCATAGCAATTTTGCATCTGTTCTAAACAGAATGCTCCTCATAGCAGTTATATGTAGGATCCAGTTCACCATTTTATATCCCATTAAATCAAAGGGACTTGACTGTGCTTTATGCTTGATTGTTCCTTCTCTATCGACTAGAAACTGTAGGTATTTTATAAGGGGAAAAAGTTGCACTTTCCTGTGCTCTTGAACAGTTTTGGAAGATTACTTTGTCAAATGTAAGGGGGGCAGAAGTCAAAGTGTACAGTAAATAACTAGAATCCAGTTTGGCATTTTCTCTGACCTTTTCTATGACAAATGCATCCAAGGTTATTTTAAGCAATCTAATTGCATCTCTGAGGTGTTTTTTAAAATCCTGTTTCCAGCATAACTGTGGAGCATGTCACCATGACCAAAAATGAAAAATAAAGGTACAGTTTCCAACAAATAATTTCATTATAAGATAATAAAGACAAGATTGAGAAAGTCCAAAAAAGTTGTGATTGACTTTTTTTTTGGGGGGGTAGTGGTAAACAGACTCAATGTTAGAAACTCTTCTAAAAGAATTCATTCTGGTCAAAGTTAAGCACTTCTCTTATGGGTTCCATTTATTTCATTGGAAAGAGATTTCAATGATTTCAATATATAAGATTTACCGGTCATTACACCGTGCTGCCTGTGAGCAATGCAACGAGTTACATAGGGTTGAAGAAGAGGAGGAGGAGGAGGAGGAGGAGGAGGAGGAGTTTGGACTTGATAAGCCCACCTTTCACTCCCCTTAGGGAGTCTCAAAGCAGCTAACAATCTCCTTTCCCTTCCTCTCCCACAACAAACACTCTGTGAGGTGAGTGAGGCTGAGAGACTTCAGAGAAGTATGACTAGCCCAAGGTCACCCAGCAGCTGCATGTGGAGGAGTGGGGAATCGAATCCAGTTCACCAGATTACAAATTCACCACTCTTAACCACTACACCATGCTGGTTTATCCTTTAGTGAACATATTTAAATGGCCACTAGACCATAGTGCAATAAAAATGTTACAGTTTGTGTAAACTTGGTGTAATTTGAAGGTGTTATACAACAACACAGTAAAACAACGAAAAACAGGTTTAAAGCAATGCAAATGAACAATCGAGGCAGAAACTTTCTTTCATCCAGCTAGAAAAGCTTGTTGACAAAAAATATCCTCAAAGTACAGGTAGCAGATGTATGTCATATCTAAACAGGAATTGTGTTCCACTAAACAAGGGTGAGAACAATGAAAGCCCTGCTCCAGGTTGCTGTAGAGCTTGTTATATTATAGGAACTTCAAGTAGACTCTCCCACAGAACTCAGTGACCTACTGAGTACATAAGGGTAATGCAATCTCTGAAGTAATCTGCTCCCAAGTTGTATAGGGCCATATATGTTAGCACCTAAATCTTAAACTTGGCCTAGTAATAGACTGCCAGCCAGCACAGATCCCGCATTAACAAGCTGTAGGTAGTTTACCCCCTTAAGCAACCCTGCCACTGAAGCTGATTGTAATAGCAATCAATAGGGTAGTGGTGGTTAATTGCTTTCCTACCTTATGTGTGGGGGGGGCGCAAAATGAAGGGGTACGGGGAAGTGGGTTGTTGCTTCTGCTGTAAACACTTAAATGGGTTTATTTGTGGCAAAGGTTTGAATCTTTTTGCTCCAAACAGAAAAGGGTAGCCATATCACCTATGCCAATAGCATTGCTGTAGTTAATATGAGGCATAAATAATAAACAGAGCAAGTGCTTTTAGAATACACTACTTACATTTTAACAATTGAATTTTGAATTTATCCCACCATGGGTGTCAGAACCTTGATTACTCTAACTCTGAAATCTCTTTTGACCCCAACACTCTACACATCTAATATTATCATACCTGGTCTTGACCTGAATTCAGTAATGCCAGCTTAAGATCAGTTGATGAAAGATCAACAGTACTGTAACTTTACAGCTCCTGAAACCTGAATACTTTGCATGGTTTTAGGCTGGCACATGATGAGAGAAGGGCTCCTTCACAGCTTTGTGGTAAAAAGAACTTCAACAGATCAAGGCTGGATCTACACTGATCTGTAAAAACGCTATTAAAGGCTATTTTAAAAAAAATTACTGTAACTCTCAATGCAATTTCCTATTGCCTATGTATTGCTGCAGCACCCTCTGTTGTCACATTTTTTTATAACCCATTTTTAATGAATAGAACCAACCGGTGTAGATTTTCCCCAAGCCTTTTCTAGTAAGGAAATATAGGAAGAAAAAAAACTTCACATGTTGACATTTTGTTTGTCATGCAGCTTATTAGTTGTGTGTAGCCCCTGATTTATTTGGAAGCTTGTCACCTGACCCAGAGAAGAGTATGTAAATTTGCATATGACACAAAGCATATGCAAATTTGGGTCCTCTTTTACTGGTAGAGTGGGGGTTCCCAAATCCTGTTGGCAGCCTTGGTAGAATGTCACACTATCTGAATGGCTGCCCATATCTAATGAGATAAAGGTGCATTTCCTCAGCACTGTGTACCCTAGAGAATTCCAGAAAAAGAGAACCAAAAGAAAAATGTTCCATAGCACAAACTGAAAAGGAATTTAAAGGCCAAGCTGTTCATTCTCACAGTATCCTACTACTTCTGGCACTTTGCTAGCTCCCACGACTTGATACAGTTTTCCAGATAGTGAGACACAATTGAATCACTAAAACTTATAAGAACAATTAAATAAAAATATAGCTTCGGTAAGATATATCTGTAGCTATGAAAAACTTGATATAATCCAATTTAATCTCTTGAGATCTCTGACAGTTCCCTGAGGGTAATTCAGGAGAGCTTCTGACAAGTATTAATTTCATATCACTGTATATATACACGGGCTACAGCTGATTTCCTAACAAAGGAGCAGTGGGCGTTTGAGTGAAAGGACTTTCTAGACACTACAGAAATGGTTTAGTATAACTTGGTTCTCATTCTTGGTAAACCTCCACAAACAGCCTGTATTGGTCACTTTGAATGACATTCTATGGCAAAAGGTTTTGTGAGGTGATATTACTGGGTTACAGAGATAAAGCTTTATTGCATTTCATTCCTAGAAAATATGGATTTATTCATTTCAAAGTCAGTAAGAGGGAATATAGGCTACTTCCCATCCTTCTAAGAAGGCTTTCCTTCCTTGCTGTAAAACCCCTGCTTGCAAGTCTGTATACTTGTTGAGGTAAGAGGGAAGAGTAACATAGCTGTTAGTCCAGATTTGCTCCAGCCTGGCAACAGCAATGAACACAACCCCTTACACTAACACCTTTGGTTCTGCAGTGCTAGGTTTTGGGGGTCCCCAGTGCCCTAGCAGCGTAGGACTGGTAGAAATTAAAATACAGTATTCCATTCCATTACATAATCAGCTCCACCAGTTTCTGTGTAAGGATTGTCTACTTTTCAAGAGAGAGAGAGACTGAAATTGATTCTCTTACAACAAAATCATCTTTCACATAACATTAATTTTAAACATAAAGAAGAAGACTTAAAAGACATATAAGTATTACCTTAGCTGTAAGTTGTTTTCAGGTATGAATTTACATATACTCTCTTGGAAATTCAAATTATCTTTCTTTTGTTCTTCTTACTGAAAAAACTTTGTAAACAAGTTTTTTAAAAGCATTAGTAGCACTTATGGTCCTGGTAAAATCTTAATGGAAAATTTTGTTTTGTGCAGACATTTCATTTGAAGGTGAACTATTACTTCTGAAAATCAGCTATACACTGCCACTACATATGGCCGCTGAGATGCTTATTTCAGATTCTGATTGCATATGCATTGGCCTGTAAAAAAGAACTTGCTTATTTTTTTTCATCTTGAATCTGGCAATCAACATTCTGCACCATTCAATTATTCCAAGCCTGTGATTGTTTGGACTTTCTCAGCATGTTAGCATATAATATCTATAAAGCCCTGATTTTTATTTTAATGTATCTAGTATCCATGATGGTGTCATTTTGTGCATGGCCTTGGGGTTTTCCAGTAGTTTTGTAAAACTAACCATAAAGCTGCTGCGCTATCTGCCTTGCATGATGGCATAACTGCATTATTAGTTAAATTTACTTGGACTGACCTTGTTGTGAATGATCTTAGTTTTCCAAATGTATTATTTGTGTTATATCGACTTCTCATCAGGTTAGCAATTCCACACATGATTCCCTGTAGGCTAAACACTTGGAAAAATATATTTATATATATTTGTAACATTTGAATTGTAACAACTATTGCTTGGTCACAACTATATTCTTCCTGGGCAATTTGTTCAAGTGGCTGCTGTTTATACAGCTCAGTCACTCTTAGATGATTCTGACTATCTGCATCCATTTCAACCTGCTTTCAGACCAGTTTTCACCTCAAAAATGTACCTGGAGAATTCTGCTTTGTGACTTTTGATACCTTGATTGCAACATGCTCCTGGATAAACCATCTGGATTAGAGATTGGCAGACTATACATCAGTGGATCTATTCCTACTTGGGGGCTGCTTCCATAGGGTGACACTGTAAAGCTACTGCTCGTAGGGGTCCTGCCAGTCTATATTCTGTTCTTGAGTCTGCCTAATTAAAGCCTGACATTTCTTACACTCTGCATAAACCCCCTTGTCTGCCATCTGAAGGCCTGCTTCTGGTCCCATCTGAGGACCTCTTCTAGGTTACCCTGCTATCTTAAGTTTGGTGGATGGTGACTGGAGAGAGAGTCTTGGCCATTGTGGCCCTTTGAATATCCAACACTTTCCCTAGGAAGGAATGCCTGGTCAAAATTCTAAAGTACTTTCAATACTGTGGAGGACTTTTTGTTTGCTCATGCTTGTTATAACTGGTTTTATTGCCATTTTATAGCTTTGCTGGGATTTTTAGTGATTTTGATGTAATCTTCTGTGATTCTGTTGCAATCTTTAAAATGATTCCCCCTCTGGCAGAAGTGATTTGGTTGTACCTGTTTTTAAGGGTATGAAACTGCTGTTAACTAATGGGTGGCTTTAAAATTCACTAAAGAAAGAAAGAATACTGTATATGCTGAAGTTAAGAGGTATACACAGTGGAAATGAAGTTCCCCGATAGGAAATTATGTCACATAATCACATTGTTCCACTTCCGCACCTGTTCACCTTCCCTAATATTGGAATTATTTGGAGGAGAAGAGACTTGTGGCGTCTGTTCCAAAAGAACACAGGTAGAGCTGCTAGGGTTGTGAGCGCGTAGTCCTTTTTTAAAAAGCTGAACATTGATCAGAGGCAGTTTTAGGGTGGTATGAATGCTGTAGAATGGAGTGAGAGAGGCAAGGGGTGCCAAATTTTAGCGCTGTGCAGGGTGCCACTGAAATTTGAGAGCCCCAGATCCACCACTGCATTGATCAACCAACTGTATGACATGGAAGAGGAAGCAAGGGAGACTGAATTGAGCTCCTCTTCCTCCTCTTGAACTTCTGACTGGTGAAATTTTATTTGTACTTAAAGGTCTGTATGCACACAACTCTGCTGTTCAACTAAGAAGACAAATCACATATATATTGGTTTGCAATTCCTTATCTAGTTACATAGATAATGGCTGATAGTAGTCTACTTAAATACATATGTGAGTATACATACAGGAACCGCATCATTTTAATGTACCTAGATAACTCAAAAGATCAATACTTTAGATTTGTTCTGATGTGCAGTGACCATGTGGCATATATGGGATCTACCAAATTCCTGCGTTGATTATGTGTATGATGTATGAGTAAATACTCATCCCATAGGGATTTCAGTGCATTTCAGTGTGTGTGGCACACAAATGCATACTGCATATATATTCTGCAGGATCAAAGTTTTCATTAATGCAAAAATCAAAAGTACAAAGAAAAAAGAAAACATAATCAAACTACAGTATAGTGGTTGACATTTCCAATTAAAAAGAGAGCATATAATATAGAAAAATAAAAGCAGCAAAACACATCATGAAAGCAAAAGTTCATAATTCACTGGGGGAAGAGAGCTTTGTATATCTGAATTTCACATGTAGGAAATGATCCCCACCCAATGGTACAGAAACATGGTCTTCTTTACCTCTAGTCCCATGTGATGGTGTTTTAGGCACTGAGTGAAAATCTTTTTCTTTCCTCCAAAGCCTTTAATTTTAATGGGTATATTATTATTTTTTGGTGCTTTCAGATTCCTGCATCAAGTTAATTTAATTTGCTGGTTTTATATTGGCATAGATACAAAGCTAGGTGGTGGTGGTAGTAGTAGTTGTTGTTGTTTCTGCTGTTTTTTATTATTATAGGTTTTATTGTCTAAACAATGGATTGTATTTTGCATTTTAATAGGGCTATAAACTAAATTATAATGAATAAAATAATACAATAGTGCCCCTACTTCTCTCGCTCATATATAGGGCATTCATTCATATGGGGGAAAGCAAGGAGAAATATAAACATTCATTATCTGAAGGGAACATGCTTTCTTCCTTTATTGACCTCAAACATTGAGAATCAAACTTGCTGCTGTCTGTATAAACTCAAGCTAGGTTCTGTTTCTAGGTCACACTGGGAGAGTCAGGCTGAATGATGGATCTGAATTTTACATTTAGAAAAAAGAGGTATACTTAATCAAATCAACTGTTCTTCTGTTTTTACAGCTTGTAGGTCAGGATTCTACAAAGCATTTGCTGGAAATATAAAGTGTTCAAAATGCCCTCCACACAGCCAAACCTTTGTGGAAGCAACATCTGTGTGTCAGTGTGAAAAGGGTTACTTTCGAGCTGAGAAGGATCCGGCAACTATGGCATGTACCCGTAAGTGTGAATCATACTGGTATTTGAAATTCTTTCCTTGTCTCTCTCATTATCTCAGAAGACAAAAATAGCACTTATTTTATATTCCTCTCACAAAAGCTAAAAGTATGAGAGCATGTTTTCGTTAATCAAGAATGCAAATCAGGTTTTCATTTATTCCCAGTGCTCCTTTAAATAAGCAAAAAAAATGCTCTTCAATCTAAAGTGCCTTTTAAAAACACCACCACAATAATAGATAGAATGTTACCAAAACTGTGTTATTAACAGAGTGACCACACGTTTCAAATCTGGGTACTGGTATATATAATATATAATGTGTATAAGGGGGGGGGGGACACCCTTGTACAAAATGGGCATTTCATCCATGCAGTACATGGATAAAAACACTCCATGTACTGCAACATATCTGTAAAGTATATATCCTGAAAATGCCCTTGGAAAAATAAATACCAGACCCCTTTTACAGACTCAGATATAGTTGCAGTGCTTAGAGTTTAAAATGGGACTATAACATTATGGCTCAGGATCAAATGACCAATTAAAACAAAATAAAGCTATTCCAATTCCCATCAGCCACTCCCAAAGGCAGTCCTGGCTGGCAAGTAACATAGTCTGTGTAAAAAGTCATACTGAACTTCCATTACAGCACTCTGGCGAAGAGTCTCAAACAGTTATACATATTGCCATGGCTGTCACAACCCGCTCATTCAAATGAATTGCTGAGGAAAGCCGACCCACATTACCAGCCCCTTCCCACATGCCAATAAGCCTTAGGATGGTGAATCTGGCAGGCTCTGAGGAGCTTGATTTATGAGTTATGGAAGATAGCTTAGGAAGCTTCCTTACAACTGCTTCAGGATATTTATCATGTTCTCGCACTTTCTCAACTCCACTCCAAGATTACATTACCGTATTTTTCGCTCTATAGGACGCACTTATTCCCCTTCAAAAATGAAGGGGAAATGTGTGTGCGTCCTATGGAGCGAAGACACCATAGCCCCGCGACCCTCTCCCAGCTGGAGAGGTGATGTGCGGCTATGGCAGGAACCTCTACAGCCCCGTGTCACCTCTCCAGCCGGGAGAGCGCACGCGGGGCTAAAGAAGCACCCCGCGACCCTCTCCTGGCTGGGGAGGTGACGCGCGGCTATAGAGGCTCCTGCCGTAGCTGCGCGTCACCTCTCCAGCTGGGAGAGGGTCGCAGGAGGCTGCTTTAGCCCCGCGCGCGCTCTCCCGGCTGGGGAGGTGACGCGCGGCTATGGCAGGAGCCTCTCCGCTGCGCCTTTCCGCTGCTCCCTGACCTGCTCTTTGGGGCTGGTGGTGGGCTTCCCCCGCCAGCCCCAAAGAGCAGGTCGAAAGGAACCTGAAGCCTGGAGAGCGAGAGGGGTCAGTGCACACCGACCCCTCTCGCTCTCCAGGCTTCCAAGGTAGCCGCCTGAACGCACCTTAAACAGCACCTTGTTTTAGAGCGGGAAAACAAGAGGGGGAAAGTTCTCCCCCTCTCTGTGCAGCGCCTCCTGCCGCTTCACTGAAGGGGCGCTGGGCAGAGAGGGGGAGAATTTTTTTTTCTTGTTCTCCCCCCTCTAAAACAAAGTGCGTCCTATTGTCCGGTGCGTCCTATGGTGCGAAAAATACGGTACATCACAACACCCAAGTAAACACATGTGCCATCGTATCCTGTCAGTACAGAATAAGTGGACTAAAAATAACGCGTTAGCAACGTCCAGTTTAGATATGGTATTTAAAAAATAAAAATCCTGCTCAGCACCATGACAACCGACCGAACCCATAGTGCTAGGAATCTGGAGAGGATGGATCAACAACAACAACTTCTACTATTACCCTGAATTTGTTGAACACTTAAATCTAGGTTGCACATACTCTAATTAAATACTATGAGAACTGTGTTCTAACTGCCTTTGGGACTGTTAAACCTCCAGAAGGACGATTGTAGAGGCAAAGGGTCATTAGGGTGGAAAAGAGACATTTGCAAAATTGTCTGATACCTCTTGCCTCCCTCAATCACTTTCTGATTCTTAATAGTCATCAGTGCTTAATATTTTGTTTATAAACAAGACATATTAATGGTTCTGTAATGGTTCTAGGGGTTGCTCGTGCATAAGCCGGTGCAAAAACCTGGCTGGGTTGCCTGAGTGAACCTTTTCTGTCCGGACAACCACTCTCTCATGGCTGTCTCAATCGCTGGCAGAATCCGTCAGTGGGCGCTTCTTAAACTTCTTCCAGCAAAGAAGCTCTTTGACACCTAGTCTCCTCCTACTCTCTCTGCACGAAAGCCTTCTGCGCAAGGAGGGCATAGGCAGCGGAGGACCTCTACTCTCCCCACTGGTCCCCGGCAAGGAGTCATGGGACCGCCTCGCCGCTTCCCCCATCTGCCCCCCTTCTTCACTGGTGCTACGCTGATTCTCTTCCCCAGAAGATGGGCTGCCTCTCCCACTCCCGGGACGCTCTCTTGAATCCCTCTGGATTTTGCTCTCTCCCTCCGGCACTGCTGGCAGTTCCCTGACAGGTTCTAAAAGAAAATAAACCACAGTTGGCTTCTTTCTAATTTATGATTTTACCATGTGCACATCAGTACAATTTCAATCTATCTTGTTCCTGAATGGTGCAACACTTTATTCTACTTATATGATGGGATAGGTTAATGGGATGTTGAAGCTGGATTGCAATTCAGTAAGAAATTTATATATTAAAGATATACTGATCAACGACTAGAGAATGACATAACAAATCCTCCATCCTTACTACGACTTTGGCATGTTTCTACAACAGCAGCTCCAGACAGTAAGCCATTTCTGAAGCACAAAGTAGTGTCAAAATAATTTTTGAATGTACACCAAGATCCCTTTGTATATTCAATGTCCCTTTCTGGATCCCAGGCAGCATTTTATTCTTTTCTATAAAATAAATTATACAGGCATTAGTATAATCATTATACCTTTACTGCGCAAAACTGGAATAGTCACAATGTCTGATGCATGTTGATGAAAAACATTAATCTTTTAAAACTGTCAGTATACTTGCTTGTCTAAACAAAATATATAGCATGAAGAAATTCCTGAGCGTATTGCTCACAGATGCCTGCAAAAAGGTTATGGCTGCCAGTTTTTTTTCCAATGTGACATATAATCTATGCATAATTTACAAGTGATAACAAAGCAATCAGGCCACATTCATAAAAATCCCAATGACACATAATTTAGCAGAATCTGAGGATTAGAATTAATTGTCTCTCTTTGTTCCAAGTTCTAAATCTTAGTAAATGATTCACTGCATGTCATTACAGCTTAATATTTGCATGAAATCACAGTTTAGATGGCATAATTTAATGGCAATTAAAAACCTATTTAATCGTCATGCAAATTGGCACGAGGGCCCTTGAGTATGAAGGGTGTCTATATCTTCAGTATCTGCAGGCGGACAGTTATAAACTTTGAAACACTCCTACTACAATTGATAACAATTTTCCTGTTCAGAGCAATATGAATGCATAATAAATCATATTTTTATCCTAAAATAAGACCAAGTTTCTCTGTACATTGCTTTACCAAACAGAACTATTAGCAATCATTGGGAAATTGAAAAAGAAAGAAACTAACAGGCATATATTTTTTTCTGGTGCACACTGAATATAATTATACATAACATACACAAACTAAAATAAATCAAGATAGCATAAAGGTGTTTTGTCAATAACTGGATGTGATGCTGCACATAGTCTCCCTCTCTGATACAAAAGCCTTTTTTTAAAGAAAGGGCTAAAATTATTAAGACTGATTCTTCAAGAGCAGAAATGGGAGGAAGTTTCAACTCCCTGATTCTGTTTCCCCAACAAACATCTGATTGGTAGAATTCTCTATATTTCTATTCCTGTTGGCATTCGTAGATAAAAGTCATTGGGTGAGAATAGTTGTGGCCCAGAGAATTTAAAATCCAGATACCAGATTCTATGGTGTGGGCATATTTTGTCATCCTAACCATACAAGCCCCATCCTGAATCTGTCTTGAGTTCTGTTCCTAGTATTTTATCTGACTTTGTTTCCTGACTTTGTTTCTAGCATGTTCTTTTGTGATCTTGACATGAGTTCCTGTAGGACAGTTTACATGTTCCTTAAGAACAATATGAAGGTAGCTGGCTTTTGTTTTGTTTTTAAGTTTGTAAGAATGTACCATGTTTGCCACATTTAATTTGTTTCTTTAAATGATGAAAGAGGGCTTTGGGGGCTAAAACACACACACATATATATACTAGTTCTAATGACAAACTATTTCCCCTTTTCCTTAGGGCCTCCTTCTGCTCCAAGGAACGTAATTTTTAACATAAATGAAACAGCTCTCATGTTGGAATGGAGCCCACCAAGTGACACAGGAGGAAGAAAAGACCTCACATATAGTGTCATTTGCAAGAAATGTGGATCTGATGCCAGCCAGTGTGAGATATGTGGAGGAGGTATCCGATTCATTCCAAGACATACTGGACTAATCAATTCCTCAGTAACTGTGCTTGATTTTGTGTCTCATGTGAACTACACTTTTGAAATAGAAGCCATGAATGGAGTCTCTGAATTAAGTTTTTCACCCAAGCAGTTCACAGCTATCACAATCACTACAGATCAAGATGGTAAGTTTGTGCTATTTGTATATAAGATATTCTTAGAGCTTATGTCAGTTAATAGTACATTTTGTGATTCCCCCTCCCCCCCCCGCCCCCGGAGTCAATAGAAACACTTAAAGCTACTCAGATCATTTATTCTTCCATGTTACTATTTTGTGCGGTGGAGAGGAAATGGTTTTAGGATGAAATAGGAGGTGTTTTGTTAAAATTAATGGAGCTATCCAGATGAAAAGGTGTTGCATTAACTGAAATTAATACAATGCTGGGACATATACTTAATTTTTTTAAGGCATGCCTGAAATTCTGTGTTTTTTCTCTGTTTTACAATGTGGAATTACTGGTGGAAAAGTCGAGGCTTGCTGATGTGTAAACTCTGTAAACTCCATTCATTTCAATAGTACACAGAGGAGTACCCAGTGGATATGACTGTAATTGCAGCTGTCATCCCATTGAAGTCAATGGTAACATTTCCATTGACTTCAGTCATTTGGTTGCACCCAGCATCTCCGTGTTTACCTGTGTAAAAAAATGTACTTCAGATATTTAAAATATCAATATCTACATATTGATACATGTCTCATGAATTTAATTTCACAAAATGTATCTCTCCAGCTAGTTTGATAGGTACAAATGTAAGGTATTTAAATATTATGACATTCTTATATGAATGACCATATGGAATTTGGTCCGTATAGAATTGGTATTGGAATTACTAAAGGGAGAATATTCAGTTCTTGTCCCCAGGCCTCCCTATTGTTTTTGTACCAGTTGCATAGGAAAACAGTTGCATACAGACTGACAAGTATGGCTTCATTTTGGTTTTATTAAGTTGACAGCTACAATGATCAATATGTATGTCCAACAGAAAACCAAACTTTCAGAACTTAAAATCAAATTCACACTTACCAGTAATTTAAAGCCTTATGTAGGTATTTAATCAGCATTGTGGCTGCATGATGACCTGGTGTATCTGCATGCCAAGGAGAACCCTAGATGCTTGCGGGGGACGTTCACATTTAAATAATAATAATAATAATAATAATAATAATAATAATAATAATAATAAATGGCATGACAAGGTTTGAGCATGCTCATTGCTGTCCAGGAGACACATTGGCTAAAAGGGTGGAATTTAGCATCTTCTACTTGTTCTGTCCTTGGAAGTGTTCCAGCTTGCCAAATGGAACCATGCCTCTTCCCCCTGCGCATTGTTCTGGAAGTTCTCCCAACCCTCTGCCAAACCAATTTCAGCTGGCATAGGGGGAAGAGAAGGAGGAAAGCTCCTTGCAGAAGCAAATGTCCCTGTGCAGGACTTCCACTTACGGGACTGGTTTAGTGAATTCTGCCCAAATTATCAAAAGGGCTTCAAATTAATTAGGATCAGTGGGAAAGCACTTCTTCCAATCCTAATTTATTTTACAAGGATTCTATCAGATGCAAAACCCTTTTTGCAGAGGTGCAAAATCTATGAGCCTCTGGTTGCTATTGGATTCCCATCAGCCTCTACCAGCATTGTCAGTGGTCAGGGATGATGACGGCTATAATTCAGCAACAGATGGAAAGCACAGGTTCCTCACCTCTGGCTTAAAGTATCCTGGGTTGTGAGTCCCTTCATCCCAATTCCTCTTCACCCCCACCCTCCCCTCCCCCCAACATTATTGGACAGAAAAAATAAAAAATACCCCCCCACACACACACACCAAGAAGTTTGGGAATGAATGAGCAGCTTTGTGATCACCTTGCCTCAAACCTCAGCAGTCAGAACCTAACAGTATCATCAAAAGGGTATTTCCAAACCATTTATATCTCATCTCCCCATGACTCCTTGTGAGCAACCAACTTTTCACTGTATAGCTCAAATTACCAGCCCTTTGGGTAGTAATCACTGTTCTAATAGCACTTCTATAAAAGGGAGAGAAATCATATTGATAAGTGAAATAAACAGCAATAATTACACAGAGTTCACATGAGCTTCCTTCCATATTTATATATTTTTGTCTATAAGGCTTGCCCTGCTGCACAGCTTTTTAATTGTTCTACTAACATGTATTTTTGAAAACACTCTAATGGCCTATTTCAACTACATTTAAATTTACTTAACAGCTTATTGTCTACTTTACATTTCCTCAGTTTCTAGGGAGGAGAGGAATACCTGTTCAATACCATTGTTAAGATATGTGTGCAGCCCTTTACTTACTAGTGTGCAGTTTTCAAATGGCTATTGCACTTGCTATATAATTTGCATCAATGCCCCCAAAGTCATTAATTTTCTTTGCAAAGATACTGACATAATTTACCTTTGCTCTTTAAAATATATAGTTTTCAACCATCCCTCTTTTGTACATCCATTTCTAGGCAGCAGAACTGGTGCTACCTTCATAAACATGCTTTATGAAGGCTTGCCATTTCATTTATCACCATGTCTTTTTCTGCAAAACTCTTCTTTTATGTCCAAATAAACTGACTGAGACTCTGAAAAGTGATCCTTAAATTCTTTGAAGCTTTACCAGTAGCACTGTTAATAATGGAAGAATTATTGTGGGGAATGCAAGCAGCGTACACACTTGGGTTTTACTGTCGGGCTATCATAGATTACAAAGGCAGAGGCCTTTCCTTGCTTGGATAAACTACAGTGGAAACCAACACAGTTATATGAAAAGCAGGCAGTGGTAGAAGATACATATCTGCTGTCTTTAAAGATAAATCTTATGCCATCTCTCTGGCCATGCACATTTACACAGGAGTCCCAAGGATATGAACCAGCATAGCTTTCTTTCCATTGCTGGCATAACAACTGTGGTAAAGGAATGTAAATATTAGAGCTCCTTGGAATTTGTTGTAGAGTATTGTGCATAAAGTCCAACCTCAAAAAGATTAATGAGATTCTTATACGAGGGGAGGGGATATAAGCGTACCTTCTAAGTGCCCTGGGGGGAAACGGGTTATCCCGTTTTTTTCATGCAAGTTCTCAGCAGCCATATTTGGTGCCTCAGTCTCATCCTTTCTTCCGCTGTGCTCTTGCCCTGAAAAGAATACGGGGGGGGGGGATGAGGCATGGGTCATGTGACTTGCCCGGGAGCCTGTCTCAGAAGACATGCATTGTGGTTTGGGGTAGTAAAAAGTTGTACAATATGTTTAAGACCACCACATTTGTTGAATAAAGGTCAGACAATCAAAGCTCTCTTAATTTATTTATCATTTGTTCCATTAAGGTATTACTTCCCATGAAACATTTTGAAGCTAGCAATAATAAAAACATCAACAAACAAAAACAGATGAAACAATTTCAAGTCCAACACAGATATAGACTGCGAGATAAATCTATATATTAATTAGTTTCAATGAAACACTCTGTGAGAAATGCGGTAAGATAAATAAATGACCAGGGATAGGTGCTCTGACTGCTAGATGGTCAGTCTAGGACACTATGTAGGGCTGTGTCATAACAGAGTGGGGAATGGGAACACTGTGTTACAGTGGTTCCTATGTCCAGGACCAAAGGCAAACAGTAGTATTGGGATAGTGCTTTTCAGTCCCTGGGGGTTGTGTTATGGGCTGCTGCAGAGGATAATGCCAATGCTTTTTAATATCTATATAAAGCTTCTGGAAGCGGTCATTAGGAGTGTGGGAATAAGGTGCCATCAGTATGCTCTGTTTCTCCGTAACATCTGAACTGAGAGAGGCTGTGCAGTCCCTGGACTGGTGCCTGGGCACAGTTGTGAGCTCAATGAGGAAAAACAAGCTAAGCTTGGATCCTAACAAGACAGGAGCATTGTGGGTGAGTGGTCCCCACGTCTGAGAAATTGGTCAGTTGCCTACCATGGATGGAGTTGCACTTTCCTAGAGTTCCTAGTGAAGATTGATTGACTGGTAAACCACTCTGAAAATTATTGCTCTGGGAGGGGAATAGGGCCTCCCAACAACTCTCAGCCCCCTTAACAAACAATAGCTCCCATAATTCTCTAGAGGAAACCATAATTGTTTAAAGTGGGTACCATATGATGTGAATGTGGCCACAGTCTCTCACACCAGTGGTAATGAAATCCCTTCATATTCCCATATGTAAGTGCAATTGGTCAAATTTAGATCACATGATTCTGTTGCTGGTGTGTGCCTGTCAACTTACCATAATTTTCATGTCCAGTTAACATTATCCTGCTGGGCCCAGTGTGTAAGGTAAATTTCCAAAAGGAATTCCCATCAGCTCCAGCCAGCGCAGTTATAGCCCAAACCATCTGGAGGGCATCAAATATCAAAACAAAATCCAGGATGTTACTCTTGAGTACGCCTGAGGGAAGCGTGACTCTTCGTTCAATTTATCTTGCTTCTCCAACTGATGAACAGAACAATTTTTACCTGACAGGCAGTTTAGAAACAAAGGTGATGAGGGACTATGTCATAATTAAATATGATTGGCTTTTACTAATATCTGAGTCAGAGATGAAACATCTATTGCAGACCTGAATCTGAGCACTTTTATCATGATAGAAGAGTAAGAAGAGGCTTCAGGAGGGTGAGAAAGAAAAAAGTGTCATGTTCCCTTCCCTCAAATTTTTCTTCCTGCTCTGCAGCATAACCTCTTTCCTTGGAAGTTTTAAAGCAGAGCTTGGATAGCCATCTGCCATAGATGTTTTAGTCGAGATTCCGGCATTGTAGGGGGTTGGACTATATGACCCTTGGAGTCCCTTCCAACTCTACAGTTCTATGATATGACATCATTATGATACTCTCTGTGAACAAACTAACTGCCATCATTTTTCATTGTATACAATATCACATTTGTGTTTACCTCGTGAAAGACAAAGTGAGCCATGTATTTATACTATATTTAGTGCTTTTTTCTGGGGGTACGCAGGGGTACCCCTAAACATTTTATGAATCTAAGTTTGGCCTCATTGAGAGGCAGTATTTCAATATGAGTAGAAAAGTGAGAGTACCCCTAAATTTTTTTTAGAAAAAAGCACTCGTATGTGTGTACACGCAGATAATGTATTTATCAAAGCATATAGCTAAAGAAATGAAAACATAGGTTTGGTTTTCAAGTTTTTGCAATTTGATCTAGCAGTGTACAGAAATCTCTGCAGAGTTGATACAATGAACCTTAAGAAGCTCTTGAAACTGTTCTACAACTTGAGTGTTTTTTCCTCTCAAGAATAAGCCACCTTGTGCTATATATATTCCTGCCACTGCAAAGAACCAAATTAAAGTAATCAGGCTCGCTTCATTTAGTTGGAATCTTTATCACTGACTGATACAGTTAGAAGAGTCATTACTGACTGATATAGCCTCAGTTCAGTACAAGATATTCCCAAGATAAGATTGTGACTTCAGTAGTGTAATTAGAAACCTTTGCCACAATACTTAATTGACTGACTGACTGCTGAAATTCTTCAGTCACATTAGCAGTATTCTTTTTTCAGAGTTTACCCAAACATTTCTGAGAGGGATTTAAATTAAAACACGATATCTGGTGCTCTGACTTCATGACAAGCAAACTGAAGGCTTCTTTCCTTTCCTAGCAAAAGGAATTAGTTTGGTCAAAAGCAGTAAAGGGAGACATTAATCATGGCTAGTCAGTCTGGGAAAAATTGTTCTTGTAGGTGTCATGACTTTCACACAAACCTTTAGGGAGCATGTTCAAAGTGAAGGACATGGTAAATTACAAACCAATTCTGCTGATGTTTGCTGTGGGGTCTTTAAAGCAATTATGTTCGTAACAGGTTGTTTCAATTCATTTGCTTCTTAAAATGTAGTTTCTTCATTATGCTCCATAACCCCTTCTCCTTCTATGAGTTTGAGTCTCTTCCATATGGATTTGCCAAAGGCCTTGACCCAGTGACTGATTTCATTTCTATATTCTGATGGCGTTAAGTTGTGCATGCTGAGATAGTTTTGAAAGCCGATTTAAAGTTTTCATATTTTTGCAGCCCTTATAAATCTATTCATTCTACTGCTGAATTAGCTTCAAAACAGTATTTTTAAATAACACATTCACCTACTTATAATGAAGAAGCCTTGTCTTCCAGCTCTGGTTTTAGATTGCATTTTTACATGCTTTCAAGCTTGCCTCTTAGGGAATAGTAACAGAAAGAGAGAGTTACTGTGAAAAGGTTTTAATACGTTTTGGAAATATACAGTAAACAATTCATTTTGAATGTTGTGCAAGATACTTTGCAGAACCTCAAGCACAATCGCCCCTTGTTTTGTTTGTTCTCTTCAGCACAAACAAAATGTATACCTAACAGTTACAGAATGAGAAAATATAATTAAAATTACAAGTAGTTTGCCAATGTATATACACATGAAAGACTGAATTATAATTACCCTAGGATAGTAGCATCCAGTGGTAACCAAGGAGTTGTATACACAGTGAGAAGATTCATGTTGTTGTCTAGAAAATATATTCTGTTATCAGGAAATAACATTTGCCATTGTGGCTAGGTAGTCAAATGCCAAGGTTGGGATTAATGTTTCACTAACCATTCCTCTTCTTCTCATCTCAGAAAAAATTCTATAACCAGCCATTATAGCATATTTTCATTTCCTTCCCCTTCATTGAAAATCCAAAGCTACTCGTTTCCCACAGGCAATTGTTCATCCATTGTAAGAACAGGGTGCTGGACTAGGTGGGCAATTGTTCTGATCTAGCAGGCTCTTCTTATGTTCAAGGCCTTTAAATACACTTAAAAACAGCCACCATTTGTTTATTTTTTACTGGGAATTTTATTTATTTATTTAAAACATATATAAACCACTTAATATGTTTTTTAAAATATCTGAGCGGTGTACAACAAAAAAAGGTAATATAATTAAAACAAAACTATAACATAAAAATAGTAAAACAGCAGAATAATAGCATATTAAGACATGTGATTCATACAGATAAGGTGTCTCTCAGCACATGGAATTTGTTTCCAGTACTAGAACTGAGTTCACAGACTACCACTCAATAATCCACTCCTGATTTTCTCTCAAACATATCCAGACTTCCTTCATGTTAGCAGCCTAATTTAAAAAGGGAAAACCTTTTTTGTTGTTATCCTTGTTAAACAATTGGGAGCCTTTGATGATCTGCTTCGAATAAGTAAAGAGATCTACTACAAGATCTCAATCTACCCTCTGTCCACCCCTACTCTAGAGCTTTTAGTGGGTTGATTCTTGTATCTGTTCAGACACAGTGCATATTTTGATCCATTGTCCAATCCATTTGTGTACATAAAAGGTATCTATACAGTGGTGGCTGGTGGCTGGTGGCACTGGTAGGGCACAAGGCAGGAAGCAAACAGTATGTGGAGCCAGAGCCAATGACAGGCAGAGCCAATTCTAGTCCCCTCCACCATCCCCCAATTTTCCTGCTGGACTGGTTCTAAGCAAGAAGGCAGATTAATAATAATAATAATAATGCCCCACCCATCCGGCTGGGTCTCCCCAACCAGACAGGTGGG
The DNA here is from genome assembly GCF_964188305.1 of Podarcis bocagei. Classification (NCBI taxonomy): domain Eukaryota; kingdom Metazoa; phylum Chordata; class Lepidosauria; order Squamata; family Lacertidae; genus Podarcis; species Podarcis bocagei. Next base: position 67,486,735 of record NC_138130.1, on the reverse strand, counting down.
ACTGGCTGAGGGAAGACTGACATTTGTGGATCAGTGCCCCATTCACCCTAATGGACAATTGTGTTGTTAAGGGCTTTAATAATCTTTGCCACTTGCAATCAGACTCATCACTGATTATGGACATGGTGTTTGTCATTTGACACCAGACTCATCACTGACTATGAACAATTGTGCAGTCTCCCTCCCCTAGTGCACAGCTTTGGTGGACATCTACTGGACCATTGTTATTGTGGTAGAATTGGAGTTGGGTGTAAAAGATGTATTAGCTTGTGCTTTTCATCTTGTTGGAGTCTGTGGGATTGTAAATTATACTTATTAGTCTTATTTTTTTATTGTTTCCAATCCTTTGCAACATGCCCTGAGCCCCTGGAGAAAGGTATGATGTACATTTATGTCAATATAGTTAAATTCACACAGTGTGGATTTTCTAATGGCTCAATAGAAATAATTTCCGAAGAAGAGTGCTTAAAACTTCAGCCTTAGTTAAATGTCAAACACTTGTAAGACGTATTATGCTGCAGTAAGCGCAAAGCAAAATGTGTTTATCCAAAAGAGAGGCATGCCATTTTGTGTAGCAATTCATTCCCTGGAGTAACTTAGGCATTATTACAAGAACTTTAATTCTGCCTCATGTGCATCTTTATTCATGAATCATAACAATAGGCTTAATTATATGATCGAGTACTCCTGTTTCCCTCTGTAGTTGTTGAGTAGTTGTTGAGTAAGTCCTGTTCTTATCTTTTTCATGTATGTTGCTATGTTTACAGCACATCTTCTGGATCTTGGATGTAAGCCATTTAAAAGTGCTATGCCGAAATAGCACTTGGTGAATTGTGCCTCTTCTACTGAATTTTTTTAAATGCTTCCTAATTTTTTTGTTGTTGCACCTGGTTCAGTTCAGTGATTTGTAACTGGCATTATGAACTGTAATGAGGGCTGTCAAAGTATAACACATCATGCACATTTAATGAATCTGTCTTTGCAGGAGGGGCTTTCAAACTTGGTTTGAGTCAGTCTCCTAAGTTAAGCACTTGAAATCTACTTGAGCATTCCCCTGGTTAAGGAAAACGATGGGTGGGAGGGAGGAGGAAATGCAGATGGTAGTACTTGTTCTCATCTGAAACCTGACAACAGACAAATTAAAAGAAATGGAAATGAAAGCTGGAAGAAACCACATTGCAACACACCTTTGTGGCCTTATTGGCTCAGACAGTAGAGATTCACTCTTGTAACAACCCCTCACTGCTGTAAGAAATGAGAATCTTAGGGAAGTGGGGAGCAATCCTTTGAAGTAGCCCACCACTCAGCAAAGTCATCTATATAGTCTTGCAGTGAAAGTGCACCTCTGGGAGTCAGTAGTAGAGGCCTTGTGTGAGAAGATTCCGTCATTAGCAACTTAGAGTGTTTGTTGTCTGCATAGTGACTTGACTGCCTGATTGCAAATATTTGGTATGGGTGGGATAGGTTTTTGATAACTAAGGTGTGAAAAAATGCAATTTTAAAAATAAACAAATTAGAGAGGATGGTGCAAGTGCATATTCAGTACTGCTTGGTTGCAGTCAAAATAAAATTTATCCTTGCACAGTCCAGATCACAAGCCCACATGGTAGTGACTTGCCAAATCGTTCTTGTGCAAACATTACAGGACGCACTGTACAAACTCACAGGAAGCACTTAGGGAACAAAACATTTGAGGATCTTGCACCAATGAATCCAGAAAGTATAAAGTAGCATGGGTCTCAAAGCCTGAACTGACACAGGCACTTTATTCCCAGAAATATCCTGGCAGCTGACAAGCAGTGCTAACTGCTGATCTGATTTTTATCTCTGTGGCAATATAGCACCACCATTACAGATGTTCATAGAATAGAACTGCAGCTTCCAGCCAGCAGAGATCAAGCGACAGAGTGGCAATCTGGTCCCAACTGTCCCTGATACACTCTTGATTTTATTCTGGAGTCAGTACCTTTGTTGCTCAGGTGCAGGTTGAGGCTGCTTACAAATGGTCTTGCTTGTTTTCTGCTAACACTGAAGTCCAGTGGATGTTTCTTCGATAGTAAGTCCCACTGTTTTCAGAGAGACTTACTCTAGTAAGTCTTTTTAGGGTTACAGTCTAAAATATCTCCTTCATGCGTCCAGCCTACCAGCTCGAACAAATAAATGTGATCTATATATAGTACATAGCAATGAGCATGTGGTATTTTTATTTTTATTATTTTTATTTTATTTTATTTCTGGCAAAGTCAGTGAAATTTCACCATTTTAGTATGTATTTTATCTTATTGTGTGGTGGTTTTATTTAATAAAACCACTCTGATATTATTCAAATGAAGGGTGTTTTAAATAAAAACGGAAGTGAACTAAAGTATGCATTAACGTTCATATCTCTTTGTTGATGTTGGGAAATGGCATTACTTTCCTTGCTAATTCGTCTTATGCTACTGCTGGGAATGACTTTCTTACTTAACTGATCTGTTTCATTAACACTCCATACATTTTTTAAAACAGAAATAAAAATAAAAGTCATGGCCTAAGAGAAATGAGGTTCTCCATGCTTCTCTTGATTAACCACAACCTGCCTTGGGCACTTTGCTTCAGAATACATTCAGGATGTATTTTAATGCACTACCTATGCTCACAATAGAGTGGATTATTGCTGTAATGAAACTTTATTTTAGAAGGGAAAAAAATGTTTGGAACACTAAACTCATTATTTAGGGCCACTGTGAATTAACTAACATAGATTCAGTTATAAAATAGCATTTTTAATGTATATTTTCCCTTTGGTTTTTCTTAAATCTAGAACTGTCATGGCTTTTAAAACCTAAAATCATTGGCATGAGAATATAATTGACAACTGATAAATTGAGACTGCTGCTGGCAACATTGGACAAACACAAACACCACGGCTATGGTGTTAACCATCAGTGCATGCTTTATTTCAAATTAAGTGTGACAAATTAGAATGTTAATTGCTAGCTTTGGAATGAATACTGTGCTGATCATTGGAGGAGACTGATCATGTTGGAAAAATGAGTAATTACAAATAAAAACTATTGTAATTGATGACATAGGCATATGCTGATGGTAAATGGTTATGGATATTCCTGCAGAAGTAACACTTCTTTAAAAATACCGTTGCCAGTCTAAAAAGTAGTAAATTGGAAGATGCATTAAAGTTAGTGTATCTAGGTCGAGCAGGTTCTTGAGAGGAACTGTATCATTATTACTGACTCAAAGATATTGTTACTGTCAACTACTCTTGAAGCAGCAAGTGCCAAGATGAACAATTGCTCTTTAAGTGAGTGTGACCTTAAAGACCCAGAAACACTGTAAATTACATGTCTCCTTCTGTACTTTCTAATTCATTTTGCTCTACGATGCACTAGGTTCATAGATGTTCAGTATGGCTATGTGTTCTCAACTACAAATGTTTTAGAATTAACACTGGGAACATTCTGATATCTTAACTATGCCATAAGGGATGACTGAAAATATTATTTGTATCTTTGGACCAGTTTCCTGAAGATAGATTCTCACATCAGGCCTCTTATCAACACAATCATCTCTAGAAAAACATCCACAATCATTTATGTGGACCTGGATGTGTTAATCTACCATATCTCTATCCATCACACAAACAGTTAAGAGTTAAGTTGTTTTGGTCTACCATCCTGGTGGTGTCCAGCATCCAAGTGTAGATGAAAACTGCTGCTCCCACCTTGGGAACCTTCATGCCAAGTTTGGTCACGATATCTCAAGAGGCATCCAAACCTATAGAGAACAAATGGACAAACCACTTTCCCAAATATATACTAGATTTCATCCTTTTTATCATTTCCATATTTCTTTATAATTATTCTCAGCTTAACTCTTACCATTTGCTCCTACTAAAGCAGCTCCTAAAAAGCAGCTGGAGTAGAAGGGACAGAAGCTGGAGAGAGAACTGTGGGTGGTGCCCTTTCTCCATCCTTGGAACCCACTGGCAGACTCACCAAACCTACTGTACTTGGAACTGGGTGTGAAGAGTGCTGCTGCCTGCTTAGTGGGTAGAATATTGTCAGGGGCTGGACTGAGAAGGAATGGTGGAGACTGTCCCCTCTCCTCCTGAAACTTCCAGAGAAGAGGAAGTCAGTATACATTTACAACAGAGGTTTCAGAAGGTCACAGCTCTGAGACAGAAGAGGGACAAAGCTGGGAGATAATAGGAGAAGAGGAGAGGGGAGAAGCAGAGCCAGAGTAGCTGGCTGACGCGTTATCACTAGAACTCCAGACCCTTCCTTCTCCCAGAACCCGGCAAGCAGTGAAAGTAGGAAAGCAGAGAGCTAAGAACAAATGGCCTTAAGCAGCCTCCATAAGGGGGCTGGGGCTGTTGACGATTGAGAAGAGAAGGGGGTGGAGCTTACTCAAAGTAACACCATTACTTGGAGAGACAGCATTTCTAAGCCTCTCTCTGTGAATATTGAATAAAAAACTTGATAAGAGCTTCTTGTCTATCTGTTGCTAGCAGCCTGCCATGGGGGAGGAAGATCAGGTTCCCTGAAGCCTGACAAATATGGCTGTTGGCAGCCTGAGGTAGCTCCATACATCTTGGGCCTGCCCATAGAAAGCAAGCCTAGAGTGGGAGACTAGAGTGAAGTTAGCAGCCTGTTGAGGAGATTTGGTGGTTATGTTTTGCAGTCATCAATCTGTCAATAAATAAGGCTTCCATTGCACCCAGCAGAAGAGAGGTGCAATCCTCCATGGAGTCTCTCACACAAGCTGCTTCACATTATCAATTAAGAGAAGATAATGGTAGGGCTGGGGAACATTTTTTCTTCAAAGGGTCATTGACCCGACCCACATAACTTTTTCTAAGATTTATTTGGTGTTTGGGGACCCAATGCCAAAGGTGTATGTGGTGATGTGCCCCTAAGGAAAGGAATGGGGTTCAAAACTTTATCCACCTTTTAAATGCAGCCAATATATTAATCTTGAGCAGTTAAACTGCAAGCTCTTTGCTACTATAACACAGCTGTTCTTGCATTCTGGTTTATATTATCATTAGCTTTACATTTCTATTATGGTTGCTGAGGTGCATTAAAGATGCGTGCCATTTTTTCCAGTATTTTTTGAATCAACTGCATATATTCTGAGATTGTTTGTAATTTGGTTGTAGCCATTGTATGAAATTCCATCTTATACAACAGTGTCACTGAATAGAAGCTGCTCTGTTCAGGTATGTGACTTTTAAAAAGCTGTTTTATTTGACTGGTTTTATAACCCTGCAAAAAGCCATATCAGTTAGTAAAAATCTTTTTCTTTGTGCTTGCCTTACAGCCTGGTCTTTTAACAAATAAATTGCTTCAGAGGTTTTGTCCACACAGAAAGGTGATGAGTGCAAGTGCTTTAGAAACAGTAACTTTAAAACATTATCTCTGCTTTGAAGTTATGTTCAGAGCTGCAACAAGGTAAAAAAATAAATAAATCCAAATCATGCTAAGTTAAAGCAGTGTAGTTGGCTACATAATCATTCAGTTCAGCCCAAGCTAACAACAATGTGGCTGCCACAGACTAATGCATTCATGTACATAGAAGCTGAAAGAAGCATTTTGAACTTGTGACCTAGGAGAGATATGTACCCTTCAGTTCATTTTGATCGATCTTACATGGTGCATACTAATTCTAGTGAAATTGTTTGTCTACATTAAGGATTTTTAGCAAGATCACTGATGAGTATATATATGAAAAGGTGATAAGTCTGACACCAAGAATAAAGGTCACTTAGTCTGCTAAACATTGTTTCTAAATCAAACTCTCACTTGCTATTGCACAATCTAGAAGAATGGGCTGAATTGAATTTTGTCAGGGAAGTACAAGCCTGTGAAAATGGCAAGAGTATGACTGACCAGCGCTCTTTACTGAATCATCTGGTTTGCAACAAATTAAGGAGTCTAGGAAGCCTTCTTGCCTCATTTAATATATAAACTGGGAAGAAATGTGTAAAAACTATGGAGTATCAGTTTCAGTAGATATTTATTTACTCTGATCAGAAAAGTCACAACTACCAAACCAGTTGTTCATAAGTGTCATGGGCCAGGAGCAGTGGCGTAGCGTGGGGGGTGCCAGGGGTGCCAGCCGCACCGGGCGCAACATCTGCGGGGGGCGCGAGTCCAGAGGGAAGGGACAAGTTCCTTCCTCCGCCGGGCTCCCCGCCGCCACCGCCAGCCTTGCGCCCTAGTGCGCGCGCGCCCCCCGCCGCCGCTGCGGCTGCACTCCACTCACTGCTCGCAGGAGGAGCAGCCGCTGCAGCAGCGCTGACGCCGCCACCGACGCCTGGCCGGGCACGGGCAGCCTCCGCACCCCGACGCCGACGCCATCCCCTTCCCCCTTTTTTCCAGAGCTGGGGGAGGGGGAGGTTTTAAAAGGGGGTCTTGCATTGGCGATCCTGCAGCACTTTGGGCCACACGACGCGAGCGCGCAGCACGGATCAGCCATGACCCCACCCCGTGCATTTCCCGGGGAAAAGTGCTCTGCGTGGGAGGCGCGTTTCCCCTTCATTCCCTCTCGTGCAAATCCTCCTTGGGTTCCCTCCCCCGTCTTTCCTCTCCCTACCTCACAAAAGCCTCACCTCGTCGCCTCCTCGCTGCCTCTCGCCTCCGCAGGAGCGTTTCCCTCCGCGGAAGAAGGAGCAGGGCGCTTCTGCAACTTTGGATTGCAACTTCCTGCTTCCCTGGGAAACAGAGCCCGGCCGGGTCAGTTGTCCAGCGGAGGGCCAGTTCCCCCCTCCCTCCCTCCCTCTCTCTGCAACCCTTGCCCCCCCCCCCCGCGTACTACTTGCAATGCAACTTCCGCGCTCCATGCGCTTTCATAGAATCTGTCGAGCTGGAAGGGAGCCGAGGGTCATCTAGTCCCACCCGCTGCAATGCAGTAATACGCCGCTGCCCCCCTACAAGGGATCGAACCTGCAACCTTGGCCTTATCAGCACTGTGCTCTTAAACTGAGCCATCTGGGCTCCCCTTTCCCCCACCTTCTTGCGTGCCTGAAGCTGTCCGCGTTTTGCATTCTAACACTTGCAAGCTCCATCCTCCAGCAGTTCCCTGACGCCAGCTGCGCTTCCTTTCAGGCCAATACTTGGCAGCCATAAACTCGCACCGTGTCCAATATCCTATAAAAAGCATTAATCGGAATACCTTGCAACATTTCATCAAAGAAAATTGAGACGCCCTATTCCATAATAATAATAATAGTAATAATTTTATTATTTATACCCTTCCCATCTGACTGGGCTGCCCCAGTCACCTTGGATAAAAATATAATAAAACATGAAACATTAAAAAAAACTTCCCTTCAGATGACTTCTGAAGTTGTAGAGTTACTTATCTCCTTGGCTTGGGGGGTGTCTAATAAAAATAAAAATAAATTATTTATACCCTGCCCATCTGGCTGGGCTTCCCCAGCCACTCTGGGCAGCTTCCAAAAAAATATTAATACGTCAAACATTAAAAGCTTCCCTAAACAGGGCTGCCTTCGGATGTCTTCTAAAAGTCTGGTAGTTGTTCTTCTCTTTGACATCTGGTGGGAGGGCGTTCCACAGGGCAGGTGCCACTACTGAGAAGGCCCTCTGCCTGCTTCCCTATAACCTCACTTCTTGCAGGGAGGGAACCGCCAGAAGGCCCTCGGCGCTGGACCTCAATGTCCGGGCAGAATGATGGGGGTGGAGACGCTCCTTCAGGTCTACTGGGCCGAGGCCGTTTAGGGCTTTAAAGGTCAACACCAACACTTTGAATTGTGCTCAGAAACGTACAGGGAGCCAATGTAGGTCTTTCAATGTAACTTCATACGTTGTTGTTGTTGTTGTTGTTGTTGTTAGTCGTGTCTGACTCTTCGTGACCCCCTGGACCAGAGCACGCCAGGCACTCCTGTCTTCCACTGCTTCCCGCAGTTTGGTCAGACTCATGTTTGTGGCTTCCCCTCCCCATCCAGCTTGGTTTCCCTAGCCACTCGGAAACCCGAACCCTATGGAAATAGGGATGTCAAGGTTGCAGGTTCGATCCCCGCATGGGACAGCTGCGTGGTCCTGCATCTTTCCTCAGGGCCTGCAAGACAGAGCTGTTCCACCTGGCCTTTGGTTTGGACTCAGTGGGACCCTTATGTCTTCCCTCCCCTTACAGTTTTGATTTGTGGGCTACTTTTAAAATGAGGCTGCTTTTCAAATTGCATTTTAACCTGTATTTTAAATTGGTCCCTCCCCCCATTATGTTTCTATTGTAATTTTACCGGTGTTAGCCGCCCTGAGCCTGGCTCTGGCTGGGGAGGGCGGGGTATAAATAAAATGTATCATCATCATCATCACCACCACAGGGGGTTGGACTAGATGACCATCGGGTCCCTTCCGACTCTACGATTCTATGATTCTATAAAGTCAAGTGTTACCAGAAAAATCCGAGGGCGCGCTCGCACTCGAGTGCTAAAATCCACGGATTAGGGGGCGCAAATTACTTGCCTTGCCCCGGGTGCTGACAACCCACGCTACGCCACTGGGCAGGAGTCAGCTTTGCCTGAAGAGGAACAAGGCAGAGTGAGTTCAGCTGCAGCTGATCAGCCTTCAAGGATACAGAGTAGAAGACACTGATGAGAACCAGCTGGCTTCAGCCTTCTTAAGCAGAGCTTTCAGCAGCAGCCAAATGCTTGTAGCGATGCTTGTAGTTCCTGGCATGACCTTGCTGCTTCCTGCTGGTCTTGACCCCATTGGATTACCTGACCCCTGGAGCGTCTAGCCATGTAGATTGCTTTTCACCCAACCCTAGGACTGGACCTAGGATGCTGACTCTGCCTCCAGGCAAGTACACCTCAGAGACTCTTCTGGTTGGCTGGCTTTCCACTCCACTGCACCTTGTGACTCAGCAACAAGACTACACCAATAAAGGGGAAATTGCTGGGGTTCTTCCTCCTACCAATACTGTTAAACAGGAATGTCTACCAACTCCATTTCTGTTTAAGTTAGTTGTTAATGCACTGTCTCGGTTCTTGTTCTATCCCAGAGGCTGTATGCAAACAACATGGTTTTGTATCAGCTGCACGAGTAAGGTGAGATGTTTGCCAAGGAATTTCAGGGAAATGTTTTCTGGTGCACGTTAGTAATATTTACAGGATCAGCTGGACTTCCGTGGAAATTGTATGTGGAAATTTAATATTATAATTAGACCTTGGGCCAAAAAGGTGGGGGGGATACTTTAAATTGTTAACAATTGGACTGGTTAAAGTATTTTCTCCGTACTTCTGTTATGTTAAGAGTTCTCATCTCCTTGAAAGTACTCACCTGTATTAAAGTCAATGCACTTTGATAAGCTTTTGGTGTGTTGATGTTCCAAATTTGTTCTCTCTGTGGCTGGAAAAGAATTATCTAAAACACTGTTAGACCACATATTGCACAAGATGCCTGATATTTGTCATGTAATCTACTGTATTATCTATAATCACCAAAGGAAAGAATATGTCGAAAATATTTAGTTGATTTGACAAGTGCTGGTGATTCTTTTGATTAGTATTGATTATTCTTACAGGAAGGCAAATATCTATAGTTTCACCAGCACCAGCTTTGTAATGCACCTGGTCAACGTGTAACAAAAGTTTTAAAATATTTTAAAGTTTTTTTTTAAAAAAGGGAGGAAAGGGGGCAAGATTTTTGTGATCCAGTGCAAAAGGTATGGGGCTCAAACTTTGAACGTACATGTACATTCAAAGTTTAACAGAAATTATGTGCTACTTATTTTATACATGCTTTTCTGTCTGGCATTGGTCATCTTGAACTAGTTCTTCAGTAAACACCTTTTTGCAGTTCAACTACACTCCCTGAAAATTATTGATAGCATTTTTCTCCAAGGTGGTGTGCGTTGTTCTCCCCCTCCCCATGTAATCCCCACAACAACCCTGTGAGGTAGGTTAGGCTGAGAGGCAGTGTCTAGCCCAAGGTCACCCAGTGTGTTCATGGCAAAGTGCAGATTTGAACCCTGGTCTTCCAGGTCCTAGTCTGACACTCTAACCACTACACCATGCTGACTGATCTGTGGAGGTTGTTCCTGCTTCACAACTGACAGCTGATATAGGTCGTCTTCCGTTTCTCGGCTCTGTGATTCACTGTGTGACACATGAGCACTGTTTGGCTGCTGCAGTTTTTATTCTGACTTTTTAGTAGATTTGTTGTCTGTGCTCACTTTTGTGAAAAATTCATGTATTTGATCCTGCCTATCAACAAAAAGAGTCTGTGCTGTGGAGCTTTCTTTATTAAAGGAGTATTAAACAGATGCATTTTGAAAATGCCATGTGGTTGTAACAGTCCTTCTAAATATGACATTTCCATTCTCCCCCCCCCCAAAAAAAAGAATAATGCTATAGAAGGGTGAATCTTTTTTCTGGTTTTTTTGGGGGGGAGGCAAAGCAAACCTGTAGCTCAAGCACATGTTGTTCAGAGGAAGACAAACTCACATGTAAGATCAGAGTAGGTAAGAGTGAGGTAGGTGGGAGACAATTATCTAGCTTCCTAAGTGCCTATTCACATGATCCTTTCAGTGTGCAGTGGCTGTCATTTCAGAGGATATTCTGAGCCAGTACAAAATTTGTTAAACTACAACAAAGCATCCGTAGAGCTGTGGTACATCGGGAGGAAAGGCGAGATGTGAATTAAAAAAAAAATATGGGTTTTGTTTTGTTCCAAAGGACCTGCCCTTTCATACAGGCAGGTTTAAGCATGAGCAAATTCCAGAGCAAATCCCCCTTGGAACTAGTCAGATGCAGAATGTTTTATAGGATGGGAAGTGAGGCATTTATTCACACCTCAATTACAGAAGGAAGTTATTGCGGGACCTATTTAGGGATTTTCAGAGAAACCCTTACTGTGACAATTTAATGACACACTTTCAAGGTAAAATACTTTGTCCACATCAATTTTTCATATGTAAGGCAGGCACTGGGCAATTTCATATCTCTGAGTAAAGTGAAATGGAAAACTGCTGAGTCTATTCATTATGTTGCACGTTTTATTTAGCACATTCTGGATAGGTTTTTGGGGGTTTTTTTTGCTTTGAATATTTATTCACTAGGTAACAAACTGATCTAAATAATGAAAAGCAAAATGTTGCTTCACAAAATAATCTCTGCTTAATTTATCTTTGTGAAATTTTAATTATCTCAGCACTCAGCTCTCATAAGTACAATCTTAAATTAAATGAACTAATTCAATAGCCTTTTTAAAGCAACAACAAACAATTCCCTATCTAGCCAATAACTAGTGATGTCATTCAATGACAGTACATACAGGAAATTAAAACCCTTACAAACTTTTACTTAATATTTTCCTTCATTATCACTAGCAATATCACCATAAAGCACCTTCTCTTTTGGCATATTTATGGACCTACTGCCACACAAACTTCTTGTAGAATATAGTGCTTCCCCAGAACTGTAATTCCTTATTGGGATTCAACACAATGGTTAAACTTCCTTCCCTCTTTCTTCAAAGTGTAATATTTGAAAATAGGCATTTCAACTCCAGAATTGGTTAAATACAGAAATAAAGGTTTTAAAAATAAACGAGTAGAATTTTGAACAGAGCCCTGAATATAAATGTTCAGTTTTTCTTCACCTGCCAAAATGTCCTTCCCTCCAGCATTTCCTTCAAATTTGCTACAGCCTATGTGTGTGTGCAAATTTATGGTAGACAAGGTTGATTCAGTCCCAAGCAAATTAAAATGTGTGTCCATTGTTATAAATCTTTCAGTGTGCTTTGGGGAAAGGAACGAGAGTCTTATACTTTTATCTATTTCGCCTTTCTAGCTGTGTTTCATTACTTGATACACATATAGGTAACCGAATGCAGCTGGATCTATATTGAAAATCTTATTGGCATGGAATTGCTATGTCAGTTCTGTTCTGTTCAGATCCTTCACATGCTTTCTTCTAAATTTAATACCATGTAGTATATTTTAGGATGCCTTTGTTTATACTTTAAATGAGATTTGTCCAGGATTTGTTTTTCTTGAAAGTTTGAAATATAGATAGCATTAAAAGTACCAATGCAAGGGGGAATGAATTTCCAGTATTTAAAGGCACAGAGTCAAAAACTTTTCTTCTCATTTTAGCATCATCTATTCCTTGAAATCTATGAATTCATTTAGTATATTCTATAGGAGTGGCTGAACACAGGGTATCCACTGGAACTACTCCAGCACTGTGTGCTAAAGCAGTATGGTAATTTATCTAAAACATCCATGGCAGATAAATATCTTCTTTCAACATATCCTTAACCATCGAGGAGGGGCAATGAAGTAGTGGTTTTTCTAGTTAAACGCACATGATTTACTCAGCCATGATCGGTACATAAAAAGGTTCTCATAAAACAAGCATAAGTAGTAATTGTAGAGCTTCCCATAACAACATCTCACTCCCAAGTTATAATGCAATGTCAAGCAATATTCTTATAACCTTTCTTTACTCTTCTAAAAGGGATGATATATGCCAAAAATCATTAAGTATGAAGGTATTTTTAAACACTGAGCAGTATGATAGCAGTTTTCCAGTTCTACAATATCCTTTTTGAAGTGCCGGAACCAGAACTGTATACAGCAGTGGTTTTCAACCAGTGTGCTGTGGCACCTTGAATGATGGTCAGGGGTGCCACAGACAACACTGGCCTCTGTCCCTCTTTCCTTCCATCCCTCCTCTATTGCCCTCTCACGTCTCTGCCTCCCAAAGGCTTGCACAGCTGTTTATTGAAGCAGCTCTGCTGCTGCCACAGCTGCCTCCCAAGATAATGTGCTGGCCTCACATTCACGTTTGGTCAGTCTCCGTTGGGCCACTAAGGCTGGGGGCATCCTCTTCCCAGGCCCCTGTGGGGCAGTGTGAAGAGGCACCTCTCTTTGGGGGGCTGCTCAGAGACCAGGGTTGGCAGCTGCAACTGGCTGAAGATCCCCAAGGAGAGGAGGCTGAGGGAACACCCCACAAGGGAGCATGTTCAAAAAAAGGCAAGAGGTGACATAACTGGGCTCCTAAGCCCCACAGGGGTGCTGCCGAAAGAAGGTAGTTGGTCAAGGGAGCCATGGGCTCGGAAAGGTTGAAAACCTCTGGTATACAGTATTACAAGTTTAGTAGCACTATTCAGTACTGTACTGTAGTAGCACCATTGATTTGTACAAAGATATTGTGATATTGGCAGCTTTACTTTTGATTCCCTTTCTAATTATCTAGGAAAATGGTTTACTGGTTGCTGATATGACAAAGGTCCTCAGCCCTGCCACACACTATGGTATTTTTCCTTATGTTGGAAAATACCACACTATGGTATTTTTTGCATGGATCCACCATACCATCCCTTCCCAGCCCCTCATTAGATTTGCTCTGCAATTGCTAAGTATTTTATTACAATGCAAAGTTGTAATACCCAAACTGGAGATACCCAAACTGTCGTTTTGTGGTATATAACCAGCATAATATAACCAACATGCTTAACTTGAATTAACGCATGAAGCTGTCCTGCCAGGCTTAGCTAAGTCACAACCCCTCACCTTGGGAGAAAGGGTTACCAAACTCTTTGTTCTCTCTCCTTTCACCACATGAACCTGACCAATAAAGATGTCTAAGCTGGATACTCCGAGCTTTGATCATACGGCTTTAACAAGCCATCTGTATGTTTTAGATAAATAATTTAGAAATGTTTACGATTTTGAAATTAAGATATACTGCCTGTCTTTTCTTGGTGCTGTATGGGAAAGCACACAAATCAGACCTTTGAAGAGTTTGTAAGTAAACAATATTTAATTTACCAAACATGGTCTTTTTCTGTGCTAGAGGAAGTGGGGAGATTTGGAAGCAACTAAAATGGGATATTTTAAAGGTCTAACAGCCTATATTTCCACGCTTTACTTTGCTGCATGTTTTGTGATTTTAAATCTCTGCTGGGTCTGTCTCACCAAAAAGTACTTGCCCCAAATCTCGATTTAGGCATCCAGGAAATACTTCTTGTTATTTTACTTACAGAGGAACATGGGTGGCACTGTGGTCTAAACCACAGAGCCTAATGTTTGCCGATTAGAAGGTCGGCGGTTTGAATCCCTGCGATGGGGTGAGCTCCCGCTGCTCGGTCCCTGCTCCTTGCCAACCTAGCAGTTCAAAAGCACGTCAAAGTACAAGTAGATAAATATGTACCAGTGGCGTAGCGTGGGAGATGCAAGGGGGGCCGGCTGCACCGGGCGCAACATCTGGGGGGGCGAGCTCGCTGCCTCCGGAGTCGCCGAAGAGCCTCGGGCGCAGGCTGTAGTAGAGCCCCATGTCTCGCGGAACCGACAAGCTGTGCGCGCGTCCGGGCTGAAGGCGTCCGGCAGGCAGCGGCTCTCAGCGCTCGCCGTGGTCCCCGCGCGTCAGGGCCGCGGAGGACGCGCCAGGCAGCCCCTCCTCACAGCCCCGCCTCCGCCGCTGCTGCTGCAGCTGCTGGGCCATGTTGCATTTTCCTCGCCTCTCTGCCCCCCTCCTCCTCCGGGCAAGCGGCGTCGTTTGGGCGGCAGCGCCAGCGGCAACTCGCCTCAGATCGGCAGGTTAGGGGTTGGGGGGCGCAAATTACTTGCCTTGCCCCGGGTTAGGGGACGCAAATTACTTGCCTTGCCCCGGGTGCTGACAACTCACGCTACGCCGCTGATATGTACTATCCCGGCGGGAAGGTAAATGGCATTTCCCTGCGCTGCTGTGGTTCGCCAGAAGTGGCTTAGTCATGCTGGCCACATGACCCGGAAGCTGTACGCCGGCTCCCTCGGCCTGAAAGCAAGATGAGCACTGCAACCCCAGAGTCGTCCGCAACTGGACCTAATGGTCAGGGGTCCCTTTCCCTATTTTACTTACAGTATTCTATATTTTCAACCAAAATACAAGAACCAACACTTTTTCTATGAGCAGGGCCAGTCATCTTTTTGAAGTTCCTCAGTCTATGCTTGTATCCATTTTTAAGTTTCATATGAATGGCAGCCTTCTTTAGAGGAGAAAACAGAAGCAATCTACACAAAATTGGTGACATTCAGTGATCTCTATAGAAGTCTGTTTCCCTACATCCCAGCAAGTGATTTCAGTCAACAAGCCCTTATGATAATAAACTGGAACCTTTAAAACCATTATGCGTAAAAAACAACTACTCTACAGATTTGTTGTTTAAATAAATTGACGGCAATAATGATATTTAGTCCATATTTATATGGGCTCCTAACTGCTACAAGCATTTAACAAGGCTGAATGAAGGGTAGATGTTTTCAACAATTATGTAACCTTTTAGTGTCAGTCATTAGCTAAACAATGGTTGACTCTCAATGACTGATCTTTTCCAGAAGCAAAAACAAATAAAACCCGAATCCTGACTTTGTTTTTGCTTTTCTCAGAAGACAGAATTGTCTTTAGTAGATTCACTGTTAATAGTTGGCAAGATTGGATTACAACAGTTGAAGCCACACTGTTTTAAAACATGGGGGAAGGGGGCAGAATTTTATTTTGTAAGCATCTTGCAAATGCAATACATTTGAATTTAGGTATTAAATTTAACATTTTTATGACAGATTATCTAAATATATGATAAGTGGATAAGGCTGTTGGCAATCTTTTTTCATTTAAGCCTTTCATGACAAATTATCCTCTAAACATTCAGTTTATAAAGGCAGTCAATCTATGAACTTTAAAACCTTTTTTAAAAAAAATAATTAAAAACTGCCCCACTCTGGGTTAGGCAGCTGCAGCCATTATCTTCATTATACCAAAAAGTTTCTTGGTTCTGTCCCAACTTACACGGCACTGAGATAAATTAATCTGGTAACTGAATCAGTTTTGAATTGAATTGAATTTAATATGGTAATTTGATCATTAGTAAACTGGTGGCTTGTGGAATAAATTGTGATTGAAACAAATCCATTGTATTATCTTTACACAGACATTTCATTTAAAGAAATATATTTGCCTGATAAGCAAGATATGCTGCAGTATCTTTGGCTGAGCCATGGTTGGGGACTTAAATGCCAGCTGAGCATTCATCTGCATGAACTAGAGATCTTCTGTAGATTAAACTGCTCATCACAGTGGATCTTGCCATAGGATTTCCCCCAAAGTGATTGAACTGTCAGCAAGTATGTGATTGAAACAAACTGAAATTCCTTGCCTGCTTAGAGAGGAATTCTTAACTCAAAATAGTAAAATATTAACCTGTAAATCCTAGATTGTGTAATAAAGCAGCTAAAACTGATTATAATTGAACTAAAATTTATTAAATCAAGTGAGATCTCTACATTAGTATGAAATATATAACCAAGCCATAAAACACTTACTGATCAAAATTAAAAGTTGATGCACTTCATAAATACAAGAATAAAGCCAACTGAAGTGAATAATTGATAATGCAACCTCTGTCCCTACAAACAGGATGGTAGGATGCTTTGATGTGTGTTAATCCTTTCTGATGTTAATTTTAAACACCTTTAAGCATTTTTAATTGTTTTAACTGTTTTTATTGATAATTTAACTGGTTCTTCTAAGCCACTTTGCAGTTTTACTTGTTTAGTTTAAATAAATAAATATGATGCCATTCAAATCAATTTTTAGATAATATAGGTTGATTGCGCCAACAAAAAGCTGCAAGGCTTAGTAATACTTCAGCAGTTCATTTCTTAAAAGTACAAGCTACAGTACAGTAGATGGAAACAGCTGGACTTATAAAGGAACACACATTTGTGTCTTCTCTTCCAGAAAATAAGCTGAAAGGTCTTGGAATCTGAAGGCTGTAAAAGACCCAGCTAAATAGCTGCAATTTAAAATTTCAAGGTGCTTTACAAAAATTATGTGTAGTTTTTTCAGAAAGCTACCATGGAGACAACTTAAATTGTCTAGAGGTCCATTTGCCTGGTAATATCTTCTGCTCTGAGCTGGATCTGGGATGTAACATTCTTTGTTAATGACCCACTCAGGCCTAGTTCTGAGAATCCTCATGAGTTCAAGTAAGTGGCAGATGTGTAAGTCACAATTGGCTTTTGTTTCTCAAATGTAGTAAGTTGTTCCTCAAGGCATAATATTGGCAACTTATTTGAATATCTGCTGAATGTTTGGTTCTAGCAGCTAATGATGAGGCATTGCGTGTTAGACACAATGCAAAAGGTCTATCTACCCAAATTCAGGAAGTGTACCCCATCACTTACAACCTCTTGTCTGCTTTCCTAACTCAATGAATGGGCCACTCTTATACACACACTGACAATAAGAATTATCCCGAACTAGTTAGGTTGTGGTTGTGGTGGGCGTGGTAACTGATTTATATGCCATACACCTAAATTTAAATGTTAAACAAATTTGTTCATGTCAGTCCTTTGAATATGAAGTTGACAGAAAAGCCATTTCACTTCCATCATAATATTTAAACAGAGCAGAGCAGGGGGCGGGTATCAGTTAGGGAGTATATTCTGTCTCCAGTTGGTAATGAGGTACCCTAAAACTTGCCAACAAAGGTCCATATAGTTAAAGCTATGGTTTTACTACTAGTGATCTATGGAAGCGAGAGCTGGACCATAAAGAAGGCTGATCGCCGAAGAATTGATGCTTTTGAATTATGGTGCTGGAGGAGACTCTTGAGAGTCCCATGGACTGCAAGAAGATCAAACCTATCCATTCTTAAGGAAATCAGCCCTGAGTGCTCACTGGAAGGACAGATCCTGAAGCAGAGACCCCAATACTTTGGCCACCTCATGAGAAGACTTCCTGGAAAAGACCCTAATGTTGGGAAAGATTGAGGGCACAAGGAAAAGGGATGACAGAGGACGAGATGGTTGGACAGTGTTCTCGAAGCTACCAACATGAGTCTGAACAAACTGCGAGAAGCAGTGGAAGACAGGAGTGCCTGACGTGCTCTGGTCCATGGGGTCACAAAGAGTTGACAACAACCCTAAAACTGCAATACTATACTTAATACGTACCATAGGATGAGTTCCACTGAAACAGAGGGACAACTTCTGTGTAAACACACACAGGATTGTACTGTAAGTAACCTATTTGCTGATGAAATTTTGAGAGACTTTTCTACAAAACTGACAGCCCAAGCAACTGCCTGTTGATAGAGAACCCAAGAAAAGTTTTCCAAAGTATTAAATTCAACTAACTTCTATGAGAAGGCCATACATATGCATATGGGTTCAGTAATGTTTGTACCCAGATAAGTGTGTATAGATTGCAGCCAGAGTTAGTTATTTATTGCATTTATATTCCACCTTTTTCTTTCCAAGGATCTCAAGGTGGCATACCTGGTTCTCCCCACAACAGCCCTATGAGGTCGGTTAGGCTGAGAGGTAATGACTGGCCCAAGTACTCCATAATTACTTATCAAAAAGCAAATGATGTCAAATTTCAAAATAAATGATTTCTGAATTTGCTTTACATATGATTTATACATTTCTGAAATAAAAACAAATTTACTATACAAGATGATGATGATTATGATGATGATGATGATGATTGATTTATATGTTTACCCTGCCCATCTGGCTGGAGAATATATCTCCTTTTATATTTTGTATTTAAAATATAGTAAAATGTCAACCACATATTTGCTTTAAACTACAGGAATGACAAAGTTCAGATATTAAATCCACATTGCTCTAAAGATATTTCACCATCTGAGATGTTATCAAAAAAATAATAAGAGTAGTACCTACCAATGTTTATATGTAAAGGAAGAATATTATTTAGGCACAAACCACCACTTTTCAGGATGTCCAAATTAATAAAATCTTTAGAATTGTTCCCTGACCTTCAATATTGTACTTTCCTACATTTGTGTACTATTGCTGCTGTGTAATTAGTGATGTAAATTCCTTTACATACATTTCTAATGTTAATTCATATTACAAGAGTTCAAATAAAAAGGAATAAGTAGAACAGAATGAAGCCACCTCTCTCTGAACTCAAGTCAAGAAAGTTTATTGGGTTAAAACATAACATAAGGGTGTAAAAGAAATTGGCTGGTCTATTAAATGTTAAATGAGCATTTTCAGTTACTCTTTGGGGATTTTCCTGTGGGTAAGCTTCAGGATCATTAAAGGCTGTTTCCAAGTGTCTTTTTGGCTAAACTGTTCTTTTAACGGTTCAGGAGATCATTGCATTAGGAAGGAAAAGAAGGGAGCAAGAAATAAGAATTTATCCAGCAATATAGCAGAGCCCTATTTATACATGTGTAGAGCAGAAAGGTGTAGAGGAGGAGTTAGCCTGGGATGCAGGTGGCGCTGTGGTGTAAACCACTGAGCCTAGGGCTTGCCGATGAGAAGGTTGGCGGTTCGAATCCCTGCAATGGGGTGAGCTCCCGTTGTTCGGTCGCAGCTTCTGCCAACCTAGCAGTTCGAAAGCACGTCAAAGTGCAAGTAGATAACTAGGTACCGCTCTGGCAGGAAGGTAAACCGCGTTTCCATGTGCTGCTCTGGTTTCGCCAGAAGTGGCTTAGTCATGCTGGCCACATGACCTGGAAAAACTGTCAGAGTCGTTCGTGACTGGACTTAACCAGGGGTGCCTTTACCTTTACCTTTTTTAGAGCCAAAAGGTGTAGAGGAGGAGGTAGCCCTTTTCGGCCTGGGGGAAGCGTTGGGAGTCAGACACACAGTGCACTCACATGCACAATCACCACACATTCAGCACACACATTCAGGTTCACACTGTGGTTTACGATTCTGGCTTGTCTGCATTATGCACAGTTAAAACCAACTGCAGTTTGTTCCCAGTCCAAACAAAAACAACTGGTCAGTTCAGAAGAGAAGCAAAGACTTCAAGTGGCACACCAAGTGTAAGCACAAGGATGTAACACTTGAGTTTATAGTTACATCTGAACTAGCATTACATCCGATCCACACCATACATTAAAATCATATTTGACACACATTTAAAGCACATGACTTCCCCCTAAAGAATCTTGGGAACTGTAGGTTTTAAACAGAGATACAATTCCCAGCATCCTTTACAAACTACAGTTCCCAGAATTCTTTGGAAGCTTTGTGCTTTAAATGTACACTGAATGCACACCAAAGTATCCTTTTGAATAGTACTTTGAATATAAAAAAATACCAGAGAGAATTAGCTTAGATTTGAATGTTTTCAGTAGGTTAATGATCTAAATATTTTTTGCCATATCTAAGTTCCTCATTAATTTATATCATGAATGTTGCATGGTAAAATATTGCACACCTGCCTTTTGTTTAGCAGGTTCTGCTTAAAGGATAAAATATCATTTGCATTTTCTCCCCATTAACAAGCCAGTCCCTTGGTGAGAAATGAAACCTGCAATACAATAAAATTTACATGAAACAAGCTGTCATATGAGAGCTATGTAGTTGGAATGGTGCCAGTCAATAATAGATTGCATACCTTTGGTTAATTTATTAGCCACCTGTTCCTGAATTACATTATAGCAGCGCATTAAGAAGCTATCTTGAGAGCAGCATTTGGTGTTTTGGGCCTTTGGGGTATCTTTTCTTAATAACAATAACAATCGGAGAGGTGACGTTAAAGAATATTGCAGCATACATGGAAGAGCAAGAAAAGCAAAACACTAAAGCTCAACCTTTTTATTTAGTATCAATGAATTCCCTCAATTAATTTGGCTTTCTTTTTCCTTTGAAGTTAATAGACTTTCCTGAGATGATAACATTGTTTCTCATTCAGGTAAAGAGGAAACTATTATGAAATAATAATTTAAAACCTATCTGCACTGTGCAGTACTATTTGTAATTATGTGATTTATATAGCTCTTTGTCAAACCATAAAGAGGGTTTATAAAAGAGGATTTATGTATTATGAAAATATCAGTTCCTTGATTAACACAGAGACATTCCAAAGAATGAAGGTAGTGGACTTTTCTGTTTTGTGGACTTGGACCAGATCTTTGTTTTGTAGCCCTTGGTTCCCCACAAAACCTTTATAGGCCCAAACTAAGAGAGATCCCAGAAATTAGAACTGTATTTAGATTTAGTCCACAACTTTTACCTTAATGGAGGTTTTGACACTGATTTCAGTGATAAATTCCATTCAGTGTGCAAGGATGGCTGCTTTTTTAAAAGGCTTTTAATAACTTAAAATGTCATTTCACACAGTGATTGAGAGTTAAGAGTTTGTTTTTCTGTGGCTTTTCCTGTTTGGCAAATGTGTGATTGAAGGAAGGAGACCCTTGTGAAAGAGTGTTCCTGTGAATTAAAAATTGCCAAATAGATGCTAGAACAATTATCGTTGCTAATACTATGCAGCTGCAGGGGTGACACTCAGTAAGGAAAATGTTAAGCTACCACTGATTTCTCTGTGTGAGAACAAAAGTAGCAGGGGTGGAGGAAAGGGACATTTTTGTGTGGTACCATCTTGCCGGTAAGTGGTGGTTGTGGCCCGACATGGCATCTCCTCTCTTACCCAGATGCACAGTGCCATTTTAGAACATTTCCTTGTCCCCTCTGGCTGCTGCGGAGGCTCCCAGCAAACCCAACCTTCAAATGAGCCAATCTGTGGCGTCCCCTGGGAGGGGGACAGGACGGCCATCTATTTAGCCCAGCCGACCACTCAGCAAAGTAGCAGCAGAATGTGGTTAAGCTTCTGTCTTTCCCTTCCTGCCATTTTTCTGTAGCATGATCATGCTCTCTCTCTCTCTCTCTCTCTCTCTCTCTCTCACACACACACACACACACACACACACACACACACACCGTATACTGATTATCCCTCCACAGACTTCCAGTTGTGTGAATATTCTTACAAGCACAAAACTGAAAACCTGTAGGAATAGTAACTTTGGAGGGTAGTAGAGAGGGAGAAATGTAACCTTTAGTCAAATGACCTGGACCCATATCTATTTTTAAAAAAAATATATTTATTGAAAAAAGAATTTTTTTAAAATTACAAGGAAAAAAGACAAGAACAGAAAAAGAAAAAGAAAATAAATAAAACCATCATTTTCAAATTCTCCACTTTCATTACCTTCTTTCCATGACCTCCTCCTCCTCCATCTCTTGTATCTTAATTGATAATTATCATAGCAAATCCTTTCCATAATTCATAGTATTCTGTCATTACATTACCTTACTCTATTTTCATCTTCTCTTATAAAAAACCTTAAAACTTAAGACTTAAATCTTATTTTTACCAACTTCTCATAACCATTACCTTTTTACCTAATTCTTTAAACATTTTTACAAGAGCCAAGTAATTTCATTTCAACATTTTTCCAACGTTCATCAATTTTATAAAACATTCCTAATGATAGAAAAAAGAAATAAAAACAATCCAATCATCTTCCAGCATCCCCTCCCCCCGGTCCCAGGATTGTCAGTCCTTTTTATCCCATTAGTCTGGCACATTAAGCTGGTGATCTTATATCCGAGGTCTTCAAATCTCTTCCATGTCCCTTCCGCAGCTGCTCTTCATATTTTCCTTTCACTCGTGGGAACTCCAGCTTGGTAGTGTTTTTGACCCTTTTCAACAAATCAGCCCCTTTCCCATAGTCCGGACTAGACTCCATGTAGTATTTTTTCAAATTCCCTCCAAAATTGGAAGCCCCAACAACTCCAAACCTCTGACGGCCCATTGCCAGACTCGGAAAGTCCAAACATCCCTGCATAGGGGGGTCAGTCCAACCCCCCATTTCCAAATCAATCCAAACTTTGTCTTTCCAAATCTGGTTTTTTCCAAGTTCATTTGTCAAATCCAAAAGCCCATTTTCCTGCTGGGCCAAAAGTCCCTCCATCTCTGGCGCCCAAGATTCTGCACCATCCTCTTCTCTCATCTGCTCTGTCAGGACACACTCCTGTTTAAGTTCCTGGGTGGGCTCCAAATAGTTTACCACTACCTGTTCAAATATTCTGGCCGCATTAGTCATCAAATCCGTCTTCTGACTTAACTGATCCAATAGGGCATTTATTTTACAGAAAGCACCCAACAGTGCTTCTGAAAACATTGTCCTGCAAGGTCACAAGTCCTTTCCCACAGTTGTAATCTGTGGCAGCTGCAAGCTCCCTAGACCTGGACCCATATCTAAACACGAAACCCAATAGATAACCCTAAACAGTATCATGTAAATGGAATAGGAAGTTAATGGACTGCTAATTTAATAAACTAGACTATATTGTACAGCCTATTTTGACATTATCCTTTGTCCTATATGATCTGGGTGAGTAAAATAGGAAACTGTCTTTCTACAGAAATGCACAGTGGATTAGTTTTGTACTTCTATTTATCTGCAATTAATTGGGTTATACACATACACAAATGAAACATGTATCATTGTGTTCATATTTCTGTTCTGGGTCTAATTATTTAGTTATCTATATTTGTTTCTGTTCTTGTTGCATTACTAATTGGCTATATTCCATGACTACAAAACACTTCTTAACTGAATACAATACACTTCTTTGAATACAGGATTTATTTTCTTCTGATATAAAAATAGCATTGAAATCAGTAGTAAGAAATCATTTACAGCATTTCTATATTTAAAACATTTTTACCTCACTTTTCAGTCAAAAAATGATCCTAAAGAGGCTTACACGATCAATAAAAATAAGACAGGCCCTCAAAGTTATAATATAAGAGACAAAACATAGTTACAAGTTATTTAAGTCCCATGCTGGGATGGAAGCAGTTCAAAGAAAGGCGGATCCAAAATTCATCTGCCATACTTGAGAAAGATGTCCAGCATCCCTTCCCTGACTCCCCACTGCTTGCTGTAATCTGAAGTAATTGCTGCTATTTAGCAATACAGTCGTACCTTGGAAGTCGAACGGAATCTGTTCTGGAAACATTCGGAAACCAAAGCGCAGCTTCTGATTGGCTGCAGGAAGCTCTTATAGCAAATTGGATGCCATGGAAGCCCCGTTGGAATTTCAGCTTCCAAAAGAACGTTCGAAAACCGGAACAGTCACTTCTGGGTTTCCATCATTTGGGAGCTGATTTGCGGAGGGGAGCCAAGATATGACTGTAATTGATGGAGGGAGGAGCTTGACAATCATTACTTTTAAAAATTAGCATTTTTCAAATGTCAAAAACAAAACTATTCGCCAGATGCAAAACAACTTAAATACACTATAAAATCCTCTGTTTGATATATTATTATTTTATCATATATTATTTTTAAACATATTTCCTTACAACAGAGCAGTAGGATACCAAAACTGCATCATAACTATCAAGTTTAATGGTGTGGCACTTTGAAGCCCACAAGGAAAGAACTGTATTATTATTATCATTGTAAAATAGTTTTATTGAATTTCCCATTATAATGGATAGGAAAGAACTGTATTAAAAATGGACATTGACAAATGGCATCAGACTTTTTTTTTAAAGGTCTTTTCAGTAAACTACTTTGTCTTGCTTTTAATGCAGTCCTGTGGGTTATGGATTAATCCAGTTAATGAAGGAAATTGATCAATTCCCAAACATGAGATGGAAGTTGACTGTCTTTAGCTATTTGTTCTCATGCTGCTGAAATAGCCATTTTCAAGCATTAAGAAGGATGTGAGCAGCTCAAAAACAGCCAAGTATATTAAAAGCAGTCAAAGAGCTGTCTTATGACAAAGCGATAGAAAGGGTCTTACCCAGCAAGTTTTGTATTAATAAGAGAGATCCATATAGTTAAGGTTGCTAGAATTGTTTGTGTTGTTTAAACACCGTCAAAGCAGAGACAGAATCTCTACATGTCATTGCATTATACTGAGCTTTTCATATTCCAGTTATTGAATTTTACTTTTCAGAATTGCAGTTTGGGTTTTTTTAAGTTGAAGAATTCAATTCACCTCATGATTTATCAGTGTTACTAAACATTCTTATAATAAGCTTAAAGCTTCTTAGCTTGCCATCAGTAGATCCATTATTTGCAATATAGATCTAGGTGACCTCAGTGGCTCAGAATGCCCATTAACAATTTAAGTTGTGCAAACTACGACTGGTCCTCAACAGGGAATTTCCAGTGCTTTTTGTAGAACAAAGATAGTAGTAATATTTTAAAAGAAACCTTATCAGCAGGTAGGAAACAGAGCAGAAAAGGTATTAATGTTGGACTCTTCAGTGCATTTGGAGGCCTGGCCAGAAGAGTCAGTGTTCCTAGTATGTATGTGTACACACACACACACACACACACACACACACAGGGAGATGCAACTGTTTTGGCTTCACTCATTCTTAGAAGTTAAAAGATTTTCAATTGTTTATTTTGATATGACGATAGTCAATATTGCATCCATTCCAGAAGTTAGCAGATAAATAAGCTTTGAATACCATTTTTGTGTGAAAAGTATTACACTGCAATCACTAACAATTAGTTTTCCAGTGAACAGGATGCATCTGAATTGGACTTATCACACTGAAATATTCTGTTAAATGATAATAATACATTTCAAGCATTACCACTTCTAAAATGGCAATGTATATATTTGGATGGGAATTGTAATCTGATATTGATAAAATGTGGTTGTCATTGGATTTTAATAAATGAAAATTAATAAAAATTATGTACAAAAAAATAAAAATAAAATAAAATGGCAATGTAAAGGATCAACTTTGTACTCAGCAGTTTAGGCAGCTGGTCAGGGCAAAATTTGTGCCAGACCAGGAAACACAAGGGACCTTTCCTGTTCAGCAACACCTGTGCACATGGTGATCAGGAACAGGGAGCAAAAGAAATGTTGAATACCTGGGCAGGCCAGGTAAATTATCTGATTGGCAACAGGAGCAGTGTGTGGGTGTTGTTGATTTGGTGGCTGGAGCCTGTCTGGACTTGACTACCAAGATTTACTGTGAACAGAGCATAAATTAATGAGCTAGTATCTGTAGTAGATGTTGGCTCCTTGGTGGAGCTTTAAAAGCAGGAGCAGGGATGGTGAAGCATGTTTGTAGCCTAACAAGCTACATGGTTAGGATGGGTGCCTGATCAAATGTTGGCAGTGCCAGTTTCCAATGTTAGGTAAGCAAAGAGGAATTCTTTGCAACACTTTAAATGGGTTGCCTACAAATAAGTTTCGTATGGGAGAAAAGAGGTTCAGTAGTTTACTTTATACAATTGGTACAGAATGGCTATTAACAGTTGCGTTTGACTGGACTTAACCGTCCAGGAGTCCTTTACCTAACAGATTGTTTACTCCAAGTCTGCTAAATAGAAAGATTTCTACCTATTCTTGCAAAAGCTATTTATTCTACATTAAGGGTAGTGAAATTACTAGTAGGAGAGACTGGAACATTTCCTGAAATATCATTGAACTTGGAAGTTGCTACTGATAGAATTAATTAGGACTGTTGATGAATGATGCTGTTTTAATTAAAAATGATTTGGTCTGCTCAGGATTTGTACATTTCATGTTCAGCATCATGTTAATGAATCATTACTATGTGCTTATTGTTCTGTGATTTCATTGTTTGCATCATGCAACTTGATTGACAAAGTTGAAATATGTAACCTAAAAGCTGAAAACTATTTCTGCTGTTTCACGTGCTATTTAAATTGTAATTTTAATATATCGTTTAAATTAGGATTTCAGTTTGATTTTTAATGTGATCCTTTGTAAGTTGCCCTAGGAACTTGTTGAAGAGCAGAGCATACCTCCGTAAAATTTCGTAAATGAAAAAAATCCCTACATATAGAATTAGCATGTAGGGAGAAAATTAATGTATCAGCTAATCTAGAATCATTCTTCATTTTATCTAATTTTCCATTGGATTTCAAATAATTTTCACTTTATTTTATTTTATTTTTGTATGTGAATCCTCATCTGCAGTCTGAAATAGTTCCCAAGCAGCCACAAGTTTACTGTCTCAGTGAAAACTTTGTCTGTAGGCTTGTCTGTATATACATCATTTCATAAAGAAGGAAAGATTTACAGTTGCGAGCAGCTGAGTAAAGCAAGTCTGATTGTTAACAACCATAGCCACAAAACACTTAATACTCTGTTACTTTTTACAAACACCAGGCCCTCAAACATTGGGTTTTGGGTTAGGGTTTAAAATGGTAACTAGCTGACCATTCCTTTAACAAATCTGTTTATTATTCCATAACAGAAAGCGAACATCTCTTCCGTAGGAGCTACTTGATAAGAGAGATCTTTCTGATAGGTGCAGATTCTTACATATCAATGCTAAACCAAAGGCAAACCAAACCCAAAGAGTACTGCCCCAGATTTATTTATTTATTTTGGTAGTAGGTAGGGGCAATCTCAGATTAAGAAGTAAAGCAATTAATGTATTCCAGGTTCTGCTCCTCTTGGTCATTCTCTGTTTCTCATAAAGAAACATAGGAATATGCCTTATACCTAGTCAGACCCTGGTTTATCTAGTTCAGTATTGCCTGAACTGACTGGTAGTGACCACTGGCGGACGAAGGTGGGGGCGGGGGGCAGTCCGCCCCGGGTGCCATCCGGAGGGGGTGACATTGCGTCCACCCCCGTCCCCACCCCCCGGGACACTCGACACTCACCACACACCACCCGAGGTGCTCGGCGCTCGCCGCACACACCCCGGGACACTCACCACGCATGCCCCCGCCACGCACCGTGGCCCCCGCGGGTGGTGCACCATGCCCCCTAGGACATGCGCCAGCCATGCCCCCGGTGCCGGAGCAGGTAGCTTCTCCACTGGTAGTGACTCTTCATAGTTTCAGGCAGGGATCTCACCCAGCCCTGGAGATGTTGGGAATTGCACAAAGACTTTCTGCATACAAAACAAATGCTCTACCCTTACACTATGGCCTTTCCTCTCCTCCCTCAGGACTGTCACGACTGTTGCTGTGATGGATAGATATTTGCTCAGATACGGCTCTTATTCATCTGGCTTGGTTGATTGGGTGAGGTGGCAGTGGTAGGCCTCCGATACACATCTTACCACACAAGAAATTGGGAAACGTATAACAATGTAATTGCAGATACTGTGTGTAGTTTAGTATTCTATGCTGTGATTGAAGTGCTGTCCATTTATTTGGAAGATTGGTGGGAGGGAAATGCATTCCATTTGCAAGGTATATATACCACATGCGTACCGTTTTAGGATCAAAATTTCCCTCTGCACGCACAAATGTATGTACATGGTTTCTTATTTTCTCCCAGTTTTGCAGGAAACCATTTTGACTGGAAATATAGTGTGGGGGAAAGGATTTAACACATACACAGCCACTGATTTGAGGGAATTGGCGGCCTCCCTCCCACTCACTGCATTTCAGTTTTGTTTTTTTAAAAAAAGTTTCTGAAGATCCATTCTCCTGTGTATCAAGTATAAGTTTCCCTTATTCAAGGATAATGGTAATGCAAAACCCATTCGGCAGACAGTTCCTCAACTTTACAGGATGAGGTGCTCATGGCAGAAGTAATAAAACAATACTCATGAGTGTTTAAATTTCATGCCTAGTAGAAAACAATGGTATCATCTGAGGCATATTCCTGCTTGTTCTAACTTGTGTTTTCTACATATTCTGTTATGTGCGTATTTTCTTTTTAAAACTGGAATCTTAGAAGAGAGCATATGTTTTATACAATGGTTTATTCTAGCTTCTCAGTGAATATATTTATAGACATGGGTTCAGGATAATTTTCTTCAACAAGGGAAACCAATTATCTCAATGAAAAATGGACCATTACTGATGTATTGTTCCCATTGTTTTTAAAAGAAACACACAAATTTCCATTGAATGTATTTTTACATTTACCAACAAAACCCATTGTTACATTTTCTCCTGTGGGTCTGAACTCCTGTGAGTTGGAAGAAAAGTGAATCGGCAGTGCACACAAAATATATTTTGTGTTGCTTACATACAATAGTGTCTAAGAATTGGGAAGTCTGCTGTGAATTCACTATGGGCAAACCACTTACTCAGAGCCTACAGCTGAGCTAAAAGTTCTTAAGAGAATCTTTTTTGACTCAGATTTGGAGGCCAGTCCCAAAGACTTGACCTTCACTTGCATCACCTCCCACTTGCCTTTCTCTCTCTCTCTCTGCACAGCCAATTCCAATTTTCCTGGTACTGGGCGTTTGTTTTTCTATACCTCTTTCTCTCCACATAGGAAGCAATACTTCCTAGTTATGCTCTCACTGATGGCATCCATCTTAAAAGCAGTTTTCAATGTCAGAATCAGAAAGCAAAACTTCTTCTATGGCAAGGAAGAGAAACAGAAGTGTTGTTTGTTTGTTTGTTTGTTTGCTTGCTTGCTTGCTTGCTTGCTTGTTTAAAAGCATCAAGTAGCAAGGCAAGTGACCAATGGCACAAGAAAGTCAGGCAAAAATCCCTCCCTGTCCCCTCGCCACAAAAATATGAAAAGTTCACCCAATTTTGCAGCCAGCAAATGGAACTGAAAAGTTAAGTGCACATTTGGGCTTAGCCACCTGACTCAGTCCTGACTTCCATCCATGTATAATATGGGAACAATAATACTTCCCTGATAGGGCTTTTTTAAGATAATGTATGTTGAAAATTTGAACACTCTAAAATTCCGTGTAAGTATGATATGTTATCGTTTTTATAATATGAGAGGTATCTCTGTTGCTCAAGAACAAATAATGGTGTATTTCTGTTCCCTTCTATGGGGAAATTTGGTACCTGTGTTTTGCATATTTGTTTTCAGTATAAACCACAGCTTTGCTGGGAACCTTATATCAGAGAATTTTGTTTATGATTCTAAACAAACTGTTTTTGAGCTATCCTACTGGGGAGAAATAGAGCTCAGAATACTTGGAAATTAAACCTACTATGTACAATCCTAGCCTTCCTTACTTAGGACATTAGCCTGCTTCTCATGCAATGTTTAACCAGAGTTTAAAAGAAGCTATGGTTCATTGCACGTTAGAGTAATACAACTGCAAAACAAGCCAGAGTCCAGGTTCTTGTGATGTGTGAACCATGACATACTGTATAAGCCAATGCCTGTTCTCCTCCACTGCAGATTTCAATAGCAGCCTCAATACCACTGCAAAAGTTTTACATGTTCTGCTGGAAGGTACCTATACTTGGAAGAACAGATGGACAAGACTGCCTTCTGAGGTTTTGTTAGTTCTCATTTTCCTGACTTAAGTGCTGCTCACAGGCATTTCTGTAGCTCTTCCAGGCTTGAATGCCTGCCCCATTTGCTACCAGAAGAAAGTGTTTCTCCTGTTTTCTTATTATCTTCACTCAAACGTTTATGTAAAGGTTAGAGAAGTGAATGATGCCTGATCACTGCAGGGTGTAGTTCTCAGGTTCCCCCCCCCTTATATTTGCTTTACACCCCCAAGCCTAATTCCTGCATTACAATTGTTTTGAGGAAATCAATTCGTATTCACATCTCTATTTATTTGCTAATGGCGTTTTTGAAATTCATGTCTGTGAATCAATTGCCACAGCAAAAGCCAAGGCATTTTTAAAGAAAGTATTGAACTATGAGCTCTGCAAAGATAATAAATGTTATCTCATTTTGAATTTTATTGACCACATTCAGTTGAATAAAAATCCTACCAGGTCTGGAAAAGCTGCAGTCTATCTGTCATATTGCAAGTGCCCTAGTTTGCTCAGTCATTAGTGAGAGAATTGACATAGACTGGAATGGCTTGACACTCTGTTTGTGCTGGAGCCAAAGCGAGCGGCTGAATGAAAAAATTCATTTTGAAAGCTGGATAACTTTTTACTGGCTGTAAATAATGACTCAAAAAGAAGACAGCTTCTGCTGTGAATTTCACCTTTTCTTTTGCTGTGTATCTTCCTCCTCCCTTGGTTTATCTAATGAACAGCACTAAAAGAGATATCATTGTTAAACATGCCATACAACCATAAGAAAAAAAAGTAAACCTGGGTATTATGTCCATAATGGGGGGGGTGGGTTATTAGATTGATTTGCATACTTACATGTAAGTAACTATCTTAGAAAACAGGTGAAGAATTGAAATAAAAATGCATTATAGAGGTAGCTAAGGCAGCAAGTTTCCTTAAAACACTTCATGGCTTGAAATCAGGGTCCCTGATGGACTTTGTTCTCCATGTAAACCTACTAATGCTTTAAGATTACATTCTGAGGCATTTCTTCAATGTCCTGCTATTGTAGATATTGCAGAGGTCAACAAAGGAAAGAGCCATTTATGTTGTCACCCCAATTACAGAAGATTTCTCCCTGAGTTGCTTAACTGGAGTCATTTTGGCATCAAGCAAATACCTTATTTTATTTTATATTATATTTTAGTTATGAGTTTTAAATCTCCAGGGGGGGGGGGTTAATGAGCTTTGTTAGCCGCTTTTGTATTCATTCTCAGTGTTTTATTTATGCTTTGATTTGTGTATTGTTCTGAGCACAGGATTCAACTAGATCAGGTATGGACATCTGTGGCCATCCACATGCTGTTGCTGTAACAGCCAGCATGGCCAATGGTCAAGGCTGATAGGTGTTGTAGTTCAGCAATATCTGGAGGCCACAGGTTCACCACCCTTTGGTTAAATGTGATCTAAGGGTCTGGACAAGACAAAGACTGCTAAAGTGTTCAGACCAGCTGGGCACCCTGTGATGTGTCTTCATGGGAACAATTACTGGTATCGCCCAATAATAGATGGAGATTATGAGTAATCCATATTCTTCCCATCTGCTGTAGCTAGAAGTGGCATGAAAGGTCTTTGTGAGAAGAAACCAGAGCCTTGAGCTGGGAAGCATGTGGATTTTGTTTCTAGAGCTGTGGCATGGGAGCAACTGATTGTGAATGTTTGCTGGAATATTTAAGATGTATCATCACCTATGATCACTGCAGATGGTGACAGCAGTCACGAAATTAAAAGACGCCTGCTCCTTGGGAGAAAGGCGCTGGCAAACCTAGACAGCATCTTAAATAGCAGAGGCATCACCTTGCCAACAATGGTCCATATAGTTAAAGCCATGGTTTTCCCAGTAGTGTTGTATGGAAGTGAGAGCTGGACCATAAAGAAGGCTGATCGCCGAAGAATTGATGCTTTTGAATTATGGTGCTGGAGGAGACTCTTGAAAGTTCCAAGGACTGCAAGAAGATCAAACGCATCCATTCTGAAGGAAATCAGCCCTGAGTGCTCACTGGAAGGACAGATCATAAAGCTGAGGCTCCAATACTTTGGCCACCTCATGAGAAGAGAAGACTCCCTAGAAAAGACCCTGATGTTGGGAAAGATTGAGGGCACAAGGAGAAGGGGACAACATAGGACGAGATGGTTGGACAGTGTTCTCGAAGCCACAAACATGAGTCTGACCAAACTGCGGGAGGCAGTGGAAGACAGGAGTGCCTGGCGTGCTCTGGTCCATGGGGTCACGAAGAGTCAGACATGACTAAATGACTAAACAACAACAACATCACCACCTATGCTCAACCGGGATATTTATATGTATAAATGAACACAAATATTACAATACGTCAATAAGCCTTCAATGACCTCCCTCCAAAGGGAATAAAACCTAGTTAAGTTCTGTGCCCCTGGGACCTTTTACTACTTCAAGAACACTTACCACCACTTGAATAAATTTTACTGTAAGCTCTCCAAGAAAAGCTTTTTTGAAGGACGGAGTACAAATATTTAAAATAAACAGATAAGATTGTATCATTAAAAGTATCAGTATCAGAGTGTGCATGACCCAGGTTGTTCTGGGTTGTCCCATCATACAGTAATGCAGGTGAACTCGTTCCGTGTGCCATACATTTATTTTATTTTCTTGTGCAACATTTCACTGCACCAGTGTATTGGAATTAAGCAGATTGGTTATTAAGTGACAGCTACTGCTTCAGAGTACAAATATAATTTCAGCAGAAGTCTTTTATAATGCCATCAATTTAATGTAATACAGAAACTTGTATATTTATGGATACATGCATATTAATCACAATCACTTTTGACCTTGCTAAAGATTGTTATCAAGATCATATTCTTACTCTCATTTTGGTTTCCTCTAAGATGGACAGCATTTAAGTCCATAATTCCTTGCTCCACTTGGAAAAACAGAGTTCATTTGTTCCTTGGTAGAGAGCATATACGTACCGTATTTTTCGCTCCATAAGACGCACTTTTTCCCCTCCAAAAATGAAGGGGAAATCGGGGTGCGTCTTATGGGGCGAATGCCTGCATTCCTCGCGCGCCCGGCAGGAGGTCCCACCGGGTGCGCAAGGCTTGGGGCGGCAGCCTGTCGCCCGAAGCACGGGGAGCCCTCCGGAGGGCTCTCCCTGCTTCGGGCGAATGCCTGCAAGCCTCGCGCACCCGGCAGGAGGTCCCGCCCGGTGCGCGAGGCTTGGGGCGGCAGCCCGTCGCCCGAAGCACGGGGAGCCCTCCGGAGGGCTCTCCCTGCTTCGGGCGAATGCCTGCAAGCCTCGCGCGCCCGGCAGGAGGTCCCGCCCGGTGCGCGAGGCTTGGGGCGGCAGCCTGTCGCCCGAAGCACGGGGAGCCCTCCGGAGGGCTCTCCCTGCTTCGGGCGAGTGTCTGCAAGCCTCGCGCACCCGGCAGGAGGTCCCACCGGGTGCGCGAGGCTTGGGGCGGCAGCGGACTGCTTGCGCGCACCTAGAAGCTTGGGGCGCGCTGAGCTCAGCACGCCCCAAGCTCCTGGTGTAGCGCAGCGATCCGCTAGCCCTGGGAGAGCCCCGCGGCTATCCCAAGGATAGCGGACTGCTTGTGCGCACGCAGAAGCTTGGGGCGCGCTGACCTCAGCTCGTCCCAAGCTTCTGGATTAGCGCAGGGGTCCGCTAGCCCTGGGAGAGGCGCCCAGCTCTCCCACGCTAGCGGAGACCTTGCCTGCACGCAGAAGCTTGGGGCGCGCTGAGCTCCGCACGCCCCAAGCTCCTGGTGTAGCGCAGCGCACCTGGGGGGGGAAATAAAAAATTTTTCCTTTATTTCCCCCCCAAAAAACTAGGTGCGTCTTATGGGCCGGTGCGTCTTATGGGGCGAAAAATACGGTAATGACAAAATCATTTAGAATAGTAACAGGAGTTGATTGTGGGTTTTTTCACAACCCAGTGAAAATTGGACTGTTCTAAGTGTTTAGCCTTGAAATTCCAATGTGAAAAAGTTGCTGATATTAAATTTCCATTGTGGAATTACTTTATACCCACAAATTAGCAATAAGAGACCATGCTCTGACTAGCTGTTGATTTTTGTTCTTTTGCATAACATTTGTTTCAAAGGGACTTATTGCAAGGATGACGTGCAGAGGTTTTTGCATAGTTAGCAAACTGGAGCTCCCACTAGTTCTCATAAACCGAAGATGTGATAGTAATTGTATATCTGGACTGCTTCAGACTCATATGATTGGCTTTCCAGACAAACATGTATGGATCTGATGGTTCCACATATGACCATATTATATAATGTCCTTCTAACTGGAGTCCCATTACCACCAACCTGGAAACAATTGAGGATTGTAATAATCCCCAAACCATATAAGGACCCCTCAAAAGTAGACACAATTTCTCTACTTAATCTGGATTATAAAATTTGTATAGCAATCCTGGTCAACAAAATCAAAAAGAAAATAGAAAAATACATTCATCTGCATCAACCTAGTGTTGTCCAGGGATGTAAAATTACAGATCCATTTGGTAAGATATTGAACATAATTTATTATAGTAAACAGACCACTTCATCACCAACGTGCCTATAATTATCAAATTATCTGATTGAAGTAATTTTTTAAAAATGTTTTTTTCCAGCCACAGGACAACGCAAGGCTGCCCACTATCACCACCGTAATTTGCTTTAATTTTAGAATTATTCTAATTAAGTCTACGCCAAACATTAGCTACAAAGGGAATAACTATTAATGGAAAGAAATACATCTTGGACTTTATGCTGATATTATCTTATATACATCAGATCTGATGATCAGCAACAAGGGAAAGAGTTCTCAAATTTATACATGAATGGTATGGAACTCCCAAACGTTTTATCTTACCTAAACAACTCTTCCATGTGTTGGAGATCATGCACTATCATAAGTACATATCAACATATTTGATAGAATTCCCCCCCAAATAGAAAAAAAATTGGGAAGCTGTTTTTACAGAGATATCTCTGATCACAGCACAGACAGTCCCCATGACCCCAGTCTGGCTTTACTCAACCTATATTGAATACATGTTACAAATTAGAAATACAAAACCTATAATACATTCCTTAACGGCTGCAAGAACAACCATTCCTAGAACATAATTTTTTTTTACAGTTTTTAAATATGGGCCAAAGCTACATTATTGTGCTGGAAAAGAGCACTGGTAGAAAAAAATACACCAAAATTAAAAGTGGCAAGAGGACAAAAGAAACATGACAGCTTTTATGCAGTTTGGTATGATTTTATTAATTACACAAACCATGAAGCATATGGCAGGGCAGGACTTAACAGTATACAATACAGTCTGGCACGTATAAGTCACCCCTTCGCCTTCACTCCTTATTATTTCTCTGTTTAGTTTTGATTTGCGCAACCAGTAGCAAAAAGAGCAAATACTGAAATACATATATTTAAATTATTATCGATATAAACTATTTTTTACCTGTGTTCACCAATCTAAACATTATAAGCCATTGTACGTTGTAGTGTAATTGTTATTTTTATTATTATTGAATTTATATAACGCCCTTTACCCGGAGGTGTCAGGGCAGTTCACAGAAAAGATCAACATAAAATAAGCCCCCACCCTGGAAGGGAAATGTGTCATCGCAAATCCAATACCATATATTAATAGTGATATAATTTAGAGCTTATAGTTGCTAAGAACTAGATGTGAAATTGTCAACAGCCAATAAACTAACGATTTGGAAGCTTTAAAGCTCCGTGCAACTTGCTTTTTTTCCTGACAGCTTTGTAGCATTCACAGGAATACAGCTTAATAAATAAATAACTTCTGTCAATAGATTGTTCAATCTTTTAAAAATGATTTTTTGAAGCACCTTTTATGCAGTGCACATTTTAAAACTATTTCCATTAAAAAGACATGGGGCTGTCACTTGTAGCATGAGATGATTGACCTCTTATAGATTTGCCTCTACACCTATTGATTACTCCCCCCCTTCGTTTTGACATTTCACATGAGTTAATTTAAGATTCATCACTTTGGAAATGTCAAGTTTAAGGGCTGCCTCTCATTGTTTGGAGAGAGTAATGTTTGAAATCGTTTACTTATCTTTTTAAAACAGTAGGCAGGATACATCCTTGCTGTACTGGCTCAGCGCTAAGTCAGTAGATTGTTGTTTTCTTTCACAGAGTTTTCCAATATGTCATTTTTTAAACAGGAAAGTTAATTGACTCCATTTTGGAGATATCAGTAACATCCCAAATAGATTTTCAGCATCTCAGCATATTCAATCAACTACACAACTTCTTGTAAGAAACCCTTTATCTTACATCACACTCTAGCAGAGACTGTGAGCAAGCCAGTGGGTGTTAAACACATCATTAAGTGTAGAAGTCAATGAGAGGTATAATGGATTTGAACTCTTATTTCCTCAGTTCAATTGATTAGATGTTATTTTCTTCAGGTGAAAAAAAGTACTGTATGCATTTTTATTTTTATTTTTAATCCACTAGACAGAGTGCAAAATAAGTGATTTGCCTAAGGCCACTCAGTGAGCTTCATAGCTACATGGTCATTTGAATCTGGATTTCACATCTTCAAGATGAACACTTTAACCACTGACCCTGAAGCCTGATTTAAATTTAACAAGGCTGCAATGCAGGGGGATGGGGACTTCCATGTAGGTGTTTCATACCACAGCCATCTTATTTACAAGGTGTGTACGTACTACATGTATTACTTTATCTTTTACAACTGCCTTTTTCAGCCTGAGAGCCAGATCAACAACTGGCCACCCACCTGTCTATCTGCTAATCTCATTATGATGTCAGTTGACAACTTCAAAGAGGTTCACTAGCAGCATCAATCCTGCAGCCTCACTGGCCAAGGAACAATTGGAAGTGCACTTTAAGCTCCCATTTTTTTTCTTCGCAGTTGCATCTTTATTGCCCCACAACTGATATTGCATATGATGTTAAATGTAGGTCAAGTGGGTGTGGCTTGAGGAACAGCCTTGCAGGCCAAATTAGGACCACTGCCAAGCCTAGGTCTGCGGGCCCGACCAGAGGTTCCGCACTACAGTTTTATAAGATATACAAGGAAAATATGATTGAGAGCATAAGGAACAAAATTGCCCATTGTATTCAACAAAGATCCTGGAGAACACAGAGGCTGACTTCTGCTGGATCTATATATATAAAAAGAATCGCTACATAAAAACACATTATAAAAGCTCTTAATGGAAAATTCCATTAGCAACATATCACAGCTCTACAGCAACATCTGGTGTCACATGTTTCTAACAGAGTTATATCGATATAATTGATGAGTGTAGCTGAGTCCTTTGTCTCACTTTTGCAGAAATAGCCTGGGGTGTTAAAAGTGCTCCCTGTCTATCACCCTTTGTTATACCACAAAATACAACTATCACTTTGCACAAAACTTACTATTCACTTTTGGGGTGACAGCAATGGTCCCCCTCACCACAATCATAATGGCAACACTTAATTAATGATCCCTTCCACCCCATTCAAAAAAAAGATTGCATGTGTTGTTGAAGGTTGCTCGTAACACTTCTAGGGCAAAATGTCACTGGCCATCTTTAAAAGAATCAGTGAAGATTTGATTATTAGTTTCAATGTCAAAGTACCAACGTGAGAGACAAGCTTGTGCCTGTGTATGACCTGTTGGATATGTTTACCTAGACTGTCCCATAATGCTTTATGGCATATGATAATGTTAAAATGGATGGATCATTAATTTCCCATTCAGATGAGAATATACAGAGAGGTACCTTATTGCATCCAAAGCCCACACAATCCTAGGTCTGTTGTGATTCCCAAACATCATGAGCAGCCTCATGTAGAGTGCATTATAATAGTCTAACATGTGACAAGTACATGGAATGCACTGAGGCAAGGTCTATTTTTCTCTCTTTTTTTAGATAATGTTGTAATTGGCATGCCAAATAATTTAATAAAATTTAGATTAGGCCAACCATTTTTCCCCAATGATTTTTTTTAAAAAAGTACTTGTTCCAGAGAAGTAGCCATGTCTGCTGCAGTAAAACAACAAGCATCTCGTGGCACCTTAAATACTAAGAGATTTATTATGACATGAGATTTCATGGATTAGAGCCTACTTCATGCAGTTGACAAAGTGGGCTCAAGCCCATAAAAGCTTTTGCCACAATACAGTTGTTCTATTAATGGGTTCTATTAATCATAGAGGACTTGGGCAGTGATAATGTCATTCTTTTACTAAATAGGCCTTTTGTGAAAGTCATCTAACTGCACTGCACAGTATGTTTTGACTTCGAAGGCAAGCTAGCAGGCAGGTTTCTGAGTACATTATTTATTTCCATAAGTTGTAGGTGCATTTAATACTGAAAATTGCCTGTACAAAGTGAGGACCTCGGGATAATATGAAAGGTGTTCAGCAACTGATGGGAATAAAGTAACCATTCTTTACCTCTGTTGATAATCCTTTGGCCATATGAATGTTTGACCACATTTTAAATTCTAAACATTATATACAGCTCATAAATCATCATTAATCATGGCACAACTTCAGCAGCCCAGGTTCTCCTCAGAGTCTGATCAATGTTCTTCTTGGAGCTTGATGAGGGGAATCTCCTCAAATAGACAGCATGTATGTCACTTTCTTCCTACTCACTTCTTGCCACTTTACAAGAATACCAAAACACTATTTTTAGAGATATTACTTATTCTTTGCTTTTTATTCAATTGCTATTCAGGACATCAGGCATTCCTATTTCAGAAGCATGATTCTTAAATGTTGATATATAATTAATAGTACTGTAGTTTTGAACATTCATCTGACCTTTTTATTTTTTTAATTGACAGGACTAAAACTAAACTATTTTTCAGTGACTGATCATGTTCAGTTCCCCATAAACTCAGTACCCTAACTTACATATCACAATCACAAGTATAAACTGCTCCCCCCAATCCCTGCTCCTGCTTTTTCTGCAAACTAAAACTTCAGCCTTCATTCATCTCACAGAACCAGAGCATTATGAATTCCACTGAAAAGTCCCCTTCTGTCATAGCCACCATCCAGAAATCTGAATGGGAACATATAGGGAAGATTACAATCCAAAAACCAATTAGGCTCTTATGGGGAGAGGCAGCACACAAGGTATGGAGATCCTAAACCATATAATTTAGATTTTTGACAGTGCTGCTTATTTCATTGCACATAGAATCATAGTAGAGTTGGAAGGGAGCACGGTGATCATCTAGTCCAACCCCCAGCAATGCATGTGGGGTTTGAATCCACGACTGACATTAAGAGTCTCCTGCTCTAACAACTGAGCTATGTATTTGATCTTATTGCAATCTTTAAATGTGCCATGTTAATTGAAGCAATGGTAGCAAGCTGTCTCCCCCCCCCCCCGCCAATATTTGTGTGTTTGTGCATTTCATTGCAAGGTAGCAGATTTTTTATGCACTTGGTTTCAGGACTATGAATGAAGGATATAATATAACAGGCTGTTTTCTGGTCTGGTTTCTTGAATGCTTTGTTACAAATGTTTGGTATAACCTTGATCCAATGACTAGATTTCTGTCTATGTCTGAGCCCAGTTAAGTATGAAATCTTTACCACACAAAGACTGGCATAGGTATAAATACTTTAAAGAGAGTATAAAGGAATCTGATACTGCAAAACCGGTAGACATGAAAATCTAAAACAAAAACAAAAAAACCCTCTACATAGATACTCACGCTGTATATTTATACATTATTATCCTGTTAGATAAGTGGGAAAGCTTATAACCCTTTTGGCAACCAGCTCTCCTGTTAATATGATCTCAACCAGTGTTCATACAATTTGGCTAGCTAAAAGCTATTTAGAATGGCAATAGATTTCTTGTAAATTTAGGCAACTGGTTTTAATTGGGCCATGTTAACAGCAAGAAGAGAAAGACAGCCTCTGGGACAAAACTGAAAGATGAGATGTCAGTGAGAGAGCTTCATCCTGGCATACACCATAGTTTCTCCTCGAGGGTAGTAATTTGAAGTAATGAGTAGTCCTTGTTGAATGACCTTCTACATCTGTTGCACTGCCTATCCAATCTGTAACTCACTTTCCATCAATTGCACTTTTAGTACAATTAACTGTGCCATCAAAAGACCCTGAAAATGAACAGCACACTTTTTGCATATGTTCATAGCTGTTTAGCCCAGGATTGTGAGGTGGCAGAAGTCCATTTAAAACCTTCTGCTTGTGCCAAAGTGCAATTTGTTGATTGAAGAATGTGCATTGATATAGTTGGAAAAGGATGGCATAGCGCGCTTGGTATGCTGCTGCAGTTCACAGAAAATGATTAGAGATTTGAAAGCATGCTTGAGTCAGCTTACTGCTGGAGTGCCACCTGGACTATGCATGGCATTCAGAACTAAAAGCCCCTTCACCACCTTAGCATCATGTTAAAAATAAATCTGCTATTCTTCTGCCTACAAAGAGAAAGGACTGCTTTGTTGACCCAAATGTTTTATTTATCCATTTTACTTTGTTTTCATACCTGCGTTGCTACAGTCCAGACTTTTCATTTATAGTACTTTGTTTTTAATGCCACTTGTTACTTTTAATTTAAAAGAAACCAAAAGTGCCTTGATGTTCCTTATCTAAAATTGTATATTCATTATTCATGACACATCCTTGCAACGGGAGTAAAAATTTGCTACTGATCTAAGCATATTCAGTATGAATCTAAAATCAAAGAACACTGAGCTTAATGTCATCCAGCAGCTTCAGAAAATCAACAGCAGGTTTTCCATTAATCACAGTAGGTTATCGTGATAGCACATAAGGCAGCAATCCTATACACCTTTACCTGGAAGTAAACCTCTCTAGAATTATTTCTGCATAGACATGTATAGGGTTGCACTGCAAAAGTATGTGGAATTTTTTAGCCATTAAATTATTATTTTTATGACAGTAACTGGCAGATTATCACATGGCTGGAACAAAAACACTCTATACACCCTCAAATACCTATTGTATAAATTATTGTTTTGCTTGTTGGGGGGGGGATCCTGTTCATTACTTTGGAGTCTTGACCAAAAATTGGTATACAAATAAACAGATGGTGATGTTGGTGAAGCTGATGATGATGGCGGCACAGCCACAAGTGTTGTCTCTGGCATATGCATCAGTGCAGAGTGTGTGATGTTGTGGTACATATGTGGGGTGCAGTTCTGTATACATTTGCTCTGTATACAGAACTGCAGCATGTGAAGTAATCTCAAGTGGACCCCCATAAATTATTGGATTGTCAAGAAATATTGTTAGATTGTTAGAAATCTGTTAGTTCCTCAATCCTAAATTTTGGAAACGAGTATCAAAACGGAACTCCTGCTCTAGAGGAGTGCATTCACAGGGTTCTGTGACAGCCTACTTTTTTTCTCTTCTAATACCAGATTACTGTGGTCCACAGATCCTCACACTGATCCGTAGGGTGCGTGCACTCAGCAACTACTTCCAAAGATTTCTCCGCAGTTACCTGTGGAATATGTTATTTGTTCTAAATTGGGAGCCTGTGGAAACTTTTAGAGAGGGATGAGTTTTGAGAAATAGTGACTTATCAGCTTCAGGCATTGATAGGAGTTTCATGGCCCCTTGTGCATGGGGAAAGCCTCTCCTCTTCCCAGAGGTGAGTGGTTGTGAGCGGGAATCGCTTCCCGCACTTGCAGGAGGGGGCGTGGCCGGGACCCCTGCATCATTGGACTCCTGGGCCCACGTCATGCCCCCGGCCGGCCAATCTGGCGGGCCAGGGGGTGTGGTTTAGCTGGATTTAAATGACAACGGGCCCACGAGCTCTCCCTTGCTTTTCCAGCTTCCATGAATCACCCGCCCTCCCTCTAGGTTTTGCTTTACCTATGAACTTAGATTGGTCACCTTGGTTGTCCAAGGGGCCTGGTAGGAATTTTTTCCACTTGGCAGATTGGCACCAGCCACTTGTTTTTTTGTCTACCTCGTAGCAAATCGTCACAACTTTGTAAGGTTTGGCAGTTAGGCATTGGAAAATGTGTTGTGTGTTGGAGGGGAGGTTGTGGCCATCACCTATCCCTCCCCTTGAAGGGTATTCCGTTAAAGGAATCCAGCAGTCGTGGTTCCTGTCCGACGCCCAGGTGGTGGCTAGGGCCATGGCATGACCTTCCGGTGACTTCTCGGGGAAAGCTTCCAGTTGATTCGCATTAACAAGCTCCCCCTACAGGTTGTTAACCCTTCTGTGACTCCCTGCAGAGCGGGCAGGAGTCAAGTATAGTCTGTTCAGATCCAGTGCCTAAGCCAATACCACTCACATTCTGTAACCAATAAAGTTGTGGCCCTTTTTAGCCCATTAACCTAAAATACTTGTCTTCATGTGTCTTATTTTATCACCAAGTGGGGGCGGGTGATAAACCTCAGTTTTGTGGTGGCAGGTCTGACATTTTGCAACCTGAGGCAAAGAACAAGACACTGTCCGCCCACTCCACACATGACCACACACATGTATTTCCACATTGGCAACTGAACATGGTCTTTCCTTGCACCTTGGAGAAGTCTGTTAACTTGAGGTGCATGGGACTGACATTTTTAATATGTTGTTTTCAAAAAAGGAAATTATTTTTAATCATTGTACTTGGATACATACGCCAGTTTTTTATATGTTTCTTTTTTGAACTGCTTATAGATTGTTTCTATTTAGTGGTATATGTGATAGCTATATAAATAAATAGATAAATTTTTGGCATATCTTAAGAAAGCTTTATCAAATAGTATTAAGTGTTTGATGTCAGATTATTCTTTGCTGTTTTCCATTTATGAAACTATCTTATATAACTGCACTTCAGATTCTTGTATAATGCATTAAACCCAGACAAAGCTCTGACTCACTTTACATGTTTGTGGCCAGAAACATTTCAGAAAATAACTACACACACACACACACACACACAGAGAGAGAGAGAGAGAGAGAGAGAGAGAGAGAGAGAGAGAGAGAGAGAGACTTTTCTAAGTCTGAAGTTATCCCCTTCAAGTCAACTGTATAGGGGCATTCTAATCCCTCATAGGATAAAGGAGAATAGAGTGCACTAGCACCATAAAACATAAAATACAGCTCTTGAGGTGTTTCAGAAGTTGTTCAGATAAGACATGCTTAATGATCTAGGGCATACTACATAATGTTGTATACCACATGTAAATCATGTTTTGGAAAAGAGCTAAGTTAAGTAAAAATGTGCAGTATGAAATCTTTTTAAAACTGTAGTGGTAGTTAACAGATTTTAAAATCTGCTATCCAAAATCCACAAGAGTCATTCACAATCTTCATCCTCTTAAAGATTTTTTAAAGAGGAAATTTAGTTTCCTGTGAATAAATTATAGTTTACTTTGAAAATAGCATAGATCTTGTCCATTTCTTATCACTGAGTGCTGTAAGTAAATTGAAATCTGTTAAAAAGTAGTAGTTATTTTCAAAAACATGTTTTTATCCTAAGAATGTTTCTGGATAATACTTGTTTTATGTGCTTCAGAGCATGTGATGAACCAATAATTCATTATTTATTTGTTGCCTCAGTGAATAGTACAAGATTTATTAAGTTTATTTGTAGGAACACAATGACTCTTAGGCCATTTTTAAATCAGTGAAATGGTAGGAATTTTGTTGGTGATGATACTTCATATGCCATTGGGTTCATTAAAAATAAGTCATCATAAAGCATACAGAACATAATTTGAAAAGATAATGTTTCAACTATTCTGCAAATTTAGGAGTGCATTAATCTCTGAAGATTAATCTCTGCCACATGCTTTGGGGTTTTTCATGGAACTATAATCAAAATTAAAATAAGGAAAATAAATTTAAAAGAGGAACTTCTAGCTACAAAAAGAGGATTTTAAAATGTATTTTTAAAAGAATATAAAGTATATTATATACTTCAGTAAACTGTAATGGATCTAAGTAGTTTTTAAGATACTATTTGTAAAGATAAAGTTACTATTTATAAACATAAAATGATTGTGATGGGGC
This sequence comes from Podarcis bocagei, assembly GCF_964188305.1. Taxonomy (NCBI): domain Eukaryota; kingdom Metazoa; phylum Chordata; class Lepidosauria; order Squamata; family Lacertidae; genus Podarcis; species Podarcis bocagei. The sequence goes on along the minus strand of NC_138130.1, from coordinate 67,442,687 downwards.
AGGAGTTATGCTTTCCTATCCAAAGTACTGCATACATAACTAGCACTGTTTCCTCATACTGAAGTTGGTCAGAAGGGCAATATAATACATTAATTAGTGGTGTGTGAATCTCTGGTCACCTACAGCCACATCTTTTATTTGATTAATTAATTTAAAAGCATTCATAATTGCCAAGCAGGAAACACCATCAGAGCACTCCTGACATATGGTTGTCAAGCCTCTGCTTAAAGACCTCCAAAGTAGGAGACTCCACCACACTCCTTGGCAGCAAATTCCACTGTCGAACAGTGTCAGGAAGTTCTTCCTAATGTTTAGGTGGAATCTTCTTTCTTGTAGTTTGGATCCATTGCTCCGTGTCCGCTTCTCTGGAGCAGCAGAAAACAACCTTTCTCCCTCCTCTATATGACATCCTTTTATATATTTGAACATGGCTATCATATCACCCCTTAACCTCCTCTTCTCCAGGCTAAACATGCCCAGCTCCCTTAGCCGTTCCTCATAAGGCATCGTTTCCAGGCCTTTGACCATTTTGGTTGCCCTCCTCTGGACACGTTTCAGTTTGTCAGTGTCCTTCTTGAACTGTGGTGCCCAGAACTGGACACAGTACTCCAGGTGAGGTCTGACCAGAGCAGAATACAGTGGCACTATTACTTCCCTTGATCTAGATGCTATACTCCTATTGATGCAGCCCAGAATTGCATTGGCTTTTTTAGCTGCCAATATAGAAGAGGCAAAGGAACCTACCCAGACCATTAGCTCTTGATCTGAGGCCATTCTCCAGGTGCCTTCTTTGAGGATGGCTCAGAGGATGATAGCAAGGGGTGGGGAGGGGCTTTTGAGTTCCTCCCCATCTGTGGAAACTCTGCTCAGTGATGTCTGTCCGGTGTCTTCACTGACATATATTTGCTGCCAGGTAAAAACTTAGTAACTCTCCCCCACCCCCAAAGCTTTTGTTGCACTACAGTGATGATGTTTTTGTTAGTATGCTGCCAAAGTTGTTATCAGTTGGGGGGCAGCGTTGCTCTGTATATTTTTAATGAACTGCATGGTGTTTTGTATGAATATGTCCAAATTATGTAATTATGTGTAATAATAAATTTATCTAGCTGTGCATAAATAAAAGTCCCCTTACAACAAAATATTAAAAACACAATGTGCAATAATAATTAAAAACAAACAAACAATGTCTAGAAACAGCTTCCTAGCATAGAGGTAACATGAAATACCGTAATTTACAGGCCAGATTTAAAATCCAGTTAAAAAGCCTACTAATTATTATTATTATTATTATTATTATTATTATTATTATTAATGAACACCTTCATGATTTATCCTAGGATGAAATATGCATTCAATTAAATCCAGTAGTATGGATCCTTTGACTTGTTGATCCAGAGATTTGTATATATTCACATGTAAGTGTCAGTGCTGGTTCAGCTGCAGGTCAGCATGGAGACTCAGAGACGAGCAGTAAAGTAAATTATTTATTCAAGAAAGCAGTATATAAGCAGAGAAACCTCCATGTAAGACTGGCCTCCAATAACACAGTTGCCAGGACTGACTATTTGACTATAATTCGGTATTTGAACAATTGGTATTAATAATTGTATTATAAATTGGTATTGTTATAATGAGGTTTTATTGGACTGTAATTGAAAACTAATCAAAATTATTTTTAAAAGAGGACTGGTGACCTGTGCTTCCTACTTCTCCCTCAGTCTTCTCCCCAGCCTAATATCTCCCAAGCAGCCTTAAGCTGCACCTGGGAGGAACTATCTGTGCCCTTTGTTCTGCTGCAAGCAAGGTTCTTCAAGGCCTTGGAGACGGGGGGGGGGGTGACTTGCTACAATAGGAGGCAAGCTCCATGGATGCTTCTGCCACCTCTGGCCCCTCCTTCCCGACTTCATGTCCAGAGTCTGAATTGCTTCCTGCCTCTGGTTCATCTCAGACCCCTCAAGTGTCTCAATTTAATTAGGACATCTTGAATTTACAGAAGCTCCCCAGCTTCTGATCCCAATCTGGGATGCCCCAGTTTTCCCGGATGCTGCTCTAGACTGTGTGGCATCTCCCAACGCGGAGAGGCCTGGAGTGACCTTCTGGAGGCCACTCTAGGCCGTGTGGCGTCTGGAGATGCAGCGTCTCATGAGCAGGAGGCTGAAGACAGCAAGGTAAGAGGGGGGAAGAAGGGAGAGGGCAAGGAAGGGGGTCAGTGGCAGGGAGGGGGCGAACAACTGTTGTTTCTTCAACATTCAACCATTCTACCACTTCTTCATCCTCTGACCTGTGCTCAGTGTCCCACCACCAACTCCCCTGGCTCTGAGCCTTCCTCCTCTGTGGCTTTCCTAGGGGGCTCTCCAGCTGGCACCTTCCACAACTCCTCATCACCCAGCCCTGACAGTAAGACCCATTCATTTCTCTGTAGAACGCAATTCCATTGAAATGAATAGAAAAACATGTCAAGCAGAGGAGATCCATGCGTGCACTGGAGCTTCTGTGCCTGGAACAGATTGTCAGCATGTGTATCACTGTGTTCCAGTATTTTGTGTCCCGTTGCTAAGAATATAATGGTTTTCTTTTTCTGTCTTTCTATTACTTCTCCTTGCAGACTTTATAAAAATAACAAATGAAATAAATAGTTTTGCAGCAGTGAATTGAAATAGCATTTTTCTCAAGTCTAGTCTGTGAATGACCTTAGACTCTATTTATTGCTATATATGAGATAACGTTATACTTACTGTCAAACTTCATAGCCATTGTAATCCAGTTATAGAAATAAAGGTTGAGGCATTTCTTATAAGAATAATAGTATTTTCTGGCAGCACTGAAAGTACACATTTCTGCTGAAAACCTCAATTGCAAAGTTAGAGTGCACAAAGTTGTGTAACACATTTTATAATTAACAGTGTTTGGTAATATTTATTTCTGCCAACAATTTACCTTTCTTCTTCACCTGACCATATGCTCTTAACAAGGAAACAAGTTGTCCCCCTGCCCTGCTGCCTCCTCTCTTTTCTGTGCAGTTTACTTATGTACCTTTCAGTTGTTATCATTGGTTTTGAGATGGTCATCTGAAAATAGAAATAGGACATTATTGTACCATGTGTAAGGTGCACAATCACTGGACTAGAAGAAGCACTTCTTATATTTTCAGCCTGATTCCTATCAAATGTGGTGTTATTTTTTTGACCAATGGATATGTTAAAAATTATAGTGTTGGACCAGAAATAAAGTATTTCAGTGTTATGGTTTAGAAAAAGGATCGTAGAAGCCAGGAAATAAATAATCAGGAACTTCCTACCTGGGAATAAAGTCATTTTTAAAAACTTGGTGACTGGCCATAACATACAAAACATCAAGGATTTCAGTTTAACATTTTTATTACTGCATGGTGATATAAAAAACCTGACTTGCCAAAACTATGGTAGAAAAATGACCATGCCACTTTGGAATCTATTCAGAAAACTCACTTTTGTCTCAAATCATCCTGCAATGATTACCAAAGTATTACAGTACAGCATACATAACACTTGCTATAGAGATGCCATCAAAAATAGCCTTCCTTGCTGTAAAGTTTGAAAACATGGTCTGACAACAGTTTTTTGCATACTGTGTCTCTTTGCCCCAGCTCCACATTCCTGAATATAAAGAGTATAAATATTTGCAACATGATAACCCAGATTTATAGGGTAGTGTTTTCAATCATTATTATGAAAATGGACTGAGGATTAGTTGCAACAGAAAAGCTGTATTTGATGGTATTGCCATGGTAAATCATGATTGGCTGAATCCACACTTGCTTTCCATAAGACTGAGTATCAACTTGGGCGTCCTTTTTCTGGTGAACAGTGCATGTTTGATCTGCCATTAGATTCTAATTGTGGCTGGGTGATTCAGTTCATTTTTGGAAGGTTTCTGATGTGTTGCCTAGTTGGGTCTTTGTCTGCGGTGAATTCCACAAGTGATCTTTCCAGGAAAAAAACAGGCAAGAGAAAATGTTTTGTGTATGAAAAACAGTCCCTGATATTGAATCCATCAATGACCCCCATCCCTATAAGAAAACAGCTGAAAAGGTCAGTATAAAAAACAATGCAGTTTCAAACCAAAACCGTCAGGGGTCTTCAAGTTCCTGTAAAGCAATACTGAGGTCACATCAAGGACTGCAGACCTTCAGTGGCACTTCATAGGGAGAACAATTTTGCTGCAGTTGTGTATTCGTGGCATTGCCATGGTGGACATAGTTTTGCTCAATAAATAGGACAGAATGAAGGAAGCTTGATGGATCTAATAGTAAAGAAGCCCTAAGAGATGTCAACATTTGAGGAATAGGAACAGTGAAAAGGTATGGGTGAAGTATCAGATGGGTCCAGGAGGGTTAGCTGTACTAGCTCATTGGACCAAAGGGGTCTAGAGCTGCTAAGTATTGCTTCTTTAAATATATTGTATTTTGCGATACAGATACATAGAAAGTTGTCTTATACTAAGTTAGACCATTGGTCAATTTAACTCAGTGTTTTCTACACTGGCTGACAACTTCTCTCCTCTGACCTAGAGTAAGTGCCACAGAACAAAGTAGGTTTTACTTTTGAATAAGCATACATAGGCTGTGCTGTAAAATCATCCTGGATTTGATGGGTTCAGGTTTGGGGAGTGAACTGAGTATTTAGTGAAAGTTTTCAATTAAGCTAAGAACAATCTGAGTCCTTTGTTTGCATGTCTATATATTTTAGCTATATTGCTTGGGGAAATTCTTATAGCATCATGGAATGGATGGCAGATTTGGATTTATGTATAATGAAAAAGGAGAAAACATTGCAGGTTTTAAAAAATTTGTTTAAAGGCACTCTGATAGACCTATAATTAAAAATATTTTAAGTGGCCTGTTGGCCATTTGTAGGGTGGAGCAAAGGAATTCAGTGTCAGACTTTTGGGAGTTAGCTAGATTTTCTTGTGCTGTGGGTGGGATTGGTGATGGATGTGTGAATGTTAATTGGGTAGGATAGTTCTCTGTTTTATGTGTGTGATGATCATGCCTGTCCAACCTGTATGTTGTAAAGGATCAGATATAGACACCATAGGTTTCTTTCCACTGTTTTTTCTACTTAAAAGACAGCTCTGAACTTCCCACCACTTGAGGCAGGCGGAGCGGGAAAAATCACTAACCATATCTCATTCCCCTCCTTGACAGAATAATTGGTTTGATGGATAAAGGGAATGCAGTGCATATAATGTGACTTTGGCAAGGCCTTTGACAATTCCAGATGGCATTCTCAAAAGTAATTGGAGAACTGTGTGTTGGCAGATGGCTATAGCAAGGTAACAAATTCCAGAGGGGTAGTCGTGTTAGTCTGTTGCAGCAAAAACAACAAAGAGTCTTGTGGCGCCTTAAAGATTAATAGATTTATTGGGGCATAAGCAAGTGCCCACTTCATCAAGGGAACAAAGTAGCATCCTCACTTGAAAGATATATAGAGAAACATACATACATACATACATACATACATACATACATACAGCAGCAAGCAAGCAAGCAAGCAAATAAAACTGCAAACAGGGGAGCTATTGGGTAGCCATGGGTGTGTGATGTTTCTGTGTAGATCCCAAATGGATGCAAAATAAGACAGAGTAATTAAATCGCAACAACATATACAGTAAAATCATGCTAGATATGCTATGCTTATGCTAATTCAGCACATGTAGAGGGAAAGAAATCAAGAGATACATTAAATCTGAATTGAATAGAGCCTTCCCTTGAAACCTTTTTGTTGAATAGTGGTGACTTGAGGTCAGGATCATTGTGTCCTAATTTCTTCCACTAATTTCTGAATGCTGGCATTTTTATTTTGGATACATGTCCTTTTATTCCTTTGCATAGACAATGAACTCTTTATTCTTTGCAAACAGCATAAAACGCCTGTAAATTGTATTATGTAGTAACTTGTTGTAGGATAAGCATGGGAATAAGCCTGTGATTATGGTTTTAGGTCTGGTAATATTGTCTGACTATATAGGAACACAGAGGTGCTGCTGGCTAGTAACTTTTAGATTTACAAGCTGCTGCTAAGCAAGGACAAAATAGCCAATATCAAGGTAGAATACTGCACCCAATGAGTTCTCATTCTCTGTTATTGTACAATCTCTAGCAACACCTGGTGCCTACACAAAGGTAGAATATGGGGTAGGTCTATATGGGAACACAAGCTCTGTCAACTATCTAGGTCCTAAGTTTTGTAGGATCTTGTATGAAAATACAGAATTCTTGAACTTGGCTCAGCAGCACATAGGCAGTCTGTGCAATTGTTCTAGTATCTGTGTAATGTGCTTCCAGAAGGCTGCCCCACGGAGCAGATATGCCACAGGATTCTGTTCTGTACCAGCCGCAGCTTCCAGACCTGGGTCAGAAGCCTCATGTGGTCTCAGGAAACTTTTTCACATCTCCTATAAGTCATGCTACTTTTTATATGCCCTTTGTCACATCGAAAATGAGTATAAAGTATGAACAGATTGTATTTACTTCAACATTTGACCATTTTCCAAAAGGAATGGTGTCTATTAATTTAAATTGTGATAATAAACTTTCTCTGGGCATTGAATACAGTAGTACAGAAACTTGTTGGATCACACGTCTGTTTCTGGAGGGAATCCTGTTTGAACAATTAACTTCTTAATGTGTTATTCTGCACTATCTTCTCCATGTTCCACCCAGTCTCTTGAAAACACCAGTGTGATCTGCTGGCTATGTCTTTTGGACACCACCCCAAATTACCTCCTTGTGATAGTCTAAATATGTTGCATTGTCTTTAACCCATAGTTATCCTTTTCCTTTTCAGCACCCTCCTTGATAGGTATGGTCAGGAAGGACTGGGCTTCCCAAAACAGCATTGCCCTCTCATGGCAAGACCCTGATTTTCCTAATGGAGCCATTCTGGACTACGAGATCAAGTACTATGAGAAAGTAGGTCTTGACTTAAATGAAATAAAACCCTCAAAGCATCTTGTTTTTAACATTGTCCCTTTTTTGTAGATCAACATACAGTATAGCCTGCAGTTTTATAGATAGATTTCTTATCACCTTGTTTGAATGAGCTAGAGCTCATTTATGTGGCCTACTGTTGGCCCAGTACCTTGTCAAACTGAATTTTGGACACAGTGAAGTGGCTGTAGACATATTTTGCCATCAGTTTGTGCTGCGGTTGGCTACTCAGTCACAGTATAGCAGTTTGCTCATGTGTGATCTAAATGTTTGGTGAAATTTTCACATGAGTACTTCCATCGCAGACAAAAGGTCATTGAAAGAAGCGCTGGAAAAAGAAATAACAGCCTGCCAGGATCAAAGTACTAATATGATCAGAGCATTACTTTAATATGCATCTTTTTGCCTTAATAAGCATAATTAACATGACTTGTTTTTAATGCCTATTAATTCTGGACAATAGTAAACAAGTTAATGACATTTCAGCAGCTTGATGGTGATGGTTATGAACACTAATAAATATGTGTAACCTGCTTTCATAGTGTCTTTTTGTATGTAAACTGCTAAGATGTAAGTTAGATGGTATACTGTTGAGATAGTATATGACAAACATTCTGGTAAAGATAATAGCAGATTATTAATGTTTATGTTACCACATTTTAGTGCACAGAACAGGTTATTCCCTGATGATGAAATTAATTAGAAAAAACACCCCTTATGTGAATGGAGCTTGATGTACACTATCCCTGCACAGTTTTGTGTTATGGCCTTTGTGCACAACCACAAATTGCAACTACACTTTACTAAACCAAGCATCCTTTGGGATAAGTCCATAGTACCCATTAAAAATATGTTAATATTATGCCTGCAAGCAAATTATCATTTGCAGATTATATCCCAACAGAAAATAACCGTGAAAATGATTATCAGAATTGCTGATCTTTAGAAGTGCCCGATTGATATCCAATGCTATGTTAAAATGCTGACCTTTCTACAACAAAACCAGTCATGTAATGACTGCTTAGATGGGAACAGAACATGCTCTGAATATTTTCTTAAGGCAGATGCACGCTGGAGGGTCATGAGGACCAAGTCTGGTCTAATTCTCTTAGTTCTAACTAAGGCTGAATACTTTCGGTAGGGTTCCCCTCCCCCCATAGAAGTGGATCTCTTCCCTCCCCCATCCCACCAATGTCTCCAACAAACCAGTTTGGATATATTTGTATTGCTTCAAATTCCTGCAATAGCTATTTAACCAATGGGACTAAATTAATATTTGTGTACAGCAAGGGTAATGTTGCCCCTGTTATACACATTAATCTCTATGAAAACTGTTAGCCTCCAGTTTAAGTGTGTTATTTTTATTTTTTATTTTTACCTTATGCAATGTTCCCTTTTTAGGAGGAAATGAAATTAGAATAAATATTAAAAACATTCCTAAACATCACAAATATCTCTTGTAGTTTGTCTTTTAAAATAAAAAGAACAATGTTGTTCTTGGAGGAAAGAAGGGACATTGCAGGGCATGGGTTTCTATTCTAATCTATGTTAATGCAAGGAAGTTCATGGAATGAAATTTACCTTCTCCACCCCAATTCAGGAGGGTCCCAATCCTCCATTGAGGCTGGGGGGGGGGGGCAAAGGCTGTTGAGGAAAGTTCAGAAAACTTACCTTCCGTGAACTTCAAGTTAACTTCTCTTAGAATCCAAGCCATTTATCTTTTTGACTCAAAACCATCCTTGCCTCAAAATCATAGTGTGTAGACTATCTTCATTTTCTGCAGGCCTTACTAATGATTTTAAAGTGTCCTTTCTCCCTGCTCTTGTCAGAGCAGTTGAGTTAACAACCTATTATTATGTATTCCTTACTGAGCAGTTAATAGCTTTATAGTCTTTTGCAGGAATACACCTGCTGCTCATAAAAACATTTATGTTATAGTGGATATTTGACTCAGTTGATACATCTTGTGTTTGCAGTGACCTTGTACAAACAGCGCTCATCTTAATAACAGACCTGAGTGTAAAATATTTCTAAGTAAAATTGCCATGTATTTCATCATAGGCAGGGTGTGTGATGCCTGTTCAACCATATATCAAATTAGCAGTGGTACATTTATAATTGAGGAGATACTTTCATATAAATATATGATTTCACAACTGTATTTAAGTGGATTTGCTACACTTTAGTACACCAAAGTCTGCCCCCACCCCCCATGTGTTGCTGTGTGGACATGCATGGGAGCATTTTGTAGTAATGAAAATAATTGGAAATTTCTACTATTCAGTTTTGATTATGTATGTGACAAAAAGCCTAGAAAAAATATAAATGGGGGTTTGGATACAAAAACCTGTGTGTGGAAGGAAACTGTGAGCTCTGTTCCGTGAACTGTTGGGTTATCCAGAGGGAGGCCTCTTGCCCTGCAGTGTCAGATTATTTCTATAAGAGACGTCGTGAATATGGGAGCTAAAAACAAGTGGGCTTTTGAAAGGTCCTAAGAGGCAAAGAGAGTTTTGCACAAAGAATTGTGCAAATGAAAGAACTTCTCTGGAATGGAAACATTTATTTTTCTATGTTAGAAGCAACCCTTCCACACACAAAAAGACATTTCCTCTCATGGAAGTGCACCATTGGATCCAGGGCAAAAAAAAACCAGCAGGCTTTGACACATTACAGGAATATGTGAGCCCACCTTAACACCCCTCCCCCCAAAAAAAAAAATCAGTGTAGAATTTTACAGACTTATACTGATCTCAGGGTAGTTAACAATTATCATGGTGTCACTCAAAAAAATTATATTAGGAATGTGAAGGTTAAAATTGTTACAGCTGTTACACTGGTGCAGGGACAGAAAGTGGCAATGTCTCTCTTTCCCCCCAATCTTTCCCATTATATCTAAAGTAGGACCGAATGCATCTCACTCATTGTGAAATGTGTAACACCCAGATGCCTATAACTCTGACACATCTGTCTGTGGGAGAGATATCCAAGTTCTGATTTCAAATGTAATGCAGGAAACAGCCAGGTCACTCACATTCCCTCCTATCCCTATAGCTCTGTGTAATGCTTAAATTGCTACATGTATAGCACATGCACCCTTTATAACTGCCTAGTGACCAAATACCTTGTGCTTTGGCTAGCTCTGTATTCCAAAAACACATAACTGGCCTGCAGTGAAATAATTCAATAATAATAAACCAAAGAGATCACATGTAAGTTGAAGCAAGTGGACAAGACACTAAACTGCCTGTAATCAAAAGTGTAAGCAGAAGCTTCCAGTCTTCTCCTTGCAGGCTACCAGAGGAGAGGTATGGGAGCGACAGGGCTCACACAGGTTTGTTCTTGTAATGCTGAATCATGGTTTAGCATTATATCGGAACTCATTAATTGAGGACTGTCAGAGAGATGGAAGGAAGGTGGATTTTTTGAGTGCTTGGCTATGGCTGCTGGGGGATGGATAATGGTACATGCCCCTTGCTGAGTATGTGTATATACATATGAATAAATACATCCCAGTAATCTTACTTATTGTTTTTGTGTTATAGAAGGCTGGATCATTCTATTCTGGTCCAGTATTTAGGAAAATTGGACCACAACCATAAAGCTTTTCACTTTGCAAAAATCTAATTTTAAATTCTGCTTCTGTGAATGTGCTTTGGAAACTGAAGCTTTTCCCCCAATACCCCCCCAACCTATTTAGTTCCATAATTTCCAGAACTACTACTTCTTGCCTTTAGTTCTTCTTTCTCCCATGGTGGGGCGGGGTATCCTAGCAAGAAAAGAATGTCAATTATAGTACAGCAGTCAACTTATTTGGTACTGTGAGCTGCACCCAAAATGTATCATGTTCATGCAGCAGAACTAATTTGCAGAACCTACTTGCATATGGTTACCATAATCTACATGCCTTTTTTAAAATATGTGGATAGCAAACTAAAATAGACAGGCATTGTAGGTACCGTATTTTTCGCCCCATAAGACGCACCGGCCCATAAGACGCACCTAGATTTTAGGGGGGGAAATAAAGGAAAAAATTTTTATTTCCCCCCCAGGTGCGCTGCGCTACACCAGGAGCTTGGGGCGTGCGGAGCTCAGCGCGCCCCAAGCTTCTGCGTGCCGGCAAGGTCTCCGCTAGCGTGGGAGAGCCGGGCGCCTCTCCCAGGGCTAGCGGACCCCTGCGCTAATCCAGAAGCTTGGGGCAAGCTGAGGTCAGCGCGCCCCAAGCTTCTGCGTGCCGGCAAGCAGTCCGCTGCCGCCCCAAGTCTCCCGCACCCGGCAGGAGGTCCCGCTGGGTGCGCGAGGCTTGGGGCGGCAGCGGACTGCTTGCGCGCCCCTAGAAGCTTGGGGCGTGCTGAGCTCAGCGCGCGCCAAGCTTCTGCATCCCGGCAAGCAGTCCGCTGCCGCCCCAAGCCTCCCGCACCCGGCAGGAGGTCCCGCTGGGTGCGCAAGGCTTGGGGCGGCAGCGGACTGCTTGCGCGCCCCTAGAAGCTTGGGGCGTGCTGAGCTCAGCGCGCGCCAAGCTTCTGCATCCCGGCAAGCAGTCCGCTGCCGCCCCAAGCCTCCCGCACCCGGCAGGAGGTCCCGCTGGGTGCGCGAGGCTTGGGGCGGCAGCGGACTGCTTGCGCGCACCTAGAAGCTTGGGGCGTGCTGAGCTCAGCGCGCCCCAAGCTTCTAGGTGCGGGCAAGCAGTCCGCTGCCGCCCCAAGCCTCGCGCACCCGGTGGGACCTCCTGCCGGGTGCGCGAGGCTTGCAGACACTCGCCGGAAGCAGGGGGAGCCCTCCAGAGGGCTCCCCGTGCTTCGGGCGACAGGCTGCCGCCCCAAGCCTCGCACACCCGATGGGACCTCCTGCCGGGCGCGCGAGGCTTGCAGGCATTCGCCCCATAAGACGCACCCCGATTTCCCCTTCATTTTTGGAGGGGAAAAAGTGCGTCTTATGGGGCGAAAAATACGGTATTTCTTCTGTAATGTTCAGAAATTGTTAAGATATTTAATACTATTACCCAGGTGTGAACATCCTCTTTTGGGGCGAGGTGCTCAAGAAGGTGAGCTTTGAGCATGCTTGGAGGAAACTGATTACTTGGATCCATTCCATTCTGGCTTCAGGCCTGACCATGACAGTGAAACTGCCTTGTACAGGCTAGCTGGTGACATTTGTCAGGAGAAAGGAAGAGTGTGATCCTACTTAATATCCTTGATCTCTCAACCGCCTTTGATGCTGTTGACCACAGCATCCTTCTGGAGGCCCTGTGGGAGGTTGACGCCTGGGGCACTATGCTTCAGTGGCTCTGTTCTTATCTTGAGGGCTGTTTCCACAAAGTACTTACGGGAGGCTATGGTTTGGCACCATGGGAGCTGTCCTGTGGTGTCCCGCAGGATTCCATCTTGTACCCCATACTATTTAACACCTATATGAAGCCACTGGGAGCTGTCCTCAGGAGATTTGGCATCATCAATATGCAAGTGACACCTAGCTCTAGCTTTCTGTTTCATCTGACTCCAGAGAGGCAATTGAGATGCTACACTGGTGCTTGGAGGCAGTTATGGGCTGGATGTGTGCTAATAAATTGAAGCTGAATCCCAAAAAGGCAGAGGTGTTATGTGTCCAGAGTTTTCACATCCAGGAGGTGGGGAAATTGCCTGTTCTGGAAGAGATTGCATTCCTTTGGAAGGTTTGCAGTTTGGTGTGCTCCTGGATTCAACACTATCACTAGAGGCTCATGTGGCCTCAGTGACTAGGAGTGCCTTTTTCAAGCTCTGGCTCGTTCACCAGCTCCAGCCACTGTACTCCATGCTCTGGGAACTTCCAGATTAGATGAGTCGATGTGCTCTAACTGAAGCTGCCCTTGAGGTATCTAAGAAACTTCAACTTCTCCAAAATGCAGCAGCCAGATTATCGGCTGTATTTCCTTTTAGAACTCAAATAGCCCCTGTTTTGAAACAGCTGCAGTGGCTACCAGTTGTTTTTTAAGCCCAAACAAGGTGTTCATGTTACTGTTTAAAGCCTTAAAGACAATGCGTTTTTCTAGAAAAAGGGGTGCCGGAACTCACCATTAACACCTCCCTTGTTCTCTTAGAATGGCAATGGCGCCCACCTGAGAGCTGCTGGAACTGAGTTCCAGTGAGTTCCCCCTGGAAAAAAAGCCCTGCCTAAAGACCACCTCCTTCCCCACAGACCCTCTCAAGTATTAAGGTTAGCAGAGGGGGCCCACCCTCAGAGGCTCAGAAGGTGGTGGTCTTGAGAGGGTATTCTCTGTGGCAGCTTTATGGAATTCCCTCTCTGCTGTACAATACCATGACCTTTGATACCTGGGATGTATATTTTAAATTCTCTCTGGGACCTTATACTTAAGGGTGGGTTATAAAATTATTGTTATTATTATTATTATTATTATTATTATTATTATTATTATTATTACTATTATTACTATTATTACTATTATTACTATTATTACTATTACTGTATTACATTCCTTCCTTGTTTGCTTCCTATTATTTTATTATCACATTTCCAAACTTACCTTTTCAGTTTCATAGTTTACCGCCCAATCCAATCCCTGGCTGCACTGCAACAGTTATAGAGCAAACCTAGCATCCTATGTGAGGGCAGTGGCGGAATTTGCTGGCACAAGATCATGCTAGCATTAGAAGGCCAGTTTCTCAGTGGGACTGCTAATTGCTCTACCTTTCTTACGAGTCCCTTGCTGTCTTGGAAAGGCCCTTGCATGGCACTCCTGTTGTACAAAAATATATACTGGAGCAGCAGTGCTGGATGAGAAGGACTAGTTTCTAGCACCAGAGCAAGGGGAAGAGAAAATTCCTTGCACTGGTCCTGACACCCCAAGTCTGGTCTTTTGCTCTGCTGCTGTTATGTAGGATTAGGCTCCTATAAACGTGTTTTCAGATGAAAGATGGCAAAATCTAAATACTAATACACACAACTACAGGCACTGAATTCCTGAATTCAATTATCATTTGACACGTGCATGCCTGCAACTGCAAAAAGCTGTTCTGTGTAAACAAGAGATACATGAATACATTATAGCAGTTTATGCCTTTTACAGGCTACATTGCGAACTGACCCTTAAAATTCAGGAGATAGAAGCAACTGATGGACCATATCTGGCCACTTCTTTTTTACTTCAATGGAACCTACATACGTAAAACAAAGATTCACCTAACAAAGGAAATAATGTTATTGGTCATGTAACCTGCCTTTCTTCAGCCGCATGTCTTAGATGGCTATCTTTATAGCTACTTTTTGTGGGTATTTATTTATTTCAGGTATATTTAAATCTTAGGCTCTTACAGCCTAAGATGAAAAAGTTCCTGCCATACCTCAATATCATTGAAGTCCTCAGATGTTATCTCATGTCACTGAACTGTGGGATATTCAGTAAATCTGTGGTGCTAGATAATTTGATGTGGGAAATATTGTTAGTAATACCTTAAATGCAGAAGGGGTTAAAATACTAAAGTGCCATATAAATAAAGGTTTGTTCAGTTAAGACAGCTGGATTTAAATCCACTGAAGAAATATGAGTCCAAATTTATAAGATCCTAGAGATTATAGTGAGAATGAAGATGTAATCAATATTTGGGGTAGGTAAAGCATGTTGTTGAATGAGATTGTCACTATCTTCAGCATTGCTTTATATCCTTTTGTTCATTACAGTCCTCTGCCACATTGGGAATTGGGATTAACTGCATCACTTGTATTATTTTGGGCCAATTTCATAAACATACACAACACAGTATTTGACATATTGATTCTGAAGCTTTCATGTAGGAAAACAGGCATTACTGGAGCATTAAACGGCAGCTGGAAAATGTAGCAATCAATATTTGAGCCATTTCAGTATTTTCCAGCATACACTTTCCACCTTGACTAACCCTGATTACATTCTGATTTAAGGCATGAGCCTAAGCTTTCAATGTTATTGAACCTTGTAACTTTAGATCTGCTTTGTATTTAGAATCCATTTCTGAATCCATTTTTCCATGTCCCTTTAGAGATAATAAACATTAATAATTCTATGCCATGGTTATCAAATGTCTGCCATTTTGCTAGGTATGAGAACTGTTGTGCGCTCCCCATCTCCACTCACCTCAAATTTGCTTCTTTCTTCATCCTGGCTACATAAGCCACATTAAAATGATATTTAATCAGAACTCAGCTATTTAGCTCAACTATTTATTTGTATCCCACCACCTCTGCCCACTCCTCTTGTTGGCAGTTTTGCTGAAGGGCTAGGTGGAAACTGAATTTAAAACTTTAAAGGCCAAAATGTACGTTCAGTATTTAATCATTATTTCATGCTACAAAATTTGTTTTCCAGATTAGAGACAAATGTGAAAATATAAAAGAAAAATGTGATAAAAGTATCCCAGTACACTCTGACAATATTCTCTGTGAAAAACTACTGCAAGCAATTTAATTATTTTTATCAATTACATTTTATCTCGCCCTTCATCCGATGATCACAGGGCAATTTACAATGAAAAAACACAAAAATACATACCATAATAAGAAAGAAATTTAATTTTTAAAAACTGTCTCACACAGAGTTTAAAAGGCCATAGGTTTAATTACGGTAGCCAAAGGCATGGGAGAAGAGGAATGTTTTTGCCAAGTGTCTAAAGATATGTAATGAAGGTGGCAAGCAAGCGTCTCTAGGGAGAGCATTCCACAAGTGGAGAGTCATCACAGAAAAGGCCTGTTCTCATGTTGCCGCCCTCCGGTCCTCTTAGGGCAGAGGTACACAAAGAAGACCCTGAGATGATGATCGTAGGGTCCAGGTCAGTTCATATAGGGAGAGGCAGTCCTTGAAGTATTGCAGTCCTAATCCCTTTAAGGCATTATAGGCCAGAACCAGCACTTTGAATTGAGCCCAAAAACTAATTGGCAGGCAGTGCAGTCATGCGTTGGGTTGGGGACATTTTGGGACAGACCCATGGTCATCCTGAGCCATCTCAGAACCAGTTGCCTTAGCATGGATGTTGAAGTCACCCAAAACCAGCAGTTTGTGAGTCCTCAACACTGCCTCTGAGACCAGCTCTGTCAACAGGAGACATATGGGCAACAAGGCAGCAGAATCCTTAATCTGTCCCGGTTGCCAGGAACACAGAGACTAGATGCCCACCTCAAGCTTGACAGAAAGCCTGGAGAGAGAACAGAATTTCTGTAGACCACAGCAACTCCCCCTTCCCACCCCTCAAGTCTGCCCTGATGCTGCACAGTGTACGCAGGTGAGCACAACAGGGTGAGACCAACTCCACCCTGCTCACCTACCCAGGTCTCAGTGATAGAGGCTAGATTGGCCTCCTCATCCAAAATCAGATCATGGATGAGGGAAGTCTTACTCAGAGCCAACACAGCATTCTGCAACAGGTGCCACAGACATCAGGGCTGGCTGGTAGGACGCCACAATTCCCGAGGTTGGAAGAAGGGCTGGCACATGGGACAGTCACTAATTGCCTGTGCCATGTGCTCCTTACCTAGCCTGCACTACTTCCCACACCATATCTCTCCCTCCCTTGAACCAGTGTGATTGCTGCCCCTACTCTCCTCCCAGACACATCTCCCTTCCTCATTAAAAGCAAACAACAGAGTCTGATTTGTCTCTTTAGTTGTCTCATAATCTTAACACTTGTTGAGCAGGCAAAATTTAATTGCTTTTTAGGGAATATCATTTTATAATAATCTGTTTGGTGTTTGTACCCTTTGTACATTCTATTTATATGTACATATTTTATATTTTCCTTGTTCATTTTACATGATGATTGCTATTTCAGAATGTAATAATGTGCTGGAGACTTCATTAAAAAATAAATAGCAACCTGAAGACACCCTATAGTACAGTTTTTCATGTTGTCTACCCTGTTTTGAATTATGAGCATCACAGATCATTTAATTTTTTTCTCTGGTGCTTCGTTTTCCCTGAGCACCACAACTTAATCATATTGAAATTGTTATGTTTAGTTTATGCTGTTCAGATAGTGGTCATGCACTATTCCTCCTGAGCAGTGTTAAAAACTTTGCTGTGCCATAAATCACTTCAGCGGCATTACATTATGAGTTTGGCCAATTCTAAGAGTTAGGCCAATTCTATATGCGAGGTGCTGCTTCATGGTAAAGATGTGCTATCCAAAAGCTTCAGCTCTGCTATTAACAATAACATTCCTTAGTTCTTCTCCTTGCCCTCCACCCCCACCCAACATGTCTCCCATGAACCTTATTTCTTTCAAGTTATCAGGAAGAAAGTGCCTTATGGTAACTTAACACACCACATTTCTGAACATTATCATATTACAGATTCATAAGGTGCCCTGTGGGTGCCAGTTATGTTATGTAGATATTTGTGGACAATTTTGTTCTAACCTGAATTATGGACCATATATTCTGATATCATACTGAAGGTACCCTAAAGGCAAGGAAGAAAAATATAAAAGATTGGAGCTGGCCTTGGATGAGTACCTAATACATAGGAACTGAACAAACTGCACATAATGCCATTTCATAGAATCATCATAGTCGCTAAATGCCTATGCCTTTGACACTGGAAATCAGAGTGGTCCCCATGGTGTGTCCAGTACCTGTTGGTCAAGGAAGCATCTGACATGAGCAGATGGTATAGACAAAGCAAGAAAATGAGGATAAAATTCAAAGTAGTATGGAATAGTTCTTATAACTATATACCAATTGACACAGATAACAATGAGGAATGAGGAATATAAACAGAATGTTTTTATTTTGAGACATATAATGTCTGTGTGTATGTGTGTAGATAATTGATATTGTGTGTGTGTGTACACCTTCTGTTAATGCATTTTATTTATTTGAATGAATAAATTAATTGAATTTTGGGATGATGCAGTGAGGGGGGTGTACCACAAATATGTTTTCAGTAGTTCATGCAAAAATTGTGGAACATCTCTTGAAAACTTTAAAATATAAATAACAAAAGGAGAGCAATGGCAGTTGCCTAATGAACAAGAAATATGCTTCTTGCTCGTAATTAAGCACGTGAACTGTTTTGCCCCAACACAGAATCCCCCAGAGCCTTACAAGAACATTTATTTAATATTTATTTACAGTTTCTATACCACTTAATATATAAAAAAAATCTCTAAGCAAGTACAGAAAACTAAAACAACAACAGACCTAAACAACAGCAAGTCTTACAAAAATGTTACTTTCATACAAAATTACTAATAAGTATAAACCAATATCAATTCCTTCTCCTCCTGAAATACCTTCCCTCTCGGCCTGCCAGCTCTCATCCAGGATTCTACCCACCATCCCTGGCTCTCACCTAGGGTCCAAACAGTTTCATAGCTCACAAACGTCTCGGAAAGAGGATGATTCTGTTGATATCACCCGAGTCTTTCACTCTAGGCTTGCTTTTTATGGTCAAGCCCAAGGTGAATAGAGCTTTCTCCAGCTGCCCACAGCTGTATCCCATTCAGCAGTCAGTTACACTCTCCACATCCAGTTCCACATACAGCAGGTTTGGAAAGTTTCCCTGGGGTCCAGAGAATGACACCCCTCCACTCATAGTTCTTTTAATAGCCTCTGACACCTTCTCCTCTTTCTGCCAGCATGAAACTCAGAAGAAAATCTGGCCACAGTAAAAACAGAGTTGGATGCACTTAAGCTTGTAAATTTTTTTGCATTGTGGCCTCTGGACAGAAAAGAGTTCCTGAAGAAAAACCTTTATACACACACACACACACACACACACACACACACACACACACAAGCATCACCCTAAAAGGTGCTCTGCCATCCCTTGCTGTCAGTAGAGGATATGGGGAAAATTCAGACCTTGAATTTTCCTAGACAGGTCAAGATGAAACCACATGTACATGTGATCTTAACATGTGTAATCTTAACATTACACACACATTTATTTCACCATATATACATTAGGTTTCCAATACATATACATTTGGCAATGCACACTCATGCAAGAACTTTACACGTTATAATGTACACAAATATATGTGTGCGTTCTCTTTTCCCCTACAGCCTTTTATATCTGGAAAAAGAAAACACTATGTGTGACATTACCCAGTAAGCATTTCCTAAATACTTTGCCAAATCCAGATTAACAGCTGCTTTATTAGTGTGAGACATTTTGTGCTACTGCATTTATTAAAAGGACATTAAGAACTGATTTCCAAACCAGTGAGACAGTAGGATCCTGTTTCAGGTTTGCAAACATAAAAATAAAGAGTTAATTTTCATTTTCTTTTACCCACAGGTCTACCCACGGATAGCGCCTGCCTTTTGGCACTACCTGCGGGTAGAAGTGAGTAGCGGGCATTTGAATGCTCCCACATCTATACGTTATGCTTGATTAGTCCTTATTGAAATCTAATTTGTCCATTATTCAAATTATATAGCTGTCATTTTTGCTGCCATTTGCTTTGTTTGTAGTTTTGTACTAATTTCATACTATTTTGTCTCCAGTCTAATTACTAACCCAATTCACAAGGACACAGTTCTCGCCATATGAAAGATAACACAACATTTCTTAAGATCTGTCTAAGTATAGGTTGCGCCATACATCGTGGAATAGCTGTCACCCCTTTCTGAACACACTTTGACATTCATAAGAATTTAGTTTTGAAAGATTGTTATTACGCAGCTTTCACAACTCAACTTGACATCGTTTTCCCCCCTTTTGTCCCTCAGGAGCAGGAGCAGCTCAGCTACTCCTCCACAAGGTCAAAGGCTCCAAGTGTTATCGTCACAGGCCTCAAACCGGCCACCAAGTACATATTTCATATCAGAGCCAGGACTGCAACAGGATACAGCGGCTATAGCCAGAAGTTTGAATTTGAAACTGGAGACGAAAGTAAGTCTTAATCAAAGACACAGAATTGTGGCATGTGTGACAGAAGTGGCAGGCGTTTGACATAGCTAGGCACTGGGTATATTAGGTCTAAATTACATTATAAACACATTGGGAGATATACATAGATCGATCACTTTTAATGTACTGTATTTTTCTGTGTATAAGACGACCCCATGTATAAGATGACCCCTATTTTTTGAACCCCAATTTAAGAAATCAATATGGTACATTGCTTCAAAACAAAACCTGACCTCAGAATACTCTCCATCTTTCTGCAGTTTTTCTTCAGCTTTTACTTTTGAAGTTCCTAAGAGATTCACAATTGTTCTTTAGCTTGTCCTGAAATAAATGCTTGCAAAAGTTCATGCTTTTTGTAAGATTTTGATCTGAACTCTAATGAAAACTAATAGGGCACTGATACAGTGCCTATTGCTGCCATGACCTTTCCTTCCCCCACCCTATGGGCTCCGTTACTTACTTTGGAAAAAAGCATGGGAAGGTTGGGGTGGCAGGCACCCCCAGGCCACAGCAGATTATTTACTGCTGGGAAATGGGATTTGAACTACCAGTCCCAGAATCCCTAGCAGGAAACTGATGAACTTGTATACAGGGGCGTAGCTAGCTGCTCTGGCACCTGGAGTGGCAGGGGCGGGGCGATCTGCGACGATCCGCGCACAGGGGCACCGCAGCGAGCCGCCCACAGGGACAGCACAGCGAGCTGCCCATTGAGTCTGCCTGGCGAACGCAAGCCCCACACTGCCATTTAAGGCAGCATGGGGCCCAAGCCACCATGTCATTCCCAGGAGAGATGTGTGGCTTGGGCGCACTGCAGGCCAGGCCCCGTGGTAAGTCCCCCCCCCCCCGCGGTTTGCCATTTTGTCACCCCCTCAGGGATGACACCAGAGGTGGACTGCATCCCCACCACCACCCTTCCTACACCCCAGCTTGTATATCAAGGAGGAATATAGACTAGTGCCCACAAGTGCACCAGTATAGGTTTGAAATGCAATTACCCACCATTGTTGCATGTTCTTAGAACATCCTACATCCTCTCAGCATTTCACCTAAAAATTACGTAATGAAAACCAAGATGTGTGTGATGTTCTGGTGTTTTTGTATTTGTATATACATGTAAATATACATGTAAACAGAGTGATGTTGCCTAATGGTAAATATAATACTTTATTTAAGGTAATGCTAGAGGGGGAGGGGAGAGAGTGAGTTGCTGTGTTGTTGGTGAGTGATGATTGGCTGGGTGTTTGAGTACTAGTGTGATACAGCTGAGTGACAGCTGCAGTTTGGGGAGAGTTGGGTGTTCAGGAGTGTGGTGGGGATAAAATCATAAATCAGTTGTATTACACTACATGCCTCTTTCTTGGCTACATGAGAGGTGAGATGTTCGGTTTACAGTGATCTGTGGTGGTAGCATGAGTAAAAGGTGTATTTAGTAGAAAGACTCAGCTCATAGCTGTACATGATACATTTATGCAATCCATAAACACAATCAAGGAAAGTAATTGAATGTAGAATTTTGGCCTGAAGTGACAATAGAAAGTTTTAGCTTTCATTTCATTGTAGTCATTAAGCTGTGTTAGTAGAATCATAGAATAGAACAGCTAAAAAAAACCAGTGTATTTAAACTTTGGGCTTTGAAAACATTTGTGATGCAAATAGTTTTTTGTGAAGGGTTCCTAGTTCTTGTTACTGCCTCTGTAAGACATTCTGAGTTTTATTCATGCTGCACTGCGAACTGAAATGGGAAATATTTAGAGTGGTTACAGGAATGCAAGAGTTGTCTTGCTTCATTAGCTCAAGACCCATGTAGTCCAGCATTTTCTCTCCAATGCTGACAATTGGAGGTCCCTAAGAACCTTATATGCTGCTATACATGAAGCCTAACCCTTCTAACTCCAGCATTTGAGCATCAGATTTCTGTGCAGGAAAATCATGTGTACTCCATCTATGTGCTATTCACTATAACTGATGCTGGGTTTCCAACAGATATAAGCATTCATTTATTAAGTACAGAGAGATATCTTTATAGGATGTTTTGGCTCCCGAACGCACAAACCCGGAAGTGAGTGTTCTGGTTTGCGAACATTCTTTGGAATCTGAATGTCCAATGGGACTTCTGCGGCTTCCAATTGGCTGCAGGAGCTTCCTGCAGCCAATCAGAAGCCGTGCTTTGGTTTTCAAACGTACTTCCGGAATGGATTCTGTTCGACTTCCAAGGTACGACTGTATCTCACTTGTAACATGCAATGATATGTATCTTGCTAAAGGTTTACCTGTCACATACATCTCTGCATTGGCTTCTATTTCCCCAAACAAATCACGCTACATGATGATTTTAGATAGTTCCTGTGGTAAAAACGATGAACTTTCAGTGATCAATTAGCAGAGTCAGATTTGAATGTTTGGAAAGCTTTTCACATCATCATTAGTGTGCAATTGTGACTCACCCCAGCAACACTGGGCTAAAATAATTTAGTTGAGCATGTTTGAACTAATACTCAATAGTTCATATTATTATGTACTGAAGTTCTCACCCTGGGCCAGCAGGGGGATACTGTAGATAGTTCAGGTCCCCATATGCAAATAAGGGATCGAAAGTGATGTTCAGTGATTGGATAGTTACAGAAAGTTGTTACAGTTACGTTGTACTAGAGCTCTATATAAGCAGGCTGGCTGAACCCTTCAGTTCAGTTCAGTTCTGGCCTGCGAATAAACAAGAGCTGTTTGAAGAATCGCTGTGTCGTCTGATATGTTCACCCACAACTTAACACTGGCAACAGCTTGGTGCAGACTGATAACATTAAGCAATCCTATGCATGACTTATCAGAAGTGTTCAATAAAATATACTCCTAGATAAATGTGGACACGATTTCAGCCAAAGGCTGAAATCCTATGCTCACTCATATAGAAGTAAGCCCTATTGACAGTGGACCTTACTTCAAAATTAACTTGCATAGCACTGTATTGTAATTCATTTGCATCTCTGGTAAATTGCCCTTTGTTTTTCTTCCCCACACTAAACAGAACCAGTAGGTCATTATATTTCTGCAAAATGGAAGAGATGTGAATACTTACTTTCTACATATAGATTAGTTTTTAAAGGATATAAAGTTATATGATTTTTTAAATGTTACAATAATGTTAAACGAGGGATAGCTCAATTGGTAGAACATGAGACTCTTAATCTCAGGGTTGTGGGTTTGAGCCCCACTTTGGGTGAAAGATCCCTGCATTGCAGGGGGTTGGACTAGATGACCCTCATGGCCCCTTCCAACTCTACTATGATTCTGTGAAATGTGCTGATTAACCTATGCTCAAAAGAACAGATATCAAAGTACAATATTTAGTGTAAAGAGGTATGTTCCACTTTTTAAAAAAAACCAACCCAGGGCATCATACAATGTAGTAAAAACCATAACATATTAATAAAATACAGATACCATAGCAATCACTTAATCTGTACAAGAAGTCAAGAAGAGGAATAGGAATGGATTTTTTAAAAAACAAAAACAAATCTCAAACTGTTTTCTAAAAGCTCATATGCCCCTTAGTGAGTGACTTCTGTGATATTTTTCCTGGTTTGTTAGAAGGAATGCAATCTCTACTACTTCAATTATTTAAGATAAAATCAGATAAATACGAGAAGCACCCAGAAATTTTGGAATGGTTATTATTGGTGATACATGAAGCAGAAAGAGGACTTGGCTGACGCTGCAGGAGTAATAAGAAAAGTTAATTAATCAAAGAGGATGTAGTTTTATATTACATGAGGACTCATAGATGTACAGTGGTGCCCCGCAAGACGAATGCCTCGCAAAACGAAAAACTCGCTAGACGAAAGGGTTTTTCGGTTTTTGCGTTGCTTCGCTAGACGAATTTCCCTATGGGCTTGCTTCGCAAGACGAAAACATCTTGCGAGTTTGTTCGCTTTTTTCTTAAAGTCGCTTGAAGAGGCGCAGTTGCGACAGACCGTGCTTCGCAAGACAAAAAACATCACAAGACGAAAAGACTCGCGGAACGAATTAATTTCGTCTTGCAAGGCACCACTGTAGTAGTGCATAAAATATATTTTGAAATCGCCTCTAATCAGTAATAAGCTTACAGGGCTAACTAGGAAATAGCCCCTGATAAAATCTCATTTTACTAAACTAGTGAGATTAGGCCTGGACTGACTTTGTCAGCCCAGCCAAAATTCCAGGTCTGTTACTCACCTCTACATGCCTTTATTCATTCTTTGTTTCCAGCTTGTAAACATGGCAGATTTACCCTATTTCTCCATTGAGAGCTGTTTTGATTATTAGGCATGAAAACACATCTGAGATGAGAGTGGGGATTAAAGTTGTTACAAAAGTACTGATGAGTAACTAAAACTGTGTGTATATATACAGTTCCTGGAAGAGAAAGATTTGGGAGATTGAGGTTCTCTTCTAGATAAAAGGTACAGGTTCCCCAGTCTCCCTCTCAGCTTTCTTACCATGAGTCTTCTGTCCTCGCTAACAAAAGAATTCAGAGCAAGAAAGCAAAAACACAGATTTAGGATATACAGCTCTCTCATTTGCTTGTAGACATATGATGGAATGCGTCCATTAGATGATAGAAATGTATTCCTTTCTAGTCAAACCTTTTCCATATATTATTCTGTTCTCACAACTTTTTTCATCAGCCTTTACTCTGAAGACCACAGAAGCGGGTCACAAAGAGTCAAGTGTTTTAGAAATCCAAAACACCCATATCTCATGAGATAGACTATGGCAGCAGTATCCCATTATAATAACTGAAACTATGAGCAAAGAGATCAGCTGACTGAAGGGGCCAACATACATATTGTATTGATGTTCTTAGTATGTGTTTAACACAACAAATCACCCATGAATAACAAGTTAGTTAAAAGGGCATAAGGATCTGAAATAATGAGTAGGCATATGTAGGAAATGAAAACGAAGTTGACTGATCGGAAGCATATTTGAGAAGTCAGGAAATGAAATATAATATTGCACATACTTTTTAGGTTTGATAACTTAGTAGTGGAGCAACAATTTGATGAATATGATCTTTTTGGTCCTGTAGGAGTTAGGTATAATAAACAATTCTCGGTCATTGAACATTATGTGGTCCTGAAAATTTTAGTCAACAACATATGGAGCACTAGATAGCTTCTGTACTTAAAAAAACCACAAACCTATAGAGTATCATCACACCATGTAGGGATATGAAAACAGTTTGTGTTTACAAAAAACCTGGAACATAAACAATTGCTATGGAGACTTCATTGCTTGCCATGCCATCATTTTGATTCTCTGGAATCAAACAGACACCTTGCAAATTCTTTTCATGATTCTTCCTCATGTATTTCTCATTATATTTAAGATTGTCCATATATTCAGCAGGATTTTACAGTATATCTAAAATGAGAATTAAAGGTTACTTCATCAGAACCTTGGTACATGCTTTTAAAAAGCTCATTTTTCTTTCTGTTGTTTTTAATCCCTTTTGTATCTATCTAAAATGTTGACAGTTAATTCCTATCCATTAGAGCTCCAGTCCCTGCAGTTTGTACCTATATGTCTTACAGCTGCTCCCTTTTATCTGTCCAGCTGTCTTTCTGTCACTTTCCTATCTTTCACTCTGCTGGAGGGTCTGCTGGCTGATAGATGTCAAATTGCAATAACTAAAGCATGTAGCTTGCAGACAAAATTGAGCTGGTAATAGGGTGCCAGCTCACAGATGGCTGAATGCTCAACCTGCTAAAGAAAAATACTTGCACCCTTTAAATTAAGTTCAAGTCACCTTTTTTCATGCTGTACAGTAAAAATAGGAGACATCCACTCCTTGTGAAAAGGAAAAGAACTGCTGACTCCTGGCTGTGTGTGGACTGATTACATAGTAATTCAGTACTGGTCCTAGTGTATATTTTCTCACTGCTGGAGATGTACATGATTTTTCAGTCTAAGGTTCGATATTAAAGAGAAGCTAGTTATACCCATTGATGTTACTAAAATGAGGAAATGTTTAAAAGCCACGCTTGTGACTTGTGTGTGCAGTTCTGGTCAGCTCACCGCAAAAATGCTATTGTAGAGTTGGAAAATGTTCAGAAAATGGAACCAGAGTGGAACAATTCCCCTGTGAAGAAAGGTTACATTTGGGGATTTCTAGTTTAAAGAAAATATGTGCAAGAGGAGACATGATAGAGGTGTATAAAATTGTGCACGTTGTGAAGAAGGTAGGGAGAGAAAAGCTTTTCTCTCTGTCTCTTAACGCTTGAATTTGTGGACACCCAATTAAGTTGAATGTTGGAAGACAGACAAAAGGAAGTACCTCCTTACACAGCACATGCTATTGAAGTTTCTCCCACAAGAGGCAGTGATGGCTGTTATGTACTGAAGTTCTCACCCTGGGCCAGCCGGGGGATACTGTAGGTAGTTATGCAAATAAGGGATCGAAAGTGACGTTCAGTGATTGGATAGCTTTAGAAAATTGTTACAGTTACGTTGTACTGGAGCTCTATATAAGCAGGCTGACTGAACCCTTCAGTTCAGTTCTGTTCTGGCCTGTGAATAAACAAGAGCTGTTTGAAGAATCGCTGTGTCGTCTGATATGTTCACCCACAACTTAACAATGGCCGCCAACTTGGATGGCTTTAAATGAGAATTATTATTATTATCAATTTCATTTCTATACTGCTTTATATTTTTAAGGAAAAAAATCTCAAGCGGTTTACAACCTACATCAAAACACCAAACAAAACAATTCAAAGCAAGCATAATTAACAGGAAGCTAAATTATTATCTTAAAGATTTTGAAATAAAACCTTAATAAAGGTAGTCAAATATAAAATGCAGATTTAAAACAGCATCAGTAGCAAGAATATAAATCTTTATCGCAATCATAGAACATATCAGCTGCTGTTGCTGTCATTCCTGCTAATGGTGGTTCATGGTGGGTGGTGGCTGTGGAAGCCAGGCTCAATGACCTGGGTTTGCTCTAAGAGATAGCCAAGATAGTCTCTGGGTTCTTCAGCAGCCTAAGATTTTATAGCCAGAGTCAGTTGGGGCCCTGACCTTCCAGGCCAGGTGGAAAAGGCCTGCAAGACAGGAAGCAGGTCTTCCATGACATGCAGCCAAGAATTATGCTTCTAACTACCAGTTGCTGTTTGTGAGCTTCCCACAGGTTAGCAACTGTGAGAATGGGATGCTGAACTAGATGGGCCATTGGCCCAATCAGCAGGCTTTTATAAATAGTTGTAAATAATGAGTTTTTAAATTAAATAATGTTAACCCAGACAGAAAATGGAAACAATTCTGTTTATATTCCACTGTTTATATCATCGAGGAAAGAGTCTTCGGTAGGGTGCCTGCTTTGCATGCAGAAAGTTCCAGGTTCAGTTCCCAGCATCTCAGAGCTGGGAGTATCTCCTGTCTGGAACCCTGGAGAGGCACTACCAGTCACAGCAGATATTACTGAGCTATTGTTACGGAAAAGCAGCAATGCGAGAGCAAGCTGCAGGTGGCTGGAAAGCAAAACAGGATGTGAATGTTTGGGACTGTACCGGGGAAACAAAGGGGCAGTCTATTCACTGTTCTGAGCACCGGATGTTAGCTCAGAGTGTCATCTGACCTGTACTGGAAGTACAGGGGTGGAGTTTGTCTCTCTACTGTTGGAGTCTGATGAGAGCAGACGCGTTTCTCTGTAATGCTGCAAAGACAGAAATAAAGCGATGTAAATACATTTCTGTCTAATTCTTTCCCCTCCCTGGGGGAAACAGGGAGAGCAGGGAAGAGTGGTGTGTTCTTCTCATGCTTGAGGAGGATCGCCAATAGTGACCTAGCCTGTATCCTGCCGGGAGCCGCGGACAGGGAGGTCAACAAGGAGATTAAGCCGAGTGCCTGGAGCATGGCCAGTTCCTCTGATAAGGCTTAATATCCGACAGCTATATGGGCCTATGGTCTGACTCACCTTAAGACAGCTTTCTATGTTCCTATCCCACAATGATATTCCCCTCTGTGCTAGCTCCTTTGTCCTTGGTGTGATTGTAGTTTAGGAATCAAACTGGTGACCTTTGCATGTGTTATTTCAATTAGAAAAAAACAATTTCAGTTAAGCTCCTAATATACAGTGGTACCTCTGGATGCAAACGGGATCCGTTCCGGAGCCCCGTTCGCATCCTGAAGCAAACGCACCCCACGTCTGCATGCGTGCGGGTCGCGATTCGCCGCTTCCGCGCATGCGCGTGACGTCATTTTGAGCGTCTGCACATGCAAGAGCGGCAAAACCCAGAAGTAACGTGCTCCGTTACTTCCAGGTCGCCGCGGAGCATAACCTGAAAACGCTCAACCTGAAGCACATTTAACCCGAGGTATGACTGTACTCCTAATGATCCAGACCCATAGGCAGTTAGTTGCCTGATAGCTTATAAAGTTCATTTGTCCCTGCCTTGGGATCCAGTCTTGTTTAGCCTTTCAGTACTGTAAACTAGGCATCTGAAAAAATAAATGCTCAGGCAGTACATTTCTACATAAGTCACACAATATTGCTTCCAATGCTACCATTCTATAAGCCTATGAATAATTTGCATTTAAGCTTGCACTTGCTTAGCAAAAATTGCAGCTTATGCTGTCACTCTGAAATCTTGGTCACAAATGGCTTTTGAAGACACCCAGAGTATATTGGTCTATGTGAGAACAAAAGTCAGTAGTTCCACTGGACACCTGAAGCTAATGGATTTGCATTTGTCTGGACTCGGATTTTGAGCATATTTTTTTGTATCCATTGACTTAGATAATCAAGTCTCTTCTTGTGCTGATCTTATCTATAGAGAGCTGCATCTTCTAGATGATGGCAATGTGCACTCCGCTGTTATTTCCCTTCCTTTTTATTGCTTCAGAACATCTTTTTGCTTTATTTAAAGCACCTATTGGTAGTTCAAAGATTGCGTTCGATATTTGAACTGCATTCCTAGGAACTGTGTCATTACATGCATAGTTACTTGTGTGGCATCATATTTTCTTAGGTTGAATTTTTCTAAGCAATTGGGACACTAAGGAGCAGAACATGATGTGAAGTGTAAAATTGCTTCAGAATAGCTAGCTATTTGGTATTTGGGGGATTAGTTATTTAGCATTTCATAAAAAGCTTCAGCTCCCCACTTATTCTGCAGTCACTTCACCACTTCACATGCTTGACTTGTCTGTGAATAGTTTATGACAAAAGACATGAAATGCACTATTGTCATTTGCCGTCATCACATACCAGGAAACTATTGCCAGGAATATAATTACAGTGTGCATTGCAAATTGGGCAGAATTACCACCGCTTTTATTTTCATTTTATTTTAAACTGATCTTGCTAAATTCAGTGGAAATTAAAAGCTACAGGCAGAATTTTTAAAAATCGAGGGCAAAACTAGACACTATGCCATTCAATTAGTAATTGCATGAATGATTTGTTAAAAGCAAATTGCAGGCTTAGGAAGAAGTGGTCCAAATAGGAAACCTGGGGTCTTTAAGCCTTTGATACCTCCCCTCTGTGGGCCCAATTTTGTATTATGCCTCCTGCGACTCCTTTTTGCATTGTAAAAAAGGCTCCCCTTGGAGGAACTCAAGACATCTTACAATGAAAAAAATGAAAACAAGGCAACAAGTAATATTAAGCAAAGTTACACACAAATCCATTACAAAACATAACTTCAGAGCCAAAACTGAGACCACAGAAAAACCTCCTTAGTGAAGAATTAATTAAACAATAATATAGTGTTTTCGGGGAGCAGAAAAACACTAATAAAGTGGAGGACAACTGAAAAAACTGTGGTAAGGAGTTCCACATTCTGGTTGCTACAGCAGAAAACACCTGGTCCTCCAATTAACCTTGGATTCTACTATCATATTTTGATTGCCTTCATTAGCTTTGCCATTATCAATCGATGAAACATAGTGACTCAGATTGAGAGAATGCTGAATTTTGAAATGGGTTACAGGATCAAATATCTGTATGAATAACAGGGCTCATTGGATCACTAGCTGTGATGCTCACAGGATTGTTATAAGGATAAATGCAGTTGCATGATGGGGTGGCACCGGACCCCCCATTGATGCTGCTTACTGGGAGGTAGAGGGGTGGGGTGGGATGGTTGACAAGGTCAGTGTGGTGCAAATACCCCACCATGCTATCTGCTAGTAATGTAGACCCAAATGCTGAATATGTGGTAAATGATATGTAGATAATGTTTCAGTCCTAAAAAATGCTGGTTATATATAGCTATTACAATATTGCTTTCAGAAATTAGACAAGAAAACAAAACCCCATTACCTCTATCCTGCCCTCGGCATCATGCCACTGTCATTTTACTCCAAAAGCAAATGTTATTGTTCTGTTTTTGCTGAAACACCAATCAAATCATAGCAATTGCCATTATTAACAACAGATGCATTTGGCTGGTAGAGTAATGTAATTTCTTCTAAATAAAACCATTATTCAGAGATTTACTCCTGTGCGTTTCTGTTTCAGCTTCAGATATGGCAGCAGAACAGGGGCAGATTCTTGTCATTGCCACAGCGGCTGTTGGAGGATTCACGCTCCTAGTCATCCTCACTCTGTTCTTCCTCATTACTGGAAGGTAATTAACATTGGCATTGTAACTCATTTTCATGCAGGGCAATATTTATTTGATATTTTGTTTTTTACATTTATACCCTGCCTTTTCAAGGAAAAAAATGTCCAAAGTGTATCTGTGTTTGACCTAACAAGTCCCAATGTTGTGCCAATGCTGGGGAAACTGGGCTCCTTGGAAGGGCAGTTAGGTTTAATGGCCCCATCTGCATTTGACATTTAAAGCCATATCGTACTACTTTAAGTAGCCATAGCTTCCCTCAGAGAATCCTGAGGACTGTGGTTTGCTAAGGGTGCTGAGAGTGTTTAGGAGACCCGCTCCTATTCCCTTCAGAAAGCTACAATTTACAGAGTTACCTAGGAAGTGGGATTGACTGTTAAACCACTCTTATAATTGTAACTCCGTGAGGGGAATAAGCTGTCTCCTCTAACAACTCTTAACTCTCTTAACACACTACAGTTCCCAAGATTCTCTGGGAGAAGCCATGACTGTTTAAAGTGGTATGATACAGCTTTAATTGTATAGTGAAAATGGGGCCGGAAGTATAAACCACTCTTGACTGCTCTGTATCTCATTTCACCATCTTCACATAATCTGAAAATGTTTAGACTATTCCTTAGCCTGAGTGACAAAAGAATGTGATGAGCAAAGGTGTCCTCTTGTGTTGGGTTTTATAGATGTAACATTTTTAGCCGTTTTGAATTTATGGTGGGGAAAACCATCTCCCCCTCCATTATTTCCAGTAAAATAAATAAATACATTTGGAGGGAAACTTGCCTCCTTATCAAAGCATGATTTATGACTTAGCACATTGAAATGTTACCGCTTATTATTTTTATGAACTTCTTCAAAATATATAATGCCATACTCTCCAACATTTCTCTGATGAAA
This sequence comes from Podarcis bocagei, assembly GCF_964188305.1. NCBI lineage: Eukaryota > Metazoa > Chordata > Lepidosauria > Squamata > Lacertidae > Podarcis > Podarcis bocagei. The sequence continues at coordinate 67,411,348 of NC_138130.1, read as the reverse complement.
ATAGGGTCATCCTATTCCATAATAACAATTTTATTATTTATACCCTGCCCGTCTGACTGGGTTGCCCCGGTCACTCTAGGCCATGGGTAAGCAAACTAAGGCCCAGGGGCTGGATCCGGACCAATCGCCTTCTAAATCTGGCCTGCAGGCGGTCCAGGAATCAGCGTGTTTTAACATGAGTAGAATGTGTCCTTTTATTTAAAATGCATCTCTGGGTTATTTGTGGGGCATGGGAATTTGTTCATTCCCCCCCCTTCAAAATATAGTCCGGCCCCCCGCAAGGTCTGAGGAACAGTGGACCGGCCCCTTGCTGAAAAAGTTTGCTGACCCTTTCTCTAGGCAGTTTCCAACATATATAAAAACATAATAAAACATTAAACATTAAAAATCTTCCCTATACGTTCCCTTCCAATGTATTCTAAAAGTTGTATACAGTGGTACCTCGGTTTTTGAACATTTCCGTTGATGAACGTTTCAGAACACAAACGCTGTAAACCCGGAAGTAAATGCCTTGGTTTTCCAACGTTCCTTGGAAGTTGAACCAGAAACACAGCTTCCATATTGAGTTTTCCGTATTGAGATTTCCGTTTTGAGGCTTCTTTCTTGAGTTTTGGGTTTTCGAACATTTCGGAACTCAAATGGTCTTCCAGAACGGATTACGTTCGAAAACTGAGGTACCACTGTAGTTACTTATCTCCTTGGCTCGGGGGTCACATAACTCCATACCCTCTGATGAAAACAGGGACGTCCAAGGAAAAGCGGGATCAAATCAGAAACTGGGACAGCTTCTGTAAATCCGGGACTGTCCATGGAAAATCGGGACACTTGGAGGGTTTGTAATGCCTAGCTTTATTCAAATAATCATAGACTTGCCTCCACTGCAAGAGATGAATCTGCAACCTATTGTACTCTAAGGTACCCCAATTTATCTTATTTTTTCCAGCTACAGTGATAGGAAAAGATTAAATGAAAGCTGAGCATTGAAACGATCAGCATTGTAGGAAACAAAGTTTTCTGCTGTTAGATATCTGCTCTTAGAAACTGTTTTTATCAAGCAGAAACAGAATAAACTTGAAATTTTAGTAAATAAAATAAAAAACATTGCACAGTAGACCTGCTGGTATAATGGACATTTACCTTCCTCTTCTCTTCCTCGCCCTGTACCAATCTGCTCTGGGGCACATTTGGTGGGAGGTACACAGGGGGTTGCAGGTGGGAAGAGAGGAAGATGAAATTCCATTGAGCAAGCAGAAGCCCGTTCCTCTTCCACACAGACACCATTGAATACAACTATAATTTTGGAAATTAGTATATTATCAGTGCACATAGAGAGTCTGAAGTCCTGTTTAGTGCACACTTAATAAATTGTTAGCTTTTCTATCTAGCATTGTAAGAATTACTGCACCACTTTCTGGTGAGCCCCATCATGTACAGATTTAATTCACATAACTAATTATGGTTCACTTTGCAGTTAAAATTATGGGTGTTAATGTTTTTAAAAGGCAATTGTGACAAATTACATCACAAGAGTGTCTGTAAATAGCTTTACTCACTGACATCAAATAAGACAGGATAAATGCAAACATTTCAAAGCCACAGACCTTTGAAATGATTTTGCTCAGCAAACAAATGACATTCTGAAGTGTGCTTCTCACTTTAGTGGAAAGAGAGAGTCATATTTTGATTTCTTCTTGTTTCATCACATTTATTAGATAACATTAAGAACGTTGGAAACTATTCTTTTAATGTATCCCTGTTGAATTACATTCTTTCAATTACATAAGATATGGATTCATTTTCTGAAGTTACGTAAACATCAGGATAAAGAGACAGGGCAATTCAGAACAAATATTCAACATGTTTTAGAATCTCAGGCAAATTTCAAAGTGGAAGATTGGGCTGGTATGCTACAGATGTGGTCTGATTCACCATTTAGAATTAGCAATTTGATGCAATGTTGAATCACAAGGCTGCTGATGAGTCTATTCATACTGAAGAGTCAGAAGGAAATATGCACCTGCATCTATATTTGACTGAATGATTTACCTGCTAACAGCAAATCGGCATGCCAAGTTTTGAATGAATAAAAACCACAAAAATATTATGAGAGAATTAAAACTTAGGTTTGATCAGTATGAGATTTCTATATTGCTGTGGGAGTTCAGTGAAGCTGTGCAACAAAGTGAAGCTCCTGTGATATGTGATGTTAGTGAATATTTTTGCTAGGGAAGGAATGAATCTCCCAGCAGCACAAGAATGTTCATAAAGCATCCAGATTGTCTGAAGAAAGTTAAAGCTCATTTTAGCAGGAAAAAGGAAAAAGGGAAGATGCTTGAATAGGTAAGGAAGGCTAAAAGAAGTAGAAATTTGATTGAGTGCAAGTCCAAGAACTCCAAAGGGACAGTTTGAGCCCAGCGGCGAAAATGGCTGTAAGAGAGGAAAACCTGAACCAAAAGACTGTGATGAAATGGACAAAATGGATGAGAAGTAGAGGAAGGGACTGGCTAATGAAAAAACATTGGTAATGAATTAATGATCACAGGGGAATAAGGAAAGATGATTCTGGGAGCTATTGAGGGCACAGGAATCAATGAAAAAATTGAAGAGGAGGAGTGAAATTAAGAAAAGAAGGCTCTAAGAAGAACACTACAATTTTTATTGTATGAAGCTGTTCATAAATTTTTTGAAATGTGATACACCCTGAGTGACTAGGAAATGGCTGGATATAAACTGAAGAACTGAATACAAATATTCCTATCCTAGGGGCAAGAGGAGTAGATGCCATTGGGCTCATATGACTTGCAGTAACCCAGTGGGATTTTTCCCATTTAGAACAGCAGGCCCATCAGAAACTGAGAAATACTTGGGTGGTAGAGCCAATCCTACCCCTGGAAGCTCCTGTTTTGGTAAAGGACAGATTTAGCCCCTTTTAGCTGTATTACAGCTTGCAGCCTAACCCCATCCTTGGTTTCATTTCTTAGTCATGTGGAGCATCATCCCAGAGTGTGGTGGTTCCTAGTAACATTTTTTTTGCACAGATTTTTTCACACAGATGAGGAAAGTTTGTGTTCCCATTGTAGATACATTAAAAAAATACATCTTCATTGATACCTAAGCCCTCTTCAGGTGTCCAATAATGAATACGTGTAGGGATTTCCAAAAATGTATTGACTTAAGTATAGGATCCCTGGACAGTTAAGTCCAATCAGAGGCGACTATGGGGTGCATCGCTCATCTCACTTCAGGCCGAGGGAGCTGGCGTTTGTCCACAGACAGCTTTCCAGGTCATCAGGCCAGCATGGCCAAACCTTTACCTTTTTAATGTATTGAGTAGCCCCTGTATGTATGCATGCATTAATGAATGAATATAAGGCCCCTTCTACTGATACAAGAACCCTGGTCCATCAAATCTCTTGTCGCTGTTAGTGGAGCTTTGTGCATTGTTGGGTCATTTTCAGAGTAACACCAATCACACATTTTCTAGATGTGTTGCTCATCCATGACTTGGTGCCTACAGGATGGTTCTTGCTAGCACATTCTCAGAAGTACCTTCATGAGTTTGGTTTTCACAGGTACTAAATAAATGGAAAGGGCTTCAGTACAGTTATTTATTACTAAGCATGCCATTATTTTATTTGGTTGCTGTTTTTCTAGCTGCCCTCTACAATTAATATGGCTTTTGTAAGTTTAGTTCATAAAAGAAAAATAATCAGCATGTAAATTCACTGTCATTTCTTCTGTGGTTTAAAAAAGTGAAATGGTGTTCATTTTCTTAAAGGTGCCAGTGGTATATAAAGGCAAAAATGAAGTCTGAAGAAAAACGAAGAGCTCATTTGCAAAATGGACATTGTAAGCAAAGCTATCGGTGATGTTTCATATTTAAATGAAGAATGATCATTGCATTTTTAATGTATTTTCACTTCTTATATCTGGCTGAAAGAGATAGAAACATTCTATCCTTCCACGACTTATCATCTACGCACACCTCCTAATTTTTCTTGTGGCTTAAGTGTACACTTAAAGGTAAAGGGACCCCTGACCATTAGGTCCAGTTGTTGCTGACTCTGGGGTTGCCGCACTCATCTCGCTTTATTGGCTGAGGGAGCCGGCGTTTGTCCGCAGACAGCTTCCGGGTCATGTGGCCAGCATGACTAAGTCGCTTCTGGCGAATCAGAGCAGCACATGAAAATGGCGTTTACCTTCCCGCCGGAGCAATACCTATTTATCTACTTGCACTTTGACGTGCTTTTGAACTGCTAGGTTGGTAGGAGCAGGGACCGAACAACGGGAGCTCACCCCGTCACGGGGATTCGAACCGCTGACCTTCTGATCGGCAAGTCCTAGGCTCTGTGGTTTAACCCACAGCGCCACTCGTGTCCCAAGTGTACACTTAGAGCTCCACATAAAAAGGAGTACCTTCATGTTGAGGGAAACACCATGAACTCCACAAAAACTTTTCTTAACATTGAAGTGATTGGCTCCACCTAGAGATGATAGAGAGATTCAGTTCAGCTCACATTTAAAGGCACATCTACCTAATTCACAAAACACAGCTACACTTTGAAATTTGAACTTCTCTGAATTTTGCAAAAGAAAATTCTAGCTAAGTAATGTGTACAAAAATGCATATAGTAGTAAAGTATGCATAAAAATAATGTATTCGTGAAAATAACATACAAAAATGCTTTATATTAGGGAAATTTGTGTTGCAAAAGTGTCTATATTAGGCAAAATCACATACAAACAATTGTATATTATTATGAGAAATTGAAATTTATAGATCCATCCATCCCTAGTTTCACTCCTGCTCAGACATGTTTATTATTACGACTAAATAATAAACATAGTAAAAAGTAGAATTTCAGCATAAGTTTTAAATAAACATTAAAATGGTCAAAGTAAAATATAACTATCAATATACTAATTAAATAGATTTAAAATATGTATCCAAGGATATATAAATTCTATTAAAAGGTATTTTTTAAAATAGAATTTGACTATGAGCTGTGTCAATTTATGACTGTGTGTGGAGCTGTGTGAACTTTTGCTTTCTTTGACTTATGGCTATTGCATAAAATCTAGCTACATTTCTAGTGACATAAGGATTCCATTTGGACAAGAGGCAACTTAAATTAGGGTTGCCATATGAGTTGCAATGGGTTGCAATGAGAATCCAGTCACAAAGGTTGTTGAGTTTTTGTTTGTCTTTGTTTGCTTTTTTTTAATCTCAACAACAACAAAACTGAAGCTTTTTAGCTTTTTTTGTAAATTTGCAAAAAAATCAGCACTTCCAGGTTGTTTTCCCAGACATAGGCAACTGACTTCCGAAAATTCCGCCAGGAAACCATTTTCAATGGAAGAATCCTGGCAATGTCCAAGAAGTTGCAGACAGCCCTAACTTAAATAGAATTCCTCTGTTCTCCTTGGTACTTTCCCTACAAGGGGGGTCTGAGGGAAGTGTCTATGTATCTAAAATGTCAAATTAATAAATACATCAAACCCTCCACAGAGATCAAAAGTGTAACACAAAGTGAGTCTTCCATTATATTTTTAAACCTACGTTATTCCAGGGTGCTTGTTTGGGGCTGTAGGGATAATTCCCCATCACCTCCTTAAACTTCAAAATAAATTCATTTTATCTGCGTTGAAAATGTTTTTGTTAATTTCCACATGCTCTTCATTGTGTGATTTTCTCTCAACTTTCTAACTTATGCCTGCCAGAAACCACATCACACTTATTTGCCAAAAATGAATGTTTATCCCTTTAGTTGTGATTTCATTCTCACTTCTAACATTTTCATAGTGAAATGATTTCCATAAAGGAAAAACAGAAATGGGTCACAAAGGAGACAAGAATTTCGAATGCAGTGTCATTTCTTCCACATATTTAAAGCATGTAATATCAATGTAGCCTATACAAAAATTCAACATGAATCAGTTTATCATTCTTCCTAACCACAAGCTCCATGCTTCCGTGTTGTTCTCCCTAACAACAACAGAACAGTGAGATGGGACGGTTGAGAGGCAAGGTACAGCTAGTATACTTGGGATAGATAAGAATAAGAACGTTGCTTTGAAAAAAAGAAATCTGAGGAGACAATAGAAAAACACTCCCATCAAGGACTGCATGTACACAAAGCCCTCCTATAAACACCATATAAATGTAATAAATAAATAAAATTAATCATAGAAAGGGGGACAGAGAGAGAAAAGACAAAAGCAACTTTGTGACCTGCTCACCATCCAACTCCTGGTGATTTGAGCTGAAGTGGCCTTTCCCCTCTAAACTGCCACTGCAGGACCACTTAAAAACCATCTTGCCAATCTGCCGTCATGCAGCCACTTTGAGGAAGTGAGAGAAGACAGAGCAACCTGTCAGATTACCTGATTGAAGAAAGCAGCATGAAAAGAGCAGGAGACAGCATATATTCAGCTGTCAATTAGACTGTGAAATGTATGGGAGGCGCCTGCTGCAAATAAAAGTTTTGAACTGCTGTATTTTTACTGTACATCACTTCAGACACTTTTTAAGTGGAAAGGCAATTAATGCAGAATATAAATAACTGATAATAATAAATATGAGGAGGAAGCCGGCTCCTGAGGGGCTAGCTTCTCGCCCTATCCCCCTTCAACAAAGAAGAAAAGGAACTATCTCAGACAGCACTGGAAGGCATGCATACTGTGTGGGTGTGGTATGTGTGGGTGTGGGTGTAAGGAAGGGAGGTTTTGGAATGTACATAGTACTCTTATGTACTAGAGCACTATATTTCTATATTTATCAAATTTATAGCTAGTCCTTCCTCCTAAAGGAGCCTAGGACGGCATATTGCTTAAGTTAACACCTGGCATATTGCTTAACTTACAAGGAAGGGAGGTTTAAACCACTTCCCTTTCTCCAACAATTGCCTCAAGGGAGAATGGAATCTGAGCCCCCACCCAGTGGGTACATGGTAGACAGAGACATTCTCCCGACTTTCCAGCAAATAAGGGGTCTGCTAAGGGGTGGGGGCAGTACAATAGTGGTCTTTTATGTACTTAATAACATCACGTTTTATCCGTAAATACAGTAGTCACAGAACGTTTGAGTTAAAGTCCTTTTTTATAAGAAGGTTCTGTTAAAATTAGTTGGTAATTAGTAAATGTTCTTAGATGTATATGAAGGAAGCGGAATCTGGAATTAGATTTACCGTTATGATTATTAACTACTTCTTAATACTCCCATTTGATTTGATTTATTTTTCCTGTGTGTGTGTTGCCTGAATTATTTCTGTCTAAAGCAAAAACAATATTTCTGGTTTTACAGTGCAATTCCCAGGAACTAAAACATACATTGATCCAGACACGTATGAAGACCCATCACTTGCTGTTCATGAGTTTGCTAAGGAGATAGATCCATCACGAATTCGTATTGAGAGAGTAATTGGGGCAGGTAAAAATTCATCACACTTAATTTCCAAGTATAACTAATAAATACTCTTTTTAATACAGATAAGCTGATCATCTCCATCAAGACCTGTATGGGAATCTAATGCTGTATAAAAAAGGAATGTTTTTCTAATAGGTGAAGATACTTCAAAGTATCTTCTCAAAGTATCTACTCAAATCATTACACATATTTAGCCACATGAATTGATTGATTGATTGATTGATTGATTGATTGGTTAGTTGGTCTTGTTGGTCTTGTAAGAGAAGGAAATAGGTTCTGATCTAGAACCTTACCATGCCTGAATTGCTTTTGCTTCTTCCTGTGGCTGATAGAACTCAATGGGTATTATTATTTTTTGCTTCCCAGCCATCTGTATTTGTATAGGCTGCCCAGTAACATGTGCCATCTCAGCTCTGTTGCTTTATATGGAATTTACCCACTAGGTCACTTCCTCTGAATTGTATTTTTATGACTGTTTGATTGTGTTTGTCCACACATATATATGTTCCTCTATGTGTAGGCCAGAAATCATATTTGGAACAAGCTCTTGGCTTACTTTTTCCAAGAGAGATTTCATAGAATATTGAACTATTTTTTTATAAATAAGATTTATATTTCATTTTTCTGCACTAAAAAGGTAATAAATGCAACCTTATTTTTATTTGAATAGAAATTACTATTTGGAATAGAATTAATTCAAAATTCTATGCCTTAATTTCCTTATTTTATGGCCTTCTAGTAAGCAGCACAAGAATAGTACAGGTCAGTACAGTTCTTCAAACAAAATTGTTGCAGTTTGTTATTAAGGCAAGTCGAGACCATGATCTATTAAAATTAGGCTGTGGGAGGGGGAAGTCCTCCCATAAATATGAGATTATTACTAGTTCTCTGTAAGGTTCTGCAGTGGTCTACCCTTCCCCATAATCCCCCCTCTTCTTTCTGATGGGCAGGGCAGTTGTGGCTTATTTATGTACAAGTAAAAGTCGTAATTTTCACTTGTGGATGGAGGTGGCACAACAGAATTTTAGACAGGATTTGTGTTAATTTGTTTAGGAATGCTAGAATATTTTTCTTATTAGCACAGCTTACTTACTTAGCCAAACCTTTATTAGGCTTTACAACTGGTTTTTTGTGTGTGAACGGCTATTCTTAATAATGCAGTTTTCACCATCTGTACTTTCCTGTATTTGATTTGCCTCTCAGCTCACAATTTATAATAACCCCAGCCACAACTGTGATGTATGTTGTCTTCTTCTATATTTAAAAACACAGTCTTAAGTTGAAATTCTGTTAGTGCTTGAGTATCTACAAACAACTTATTTTTAGCAAAGGGAATTAATAACTACACTATAATAGAAAATGTCCACCAACAGAGGTGTTGTTTACCTCAGGAATTAATATAGTGGTGTTTTATAGCTGTATCAGCTAATTATATTGCTGATAATGTGAATCCTTTTGCTCCTTTTGGACTGCGAAGACTGATTAAAGAAGAGGTAGCAGTGATGAAAAAACTCATAAGAAAAAACAAATTCATGAGTCATTCTGAGAAATATCAGGATTATTTTCTATATGCTACTACCTGGTACAACAAAATTAGCAGTTGATAAGTGGTGGTTAACTATCACTAATGGCTATGAGTGAAATTAGATATATACGGTAATTTCCTTTTAGGGAAACGTTTTCTTGTGGGGAAGGTGTAACGCATAACTCTAAAAAATGGATAAAAGAGGGCAAGATATGCATAAATGTGCATGTACTAATTTATACAAAAAGATACAAAATAATAAATTTAAATAAAAATACGGGATATTTCACCATAGTGCTCAGTCTGGTCTCCAGAAGCTGATGGGCAGCTTCAAGACGCCTGTTCTCCCTTTTAACGGTTCTGTGTTTTTACAGCAAACTTGGAGTGGGCAATTCTTAGGGGACTCCTTCAAACAGAGAACTGCCCTCTTAAAGTAGGACACATGACCACACTACTATTGTAATTTTTTCATTTCTCAAAGATGTCTGAATACACAGTTCCAAAAATGGACCTTTGAGGTTAGATAGTTATTTTATTCAGCTATGTGGAATAGAATACAGTTGTAGTTCCTTGAATGTTTATTTGATGTTTTCTTGTATGTGACTTGGTCTATTTTCTCCATGTATTAACTCACTAATTAGGATTCTTTATTCCTGTGTAGATCCTATTTATAATTTTTAGGATTTTAAGCATTTTTTACATCCTTTGAGCACACACTGAAGTGAAAGGATTCTTTTGGAACTGTTGGTACTTATTCAGGCATTAAATTCTGAAACTGCTACAATGACATCTGTCTCAAAGGCTTAGATCTTAAACACATGCACTGCTAACAATCTAACCAACTGCTTTTTAACTTAAGGCGAATTTGGAGAAGTATGCAGTGGTCGGCTGAAAACACCTGGGAAAAGGGAGATTCCAGTGGCCATTAAAACTTTGAAAGGTGGATATGTGGACAGACAGAGAAGAGATTTTCTACGAGAAGCTAGTATAATGGGGCAGTTTGACCACCCAAATATTATCCGCCTTGAAGGAGTTGTTACAAAAAGTAAGTAGCTTAGGACATTTTATTCATATTATAATTCTTGTCTTTTTGCTGCACTTATCCGAATCCAGATGCGAGTTTCCACATACAGTTGTGCTACTTAATAGGGAAAAGCACGTACAAAGGGTATTTTGTCTAGTTACTATACTGGGACCACATTCACAATGATGAACAGCATATCTCTTGTTTGTGGCACTCTTTTTCAGTTGATTAAATATTTACCATATTTTTCCATGTATTGGACGAGGTTTTTTCATGTCAAAAAACTGGGGTCGTCCAATACACAGATAGTGGCATGGGTTGGGGGGATAGGAGAAGCGGCGCACTGCCAACCAGCTCATTGGCAGGAGCACGGCTTCCTCTGATGCCGCAGCAAGCAGGGAGCGATCTGGGGGGTGTTTCCTGCCCGCAGCTGCATGGCTCAACAATTTTGGGCCACTTCCCCTCATTTTCCTAAAAGTGAGTCCCCAAAAATAAGAGGGGGTCTAATACATGGGAGTGTCTTACAGACGGAAAGGTACAGTATATTGGTTCTGATTTGACCTTTTCAAATTCTGTATCATCAGTAAAAATAAATTGTACCCAGTGTATTGTTTTAAATATTCTCCATAAGATCTAAAAGAGAAGACAAACACAATAATCTGCATAACTTTATGGTATACAGTATTTGTGGACCATCATTTTAACTATTAATACTTCTGCCACTTAACAAAAAGGTAACTAAAAATGACCAGGGGTAGAACAAATAATAGTGATCTTCATTTTAGTGGCAAATATTTCATATTCATAGTTGCAGGTAAGTTAATGGGGTTTCTGCAGACTTGTGGATGTGCAAAACAAATCAGGAATAAATGTTTGATTACACTATATATTGTGTAATTAAGCCAATTGCATCAAATGGATGAGGGACTGCTATTTAAATGGAGAATGTTAAGCTTGGCAATAGTGCACAACAGGCAGACAATCAGCTTATCGTCTATTAGCTATGATACAAACTAATATGCACGGTAATTTTTAAAATACTAAAAGTATATATTTGATTTTGCAGCGTCCTTTCAACAAAACAAAACTTTTCATTCAAATAATGTGGAAGTTTCAGTATATGCCTGAATCTACCTTTCTGCAATTCCTATTCCTTTTAAACAATTGACTTTTAGGAGGCCTTTCCCAATGTTGAAACACAAAAGCAAACAGCAGTTTAGGCAATAAAACAAACAATACATATGTACAGTGCTTTTTCTGGGGAGACGCATACCCCTAAACATTTTGTGAATCTTTGTACTTTTGCCCATTTACTGTATTTATTTTTCCCAATTTGAACTATAAAATTGTGATTTTCTTGTGTCAAAATGAGAGTACCCCAAAACATTTTTTAAGAAGAAAAGCAGGCATATGCGGATGGATCTTAAAGACCAGTTAGTTTGTTCATTCTGTTCTAGGAGTTATGCAGTAGGAATCATGTTTTCAAGACAAAATTCTTGCTGTCACCACCTCATCAGATTTGATTCTTTGTCATGCTTCCTTATGTTCATAACTATTTTTAAAGTGTTCTTAAAGCTTCTGCAAACGGATGTGTTGACAGCATGAGAAAATTCCATCCTTGTGTTGTTGCAGTGTAATTAAGCTTTCTTATTTTTATTCTAAATCACAAGATAATAGCACTGCTACTATAACACATGATAAGATGGCAGAAACACTCACAAAACCATAAGCTAATGAGAGATAATATCTAATGGTATTAATAGTTGTGTAAGGGTACCACCGTATACTTCTTTTCCCTCTCACCCTTGCACATCCTGGTGTAACAGCAATGTCTCAAGCAGCAAGTAGTCTGGTAAATGTGGTTTTTCCATTACACCTTGATTTCTTAGTGTAGACATCAGGCATCCCAGGGCTCCATGTATGCTCAGTAGAATCCTTCACATAGGGCCCTAAGCCATGTTGTTATGAGAGCACCTGACACCCAATTTAAGGACATGGGTATCTGGGGAAATTACAGTTAAATGAGGACCTTGATCCCAGGAACACAGCTGGTGCAAAATTCAAGAACCTGTGAAGAAGAGATGAAACAACAGGGTACAAGTTTGGTATGCTGCAGTAATAGGGAGCGAAAAATACTGTGTGCTAGCTTTTGCTTGTTGTAAGTTAGCTAACCATACAATATCTTTAAAAAAAGGAACCTATATTGAACTTTTGGTTACAGGGAAATATAGTTAAATTGAACAGATTAATTCAGAGGCAGATAATTAATCAGTGAAAAACAGTTTATTAGGCTGGTGTAAAATGTAAAGCAGCTTCATTTTGAAAACTGCTTACACTAAAGTAGTTCAGTTTGAGTCTGAGAATACTGTAGATTGAGCAGTTTCTGAGTTGCAACACAGCATCCCTAGCAATGGGATAATTATCAGATAGAATCTGACACTGGACTTACTGAGACATACACCACTATAAGTGGTTAATGAATCACTTTCTGACAGTGAGAAGCAGAGTTGGTCTGCAGTACTTTCTCCTTATGTTAGCCATAAGTTATTAAGCTGTAACCATTGCCTGTATATAGTTCTTCAGTTAATAGGAAATGCAATCCATCACAATGTTTTTATCTGTTGACCTAAAAGGGGTGAAAAAACTCCACCAGATTACATGATTACAATACGTGTGAGAATTCCAGTTCGAAATTACTGATGAATGAAACAGCACAAATAATTTTTGTGTTGTATAATATCAGGAAAACAAGCATTAGCAGTCATGTACAACTCAAGTTACAGAGTATGGCTTAGCTCCTTCATTCCTGTGAGCAGAAAGGTGTGGGGGGGGGTTCAGTGTTCTCCTGCAGCCAGCCCCCTGTGCCATCTGTCATAGAGTGTTGACTGATGCTCTGGAATATTGCGAGAAGTCATACAGGGAAGTATAGTGGAAAGGAGGAATTAGTAAAAACATTCTTACCCCCTCTTCTGCCAGAAGGAACTTCCATTAGAACACATTATTGTTAATAGAAAAGCAACTTGGGATCCAAGACTGGGTGGTCTTCTAAATAAAGGATCCTATATCATCTTCCAAGAGCATTATTTCAGATTTCAGTAATTCTTATTCTTCAAAGAGGAACACCGTGGATTGGATCCAGAACAGCTCTTTCTCCCCTCACAGAAAGCAAGGGAAATATTTTAACTGGTTCCCCATGCAGCTCTGCACTGCTTCCTACACTACTCTAGAAAGCCCATCCCCACAACCCCCCAGAGCAGCTGTTCAATGGGGCATAAGAAACTGCAGGGGGAGGATTGCAATGAACCAAAATTGCTTCTTCTGCTTCTATGAACAGGAACACTCCTGCATGAAATAACATTTTTAAACATTACTGTGTTAGAATGTTCTTAATTCTAACTGTTTTTGGAATCTTCTAACCATTTCTTGAATGCCTTTTAAAAAATAAAATATGGATATGTTTGCCACCCATGCTCCTTTAGAAGGAAAAGTGGGATATAAATTCAATAAATCAGCATGAGAATTATCCGTCACATTTATGTGGTTCCAGCCTCATATAATTTCTGATTTCCTATCTGCTTGCACTATGCTCACATAGGGCATATTTCAACCATTCTGTCTCATTGGAGAATTTTAACAGTCATCCTCCAATCTAACCCAGTTTGCTGTTTTATAATACTGAAATTCCAGATTCTGAAGTATTTCCATTTTCTTGAGGCAGATATGTGTAGTCAATGATTTCCAGAGTTCAGCTTTAAATTTGGAATTGCTTTGTTGCATGTTGTGGTCACCTTGGCTATTCCATTTACACAAAGTATATGTCCTGCAATGTGGATGACTACTACTCAATAAAAGAACAAAAGCAAGAATTCACTCACACCATTTTTGCTTTAGAAACATTATTGATTTTGTAGGCTTTGGTTTAAAAAGACTCATTCGTTTTATTTAAAATCCATTGACTGATTTGCTTGTTGAGAGTAGACAGAGGAAACTTTTTTTGTTTGAGGTCAGTCTACTTTAGTGATTGCTTTCAACTTGCCTTTGGAAGTGTATCATCATGTGCCAATTTCTGATTTCACACTGAGCTTTTTTGGCTAAATCTAAAACTGCAATGGCTACCTTTCCAAAATGAATTTCCAAGAATGTGCATCTCGATCAGATGTTGACAAAGCCAGGATAAGAACTCCTGAGGCTCAGGCATTAATTTGACTACCAGACTGCATAAAATACTGAATTTGTGTCAGCATTGGAAAATCCTCACTCAATAGATTCTTTGCAGCTGACTTTCTTTATGCTCCAAAAGGAGCTGGTAACTCATTAAAAGGCATTTGCAAAGTAATTGGCTCTTTAAGAGTAACTGTTCTCAAAATTAAAAGGGTTATTCAGACTTGGATCAGTTTATTATTTTGAAAGATTTATATTCATTTTCATAAGAGGATAAATACCATTCTCCGTAAAGATTCAGATTTATGCACCCAGACATGATCTTTAGAATGAAAGTCAAGAAGTATATTACATTGCTGTTGTGTACACTCCAGTTCCCCAAGCAGTGATAATTTCCAGGGGTTCCAGCATGTCTTTGTGGTGGTACACATTGGAACCATTTTGATTTGTATTTAATTTGCTATGAAAAACCAATGACTTTTCTTTCTCAGCCCAAGAGCATTAATATTTATTGTATAATACAAAATCACTGTTGAAAGTAAAGTGCAGATAGATGACTGACCTGGATCCCACTTATTTTATTTCTTCTGGGTCTAGCCACCATTTTAATTTCTCACAATGTCTGTGGCCTAGCATTGCTCTGAGATAATTAAAGGGATAACTAAACCATTTGCTCCTTCATCTTCCAACACCACCTCTTCCCAGTCTTCTCCCTCTTCTCACTCATTGTCCCACCACCACTTTCTGGACTTTTAGCCATCTTCCCTAAGTGGTTCCCCAGTTGGTTCCTTCCACCACTCCTCTGTGTCCAACCAGTCGATTACAGCAGGGGTCTGGAAGAAGCAATGTGCTTCATATATAGATTGTGTGAATTCAACTTACCGTATTTACACAAATCTAATGTGCCACTGAATCTAATGCACACCCTAGTTTTCAAAACCTTGAAACCAAAAAAAGTATTTGCTTAAGATGTGAAAATGTGAATACAAATGCACCATCAAATTCATATAAAGATGTGAATATAAATGCACCATCAAATCTAATTCACACCCTCATTTTCACATCTTGATTTGGCCAAAAAAGGTGTGCATTATTTTCAAGTAAATACGGTCAGGGCCTTGTAGAGCTAGGCAGAGGCCCGGGCCAGGTAGATAATGTGCCCCCCCCCCCCGTTTTTTACACTGGGGATAACTGAAGTCTTGTAAATAAGTAAGTATATAAATAATTTTCACAAAAGTTATGCTGCCAAATAATTTTATTTCAAGGCTTGAACTGTATCTGCATATAAAGACAAAATGGAAAATATAGATAAATATGCTGACAGAGGCCTCCTTTGGAATTGGAGGCCCGGGCCAAGTGGCCCATATGCCCGCATCCCCCCTCTCTCTGGGCCTGAATACGGTAAACCAACAGCTCTGATTATGAGCATTTAGACTGGGATCTGAGGAGCCTGTACACTGATTGACAGAACCAAAAGTGAGAGCCAGTTGGTGACTGTGCCAACTTTTGGATTGTGGTTAACACTTAGAGGCAAATCTTACTATTTAAATGTTGGAAGTCATTTAAACTTATTTCCAAGCCACAAGTAAAGTTCATAATTTTTTTTTAAAAAAAAAGTTTACATCAGTCACAACTGACATTACGGTTAGGTGTAAAATAAGTTGGTCTGGGAACATGACAACTTAACTTGTCTGTTAATTTGTCCATTATGCTTTTGTCAAATACACAGTTTCAGTGTCAGTGGACTGTACAAATGCATCATTCATCAGAATATTTTTTCCCCTGACATTAGCATTTTTAGAGTGGTTATAACAACTTGTAAATACTGCTTTTTCTGAAGCATTTGGACCTGTCAGGAACTGTAGCTGGCTGAAACACTGTTATAACATAAATGCAACACAAGCACATGGTCATAGTCTGAGATGCTTTGCTTCTGCACAATAAAACTAAGCACTTATTTTGACAATACAGCTAAGCGCTTCTTTGCTTACCCAGCAGATCTTGGGGTTGTGCCATTTGCTGTTTGTAACAAATATAATTTTAATAAGATATAAGTTTTGTGCTGTTCTCAGCATCCTGCTAATTTCAGTGGGTTATATTGCATTTAGTAATAACTAGGGCAGCCAAAATGAACCTGTATAGTTGGAAACAATTTATACTTTCTAAAATCTTTATGATATCATATGTCTATGTTAAAACAATAAAACTATATTATAGCATGGGCAACACCAATTTGGGGTACTAGAACAGGGGGTGGGAACTGCATAGCTCAACAATGGGACTGAAACTCAATCATATAGGCATTTAAGCGCTGGGTTTAGCCATTTAGGGAATTGGAAATGAGCAGCAGCAAGCCTCATACTTGTGATATCCCTGTTCCCCTTCCCCTGTGCATGAGAAGATTAGAAGCTTCTGCATTTTATTTGCTGCAAGAAGAAGTTTCACAAATGTAGCAATGTATTGTTTCTGCAGAGCATAGTTTGTTCTGAAATGAGGGTCCCAAATTAAGATCAAATCTCCTGGAAGGAAACAACTAAAGCTCTCTCAACATAGAGCTGAGTCGTTAATTGAACTCTTTGACTTCAAATGCTTTCTCAAATTGCTCCACCATAACCATAGTTACCTGAAATGATCACAGGATGATCATTCGTCCAGCATATAACATTAAACAAGGTTTGGTTCTTTGTATGCACTTGTAAATCATTATAGCAAGAGTCTCTTGCAAAGCTGTATTTATCTTATGCCTTGGATCCTTGAGCTTATTTCTGTGCTTTCTCTGCTTAGGAAGCCTTTCTTGTCCAGAGTGCAGATACAGT
The DNA here is from genome assembly GCF_964188305.1 of Podarcis bocagei. NCBI lineage: Eukaryota > Metazoa > Chordata > Lepidosauria > Squamata > Lacertidae > Podarcis > Podarcis bocagei. The sequence continues at coordinate 67,394,396 of NC_138130.1, read as the reverse complement.
GGTGCCCCGCAAGACGAATGCCTCGCAAGACGTAAAACTCGCTAGACGAAAGAGTTTTCCATTTTGGAGGTGCTTCGCAAAACGAATTTCCTATGGGCTTGCTTCACAAGACGACAATGTCTTGCGAGTTCCTGCTGGTTTTTTTCCTCCCCCCCCCTTTTTCTAAGCCGTTAAGCCGCTTATCAGCTGATCCGATCAGCAGATAAGCCGCTAAAAGCCGCTAATAGCGCTAATCCGCTAATCCTTCAATGGGCTTGCTTCGCAAGACGAAAAAACCACTAGACGAAGAGAATCACAGAACGGATTCTTTTCGTCTTGCGAGGCACCACTGTATTAAGTTGACTCGGAGCTGACATTGCTGCATTGCCTCCTCACTCATCTACTAGTGATCTTATTTCTTATATAAAGCAGTTTTTGTTCCCATGGGGATCTGTTTTTCTAACACTGAGCATGTGGTAATAGTATCCTTTTTGCCCACAAGACAAATGGATCTTCTGGGATCTTCTGTTGCCTGTCATTGGGGAAACACCAGGGGTGACATGGGAATAAACCCTTCCCCGATCCATGTTTTCCCTATTCCCTTGCAGCTTCTGTTAATAAAATCATAAAATTAAAACATGGATTTCCCATGTCATTATTAGTTTGGCCCTGGATATTTTGCTATTCCTTCAGCTGCCTCTTGAGACCTGCTAATGATTTTCCTGCACACATGTTCAGGAATACAAATGTATTCCTGCTTAAATGTACAATCATACAGTACTTGATTTTCACTGTTTGATTCAGGTCCCGTGGGGCTGGCAGTGACCACAAACTGAGATTCTATAGATCAGGAGTGGGGAACCTATAGCTTATGGGCCTGAGTTCCAATTTGGCCCATGAGGCCATTTCTCCATAATCACTCCCAGCTGTCCCACACCTTATGCCGTATGTGACATCAAATGTGTACAAGTAGAGACAAAGTTGCCAGTGCACAATCAGGAGTCTTAAAGTGCTCAACAGAGCATTGGCTAGGGAGACTTGCTGCCACCACTGATCAGCTGATTGCCCGTGAGAGCAAGTCCACTGGGAATGGCTCACCTCTGCCCAGAGCAAGGTTCGAAGTTATTACCTATCTACTGACAGGTGGTGGTCAAGCTTGCTGGATTAGCAGTGCTACCAAGTTCCCCATTGGGATCATGGCAGCACAGACGATACCTGCAGAAAGCAGGACATGGAGCCATGACCTATAACTAGATGGAAAGTAACTTCAAGCTTCACATAGTTTGGATTTATTTATTTATTTATTTTTGGTAGTTTGCCATGCTGCAAAGGAAAAACGAGTTACCCGACATCATCGTGATATCAGGTGATTGTACGTGAGTGAGGGGCCTGCCCATCACACAAGGTAGCTGTCCAGGGTTGGTGAAACCCAGGATCTGGGCCACTGGATTCAGTTCCCCACCCCTGCTAAGGCATCCACCTGAGGCATCCAGACTTACTTGCAGTCAGCACTGTCTAATTGTGAGGAAAGGCAATTTCTAGTCAAGCAGTGCTCCCTAGCGCTGCGTAGTCCAGGGACGCTGCACTTCAGTTTCTATCAGCCCAGCCAGCATGGCCATTGGGCAACAGTCAGGTATAGTGAGAGCTGTGGTCCAGCATCTGGAGGACCACAATTTGGTATAGTCAATCTGTACTCTTTTAAAGGAGCTAAAGAAAGATGTAGAAAAAACAGGCTTCTAATTTAACTTCCCCATGAATTATATGCAAGAAAAGCAAGGTAGAATGCCCCACTTTCAGAATAGGCCAGACATTTCACTTCACAGTGTCTTACGTACAATCGTAATTGAACATTCACAAAGAAACATTTGAAGTATCAAACTCCACTTTAAAGTCTGCTCTAAGACACTCATTTTAAGAAATATTTGGAGGTTTTTTTTACAAACACAGGTCATTGTTGGCAGGGCTTTCAGGATAAATTGAACAAAATATGTTCGCATAGCCACATCTAGCAAAATGGTCTTTATTATAGGCCACACGTCATACTGTGTTCTATTGTGGTGGTATTATAATATGGAGAATGTAAACTTTTGATACAGCAGTAAAACTCCACAGTTTTACAAAGACTAAAAAATGATATACTGCTACAGAAGCAGCCAGGTGCAATTGAAAGGTAATTGTTTTTATACCAGAAAATCATATTTGTAATTTACTCAGAGGAATCCATTAATGAGGTCATTATCAACAATGCTCACCACTGCCAAAAAACTTGCTTAAATGAAAGCCATGAATCTTTCTAACAGCATTACTTGATCCTTAGAATTGAATGTGCCTGACTCCCACTCTCTCTTCTCATTATGGACTGGCAAGGATGAGCAAGATTTAACTGCAGAATCCTGCAATAACATTATCTAGGCTGCATCATTAGATACACCCAAGATAATACATAAACAGTTATTGCGGACAGTTCTGCCTCCTTAGTGTAAATTTGTTATACACAATGCTGAAAAATTGTATTAAAATGCTTAATTATAGGAGTGAGCTAGTAGCTATTTAGGCATGCTGCAAAGCTGGTATGATCAGGTGAATTGAAATGCTGAGGACAAGAAGAATTCAGGTCAAGACTCTAGTACAGACTTAATGACCATTTCAAGCAGCATTTCTATTTGTGATCAGGGGAACTGAACCTCATTTGCTGAGGTTTGGTCCACTGCAGTACCTTAGCCATACTTCAGGCAAGAAAAGTACAGTAGTACCTTGGGTTACAAACGCTTCAGGTTAAAAATGCTTCGGGTTACAAACTCCGCTAACCCAGAAGTAGTTGCTCCGGGTTGTGAACTTTGCCCCAGGATGAGAACGGAAATCACGAACCAGCAGCGCAGTGGCAGCGGGAGGCCCCATTAGCGAAAGTGCGCCTCAGGTTAAGAACAGTTTCGGGTTAAGAGCAGACCTCCAGAACGAATGAAGTTCATAACCCAAGGTACTACTGTAATACCAGCCTGCATTTTTCATAGGACAAACAATATGTGAAAGGTTAATGCTGTAGATGGAAAATAGGTCCTCTTTCTCAGTCTCAGATTAGATAGGCAAGTCAGGGGCATACCCAAATCCTCCCCCCAAAAATCTTCTTGTTTGTTACTTAAAACGTCCCTGCAGACATCATTTGGAAATGGTGGTCATGCTTTACTACTCCTTTTGGCAATAATCCTGTGATTTACTCTCATGGGGATCAAAGAGTCCTCTGTTTAGCCATATATCATCATGCTTGTCAGATTTTTGTTCATTACATTCTTGTCGTGCGCATGGGTTTTACACAAAGAGCGAATGAAACCTTCAACCCGCACTCTACTGAAATCTAAAATAGTAGCCTGCTTACTGTTATATGCAAGAAAATCAGTAAGATCTACACGTAACTGATGGCACACTTTTCACACTTGAACAGTGCCTTAAATGGCTCAAGACCACAATACCTCAAGAACTGTCTCTGTCCATATGAACCTACGCAGACCCTGAGATCATCCCCTGAGACCCTCCTTTGTGCGCCTTCTCCATGAGAGGCCTACAGGATGACAACACAAGAACAGCCCTTTTCTGCAGTGGCTCCCCATTTGTGTAATGCTCTCTCCAGGGAGGTTTGGCTGGCACCTTCATTATACACCTTTAGCAGCATTTATTTCTACAGAAAAGGCAGCAATTATGTAGATTATTTAATAAAGTCACTCACCAAATACCTTTCTTTCTTTCTTTCTTTCTTTCTTTCTTTCTTTCTTTCTTTCTTTCTTTCTCCATCTGTCTGTCTGAGATTATCTGAATAAGCTTAGGTGTCATGGGATAAGAGGACAGGTTCTCTTCTGGATCATTAACTGGTTTTAAAAAAAACAGATAGCAGAAAGTAGGAATAAATGACTAGTTCTCTCACTGAAGGGATGCAAGAAGTGGGTTCCTCAAAGGATCAGTGTTGGTACCAGTGCTTTGTAACTTGTTCATACATGCAGTTTGGTGTTAGCAGTGAAGTGATCATGTTTGATGAGGACACCAAATTCTTCAGGGTGGTAAGAACAAAAAGGATCTCTCCAGATTGTAAGGCTGTGCAATAGTACAAAAGTAGACAAGGGCTGTTTAATGTTATTAGAACGATATTAGATATATCATTTTTAAATGCCACAGGGCATACTTGTAATTTAAATTGTTTTTCTTACCTTGTTGCTGGGTTTATTTCTGTCAAAAAGCTGCTGGTTGCTCTGCAACACCCTCTGGTGTCACATTTTAACAACGCATTACAAACTTTAAAAGCAATGCACCATTTGTGCCTCTTTGTTAACCACAACCCTTCCTTAACCCGTACTTAACATTAAAAACATGAGCGTAGACCCTCCCAAGGACCAAATTGGATAATCAAAGGGCCCAGTGTGAGCAAGCAGCATCTTTGTGTGGCTGCAGTGACCCCAGTGCCTGGCAGGGCCTACCAAGGAAGCCTATCCTCAGTTCCACTTTCCGGGTACACCAGAGAGCTTCTGACCCCAAATATTTTTCAAAAATGGATCAACTGGAATTTTAGAGCTTCCCCCATCTAAGTTAGCTTAATGAGCAGTTCATAACCTCAGTCTTGCAAAGGCTTCCTAAGAAAAATTCCATAAGTATTTAAAGCTTGGCTCAGTTAGGTGAACATTACTTAACCCTTTGTGTTTAATTGATTTATTACTAAAACAACATCCTTGGTTTTGTTATAGACTCTCAAATGTATATGTAAATGTATATGTTTTTCCACTTTAAGTCATCCCTTCTAGGAAATTGAGCTTTTCAAACTCCATTGCTGGGGGTGGGTGGGGTGATTAGAGTGAGGGAAAGTGCCCGTTTCTGATCCTTACTTTTCCTCATCTCAGTATTAGCAAGTTCTTGTTAAGTGGATTTATGTAGTGGGAAGTCTGGGCCTGATGTTCCCTGAGATATACAATAAAAGCCCAGCATGCTTTGTTTGTTCAAATATATACTGTTTATGTCTCACACCAAAAGCTAGAAGTGAAGCATATATTAGCAAAGGATAATGAGGCTTTGGCAATGAAAATCAGTGAGTGGTTGATTTATTTTATTTATTTATATCTTTCTAAGTTTACATAGCACCAACATTACTTTTTGTTGTTGTACCTAAGTAAACTTAAAAAGATATAAATGAACTATGTTTTATCTGAATTTTCTTTCTGGGGGTTTTCTGCATTTCTGTTAATCACTACAAAATTACATCCCATGAAGATTAAGGAACCTGTTTATTTTCTGATTATAATGAGAGGCAGGTGTTGTCTGTCTCTGAGGAGCAAGCATGCAGTTCGTTCTAAAAATAATGGAAGTGTGAGGCAGAGTTAGCAAAACATATTATTAAGCTTCCTGGCAAGGCACTTCTTCATACTTGTAGTCGTTCTCTCCTCATCCCACACCCTGACAGAAGCTCAAGTATATGCCAGCTGAATATACACATCTGAAACAAGTACTTCCTAAAGTAGTTTTATGTAGTAATTTCAAGTATATATCTCAATTTATTTGAAAAACAGAAGGCTGGTGTTGTACATAGGACTTCTGCTGAATTTTTAGTAGGGTTTGAACTGCATGATACTTTGTTCATAAAAGTTAATATTTCTATTTACTGAAATTTGAAATTCATTCAATCATTGTTCCAACTCAGGCTTCATACACAACCTTTCCATAGTTGCAAAAGCCATGAAGAGTCTGTCTTGATGGGATTTAATGAAAAGAGAAATAACACAATGTATCTGTTAACATTTTAATGGATTTATAATACGGATATTTTTACAGTATATTATCAGTGGATTTATAGTACAAATATTATTGTCTGCCCTCCTCCCAGGTCCCCATTTGCTTTCTCATAAAAACCCAAAGCACTGACATTAAGGGCCAAATTATACTTTAGTGATAATAGTCCTGGTGTTGGTAACCTCAGTACTTTTATATTTGTTTGAAGCCAGTCCGAGTGGCTGGGACAACTCATTCAGATGGCCGGGGTAGTAGTAGTAGTAGTAGTAGTAGTAGTAATAATAATAATAATAATAATAATAATAATAATAATAATAATAATAATTTATTTATACCCCGCCCATCTGGCTGGGTTTCCCCAGCCACTCTGGGTGGCTTCCAACAAAATATTAAAATACAATACTCTGTTAAACATTAAAAGCTTCCCTAAACAGAGCTGTCTTCAGATGTCTTCTAAAAGTCTGGTAGTTGTTTTTCTCTTTGATATCATCATCATTATTACAAATTTTACATTTTCTTCATTTAAAATGTGTGTCCTTTCATTATTGGAAAAGTTTTAGAGCAATCCCATACTCAGAAGTAAATTTCATTCTGAAGGCATCATTTGAATAGCATTTCTATTCAATCCAGAAGCTTACCAGCTTTTTGTTCAACCACAAACTGGTTACAAATTAATATTTAACAATATTGTCATGGGCTTTATTTTTCTCTTTGCGACCAACACCTTCTGTTCAGCAATTAAAATAACTGTCTGTATAATTAATGACAATTTTTATCTTTTATAAGGATCCTTCCCGACCATTGGGGTGCAGTCTCTTTGCCCAAGATTCCTGAGGGAAGGATTTTTAAATAACATTCCAGCCCCACATCCTCTGTCAGGGGGAGGATCTTTGCCCCCCAGGATTTCTTCTGGTAGGTATTCCATGTGAACATTCAAGCACTGGATAGAAAGCTTTGGTTCTTGGGACCAAAATGAGGAATACAGTGCATTTATGTTACATGATACATATTTTGCTAAATAGATACTTGCTATTTCACTCTTGTTACAGATCAAACAAGTAGCAATGGCATACCCTCCAACATTTTGGTCCCCAAAATTGGGGTGTCAGGATTGTCATGCCAGAGTGCCTTCCAGTCCAGCACTCTGGCGCAACCCTGCTGCTGTGTGCCAGAGGGCACATCTTTTGGTCTGGCACTCTGGTTTGAGGACTCGCACCAGAGCGCCAGACAAAAAAAGGGAAATTCTGTGATTCTGAGATGTCCTGCTTAAAATCAGGACAGTTGCAGGGTATGCAGTGGAGAAGTTTATGTCACAGTGAGCAAAGTTTATAATTTATCAGCCCAAATAAGTATGACAAAACTAAAGAGAACTTCAAAGCAACAGTGAATCTGAATGGTAAAAGGCGATAGCAGCTAGTAATTTAGATAAACACTTGAATATAATTTAGCATTGTGCAATCACAATGTGTATACAACATACCAATGATTTTCGTATTGTTCAAAATAGCCGTGTGAAATTTGTTTGGAATCTGCTATAGTATTAAAATACCGCATTTTTTGCCCCATAAGACGCACTTTTCCCCCTCCAAAAATGAAGGGGAAATGTGTGTGCGTCCTATGGGGCAAATGCAGGCTTTCGCTGAAGCCTGGAGAGCGAGAGGGGTCGATGCGCACCAACCCCTCTCGCTCTCCAGGCTTCAGGAAACTATCCGCAAGCCTTGGGAACCCGCGGGAGTTCCCGCCGGGCTCCCATGGCTTGTGGAGAGCTGCCTGCACCCCGAAGCCTGGGCGCGCTGAGCAAAAAACTAGGTGCGCCCTATGGGCTGGTGCGCTCTATGGGCCGAAAAATATGGTACTTTGTACAACCTTATACAACCCTCTGGTGTGCAGCCTACACCAGAGTAAAACAAAATATAGTCAGAGCACTTCAAATCATTACATATTAATTTCTATGCATGAAAGTATTGCTTTACTTTCTTTACTTTCAACCAGAATAGTATTAAAAGGAAATTTCCATATGCACCTGAGAGGTCATTACTCTTCCACAACATAAATGGATTATTCTTATGCTGTATAAACTGACAATTAAGAATAGATTGAATTAACAAATACTTCCTGGAAAAAATATTCTGTAACTACCATAAGGGAGCAATTATTCATTCTGAAATTCAAGTACAATTTGCAATATCCTACTGTAATTTTTTTTTAGCCTGGATAAGGTTTTCTTCATCTGTTTATCCTCACTTTAAAATACCCGAATATGTATTTTTTAAAAAACCAAAACATCATTAATTCATTCCCCTTGGTCATATTTACATAATAAAAATGCAGAATACAGCATTGTATATTTTAATAATAAATGTACATGACGGGGGGCATCCAGATTTTAGTTCCTTCCTTTGTAACTGTAGTAAAGACCATTTTAAAGTAAAGACAGCCATGCTGAGTCTACAAAAGTAATCCATGCACAACCATTGGTCTGCATACCTGGGCTGCTCATCAAATCTATGCCCAGTTGTGCAGATGGGTACTGCAAGGAAGAAGAATCACTGTCACCTGACGCCTCTTGCTGCATGAGGTGGTTGAGAACCACAGCACGCTCCCTGTCAAAAGGTGGCAGGCACTGTTAGTTCTAATACTGCTGACAACCTGTTTACACTGTTTACATCAGGGGTCAGCAAACTTTTTCAGCAGGGGGCCAATCCACTGTCCCTCAGACCTTATGGTGGGCCAGACTATATTATTTTTTGGGGGGGGGAGATGAACGAATTCCTATGCCCCTCAAATAACCCAAAGATTCATTTTAAATAAAAGGACACATTCTACTCATGTAAAAAAACACTGATTCCCAGGCCGTCCACGGGCCGGATTTAGAAGGTGATTGGGCCGGATCTGGCCCCCGGACCTTAGTTTGATCTCCTTCCCACTTTAACTTTTCAAGCATGTGGATTGCATCCATTATGTTAGGGTCTCTCTGTGATCCTGAACCACAGTCTCAGAGGTCAGGAAATGATTTTAAGCATCGTATCTGTTTCAAACAATGTGCATCCTGGGCATGTGTTGAAATATGTTCAAATGTAGCACTTTTAAGGTTCAATAATCTTGTTTTAATTATATCTTGGTAAAATAAACTTTCATATTTTCCTGTTTTTAGTAAGTATTTTCTGGGTGGAAAAACACTCTGCTTGTGCAGAATTGAACTCATAGCTGTATTAGTTGGGATAATTTATTTGGAGTGAAACAAAGCAATAAAGGCATATACCGTATTTTTTGTTCTATAAGACTCACTTTTTCCCTCCTAAAAAGTAAGGGGAAATGTGTGTGCGTCTTATGGAGCGAATGCAGGCTGCGCAGCTATCCCAGAAGCCAGAACAGCAAGAGGGATTGCTGCTTTCACTGCGCAGCGATCCCTCTTGCTGTTCTGGCTTCTGGGATTCAGAATATTTTTTTTCTTGTTTTCCTCCTCCAAAAACTAGGTGTGTCTTGTGGTCTGGTGCGTCTTATAGAACGAAAAATACGGTACATACTGCAAATTTTTATTATGTGTCCATTTTGAAGATGTGCCTTAATAATCACTTTTACATAGAGGTAATATCTTATATTGGAGAAATAAAATAAAATAATACCAAAGGAAGGGCTACTAAATTTCCTCCTTAACAACATTCAAGTAGAGAATGACAGAACAGAAGGAAAGAGGGTAGAATGGATTTTGTGATACACAGTAAAGAGATATGGCTAATGGCTGCACTTAAAACTGAACCAAGGGAGACAAGATTGTGGTTTATGTTGTGAAATTGGTGGACTTATGACATCTTGAAGTGGATTAAGAGTTTGGTCTGTTTCCTGCCCAGGGTAATTAATCCAAGTAAGTCCCATAGACAACAGAGGCAGAGAGCAGAAAGCTAGAGACTGTGTTTTCCATAGTAAGCATACAGATAGAACAGAGAAACATTCAGTCAGAAACATTCAGTAATGGTGAAAGCTCTGCAGCTGTTATAGTTGTACTCCACAAGAGTCATTTTCCTGTTTCTCTAAATTTTTGGTCAGTTACATATAAAAATCCTTGTTTGATATAAATGTTCAACATTCATACTTGAGTAATGTATATAATTCAGCAAACATCAGTGTAAAGCAGTGTTTCCCAACCACTGTTCCACGGCACACTAGTGTGCCGCGAGATGTTGCCTGGTGTGTCGCGAGATGTTGCCTGGAGGGAGGCGGGCGAGTCGGGCGGCGAGAGGCGGGGCGGCGGCGGCGAGGAGAGGCCGCCCAGCGCGGGGCTCTCGCCGTCTGCCTGCCTGGCTGCCTGCGAGCTCGGCAGGCAGCGCCTCCGTCCGCAGCTCCCGCCTCGCGGCTCTCATTCCCTGCCAAAGCTCACCCAGCCAAGCCGCGCTCTCCTTCCTGCCTCGCTTTGCTGCCTCCTCCCCCCCACCCCCAAAGCTTGGAGGTTCCCCGGCAAGGGGGAGGGAAAAAAATTGAAACTTACACTTTCGTGCGTCCCTCCCGGCGTGACGCTGCGCGCTGACGTCACGAGGCTGTAATGGTGGTGTGCCTCGATATTTTTTTCATCAAACAAGTGTGCCTTTGCCCAAAAAAGGTTGGGAAACACTGGTGTAAAGTATGGAACAGATCAGTCAAATGCCTGTTTCTGCTTAAAATGACTTTGAAAATATAGACTAGACAAAAAAATTATTTCTGAGGATGAAGGTAACATAAATGTATTCACATAGCTGTGCAAAGCCTAAAGAGAATATCTACTTTCTTTCGAATGCCTACTGTGTTTCCAAACAAATAACAAGCTGTTCATACATTACAACAACCCAGGCTCTAGCTTCTTTCATCTTTGGTACTGGAGCAGAAAAACTGGGGGAAGAGTGGAGCAAGACTATTTCAACAATGTTTCACCAGCACCCTGCATGTTTGCAGTAAACTAGTTTGTTCTTAACTAGGGCTTAACATGATGTGCAAATCAAGCCACTGGGTGACTTTCAGTGATCAGTTCAGCATGAGGGAAATTTACCCATTTCTTCAATGTACTAAGATGCGGTACAGATAACCATTGTTGCTATTGTATTGTTTTGTTGTCGCTCTAGCCTAGTTACTTGTTTATTTATAATTACCCCAGTCAGTTGCTACTCCCCTCTCCTCTCTTTTTTTCCTTTCCCCCTTTTTTCTTCTTCCTCCTAATTATTTAAACAAACTCATAAACCAAGAACTTCTACATTGACCACTAATAATGAAACACATGTTGTAGATATCTTTCCACATTTATTATGCTATTTTTGTAATATACAATGACATGAGAAAACTTGGTGTACTTGTTTGTATAACATTATTCTTGCTCATAACTCCCCCTCAAAAATACCCAATTAGGAAACAATTCAAACCTCTGCCACCAGCTGGTATGGCTTTAGGAGGCTGTGGGGCCACTGCCCCATGTGCAGCCCTGCTGTGCACAGTGACTGGGAAAGAAAATGACAGGATGAGTGCCATGCTCAGGTCTGGATCAGGCCCAATGTGACGGCAATAGGACCAGCTTTGGATCCAACAGATCCTAGACAGACTGCATCCCTGCTCCTTCTCACCTCTGGAACACCTGGTTTGGGGGCCTTCCACTGCCTGTCACTGGTAGCCATCTTGTTGACAGCACTTTTGCCCACCTGCACATTTGGCAGGCAGAAGCGGGAGCTCCATACCACAGGGAATGCAGCTTCTCTCACTCTTGTCAGCGGCGCCCAGCAGGAAGCTGGCAGAGCTGGGCAAAAGGACACCTGTGCTCAGTCCAATCCCCACAGCCCAGCACAAGAGGGAGGGAGGGTGCATTGCTGTGTTAATTATTTATTATGAATGAATTTCTATACTGCATCATCAGACTTCAGGAGGGGTTACAGTTAAAGCTGTAGAATATCACAGAGCAAAATTAAAAATATTTCCTTCTATTCCTCTGGAGTGAAGGTGCTGTTTCTACCTAGCAGTTGGTTCATTGAGATTTATAAGTTTGATTGCTTATATCGCATTGAATGTTTTATTATTTCTCACCTTGAGACTTCAGCATAGACAAAAAATAAATATCCTCCATACACTGCTGGAGTATGGTTTTTCATTTATGGAAAGAAAGGTTCGTTTTTGTTTTGCAGTTAGTTTTATTTATTTATTTAAAGAGGCTCATAGTGATAAGGATAGTGTTCTCAAAGGTTTCAAGATACAGTTGTACCTTGGTTGCCGAACACCTTGGAATTTTTTAGCTCCCGAGCGATTGAAAACCAGAAGTAAGTGTTCCAGTTTTCGAATGATTTTTGGAAGCCGAACGTCCGGCGCGGCTTCTGTGGCTTCCGATTGGCTGCAGGATGCTCCTACAGCCAATCGGAAGCCGTGTCTTGGTTTTCAAACAGTTCCGGAAGTCGAACGGACTCCCGGAACACATTCTGTTCAAGAACCGAGGTACGACTGTATATATGTATTATTTCTAATAAAGCATTTGCCTATCTTTTTTAGGTTTCTTTGCCTGTGAAAGTTAAAACCCTTTTTTGTGCACAACTGAAATTCTCTACACTTGTCTATGCACATTTATTACTTTGTTAAAATGTGTCTTGTTAGTTGTATGTGCATATTGTCCCTGTGATGTGACCATAGCTGTAAAAAGTATTAACCGTATGGTGTAAAAGCAAGATTAAGGGCATATTCACATGCAGCCTATCATCACTCTGCAGATATTGGAGACTGATAAAAAGAATCTCTCTCACAGAGAGAGAGAGAGAGAGAGAGAGAGAGAGAGAGAGAGAGAGAGAAAGAAAGAAAGAAAGAAAGAAAGAAAGAAAGAAAGATCTCACAAAACTACATGTATTTAAATCCTGGACTGCAAAATCTGAAAAAAGTGAAAGTATTTTCATTCCTAAAAAGACTACTTTAGCCATGAAACTTTGCAGCTTGGATGAATGACTTTGCCACTTAATATCACCAACTATGAATTACTAATACATGAAGCCGCCCAACAATGTGGAGAACATGTGGAAGCTTACCAATTGATAAAGGCCCTCAAACATCACCACCCTTAAAAATAGGTAGCAGAAGAAGTTTGCGCTATGTATGTAGTAACACACAGGGACGCGGACTTAGAAAAAATATTGGGGGGGCCCGGGAAAGCTCATGAATAATAAATAAGCTCATGAATATGCAAATAAAGTGGCTCCGGCCCTAAATAGGGCAAGTCACGCCCCCCAGCCAGCCGATTGGCTGGCTGGGAGGTGTGGCCAGTCGGGATTCCCCTGTTCTCGCGGGATTTCCGGCAGTGCCTCCGATTAGGGCGCACGGCTGGCTGGCTGGCGAAGGAGCAGGTGAGGAGGAGGCGGGGGACGGCGGCGGCGCTCTGCTGAAAGGGCGCCCGCCCGAGATTATTGGGGGGGCTGAGCCCCCCCAAAATTTTTTTTGAGGGGGCTCGAGCCCCCTCAAGCCCCATGGAGTCGGCGCCTATGGTAACACAGAAGATCAAGCATCTAAGTGTAGAAAATCCTATCATACTAATTTACACCTGAATTAAGAGTTATGCACATCAGAGCATAGCGACTGTGATGAGGTCAGATTTGATTTGATTTTTTTTAACAGTGAGATCTCCCACCTTTCAAGACAAGTGCCTTCACAAAGCAGTGTACCAAAACAGCCACGTAAGCTCATTTGGTTAGAGGAGACCCTCCAAGTTTCCCTATTTTCCAGGGACATCCCTGATTTAGAGAAGCCGTCCCAGTTTCTGATTTGATCCCGGAATGTCCCACTTTTCCTTAGGATGTCTCTATTTTCATTGGATAAATGTTGGACGGTATGGAGTTATCCAACCCCTTAGCCATCTGAAGGCAATCCTGTATAGAGACATATATTTAGAGAGTCCCTGATTTAGAGAAGCTACTTTTTAATGTTTAATGTTTTATTATGTTTTTATATATGTTGGAAGCTGCCCAGAGTGGCTGGGGCAGCCCAGTCAGATGTGTGGGGTAGAAATAGTGAAGTTATCATTATGGAATGGGACATCCCTATTTTCATCAGAGAAATGGTAGAGGGTATGTTAGAGCATGCTGCTGATAATGCTATGGCTGCAGGTTTGATCCCAGTAAGGGGGTATTCCTGCACTGGAGGGGGTTGGACTAGATGATACTCAGGATCCCTTCCAACTCTATGATTCTATGATAAATCAACAATTTAAAATCTACACTGACAGATTTTTAAAATGAACTGTAAACATCGGTAACACAAAACAGCTAACAAAAATGCATAAAGAGATCAAAATGTAAACATATCAAGAGTAGTTTTAAACGCAATAAAGGAGGAGGCATCAGAGCCATATTATATAATTAGGAGGCCACCACTGAAAAAGTCATCAGCCTAAGACAAATGCATAAATAGTTTGCATATATTTCACAGCTGAAAACACCTTCAAATTGTTGCTCCCAGCCAGATACTCTCAACAGACATAGGTCTAAGGGCAGGAAAGCCAGCCCATAGATCACCTGGCTTGAACAAGATGAAGCATAACTTCAGCTTCTCAGCTTGAGTACGGGGTAGCTATCTATATTCGGGTATTTTAAGGCACAGACCATCTGGTTAAAAAAAATGAGTTCTCACTCTTTCTTTAAACTGAACCATTTTATAGCCCCAGTTTCTGCTTTTCTGCTGTATGTATGTATGCATTTGTGTATTTGTGGGGGTGGGTATATAATGTGCATTTACTATGCCTATTTCTTTTGCATATTTTTCAGCATTTCATTATAAACAAAATCTGTAGAAATTAGTGTGCACTGAATGTATTATATTTGGGGGAGATTAATTTGATACTTTAAAAATTTCATTATCATGGACTTTGCTTCAGTATTTAAAATGACAGGAAAAGTGTTCTGAATATCTTGCCACCATTCTCGTTCATCATTCTACCATTCAATTAAATTACACACTGTCAAAATCCTTTGCTGTGATAAAAAATAGAAATTAAATTAATTTTTTATTTTTTTTTGGTGTGTGTGTGTGTGTGTGTGTGTGTGAATTGAAAATAAAATAGCTCTTATATTTAAAAGAATTACATGATTCTGAATGGCACTTGATAGTTCTATCTTTCTTGCTTTTAAAATAACTAAGGGTACAATCCTCTAGAGTTAAGCAACTTCAAATGTCTCTGACGCCCACTTCCTCCAATTCAAATCAATTTGATTTCCAAACATTGACTTTGGCTGGATTGTGTTTGTACAGCATAGTCCTATGCAACTTTATTCAGAAGTACATTTGAGGGGCTTACTCCTTAGTACTTATGTTCAGGATTATCGCTGCGCAGCCCAGGACCTTCATATATAGTGCCCAGGCTTGCGCTCCAGGCAGGTTACTTTAGTGCTGCTAATGCAGCAGTTTGACTTCACCTCCAGAGGAGTACCTCATTGTCTCTCAAGACAAATGGATGCCAACAGCAGTCTAAAAGTATAAAATAAAAACCTGGTTTGTTTTATAAACAGATGGTTTATATTGCATTTATTAAAGGACAAGCATCTGCACATGGTGCTCTTATCTAGTTGTTCACTTTCTCTGAATCCCACAATAGAAATCGCATAAGCCCAGGTGGTAAGAGGGCCAGTAGGTTGTATTGTTAGCAGTTGCACTGACCAATTTATGAGAAGCAGTATTTCCATCCTTTGCTCTTTTAAGAAAATGAATAATTTAGATAGGCACATTACCAACATTACATTTTTGGATATTGGATGTGCCACCACAGGGTGTGCTATTCTATAAGGCCCTCAGGGGTAATTATTCAGACAGATTTTTATTACAGTCATCCTGCCCATTGTTAAAAATGTTCATTTGCACTGGCATTCATTCTGTAGATTGCAGCTGTATCCCTGCTTTTTCAGGGTCCTCAAACACACAAAGAAAGTGTTAGTTCAATTCAAACTGCCCACTGATTGCATGCTGATCGACAGAGGAGACAGTGGGTACAAACCTATCCCCCCCTCCAATGTGTGATGGAGGTTTATATTTATCTCAGGGGCTAAATATTCTGCTCTGATCCTGATTTCCCTCCTACCTCTTTAAGTCTCTACATGGTCTTTGTGTAAACAGGGAATTTATCTCCCTTTATTCTAATTGTAATGGAGTACAGATATATCTTTCTCCAGGTTAGAGTGAAGGTCAATGAACAGGAGCAGGTTTACACCACTTCAACCATTTGCCTGATGGTAGCCTGTTTACTTTCTTGTCTCATTTATTATAAAATATCATAATGGTTCACAATAATATGTTTATAGACAGCTGATCTTCCATGTAAGTCCACAGCTCCCGTTGAGTTCAGTTGGGCAAGCTGTTGTTATCTATGGGAGCAATGCCTGCCACCCAGTCCTGTAACAGCCTCTGTCCTGTAACCATGGAATGTAAACAGAATCTTTCCCTATGAACCCTTTAGGAAGCTCTGTAATATATTTGGCTCTCTGTGTGCTTTGCATGCTGTAAAGCCAGCCATTTTGCTGGCATAATACGATATCCTGTACAGTATTTCTAAATTAAAAGACAGTAGAATGTTCACTTGAAGATGTTCTCACAACTATTTCACTGACAAAACCCAATGTTACTGAAACGGATATGCCTCCTCACCAAGGGTAGAAAATGGTGGGGGGCACGTGGGAAAATGTCATTTTGCTGTGCCACAAGGCTGCTGCAGGATACAGCAATGCCTGTGCCAGCCCAGCTCTGCCCTCTCTCTCACACACACCCCCCAAAAAATCCCTGTTTTGGGGCCTGTCTGCTGGCTACTGCTATTTGGGCTGGCACATAGGGCACTCACTAGAAGAGCTTCCTTGCCAACAGTGGAGCTCCCCTGGTGGCAGAGGACAAGCTGAGTGGAGGGATACTTCTGCCCTATCCAGCACTGCAGATAGGTGGTTTGAACTGGTCTGTCCTTTCATATTCACAATGTCTTTAATTATATTTGTCCGTTTCATTGCATGAATGTCCACTAGTTCCAACTGGGTGCCCATTTGTTCATCCATGAATTTCTGTCCAAAGAAAGTTTAACAGACAGAAATTGCTGAAAGTATTATAAAGCCATTTTGTTAGTCTTCAGGAGAGTTGCATCATGACTATTGTGTGCAGTTCTGATTATGCTATCTATCTGATTATGCTATGTTGGCAGGAGAAAGAATGAAAAATAATAACAGGCAAGATGTAGACAAGGTTCTTCTCAAGTACCTGTGTTTCTTTATTTCTTCTATCATTTTATCTGGTATTTGTTACAAATGGAACCAATACAGGCATTCGCACAAAATGTGTTTGTTGTTTTATTATATTCTTTCCTGTCTTGCATGCAAGATGATTCATTACAGTATTTCTGCATATATTATTCACGCCTTTGTATTATTAGCATTATCTAAATAACATCTGATGGAATACCCTGATTAGCATGCAAATTGGGTTATTTCTTCTAGGTAGTTTTAGAGTGATGGCTTACTCCTGAACACAAACAGTAAAAGGCTTGTCAAGTAAATACAGAAAGTAAATTAGTACTAGAATGACTTGGATGTTCTTGTCACAAACATCAAATGTTAATTATATATTCTAGTCTAAGGGAAAAGGGTTGTATTCATAGCTTAGTAACACCCCCTCTCCTCAGCACTTTTTTGAGTGCACAGGGTTGTATCCACCAAGAATAACCTGGGCTATAAATAATAGATTCTGATTTCAGCCATTTAAATAAAAATCCAAAAATATTATAATGCCTTTGGTAAATCCAGCAACGTGACCAAGAAACTACTCAGAAATAATAGAACAATGAGATACATTTTTGCTACAGAGGAGGACTGGGAAATGAGCAACATATTTTACTAATGCAAATAATCTTTTCCTAACAGCTGGAACTATAACAAACCCTTAATATACCTATAATCCTAACACATTCCTTTGCTGTCTTTGCAGGCAGACCAGTAATGATTGTGGTTGAATACATGGAGAATGGATCCCTTGACTCCTTTCTACGGGTGAGGTGTTATTTTCACAAGAAATATGAATAAAAACCATTCTAAGTAAAGATTTTGAATCATTTATCACAAATTAATTTTTGCATAATGTTATTCATGGATTTTTAGTTGGAGAAGTATTTTCCCCAGGGTGCATTTCTTAGGTACAGTGATACATTAGAGCATAGCCAGAAAAGGAGAAGATTTAGACTTAAGAATATAATTGATTTCTTCTACAAGTTCAGTCCCCATATTTAGCAAAATGTATTTCAAATGGTGTTATTATGAACAAAAAGATAAATTGAAATGCAAATGCTTTGCCATATGGCAGCTGTTCATTTTGCTCAGTCATTTAAAAATATTTCTTCGTTGAGTTTTGTTTTTGGCTTACGGAAGTATAGCACAGGTTTAGTAGCTGATTTATAATTATTTATGGCTAATTGCATTTAACAAATTGAATTAGGAACTACTGAAGTGGCTTGACTATAACGGTATTCCACTAAAGTTCAGTTGCTGGGTCTAAATAAATGTCAAAAGCGTGGATAGGGAATGGCACAGAGTGGCCCCAAGACATTTTGCTGTCTGAGGCGAAGGACAAGATGGTGCTGCTCTCCCACTTCAGATACAGAAGCTGCCTGAATTGGCACATTTCCCCACAGTTCAGGCAGCCGGTTAGTTTAAGAAGACCAGGACATGCCTTGGGACATATAAAGCTCCAACAGAGGAGAACTGCTGTGGGGCTCAGGAGAAACATTATAAGGCTAGAAGGCACTGAGCAGGTATGCAGGTACTTCTGGATTCTTTGCTGTTGGTTGAGACTCAAGTGGCTTCAGTGGCACGGAGTGCCTTCCATCAGCTTCAGCTGGTGCCCCAGCTGGACAGGCACAGCCTAACAACTGTTGTCTATACTCTGGTAACCTCTAGGTTACATTACTGTAACGTGTTATAAGCAGGGCTGCCTGTGAAGACGATCCTGAAATTTGTGCTGGTGCAGCATTCGGCAGCCATATTGCTCACCATGGTAAGACGGTTCTGCCCTGGTCCTGTCGCTGATACTGGCCTGACTGCACTGGTAGCCAAATAGTTTCTAAGTCCAATTCAAAGTGCTGCTTTTGACCTATAAAGCCTTAAAAACGGCTCAGGATGGCAATACCTCAAGGACTACCTCTCTCCATATGAACCTACACAGACCCGGAGCTCATCATCTGAGACCCTTCTTCGCATGCCTCCTCCACAAGAGGTCCAGAGGGCGGCAACACGACAATAGGCATTTCTGCAGTGGTTCCCCCTTTGTGAATGCTCTCCCCGGGGAGGTTCAGCTGGCACCTTCATTATACACCTTTAGATGCCAGGAGAAAACATTACTTTTCAACCTGGCCTTTGGCTGACTAACATCTGATACTCTCTTTAAAAAAGTGTTGTGGGAGGGGGTATTATTGGTTTGGTTTTGCTCTTATCTTTCCTAGGTATTTTGTGTTTTTTATATTTTATTTTTATAAAGTACTCATCGTTACGCATTTGCAAATATCCACAAGATCACACTAGCCTTGCTCTATAATTGGTAGAACTTAACTAATTTTTGAAGAAGAAAAACATAATGAAGACATGTACAATAATTCATAATGTGCATTTAATACAGATCAGTTGGCATGAAATACCATTTGAAAATATTGGTAGGGGAAAATGAGTAAGCAGCAAAACAAAGTGACTATAGTGAAGCAGAAAGGGCACAAAGGTAGCTTGACAAAGAAAGAAAGAAAGAAAGAAAGAAAGAAAGAAAGAAAGAAAGAAAGAAAGAAGAGTGCCTAAAATCATTTATGAAGCCTCACTGTGAAGCACTGAAGAACTGGGGCCTATGAGACAAAAACCAGAGTCATATAACAAAAAGAGGAAATGACAAAAGAATTCCTAGTGTTTAATATATTGGATTATATAGGTGGTTGGAAGGGCAGAGAGATAATGGCAAAATATGAGGCTGGATCGGAATTAATAGTACTGTTCATTTTGTAAACAGACTCGTAGATAAACTTTTTGCAAATCATGTTGCTACTTTATCTTTACTAATACCAAATGCTTCTACCTTCTGTTCATTCCTTTTTTACGACAGAAGGTTGAAGAGTTTGTATCTCATTTCACTCTAAATAGGTATATTCAGCACATAGCAAGATTTCTTTACTACATTGCCTTCCTTATGTCTGCTTCTAAAATATGACATTTATGTTTGTATTAGGAAAAGGGTAGAGTCATGAGAGAGCAGCGGTACAATAATAAGCATTAACCTCTCAGTCACATTAATTGTTTCCCTTAGTTATATGCTTCCCTTTTCTCAGTTGTGGTTTATCAGTTCAATGTCTATTGAGGTTACATGCATTCTGAAAGGAATGTAGATATTTAATCTCAGTAACATTAATACTCAGTAGATCAAAAGACTGAAAGCTCAAGATTTTAAAAGAAATCTGTTTAATTCTTTTAAAAATGTGATTTCCTTCTAGTTACTTCAAGAGTAAACTTTGAAATACCTTTGTGAGAGTACAAAAAGTACTGTATAAGTGTGTCTCTAAACCATCATAAAAGGTTAAATTTACAAGGAGTTTTTATCTAGTGATCTCAAAGGACTTCACAAAGCCCATATTTCTTCATATGTAATAATGCCTTTTTTGTAGCTTTGAGCACTTTTATAGAAATATATATAAAAGCTACAGCTAAAAGATAAAAATCCAGAATGTGAAGAATACTCTTCAACATTTCAAGCTTCTATGCCATAATTTCTACAAATAAATCATTATTGTTCACCAGAACAATTATGAGCATGACAGCATTAGCTGATTTTTGGAGGGGAATATATAATGGCATTAGATGTGGCAATTGTTCCACATATTCCCATGTAAATCCAAATTATATCAGATCTGATTTATGATTTCTTCAGCAGCTCATATTTGGGGCTTTAAAGTTCCAGGGATGCTCACATTCTTATTATATTTAGAAGTAAAGGAATAATGCTACAATACATTGATCCTAAGATTTGTTGTACCATGTGCAAGAGCCTGGGCAGCGGAAGTATCAGGGGAGAAAATACTGGGTTGGATGGGAGAGAGATGAAGAGACAAAGTACATTCAGAAGGGAAGTTGTGCCTCTCATATTGACCCATCTGTCTAAAGCGAAGTTTATTTAACTTTTTAACTCTCTGCAACTAAACATGTTGACTTATAAGTAACAATGATTACAATAACATTTAAATCCAAGGAAATTTAGGACTATAGACTCACTTTTTAAAAAAATTATT
This sequence comes from Podarcis bocagei, assembly GCF_964188305.1. NCBI lineage: Eukaryota > Metazoa > Chordata > Lepidosauria > Squamata > Lacertidae > Podarcis > Podarcis bocagei. Next base: position 67,373,395 of record NC_138130.1, on the reverse strand, counting down.
CCTCTATCTGATTTCAGACAACCTCCTCCCCACTGCAACCCAATAAATCACAATGTTTATAGGTCATCATGGCCATCTTGAATAAATTTCAGCTGCATAGGGGGAAGCAGAAGCATGAGGGGAAAACAGTGGTCCACTGCATGGCCTACCTTCTGCTCACACAACGTTGAACACAACACCATTATTAAGACACATTTATTTCTCAGTCCTTTGGCATTGGAAACCTTTCGAGCCCCTGCCTTGCTCTGAAGGATTAAGGCAGTCCGTATGAGAGACCCAGCATTATCCCCCAGCAGATGGAATAGCCAAGAGGGATCAGGAGGAACTATTTGGGGACTGCTGTATTGGCTGCCTGTGGCAGGTGTCTCATTTCTCCCTAATAGGGCTGACTCTGAAAATGTACACTGTGGGTTAAGAGAAAATGCTTTGGCCACTTTTTTGATAGACTGCTTTGAACCTTCTTCCTGAATCCTGGCAGTCATTGGAAGAAGCCATCTTGTCTGACTTGATTGAGGCACAATGTACCAAGTAGTTTATCAGCAAATGGAGTGTGTGTGTGTGTGTGTAGTGAATCATTTAATTCATTCTGCCTGACAGAGTGCATGGCTTGGATCAGCATTCTGTATGGTCATGTGTGGGGAGCTGAGCAGAAGGCTATCAAGGTTTTTTCATTGCCTATTTGTGATGTTTTCTCTGTGCTTAGAATAAGACATACCAACAGCTAGGCCTATGGAATTATATATACCGTATTTTTTGCACCATAACACTCACTTTTTTCCTCCTAAAAAGTAAGGGGAAATGTCTGTGCGTGTTATGGAGGGAATGCCTACGGGTGGCATGCCTACGGATTTTCCTCCTCTAAAAACTACGTACGTGTTATGGTCGGGTGTGTGTTATAGAGCGAAAAATACGGTATATATGATGTTATCAGTTGCCACATCACGACACAATGATTTTTGATAGCATTATGGACGGATGTGTTTACAAAGTGTTTAGGCATAAAGGTGGTTATAAATAATGGGTTGTTTCACACATGTGTGTACATCATATGATTAGTCATTGAGGAATGGCAGCTAAATGTGTGGATTAGCCTCAAGAAAAGTGTTGTGTTCGAAGTGTTGTTTGGTGATATGAAAACTTTATCTAAAGTGTTAAATTTATGATAGTTCCTACGTGCAGTTTGTCATTTGATGTTGCTTGTGTGAACCAGCCGTATATTTTGCTGAAGCATCATAGTTCAACTCACTATGGCCAAGAAAACCATTTGCACAGAGTTGCCTAACTGGATTATATGTTCCAAATATTTTTAGTGTATCTTAGTATGTCCTAACCCAAAGAAAGAGTATTCTTTTTTAACAGCATTACACAAATAAAAGGAGGGGGAATCATAGAGACAAAGGATGGTATACATCGCATATTGTATCCTGGGACAAACTAAAAGTTAACTCAGATCACACTGGAAGATGGTATAGGTTGCTGTTGTAAGTGGTATTAGTTCTTTCACAAAACCAAATTGCCCTAGACAGCATAAAAAGTATCTGGTGTAGCTGTGCCTTGCAACGGTCAAACACAGAGGGTAACGTTTTCCAGAACATCAATATTTCAAGCACTCATACCAAAGCATAAGGTTCGAGTCGTTGTTGGCACCCATTTGTCTCAGGAGGCAATGGAAGTTACAGCACCTGCTGTGGCTGTAGAGACCAACATGGGAGAGATGTGTTTTATTGCACGTGAGGCAGATGAAGACTTCTGGTTGTGCTGCTACAGGTGCCCTATGGCGCTTTCCATTTCTGTACAATGGCAAGTGTGTGGCAGCAAATAAAAGGATTACTAAATATTTCAATATAACTTTCTTACAATCACACCCTTTGCTTAGTGCCTTAGTCACTACTAGATCTCGCAGCTAGGTAGTTACAGGAAAGATAGATACAGAAAATGGAAACAAAGATGGAATGGAATGGAATGGAAACAAAAATGGAAAGATAGATAGATACAGAAAATGGGGACAAAATGGAGGTGACCTGGCAACACAGCTTAGCAGACACTTTTTCCATTCTTCTAGATTATGATATTATCTGATTTTAGTATTTAAAACAAAAGATATTACTGCATATATCATTATTATTATTTATTAGATTTATAAACTTCCATTCATCAAAAGATCTCAGGTCAGTCCACAAGGAAAAAACACAAGATAAAAGCACTAATAAATAGCCAAAACAGAAACAACAAAACAGTAACCCCCTCTGTAATATACTACTACTATATCATACAAAAAATCCAAAGTCTCAATATTTCTAATTATTTTTGTGCAAATTAATAAAAAAGCAAAGGTTCTGTTACTTTATGAATTGTATTACTAATGTTTACTATTTCTGTACAGCGTGTTCTGGTTTTTAAAGGGGCACTGTGACTGTTTTATATCAAGGTATAAATCCAGAGAACCTTATTGCATTTGGGTAAAATAACAGATTATTGCAGAAAGTACTCCTTTTATTGTTGACATGTACTTCAGACCTTAATAGTGTAAAGCACCATAATAAGTTTTGTTTCATTTCTGTGGTACATTAACAAAAGACAATACAGCAGAGTAAAAGACCAAAACGTATTACCAAACTTAAATTCCTAAAGGCAAGTCCAAAATAGGCCAAGGGAGGGAAGTGAAAAATATTTTCTGTGGGAAAGAAATGTCAGGATATATTGCTCTTTGAAGAAGCAGCCATTATATAATTCCCAGTACAGCCTTGCCATTAACCTTATCCTTTCTGTCAGTTAGAGGTTAGATGCTGCAGCAGAAGCTCATGTTAAATAATGTTGGGAAAGGAGACGAGAGTTCCATAAAATGAAGTCATAAAGTGTGTGCTATAAATCCATCTAACATATCCTCTCCAGTCAGAGTTCATTTTGGGTGGAGGAGACCCACATGACACTGCAAAGTTTAATAGCTCCCATCTTTATTTGTCTGCTGTAAAAGATGCTAAAAATGAGCTTGTTCTTATTCTTGCTCGCTCTCTCACTCTCATGCAGCATGCACACATGCCATCTTTAGCAGGCTTTGCAACAAAGTTGTAGAATGAAACCAGGGGTGTGTGGTAGGTGTGGGCTGCCTCGGGTGTCCCACTCAGGGGGTGACAAAATGGTGGGCAGCATTCACCGTGGGGCCTGCAGCGCACCCAAGTCACACGTTTCTCCTGGGAGTGACGTGGTGGCATGAGCGCCCGCAGGCTCCACTGTGCCCCAAACAGTCCGCCTGTCGCCTCCCCCTCAGCTGTAGGGCAGCTGAGTGGAAGGAGGCAGGCAGACTCCTCAGTGCACCCGTGGACGACTGGCCCCACCCCCATGGGCAGCTGGACCCACCCCAGGCACCCAATCGGCTTCCTCCGCTGCGGAACAAAACCTCCCCATTTTATTTACTTGTTTTACTTATTTTGCATATATGTGTTCCTGTTACATGAGGGACCTGAATAGTGATTTGACAAATACTTCCTCTCCAAATTCGTATTCTGGTAGATCACCATCCCTCCGAGATAATATTTTCTTAACAGTTATCTTACACATTTTTTAGTTGTTGCTTCAGGATTATTCTCTATCTCCTGTATTTGATAAGCTTTGCCAGTTTGTGATGTTTCACATTACATGGCTCAGTGTCTCTTAAACTACTAGAGATAACTGTGTTTTTAGCTAACAATTATAAACAACTGAGTTGTTACAAAGAACATGTCTCTTATAGTATTATTTATAAAATGTGTATACTGCCCTGAATCTGTAGATCTCAGGGCATACCATAGCTCAGACTCTCTTGCCCAGGTGAATAACCTGCCTGCTGGCTTCTCATTGAATAAAGGCTTATTGTCACAATTATACTATGGCAGCTTACCTGGTCACAGGGTAGGCAGCTGTTGCAGCCCATCGTGGGCTCCCCCCCCCCCGGAGAAATGCCAGGGGGGCGCTAGGTGGCCAATTGTGGGGAATTCCAAGGCCGGCAACTGAAGATTGATGGGCTTTCTCACCACTGGCTTATTTTTGAATCCTGGCCAATCCGGCTAAACCAGGTGGGAGGGGCTTGGTCCCAATATAGGCAGCCAAACCCTGGGACTGCTGTTGGCCAAAGAATAGTCAATAAATTATGTGAAATCAGGACCTAAAGGAAGAAATAGGTAAAAGCGGCTGGGAAAGTCCTATTTAATTCAATTCACATATAGGAGTAAACCATAGATGGCATATATATATCCAATTATACTAAGCTAATGGGGCCTCCCACTGCCGCTGTGCCATCGCCGCCACGCGATTTATAGTCTCATTCTGAGGTAAAGTTCTTAACCCGAGGTACTTATTCCATCTTAGCGGAGTCTAAAGTGTTTGTAACCTGAGGTGTTTATAACCTGAGATACCACTGTACTTGCCTACCTGCAGTAAACCTATCCTGCTTCCACATGTGGTGGACCTGCTCCCACATTAAGCAGTTTTGAGCGAAGCAGATACCATAGCATGACAGTTGATGGAACTGCATTCACATGTAGCTTAGCTCTCTATGTATGTAGGGAAAACCAAAGACTTCGTTAACATTCTTATTTAAAGCATTCACGTTAACAATAGTCATCCATTAGCAATCACTGGGAGGAGACCTGCTGTTACACTGGTTTCAACTGCTATGTTTAGTGCTTTAATGGGGAAATTAACTAAGACAGGGCACAAAGAAAGTACACACAATTTTTGTGACATTGCTTTTATTTCATACTAGCAACTTTCTACTTGGCATTGCTCAGGAATTCTAAGAAAACAGAAGATCAATTGTTATAGTCATTGCAGTTTTTAAAGGTTCAGTACATCATCATGATTCAGAAAGTTTTCCAATTGTATCCAAACATAAGAAAACCTACTTCTTCGTGCTAGGAACCATAATGCAAAATTTAGTTAAAATAAGTGCGGATAGTATGCTCTCTCTCAAGCGTGATTTAAAACCCCAAATGCAGACACTATCACATGGCATAAGTTAAATGTCATAACACAAGCCAGGGTCAGCATGCTAGTTGTTTGCCAATACTCTTGTTTTTCAGTCCCAGGTAGAGGACTAAACTAGAAGGCAGGAGGGGAGCAACAATACACAGCTGGTTGGCTTTATTGGTCACAAGCTGTGCAGGCAAGCCTAGTTTAGATGTTCTTTAACTCTATAGAGTAGGTCTGGATGTTCTGGAAAAAGTAAATTCTCTACCGCAATTGCTATTGTACTGAGCAAAGTATTGATTGATCTTTTCTTTAATGGTGCCAGTCCAGGCTGGAGGCCTGATTGAATCAGCAGAGTCTGGAAATCAAACTGTTACGGAAAAAGTATTTGTTTTAAAAACATGTACAAAAACTTGGTCCAGCAGCCTTTCAGCCTTTGGAAATTTGCTACACAGCTATTTCAGGATGTGCAGTGGGTGAGGGTGTTCTACCATCAGCCTTTTATAAAAAAAACTCCAGTCAAATACTTTGCTGTAGATACTGAGAGTCAAGATACATTTGTGCAGGTCAATGACATTTTTTGTTGTTTTGTCCTAACTTTAACATGTTCTGTGTAGTGATCAGTTTGAACACTGAGCAAGTTTATAGCTTAGAGAGTAATATATGAGTTCTCTCCTGGTCTTCCTGAAGCAGAGACAGCCCTGCTGACATGTAGACAACATTCCTTTCTCCACATGAGCAGGGGTGCAGCTTCTTCGATCTCTGTTTTGCGTGGATTCCTTGTAATATTATACTGTGGTGTGGGCACAATGGCAGCAGTGGTTCTTCCCACCGCTCTGGAGCAACATTAGAAGCTCCAGGAGTCAGGACACACGAGAAAAGCCTACACTTGGGCTCGTGCATCACTCGTCTGGCAAGTGGTCAAGGGATGAGCCATAGCATGGGTTACTCCCACTGTTTGCTTATTTATATTTACAATATTTTCACCCCATCCTTCAAGTTGAAAAAAGGCTTCCAGAAGAGGAATCAGACAATACCTGCCTTCAGCTCACGGTCTAAACGGCATGATACAAAAGGGAAAGGGGCTGAGAATGACTCAGGCACTATTTAGCCTGGAGAAGAGGAGGTTAAGGGGTGATATGATAGCCATGTTCAAATATATAAAAGGATGTCACATAGAGGAGGGAGAAAGGTTGTTTTCTGCTGCTCCAGAGAAGCGGACACGGAGCAATGGATCCAAACTACAAGAAAGAAGATTCCACCTAAACATTAGGAAGAACTTCCTGACAGTAAGAGCTGTTCGACAGTGGAATTTGCTGCCAAGGAGTGTGGTGGAGTCTCCTACTTTGGAAGTCTTTAAGCAGAGGCTTGACAACCATATGTCAGGAGTGCTCTGATGGTGTTTTCTGCTTGGCAGGGGGTTGGACTCGATGGCCCTTGTGGTCTCTTCCAACTCTATGATTCTATGATTCTATTCTATGATTCTATGATTCTACTGAGGCCCATCCACACTTTTGCTTTTTCCTCAACTTTCCCCCAGATTAACCTGCTGTTTACCACTGAATTGGAAGAAACCCCAATCAGTTTTTCTGCAGATTGACCACTCTGATCTATGTCTAGAACAAGTGGAAAACCTCTTAGACCCATTCTTTCTAGGCATGGAACAAGTGGAAGGCCCTTAGTGGCCCTTAGTGGCAAGGCCCTTAGTGGCAATGTTCTTATAGTGACCAGCAGGAATGATAAGAGTTCAAGGAGAGAAAGAGGCAAAGGTTACTGGTCTTTTAGCTGAACTGGTGGGATGGCTTCTGCTAGATGAGTAGTGGGCAGGAGGTGACCCTGGTGGAATTGAGTGGTGTTTGGCTTGGTCTGTTTCCAGCAGAGTCAGTGGGAAAGCACTGCTGTCCCATCCCTCCCTCTGTAATAGCCTCATGGAAACATGACACAAAATTTTTCATCTTCCCCTAATATTTCAAGGCATTCCTACACCAACAAATTTTGAATGCACAGAAAGCTGCCCTACATATCCACATCAAGTGGTAGAATTTTGGGCTGCATTGCTTCAGACTCTGCTGGTAGGACTTCATATTTTTAAATGAACACATAAAAAGCTTCCTTTATGTAGGAAACTAGCGCATCAGGCAGAGAGGATACATGAAAATCCTTTCCCCTGATGAGTAGGTGTTGCCCTACAAGGATTTTTTTATATGGGTAAATATTTTAAAAATTGCCCCACTCTCAAGTGATCCAGATGATAATTGTACCACCTTGTGTAGAAGGGTTCTTTGAATAAATAAAACATTCCCAATAACATCTTAATTAACCATTCCAACTGTATCCTAAGCAAAGGTATGAACTTGCCCAGGTATTTTCATGATTAAAAAGGGATTGGTGTCAGTTAAGTATCAGTATTCATATCTTTATGTTCCATTATGTTATTCTGCAAGAAACTTTGTTCCCCACACCCATGGTTCAGTTCTCACTGTTAAAGGCAATGAATACATAAATCAAAGTATAGGCTGTGGAAGTGTGAACGTTATGCACTTCTGATTTTCTATAATTAAAGATTGAAGTGGGACTTGCAGGTCTGAGTCAGATTTTGTTTTTTGGGTGTAAAATGGTTTCTTCTCTGGAACACTTTAAGAGCAAAGTTCTGCTGCAGAAGGAACAGCTTCCACTGGGGAAGCTTGATTTGTTGCCCATAATACTTTATGCAGTGTTCTGTAACTGGACTGGAATATTTCTTGAGTCAAGTTTTGCAAACGGCATCAGATGCTGAATATAAAACAATTTCTCTCATGTGCATTGGATGGGCAGCATAAATGTGCAACCAGCCAGGCATTAGATATACTTTTGGCTGTCAAGGATAGTTTATTTGGCAAAGCTATTAAAGACTGTTTAGAATTTGATGGAACAGTGCTCTGGATAAATTCACTCTGGTTTGAATTGTTACAGAGGCTGATAAACATCCTCAGCAGCCAACTGGGAATTGTATCAAAAGTACTTCTTGTGTTAACCCCTGAGAGTCGGAATAAGCCCTAGATAACAACCCTGAGTCACTTAAATACTTGGGGGAAATTGCATCTTCCCTCTTGAGACAAATAAAACAAAAAAGAAGAGGCAATTGCCAGAGGATATCTATATCAAGATGTGTATCTATTCTGAGTTTATTTGCATAGAGAGTCAAGTATATGAAGAAAAGCTGTATGAGTTGTTATGGGATCACAGTTGATGTCTGAGGAACATTGGGATGTAGGGCTGATGAGAGAATCAAGGCCTGTGGTAGTTGAGGCCTAATAAATTGTGGCGCCTGTCTTTTTAAAGTGGTTTTAAATTAGGGCTGTGTGTATGATGTATGTGGAGATGTGTAGAGGGGAATCAGAATGTGGCAGCAGGGACAGAATTCAGCTGTCCAAGAATCCTGGACTTCTTACTTTTTTAAAAAAGCAAGATTCTAGCTCTTATGGCTTCATAGATATAACTGAAAGTGGTCGGCAATATCTGCTGAAACATCTGAACCCACATGGTTTGCGGAATAAGATTTCCAGTAGTTGGGACACCATAGCTTCATTTACTTTTTTATCACCATGCATGAGTTGCAGAAGCTAGAAAAAATATGCAATATAGTAAACTGTATGATTATTTATGCTATTTGAGAGTAATTTTGATTAATTCCATAGTTTCTATAGGTTCAATTATTTAAGGACATAGGAAGCTGCTTTATACTGAGTCAGGCCATTGATCCATCTAACTCAGTATTGTCAATACAGTGGTACCTCGGGTTACATATGCTTTGGGTTACATACACTTCAGGTTACAGACTCCGCTAACCCAGTAATAGTGCTTCAGGTTAAGAACTTTGTTTCAGGATAAGAACAGAAATTGTGCTCTGGCGGCGTGGCGGCAGCAGGAGGCTCCATTAGCTAAAGTGGTGCTTCAGGTTAAGAACAGTTTCAGGTTAAGAACGGACCTCCAGAACAAATTAAGTACTTAACCCGAGGTACCACTGTACTGTCTGGTAGCTGCTTTCTAGTATTTCAGACAGGGAACATTCCCCACCCTACTTGATGATGCCTAGGATTGAGTCAGGGACCTTTTTTCATGCAGATGCTCTGCTACTGAGCCACTGAAACCCTGCTGCAGAATATATTTTTTGAGCCATGTACAGTTCCATTAACTTCTATTTGTATATCAGGCACGCCCAACTCCCAAGAGACAGCAATCTACTCCCACTATTAAAAAAACTGGCAGTGATCTACCCATTGTCATTGCCAAGAGTTGTTGATCTTTTTGGGGGGAAGGAGTGGTCATGTTGATCTTTTGGGGAGGGTGCCCCAGAGTTGTTAAGCTTTTTTGGGGGATTGATCAGGAGCACCTCGGAGATCCCGCGATCTACCTGGAACACCCCCACGATCTACCGGTAGATTGCAATCTACCTGTTGGACATGCCTGTTGTAGATACATGCTCAGTAATAACTCCACAGCCAAGACATTTGACAGTTGTCTTCTCTGCCAGCTTCTGTAAGAATGCGCAACCTTTCCTCTATCTAGTCTGGAAGTCAGCTCTTGACCACACTTATTAAACCTTGTTCTGAAGTCAACACTAGTATTTTTATTAGTGGTGAAGATGCTCCTTGAAGGCAATTTATAGTCACAGTTTAGGGCCAAACTACACCTGTGTGAGAGACAGAAAATATTGTCCCAGCCCCAAAGCAGCGGAAATGTGGCCTTTGAGCGTGGGACGTGCATCCCTGCAATAACCAGTGGCGTAGCGTGGGGGGTGCCAGGGGTGCCGACCGCACCGGGCGCAACATCTGGGGGGGCGCGAGTCCACAGGGAAGGGACAAGTTCCTTCCTCCGCCAGGCTCCCCGCCGCCACCGCCAGCCTTGCGCCCTAGCGCGCGCGCCCCCCGCCGTCGCTGTGGCTGCGCTCCGCTCACTGCTCGCAGGAGGAGCAGCCGCTGCAGCAGCGCCGACGCCGCCACCGACGCCTGGCCGGGCACGGGCAGCCTCTGCACCCTGCCGCTGCCGCCATCCCCTCGGCCCAGCCACAGGCGGCGGCTGCTTCTGCATCCATCCTCCTCCGGGCAAGCAGCGTTGTTTGCGCGGCAGCGCCAGCGGCAACTCGCAGGTTAGGGGTTGGGGGGGCGCAAATTACTTGCCTTGCCCCGGGTTAGGGGGCGCAAATTACTTGCGTTGCCCCGGGTGCTGACAACTCACGCTACGCCGCTGGCAATAACAGATAATTATTTGAGGCAAAAACAGCCAAAAGGAAAACTGCACTGTTGAAAGATATTGAGGGAATAAAGGTAGCACAGGAAACAGTATTGAGAAGCTTTGCAGACTACGTTGCTTATGGATTAGTGTGGGTGTAGCATGACATGATCTGGAAAGTCAAGTGTGTGAGAAATAAAGGCATCACTTAGAAGCAGAACATATGGAATAAGGACAGGATAAAATCACACGCTATAGGCAAGTGTGAAATGCTGAAGTACTTGAAGATGGGGAAAAGATATATTTCAAATGTTATGCAGTAGCAATAATCATAGAGGTTTGGAGTGACAAGAATGTGGCAAAGAACATTTTGAAGTACTTGTTTGGAAATATATTACTAAATTATGACTGTCTTGCTACGGTCAAGAAAAGACAAGAAGCAGTCTGAATTTTCTTAAGGTGAAGGACACATTTCTATAATCCTTTCTTTGACCTTTGAAAGCTACCATATCCTCAAAGCAGTATTGTATCCTCACTCCTATCTGACATGCGTATCCCATGAGGTAGTGCTGGGGAAGGGAGGTTGCTGTTCAACCCTATACTATGTCCAGTTGGTCAATAATCTCTTTCGCACATTGGGTTTATTCCTGGGACTGGCTTTGCTTTGGAATGCTGACGTAGCAGCTGTGGCCAGGAATGCAATGCTTTTTCACAGTTTCAGTTAATATGGCAGCTGCTCCCCTTCTTGGATAAAACAGATCTGACTACCACATATGTCTCAGTCACACCTAGACTGGATCATTGGAACACATGGGGCTACTGTTAAAAGTGTCTGAAAATGTTAGCCGGTGCAAAATGCAATGGCTACATTGAAATCTGAAGCCCATTTTTCAGAGCATACTACTGTATTATGATTTTGTTTCATCTGCATTGGCTTCCGGTTCATTTCCAGACTCATTTAAAGTGCTGGTTCTTAACTGCCAAGGCCTCAATGGTTATGGATCAGGAAATCTGCCACTCTCTATGCACAATATCTCAACTGCACCCCCAGAGGCTTGGAAACAGGGCCTTCTGTTGTATTGACAGGTTGTGCAGCTCATTCCCTCTCACTTTAGGCAAGCTTTAGGCAAGACCTTTCTTCTTTAGGAACCTAGGAAAATGCCTTATACTAAGTCAAGCCATTGGTCCATCTAGCTCAGTGCTACCCATACCAACTGAGCTATCACCTTTCCCATAATTTCACTTAATTTTTTAGTGTAAAATGCCTAACTCCCCTGTGGATCAAGCTGTGTTTGGTTCTGCTTCTTTTTTTGTATTTAAATTGATTTTATTAGAAGCCGTATGAATTGTAAGTTTGTTTGCAGCTCAAAAATTATATAAATAACCTTATACGATAGATAAACTTTTATGCAACGTTGCCAGATGGCAGCATTTCACTCCTCATAAGTGCATTCCAATTAATAAATACCCCAAAAGGAATCCAAATGAATCTGTATGATCTATTATTTCACTTGCTTCCTTCTACAAAATTGGTGTTGATTTGTTTGTTTATTGCTGATAGAGATTTTCAGTAATGACAGACAATGATACCCTTCCTAAATTATATCCATGTAGCATTTTTTTAATATCAAAATGTGAAATTTAGTAACTTTTACTTCCTGGAATTCAGCTTTCTACCAGAAAGGACCTGGAGACCCAGTGAGACCTGAATGTGGTCCTGATGCAGGGAGAAAAAATAGAGAAGAGTCACAAGACGTAAATTTACTTGCACACTGGATTAAAGCAGCTGCGTTGACTAAATGAAAACATGCCATTTTTAAAATCCAGCAGCCATTTGAATAGAAGACTGGTTTTATAGTTTTAGCCGATTTTTACCTTTTCTGCATTTTATCTCTTGTACACCACTTGAAGGCCATAGCAGTTAAGCAATATATAAATTGTTTAAACAAACAAAAATAAGAAATAAAAATATTTGCAACATGCCAAGTAATTAATTTGAACTACTTGTTATTGGCATGCCTGAAACTGTAGTTAAGAAGTAAGTAGTAAGATCTGAAGAATTATTATTTGTTCAAGTGAAAGAAAAATGCCTACTGTGTTAAAATTGCTGTTTAAACTGTCTGCACTCCTGAGTCTTCATACTGTGAGTCACTTTAAGTTCCCCTGCCAACCATCTTAAATGGGAAGGAGAAGTGTTTCAGCTGCCGGGTATATTACAGAAAATTCAGAAAGTGTGTTCTCTCTCTTCCTTATTAATCTGTGCATTTGTCCTCCAATAATTTATGTATGAAATATGTTTCTGTTGGTGACAATGTACCTATTACTTAGTTGAATAGCCACCATGGTCTTCAAAATGTGTATTTTAACTTACAGCAAAATCATATGAACCTTTTTTCAGAAGTCTCATTGTGTCCCAATTACTCCATAATAGATGTGTTTAGGATTGCATTAGGAGCCACTTCCCTCATTCCTGACAAAAAAACCTCTTCGTATTTCCATTATGGATTGTTCACATTTTTTCCATAACTTTTGTCGGATTTCTGAAATCACATGGTAAATGTTCCTCTCAGAGCTGTAACTTGCCTTTCAAACAGGATAGAAAAAGGAGACAGAAGGAGAGAGCCCCTAGAGCAGGCATGTGCAAAGTCCGTTTTGGGGGCCTAATCCAGCCTGTCGGTCAGTTTAATCCGGCCCCTGTGGCAGTTTATTTCCAGGGGTAAAATCCTAAAAAAAGGGTCAACTTTGGTCAGCACTTTGGTCGGCCCCCACAGCCCTTCACTTCATCAAATCTGGCCCTCTTTGAAAAAAGTTTGGACACCCCTGCCCTAGAGCAAGGATGGGACATCTATAGTTCTCCAGATGTCATTGGACTCCAGTTCTTATCAGCCCTAGCCAGAATGGTCAATAATCAATGATGATGGGAATTATAGTGCAACGGCTCTTGGAGAGCAACAGGTTCCGCACTACATAATTAGAGTAACAAATTGGTATTGAATATATACCGGTATATAACATACACAAATGATATCAAAGATGAGAATGAAGTGACATAACATCAAAAGCAGGAAAAGTTAATTGATGAAATACACTTCAAATTGTACAGTAACAATCAGGCTTGAATGCTGATTACTAGAAGCACACAAAAATTCAATTTATAAGCATCAAAAAAAGAGGGGCTGATGGGTAACTGGCTTGTAAGAACAAATTTCCAATCAGAATTTCAGCAGTCCATGTAGCATAATCTACAGACTGCTATTTGCTAGAAGAGGCTTCCTCAACCTCAGCCCTCCAAATGTTTTGAGACTACAATTCCCATCATCCCTGACCACTGGTCCTGCTAGCTAGGGATCATGGGAGTTGTAGGCCAAAAAACATCTGGAGGGCCGAGGTTGAGGAAGCCTGTGCTAGAACAACTTCAGTAAAGGTTCTGTAGCTTCCCAATGCTAGCAACCCCAGACTATTTCTTAAAGCATTTTTTGTAATATTATAAAATATAAAATTAACTGCATCTAAAAATTAGAAAATGCAGAGTATTGTGCCTGGCTTACATATATGTACACCTGTTACTTAAATTTTTAAACCAGTAGTTTTAAAAAAAACCCATTGCCATCTGTTGCTGTAATGTGTTAAGTGGCTAGCATAAGATAAGTTTTGCAGGCAAAAGAATATAAACATAATTTTTTTTTACTGATTATCCAATCTTAAAGTCATGATTTTATTTCAAGTACTTTTGAAGGCAATTCTTGAGCCAGGACTTTTCTGTCCAAAAATGGATTAGTAATATGAAGAGCTAATATTTCTTATTTGGGTTATCTTTTCTACATTATTTCCATAGAGACATTCTAAGTAGCTAACCTTGGAGAAGAGTGTATCTATTCTTAGGATTTTTTCCTCTAATTTCCTCAGTATTCATCTTTAATTAAAGATTGTTGTCACAGGATTAGGCAAGAGATAGCTACTAATTTAGCACATAGCATTTTCATTCATGTGTTACCACAATCTTATTTGACAGACATAGTAGTGTAATTTGTAAGAGCTTGTTTATATAACAGATATGTCTATCATTACTTTGGAACTGGTTGCTAGACATTGAGCAGTAAATATTGTGCATTGGTCCATTGTCTGGCTCTAAAAAGACAACTTCACATCAGACAACTGTGAAGGCTTGGGGAATTACAGTGAAATGGTGATGTAAGTCCTTCACGGTTTAGGACCACAGTTCTTGTAAGACTGTCTGTCTCCATATGTACCTACCCAAACATGAATGGAGGGCCTACTGAAGGTACTGCCACCATTTTAGGTGTAGGAAGTAGGTACCAGAGAAAGGGCCATCTCGGTGGTGGCACTCCACTGTGGGAAATGCTACAAATGTGAAAAAAGGTCAAAGACCCAAAAGCCAATGGGGATAATTAAATAAATTACCGTATATACTAGAGTATAAGCCAACCCGAATATAAGCTGAGGCACCTAATTTTACCACAAAAAACTGGGAAAACGTATTGACTTGAGTATAAGCCGGTTCACCACACCACAAACCTGGCGGCAGCGGCGGAGGAAGAACAAGCAGCCCGAAAGAGCTGCTTTTGGGCTGCTCGTTCCGACGACGACAGAGGCAAAGGCGGCAGAGTATAAGCCGGGGGGGGGCGCTTTTTCAGCATAAAAAATGTGCTGAAAAAGTCAGCTTATACTTGAGTATATACGATATATGGGGAGGTGTGCCTGGATTAGCAAATTGTGGTTAGGCATTTGCCAATGTAAACTGAAGAAAGTTGAGTTAAACTTGAAAATGTAAATGTTCTTGGAGCTGACAATCTACCTTCCTTGCAGAAGCATGATGGCCACTTCACAGTTATCCAGCTAGTTGGCATGCTACGTGGAATTGCTTCTGGCATGAAATACCTCTCAGATATGGGCTATGTACATAGAGACTTGGCAGCTCGGAATATTTTGGTCAACAGTAATCTCATGTGTAAAGTCTCTGATTTTGGATTATCGCGGGTATTAGAGGATGACCCTGAAGCAGCTTATACAACAAGTGTAAGTTTCTTTTTTATTTCTAATACAAAAAGACAATTGATGCAAGATTTGTATTTCTCATTTCCTTTTTACAGTAATTCTTAACTTCTGTCTTGATAATGTTTAGATTGGATGCTTCTTGTATTAAGCTATGTTTGTGACTTGTTATCTTTACTGCAAAATGGGATATTTCAAATGCCATTTTCTTTATCACGAAAGTACATCCGAAGAAGGTCCCTACTCCCATCTAGCCAATTTTATTTTGCTCTTTTCATTTTCTAGGGCCGGAGTTCCCCGTAACCTGAATTTATCTGTGATAATTGGAATTTTATTTTTGAACTACATAAACTTACTATCTAGATATTATTATTTCATATCCTAGAGTCACCACAATAACAAAGCAGTGAAACGCTTGTGCTTCCATTATTTAGGCATGATTAGGTTTATTTCAGATATCTTTTAAATTTGGAAATAAGGAATTACCTGAGCACGATGTCGTTCATGCATTAGTTTGGTAATTCAAATTTTCCCTCCGATTCACCTTGATTCTATTTGTTGGAATATTACCTAATAACTTATGTAATGTTGTTCCTTCATTTTTTTATATGAAGGCATGCAGTACTGTAGAAAACTGGTCTAGGTCATGAATGCATCTTAATGGAAACTCACTTTAGCATTCCCAAACACTCTGCAACTAGGTTTATAATCCATACCTATACTGTGTATGAAAATTTCATTTGTTTCGTTAGAACTGTAGTACCAAGAATGGTCATGGTGATATAAGTTTGGGGGAGGGAAACCCCCTAAACCCAAGAAATTAATGCCTGTCAGAATCTATGTAATATTTGGAGTATTAAAGGGAAGATTCCAGGCCACTGGAAAAATACAGGCTAAGCTTCCTTTCTAGGCCAGGGCCTCACCTGGGATAGAGGCATTAACGTGTCAAAAGGTGTTGATGACCAACATCCATGAGGAATCCTTGAGCCTGGGCAGATCCAAGCAGGGGTGTGTGGGGAAAGAGAAGACCAGAACCATCTTGACAGACTGGCTGAAGGGAGGCTGGAGAGATGCCTTGGACTTGAGTGCTGCACTGCTGTGGGGAACAAGCCTCTCTGACTATGCTGTAAGATCTGAACTCCCTCCATATAAATCCAGGTGTAAATAAAATATGTGAATAAATCATATTTTGTAAAGCCACAACAGCCTCCACCTCATCTTGATTCTCTGCGGAAACATGACCCCAGGATGAGTGCCTGGAACCCCACTAGAATCTTGCTACTGCTCAGGTGACGTTGGGGATTGGCGTGTCGCCTTTGTAACAGTATATTCCAAGGTGCTCTGTAACCCTATGTTTTAGATTCTGAAGCCTTGCTCATTTCTATGGGATAAATGCATAACTGAATACAGCAGTATAGGGAATTTACTTGTTCCTTATAGGCATATGGGCTGTGTACTTTTACACAGCTCTCCCAACCTTCAGAGGCTTTTCTATTTAACTGCAATAGAGCACACAGATCTGCATGCCTGTTGTGCACTCAGATCTGATCTGGATTCAGTTGAAATCAATGGGGAACCTTTTAAGGCAATACAGGTATGAAGGGGGCGACATGACTACATGCCTCTTTTCTTTTGGCAAGGCACTTTAAGGCTGCCTGTTCTGGTGCTACCCATGGCTAGTTATTGCAAGGCACTTGTGGTATGATATGCTCAGGGTCTGCCTGCCCTGGGCGTGCAGGGAACAGGAGGTTCCCAGAGAAGGCACTCTCAAGTTTCCAGGCAACGCAAGAGGCACTGCCAAATACATTGTAAAATGTAAGATGGTTTAGAACTGTTCTACCAAAAGGCGCTTTCTAAACAGCAAAAGAACAATATACCAACACTATGAAGACAACTATGTCTACACTGTCCAAAAATAATTGCCTGTGGAAGGCAGCGAATGCATTCTATGCCTGCGTGTGTACACACTTTGTGTTTGGAGAACTCTTACCTGTAAGACACCTCCCCCAAATGCCCAATCAACTAGTGGATTAATAGTCACTCTCATCATCAATCCACACTATTTGTTTTTGAAAACTGCAACCTCTAAATTGCAATATTGGCCATGCAGCAAGTGCTGTGTTTTTAAATGCTTTGCATCAACCACACATTCTTCAAACTCCTTAGAGCCTGTTCAGTTATAATAAATACAAATATCTGCTCACAGAAGAGGTCTAATCACATATAAGCAGTGTAAAATTAGAAAGTAATCATAACTTCTCATTTTAAAAAAAAAAACTGCATAAGATCTCTCAAGCCATAATTTTTGCTTATTACAACCTATGAACTTGTTTTTAATCTAATAAGAGTTCCGGAGCAGGTTAGAAAGTGCTTGATTTAAAGCACTGCCATTAGGGTGTGTGTGTTGTAGCGTGTTTTTTAAAAAGGCTGCTGCATGCCTTTAAAAAGCTACCTGAAAGGCAACTTTTCCCAGCATAGAGATGCAGAAACTGGAAAAACTTCATCTGTTACATTTCCCCCGTCATGCTGTTTCTAAAGCTGTAGGAGCCAATGCAGAATAAAAGATAACAACCATAGAGAAAGCAGATATCTAAGGAAGGAGACGTGATGCAAGATAGCCCAGTTGAGAACTAAGAAAGGAAGGACTTGGATGTAGCCTATCTTTCTAGTCATATTTCCATATACATTGGCTCCATTTGGTGGGTTAACTCCTAATATTTATTGTTTCTTTAGAAACCAGAAAGTGTTTATGGACCTCATATTGAGTTTTATGGAAATAAGAGATAATTCTCTGCCTGATGTCACTGAAGGCAAGACTTGTTTTAGAATATTAAAACAAAAGAGAAAGACTTACAAGCTAGTAACATTTTACCTGTGGCACTTGTGTGTCAGGAATGGATAAGGAAACATCCAAGATAACTGACGAATATGTTTTCCCCCATCAAAACACTGTTAATGTATACTGGAAGTTGCCAGGACAACAGCCACAAACACAGTGACATGTCTATTTTATGAACAGAAAGAAATTCTTATCAATACATAGAGAATATAAGTTCTTGAACCTTTCATGGTTTATCAAAATTCCTGCATTCTAAGAAGTAGATTAATTTCCTCTGTCACAGTGTTTGTTCCATCTACAAAGAAGATGAATAATGGCTGGTTCACATTGTCACCAAACTTGGTGTTCTCTGGTGCAATAATGCAGCAAACATTTCTTTTGCTTTTTTAAAAATTAAATTTGCATACAGTATCTTATCCAAATTATCTATATGTGTTTCCTCCCAAATGCATGACATAGCATGTCATGTCGTGGTAAACACATAGTCTGATTCACGTGATTCTTGAAAAAGTAGAAAAGGATCTGTGAATTGGGAATATAGTTGTAGCCTATTATATGGCATGCAGAATAGAAGTTGCTCATACATACCCACTACTCTGCCATATGTTGATGATTCCCATTAGAACAAGTGCCGAAATTGGCTTTTGGGGGAGCAATCCTGATTTCTCCTATCAGTACTTAACAGCCACTACTGGATCATTGTCAAAGGCTCAGTTGCACTTTCTTGCAAGCTTGTTAATTTAATGTACAATCTACCACATGCTGCATCTAAGTATTCAGAATGACAGTTTTATGTTAACAGGAGATTAACATGTTTACAAATCCATCATTTCAGTGTGCTGTATGTGAGCATTAATGAGATGTTCCCTTTTCTTTTCCAACTAGCCTGATTACCCAGCTAGTCTTTCTATAAAGCCGGGGTGGCTAATATGTGGCCTTCCAGATGTTTCTGAATTACAACTAGTATCAATCCCAGAAGCATGGCTAGCGACCACAGATGATTCAAGTTTTGATCAGCAACATCTGGAAGGCCACAGATTTGACACCCTTGCCATATAGATTCTGTACTGGGTCTTTTCCTGCCGCATTGAAAATGTAATATGCAGTACAATCCTATTCATGTTTACTCTAGTAAGCTTCTTTGAGTTCAGTGGGACTTTTGTTATTTAGTCGTTGAGTCGTGTCTGACTCTTCGTGACCCCATGAACCAGAGCACGAAGTAAGTGGGACTTACTTCCAGGTAAATGTGTATAGAATTGCAGCTGTGATGCAGCAGAATGATCTCCAAGGCTGGGTTTACCTGTCACTAATTTTTATTGTGATGAACTTATAGTAATTTAGAATAATGTTCATTATTAACCTTCCTGTCTAGCATTCTATAAAATTTTGGCTTGAATATATAAATACTAATATAGTCACTGCCAGAACTGCTTTTGCAAGCATCTGCCGCATGTATAGAACACCAAACCAATTAGTCTTTTGCTGTGTATGCACTATGTTGTTGTTGTTTAGTCGTTTAGTCGTGTCTGACTCTTCGTGACCCCATGGACCAGAGCACGCCAGGCACTCCTGTCTTCCACTGCCTCCCGCAGTTTGGTCAGGCTCATGTTTGTAGCTTCGAGAACACTGTCCAACCATCTCGTCCTCTGTCGTCCCCTTCTCCTTGTGCCCTCAATCTTTCCCAACATCAGTGTCTTTTCCAGGGAGTCTTCTCTTCTCATGAGGTGGCCAAAGTATTGGAGCCTCAGCTTCACGATCTGTCCTTCCAGTGAGCACTCAGGGCTGATTTCCTTCAGAATGGAGAGGTTTGATCTTCTTGCAGTCAATGGGACTCTCAAGAGTCTCCTCCAGCACCATAATTCAAAAGCATCAATTCTTCGGCGATCAGCCTTCTTTATGGTCCAGCTCTCACTTCCATACATTACTACTGGGAAAACCATGGCTTTAACTATACAGACCTTTGTTGGCAAGGTGATGTCTCTGCTTTTTAAGACGCTGTCCAGGTTTGCCATCGCCTTTCTCCCAAGGAGCAGGCGTCTTTTAATTTTGTAACTGCTGTCACCATCTGCAGTGATCATGGAGCCCAAGAAAGTAAAATCTCTCACTGCCTCCATTTCTTCCCCTTCTATTTGCCAGGAGGTGATGGGACCAGTGGCCATGATCTTCGTTTTTTTTATGTTGAGCTTCAGACCATATTTTGTGCTCTTCTCTTTCACCCTCATTAAAAGGTTCTTTAATTCCTCTTCACTTTCTGCCATCAAGGTTGTGTCATCTGCATATCTGAGGTTATTGATATTTCTTCCGGCGATCTTAATTCCGGCTTGGGATTCATCCAGCCCAGCCTTTCGCATGATGAATTCTGCATATAAATTAAATAAGCAGGGAGACAATATACAGCCTTGCCGCACTCCTTTCCCAATTTTGAACCAATCAGTTGTTCCATATCCAGTTCTAACTGTAGCTTCTTGTCCCACATAGAGATTTCTCAGCAGACAGATGAGGTGATCAGGCACTCCCATTTCTTTAAGAACTTGCCATAGTTTGCTGTGGTCAACACAGTCAAAGGCTTTTGCATAGTCAATGAAGCAGAAGTAGATGTCTTTCTGGAACTCTCTAGCTTTCTCCATAATCCAGCGCATGTTTGCAATTTGGTCTCTGGTTCCTCTGCCGCTTCAAAATCCAGCTTGCACTTCTGGGAGTTATTGGTCCACATACTGCTTAAGCCTGCCTTGTAGAATTTTAAGCATAACCTTGCTAGCGTGTGAAATGAGTGCAATTGTGCAGTAGTTGGAGCATTCCTTGGCACTGCCCTTTGGGATTGGGATATAGACTGATCTTCTCCAATCCTCTGGCCACTGCTGAGTTTTCCAAATTTTCCACATTATTTTAAAGCACATTATTTCCTTCAAATAATTCTGGGCACTGTAGTTTACCCCTCACAGAGTTACGATTCCCAGAAACCCTTAAATATGAGAATTCTTTGAAAGGAAAAACATGCTTTGGATGTGTTTTAAAATTGTAGTGTGTATGTGTCCTTTGATAGGGTTGCATACTAAAATGACATGCAGAACTTATAGTGTAAACTGATCACCAATATCAAACATCTGCAATCATTTTTCTTATTGCTGTTGACCTTCTTCAAGCTTATGCTTGCCGTTCACACTAAAGTCCCTCCACATATATGTTTGACCAAGTACCTGGATCTACGCAGTTAAGTCCCACGTTAAATAATAAAAATGAGAACACACAGAAAACCATAAAGATTAATAATTTAATTAACCTGGAGATCACCACACCTGTTGTTTTGTATGACTAGTTGTGCTGGAATGCGAATCAGGATGCATGGCAATGGTGAATTGAAGCTGAGGCAATGGGACACATTTACCGGTAGTTTAAATCCTTGATTCCTGATCTAGTAACTGATACCTGCAAACTTTCTTTGGGTCAGGTGATATCTAAAAATAAGCAATGCTGGCACACCAATATTGACGAGGTAGTAAATGCATATGATCAATTAGAAACATAGTAAGCATGCTGGTAACACTGAAAGCAAACTGACCATAGGAATAATTTAAAAAACAAAAACAGCAGCAGAATAATTGTTCCTGCTATTAAGATTTATAGAGCAAAATTAGAATCTTTATTTTATATAGAGCTGAATTATGAGAAATGTATATGCTAATTCATAATGCAGAGTAAGTCAATATTTTAGTGATTATCTTCACAGAGTTCTGTCCCACAGGCCAAGACACATGCAGAGATAATAGAGATTGTCACTAGAGCCCAATAGAGAAAAATAAATAATTGTTTAACAATTACAACTGGCTTACCAAGCAGGTGGGTAAATATAAGTTTCCCAGATACTGATTAATTGACCAAAATCTGAATCACTGAATAAAATTAAACATGGCCTTACGGAGATGTATGACGATGACATGATTTCCACACATAGAAATAAATTAAAAGCTATGGATGTTAGCATACAGATTAATATATTAGTTAACAAACATGATATTACTAGCCTTGCATTTTTATTTTTACTTTTAAATCACTGTGGGATGCTATCTCACAGCTATCTTGAATTTTAAGGTAAGAGAAATAATTACTCCCTCTTTCTGCTGTACCCATATTCCATGATTGAACAAAACACTATCTCTACATTCCATCTGAATCAAGACAGGCTGTTCAGGTGCTGGACCCGTGCCCAGAGGCAGTAATGGAGTAAATCAGGCCAATAAGCTGAGGCTGAATCCTTACAAGATGGAAGCACTATTGGTGGGTGGTTCCTGGGTCTGGGAGTTGATGAGGCAGCCAATTCTGAATGGGGTTGTATTCCTCCTAAAGGAACAGGTTCATAGCCAGGACGTGCTGCTTCAGTCTTTGAAGGCTCAGGTAGCCTCAATGACAAGAAGTACGTATTTCAAGCTGTGGGTAGTTTGCTGGCTAAAGCCTTTCCTACACCAAAATATCCTTATAACAATGCTATACACTCTGGTAACCAGCCATTTAGACCACTGCAATTCACTCTCAAGTAGGGCTGCCAGTGAAGGTGGTGGTTGTTTTTGTTTGTTACTACATTAAGTATTCTTGTGTTTTTATCTTGTAAACCTGTAAAGGGCAGGATAGAAATTTAATAAATAATAAAACTAATATGATCCAGAGGTTGTAGCTTGTGCAGAATGCAGCTTCCTAGTTACTTGTTGACAGAGCTAAGAGTGTGATAAACCACTCCTGGGAGAAGTGGATCAGCTGGCTTCTTTGCTGCCAGGCTGAGTCGTGGTGCAGAAAGCCCTACACAGCTTGGGTCCCTGGTACCTGAAGGAGTGCCTCTCCCAGTATCAGCTGGTCCATACCCTGACATTTGTCAGGGAGGCCATGCTGATAGTTCCGTCTGTAACCACTGTGCATTCTGTAGTGGCATGTTGTAGGGCCTTCTCAATGATGACTATGGAACTTGACCATGGAACTCCCTCTGGTCAAATACGGTATATATTTGCCCCTCTTGTTGATGTCCTTTTGACATCAGTTGAAAACGTCTCTTTTTATTTTGGCATGTTGAGGTTGGAGGAAATAGTTGCTCTTTCTGCTCCTGTGAATTTTTTATTTCTATTGTTTTGTGAGTGTTTAATATTGTTGCATGCTACCCCAATCTCTGAGCAGTGAGAGGATACAAGGGTTCATGGTGCTTGCCCAGGGTTCAGCTTCCTTGGAATGAAGGTCAGTGTAGACTGTGGTGTCTTTAGGATATATGGTTTTATTTACAAATATATATAACCTGAACACAAGACGGAGGTGCTCACATTAACACCCCAACAAAACTTGCTGCTCTATTAATCACAATTTAGGATCCCACACAGATCAAGCATGTTTCTATGTCCAGCTTCCAGCTTGCTTTCTGCCTAGCTCTCTGTTGAATTGTGGCCAACAGGTTTAGATCTATTTGTTTCAGACAAATATTCCACAGATATAACCGATTTGACTTTGTAGATACTGAAACAAAGTGTGTACTAGTCTCAGCAGGAAACCTGTGTGGGCTAAAAAATTTTTTGCTCTGAACTTTGTCTTTCTGGTATCTTGGAATGGATGACATTCATTGCCTTTGACTGCCCCTCTGTGGCTGCACTGGAATTGTATTATAATACATAACAACTGTTAGCTGTCGTCTAACATTGTCTTTGCCTCTTTTGAAAAATGCATAATTTACATCTTGCTGTGTAAATTAGGTTTTGTATACAAGTAGAGGGTTGTGGAGTTTTTTATATAAAAGCAGTGATCATCAGGAAATACAATAGTGTTCAACAATTAGCCATAATTGTCTGATATTGTGCTATGTGGTGCTTTAGCTTTTTAAAGAATTTCTGACAAACTTGCACTTTTCAAAATAATCATTTTCTTTTTCTTTTTTGTAAACTTATTCCTTATATATTTGATGGGCTGATTGGCTATTGTATTGGAAGTCATCTGATTTATATATTTCACTTTAAGTATTCTCTGGACACAATTATATTGCTGAATTTAGTCAGAACTGAGGGCAAAATCAGGGAGTTAGTCAACCAGCCCAATCATTTGCCCAAAATAGCTTTCTTTGCTTGATTGCCTTAAATGAATACCTTTATTTCAATACAGATCAATAAATGAGTGAGCCTAGGAACTTTAAAAACCCTGTACTGACCTAACCCTTAAGTTCATTTGTTAATAGAATTCACTTTGAAATGAATGCACTTGAAAATGAGGCAGGGGGAAAGGATACTACTTTTCCAACTAATTAGAGCCTGAAGGACTTGTCAAGGACTCAGCTTTGTTTTCTAATATGTATGTGAATTTCATGGATTGGCTCTTGTTTCTTATACAGTGGTACTTCGGGTTAAGTACTTAATTAGTTCTGGAGGTCCGGTCTTAACCTGAAACTGTTCTTAACCTGAAGCACCACTTTAGATAATGGGGCCTCCTGCTGCCGCTGCACCGCTGCTGCATGATTTCTATTCTCATCCTGAAGCAAAGTTCTTAACCCAAGGTAATATTTCTGGGTTAGCGGAGTCTGTAACCTGAAGCGTATGTAACCTGAAGCGTATGTAACCCGAGGTATCACTGTAATCTGAAGATGGTCACTCTTTATTTTGTGGGGGGTTTTGTACTGTTATTGTATACCCTCTGCAACTTTTGTTAAAAGGCTTCCTAATTTAATTGACAAGTATTTTGATAGATAAAGTGGATGGGGAAGGTTCAAGATGTTCAAACTAGACATGAGGAGAGCTCATGTGGGCTAGTCGCCCTGGCCCCACTGCGTATGACCACCAGCTCACATATTTGGTGACCATGAGAAAGGGTCATATGACTGTAGTCCTCCTACGTGAGAGTGTTCCTGACTGGCCCATTATCAGAGGCAGATTTAGGTCAATGCAACGGGTCCCCCCATACTGGGTGCGGGGGCCAAGGGGGTGTCTTCCCATTTCCTTCCCAAAGCCTAGTAAAGTGCTTGTCCAGCTTTGGAAAGGAGGCAGAAGGGCTGAATGACACTTCCACCTCCTTCCCAAAGCCCGGCACCTCCCTTACCCTGCTTTGGAAAGCCAGCACGAGGACTAGGAGGCATAGGATCCAACTCTTAGGGGCAGTGGGGGCCTCTGCCCCTACAATAGTATATTTGAGGGAACTGGGCCCCCACAAAGTTGCTGGGCATTCCCATTCAAATGGTGTGTGTGCACTGCATCATGTGATCAGTTATGTGGGGCGGGGCTTTCCTGGGCCCCCACAATATTTTATTCAAGTTGGCACCCCTCCTAGAGGGCATCCAATTTTTACCTTGCATGTGGCGTTGCAATACGAAGGTCTGCCCCTGCCATGATTCCCATCACATAGAAGAACCGTATGCCACTGTGTTCATGCATGCACACAGGTGCTATATCCATGACCAGCTCCCTAAGGGGCACAGCAGCAGGCACTTCAGAGGCAGGGCCAGTTCACACTACTCCAAAGCCCTTTACAAGGTTTTTCAATGGGGGGGGGCAGTTTCGTAAACCTTCATCAAGGCATTAAAATTATTGCTCCTTTTTGTACATCGTTGCTAAATGCCTGGATTGTGTTTGTTGATGTGAAGCAGGCTGGCTACAATAGTCGTGGTGATGGTAATTCATCATAGCAGGGGCTTGAGTTATTTGAAATGTTCTTCCCTTTTGATTATTACTCACTCATGAAGGTCCCTGCACTGTATGAAGGTGAGTCCACTACAATATTTGTAATGCTTACTACATGGATCTTTCCTCTCACTGAGGGGAAAGCTCTTCACTATTGTCATATCTGCAATATGGTCAATAGGTGTGAATTTTTCACACAATATGGGCATTCCATGGGGTCAAAAGATTAAAAACATTTCCCTCCCACTATCCCTTCCTATGGAGCACTATCATCTAACCTCTTCTGGAGTTAATATTTGAATTGGATCTGAGATATATGTGTCAATTTAAGAAGCATTTCAGCAGATTATGCATTAACAGAGAAGATTGTATTAAAAAACCAAACTCCCTGAGGTGGATTATCACAGCTTTTTCTGCTGATAATATTGACATATAATCTATCATTGTGCCCCAACACCTCAGCATTGCTTCTGAAAAAAGAATTGCATTCCCCATGTTTCCATGAATAGAAGAAATTTTATTATAGAGGAGGTAAATTGAGAATAGAAGGGACATTTTAAAACTGTATTTGATAATCGCTGGAACAACTCCTTGTGCTGCTTCAGTTTCAAGTCTACTGAGGCAAGACAAAAAGCTACATCTGGTGGCATTCAAAAGTCAAAACACAAGGGCAACAGAGGCAAAGTCCAGAAACTGGTGAAAGTCAAAACAAAGGTGTGGGGTGTGAGAGGTGTTGTACAGTAAATTGCTACATCAAAAGGAAAGCCGGGTGCAAGGATGTTGTTCCAGCACTATGTGCCAGGAACCCTGAGCCTTCAGAGCCCCACCCAGAGCACAGATGTGTGTGTTTGCAGGTACTGGACATCTCAAACTGATGTATGGGTCCTAACTTGTATTTCATTAAATATAAAAGTAGGTGAGTCTAGGTAACATATGAGAGACTGGGGGGAGGGAATCTTCACTATTGCATTGTTCATTATTCTTAAAATTGACACAGTTATTAGTGTTTTTTTAGTATCAATTACAGCAGTGTAAGTTATTAGCAGAAGCAGTTACAATAGATTTGTTATTTTGTACTGTGGCCTGGCAATATTTCAAGTATAAATTGGGGTTGGACTCGATGGCCCTTGTGGTCTCTTCCAACTCTATGATTCTATGATTCTATGACTTTCCTCTTAGTAGAAATAGCCCCTTGAACACGTGTGTGTGTGTGTGTGTGTGTGTGTGTGCGATTCGTTCTCCGCTACCTATGCTTCATTTTATTAACTCTATATTTTATGTCTTTATTTATTAACTCTATATTTTATGTCTTCAGATTAAGAACAGGATGCTGCCTTTTACCAAATCAAATTATTAATCCATCCAGCTGAGTATTGCTCATACCGGCTGGCGGTAGATCTCCATGGTTTCAGACAGGGGTCTCTCACAGCCCTACCTGGAGATGCTGGGGATTGAACCCATGTCCCTCTGCATGCGAAACAGATGCTTCACCACTGAGCTATGGCCCTTCCCCGTGGCACCACCACAAAATAAGAGGAAAGCAAATTAAAAGTTGCTCATAATAGCAATGGCTAAAAAGTAGGAAATGCCTCACTGTGTAATATCATTACCAAAAATAGCTAACAATAGAAAAAGAGAGTGAAATCTTATCCTTGTGTTCCTCGTAAATTATTAAATAAAAGTAATGGATGCTGTGCATACAAAGCTCCTTCTTAAAGCCTTTTGTAAATGGGTGCTACCAAAAGCAATGGCTCAAGGAAGAATCCTCCTCATAAAGTATTTAAAAGGCTTACTGCTTGCTCCTTGAAATAAATAGTTGGAATCCATTAAGTTAATACATGAGGTTTGTATTTTTTTAAAAAAGAAAAAAGCAGATTACTTTCCTGCTGATTGTACATTCCAGTCATCATTAGAAGATGAAAAATTAACATATTTCTTATGCAGTATAAGGAAAATAAGTTGTTTCGTAAGGACTTTGATAAGCAGAATAATTTACAGTATCTTTTCTAATAGTAAGGTTGCATATTTGCTTTATATCATGGGAAAATAAATCCTATTTAGTATGCATGTCCCAAACAGGACAATTTCAGTGAGAATGTTAGTTCCTATAATGTATAATATTAGGATTATGCTTATATAAAAGAAACTATAGTTGGTTATTTGATTATCAGTATATGGGTGACTGCAGTCTCAAGATCCAAGGGATGATTTCAACTAATGAGTCTTGTCAGTGTAAGCCCAAGCAAAGACTTCAACTCCTCCTCTGTGTGCCCTTTATGCCCCCCCATTGACTTTCAGGGGCTAAAGAGAACAACCCAGAACAGCATGTACGGTAAGGACAGGGAGGGGGTGGTAGAATGCTTCTTTATTTGCAATTCATAGTTGTTGTTAAGATTGGCATACCTATGAATCAGCTGCTTGAATGAAGTACCTTAGTAATGACCACTCCCACATCAAATGGGGGTGCCCTTTGCGTGGTCGCGCACAGCCCCCCGGATTCCAGTGCGACTTCTGGTAGTTCAGGCTGGCTTCATCCTCCCCAGGCTGGATACCTGGAGGTCTCCGCCTACCTCAGCCAATTGCCCTATCCAGCCTGGAGAGGCGTTGCCAGGGGATTAGCCAGGTAAGGAGAGGGACCATCCTGCCCACACAACGGAAGGTGAATCTTACCTGCAAAGTGGCAATATACCCTTAGTGATACTAAATGACAAGCAATGGTGAAATAGATTTATAACAGTGCAAGACTGTACTGTACATGTTTACTCTGAAGTCCTGAAACTTAGTCCCAGGTAAGAAGTGCTACAGGAATGCAGCCCACATTGCTAACTCAGTTTAAAAAGTAATAACAAGAAGGAAAGAACACTGTGCTAATGTTCTAGAGCATGGGTAGGAAAACTAAGGCCCAGGGGCCGGATCTGGCCCAATCGCCTTCTAAATCTGGCCCGCGAACAGTCCGGGAATCAGCATGTTTTTACATGAGTAGAATGTGTGCTTTTATTTAAAATGCATCTCTGGGTTATTTGTGGGGCATAGGAATTCGTTCATTTCCCCCTGAAAATATAGTTCGCCCCTCCACAAGGTCTGAGGGACAGTGGACCGGCCTCCTGCTGAAAAAGTTTGCTGACCCCTGTTCTAGAGGAAATCAACCTGATTGTGCCACATCCATTTTCTTCAGGAGGGCTTCTGTGGGCAGCATGGATTATTCATAATCTTCAGATCTGAAGATTTCCTCCCACCTTCGTTTTATCATAACAAAGGTGCCAAATCAATAACTGTGAGGGCAGATGGGTCATTGGAGAAGATAAGTAAAAATAATTAAAGCAGCATTAACAAAGAAAACATTGTGGTATCGGTAACATAATAGGCATTCCTGTTTTTCCATAATACGATACAATATGAAACAAAAACAATTACAAAGTTTTCCAAAGCTACAGCAATCCAGAACAAAGTATTGCCACAGGTCTATAGGTGTCCATGATGTTCCCACTGTTCATTCACTCAGAACTACCGCAGTTTTCATATTGTCAGTTAAGAGGTCTTACACATCTGTTTTGAAGCATTCAAGCAGACATTAGTCATATGAAGTTGCTGACATTTATCTTGTATTCTAAAAATTAGAATTTATCAAGAAGCCACATTTTACTGATTGAACAGGGGGGGGGATTATTCTGTGCCACAAAGTGGGAAAGAGATACAGTTGTAATAACAATTTTTAGCAAATAAAAGATACAGTACTGTATCTGTATCTTTTCCTATGGGGAGAAACACAGCTTAGAGAGGGAATGTTTTGCATAGAAAAAGGCAGAATGGAGATGGTTAAGGAGCTATATTTCCTCATTCCTCTACACAGACTTGTAGTCTCTTGTGTATGAACACTAGGGAGGAAAGCTACCCACACACCTAGTCACCTCCAGTTTTAGTGTTGTTGTTGTTATTTATTACCCGCTCTTCACTCTTAAGTTCCCAAGAGGGTTACAATATTAAAATACAATATTTGAAACAGTTTACAATTTACAATTAGAACCTACTGAGAGTGGATGCATTGGAGCTATTTTCAGGTGACATTTTTGATAGCAATTATTTTACTCAAGCTCATTTTTCTATTTCCTTCTAAAACAATAATTGCCTATAATGAGTAAATATTAGGATACAACTTCATTGATCAAAGCAGTAGGGTTCGCCTTTTACCCACACAGTGCAAATGGCTGTTAGTGCTGTTCCTTGTATGAAAAGAAACTAGGCAACAGAACAATGATTTGCAAGAACTTCAGAACTGACTAAAGAGACTGTGATGATAATGGTTATTATGATGATTATATGCCATGCACTGGAAAGATTTCTTAGTTTTGAGAGCAAGTTGGCCTGGGAGAGTGTTCCAAGCACGCTCTCCCCACTTCTGACATTGTTCTGCTTGTTTAGCCCTTGTAAGCGACTGTAGGTGTTCAGTACTGCTGAATGTCATCTGAATGTCAAATGCAAAAACCTTTGATCAGTTTGCCAGCATCTGTTTTGTCACTTTTTCCTCCAAGTGGGTATTTATTATTAGTATTAGTATTATTCATTCTATTAGCAAACATTTAGAATAGCAACACAGTATTAGGCATATAAAATAAAACTGAAATTATTCATGTGCAGTAGGCATACAATATAAATAACTTTGTCAGAAAACAATACTCATTGGAGAGGCAGTTTGATGGAGCAGAAAGAATAGCTGCTGTGAGACAGTAAACTATAGTAGTTAGCACCAAACAGGTGAATCTGTGGTGCTTCAGAAAAGGGGAGAAGGAAAAAGAGAAGGTTTTTCTGGTGTGTGTGCTGGCATCAAAGAAGGCACAGTCAGTGGGTAGTGGCAAGGCAGGGAACAAAGAAGCTGAGTAGCCAGAGAGCTTCTATAGAGGGGAAAGAAAGAAAAGAACAAACACTATGTGTAGAACAACATATTTTCCCCGCAGTCTGCTACTGTTGTTCGCACAAAGTAGGGGCACATTTATTGAGCTCCACTTCCTGGATTTTATAGATCGGAACCAATATGTCTCATTTAAGAGGTAGAAAAGCCCTTTGCAGATGTCCATATTTTGTGCACAGTGGGTGGCTGGTGTCCAAATCATGTCAGGCTGCTGATATTCATGCACTGGACTCAACATTTTCATATGGATTATGTGCAGTTAGAAGCCAAAGAACATAGGCCAAAACCTATATGATCCACATCTTATCTTTGTGGTATATACCAGATGTGCTTTACACATGTAGGAAGATATGCAGATACCAAGCTGAGTGCACTATGGGGACAGTAGGGGCAGCCAGAACCCTATTTCATCAATGGCGCATACAGATTGAACATCTGCACAGATTGTGTCAGAAGCCAACTGGGTTATATGTGATTGTTCACGATCCCAGTCATATGCTGCCCTGCCCTCTTCCTGACTAGCATCCCTCTATGTTCATTCACTTCTTCGATTGCCTTGTTAATGAGAGAGCCCATGATCCACTGCTAGAACTTTGTAATGTTAGCATGTTAGGGGTCCTGATTTCAATTCTTGGCATCTCCAGTTAAAGCGGCTCTCAGATAGCAGGGCTGGTAAGACCCTGGAGGGCTACTGCCAGTCTGAGCAGACAACCCTGGACCAACAGGTCATTGGTCTGAATCAATACAAGATCACATCCTACTTTTCTTTGCTAATCCATACAGAAGCTGAATCCGAGTATGTCACATTTCAGAGCCTGCCTACTTCGTAGTGCAAGGTTTCCCCATCCTTACCCCCTTCAGCAAATTGAATCAAATTATGAATCCAAATTCTCTGAGGTATATGAATATATGAATGCCATTCAAACAGGGGACAGTCCACTGTAAAATAAGATACATGGCCACCGCACAGTGAAGATTAAAAATGCCAATTGGAGAAAATAAATTCAGCTATTCAAAGAGCTTTCGGAAACTTTTGTTTTCTAATTAGCAATAGTTATGGAAAATACTATGTAGAAATAGCTATTGACACAAAAGATTGTGTTCTTTACAGCGTGGAGGCAGGGAGGAATAATTATAACAGTGTTCTCTGTAATGTTTCATTTAATTGAAGGGGCCTTTTGAGAACAATACAAAAACAGAATTTTTCTTCCAGACTCAAGGTTTCTCATGGTACATTTGGTATGAATGCTATGAATGTCAATAAGAAAGCTTCAACCCATAGCTCTTTAACAGTCCATAGATAAAAATTCCAGTGTCTACTATTTCTTGTAGTTACATCCAGCCTAGAGCATCCTTCTGTTTCGGAAAGTGCCCAGAAATAGCACATCCTGTTAAAAGCCTTGAATTATTTATGATAGAAGAGGTCTTCAAAAGTGCAAGACTGCAAAATTGCCATTTGATTTTCCTTTGCAATGCTGTGTTTGTTTACATTGACCCCCATTTAAGAGGTGCTAAAACAACTGGGATATTGGCCAAGGTGTTTTCTTTTCTTTCCATTTTTGTGCGTCACAATTTTGGAATACCTAAAGCCAGGGGGGAAGGTTCAGATATTTCCACATGAACCTGCACACACGCATGCAATCAGTAATTGGGCCATGTATCTTTGCTTCCTTTGTTTCAGACATCAAAGTTGTGTGGTCTTATTTTTGTCGATAAGGACCCATTGACCACCACATTAGTTTCTTTAAAAGAAAAGGGGGGAAGGTTACCTATTTCTATCTCATTATGAAGGCAACTTTTAAAGAAAATTAAAACCCAAAATAAATAAATTCATACCTAGTCAAAGCAGTGTTGTTTTCCCCCAAAATCACAGTTACTGTTAACATTTCACCCGCGTAGATGCACAGATGTGAAAACTATACATGATGTACCTTGCCTAATGTAGCACATGCTGTGCTGTTCAGTTCAAAAGCAGAGGTACTGACAGAAACGATGCAAGGAGAGTCAAACAGTTCAGCGCCTGCTGTTCACTTGGTACATGAAATCATCAAGCAGCCTTGAGATCCTAGAGAAGTTTACCCACTGACTATGAAAAAGGACAACATTTTAATCACAAAACCTTATCCCATGCCCTCTATAATTCGAGTAATCAGTCCTCTTTCTCACAGACAGCCAATATAATTTATTGTAAACACAGCAAATAATTACATAATTCTAAAAAGTCAACAAAGGCAGATTTTATGGCAAATTTTTACATATAGTCTTCCATTTCTAAGCAACTTGGGTATTGTGGGGAAATGGTTGGATAACTGACGGGAATAGGTTTTAGTGCTTACATCTTCATATCCGTTAAGAGAGCTGGGATAGCACAGGAGAATGTGTGTTGGGATTGACCCCAGAAGACTTGAATTTGAAATTCTTCTCTGCCATACTTGTTGGCAAGCCACTGTATTTAGCATCAGTCCCCAGGAAATGTTAACGTTACCACGGAGATGAAATGAAGCTGTACAGCATAAGAAGTGCAAAACGCTTTGTACATTAAGACAGTGAGCTTTGCAAGCCCAGCTGATCTTCTGAATACTTTCCACCACCTTCCAAAAACAACCCCTTGCACTGCCCATAAATTGCTGTCATAGCTTGGTGCTCCTCTGGGGGTAGCATTTTATATAGCACATGGGGCTGCTGTCCTGAGGTGCGGGGAATAAAAAAAATGAATCCACTGCACCTAAAAATGCACCTAAAAATCCTTAAAATGCTGTAGAAGTTGTAATAAAAAACAAGCTTGTATTCCCATGCATCTCACTCGACATTAATCAGCCTTTTCATACTTCATTCTAGAATTGCCTTTACTAGGCAACAGTAGTTCATTTTAATTTACTTGACAGTGAAACCACAGCCTACCAATCACTAAGTTCTTTTATTTGACAACCAGATCGGAAGTTCTATCTTTGTGTGAGCAGGTGAGAATTCCTAAAGAGCTAAACATTCCCTTTGCCTTACCTTCTCTTTATTATCTACATGAATGTGTATGCCATATGCAGGCACTGCAAAAGTAGGGCTCTATTCACCTAGTGGGAAACCTCCAACCTGAGGGCCTAATTTGGCCCATCAGGCTTCCCTATTTGTCCCACGTCACACCCACACTGTGACATCAGGCACAGGGCAGGTAAACCTGAGAGGCCAAATTGAAAAGGAAGGTTCAGGAGTTCACTCTAAGTACACTCCTTTCCAGCCACTGGTAGAGTTTAATGCTTTTTGAATTTGAGACCTTTTTCTGTCAGCCTGCAGTAACTGAAAGAAGTGTCAGATTGCAAAAGCACCAATTCTGAGGAGGAAAGGAAGAAATGGGGGGAGCCATTTAGAATGGGCTACTGATTCTTTCTCCCATTCCATAATAATAATTTTACTATTTATACCCCACACATCTTACTGGGTTGCTCTCGTCACTCTGGGCGGCTTCCAACATATATAAATAACATTAAAAAAACTTCCCTATACAGGATTGCCTTGAGACGGCTCGGGTCAGATAACTCCATAACCTCCAACATTTCTCCAATGAAAATAGGGTCCTCTTAAGGAAAAGCAGGACATTCTGGGATCAAATCAGAAACCAGGATGGCTTCTCTAAATCAGGGATGGCCCTGGAAAATAGGGACATTTGGAGGGTCTGCTTTTTAATATATCCAGTGCATTTTCAGAGATTACTGAACTGAGGAGAAAGAGGGAACATATGCTTCTTTTACAGTACACAGAAGAGACTTCCCGCAGAAACTGCGCTTGGACTATTAGGCAGAATGTTCCTATAATCCCAGCACTAGCAATTGCTTGTACCCCAGGACAACAGTCAAACTAATTTGGATGCAATTTAGCCAGATGGACACACTTTATTTACATGAGATTTGAATGCTAGGAGCAGTATTTCTTAGTAAACATCTATTGTGATTGGTTTCTTCCTGTGAACCTGTACCTAAAATGAAGTGCTTAAGCTGATCTAGCTGAGTGTTCAATTAACATGCAAAACTAAGAAATAACCCTACTAGACCATTTGGGGACTGTTTCAGATTGAAAGGGAAACTATGTATAATTATTACATGTTTTTACAGTGGTACCTCGGGTTAAGAACTTAATTCATTCCAGAGGTCTGTTCTTAACCTGAAACTGTTCTTAACCTGAGGTACCACTTGGGGCCTCCCACTGCCGCCACACGATTTCTGTTCTCATCCTGAAGCAAAGTTCTTAACCTAAGGTACTATTTCTAAAGTTTTGGGGAAAAACTTGACACCTTTAGAAACAGATGGGTTTCAGAAGGAAACAGAACTAAATGTGGTTAAAAAAGTGAAATACCTGGGGGTCAATTTGTCTTCCAAAAATTTGAATTTATTTAAAGATAACTATGAAAAATGTTGGTCAGAAGTTAAAAAGGACTTAGAAATCTGGTCAAGATTGAAACTTTCCTTGTTGGGTCGAATTGCAGCTATAAAAATGAATGTATTGCCAAAGATGTTGTTCTTGTTCCAAACCCTACAGATTGTGGACAGAGTGGAATGTTTTGGAAAATGGCAGAAGGATATCTCTAAGTTTGTTTGGCAGGGCAAAAAGCCCAGGATAAAATTTAAAATATTAACTGATTTAAAAGAAAGAGGGGGATTTGCCCTGCCAGACTTAAGGTTATACTATGAAGCAGCAGCCTTCTGCTGGATGAAGGATTGGTTTTTATTAGAAAACACTGATGTCCTAGATCTGGAAGGGTTTAACAATTCTTTAGGATGGCATGCATATTTGTGGTACGACTAGGTAAAGACTCACAAAATGTTCAAAAACCATATTGTCAGGAAAGCATTATTTTTTGTCTGGACTAAATATAAAGACTTACTAGAAAGCAAGACCCCGAGATGGTTATCTCCAATAGAGGCCAAGGCCCGAAAAAAACCCAATATGGAAGCCGTTTGGCCAAAATATTGGGAAATAATAGAAAAAGCTGGAGACAATTGGAGGTTGCAGAGCTTTGAAAAATTAAAGAATAAGGTGCAAGATTGGTTTCACTATGCTCAAATTCAAGAGGTTTTCAAATCAGACAAAAAAACAGGATTCCATGTGGAAAAATCGAAATTAGAGACAGAATTGTTAGAACCAAAGACTAAGGTTCTTGCAAGAATGTATAACTTGCTGCTTAAGTGGAACACTCAGGATGAGACGGTCAAATCAGCCATGATAAAATGGGCACAGGATATTGGGCATAACATTATGTTTGAAGATGGGGAAAGGTTATTGTCAGGGAACTGACATCGGAGGAAAGGGAGATGGAAGGACTCACAGAGGCTGGGAGTGAGTCAGCAGCGAAAGCAGGGACCAGCAGGGGGAGAGAGGGTACTCTGGAGGAGGATCTCATGAATGCTGAGAGAGACGCAGCAGCCAAAGCAGGAACTAGCAGGGAAGAGGGAGGGATGAGGGACACGTCCAGCAAGAACAGCGGGGAGGTGTCAGAAGCTCCCATAGGGAGACCCATGCTTCGCCGGAAGCTGCCACGTCGTGAGTCCAGGAGACGCGTTTCCGTTAAGGAGCTTCTATGCTGGAAGCGCTTCCGCAGACAGCCACTGTCAGACTCTACGAGTGATTAGAGCAGACATGTCTGAGGAGCTCTGTCACACACAGAGGTTTGTGGAGCCGCACAAACTCTGAGGGAGCACGATTTTACGCACAAGCAGCTAATCATCCCATCACAGCAGTCTGACAGTCTCTGTACGCTGCCTGTGCAGGAGAAAGCATCATGAGCGACCCAGCCGGAACCGGAGGAGCAGGGGTTGGAGCTGGTCCAAGCTTGGAAGAAAGATACCGAGCGTTGGAAGTCCAACTTGCGCTGCAGACGGCGAGGCTTGAGGAGAGAAGGGCTCAGGATGCAGACAAGAAGGGGAGAGCCACCCAGTTCCCCAGAAAGGTACCAGGATTGGTGCAGAAGTTTGGGGGGGACCCCAAGGACTACCATGCCTTTAGGACAGAGATGCAATATGCCCGTAATGTGCAGTTTGATGAGTTCCCTGATGAGGAATCGCGAGTTGCTTTCGTGATTGGGCATCTTGAGAGGGGCGCGCGGGACTGGGTTAGACCCCTGATGGCAACGCACAATGACGTCTTAAAGGACACTATGAAGTTCTTTCGTGCAATGGATATCATGTTTTCCAGCGATATTGAGGAAGGGGTGGTGCGCAGACAGTTAATGGCTTGCAAGCAGGGAAGCCGATCTGTCCGTGAGTACTGGACTGAGTTTACCATGCTGGTTCACAGATTGGGGTGGGATTTATCGGCGGCACCCATTCAGATGCTATTTGAAGAAGGTCTTTCTTCGGCTGTGAAAGACGAACTGTCCCGGAGCCCCAGGGCGGTGTCTATGGATCAGCTGACCAAATCTGCGCTGACCATAGGAGCGCGCCAGGAGGCAAGAGCCTTGGAGAGGCGGGAAGGGAGAGGGGAACGTTGGAAGGAGTTCCGCATTCCAGACATTCCTGAGCCAGCTTTCCCGCCGGCAGAGCCGATGGAAATCGGAACAGCGCGCGCACGCGCAGTTTCAAAGCCCAGTGAGGGGGCTAAGAAGGAGGGAAAGGGCGCCCGGAAATGCTATCTCTGCCAACAGCCAGGCCACTTTGCCAGAGTCTGCCCCCAGAGGAAGGAATGGCAAGGGATGGTGGGAGCTGTTGAGGGAGGAGAGCAGGGAGAAACGGAGCAGGTAAAAGCCAACGCCTGGTTGCCACAGTCGGGGCACTGCAGCCAGGCCAAAGAGCAGTGAAAGTGCCCGTGCCAGAAGCTCCTCAACCTGCTCTAGTGATTGAAGTGTCGCTAGAGCTGCAAAATGGACACCCCCTAAAAATAAAGGCGCTGTTGGACTCAGGCAGCTCCTGCAATTTTATGAGCAAGGAGTTTGCTGCTGAACACCAGATACAGACGATCCCTTTAAGCAACCCCCTGCAGGTGACCACGATCGATGGCAGGGAGCTGTTGGGAGGAGGAGTCAGCTTGCAGACCGTCCCAATGATAATGAGGGTGGCAAGGCACACAGAACTGATAGCGTTTAATGTGGCCACATTGGGAGGCGCTCCCATTATTTTGGGAATGAGCTGGCTAGCTCTACATGATCCGCTGGTTGGCTGGCATCAAAGAGTGGTTTCCTTTGGTTCAGCACATTGCTTAGAACACTGCAAAGGGGAAAAGGGTTCAGCAGGGGCCCAAGCCACCCTAGCAGGGACTGAAGTAATGGAGAAGGTGAAGGTACCACCCCAGTATGCAGATCTCAGTGACGTGTTCAGCGAGAAGGAAGCTGACCAACTACCCCCGCATAGGCCCTTTGATTGCCAGATCAATTTACTCCCTGGAGCACAGCTTCCTGTAGGCAAGTTGTATGCCATGTCAGACAGAGAAATGCAGGAGTTGCGGGAGTTCATTGACAAGAACCTGAAGAGAGGCTTCATCAGAGAGTACAAAGCAGCGGGGGGTAGCCCAGTGTTTTTTGTGGATAAAAAGCACACGGACAAGCCGAGACTTGTATGTGATTTCAGGCGGTTAAATGCAGTGACAGAACCAGTGGCTTTCCCTATGCCCAGGATTGATGATATTTTGACCAGGGTGCGGAAGGGAAAGATTTTTACAAAGCTGGATCTAAGGGGGGCGTACAACCTGATACGTATAAGGAAAGGGGATGAATGGAAAACCACCATGTTCACCCCTTTGGGGGCATTTGAATATCTCGTTATGCCTTTTGGATTACAAGCAGGCTCAGCGTGCTTTCAATCGTTTATGAACCACGTACTGGGTCCTTTGCTCTACAAGAATTGCGTGGCCTTCCTAGATGATGTGTTGGTGTATTCGGAGAATGAGGAGCAACATGTGAGAGACGTCAGAGAAGTGTTGAGCAGGCTGCAAGCCAACAGGCTGTGGGTGAAACTGGAGAAGTGTCAGTTTCATACCAAGGAGGTGGAATTCCTGGGGTACCTCCTGTCAGACAAGGGATTGGCCATGGATCCCGGCAAGGTTCAGGCAGTGCTGGAATGGAAAACACCCAAAACCAAGAAGGATGTGCAGAGGTTCCTAGGGTTTGGAAACTTTTATCGTAAGTTCATCCGAAACTTCGCCCACCTGACGGCGCCCATTACGGACTGTCTCAGCAGTAAAAAGAAGTTTGTTTGGACTGCGGAGGCAGAGCGAGCGTTTGAGGAACTGAAAAGGGCCTTCGCCTCTGAAGGACAACTTCTGCATGTGGATTTACAAAAAAAGCTGAGGGTCGAAACAGACGCATCTGACAGAGCCATAGGGGCGGTGCTTCTTCTTCTGCAGCCAGGGAAGGAGGAGTCAGAGTGGCGACCGTGTGCCTTCTTTTCGCGAAAGCTGAACAAATCCGAGAGGAACTACACGGTGTACGACCGGGAACTTCTTGCCATTCATGAGGCTTTCCGGAGATGGAGGCACCTGCTAATTGGTGCACAACATAAGGTGCAAGTGTGCACGGACCATAAGAATCTAGAGTATTGGAGAACTGCGCGAGTGCTCAACCAACGGCAGTTGAGATGGGCCCAGGAGTTCTCCAAATTTAACTTTGAGATTTGTTACGTGCCAGGCCCAGAGAACGTTAGGGCGGACGCTCTTTCACGCAAACCTGAATATTTGGAGGGGGAGGGAGCACCCGAAGAGACCCATGTCATTCCAGAGGACCGTTGGGTGTGTGGGGCGGCATTGGTGGGGCAAAGGGAATTGGTAGAGGGAACGGTGCATGATGAATACGCCCAGGACAAACTCAGGGGTCTCAGGAGGGAGGGAGACAAACCCGGGGGTTTTGAGGAGAGAAACGGGGCGTTGTACTACAAGGGAGCGTTATATATACCTGAAGGTGAATTGAGGGAGAAGGTACTCAAGCAACTGCACGATAGCCCCACAGCAGGGCATTTTGGGCAACACAAAACCATGTGGCTGGTTACCAGGGAATTTTGGTGGCCCAAGGTCAGGGAAGATGTGCGGGAGTATGTGAGAGGGTGTGACCAATGCCAACGAGCCAAGGGGGAGAGGCGGGCACCGGCAGGTTTATTAGAACCACTACCCACACCTGAAAGACCATGGGAAACAGTGGCAATAGATTTCATGACTGATCTGCCAAGGTCCAGAGGGAAAACAGCCATCATGGTTGTGGTAGACCTGCTCACATGCGGTCACAGCAGAAGAAACCGCTAAATTGTTTGTAGAAAATGTGTTTAGGTTGCATGGCGCCCCCTTGAGGGTGGTTTCAGACCGAGGGAAACAATTTACTTCCAGGTTCTGGAGGAAGCTCATGAGCTTACTGCATGTAGAGGTTAATTTCTCAACTGCCCGACATCCAGAAACCAACGGGCAGGCGGAAAGAGCTAATGGTGTCCTCCAGCAATATTTGAGGTGTTATGTGAATGACAGAGAGAATGATTGGGTGGAGAAGCTGGCGTTGGCAGAATTTGCCTACAACAATGCCCTCTTGGGCATCGTCGGCCAGAAAGTGTTAAAGAAGGATAGAACTTTCTTTATGTATGCAACTACAGCAGCAAGAATTCTCATCGCAAAACATTGGAAGACACAAGATTTACCCACACTGGAAGAGTG
The DNA here is from genome assembly GCF_964188305.1 of Podarcis bocagei. NCBI lineage: Eukaryota > Metazoa > Chordata > Lepidosauria > Squamata > Lacertidae > Podarcis > Podarcis bocagei. Next base: position 67,333,242 of record NC_138130.1, on the reverse strand, counting down.
GCAGACGCAATTGATGGACTATATGGAACTAGCCGAAATGACTGGCAGAATCAGAGATCTGGGAGAAGAAACAACGGAGGAGGACTGGAAAAAATTTAAGGACTATTTACAAAAATACTATAAGCTATATGAATTATAAGAATTTGCATGATTTGGAAAATATAGCTCCAGCAACAAGACTGAGTGATATGAGAAATTAAGTTATAATTATGAAAAGATCAAAGTTTAAAGTAACATTATATTTAATCCAAGGTAAAAGTAAATTGATAATAGGTATCTTAAACTTAAAATGTATTATTTTAAAAGTACAAAGAATGCATGAAACAAGGTAATAATTTGCTGACATCTTTATTGTAAAGAATGCAGGGTGAGGGAGATGCGGGGAAGTCCGGTTGGTGATGGAAAAATGTTCTTGAAAGATGGATTTCTTTCTTTCTTTCTTTTCTTTTTTTGTTATATTTTTTTCTTTTTTCTTCTTATATCTGCCTTTATATTTGTATCTGGAAAGCAATAAAAATATTTATTAAAAAAAAATAAGGTACTATTTCTGGGTTAGTGGAGTCTGTAACCTGAAGCACCTGTAACCTGAAGCGTCTGTAACCCGAGGTACCACTGTATTCTAAAATTTTCATAGGGTGCTTTAATTTTACGTGAATGTGTTTAAGGAACGTACACTTAATTCCTGAATGCAAATTCTTTAGATATTAAGGTTACTATAGCAACCTTTAAGAATTTCAATATTTTAAAATTCTGTTTATCCTGAAATATTTTTATCTCATCTTTTGTATGATCCATGAAACTCACAACAGCATTTTGAAAACAAAAGGCTGGATCTAGAGGTCACGCCTGCTGGGAAGAGCATTCCCTGAGTGGGAGGTAGCATTTGGAGCTGCAGGGAATCAGCAAACGTTTCCCACCACCCACCCTGCCAGCAGGATCTGTTCACAGGATAAAAAGCCTTTTCACCCACAGATGGCAAAGTCTGAATCTAATCCCAAATCCAAAGCAGTCTGGAAGGTAATAGAGGGTCCAGGTTCTGAAGGGTTTAAATGTTTTGGTCTGACACCTTGCACTCGATCCAAAAGCTAATAAGCAACCAGTGCAGCCACTAAATGATCAACAATGCACATCCCACATGTGTTGGACTGGAACCTGGAGATCAGGGTTAAAATCCCCACTTGGGCATGAAACTCACTAGGTGAACTTGGGCCAGGCACTCTTTCTTAGCCCAACCTACCTCATTGGGATGTTGTGAGGATATAGTGAGGAGGGAAACATGTAGATGACCATATCATAGACCAGGGCTGTTTTTTCAGCCGGACCTCAGTTCCGGCACCTCTCAGGTGGGAACCATTGTCATTCTCTTATAGAACAAGGGAGATGTTCGTGGTGAGTTCCAGTACCTCTTTTTCTATAAAAATTGCAGTCATAGACCATAATCATTTGTCCATCCGGACCAGTACTGCCTGACAAAAAAACTCTCTAAGGTTTCCAGCAGGGGTCATTCCCATCACCTGTTACCAGGTTCTTTTTAACTCAAGATGTCATTGACCTTGGGGCCTTCTGTATGCAAAGCATATATTCAGTCACTGAACTGGGGTCTATTATGGTAGTGGTTTTCAACCAGTGTGCCGTGGCACACTGGGGTGGCTTGAATGATGGTCAGGGGTGCCACGAGCGACACTGGCCTCTGTCCTTTTTTCCTTCCCTCTCTCCTCTGATGCGTTCTTGAATCTCTGCCTCCCAAAGGCTCTCACAGCTGTTTGTTGCAACAGCCCTGGCTACAAGCTCAGCTGGTGAATGGTGCCTCTGGGGCTGGTCAGAAGGTGCTGGCTGTCAGGAGCTGAGGTGGCCTTGGAGTAAACAAGCAAGCAGGCGAGGGAGCCCAGCCAGTCAGTCCACCAGCCCTAGCTGTTGGGAATGCACAGACAAGTCCCTGTGAGGCAGTGTGAGGAGGCACCTCTCTTTGGGGCAGCGGGGGCAGCTCAGAGACCAGGGGCTGCAGCAGCTGCTGCCCAGAGGACGCCCAAGGAGAGGGGAGAGGGGAGGAGGCTGAGGGAACACTCCACAAGGGAGGATATTCAAAAAAGAGTGAGAGGCTGCCAGCTCATCAGGCAAGTGGTGACGTAACTGGGCTCCTGAGCCCCACAGGGGTGCTGCAAAAGGAATGTAGTTGGTCAAGGGAGCCAAGGACTCAAAAAGGTTGAAAATCTCTGTATTATGGTATTCATTATGCCTCTCAACACCATTTGCTGGGAATCACAGGTGAGGAAAGTGCTATTGTGCTCATGTCCAGCTTGCAGGCTTCCCATAAGTATGTGGTTAGCCTCTGTGACAGGGGGCCGTGAGTGCTTTGGCATTGACAATAATATATCTGTGGGGCTGGGCCCCCACAAAGGCAGTGGACAAAGTTTAAGCCCTTCAATGCAGGCACCCACAATCTTCAGTGTGAGGTGGCACCTATGCTCTGTGTGAGCAGGAGGCCTGGTTAGATGGGCCATTAGCCTGATCCTGCAAGTTCATCTTAGGTTCTTATGCTCTTTTCCCATGAGCAAGAGAAAGATGCCTTTGGAGAAACAGCCTTGCAGTATTCATGCTTAGCAGATATTATGGGGATACAAAATCAGGCACACAAGCCTCTGAAATCCAGCAAGCTCTCTTAGCAGTGCAAAAAAAACTTCCCTGTGCATTCCTAGTAGCTACTAAATCATATATTTTTGTAATACCCCTCCTACCACCCACAAAAAAATCCATATGTTCTATGCATTACAGTACATTCTGTATGGCTGAGGACAGATATATTTTAAGGGCTTCTTACTACAGCCACCTGCCTTATCTGTGCTAGTCCCATTCACTTGCAGCCTCTAATATGCCTAGAAGGGAAGGCAATTCCTTCACAAAGAAAGGGAAAGGTGGCATATAAATGGCATACAGTCAGAAACATGACTGTTGTGAAATAAAATCATTTTTTCTTTATTTTTTTAAAAAAATCCTTGTAATAGTAAATTATTTAGTTGAATAGATAAAAAGAAAGAGAAATAACCAGGGCTAAAGCACATATCAGAAAAGAAAAGAAAGCATTACATAGGTCTGTTTATCTCTGTTCTCATGCTAAGTACTATTTCAGTTTTACTTTTCTGATGAGAATGTTCCACAATACATTGTTAAAGTAGCACCGAATAGGTTATAGAATATAAACATAAACATCTCATGAGCAAGATATGCTGATGACATACTAATGTGTCATTGTCATCGTTATCATCACCCCAGATGATGATGATTTAATATGATGTATGGTCAGGGACTGATGACCTGATGATATATTGTTCAAAGAATTATACATGTATATAAAACTGGAAAGAGACTTGGCTGATTTATAGGATGAAAGGTCCCTTGATTCTATATCTAGGGTATGCTTATATATTACACAGTCCCAAGGTGCTGGAAAATGTTTTAGAGGCCTGTCCAGTACTGTAGCAAGTTGCATTGTATGAACTGGATTCTAAGATGCTGTAAATCAGACCAATCTCTACAGACCTCTGCAGCACACATTAATTTAGCAGCAGCCAACATAACTGAATACAACAGTATTCATTAAAAAAGATAAAAGAGCACAGATAAAGAGTTACCCTGAAAGTGTCTCCTATTCAAATACCTGAAACTGATACAGTTCTACAGTATTATTTAATCCCAATTTTATCCACATTTCCATGCCAAAGTTTTCATGATATTAGTAGGTAGCCGTGTTGGTCTGACGCAGTCTAAGTAAGTAAGTAAGTAAGTAAGTAAGTAAGTAAGTAAGTAAGTAAGTAAATTGTCCCTTAGCACCTTAGAGACCAACTAAGCTTGTTCTGGGTACAGTGGTACCTCTGGATGTGAACGGGATCTGTTCCGGAGCCCCGTTCGCATCCTGAAGTGAACGTAAGATGTGACTGCGTGTGCGTGGGTCACGTTTCGCTGCTTCTGCACATGCGCATGACGTCATTTTGGGTGTCTGTGCATGCGTGAGCGGCGAAACCTGGAAGTAAAACGCTCCATTACTTCCGGGTCACCATAGAGCGCAACCCGAAAATATTTAAGCTGAAGCGTATTCATCCCGAGGTATGACTGTATAAGCTTAGTTGGGTCTCTAAGGTGCTACTGGACATTTTTTTTTTTCATGATATGGTCACTCTATGATTAAACAATTTGCCAGTGATATTTTTCAGTGAACTATAGTATTTGCCCCTTTGTATACAGAAAGCATCAATGTTTGTGGCTCAGTGAACTAGAAGTAAGATAAATTTATATACGTCTCTAGCTATGTTGATGTGCCATACAAAATAGAGACATGAAACTCTTTTGAGGCTTTGGTATGGTCTGTCATTCCATCGTCTTAGACAGTTCACCGATCTAAACAATTAGCTCTAAGAGGCAGTTAGCAATTATAAGCATCTGGGATGAGTCCTTTAGGGGACTGAAGCTGATTTTTCCAGGCTGCATCTGGTAGAGTGTGCAGAAGGAACAGGAAAGAGGTAGATCTGGATGTTGAAGGTGAATCTGGCACCGTCTGGTGCAAAAACCAAGAATAAGGATAGTTTTCACCTGCTTCCTATACTTAGCTTTGCTCTGTCCCATTCACAATCTGTTGACTGAGGGAAGAACATCCTGCTAGGCTGCCTGTGGTTTACAGTTCTATTCCTATTACTGATTCTCACTGGCTCAGGATTTTCTTTGGTAGACCAAAGTTGTAGTAATGGCCTGAGACACTTCATTTTTATCCTTGGCATGTCATTTGTGTGACAACTCTGAAAAATGGCTGAGGACCACAATACCTCAAGGACCACCTCTCCCCATATAAACCGACCTGGACTCTGCGACCATCATCTGAGGCCTTTCTTTGTGTGCCTCCTCCACAAGAGGTCTGGAGAGCTGCAACACAAGAATGGGTCTTTTCTGCCGTGGCTCCCCATTTGTGGAATGCTCTCCCCAGGAAGGTTCATTTAGTGCCTTCATTATACATCTTTGATTAATATTCTATGACCTTTTAGTTTTAACTATCTAGTGCTTTTTTCCTGTATTTTTATCTTGGGAATTGCCCTGAGATCTCTGGATGAAGTGGACTATGTGGCAGTGCTGCTAACCATCTCTCAGAAGTCACAACTTGTAAGGCTTGATATGGTAATATTGCATTTCATTTTCTCCTCCACCTTTCTCAACATATTTAAATTTTAATATAATATTGAGAAAGATGGAGGAAAAAATGAAAATGAAATGCAAGATAGGGCACAACAGAATGGTTCTCCGTCTGTTTCCCAGAATTGCAGACCTGCGAGCAGCCTATATTCTTGCTGCTCTACATCTCCCCATCATATATCAATCATTTACCTTTGATACTATTGCCATTTGCTTCATGCTTGCTACATTCCTGTACAGTCCTGACAGCTCGCATAGTCTGTTGACATGTAATGGCCATTAGAATCACTGAGCATGTTCACTGATTGTCCCGTATCTCCCAAAACAGATGGATCCTAACCCAACCCAGTTCAGTGGTATTAGTAGATGTTGTAGCAGAAAACCTAGTAGCAGTTGGTAGGGCGGCGTTGATCACCTGGCTTCACCAACATGGAGATTGCCACTGGTAACCAAGAAGGGGAGGGGTAAGGCAGCGGGGAGGTTGGTGTGCTGTAGGAGCATCAGATGCCTGGTGAGTGATGTAACCCCATCCTGCCACCTCCTACTGGCCATAGCTGTTAGCCACTGGGTAGCTGCAGATATGTGGAGCATGGTCTCACTGGGTAGCTGCAGATATGTGGAGCATGGTCTCAGCCTTCCTATTTCAAATGTGATAATGCTGCAGGTTAGAGAGCTACAATTTGGGTTTATAGAGAGCTGGACTATGAGAACCAGGAAAACTTTGATTTCAGTCATATGGGTCCTGCTGAAACAATATTCTGCTCTGCTTGAGTGATCTGGCACTCCACTTACTCATTAGATAAGGAGTTTGTGGCAGCACATAGTGGCATCTTGTCTCTGAGCTGCAATCAAGAATAATTCAGGAGGCAGCAGATGAAAACAGACTACATCATAAGCATCTGAATAGTACTACTACTGCTGTGTTATAACAGGAAAGCAAAATTAGCATTTCCCCAAGTTCATTATAAATTTAAGAAATGAGGTAAAATGCAGCATGGCTTCAGAAGGCAAGAGGGGAAATGCTTGCTCATATGAAGTTTTACCATAGGAGGATAGTGACAGTTTTGATCGATCGGCTGTAGAAATTACATGTTGATAACAATGGATATTTATTTTAATTTGGTGATGGAGCACATTATATACAATAGAGTTTAATAAATATTTTTAATATGAGTATTATCAGAAAGAAGATGCCCAGCAGGGCTAGAGTTTTTTATTACTTTGATCGAGTGCTGGAAATATTATTTTAGCTGTGCAGAAGCAAATGCGCCCTTCTATTATTCATGAACAGATCTTATTTAGTTTCAGCCTTTCACTTTTCTATACAAAAAGTGTAAAAGATTTTTTACATTAAAATATACTTTACAAAAGTAATTAAGTAATGAAGTTTCCCATTCCTGTGCATATAATGACTTACACAAGTAATTCATTGTCTGTATGAATATTAACAATATAATTTCCTTTTGCTATTAGCAGTAACATAAGAGATTGTCTTATGTCACGATGCTGAGCATGAATAGATGCACCTTTATGAATTTTGTTAATTCTGTTTTGCCATTCCTTTTTCTGTTTGTTTTCCTAATATACAGGAACATTGGTATGTATTGAGAATAATCTAGGCAGACATTCTTCAGAATGATCAAGTAGGTTGCTTGCCTTGATTGGAAATGCTACTGCAATTCTGAATTGGAAATTAAGCACATCCTTAAACAGAATCAGAAAAACACATGAAGCAGACATTGATGTAGATGTAGAAAACGTATTCACCATCCTTCCAATGCACTTGCATCACTCAGGATGGCTGACAAGAATTAAACATAAAACAATTCCATAAAAGCCATAAAAACCGCAGCAGATCAAAGCATTCTAAAAATGAGGGTCTGCTGCAGAAAAATCATCTGCCTAGCAAGATAAATGCTCACTGGAACAGGAAAGTTTTAACTAGTCAGTGAAAAACAATAAGAGAGTGGGGCAAAGGATTAGAATACTAGGGAGAGCTCTCTGAATTAGTCCAATGTCCCATCTAGTTCAGCATCATGGTCTCGCAGTTGCCAACCAGATACCTCCCCTTTAGGCTTAAAAAAAATATTTTTTGTACTTCTGAAAACCTTGGGGTTCCAAAAGTCTTCTAATGTCTCCCTCTTGGGCATGGAATCTGCCATGTTGGTGGCATAAGCTTTAATGTACTAGAGACCACGTTGTCAGGTGTGTGTACGCTCCTCCAAGCAGTCTTACTCCACAATAAATCTGCAAGTGCTAACCGTGTCTGATCAGAAGTATGTCCTATGGAATTTAATGTAAGGTTACCAGATTTTTTCAATGAATCCAGGGACACTTCATTGAAATGAGTCGGAATGATAGGATTTTGTCAGGGGACTGATTTGTAAATCTGGGGACTGTCCCTGGGAAACGGGGATGTCTGATAACCTTAATTTAATGTGGTTCTTAATTCCAAATAAGTAGTGTTGAGATTGCAGCTGAAGATGCTACAGGACCTGTTTTTGATGCAGCAGATTAATATAACTCCTTCTTTTTCTAAATTAACCAAATTTCCATCTTGTAGTACATGCACACACACATATGTATGTGTATACATGTTTTGCATATCTACACACACACATACACACACACCCCTATGATTTTAAGATGCAAAATATGCCAGTCGTTTCAGGATAAACCTATACTGAACACATCAGTTTCAATGAGATTTCTGCTTATGTGTGCAGAACCACAGCTTGTTTATAACCTACCAAGGGATTTTGGAATATATTAAAAATGAAACCTTAATAATGATAAATGTTAAAGGAAATAATAATTTCCACCCTGTTCAATTGGCTTTGTGTGCTTTGTTTCTGCAGTTATTCTCATTATATTTGATGAGCTTTCAGATATAGCTTAGAAGTTATTAAAGATGCCACAAGATGTGGTCTGATTAATTATATGAATGTTAAAGAACATAAAATGCTCTAATTGTGATACTATTCAAGCAGTCTCAAATTAGTAAATGAGATTTCAGGGGAAAGCTGGTATTTCTGTCAACAGCCAAATAGATATTAGATTATTCATTAAAGAACAGAATGCCTGTTCTCAGAACTATATCTTGATAATTTTTCAATGTGTTTTCCAGGGTGGAAAAATTCCCATAAGATGGACAGCCCCTGAAGCAATAGCCTACAGGAAGTTCTCTTCCGCAAGTGACACATGGAGTTATGGGATTGTCATGTGGGAAGTAATGTCATATGGAGAGAGGCCATATTGGGAGATGTCTAACCAGGATGTAAGTATTTTCTGGCAAAATTAGTTTATATAAATGTTCTTGAAAGTGGCAATGCTTACCGCACTGATATTGGATTCAGGGCCAGCTCACCCATGTAGCAGGGTGAGACAGCTGCCTCTAGCGACAGATGTGGACCCCCTGGGAGGAGTGGCAGATGCTGCCTGTGCTTCCCCTTCCTCCATCATCACCACCTTTTCTCATTCTGATGCTGATCTTTACTTTTCCCTTCCATTCCAAGGCTGATCTTCACTCTCCCCTTTGATTTCCAGGCTGAGCTTCACTTTTCCCTTTCATTCTGATGCTGATTTTCACTCCCTGCCCCATCTCAGCTGGGGGGGGGGGCATTTTGTGTTTCACCTAAGATGCCAAAATATCTTGGGCTGGTCCTGATTAGATTGAATACATTCTAAGTAAAGCCTTTGGTATGTCTAACTAAGAATAACCCTATTACTGTCAGTGGGGCTATTATTGATTGATTATTGAGCACGCACAACCCTATGTTGGATTGTGGCCATTTTACATGATTGTGCAGGCATTTGCAGAACTGTCGCTCCTAGCAGAATGGAAAATTAGCTCATCTCTGTGATGAAATAATCAAGGGTCTGGAAACCAAACCTTATGAGGAATGTTTGAGGGAGTTGGGTATGTTTTGCCTGGAAAAGAGGACACTGATGATGATAACAACAACAACAACAACAACAACAACAACAACAACAACAACAACAACAACAACAACAACTTTATTTATACCCCGCCCATCTGACTAGGTTTCCCCAGCCACTCTGAGCGGCTTCCAACAAAAGATTCAAAATTTCCCTAAACAGGGCTGCTTTCAGATGTCTTCTAAACGTCAGATAGTTGTTTATTTCTTTGACATCTGATGGGAGGGTGTTCCACAGGGCGGGTGCCACTGAGAGGAGATATAGCCATCTTCAAATATCTAAAGGGCTGTTGAATGGAAGATGGAGCAAGCTTGTTTTCTCCTTCTCCAGAGTAACAAGAAGTTACAAGAAAGGAGATTCCAACTAAACATCAGGAAGAAATTCCTGACAATAAGAGCTGTTCAACAGTGGAATGGACTCCCTCAGAAGATGGTGCACTCCCCTTTAACGGAGGTTTTTAAGCAGAGGTTGGGCAGCCATCTGTCATGGGTGCTTTAGCTGAGATTCCTGGATAGCAGGTATTGGACCCTCAGGGTCCCTTCCAACTCTACAATCCTATGATTCTATGAAATGAAAAGGAAACCAGAAGAAAACATATGGCATAATTATATAACTTAACTTGGTTACATTGTCTTTACTGGTTCTGTCTCCTTTTTGGCCCACAATTTCCTTTGTACAGACTCATACCCACTTTTCCTCATGTTAAAAGAAATCAATAAAGCACCTTTATTCATTCTGCACAGATGGTAGATATAAAGCAGGGCTGAGACATAACAGGGCCAAACGTAGCCCTCTATATCCAGCCCTCAAAATTCTCCCCAGACTATTACACCCCTCATTAGACCAGATCTATGCTCTTCTCAAATGCTTTTGCCTGGCTGGAATGTGCTCTTCCACACCCTAGCCCAGATGAAGAGGGTTGGGGTTGGGATTGTAGAAGCCTCTGACTGTTGAATAGCTGGAATGTAGTATACTGAGCAAAGGTAAGAGTCCCCTCTGCCACACTCACTTTTACCCCAGGCCATGCCCACCACTTCATGATGCCAGTGGAAGCTTGCCTACAAGGGAATGAGGCCCTCAGGCTGAAAGAGATTCCCCACGCCAATATAGTAGTTGTAGTAGCATTTTTTTTTGGATTTCTTACCTGGTCCTCAACAGCTGTCCCAGGGCAGGATGTAACAGTAGAAAAACACAACATACTGAAATCAGTTAAAACAATTTACAGTCAGAAAGGGTAGAACCTAAAATATATGTGTATCCTAGGTGGCAAAAGCTAGGGTAAAGAGGAGTGTCTTCAGTGTAGGACAAAAGCTATACAATGAAACATTCCACCCACGAAGTCTGCATATAACACCATAATTAAGCAACTAAAATGAGTGTGATGTTATCTTAAATCCTTGGAATTCATAGGCACATAAATTGAGCTTGAATGTTGAATCTCAGTATTTTAAAGCAAAGTAATTCTAGCCTAGGTGTCTGAACTTGGATTTTAGATTATATTTAATTCACAGAGGCTTGAAAATATAGAGCATAAATTTTACATATTAATACAGTGATTGATTTTTTTAATATTCACTTTATTACTCTGGTATAAGAAATGTTACTTGCTCAAGTAGATAACTATATTATTATTGTATTCACTCAAAGCTGTGGTAGTCTTGATTAATGCATACTTAGGCTGTGTGGCAGATACTAGAGGTGTCCATTAATTGTGGGTGTTGCACAATCTTTCATATCTTATTGGTTAATTAATAAACATTAGCTAGGCTTTTGAACTTCCTGTGGAAATTAGCAAGCTGCTGAACAGACTGAACTGAGAGATTAGGTTTGGGACACTGTAAAATTCAGTGAGTGTGTAATATAAAGGAGGTCTGCGTGAGTTCTCCTGTCACAAACCTATTCACTTGAGGGGGTTTGACCACCTCCTTTTATATAGGTTCTTGCAAATTCTGACTATAAATTCTGCTTCTCTGGACTTTACTATGGTATAGGTTTACAAAAGTATGTGGGATATGGATAGAGGGGTGTGTTTTTCTCCTCTCATAATACTAGAATTCTTCTGTAACATTTTCTTGTGGAAATGCCAGATCTTCCTCAGAAGAACATTCCTCCAGCGGCTTGAAGGTTGGAGTATCTTAAGAGGCATGCAGTTTGGAAGGTTTTGGTCTGCCATCTTGATTCTAAATGCCATCGAAAGGTATCCAGACACTGGTGAAAACAGGCTCCATCATATCAGGAAGCATCGATTTTTGGAGATGTCCAAACGTGCAGAACCCAATTTTCAAAAAATGATAGTAGCTGATTATTATGATTAGCATTCAGAACATCTTATAGGAGGGCTTCTGTCATCTCATCTAAAATAGATTATTAATTACTTCAGTTTATGCATAGGAAAAACTGTGACATTAGGACCTTTTGCAGACCATTTAGCTTCCATGTCTATTCACACCAGAGTGTGGGACACTGGCTACTGGCTCTGTTTTATTGGCATAGCTTGCATATGGAAATGTCAAGTAATATGAACTTGCCTTGTGTCCCCTATCCCTCTTCTTCTATTTAGGTCATCCTATCCATAGAAGAAGGCTATAGGCTTCCAGCTCCCATGGGCTGCCCAGCTTCTCTCCACCAACTAATGCTTCATTGCTGGCAAAAGGAGAGAAACCACCGGCCAAAGTTCACCGACATTGTCAGCTTCCTAGACAAATTGATACGCAACCCCAGCTCTCTTCATACCCTAGTGGAGGATGTACTTGTGTAAGATGCAGATCAGTGTGCTCTTCCTGTGTGTATTACAGTCCCTAGACAGCACCATGCTATTCACAGAATTTGTCAAAATAAAGTTTTCAGTATAAAAGTGATCAATTTCCCCATTCATGTGTGACGTTCTAACTTTTATTTCTTCATCTTGCCCTAGATCACATGCATAAAAGCCAGTTCAGGTGTTAAACCTCTTTTCCACCTGATGGGTTTAAATTCTTTCCAGGGATACATTCACATTGGAAACAGTGATGTGGAATGAAGTATCTCCATGAATACAGCTGCATCTACTTGAAAGTGATTTCTGTAATCACAACAGCTGGAAAAAGTGCTGCTGTGATTGAGGAAATTGCCACAAGGAATATCATTAGGTTAACGCAGATAATTTGGCAGACATGTATGCAGCAAATATCACATTTTGATCTGTATTTGTTCAGTCCCAAAGAATATCCTAATATATATATATGAATGATCACACAATACAAATAATCGAATACTTTAGCAAATACTGAGCAAATAATATCCACAAGTATTTATTTACTTCCAGTCCATTTCACTTTGAAATGTTTTCACCCATAAACCTATTATTTAAATCTGCATTAAAAATATTTTTTATCTAAAAATATAGAGCTGAAAAAATGGATTGGAACATCTGGGAAGTTCAAAAGGCCAATCTGAATATTTGTCTGGGAGAGCAGGTTGGGTCATATTGGAATTATATGCACATAGTTGTGTTCAGGGTTCCAAATTGTGGGGGTGGACCACAGTTCTGGATTAATTACATGGATAGAGATTTTATATTGTTCTACTGTTGTATTGTTTGAAAAAGAAAGAAAGAAGCTGAAACTAAAAAGCAACCTTTGTTTCTAAAATTATGGTTGATAATTGTGAATTGGACCGTGCTCTTAGATTAGTATCTGAACTTTACTGCTTGGCTGATCTAATTCATTTTTTAGAGTAATTTACACATAAGCTGTCAGCAATCCTTATCATGAATTAAATGAAGTACAGTATTTCATTCTTGCCCCTGTGTTTGTGCTCCTGTAGAATGCCAGATTCACCTGGTGAAGTTCCCGAATACCCTTTCTTTGTATCAGTCAGTGATTGGCTGGACTCAATAAAAATGGGCCAATACAAAAATAACTTCATGGCAGCAGGGTATACAACTATGGATCTTGTTTCAAGAATGAGCATTGAGTAAGTAAACTATTTATACTGCTGTAAAGAAGTGCCTTTCTGGGGGTGGAAATGGGTTTGATTCCCTCCTGCTCCTTCAAAAAAAGAAACTTCAAACAAACAGACAGACAAAAAACCCACTTGTTCAAAGAAGGCTTCAGGCCCTTGTGGACAGAAGCAGGAAGTATAACTCAGCGCTATTTCTCATCCAGTAGAGCAAAAGTAGTAGAAAGTGCAACTATAGAAGCCATTTGGGGCAGTTTTGCCCACTACAAATAAAAAGCCAAGGGCTTCATTACATGTTCATTCTAAACATCTCTTTACACACTTGAAATATACTTGGAGTCGAGAGTGGATTTCATGCTCTTTATTCAGCTCATAGTGGTGAGGAGGAATGGAAGTTCCCCCAGAATGTCTGCTTTATATATGTTATTTACACAATGGGCCCCATGTGATTGGCTAATTCTGGGATTCACCTGTAGGCCAATCAGGTTGCGGATTCACTTCCACCTGGAGCTGGATTGGGTGGCTCCTGTGGACCAATCAGACTGCTGCATTCTGAATCCTATTGTTCTAGGACCAATCAGACTGCTGCCTTTTGGATCCTATTCAACTCAGAACGTAACAGTGTCCAATTTTAATTTACAAGGCATGAAATTGCAGACTTTGTTCACAAATAAATCACTTGCCAGGTCTTAGTTCAGTGGGATTCCTGGCTCTTTTAGTTTCAGTTGGAGATACACCTCTGCTGTTGATCATTTCAGGCATCACACGACATATTGTAATATAGAAAGTCTAAGGCTAATAAGCATATGAAACCATTTGAATTCTGTTTTCTGTACTGCAGCTGCGATGTTTAGTGATTCCTAAACATACTTTTTTCTTACAGTGAAATTAGAAGAATTGGTGTTGTACTTATTGGACACCAGAGACGAATAGTGAGCAGTTTACAGACTTTGCGATTACACATGATGCACATACAGGAGAAAGGATTTCATGTATGAAAGTTCTAGAAGCAACTGTGTTTTGTGCCTCAGCATTTCTAAAATGGAAGATACTCTCAATCCTTCTTTCTGCTCTTCCCAGCTTCAAGAACTGAAACTTCCTATTCATACTATAAACACATACTGTTTATGTTAATACTTCCAACTTGAAATTTTTAATCACATTGCATAGTTCCTCCCTCAATAAACTGCCAATAACATCCTGGCCCACTGCAAGACTGTTGCTGCACAACGGTGAATAGCTCAGCATGGATGTATAACTTTGTATAACAGTAAAGTATTTGGAAAACTTTCATTGACTTCTGTGAAAGTTAAAGCCTTCTAGGCTTGGAGTGGCTACCTTCTTGATGTGTTAGAGTTTGATGATAGGTTTTTTCCTAAAAAAAAGTAATTGACATTTCTTTTCATGTTTTGTGACCATTAGCTTCCAATATACAATGTGCAATCGAGAAAAAAGAGTTTGACATAAATATTTATTTTATGATAATGGGAAATCCCAGATGTATGGCTTGTGTTGTATTATTTACTTTGTAATAGTTCAATTGCTGGTAGGCTGGTATGGAAGTTGTAAGAATTCTTGGTCAGGATGAACAATGACAACTTACAGTGAATACTTTGTGTGTGTGTGACCAGGTTGAATTGGATGATTTGCGAGGATGATAGGCCATCACATGCTTGTGAAGTGATGTGTTTAATTAATTAAATTTAATTTGCTTAAAAACTAGGTACCTTTACCCCATGCTTTGCCAACCTGAGGTCCTCCAGGTTTTTGTCTACAACTCTCATCAGTCAGTCTGATTTTTATTGTTTGTAGACAATGGCCACTACAATATAAATCATAACAGCTCCCATTAGCCCCTGTGGCTGATGTGACTTGTAGTCCAAAACTACTGGAGGGCACCAACTTAGCAGAGTCTGTTTTACCCTAGTCTAGAGTAACTGGTAAGATTAATTATTTGCTACTTTTGCTGTTACTCGTTTTAAAATTGTCTGTATATGCCTCGACTGAACTATCCCAGAAAGGTTGTTTTAAGCAACATGCAATACACGATAGTTGTCAGCTATCCTGCATAGTGCAGTTATGCAGGCTTTGTAATTATAAATGTACACTTATGCTGCAAAGCCCCAAGTATTTGCTATATTTGCATAGGAAAATGCTTAACTATAGCAGTTTTATTGTGGCATATTTATTCTTCGATAGGTCAGGCATTTTTATTATTATTAAAAAAAATGTAAAGGGCCATTTTTCCCCAAATATAATTTCATGAAAAATTTTAATTTTACTCCCAGTAATTTTTCTGTCTTGGGATATTTTCAGTTTTCCCTGCTTTGTCAAGTTTTCCAGCCTGTATGAGTGGAAGAGCATTCAAGTGATGGCATTATTTTCAAATAGTATTATGCTATTACCCATTAGTATCAAGCCCAAGTACTAGGCTGTGCAAGAATGTGACCCAAACTAGGCAGAAGAAATAACAGTATCATGGAATGTCTATTTGCAAGGTAAACCAGGTGGATGAATATGAATTCAAGTAACTAATCAGGTGGTGCTCATTAACTTAGCCATCTTAACTGATACCGTAGGTAAGTTAGTCCTTGCAGTTATAAATTTTAATAGCCATACAATAAACGTGAAAGAAAATGCTCTAAAATATCTGTACCTCTACAAAACTTTCATAGATCTACTTGGCTACATCATACAAATTCTGCATGGGATATATGCTGCTGTGTACCAGAAATGAGCACATCTGCATGCTCCGAAAGCCATGCACAATTACACATATGCCACCTGTAGGGACAGCACAATGCATTTATACAATTATGTGAAGCTACACTATACCTGAGCATTTCTGATTTACACTTTAATAATGGATATGGGCAGCACCTAAACTAGGGAGATTTAAGACAAATTGATTACTAGAGTTTCACAATAATTAAAAGCTTACAATTTACAGTCTAAAGGATAGAGATGCTGAAAACGGCATTTTGTGTATGTCAAGCTAACGTCGATAGGAAGATAAGCCTCAAAGGCTGGTCCTTTTGTCTAGTTTCAGTAAACAGTTCTTTTTGGCTCGCCATGCAATTGTTATTTTTATTTTAATCTTCGTAGAACTGGATTTCAGTGTAATTTGGCTGTAAGACAGACTACTTTTTAACTTTTTAAGAAGTCCTTCTCAAAAAAAAAAAAGAAAAACAGGTTTTTGAAAGGTGTGGAATGAAGTCAATGGATTTTTTTTATTTTAACTGTACCACTGCTTTGGTCATGTACTTAATGGATGCTAATATTTTCAACCTAATTAAGTTTGAATTTATTCCACCATATTCAAGTTGACTTCATGCATGCAGGCCCTCCCCTTCAATGTGTCAGGTTTTGGTTGCAGGATTGGATGTAACTTGCTTCGCTTCATGTATTTCAAAATGATTTGGGGGGGGATGCTTATTTTAATGTTTGTAGGGGGGGTTGCTCTTTATCTTTTAAGGGAAAAGCAGCCATACAAGTTGTAATTTTTAAAAGTTCAGCCTCATGTTTAGAAACAAGTCTTTCCTTTGCTGTTTAGCTTTTTCACTTGCCTGCCAAACCTTTGGCGCTCAACTTTATGCTAGTTGAATGGGTTTGCCAGCAATCTTTTGAAATCCTGGGACTGTGGACTAGTTTACACAAGCAAGAAGCCATTTTAAAAGCAGATATAAAGGGTTTCTCACCGCAGTGAGCTACTTGTGTGCAGCTGCTCACCACACAGGCCCACCTTGTCACAGCAATTCTCTTCACGGTTTGTCATAGCATGGTCCACAAAGCAAGCAGCTACACATGGATGGATGGAGCAGTCCCCACACTGCTGATTTTAAAGTGGCCATGAAATGACTGCTTGGTGGTAAAGTCTGTTTGGATGTTGGTGAGGTGCCAAAAGGCACAAATCCCTCTGTTTAGTAACATTGCTATAATTATTTGGGTTTTGTTTGTTTGTTTTAAGTAGATACCTGTGAATACAACAAATGCTCTTAAAATGCACTCCTTTTTTTTACAATTTAATCTCAAATATCTATGAACTGGTGCCGCTACCAATTGCATAGTCATTTCTGTATTCAGCTGGCGTTGCTTGACATTTGAAGGGAACTTGCACAGGTGTGCCTGCAACAATAGCCTGCACATTTTTGCTATGCAAGTTCTGTCTTTGAACATCACAAGAAGCACTTCCATCTGAATGCAGAAGTGGATTTGTGTTTATCTGGGGACACATTTTGAGGCACAGAGTGGAGGGGCCTTACTTTCAAGTAAATGTGTCTAAAGACATATATCTCTATATCTAGAGATATGTGAGGGAGTAGCAACTATTTGTTTACCAAATGAGTATCTGCAGTCCCTCAACATTTATTAGAACTGTATGGACAAGCCCTTTCTCAAATGTAATTCTCTGTACCCTTTCATTCGTATGGCTGAAAAGATGCATGTTGCATATTCATCAATCTAGTTACAATCTATGGGCAATTTATTTCCAGGTTTATCACTCTATCAAGATATATATTTTCAATAGAAAGGATGGGGGGAATCACAGTGTAAACATTTATTAAATCTATTTTTATAACAATAAGCATTTAAAGAAAACGAAAAGGAATGAAGTTAGTATTGTTTTAGTAACTTACCTTGGATAAAATTCTCCTTAATTTTGTTGCAATTGATGAATAGTTTTTAGTTTTTGTTTTGTCTTTTGCTTCTCCTCCTGCTCCCTTGGCTAACTGTGTAACCTTTTCCTTCTAAATTTCTAAAGTTCAAAATTTTAGAAGCTGTGTTTTGGGAGGGTAATGGGGCATTTCATAGGTTTGATCTCTGATGGGAAGCCAGTTCTGTAAGTATAAGTATGATGCAAATTATTTTGAACATTTTCACAAACAAAAATATATGTGGACTTTAAACATGTGTTAAAAACTGTTTCCCTGTTCCACCCCAACAAAAATTTTCCACATATTTAGAATTAAATAGATATGCCAATATTTTCTGATAAATATAAATTAGTCAGTAACAGGAGGAAAACATACTTTGTTAAAAAATACACTGAAAATAAGTATATGATAGAGGTCAGTTTTTTTAAAAAATAAAATAATTTGTGAGTATAAGATACTATTATCCTTTATGAGGGCTGTAGCATGATGGCATAAAGTATAATCAATGAGTAGCAAGGCTCTTTGCTCTAACCAAATCCCTCTGTTAGAGTGTGTGCCAGTGTGTAAGAGAAGGCTTCTACGTTACAGTCAGTTTTTTAAATATTAATGTTTAATATTAATAAATCATTGTATTGGGAAGACAGCATAAATAACAATGTTGGTAAGAAATTCTCACATGTTTTGTTCTCCTTTAACTAGGGACTGCATATTTTCTTTCAGTTAAAAACCCTGTGGTAGTATTTTAGAGATCTTGACCTAGACCAAATATATCTCTGAAGTGCATATTATTATTATTATTATTATTATTATTATTATTATTATTATTTTATTATTTTATTATTATCATCATCATTATTAATATCATTATCTAAACTGAGGATTTGCATTTCACCATTTGCTTCTTAGCACATTACCAATTTTTTTGTAAACAGGGGACAATGTCCTTCCCAGTTGGGCTTAATAGTGTCCCCTTCTCTCTGAGCACACACGTAGACATCATGGAAGGCCTATGAAAAATAGGGGATGGGTATATTTTCTATCCAGCCCTCCCTTCTGTTTAGTCAAACTTGGGTAACTTGAGCACCATAGGAATCGTTCCATGGCTGAGCACCAGACCTGCATCGTAGCGTTGAAATACAAAGGCCAAAATTATGTGCCTCATCAGCCCATTTATTTCACGTGGTTTAAGTCAGTGTTGGGTTAAACCCAGGCTTCCTCAACCTTGGCCCTCCAGATGTTTTTGGCCTACAACTCCCATGCTCCCTAGTGGACCAGTGGTCAGGGATAATGGGAACTGTAGTCTCAAAACATCTGGAGGGCCGAGGTTGAGGAAGCCTGGGTTAAACCTGTGTTCAGGGAAGGTCTGTAGCACAGAAACATAGCTGAGGTAGCTTAAGCATTGGTTTCATTTTGTCGAAATTCAGTCAGCATCTGATTTATGCAAAGTGTGTCAAAATTGGTCAGCTCTGACTCCCATCAGAGAACTGCATGGCCACCCCATCCTGACTACAAAGAAAGATGTGTTCAAAGTTAATGCAAACTTCTGTTTTATCTTGACAGGGCTGTCATTTTAACCTATTCCCAGGATTATTTCTCCCATCTTCCATAGCATTGTTTTGTACACATGAATTCAGATCCAAAAAGGGTGCCCTGTGTGTGAAAACCTTGCTGGATCAGGGTGAATGGATTTAGGCATCCATTGTTTAATTTTCAAAGAAAGAATAGCTGGTTTGTGTCTTTTAAGGCAATGATCCAAAATACTTATTCTTCAGCAGCTCTTAAATATTCCAGTGTATTTCAATTAAACTTCAGAATGAAGAGTTTGAAGAATGAAGCTTACATCTTAAAGATCACATGCTATATTTTGATCACTACAGGCATTCTGCCTTATCTTAAAATGCAACTTTAAAACTTTTTGCTTTTAATGAGAACTAACCTCATATGCTGGACTGGCACATATTGGAGCTTCCCATTTGCAGGTGCTGAATGGCACTAACTATATTAAAAGAGTATTAAAACTGAATTCCTTTTACAGTAATTTCACTTGATCAGTTTATACAAGTGCTACCCAAATGTTATTCAATCATCAATAGGTAAGACTTACCCATATGCTGAACTACATAATGAGAGTAACAAATATTAAGAGCTGCTAAATATTTTCTAGTGTTCTCAGATGTTGTCTGATAGGAACCTTCCCTTTCCCCTTCACAAAAGACGTACAATATATTCCATATGGAAAATATGGGAAAGTAAGTTATATTAAATGTTGCTATTGTATTCTAAGAAACAAATCAGTAATGTTGTCATGCCTTTAAATAAATGACATTAAACACTAGGGAAGTTTTAAATCATGTTTTAATATTAAAAACTAGAACAGTTCATGCGAACAATCTCCCCCCCCCCAGCAATGTGACCATATCTGAGCCTTCCCAGTTCAACTTGTGTTACTGAGACAAGCATACCGCCCACTTTTTATAAATGTATAGAGTTGTTTTTTTAAAAAAATGAATCTAACCTCAGGATGTTGAAACTTTTATAATAAAAATATCAATCCACAGTTATATCAAGCTTCCTACTCTACCTTTTTTGTTGCATTCCGTATTTTTATCATTTTGTTGTATTTACAAAATGGTAATTGGCTTGGGAATCTTCTGTTCAGATTTCCTGTGTGCACATCAAAGCTGTGCTGAGATGTGCAAGTTCCCCGCTAAAGGATTGCACAGGCAGTATGAATGGAAGTTACAAAGTCACTAATGTTTTCATTGTCATTATCAGTTATTTATGATATGTGAAACTTACTCATAGTGGAGGGCACCTTCTACCTCTATGTAACAATTGGGCAGGAATCTTGGACTGGAGACACTGTGAGTTCTCCTCGGGGTTAATGCTAGCAAGTTAGCAGCCTTAAGAAAGGGGTGGGGACACTGTGGCCCTCCAGATGTTGTTAGACTACAGCTTTCACCTTCCCTGACTCTTGGTAATGCTGGCTGGAGCTAATGGGGTTGGGAGTCAGTAACATCTGGAAGGCTACAGGTTGCCCATCCATGCCTAAAGAGATGCCCCCACATTAGGAGCCTATTGAGCTGAAAATAGGTGTGTGTTATTTGAAGTTAGCCCACAATTACCCTAATTATACTCTGTCAATGTTAATACATGTCTTGGGATACCCACCGCAATGTGGCAATGAACACAGGATGCCAGGGACTGAGTTAATAGATGCTGGAAGGGACGTGATTTCAGGGATGAGAAATGGGTGGGATGAAGTCTCCAGCGATTATTCTTCATCCTCTTCAGTAAAACTATTCATGGAAATGTGTTCTTGCTTCCCATTATGGTACAGGGTTGAGCTCATCAGGCTCCTACTTCACTAAGGAACTTCCTGAGTATATGTCTGGGTCCTGGCCATGACACCCAAAAAATCTCTACCTGAAAATGGCAAGATAGAATTATATAGGAGTGTCTAATGCAAGAGAAGATGCAATCTTATACCACCTCTAATCTATTGTTTCTGTGTCAAGTTTTCCAAAATAAGTGATTCACATTTCTGCTACTTTATCAAGGACCAGCTGACATGTGTTTGGCTCTCCAAAGTCACAAAGCACACGTACTTAAGCAAAAGTATTTGCCTTTCAGCCTACTCACAACCTGATCTTTAATTTATTATAAGGAAATGCTCTCCAGTGACTTGTTTGCAAGTAGACATGCTCATACGGTTGCAATTAACCATAACTTATATACACAAGTCCTTGACACTGTGGAGTGTTTTTCAAAGCAGATGTACCTAGAATTGAAGTGCTAGTTACTGTTAAAGCAAAAAGTGTGGGTGAGTGGGTGTATTCATGAAAATCTGCCAAGTTACTGTGGCTTATTTCTAGAGCACTTAAATGTTTGGTCTCTAATAAGAGACTTTCAAAGTGCAGTTATCATGTATTTCATTACTTTGAAAAAACTTGGCAAAGCAATTCAAGGTCAGGGGGAGAGTCTGTGGCAGAGGAACCACCGCTTCCTAAGTCCTGGCAGGCTTGCACAGGTGAATACATAAAGTGAAGAGGAGCATTATCTCCTCATATTTCTTGTGGCGGAAAAGTTTTTCCTAATTTCCCTCCCACTGACTATGACGAGGAGGGATTAACTATGACAGCTCCAGGGCTGGCATAGGTTTGCAGTTATTTTGGGGTGACATTGGAGAAATAGGTGAATACATTATTATTATTATTATTATTATTATTATTATTATTATTATTATTATTATTATTATCACTCCCGCCTATCTGGCTGGGTTACCCCAGCCACTCTGGACAGCTTCCAACACATAAAACCTTATAAAACATGAATCCATGCCTGGCACACACCCAGTACACTGCTTTACATTGCCTACTGCCTCTGGCTCGTGGGCCAAACTTGGCCTGCCAGAAGGTCCAGTTTGGCCCACCAGGCCCTTTTGCCCAAGTCACTGGTGATGCCAGCTGATGGGCAGGACAGGGGTCTATCCTGCATAGGGTGTGCTGCCCTTGTCTCTGTAAAGAACAGGATTGTGCAGCCTAGGCAGCAGGTGATGCCTAGCTCATCAGCTGATGAGTGGAGATTAAATCGCTTTCTCTTCTTCTTTAAGTGGGAGGTGTGGAACTACTGCTGCCCAACCACTTAACAGTGAAGCAGAGTAAAGTGCCATTTGAACACTGTGGAACTCTCACTGCAGTAAGGAACGTTTCCAGCAGTGAAGCTCTTCATCTCTAACCATAGAGAGGGCATTCCATAGTATCCTATGCCCCCCTTAGCTGCCCTTCCGGGGAGTTTAGAATTGCTCCCTTATTCATTGTAAGGCAGCCCTATGATACTAGTCTTACAAAGTCCCCATTTGAGGGGAGCAGACCAATGTCCAAGGGTAAATCCATAGTCCAGTGCTCAATTACAGCTAACTTCTCCTGTATCCAAAATCTTAACACTATTCATTTAGGGGCCTTGGTTGTCAAGGGTTTCAACTGTCTTCTGAGGTTTGGTTTGGTTTTGCTTTTTGAATAGAGTTACGACTATGTTTGCATATGCAATCATTACAGTTCTGTGAAGAGCAGCTCCTTTTTGTTTTGAAACAGACACAGACTGGGACGAATAACTGATATCATCATATAATAAACACCTTAAATACAGTGGTACCTCGCAAGACGAATGCCTCGCAAGACGAAAAACACGCAAGACGAAAGAGTTTTCCGTTTTTTGAGTCGTTCCGCAAGACGAATTTCCCTATGGGCTTGCTTTGCAAGACGAAACATCTTGCGAGTTCTTGCGAGTTTGTTTCCTTTTTCTTAAAGCCGCTAAGCCGTTAATAGCCGCTTAGCCGCTAATAGCCGTGCTTCGCAAGACGAAAAAACCGCAAGACGAAGAGACACGCGGAACGGATTAATTTCGTCTTGCGAGGCACCACTGTAATAAAAAGCAGAACCTGATCCCACTTATATGTGCAATTCTTTTAAACATTGGTAGTAGAAGCAAACTTACAATGTGTTTCAGGGCCATTCTGATAAACAACCCTAATATTCCAATAAAATAGAACCAAACTCTTAGACCTTTAGACTTACAATTAATGTTCAGTATGGTAATTACTTTTTATTAAAAACAACTATTTGCAAGTCCAATATTTCGCCTGATCCTGACTTTTAAGAAATTTACTCCATTTAGGAAATGTGGCTGTCATTCTCCAAAATACAGATTGAAATGGTTCTAATGTTAACGATGCTGTTTGTTTTCTTCCTTGAGCTTCATCAACACCTGAAATATATGAATATTAAAATAACTTTTTGATTTTTTGTCTTTATGTTCATTTGACTGCTATGCTAAAATAATTTCCTTTACAAGCCCAGTCATAAAATTTGTTAAATGATATGTTTGCAAATTATTTACACAGCAATTAAAATAACAATTTCAAAACACAAGGTACATGGCTTCAAAATGGCAGTAGTATTATACCTAAATATAATGACAATTAATAAACAAACAAACAAATAATTTTTTTACAACCAGTAAGTGGCATCAGCACATACCTAGCTTTCCATATCGTTTTCAAAATGTTGTATATTAAACAACTCTTGCTTTTTGCTATTGCTTCTTTCACTTTTATAGTCAACTATAACTGCAGCAATTCACAACAACAACAACAACAACGCTTCACCCTCATCCAGCAATTTGCTCTGGGTACTCAGAAATTGGGAGAGCTTCACATTTCAAAGAAGAGAGCCAATTTGCATGCACATTCACTGATCATTTCATATGAAACATCTCCTTCAATTGATCTGACTGTGGACATCATACACACACACACACACACACACACACACACAAAAACACACACATACTGCTCCTGCTTTTCATATGCATCTGAGCACCTAAGGAGTTTGAATGGGAAGTTTGTGCTCTTTGACATTAAGCTATGCCCATCATAGATTATGAATATGTATATGTTTGTGTCTTACTGACAATTGCAAGCTAAAGTCACCAGGTTTGAAGAGAAGGGCTACGTGTCAATTTTAGAAATCTGACTTGTTTTCCCCTTGGGTCTGCACCATTGTTTACAGTTATTTCCTTTTACTATACTTCCACTTAGATTTAATTTGCACTTTCCTTTCTCTTCTTAAATTGTAATGCAGGAATAACTGTACAAAGGAAAGCCTAACATACTGATCTGCAGTCCC
This sequence comes from Podarcis bocagei, assembly GCF_964188305.1. Lineage (NCBI taxonomy): Eukaryota > Metazoa > Chordata > Lepidosauria > Squamata > Lacertidae > Podarcis > Podarcis bocagei. Next base: position 67,308,848 of record NC_138130.1, on the reverse strand, counting down.
AAGGAGAAATGAAGCCATTTTCCTGTTTGAAATTAAAGATGAAGTAATCCACATTTACTTGAGAGGTGTTATTATTTTCCTCATTTGAGATCTACTACTATGATAATATGATGTTCCATGTAAATTTTCATGTGCTGGCATGCCTATAAGTTAATAGTATAATAAAATGCTCAGCTCTCATAACTAGGGTGTTTTAAGGTGAATTGCATTCATATGCCATCTATTTGCAGAAAGAATATGGGGTTTGGCAAAGCTACATGCTGAGCAACATAATAAGATATTTGTACAACGTACAAGTTACTGATGATTATTGTATTTTATTTTTCTATGATTTCCTAAGAGGCATTATCAGGTCTTACAGATGGAGTAAGACTATTTATTAAGATATTTATTAGCAAATAAAAGTACAGTACTGGTGGTTATTTCTGAGTTGAATTTTTTTCCCATTTCACCTAAATCTTGCAGAATATGATATGTACATGCTAATAAAAGTCCATAAAGGGTCATAAAGAAACCAGCTACGTATTGTATCAAATCTCGCCTGCATTAGAGCCAATAGGAACCAAAATAACCTCAAGCAGCAGCATTTTAGGACCAGGTGCCAAACCAAGTTCCCAGATAACAGTGTCTCATGTGTCTCTTTATGTGATAGCTGGATAAATGTTTCTCTTAAAAAGCACAGCTAGAGGCCTTTCTCCCCTGTGGTTTATGAGCCTGTCTGTCTTGCATCAAAGCAGGTGAGAGGATATGAACAGTGAGGTCATTAGCTCTGGCTGGTATTGCTCTTGCAGGGGAACAAGCAGGCTCTAGCATGCAGTAGGTCAGATTTTTTTCTTCAGCTTTTATCTTGTGAAATAGAGGTGATGACCTCCATTTTTCTCTAGCTTGTTTTAAGACAGTGGTACCCAAACTTCCCCCTCCCCACCATGGGCCACTTGAAAATTGCTGAGGGTCTTAGCAGATTACTTAATGATTTTCCTGCCTGTTGCGGCAATTGTAATTCCATATCATTCATGTTAAGTTGTGGGTGAACATATCAGATGACACAGCGATTCTTCAAACACCTCTTGTTTATTCACAGGCCGGGACAGAACGGAACTGAAGGGTTCAATCAGCCTGCTTATATAGAGCTCCAGTACAATGTAACTGTAACAATTTTCTAAAACTATCCAATCACTGAACGTCACTTTCGATCCCTTATTTGCATAACTATCTACAGTATCCCCCTGGTGGCCCAGGGTGAGAACTTCAGTACATAAAAATTCAAATTGTAATGCAGTAAGAATATAAGAAATAAAATAAGCTATAAAAATACAATTAAAAATCAATATGAACATTTGATGCCATGGATGTGCATTAAATCCACAGACATGCTATGGACCACTTGAATGAAGCTTATGGACCACTGATGGTTGACGAACCACAGTTCTGGAACCCCTGTTTTACAAAAAGGGACCAGACGATAAATGTAGTAGTTTGGTTTATTAAATTTGTATATCATTACCCACTAAAGAGAAAGAAAAGAGAGAGTCCCAAAATGATTTAGTAGAGACAGAGGCTGCATTCTCATTAGGAATACCTTACAGTTAACTTAGAAGGGCTTCCTTCTAAGTCAGTCTGTTTAAGACCACACTGCTGGTTCCAGATGTAACTCAGTAATTCATGTATTGGCTATTTATAATTGTGCTGTCACAGCATCTGTCAAAAAAACAGTTGAAGAGAAACTGGATTCAGAGACAGAACCCTAATAGGCTCTGTTTGCATTATATTTCTGAGCTCAGGAGATTATATTCATTAAGAATGTAGGCCTAATCTGGAATTTTGGATGAAAAAGGAAGCTCCCAACACTTTAATTCAGACTTGTACATGAAGATAATTCTGATAGTCTGTCTGGTATTTCCTAATGTATTTACGTTCCCTAATATATTTGCAGTGCTTTATAGGTTACCTATAACCTGAGCAAATTTGTCCATATTAGGCTTTGCACTTCCACTAAAACTTTTACAACAGTTCTCTTTTATACTACCCATATGAATGTAAAAACTGAGTCTGGTGAGTCAACACACCGTGGTGCTTAGTTGTTTTTTTACATGGAGGGCAAAGGTCCCTTAGTTCTTGTGGAGAACCTCAGGTCTGAGAACTGAATATGGCCCTCCATGCCTCCCTCTCTTTTCCTCAGGAGGTCTCTTCCCAGGCAACACCTCTCACTTGTCCTGCTCTATGGTCCACCTTGAGTACTTTTGCCTGGATGAAATAATGTCCTCTGGCAGATCCAGCGAATGATCTTGGGCCAGTCAGCCCCTTTTGGCCTAGCCTGTCTGACGGGCTTCTTATGAGGCTTGGAAACTATGTATGGCCCTTTGAATTTTGTGTAGGGGCAGTGGAGTCTAAATTTAATACACAAATAAAACCAGAACATAAGCTTTGTTAGACCAGAGTCCATTTCCTCAGATGCATTATCCTTAGTAAGTCATGACAGTTTATGCCATAATAATAAGCAGGTCATAATACAGCTATCTTTCTGGAAGTTGTGTCAGTAAGATTTTATCACGTCAACGAAGAGGATCCTGCTTGTTTTATTTAAAATGTTGCATTGGTTCCTTCCAATACTCCAGCCCCGCACATGGAGCATTTTGTTAGGAACCGGAAGTGTCATGCGGCAGTAGGGTTTTTTTTTAATGCTGTACCTCTTGGTTGTCATATACCTCAGGGGTTGTCATGCTCATAGAGATAAGAAAGTATAGAGTATCTCACCAATTTTTGAAGATAGAACCCCTGAAATATCTGTTAAAATTGTTTTTTGTCTTCCTGCGGCTGAAGTAAGAGCCGCTTAAATTCACGAATTCAACGTAGCTATGCTTTGGCAGGAACATCTCTTCTTCCCTACTCAATATAAAGTGGCAGCCAAGACATCACACGAACTATGATCAAAATTAGACAATGCATGAGCCAGACCTGTATTTGCTGCTGCTCAGTTACAGCACTTCTTCAGCATTGCTCTCTATAGGTAACTCACACTTCCCTCCAGACAGAAAGGGGGAAACAGACGATTCCAGAAACTGAACATTGGGCAGGTTGTGTGAGTCTATATGGGCGATTTCCTCCCTTCTTCCCTCCCCCCCCGCCCATCCAGCCAATAGAATCCACTGACGTCACGGAAGGCTGTCGAGAGTATCAGAATAATGAGCATTGTGGAGCCCACGTCGTGGAGGGCGTGGCTCATGCGTCGATTCGGTCTCCTAGGCAACGACGCAGGCGTCGGGAGAGAGTGCGCGCGGGAGGGGCTCGCTCTTCCAAGGCCTGGCCGGCGGCGGAGGCTGCGTTTCCCTTCGTGAGTAGCGCCGGCGGCGGTTGGGCGTTTTGTTTCTTCCTTAGAGAGCAAATAGGGGGCGAGGGGAGCATGCGCGGGCGGAGGCTTCGACGGCTTGTCCCTCAGGGGTCAGCCTGAACCTGTGCCGGGGGGGGGGGTTGGTGGGTGCGCAGTTCTCTTGTCAGGCAGAGAACAGTTATGAACTCTAGTATTGTTAATGGCTTTTATCCTGGAATTTCTTCCGACAAGCTAGGAGCAGTTTGACTGTGTCGTCTGACATGTTCGCCCACAACTTAACACTACACAACCCCCCCCCCATATATTCAAGAAACATTTTCCAATCTTCTCTAAACATATGCCCTTCTTGTTCTCTTATTCTACATGTTAAATCTGCAAGCTATGCATATTCCATCAGGTTAAGTTGCCATTCTTCTTTAGTTGGGACCTCACTTGTTTTTCCTGTGTGTGTGTGTGTTTTGGCCAGACCTAAACAAGAAGAACACTCTGGCCACAACAACCTCTTCCCACCGTACAGATTCTATGACTCTGGCACCTGGGCTGAGTCAGGAAGCCTCTTAGCAAGTCAGGATGGAGGAACTCCGCAGGGAAAGCCACCTTTGTAGGTGCCCTTCCTCACCTCTGCCTCTTTGGTGGTTCTGCTTCCCTCACCTGAGTAGCTTCTGAGGGATGGAGGGGACACACACAAGCACACACACATGTGTATATCCTCTTGCATGTGAAATGGCTTGTGGGCAGGAGCTCTTCACCCTCCTGTTTACAAGCCAGTCCTGTTCACGTCTCCTTGGAAGAAGCTACCACCAAGTTGACTGGATGTTCACCAAGTTTATGCAGTATTGCATGCAAAGGGAGCAGCCCCCATCCCTTCTTACAAATGGGTTAAGCCCCAATGAATTCAGTGGGCCTTGCTTTTTTCTTTCTTTCTTTTGAATACTAGGAATGGGGGGGAAATTCAGCTCGCATATAAAGAAAAGCAAACCAGCCTGAATTGCACTTTCCAAAAAATAGTACAAGAACTAAAACTCCGTTATCCTTCAAAATGTGAAAGGGGGCAGGATTTAAAATGTAAAACAGAGAGAATTTGCAATGTCAATTGCATTAGATATCATTGTAAATGAATTCACTAACCTGGTTACACAAAATAATCTATCTGTGATAATGCAGGTATCCATTGAACTAAAGAGTGATACTTTAGACAGAGCGATAAGCAGCCAGGCTGCTTTGGCAAGAGACACTTGCCAAATAATCAGCTTATCTTCTACTTGCTTAAATTAACCAACCTGCTGACACAGATTGAAAACATTTTCTCTTGGGAATTTGTATGTACATATGTATGAAGCATCTGAAGACTTTTGCCTTCCATGTCCATCTACAGTAATTTCAATTGTTTTAAGTAGACATTATTTGCAAACACAGGTGTTGACTGTGCCATTATATCAAAATTATGGGATTATTTGACAAGCTAGCAGGCTGGCTTGGTCTGAAGAAGAAAGAAGTTCATGTTCTGTGCCTTGGGTTGGACAATAGTGGCAAGACAACAATTATTAACAAGCTAAAACCATCTAATGTAAGTAGTCCTTTTTAGTATGTTACCCGCTTGTTTGCCAAATCTTGTAGTAACGATAATGCTCATATTTGGATACATGTATAGAAAGATTTAATTTGTACCATATTGAAATACTAATGTTTAAGATGGCATTCATCTTTATACACTGTTTTCTCTTTTGGAAGTAGATCACATTATTTTTAGTTTTTGATATGATGTATAATTCTAAACTGCTTGTACAATTTCTTAGGTAGTCCTATTGTGTGATTTTCAGGACCCTATCAATGTTTATTCAGAAGAAATTCTGCTATTCAAAGGGGCTTTACTCTCCAGGAAGTGTGTTCAGAATTGTAATTTTACCCATCTAATGAAAAAGAAAGGAAACCTCTTTATTGGTTTTAATATAGAAAAGCAGAGCAGACCTCAGAAAAATGAATTAAATAAAAATATTTAATAAAAACATTACTATCCCATACCTTTTCTCAGGGGATATATTTCAGAAATAGCAGAGATTAAAAGTGAATTTATTAAGATCTAATATGAGGCATCCATTGTATAGTTGGAAATACATGATTTATGCTGCCCATGTTTGGGTTTTCACAATGGCCTGTAAACAAATTTAAGTTTAATCAACTAGTGCTTAGGATATTAATACTGTTTATACATACATACCCTTTTGCACACATGCAGATATGTATATGTTCCTTAAATGCTATTATAGCTTTCTTTAAATAGCTTTTCCTTAAATAGTATCTGTGATACCTCGGCTCTAAATGCAGGGCAAGAATAAATATATCATTAAGGTCTTTTCAAGTTAATATTATGCTTTGACATGATTTCAGCAAAAACTTAATGTGTTAAACAACTATAAGCAAAACATTAGCATACTGGTTTGTTACTTTCAACTAGTACAGAAAGGTCACACTTATTTTTGTTAAGCCATATTAGATTGAAAACATTAAGTACTTAGTCACTAGCCGTGCTAGCACCTAAATGCTAAGCCAAACCATGACTAAGTATGAACAAGCAAGCATGCATCTTCTCTCTGGAGCAAGAGTTGTGGCCTCTTTGCTCCTCCCTGGTTTTGCTCTGCCATGCTTCCTGCAACTAAACTCTCTTTTGTTGTATTATGTTCAAACTTCACTCGTGGCTTGTCTCATTCCAAACAAATTGCAAACTGTAGCCAAGGTTTGCTTTTAGTTTACCGCTCATGATTTGTTTGGGGGAGACAAACCAGAAGACTGGGTTTGGATGTAACATTAAATCAAACCTTGGCTCAGCTCCAGATAGCAGAGAAGGAGCAAAGTAGCTATTATTTTCGCTCTGAGTAACCTGCATGCTTGCTCGTTCACACTTAGCCATGGTTTAACTGAGCATTATGTGCAAACTGTACAAAGGTCATGGGCTGAGCTCTGCATGCATTGCAGCATTTTCAGGTCCCCTTCGCAAAGCAGTTGCCATCCCCGTGCCACTCCACAAAACTGTACATTTTGGGAATTGCAATATGTTGCTTAATGAAGAGCCATGTTTTATAGAGAGAGGAGAGAACCAAGAAAACCCTGGTCATGGTTTATTTTAATGAGTCTTCTCTTATGTATCACTAAGTTTGGATCCAACAAAATGTACCTGCTGTCTTACTGCTACACCATCCAATAAGGAAGCAGGTGGCACTGTAGTCTAAACCACTGAGCCTCTTGGGCTTGCAAATCAGAAGGGCAGCAGTTCAATTCCGCACAGCAGGGTGAGCTCCCATTGCTTTGTCCCAGATTCTGCCAACCTAGCAGTTTTAAAGCATATCAGTGCAAGTAGATAAATAGGTTACCACGGCAGCAGGAAGGTAAATGGCAGTTTAATCATGCTGGCCACATGACCCGGAAAGCTGTATGTAGACAAACACTGACTTCCTCGGCCTGAAGTGAGATGAGCACTGTACCCCATAGTCGCCTTTGACTGGACTTAACCATCCAGGGATCATTTACCTTTTACACCATCCAATGTTTCTTAAAAGCTTGTGTATTCCTGCAGTATCCATAGGTTGCCTGTTTAGGTATTGGTACTACTGTTCTCTGCTGCCAACACAAACATCATACTGCATTAAATAACTGATTTAAATAAGCTAAATATCCACAGTACTGCTACTTAGCATGTATATAGCATTTTAGTATATTCTGAGCTCTTCACATACTTAGCCAGCATTAGTTTAGCATGATGAGAATGAGCCATAGTGAGCCACGAGGGGGAAATATATGTTGCCACGTGACATTTTAAACTATTATTTATTTGGATCAAGAGAATCTATTACTGATTTTTAGTATTAAAATTGAACATGAATTTTTAAAGACAATTTTGTTTTCTTTTGAAGGCTCAAACTCAAGATATTGTTCCCACGATAGGATTCAGTGTAGAAAAATTTAAGACATCTAGGTAAGACCCTTTTATTTCATTATGTTTATATTCTATATAATTATGCATTAGACAAGAGAATTGTCTTTCTAATAGGCTGCATTAACTATAACATTTGATTTGGCATGGGGATGTAATTCTATATGTAGTCATTGTGACAAGCCTCTGGGGAAGGGATCACAAATTGCTAAGACAGATTTCTTGTTGAAAAGGTCTCATATTTAAGTGGTACTGTTGAAATTTTATGCCTTTCATATTAATGATTTTAAGTGTTGGAGAGTCTCTTTAACTAGATTTAAAAGAAAACATTGTCCAGGAGCCAAGCAGCTCCCAGGTTGAAGCTTGCCCAGCAGAATTGTTGACTTTTCTGTTTGAACAACGTGCCCCATGCCATAATAAAATTGCTTCTGAAAGTTGCCTCAACTTCAAGAGTGTCTTGCATTATAGCAAGGGTGGGATACCTCTGGGCCCCAGGCCTAATTAGTCCTGGTATCAGCATGTTTACTTAGTGGTAAGTCTCACTGAGTTCACTCAAACAATTTACTTAGTCAGAAAATAAATAGTTGCACTAGTGGGAGCCAGCATGATTAGCCTTCCTAGTGCAATGAAGCTATACCCCACCAATCAGCTCTGGGGGGTTGGGAGAACCCCCAGAATAGAGTGTAGGGGGTAGAGAGAGTGATCTCCTTAGTGCTATTTGAATTCAACCGTTGGCTTAAGAATCAATAGTTACTTTTTTGTTTTTTAAGTATCCAGTTTTGATATTTAATTGAATATGATGTGTTGGCATACAAGTTAATATGAAGTTTTCTGTTACCAAAAGCATATCAATAAGCATTTCAATAACGAGTCAGAAGTGAGTGCTACTATGTTCAGTAGACTGGGTAATAATTGTACATAGCCATAAAAGCATTTCAGTTTTAATTTTATATATTTTTTGTTTATAGTTTGTCATTCACTGTGTTTGATATGTCGGGTCAAGGTAGATACAGAAATCTTTGGGAACACTACTACAAGTAAGTTCTTTTTTATTGTGAGACTGAAATTTGCAGTATTTGTACATATGTAGAAACTACAAGTCTCTCATCATTTCTGTATGAAATTTATGAAGGTGACTGGGAGTAATTGCAAAATATGATAATGATACTTCTGTTGTGACTTAAGATAATATTCATAGGCTTGCAAAATAAAAAAATGAATACTTACGCGTAATTAATTTTAAGTTAACTAGTGTTTACAGCAGCCTCATACCTTGCAGATTTTTTTTACTACAATTCCTACCAGCTCCAGCCAGCACAACCATAATGGGAATTGGAGTTCAAAACATCTGCAGGGCACTAGGTTCCATGTTGAAGTACTCTTGCAGCTCACTTGATATGAAAAGTTGGTCCGCCTTGCTTTAGAAATACTGTGTTTATAAATCTAAGCAAAGATTCATGTCTGTTTTGAAAATAGCTTGAGTTCCACCATATGGAACATAATGTTTTTTCTAAGAATCTAGAAGGAATATGCTGCAACCAGTTAGTACAGTAACACACAACACATTGAAGTTGGATTCTGATAATTCGTTTTGTTACTCAACATTTTAGGAAGCATCTAATTTGCTTCTTTGCTTTCTATAACACACAGAGATTGCCAGGCCATTATTTTTGTCATTGATAGCAATGACACACTAAGAATGGTTGTGGCCAAAGAAGAACTTGACACTCTCATGAATCATCCAGGTGAGAAGATCCTTTATCATTCACTCAGTTCTATTCCTACTATATGCCTTTCACATAAAACAACTATTTTCTTGGTAACTTTGTATTTGCATATAAAACCTCCTTGTTTTTCTCCCCAGTAGATAACTGGAATAAAGATTTCAGTATATTTTCTGTTAATCGGAGTATCACAAGTATAATTCAAGATGAAATTAATTTAATATAAGGATACCAGAACAAATTTCAGAAATAAGAGATTAACTGAACTTGCATAAATTTTAAACTCTCAATTTGTCCCCTAAACTTAATGTGCTGTAACAGCTTGTGGGCAATTCAGTAAAAGATTTTACTATATTGGTTTCCGACAATTTGCACCAACAAGGCAAATACCTTCAGGTTGGGCCTGAGACACATCTCTCCAGCCCTCTTCACACATAAGAAGGGACTGCAAATATGCATCTCTGGCACCATCCTGAGCTTGCGTGACTCCTCAGCTAATCCCCTTATGTCTGTTTGGACACCTGTAAGGGAAAGCCTACATCCATCCATTCATTCTGGAATAATAATAATAATAATAATAATAATAATAATAATAATAATAATAATAATTTATTATTTATACCCCGCCCATCTGGCTGGGCCTCCCCAGCCACTCTGGGCGGCTTCCATAAAAACCAAAAATACAATAAAATATCACACGTTAAAAACTTCCCTGAACAGGGCTGCCTTAAGATGTCTCCTGAATGTCAGGTAGTTGTTTATCGCTTTGACATCTGCTGGAAGGGCGTTCCACAGGGCGGGCACCACTACCGAGAAGGCCCTCTGCCTGGTTCCCTGTAGCTTTGCTTCTCGCAGTGAGGGAACCGCCAGAAGGCCCTCGGCGCTGGACCTCAGCGTCCGGGCAGAATGATGGGGGTGGAGACGCTCCTTCAGGTATACTGGACCGAGGCCGTTTAGGGCTTTAAAGGTCAGCACCAACACTTTGAATTGTGCTCGGAAACGTACTGGGAGCCGTACTGGGAATCCCAATCATGCATGGTTCCAAAAATTCATTGAAAACATTTGCACATAGAAGTCTACACATGCAAAGTTTTTCCTCCTGAGAAGTCATGCAAACTTCGTGAGGAGGCTGAAGTGTGAAGGGAGCTTGTGCTATACTTACTGTGAGAGAAAACAGTGGCTTTGTTTTTTAGAGGAGAAGTTGATTCATGTATAGAAATATAATAAATGTAATATTCCCTGTATATATTAATTTGAAAAATATCTATAGAGGGAAAACTACTGTTAGGCTGCATAACCTAACCATACTGTGTAGATATCAGCGGTGTGTTACTGAGCCTCCCATAAATGTTTTTCACAAATCATAAATTGTTATGTTACATGGGATGGGTCCAGTGTAGTTGCTGAAATAATTCACTTTGATCTGACTGAACATTGAAATTGGGCGGGGGAATAATCTAATAACTGTATAATTCAGGAGTAGCGACAGATCTGTATTTTCAAAGCTTAGATTAAAAACTACACTGGAGATAGGATTTGGCTTTTATATTAAAAATAGATGCCTTCAGCAACAGCTGTAAGTAACAGAATACTGCCATATATATGGTTGTATTTCTATTCTATAATATAGTTATTTTACATCTGTGGAAGTAACTTCTCTGATGTTAGTAGACTTAATAAAAACCATGAAGTAAGACTGATGTTGATGAAATTGTTACTGATTGTATGGAATATTTATGATATATTGTACCCTGTACTGTATATATTGACTGCAAAGCTATAAACTAGATTTTAGGTTTTTTCTTGTCAAATAATTTTCCTGATTCTGTATTATTGATTGGAATATCTTCACTAATTTGTCTTCAAGTGCAATTTGATCAGATCTCAGCCCCAGAATCTTTTTTCAGAACAAGAATCGAATCCTTGCCTATGTGAAGTAATACTACTATTACTACATGAAGTGTCTCTTCTTATGTGCCTTTTCCTCTCTAATGAGCAGTTGCAGCTACACACACGCTGAGAGCTCAGTAAAACTGACTAGCAGGGCAGATGACATGGCTCCCAGGCAGGCTCAGCGTCTCTTTGTTTTTAAAAATATTTCCCTGCTTTTAGTACTTGCTAGATATAATCCACAACAAGCTTATTTTGGTCAGTTCATATATCTTGTTACATTCTTGCTGCATGCAAATGTGCCACAATCTCATAGGAGAGTTTGAAACCCTGTATCATATCTACAGCTTCTGTGGTTAAGTTTGAAAGAAGAGCTTCTTAATGAAACACTTAAAAACAGTAAGGATATGACAGTGCATAGGGACTTAGCTTAATTATAAACTTTGCAGCCTTAGACATACATCTTTGGGGATGGGTACTTTCAGAACTGTACTGAAACATGCACCAGAGATGCCATGGCCCAGTGTCTCTATCTTAGTAGGATAAAACCTTCAAAAAATGTCATTGACAGGTGAGCAGTTTAGGCATATTGCCGCCTTGTAAAAATGTGTTTATATAAAATATGAATGGATTAACGAAACATTATGTTACTCCTAGATCTTAAACACCGAAGAATACCAATTTTGTTCTTTGCAAACAAGATGGACCTCAGGTTTGCTGTGTCATCAGTAAAAGTATCTCAGTTATTGGCTTTGGAGAACATTAAAGACAAGCCATGGCATATCTGGTAAAATTGGCTTACTTTCATTTTGTACTAAAATTAGTTTTAAGTTACTAATGCTTATATTGAGTGAAGAAAACTCTGTGATAACCAGTATACAAATACTGATTCCAAAAGCAAGCTGTAATCAGTGTCATGTTACACAGTTGTATAAAGGTAATATCTATTTGTAGAAGATTGGTGTTTGAATTTGCAGGGTTGTTTTTCTAAGATAAACCAAGAAACTGACAGAATCTTATTAATCTCAGCATCTTGGAATACTTCTGGAAAGCTACCAGTGTTAGCAAATCACAGCTTGCCATTTGCTTGATGTAGAGCAACAGTCGGTGGGATCAAGCTGTGTTTGCCCATCAGTGGAAAAGACCCGCTGAAGCAATGATATTTCTCCTTCCTCACCTCCGCCTGCAGCCCTTATGCACCCCCTCCCCCAAAAAATCCACCTGCTCCAGAAGACTGTGGGCAATGACAAAGGCATAGATTGCTATTATTTGGAAAGTTATATTTTCACTAACTTGTTGGCGAGTGTGCAACATTTCAGGTTATGTCAGGCTTGTGCAGGATGAGAAACAGAGAAGTTGGTCCCCCCCCCACTCTGCTTCTGGAGGCTGAAACGTGAGCATGGGGGCTGCCTTAAATTATTTGCAAAACCTCTGTTTGAAGAAGCTAATACTTCCTCTTTAAGTACAGGTAGTTGGTGGCAGCCGCAGTGGGGTGCGGGAAAGAAGTCCCCTAGCTACCCTGCTGCCATCCACTTACCTCTCCACTTGCCTGTTTAAAGGAGAAGCACAAGTTTCTAGAGAGCCAGTGTGGTGTAGTGGTTAAGAGCGGTAGCCTTGTAATCTCGGGAACCGGGTTCGCGTCTCCGCTCTTCCACATGCAGCTGCTGGGTGACCTTGGGCTAGTCACACTTCTTTGAAGTCTCTCAGCCCCACTCACCTCACAGAGTGTTTGTTGTGGGGGAGGAAGGGAAAGGAGAATGTTAGCCGCTTTGAGACTCCTTAAAGGGAGTGAAAGGCGGGATATCAAATCCAAACTCTTCTTACTTCAAACAGTGCTTTTGCAAAAAGCTTTATTCCCCTACTCATCAGCTGATGAGTGAAGATTAAATCCTGCTGCTTTGTCTGAGCAATCCAATTCACTGGTGGGCACAGGGCATGCAGCCAAAGCAGCATTAAACCCTGTCCTCTTGTCCATCAGCTAATGTCACCAGTGGCATCAGCTGATCATCGAGTGGGTGTGGTTTGGGAAAAGTGGCCTTGTGGGCTAAATTGGACCTCCTAGTGGACGAAGATGGCCAATGGCCCAAAGGTTCCTTACCTCTGTAGTAAAGACTTTAGGGAAGAGGCAGATGAAATAGTAGGCAGAATCAAGGGAGCCAAAGAGAGGAAGAGATCACGAGCCAGAGGAAAAAGAGAGGGGTCAGTAATGACAGAAATATTTTAAGAAATGGAGCACTTACAGTTACTTCTCTACTGCTGCTACAGCCCTTGTAGTCTTATTTTCTCATATATTCCCATTGATTTGTGAGGATCTTGCGAATTCACTTAACTTTTTGTATTCTCTTCCAGACACTGCAAACACTGCTTCAACTTTGTTAGGCATTCCTTATAGGGCAGGGAAATTGAACGTGATGGTGTCATGTTAGATTTTGTTTTATTGCAAGTGGTTGAAAGAAAGAGGAAATTGAGGTTTGCTGCTTCGGGCAGCAACTAAGCATCTCAGCATCTTTCATGTTGGTCTGTGCTATGTACTATCTTCATACACTAACAATAAATATACTTCTGTGGCTATGATTTGATCTTAACTAACTGTAGAAAATGTAAACCCTTTTTTCATTAGTTTTTTTGTGCCATTAAAAAATGTTTTTCCCCCCTCATTTTAGTGCTAGTGATGCTCTTAAAGGAGAAGGTTTGCAAGAAGGTGTAGACTGGCTTCAAGGTACATTTCATCATGCTTTGCATTACCAGCTTCCCTTTTCCATTCATTTTGTAGTCTTTTCTGTCATTTCATTTTGCTTTTCCCTCAATCTATTTTTGCTATCAGATCAGATTACACAGTGAGTATACTCATCAAACTTGGCTATTTGGATCCCTGTGTGTTACACTTTATATTTTTAGCAAAAATACCTCCCTTTAAAACTTCCCATTTAAATTAAGCAAATATATGGACAGTATTGTTACTCCTAAATTAAGACTAAGAAATAGTGCTTGTGGTCTGAGTACAATGCTATAAGCGTGGAATGTATGATTCTTTTATTTGTTTACAACAGAAAGCAAGTAGCATTATTATGTAGATTACAAAAAGCTAAAGCATTTAGTAAAATATGGCAGCTTTTATGCTGTGCATACCAGAGAATTTTCAAAATGACTAGATGATTTCTAGGTCTAGAGATAATTACATTTTCAAGTCTCATTCTCGCTGTCTGTTCTCGTTGACTGAATGAGTCTTGAGAAGTTTTATGCAGCATTCAAGCATCCCACATTATTATCCTCCACTATCCTTTGGTGTAAGTTATCATAATTAATGTTTAATATCTACCATTGTTTGGGCTTTAATAGTGATACTGTCTCTCTTCATTTAATTTATTATTATTATTATTATTATTATTATTATTATTATTATTATTATTATTATTATTATTAAAATGCCACCCATCTGACTGGGTTGCCCCATAACACATTATTTAGTAAATAAATTAATTTATATAATCAACATTTATTTTTATTCCAATGATCACTGTTTTGGAATGGAATATTCTTATAGGAAATTACTGGTTTACATAGAGTGGCAAGCTCTTTTGCATGCTTTTTAGAAGCTTTGCTCTAAGCTTTGGCCTTAGTTGAGTACAGTGTTTTATTTAAAATACACCGCTAGATGTCAGCAGAGACTAAAAGATGAGAGGCAGAGAAGCACCATTTAGTATATTGGCTGTGTGAAGATCCATGTTTACACACTGTAGTGCTGATCCATAAGAACATTTCTATGAAGGAGGCGCAGGTTATAGTTTATATTTCAAGGCTCTATAAAATAGTTCAGAAGCCTTAATACTACAGTGGTACCTCAGGTTACAGACACTTCAGGTTACAGACGCTTCAGGTTATAGACTCCACTAACCCAGAAATATTACCTCGGGTTAAGAACTTTGCTTCAGGATGAGAACAGAAATTGCGCAGCGGCGGCAGCAGTAGGCCCTATTAGCTAAAGTGGTACTTCAGGTTAAGAACAGTTTCAGGTTAAGAATGGATCTCCAGAACAAATTAAGTTCTTAACCCGAGGTACCACTGTACTAGAATTCTGTGGCGAATATACCATATTTTTCGTTCTATAAGACGCACCAGACCACAAGACGCACCTAGTTTTTGGAGGAGGAAAACAAGAAGAAAAAAAATTTGAATCTCAGAAGCCAAAACAGCAAGAGGGATCGCTGCGCAGTGAAAGTAGCAATCCCTCTTGCTGTTCTGGCTTCTAGGATAGCTGCGCAGCCTGCATTCGCTCCATAAGACGCACACACATTTCTCCTTACTTTTAGGAGTGAAAAAGTGAGTCTTATAGAGCAAGAAATGCGGTAATTAAATAAAAACAGCATTTTAACATCAACTTTATTTGTTTTACCTAGATCAGATCCAGGCAATGAAGACATGAAAAACCAATGAGTTATGAAAATGTCATAAAGATAATTTCTAGATGTACATGATGACCTCTTGAAGATGAAAACTTTTTATAGGTCTGTTTTCTTCTGTTGGCTTTTATAAAAGCCCAATAAAAAATATAATAAATATTTTTGTAACAAAATGTAGTAGCTCAAATGCACATTCGTCATACTGAAGGAAAAAATGCATGTGGTTTGATAGAATAATAAAATCATTGTATGTAGTCTAAAAATGCTGGTGGATTTTTGAGTTAGGGGCTCAAGAGATCACATTTGACTTCCTGATTGTGCTCACCACAGTGTTTCATTCAAAAATATGCAGTGAGATGGACCTTTACCAGAATGTAAAAGTTTTCTCTTGCTTAGAAAACAGCTATTTAAATTTTACACACCATATTTCAGTAAAAATTTGGTTGAATGCGTTTACTCCAAGCCTGCATGCAATCCTGTATTTTTATAAGCAGTTGTGGATGTTTATGAATAATATGTACTGTTGATATGTACTGGACTATATTGTGTTCTATAAGAAGTGAAACAATATTTTCATAAATAAAATATGTTACTAAATACCTACTGTGCTTTTAAGATAATACGTTGAATATCAGCCAAGAACTAAAATAGTCTGTTACACATATTAAATCATCTTTTTGTTTTATAAAACTTTGCAGTGTATTATTCATTTTTTTGCTTGGTTCCTTTGATGCTAATATTTCATTCATTAATATAATACATAATCTGTACATCTTGACTTTTACATTAAACTAAGCTAGACCAAAACCATCTATTTAGCACTGTACAGTTGGTTCTGGATGAGCTTCCTACTATGAAAGGAGAAGGTTCTAGTTCCAGTCCTCTCTTCAAAACAGTCTAATGTACACATGATTTTGTGAACTTATTGAACTTTGCACATTTTAAAGGTACGTCAAACCTGTGGTTACTTTTGATTATGTCTGATCTCTTCAAGTGAGATAGTTTTGCCTGGATTTCCCCGCCCCCGTCCCAGATCCAGCCAGTGGGGAATCTGGTTTCTGAATCCACACCCAAAATAGTAATGCAGGTAACCAAATATATGTTGATATATAAATTGTGTTCCCTTCCTGTAGCTTATATATACTGGTATGATGCTTGATTAGCTACTGGACTTGTCACAATTTTGTCCTTCATTTTACCTGGTCACTGAACTATGTATATCATTAAGTATTGTGTTTTCTATTTTGGGGTGAACAGAAGATGCAGTAGATGGAGGTATAATGGTAGATGGGGATCCAATGGTAGATCTTTATGCAGTATTTTTCAGTAAATTAACAAGGGTTTCTGGCCCCTTTACAATGAAAAGAACTATAAAGTTCCTTTCTCTCCTTAAATTACACTGCTGAAATGAAATTAGGCTGCTGAAATGAAGAAAACTTGAGGTAACCAGGAGTGAAATTTGTGTGAATGTACTGAACTCTGTTCAGTTCTGATAATGAAAACATATCTCTAGGCTCAGAGGCCCTGTTTTTTAATTCTAATAGTATGTCTTCTGCACCTGGGTCTTGTTACAGATCTTGATGTTCTTCTAAAACACCAAATTAGATCTGACAAGCTTGAAGTCTGCTCAACCCTGCCATACGCTAACATTTCACTAGTGCTTAATGCATAGTATGTTGAATTAAACTAACCAAATCACTCTCATTGCTGTGGTCTTCATTGCCCACCTTTTAGCCTTGTAACTGCATTGGCACAGCTGCACAGTAGTAAGATATAAACACTTTCTACCAATGCAACCCAACTTCTGTAAGCTGGGCAAGTGTAGTGTGGCAACTAGTTGCCCTGCATTGCAAGCTTATCTCATGTCTTTGGGTCCAAGGATAAGTTTGTGGTGTTCAGTACTCTTTCTTTGTGGATAATAATATTAATGCAGTTTTTAAAAATAATGTATTTTCCTTACTGCATAGGAAAGATGTTCATAATAAAAGCTGTTCCTGCCTGCCTTCTCCAGCCAATAAGGCATTTGGTAACAGTTACAACTTAGTATATGCTTCTCAAACTCTCTTCTGATATTTGGAACAGAGTTCTGACCTTTGGGGGATACACAGAAATTGTGGGGAAAGTGGGCAACACATAGCAGAATGTTACTACAGAAGGCACTGTTCAGAGTCCTTGTAAATATGCATCACAACAAATAAACATGCATAAATACATACATAATTTAATTTGCATGCGACCTTTCCACAGTTCGACCGTACTCAGTGTGGCTTAAAACATGAAAAAAATACATAACTCCAATATAACAAAAGTAGTCATAATCAATAAATTAAACATTTAAAAATACAAAGCCAAACTAAACAATTTCCACATAAATCACAACAAAATCTAAAACAAAGATACAAAAACCCCCAGCAACAACCACAAAAAAACCCCAAACAGCATTCCAGCCCAAGAGTCTGTTCAGCAATCAACAATCAGCCTCAGCTTTTGTAGCTTGCAATCAGTCAGGGCTCCACCCTCCCAGGCCAGGTGGAAAAGGTCTGCAAGGCAGGAAGGCAGGTGGAAAAGGTCTGCAAGCCAGGACTCACAGGCAAGATGGTCCATATTTGAACACCAAAGGTAATTAACACAGAAGTATGTTGGCATGGAATTTTAACCTTATACATAAGCTGAGTGAACAATTATGTTTAGACCAAAAAAATAAATTGGAATTAGCTGTTTATGTTTTGAAATGTGTTGCTGTAAAAAGTTCAGTTATGACCCTTGCTTTCCAAAGGACAAAGAAGTCTGAGTCAACTAACATGTGGGCAATTTTGAAGCATTGTAAAACTCAGCCTGCCACAGCCTACCTGTCTTTAAAAGGAAGCAAGTTTCCTAACTGCAAAAAGCAAAAAAAAAAAAAAAAAAAAAGGTAAAGTAGATCTGTTGTACTAGGAAGACAGAATGTTCTAATTATAGAATCCTAACTTGTGATATGTGCTTTAATTTCTCCCATAAAACAGTGCCAGCCTGGAGGCACCCATGAATTTAATGCTTGTATTGCCATAATTTTGTTTGTTGAAACATAATTCTAGGTTGTGACAAATCTGTCCTTTAGGTGTTTACACATTTACTAACTTTTCCTGTGTAAAACCCAAAACCTTTTATGTCATATCTGGGTAAATGTTTTCTTCTGTGCTATTGATCCAAAGCATGATTTTCTGTCCCAGAGTGTGCTGGAGGCCTAATACAAAATCCTATGTTTTGCTGCTGGTGGTAACAGAGCATGGCTGAAGCTAAAATTGGGTTGCAATAAACTATTATTTATTTCAGAAAATTTATATACCACTTGATTGTAAACCACTTTAAGGGTTTAAAAACAACAGCAACAGACTATACACTATCATTATCTGCAACACAGTCCTAAGTGTTTGTTTAACAGTAAGGCATCCTGATAAAATGAACCTGCACCCCCCCTTTTTTTTGCCACTAACCCAATTGGTGAAGAATGGGAATTCTGAGGACATCCCTTCTCTCTCCGTAACTTTAGGGCTCCAGTGCATGCAGCATGTAGCTGGATTTGAAACCACATGAATAGCGAAGGGTGATATCCAATGTTTGTCAAAGCAGACCCTATTAAGGAAATATGCATGGATGCTTGCTTCTGCATACTAGTACAGTGGGACCTCGGGTTACAAATGCTTCAGTTTACATACGCTTCAGGTTACAGACTCCGCTAACCCAGAAATAGTACCTCGGGTTAAGAACTTCGCTTCAGGATGAGAACAGAAATTGTGCGGCGGTGGCGCAGCGGCAACGGGAGGCCCCATTAGCTAAAGTGGTGCTTCAGGTTAAGAACAGTTTCAGGTTAAAAACGGACCTCCGGAATGAATTAAGTAGGTAACCAGAGGTACCACTGTAACTAATTTGAATGAATAGCAGGAATTACTACTAAATACTGTAAATACATATTTGTAGCTTTTAATAAGAATAAAAGAGTTTTGCTATTCAGTTATAGCTCTCTCTGACTTTATATTTTATTTAAAATTAGACAAATTAAAATTTATTTTCTCAGTAGTCTGTTTTTTTAAACAAATCTTTCTTAGCTTTGAACAAGCAACTTAATAAAATGTTTCAAAGGGCTCATGTGAGATGAATTTTTTTTAATAAAAACAACAACAACCAAGATTATTTAATTTCACCATCTGTTCAGACTGAAACCGCAATCAGCCAGGAGGTCTCCCATGTGTGCAAACCATTCTAGTCTGAATGGCTGCAGAAAATAACAGCATGTCAAGCAAGTTCAGTGTTCCTTGTCATTTGAGAGAATGACTCTAGTGAAAACTGTAGCAAAATGAGCTGAGATACTTTAAAGGATAGGATACATCCTTACACTCTGGATTTAGCTCTGCTTTTACAGACTTACTGGCTGTCTTGGGCCATATGTTGTTACATCATATTCTCTGCACGTGGCAATTTAAGGCTTTATTACCATCTGCCTGATTTGCATGCATTTCCCTGGTCCTTCATGTTGACAGCTGTGTTCAGAGGCCATTGCCACCTGCCACATGATAAATAACCTCGTATGTGTAAAATATGAATGGATAGTCAACAAATTTATATTGCCACATCTGCCTCTGTCATGGTCTTTTGATGACACAATAGGACAGAGGGGACACCACCTAAATTGGCCACTGTTTGCCCAGCCTAAATTTGTCTTCCTAATACATATCCTAATGTTAATTCATTCATATACATACAGATTTTTAAAAACCTACAGATTTTGGATGCAGAAATAGTCTAGCTGAGCTGGCCCAAATAATTAATCCATTTCTAATTAGTATTGGAATGGTGTCTTTTAGGAGGAAAGGCCACTCTTTCCAGACTTTTCAACTGGATTTGAAGTGAGCCCTGTTGTATAAAGAATGAGCTTTGATGTGGTTGGGGGTGATGAATAAATAGGGGTTACTCCAGAATAAGTACTTTGGACAAGAAAGGGAGTAAAAAAGGCCATGGTTAGGAGAACAATAATTTAATCCATGCTACATAGGACCATTGTACAATGTTCTGGGTCTAAAAGTTGAGAGAATGAATGTAGTGAGTATTATTTCGTAAGTCTACCAACTACTACTTGGACCGCAAGAGCTTGAAGTCATCCTTGAATGTTCCTGCATCTTTTGTATTTAAATATACATTTGTCAAATCAAAGGCAGTATAAACTATTTTAGGTTGCAGCATGTACAGTTTCAGGACTACAACTTTGAGCTCTGAGAGGAATTCCAAATTGTGCGCCTCAGGAGTTTAATGGGAGAAAGGCTAACACCTTCACACACTGATGAAATTTGGATCATGCTCTTTGTTTTCAGTCACTCATGTTGTATTCCTTGTATTTGGCTTGTTAAAAATATACCCTCTTCCTTTAAGTGTGATGAAAATAGTAATCATAGTTAAGTGTTGTCATTTATCTACTTACTTGAGAGTAAGCTCAATTGAACTCAATGGGACTTCTGAGTATATATACTGTACAGCGGTACCTTGGGTTACAGACGCTTCAGGTTACAGACTCCGCTAACCCAGAAATAGTACCTCAGGTTAAGAACTTTGCTTCAGGACGAGAACAGAATTTGCGCGGCAGAGGCAGCGGGAGGCCCCATTAGCTAAAGTGGTACCTCAGGTTAAGAACAGCTTCAGGT
This sequence comes from Podarcis bocagei, assembly GCF_964188305.1. NCBI lineage: Eukaryota > Metazoa > Chordata > Lepidosauria > Squamata > Lacertidae > Podarcis > Podarcis bocagei. The sequence continues at coordinate 67,287,906 of NC_138130.1, read as the reverse complement.
TAAGAACGGACCTCCAGAACGAATTAAGTTCTTAACCTGAGGCACCACTGTATACAGGATTATACTGTAAAAAAAATAAGAATCCACAGGTCACTTTAAACATAATCACTTTATTTGTGAGTGTTTACAGACACTGTACTCAAAATTGGTGGACAACAAAGCATGGAAACAATAAAAAAATTGCTGAATATTGACATGTACTTTTATACATATGTTGGGCTTTGAAAAGATGGACTCACAATAAAAGCAAAACTGCAATTACTAAACATTAGTGACGATTCCCAAAAGCCTGGGGGGAAAGCCATATTTTGCACTTGTGTGGGCACTAGCTGAATTTCAGGGAACAGGAACTTCCAAAGCCAGGGTGCCACCACAAAGAAGGCCCACAAGTCACTGCCAGATATGCAATTCCAAGTGGTAGGTAGGACACTAAGCAGGGCCTATCTTAACTCACCAGCAGGATTGTAGGGGGGCAGGAGGCTAGGCAATCCTTCAAATGCTTTTAAGTATTCAGTAATGTACTGCTTAGAATTTGTAAAAGGAGTGCACCCCCTTTGAAGTGAGTTATGTATGCAAATTAAAAGGGAGTGTTGTGGTACTTCCATCAAATCATGCACCTAACAGGATGAAGCCTGAGTGAACTTAATGGAACTGACTTCCAAGCAAGCCTGTGTGGTATAGTGGTTAGAGCGGTTAAAGTGCCGGACTAGGGCCTGGGAGACTAGGGTTAAAATCCCCTGGGGGCTGGGTGACCTTGGGCCAGTCACAATCTCTCAGCCTAAACTACCTCAAACTGTTGTTGAGATTAAATCAGAAGGGAGAGAACCATGCAGGTTGAGCTCCTTGAGCAAAAAAGGGGGATATAAATGCAATAATATAAATATAAAACCTGTGTAGGATCCAGGTGCATATTTTGGCAGGTGTTTTCAATGACGGAGCAGGTTCACCAAAAACCTGTGCCAAAATGATTTTAAAGTGCCACAAGGCTCCTCCTCTTTTCTTGTCCTGCTTGACTGCAAGGCAAGAGGCTTCAACAAGACGGGCTCTCTGTGAGGAAAAGTTGGGTGGTTGTTTTTTTTTAACATTTCAGTTTGGCGGCTGCGAGGCAGAGCTGTTTGGGAGGTCGCCCGCTTTGCCTCCGAGCGGAATGCAAGTCGCCTCCCCGTTCCCGCTGCCGTCGAGAAACCCACGTGCCTCGTGGTAAACCATTGTTTTCTGTGCTGAGGGGAGGCTGTAACTCGACCGACCTGAAGTTCTTGGCAGAAGCGAGAGAGGGAGGCGGCTGCAGCAGCAGCACCGGGAACGTCCTCCCCAACCCCGGGCCGTGAGGAGCCCATGCTCCGGCTGTCTGGGGAGAGAGAGGGCGGGCCGTGGAAGAAGGGGCGTGCTCTGGAAGCGGCCATGGCTCCTCCTCGTGGGCCGGGCGGCCGAGGGAGCCGTGCAGCGTTTCCCGCCTCCACAGGGGGCAGAAATCAGTGGCTGGCTGCTGCTCGGCATACTTCCTTTTCCCCGCGTCCTGCCGCTGGAGGACCGGACTAGAAACTTGGGAAAGAGGGCTGCTACTGCTGCTGCTGCTACTACGGCGAGCGCGGGAAGGGACCGAGGGGGAACAGCCGCCTCTCGCAGCCGCCAAAGCACGAGGAGGAGGAAGGAGAGGGCAGCAGCAGCCCTCCTCGTTTTCTGCCGGTGCCGGGGAAGATGTCCGGCGGGAGCAGCCGAAGGAGAAGCGGCTCCTCCTGGCACAGCAGCTTCTCCCGACTTTTCTCCAGGAGCCCGTCCAAGGAGCAGGAGGCAGTGGGCACAGCAGCAGCAGCAGCAGCTGCTCCTCCTCAGCAGCCGGGCGCACGCAGGTAGGGAAAGGGCGCGAGCAAGGCCGGCAACGGCGGCTCGTCTTCTTCCTTCCTTCCTCCCTTTCTTCCTTCTGGGCTCGGCTGAAGAAGTTGCTGCCCTTCGCGGGCGGGTGGTTGCGGCTCGGGCGCCTCAGCCCCTTCTTCGCGTTTCCCTCGTCCCCGGCCTTCCCCGCCGGTCCCAGCTCTTCTCTGTCGCGGCGCCCCATCGCTGGGCGACAGAAGCAGCTGTCTTGCTGCTGGGACTGGCGGGGGCAAGTGCGCGCGGCTGTGGGCGAAAGTGGCATTTCCTGGTGGTACAACACGGCCAAACCGTGCGGGCAGGACCCTTCTTCGCCGCCTTTCTCCCCAGCCCGCAAAAGAGTGTGTGCTGGGCGGGTTGAATGAGACTGGATTCCCCCCTGGGTCATTCGAGTCCACTGCCTTATTTCCTTTCGAGCTCTTTCTTTCCCCTCCTACTTTCCCAAAGAAATCAGAGTTGGACCCGATTTCGATTTCAAGCACTTTCTCATTTTGGAACAAAGCATTTGCCATGAGGCATTCTAGTCAGAAGGCGGTGACCTTAACGTGGCACTCCAGATGTCACTTGCAAAAAGGGAGTTCGTGGGGACTGACAGGGCAAGCGATGTCTTTCATATCAGTATATATATATTTTTTGTGAACTGCCTTTGGGTCGTGAGTTGTGATGGGCAGTATGTAAATATTCTAAAAATAAATAAATATATTTATTTAATAATTAGTTAATAATTACTGGCAAGCACATCTCTGAGGTTGAGCAATCTGAAGTAGTTGATATTCCATATGGATGCCCTTAAAGTTCATTTCCTATAAAAGCAACTTCCCCCCTCCTCTCCTGCCAAGCAATTCTGACTGAAGAAGTACAGTATAGCTGCCATCCTAGACATGCTTTCCTGGGAATAAGCTCCCTTTAAAGCAGCAACTTGCATCCTGCTAAACATGCGTGGGACTGTGCTACAGCAACATAACACAACTTTTAGTAAAGTAACATAATTTTGAATCTCTGTTAGGAATAACTTTTCTCACATACAGGAAATGCAGAGGTTCTCTGTAGAAACTAATTACTGTGCAATTATTTGTAATCACATTCCAGAGTCTGAGTTAACCTAGTCCTATTACAAACCTCCTGACCAAGCCCACAAAATACTGTACTATGAAACTGCTTTACTTTAGCATACAGTAGCCCCTCATTTCACATGCATTTGACTTGTGTCAATACGCAGTTAGAGGTGGGCTGGTTGAAATTGTGCAAGCCAAGTCTCAAGGAAGGCAGAGGATTTTAAAGTTCTTTTTGAACCAGGTTGCCCAAGCAGACCAAGCAGTGCGAAAGGAGCTTCTTGCTCGGAAAGGCCCACTTGGTGCATTGGTGCTGAGAGTGCTCTCTTTCCCTTCACCCACTAGCCACAGGGCAACTGAAGAGGTTTGACTATATGTGATCTACATGCATACGTGGGAACCTTGGAACCGAACCTGCATATAAGATGAACTATATATTAGACCTCTCCACGTTGCTTCATCTGGTGAATAAGCAGCTGTATATCTTTAAATGGGGTTTAAAATGTTTATTCTGGATTTTAGCTAAACCATAATTAGAATCAAGTGTTTTTGTTGGTTAAAATGAAGGAATAATTCCTTCACAGAAATATATTTTTGTTTCTGGCTTTGGCCATTTATTGTACAGGAAGTTGTAAGCCATTTGGCATCTTGTCTTGGTTTTTGTTGAGCAATGAGTCCTCTTAAGGTATGACAAATAATAAGATGGAAGATTTCCTAGATTATTTAAACAATGTAAACAAAAACATTGTTTGTTTAGGAAACATGCCACAGATTGGCTTGTAGTACTGGTGCTACTATAAGTTGGAAAATTTTCTCTTGTGTGTAAAATAGAAGAAGAATGTGGAATAAACTTGTTCTGAATTGCACTGGACACATTTCTGCTTAAAATTGCATATGACTTAGTCCCTTATATCCATCAAGTTCATTATGAATAGGATGCACGTCTATCTCAACTGTGTGTAAATCTCCCTGGTTTACTGATTACTATCTCCAGAAGTAAATAGTCTTGAGACCTTGCTGGGCTCCTTCATGAGGAAGGGCATAGTATAGAGTGAATAAATGAATAATAATAATAGTAATATCACTACAGTGGTGTAGAGAGTTAAAAGTTTTCATTTATTTTCATTGACCAGATGCAGCCTACTATATATGAGTGTTTAAAGTGACACAGTATGAGTACTGAACTCCTCCCTACCACAGCATGTACATTGATGAAAGTTTTAAGACAATATGTACAGTGTTAATGAGCCCTTTACAGTCTTGGGAGACTGTCATTTGATTCAGATTGTGATAATAGATTTTCCACTGTATAGCAGGTTTGGATGTTGTAAAGAGATGTTATGTACATGAACTATGCGTTTATAGTTGTAGCATATGAGTGAGGTAGACTGATTATGTGGGCTTTATTTATAAATATTTCTAGGTGGCTTGCAACATAAAAACACAAAAGCCATTAAAGCAACAGAAGATAAACACTACCAAGTATTTATGAGACAGTGCTGTCTTAAATTGTATGTTAAAACCATATATGCATTTAATAACTGTCTTATTAGAACAAAGTTTATACTTTTGGATTCTAGTTCTATTGTTGTCTAATAAACGTTTTCAATAATGAGTTATTCATTTAGGTTATAGTTACAGTTAAATGCTCACCATAATCTCTTGCTATCCTTGACTCTCCCTCCTCTCCCCTCTATTGTCTATTTTTTATCGTTAGCTTTTGGGGAATGGAACCTTCTTCTTTTTCAGTGTGCTACATGCACTTAAATGGGTGTGCTGTACAAAAAATTAACAGTGACCCACATCTATTGGCTGATATCCAACATTAATCTTAAGAGTGCATCCATTTATTCCAGCAGGTCTACTATGACTATAACTGAGTTGGATCTCACCCTTAGAGTAGAATAATTTAGCTACTGTGCATCAGATGGAATGCCCCCCCAAAACCAGATACAGTGGTACCTCAGTTGTTGAATGTAATCCATCCCAGAAGACCGTTCGACTTCCGAAAAGTTTGAAAACCAAGGTGCAATGGGCAGTTGGCAAATTCCATTGAGAAATGCACCTCAGAAGCCATTCGACTTCTGAGGTGCATTCAAAAACGGAAGCATTTACTTCTGGATTTTCAGTGTTCAAAAACCAAAACATTCGGCTTCCAAAGCGTTCAACAACCGAGGTACCACTGTATGGGCAAATTCCCCCCCCCCATGCTGCTAAACTACAATTCCCATCATTCTTGGTCCCTGGCCTTGCTTGCTGGGGCTGATGGGAGTTGTAGTTCAGTCACATCTGGAGGGCTAAAAGTTTCCCACCCCCAATTTTAAAACACATTTCTTTAGCTCATGGTTGCAAGTAAAAGAACATAAATGTTGGCTTGTGTTTGGCTGAAGTTTAACTATATGGTTTAGAAAACTGACAACAGTGAATAGTGAAATGAAGTAGCAGTCCCATGGAGCTAGCACACTAAAGATCTTAGTGGTTGCTGCTGCTTTGCTGTGGAAAGATCTTGCAGCATATCAGCTGATGATCTTCACTGGAGAGTGTTCCTGTTTGCTGGCTTCGTTGGAGACAGCTGGCTGAAGGACCTAGCAGTTGTGAGGCTGCTCAGCCTTCAGAGATCTCTCTGTCCCGCAGTATTGTGACAAAGCCTACTCTTTGCTGGAGAAGGCAAGTAGAATACTGTAGCAGGGAAGGCTTATTACTCAGGAGAAGAGGGAGGAGTTCTTCTGACAACCTCCACCAAACATATACAACCCTTTTCTAGCTGTCCCAAGGCAAGCATCTGTATATTAACCAACATTTTGGATGATACTCCTGGTAGCCTAATACTAGTACTATTAGACAATTCAGGGACTTGGTTTGGAGCAAATATGAGTTTGATTTAATATTCTGTGCAAGGTTAGGATGGTTCGTCTGGTAGAGATCTTCCCCCTCCTAAGATTGCTCTCATTTGTCCATTCAGTGCTGATGAACCAGGTTTGCAAAAGGTCACTTTCTGTTAATCACTCTGCACTTTTTAGGACAGACAATTTTGAATAAATATGATGCTTGATTTATACCCTTGAATTCTGGAGTTGAGTCTTGTACAGAGTAAAGAAGTACAACTGCAGAACTTTCTTTGACCACTGGGAAATGAGTTCTAGCATCTTGTAGTACTGAAATAATTTAAATAACTCTTATTTATTTTGCAATGCCTGCTAGGATTTTCTTTTGCTAGTACTGTATTTTATAGCTGAAATGAAATTTCTTCTTGACGTTTAAAATTGCTACTGCTTAGAGTTCACCATAGACATCATTTTCAACATCATAAATATAACTGGCACTTTAAACATTTACATAATCCTGTTTTAAACTGCTGGATCTATGAGCATATGCAAACATGGGCCAGTATCATGCGGTCAATATTTTGTATGAAGTATTAAGGTCAATATTTTGTTTTCAAATACAAGATATTGCTGCTCCTTTCTTTGTAATTGTTTAAATTTAATCAAAATTCAATATTCTCAAATGTGTTGCTGCAAAGTAGCAGAAACATTACTTTTAATTTGAAAATTATGTTGGAATCTTCCTATGACCTATTTGTCTAATGTATAGTCTGTATTAATATTAGTTGCTTGACAGATGACAGTAGGAAAATCTCAGTGTAATCTGCCATAATCCTGATGCTCAATATTGACCTTGAGCTCTGTACAAAAATAAAACATTCTGATGTTCATATGTACTGCAGATTAAAAAATTTGCTTTGTGTAATATTGGTCAACAATATGTATTTTTAATGTAACAGTTAAAATTTGGTGACAGTTTTTTTGTGAAATTCAGAGGGAATGGGAAGATTCTGATGTTCTCAGTGGTTGTAATGTTTCTGTTTTTCCCTCTTTCAACAATCCTAGCATCAGTTAAGATTATTTTCATGTAATCTTGAAATATAGATTGTCTTGCATGGATTTAAATAATTATTTTGCACAATTAAAACTTCCTTGTTTCTCTTGCAGTCATAAAAAAATGGAGCTGTTTAAGTTTTTAGTCCAAATTGGTCAAGAAGAATGTGCATTTTATTTTTGCATTCCAAATTGGAGCCCTAAATCAGAAATAGACCCATACTGTTTAGTTCTCAGGTTGTTAGCATTATGTGAAGCAGAAACAGTTTCCTAGTTGCAGGCTCCTATGAAGGAGTGGTTCTTCCTCACCCTGTAGCCACCTTCCAGGCTGTTCTGGAAGGCCCTCCTGAAATTTTAAGATCTTTGAGGGGCTGCAGAGGAATCTGAGAAAACAGCATCCCCCAACTTCCATTTGCAGATTAAAGGCCTAGAAGTGAATAGGCCTGAAAAACAGCACCAAGCAGCTGATTGTTATAGTGAAACTCAGCAGCTTAGTTGCACAAATAGCTGGTTGCCTTAGCTGTTATCCTCAATATTAATAATTCTTTATCCTTTCAATATTCCTAGAATATTTGAACTTTTAAAATAAAATAAAGGCAGAGAACTCCAATATGCTCTCAGGAGGAATCTAAGGGAGAGCATGTGTGAATGTAGCTGAATTAGAGGCACTTTCTGTAGTAGCTCGTATGGCAATTGCATCCATAACTCCATGTATCCCTGAACTTCTCCCCGTATCCTTACTATCCTCTGTCAGCCCCACCACCACCACCATTGTGCTACTTAAATTAATGAGGGATACTGACACTAGTATTCTAAATAAAAAAATTCCTTCCAGTAGCACCTTAAAGACCAACTAAGTTAGTTCTTGGTATGAGCTTTCGTGTGCATGCACACTTCTTCAGATACACTGAAACAGAAGTTGCCAGATCCTTCTATATAGTGAGAAGGTGGGGAGGGGTGTTACTCAGAAGGGTGGTGGGAATGGGAGATAGGCAGATAGCTGAGAGAGCCTAAGCTCATACCAAGAACTAACTTAGTTGGTCTTTAAGGTGCTACTGGAAGGAATTTTTTTATTTTGACTATGGCAGACCAACACGGCTACCTATCTACTACAAGTATTCTACTCAGTCCTAGCAGGGTTTAAATTCTATTGCTGTCAAGCATCATTCTTGGAATGCCAACACCCTGCATAGTCTTTGAAAGTCCAACCCAGAACCCCTGTCTTCCGGTTTTACCCCTCCCATACTTACCCAACATACTTACCCAACTGCATTGTCAAAGCCAGGACATCTCTGTTCTCCTGCCAGCGCTCAGTTTCCTTCTAAGTTCCAAGCATTGCTGCCTAATACGGCAAACAAATGTTTGTATACATAATGTGGGTGGGGTGGTTCAATAAAGGAAGAGAAGGGATGGGCTTTTTCTTTACACATTCAGAGGATTGTTGTGCAGAACAAAGGTAAGGAAATGCACTTGGACAGTCTTTGAAGATTTGTGTTCTCTTGTATATCGTTTGTACAGGCGATTCAATTTGATTTTCAGGTTATGTGATTGAACTGGGCTGCTTCAGCAGCTTGGAAATAAAGTCTATTATAACATCTTGTATGTTCTAATTTAATCTCACCTTTTTCTAAATCTAAGGCTCTGCATTAAGACTTTAATCATTTTCAAAGTGGGTTCATATTTCTTACAAATTCAGAATACAGTATTTCAGAATAACTAATTTGGCTCCTGCCACTTTGATGAAAATTATAAGCAAGGTATATAAACAGGAGATTGCCTGTAAATTTTTCCGCATCAGTGTTTGTGATCCTGGGTTCCAAAGAAGTTGGCTTTGAGGGGGGGGGCAGTGGGTGTTCCATTCCATTTTGTAAGAAGTTGAATTTTCATTTTCGCAATAGTATTAAGAGGACACTATCTTTTTGTTCTGTTATTGGGTGAATGCTTAAGGGAGTGCAGTCATGTGGCCACTTTCAAAGGAGAATTGGAAAGTGGGAAGTAGTGCTTGGCCTTTCCTCTGCCTCCCTATTCTTCCCTGTAGTCCTCCCCTTTCCCCCAGGTCTTCAAGTCCCAATATGAATTTATTTCCAATCTCAGAATTGGCTAGACGAAACTGCAGAAAAACTACTGGAGGACGAGAGAGCAGGGGAGAATTGGCAGAATTGCAGGACAGTTTAAGCGCTCGTTTCCCACCTGCCAATTCTTATCTGCAAATGCCATCTCACCTGTGCATTAGTATTAAATGTAGTAACATGTTTTTCCTCAAAAAAACTTATCTGAGCTAGATGGATTAGTTGGCATAAATAGGAGTTTTACTTGCAGTGCAAATAGCAGGTGTGGGAGGCCAGATCAGATCTAGAGGGCAAATGGTTAAAAAAACCCTCTACCATTAATCTGGCTCAAACCTCTGCCCCCCCCCCCCGCTGCCCGATGTCTGTTTACTTTTTGGAAAGTATTCATGCAGTTCCTAATTGCAAGAATGGTGTCTTGTCTAAATTACCTAGGAGACAACTTCAAGTTAATTTTAAAGCGAATAATGTTTGAATAGGTCTAGAAGTAGTTTACAAGTGACTTTACAGAAAAGTTGTTGTTGATGATGGTGCCCAATAAGAAACTGAGAGTGTGTACATTTATTTGTTTAGCTGTTTCTCTTATCTTGTAGTGTTGCTAACTTTGTTGTTCCTGCCATTGTGTGTTTGTTTTGTACAGTTTCTTATAAATGGATGGCATTTTTAAACCAGATTGCTTCTACAGTGTATTACATTAGCTGTCCTCTGGTTTTAACATTATAGAGTACAGCTTTGTTAACCTCTAAGAAAGGCCATAATTCTTAATATCCTTTCTCATTTCAAAATACAGGAACACATTCCAGTGTTTGCAGAAACAGTGGATTGTAATTTTTTTCTGTATTGCAAGTGGGTCACAAAGGGTCTGTTTGGCAATAATTTTCCTAAATACTGTATATTATTGGCATCAGCAGCTGTAGGCTTATTGTTTACAGCTCTGGAAGGCAGCATCACTTAATGGGGAAAAGTACAGTTTGGGAATTACAAACATTATCACCTTTTTTTCCTACACAGAGAATTTTTGGATTTAAAACAGTTGGTTTACTTTTTGTATAAGTCATCAACTAACAAGAGGCCTTGTACAAATAATGGCAAAAATCCAGCATACAGTATTGTATGTACTTAAATCATAATTTATTTCATTGGGTTTTAAGTACACTTGACAGCTCTTGATTAACAGCCAGTGTAGATAACCTGACCGCCCAATTTTCAAAAACATTATTGAAAAGGAGAAACTGTGTTGGCACAAGTATTAGTTAATGAGCTATAAACCAGAGAAAAAAGCAGAAATTGTCGTGTAGCCCAGGGTGACATAGAGATACAATGCTGATTTTCTATTAATCCATCATGGGTATTAACTCCTTCCCCCTACGTGATGCTTTATATAAATCTTCGTATTTTCTTCTCATCTAAATATTCATTTAAGGTATTTCTGAAAAGTATTGTTTTTTAGATTCTAAAACCACCTCATATTTCTCTTTCTTTTTTGAAGTATTACTTCTTAGAATAAATAAAAAGCAGCTAATTTCAGTTTTGCTATACAAGATATACATTCACAGAAGAAAACCTTTTTTACTTAACATAATGCTGCAGTCCTATGCATGGAGGTAAGCCCCAATAAATAAAGTGGACTTGCTTCCAATTTAACTTGCATCGGATTGGGCTGCAGTTGTATCTTTTTGATAATATCAGTAGCAGAATTATGTGGAAAGTTTTTATTAACTGAATTGCACTACACACACCAATTTTACTGTCAGCTTCTAATTCTTATGTTGGTGCATCCCTGTAACTGGTTCAAGCTCAGTCCTGTCCTAATTGTTTATACTTGGGAAAAGCTAGCAGAGATAATGTCATTACACTGAGGGAAGAAAACCTATTCCATGTCTTTATAAGCAGACTAACAAGTCTTTGTATATTAACTTTACATTTTATACATCTCAAAATAATTGTCTTATAGCATGCAAACTTTCCCCATCAATCTCCACTTTTCTCTGTGAAGTTAATTTGTGAAATCCATGTGTAATTTTTCATGTGACGATTATATATGTGGCTTTCACATATGTACAGCAGGTCTAGGTAAAGGTAAAGGGACCCTTGACCATTAGGTCTAGTCGTGGCCGACTCTGGGATTGCGGCGCTCATCTCGCTTTATTGGCCAAGGGAGCCGGCGTACAGCTTCCGGGTCATGTGGCCAGCATGACTAAGCCGCTTCTGGCGAACCAGAGCAGCGCACGGAAACGCCGTTTACCTTCCCGCCAGAGTGGTACCTATTTATCTACTTGCACTTTGACGTGCTTTCGAACTGCTAGGTTGGCAGAAGCAGGGACCGAGCAACAGGAGCTCACCCTGTCGCGGGGATTCGAACCCCCCGACCTTCTGATCGGCAAGTCCTAGGCTCTGTGGTTTATTTATTTTATTTTATTTTAAAATAATCTTTATTAAAGTTTCAAAAGGTACAAAAAACAAAACAGAAAAACAAAAGAAAACACAAAAAACAACAAAAAAGGTTCCACCTTTTAAGTCTCATTTTCAATAACTTCTTTTCATGACTTCCCCACGCCTCCCCTTCTTGTATTCCAGCTCCAATTGTTTGTTCAAACAAGTTTTTATCCTTAGTGTCTTAACCATAATTTGTTAATTTACTTAGCCATAATTTGTTAATATACTTCTTTGCAGTAGGTTTAACCCTTAGTTCATTATTATGCTCAATTCAGTTTATTCAGCAACTCTTAAAATATATACCTTAATCATATATAGAAAGAAAAAGAGATAAAAAACAAAAGAGAGAATACCTTTCCTAAGGTTGTCCCTAGTTCCCATCCACGGATTCCCCATTTTTATAATAATAAACCACATAATTTTACACTGTAAAATAAAAATCAGGCCCCCTTTGGACTTCTAAACCCCACCCTTCTCTCCCCGGTTTCAGTCCCAAACCAAAGTCCAGTTAGTCCATCTTTTTAGCCTGGTGACCTTACAGCACCACCCGCGTCCCATACAGCAGGTCTACATGCACTAAAAAGCAATGACCAATAACAGCTTTCCATGGGCACATACATGTAAGAAAAACCTGCATATAAAACATCTTCTCCGAGTGTGTAACTTCAACCTGTTTGAGTCCTATGGTGCTTAGGTGCACATATTCGAAATAAGGCAGCACTTACTCACAAAGAGCTAAATGGGTAATTAATTTAACGCACGAACAATGCAAAAATCCCTCTTTGAGTCAAAGAGAATTCTTGCTTGAAAGCTTTGTGCGGACAGGCAGAGTCCCCCCAACCCCAGGCGACCTCCTAGCGGAATAATGACTTGACAATGTGCTATGGGATTAAAATTGGCCACAACTTTATTAAGTTTCAGATTTAGGGAGACCTTGGCTCAGGTATTGGGCGTTTATCCTTCCCAGTCCCCAGCCGGGGATCTGGGAGACATCAGGGATATCCAGAATGTGTGGGGATTGGGCTGGCTCTGGAGCCAACTGATGCTTCGCAGGTAAGATTCACCTTCTGTTGTGTGGGCAGGGCGGTCCCTCCCCCTACCTGGCTGATCCCCTGGCAGCGCCTCCCCAGGCGGGATTGGGCGATTGGCTGAGGTAGGTGGAGACCTCCAGGTATCCAGCCTGGGGAGGGCAAAGCCAGCCCGTAATACCAGGAGCCGCACTGGGATCCAGGGGGCTCCCCATAACCACACAAAAGGCGCCCCCCATTTGATGTGGGGGAGCGGTCATTGTAGTCAGCTGGTTCAAACTTTTCTTTAACCCAGGAAGATACTGAAGACATTCAGGATTGCTTCTGTGCAAACACCTTTACTCACTAAGTGACAGGACAACCACAGCAAACGGCAAACTTTTAATTTGCTTAACCCTGCAATCACGATAGGCATATAACAAACAATACCAGAAATACAAGAACTGATTCCTCATCCCAATGGCAATTAACCATGCATGTACATAATATAAAATTACCTTCTATAAGATGATAAAAGCACAGAAATATTATTCAGCTTCCTGGCAGAACAAGTTTCAGATTCCTCATAATACCTCTCCACTGAGTGACTACCCTTCTGTCTGAACCAACCCATTCATGGTGCTTACATTTTGACTAGAAAAAATAAATATGAGGTTGAAGACCGGAACTGACAGAACAGTTCTGAGGCTATATTAAGGAATGGTTAAGAAATCAGAAGGCTGCTATTTCAAGGAAGCCTTTACTGAAGAATAGAGAAGGTGTAGAAATTCAATTCAGTTTGCATTTCAAGGCAAAGCTACCCAGTTCACACTTTCCAAAACAGTATGTGAACCTCAACACACTCATAAATTGAAAGTCATGTTTTTCTGAATTATGTGATGCTGATGCTGTTCTCCAGGCAAATAATGCATATGTATACTTGAGTAAACGGTACATAAAATTCACAATTAGTGAAAATAATGTACAAAAATGGTTGATAATAGGGATGATTGATTTAGAAAATGCTCTATATTAGGGGAAATTACATACAATAATGTGTATACTGGGAGAAATTCAGACTAAAATGCTGGTTACTTTTCATGAGGGCTGGGGGGGGGGCGGATTGCAGACTGATGTGGATAACTGAACTTAAGATTGGAAAAATGAGAAATGGAGAGAAACCAAACCTGTCAGCTTCACCCATCCCTTCTGAAGAAACAGATTTAAGGAAGAATTTGAAAAGTGTAAATAGGGAAGCTATCCAGACAGACAGAGTGAAACAAGAAAATGAAGTTAGGGATGGTGCGCCCCGTTTTTCCACTTGGGGCAAAATGAGAATTTTTGTTCTGGCACTGCGGTCACGCACCCCAACAGCACCATTGCCCACCATTTCTGCCACTGGCTTCTGCAGCAGCTGCTCCACCCCGCCTCATGGGTGGGCCAGTCTGCAATAAAGCAAAAGGAGCTCATCTCTACTTCTACTGTTGGAACAGTTTCACATGAGCAAAAACTTTTTGAAATAGCTTAACTTCTCTCTCTCTCTCTTTTTCAGCTTTGAAACTGATCAAAATGAATGTACCAGTGTGGCATTTCAGAGAAAGCAGAGCACCCCTCTCCCAGAGCGGCTAAAGGTCAGATTTTTATTTGCTAATTTTAAAGGAGCCTTGATTGATTGATTGATTTGGTCTCTAAAGCCACAGCAGGTGCTGTGATTCTCCAATGCTTTGATTTTTCCGCTCTTCCATTGTCTCTCGAGACAGATCGATGCAAACAACAATTAAAGAAGTATGGAGAAGGCAGAGGAAACTGAACATATGTATTTGTAAACATAAGTTATGATAATGACTTAACAGGGTTGAGAAACATGCTAGTGCAGAGATTGCCAAACTTCTTGGACCAATGGGCATATTTTGAATTTTGAGAAAGTGCTGTGGTTGGCACTCAACAAATTGCTGCCACAGGGGCATGCCATCATACAAATTTATTGCTGCTTCACTCTCCTCTCTTATAGCCTCACGTTTGCCATGGGAAGTCACCTATGTCTTTCTAGTCCTGACTGTGAAGATCACACAATACTATCTTCATATCCACCCATCCACCCCAATACTGTGGCTTTCTAATAATAACAGGGAGCATTCCCAAGTACCAGGAAAAAATATAGAAGGTGACCACAGCACACTGATGCACACTGTCACACAGACACGCACTCATAGAACACATACTGGCCACAGGCACTCCTCCTCCTCCTCTCTCTCTCTCTCTCTCTCTCTCTCTCTCTCTCTCTCTCACACACACACACACACACACACACACACACACACAGAAGCTTCACATATAGACAGCCCCCGCCTCCCAGGAAAGCCAGGAGAAGCCGTGATCTCTTTAAAGGGTTTGCACGGCTTCTGCGGGCTTTGGGGAGAGGTGAGGGAATCCCCCCACCTCCCAGTAAAGCCAGGAAAGCCCTGTGCAGCCCCTCCGCCAAGGAGAGGCTGCACGGGGCTAAAGGGGAAGCCAAAACAGCGAGCGGGATCCATCCCGCTCGCTGCCTTGGCTTGATCCATAGCTGCACGCAACCCCTCCGGCAGGGAGAGGTTGTGTGCAGCCTGTACGCTGCTCTTTGGGGCTGCGGGGGGGGAAAAAGATTTTTTTTCTTGAATTCCCCCCCTAAAAACTGGGTGCGCCCTATGGTCCGGTGCGCCCTATGGTGCGAAAAATACAGGAATGGATGTGCCAGCAGCTGTGCTGGTGCAGCTTTTCAATATTAGAATCAGAGGAACAATCAATTTGGAGTAGAGGAGTTGTGGGTGTGCTGATATGTACAGCTGTGGTGCTACAGAATAGCATGCTAACCCAAACAGCATCCTACATGGAGCAGGTCCATCCTGCTGTTCTGCTTTATCAGTTTAAATAACTATATGACACATTATTTGTTCCTACAGTTGTTTGTGCTCTTTATGTTCCCAAGTATTGTTTGTGCTGATCTGTATGGTTCATTGGAGGCTTAAGGGCCTTTAAGAATACAGTGGTACCTCAGGTTACATATGCTTCAGGTTACATACACTTCAGGTTACAGACTCCGCTAACCCAGAAATAGTGGTTCAGGTTAAGAACTTTGCTTCAGGATAAGAACAGAAATCATGCTCTGGCGGCGTGGCAGCAGCAGGAGGCCCCATTAGCTAAAGTGGTGCTTCAGGTTAAGAACAGTTTCAGGTTAAGTACCGACCTCCAGAATGAATTAAGTACTTAACCGGAGGTACCACTGTATATGTCATCCACAGTTCACAATATGGCATGTATGCATCCATTTCTCATGTTGCTGTTTTATGTGATGCCATTATAAGGCAGGTGACAGCAGTGCTTGTTCCTGGGTGAACGCCACTGGTACAGATAACTGGTTCCCCTAAAGTTCTGACTTTCCCTTGTGATGCTGTTGCAAAAAAAACCATAACTGGCTGAGGCTTTGTGCAGAGTTGATGGTGCTTGATTCTGAAAACTTCTTTTGGTAAGAGGCTATAAATATTTAGAAAATAATAACAACTCTTAGAAGTTTTTTAGCAGCTTGGGCGTGATACAAAATAATCACCAGGGGAAGGAAAACCATTATTCTCTCTTAATGTAAGTGGGGGCAGAAAAAATATATTAGCCAACTAGGAAAATAGTGCGTAATTGCAGATATTCTAAAAGCCTGAGGCAGATATTACTGAAGACCATATTTATGAATTTTTGTTTTGCCATGCTACGCAGGAGTTACTGAAAACATAACAAAGCAATTACGATGCCCATATTTTTGTTTAAAAAAACTAGAGTCTTTGAAAATATTTTCAAACTGGTTACTTTCACAGAGATTAAAGGTAATTGTTTACCTCTAATTTGAGGTTGAATATTCCCTCTTATATAGCACCTTAGCTCAGGTATAAACATTTTATTTGCTGAAACCAAAGTCTTGTCTTGGTTATCTTACAACTTGACACTCCGCACTTAGCTATTTTTAAATAGCATCCAGTATGCTTGTTTCAGCTCTTATTTCTTCAAATAGAAACAGGTCTAAGATACAGCCATCATTTCTTTGTGAAAGAAAGCTGCTGAACAACATAAACCCATACACTTGTGCAAATATACTGCTACTTACATGTTCATTCCAGAATGTACTGACCTCCTAAAGTGTTTCTTTTGCTAGAGTTCTGAAATGTGTGGTTTGGATGATTTTAAATGTGAGCATGATACAGGTCACCACAGAGTAAACCAGATAAAGGATTATAATAAATAGGGTGTAGAAAGAAAATAGCTGCTAGTGCTGTTCTGTAACCAGTGTTGCACAATAGCTTCTACAAGAGTGTATGTGGTGTAATAATATCCATTGATACTAAAAAGCTGTCTGATTTCCCACCACCACAAAAGCAGCCCTCGAGGCATCTTTTCCCTTAAGCCTGCTGTAAGGAAGTTAAGTATCCACCACTGATGGAAGCAGAAAGGAGTCTTGTCAGTATGAGTCATGTTACAGTGCATTAGCCAAATTGCTAGCATTAAAACAGTGTGTACTATACATGAATGCACTTCAGTGCACTTATAATACAGTCTGTGAGTTTAAATGGGCAGAGATTTGGACTTAGATATGAGAGTCCAAGGTTCAAATTCTTGTTCAGTCATAAAGCTCCCTGAGTCACCATCTCTCAGACTAATCTTCTTTGTTGCCAACCTCTCATAGGGTTGCTGCAAGGATAAACAATATAATTTAGTTTCTTTCTCATTGTTATTAATCAAATACCTCTTTCCTTACAGATTTCAGTCTGTGACAGTAAGAACCTCTCAACTGAAGAGCTGAGCAGATCCACCACTCAGGAGGAATTAAAGAAAGCTAATAGCCTTCCTAGTTTAGTTCATGAAGGCAAAAACGCCAGTAATGACAGGCAGCCCAAAGAAGGATTTTTCCAGTATCTTGGGAGTTTGTTTGGTATTGCTTCAAAATCATCCTACAAAGAAACTGAACATTCCAACCTTGGAGATGGATGCCACAGAACTGGCAAAGACTTTGCAAGTCCAGCTAGTCACCAGGAAGGTGGACATGCAGACCACCCAAAACCAGAAATATTTGTCATTTCAACACCTGGAGGTGACCAGACAGCAGCAAGCAAAGAGGAACAGGCTAACTTTGTTAAAAGCACCAGTTCTGGCTCACAGGATTTACAGAAAGCACAGGAGCAATCTGCTGAAGCATCCAAGTAAGTTTTTTCATTTGTCTCCGCACAACCTCAAGAGAAAGGTATGCTCAGTATTACAAAATGTTTTAAGATATCCTTGGGACATCCTTTTTCCATTTCTGAAAGATGCTTACAAGTGGCCACAATATTAGAATGCTTATGGTAATAATGAGTTTTAATGGGTTAGTAACCATAACTGGATTTTAAGGCACACCCTAGCTTCTCTTTTAAATTTCCCAATGAAAGTCACAAAATTATGTGATCCTGATTTGCATGATTACATCCTGGCTTCATAAGCCACAAGGCAGAATTAAGAAATCAACTTCAAACCAAAGTTGACTTCTAAATCTTGCCTTGTTTGGAAACCATTGACTATAGTTACAGAGATATTGTGGTGGCAATCCATTTATCAAACTCCTCTAGGACTATCAAACACTGCTATTATTCATCTTTTGGCCAGACATTTGGAGAGGATTGGCCAGACATGGCCAACAGTAAATGAGTTGGTTGTAAGTTTACTATTACTATTACATTGTATTCTGATATTGTATACTTTTAAAATAAAAACACAAATAATGGGTAGTTATAGTCTCCTGTGGATGTTCACCTGATGAGAGGAAGGAAGCAGCAGCAGCAAAGGGATTGTGTATTAGGGCACAAAGGTAATGCATATCATTTGATTGTGTGAATGTGTCCAAGGTGTTGCTGGATTCCTAAGCATTCTTACCAGGGAGATAGCTTTACTGAATTCAACTGGACTTGCAGTACAATAATTAACTTGCTTACTTAAAGCTAGGTTTCTATTTTAGATCGTGTAGATTATTCTACATAGGAAATATTGTTTAAAAAGTTTGCCTTTATTCTATTTTTTAAAGCAATAATATTGTAGCAACATCCGTGACAAAGAAAAACCTAACCAAAGATCATATAAACATATAAGTATATAATGTGAAATATAAATATCTCCTAAAAACTAAACTTAAGTTTAGCTCAAGAAATTCTCGGGCAGATCAACCCAAAAGCCTGGGGAAGGAAGGTAAAGCTAGCCAATTGTATGCAAGTGCCATATTCAGAGCCCTGCAGAGGAATAGCGGGTGGAGAAACATTTAACCTTTTTTCCTCCTTGGAGTTTCAGGGTTTTTTTTTAATGAACCAGCTCTAGAACTGGTGTGTCGTTCCCCGCGCCCCCCCATGGCCATTTCAGGGAAGTGTTGGAACAGGAAGGGCTATGGAGGTCCCCGTCTCCTGGGGCAGGCCTCTCTCTCCACTCCCAGATATTCTGTGTTCCCTCGGACCACAGGACTGTGCAATTTAATTGTAGAAGATTTATGTTGTACTTACTTGTCAAATTGCATCCTTTCAAAACTGTTTTTTCATTAGGTTTTGCAACTGCTCTTGAAATGATCAGGAAACCAATTCCTAAAGAGTATGAGAGGAACAGTTACTTAAATGGGTGGGATGGAAAAGAGATATCTGTGAGGCCAAGGTCAAGGGGATGAAAGAATCACCATTGTCTCCACCTTGTTTTATTTTGTTACTTATTGTAAAGTTCCAAGACTTTCAGTGTTTCCTTCTGCTTTTGACTTGGTGACTAGTATTTTCCATACTTTGCTGCTTTCTAGACTTGGAGATTTTCCTGCAATGATTAAAAGAGGGGTTATTTCAGGGGAGAGGAATGAAAAGCCCAGAATGTTATAGGCAACCTATTTAACTGTTTCGTTTTATTGGAGAATATCAAAACATTACATCAAAATTCCTGGGCATATTGGAGGTTGGAACCATCTCACTAGTATTTAGCCAATTTAAATGGTGCATAATGTGCATAGATGGTGAATAATTTAAATCAGGGATGCAAGGGGCGTTTGGCAAATGATGTAAATAGTAGTCCTGAAATGTAGAAGTTCTTGAAAACCACTTTTGTTGTAGATAGAAAGCAACATTGAGATTGTGAGTACTCAATTCTCTAATGGCTTGCCTTAAATAAAAGTGTTTTGCTTCTATAATGAAAACTTTGCCGAGAGAGTTTTGGCTAACTTTAGTGAAACTGGATCAGTGTTGTTTTTTTTCTGTTTAGTCCATCTCTTGAAAACATATTTATATCCTGCCGCACCCTGTGCAGCTAACTATAGTTAAAACATTAGGGAAGTACAGTTCTGATCATTTGAATAAACTTCTTAGAACACAAGTACTGATTGCATATAACTGCCAAGTACGAAAACTAGTTTGGCAAGCTCACATGCCACATTAGTGTGTGATTTATGACTGGTTTTCATGCCATGTCGATGACTGCGTAGCCCAAATTAGTCTTAATTTATTCCGAAAGTTCATGTAGCATTCCTGTCAGTGCTGTGACAGAAGGAAATGCTGTGCAAATGCCAATCAAACCCTTTCGCTGCATTATAGCGAATGGAGAAAGTAGAGAGTGGTTAAGTAAAAAAAAACAGATGGAAATTCTAATAGCCTGAGCATTTCTAGTGTGTGAGAGCAAGGGAGAGAAAGATGGAGCGTTAAGAGGAGTGACACAAGATGGGTTGCAGATGGAGGAGAAGAGAAATAGAGCTGTCAGTATATGTGTGTGTGCTTTTTTATGGCACAGAACCAAAGTTAAGAGATGTGATTATAGTAGAGCTGTAGGTTATAATTCTTGAGACATAGGAAGATGTTTTATACTGAGTCGGGCCATCATTTCATCTAGCTCAGTACTCACTGCACCAACTGGCAGATCACCACGATTTTTCTCAGTCACCAGAGCATGTGCTCTACCACTGAGCACATACCCCACCATTTCATTACCATGGTGCGGCGGGGGGGGGGGGGGAGAGACTATAGCTTTTCTTTTATGCAGTTGTCACTCAGATGAAAGGCAAACGTGGCGATGCTTTTGTTTTAGTTAATATTGGGGTATGAGGAGGTTCTTGTTTTGTTTGTTTATGCAGCATTGGTGGTTCAGTGGTAGAATTCTCGCCTGCCACATGGGTGGTCCAGGTTCTTTTTCCGGCCAGTGCAACTTGTGGTTATCTGGAATAGCTCAGGTCTTAATCTCAGGGTTATGGGTTCAAGCCCCATGTTGGGCAAAAGACTCTTGCATTGTAGGAGTTTGGCTAGATGATCTTCATGGTCCCTTGGAACTCTACAATCCTGTGATCCTATAAGTTTGTATCCTGTTTTTCAGTCCTCTAAGGATCCTTAATGCAACATGTTTCTGTCCCTGGAAAGGATCATTTAGAAAATGTCAGAAAACCTTTGGTCCTGGAGCTGATGAAAGTGAAGCTATTACGAACATAGGTGTTTGTAACAGGAGATTTCAAATATTTATTTCTACTAGCTTTTCAAATTTATTGGCATATTGCATATAGTAACAATTTAATAATAATAATAATGATGATGATAATAATACTACTACTAATAATAATACTAATAATACTAATAATAATAATAATAATAATTAATAATACCCTGCCAGGGTTTCCCCAGCCTCTCTGGGCAGCTCACAGCATATATCGCCAGGGATGGATGGCACAGCAGAAATAAAAGATAGAAGGATAATCCTACACAAATATTATTGTAGTTTTGGTTTTGTTAGTCTAGATCAGTGGTTCCCAATTAAGGGTCCAGGGACCCCTGGGGGTCTGTGGAACACACCCAGGGGGTCCACAGCCCCATTCCTTGCTTCCCCTCAAACTAAATTTTTGTCACTTTTGCATGGTAATAACACAAATTTTAGGGTCTGTGTTTTTTGTAGTATACCTAAAATCGTTTGCTTATTAGGGGCTACTCCACATCTTGCTCAAAAAAATGCTTTGCAGAGGTAACTACCATAGAGTTATCAGAATTTTCAAAAGTAGGGGGTCCGTGGCTTGGCTTTTGAAAAATAGGGGGTCCTCAGTAATTAGCTAATTGGGAAGCACTGGTCTATATATTCTGTAGTCAGTGGCACATCTCTTTAACACCTATGCTCTTGAAGTGCCCCCTGCCCCCACAACAGAACTAGAAAATCCAGCTACTGTGTGAACCTTTGCATTCTGAGGTTAATTTTGTAACCCCTGTTGGAAAAGACTCTGTTTTCCAGGCTGTGAGCCAAGGGAAGGTGGAATTCATGAGTTCAGCTTGCAGTACATTGCAGGCGACAGATGACAACATATCCCTTGAGCAAAGCCAGCCAGTTGATTCATTGAAGCAGTCACCCCTGACAAATGTTTGACACTTTTTATTAGCTGTTGTTAGTCCAATGACTTATTGTTTGAAAAACTGGACAGTAGCGAAAGTGTTTTGCAGAACACTTCTTAGAACATAATTCTTGGAAGATGAGTATTTATGATGGGTTACTTGTGAAGCAAGTTTAGTACCATTTAATTATCTGAATGTTTAAAGAAGTAAAAACGTTTCCAGTCAAATGCTATTGTTCCCATTTGTTATAAATGTGAAATGTAAATATTTAAACATTGCTCTAAACACATGTATCTTGTAATAACTCCTTTCTTAGAGGAACTTCAGGTGTTGCTATATGTTACAAGGATCCGGAAATATAAATGGCTTGTGTACTGCTTTGCAATGTACCGTATTGGCCTGAATATATGCCACACTCGAATATAAGCCACACCTTTAAAATTCAAGTGGGGGGAAAGAAAAAAAGTCAATACCTCAATATAAGCTGCTCCCTTAAAATTCCGCAGGCACTCACACCCATTCTGTTTTACCATATGTCTGTTTCAGCAGCGATATCGTAAGAGCCATTTTTTGCAAGGTTGTGATTTTAAGTCACACTTTAACTTTTCATGGTCGGAATTTGGGGAAAAAGTGAGGCTTACAGTGGTGCCTCGCAAGACGAAATTAATTCGTTCCGCAAGTTTTTTCTTCTTGAGAGTTTTTCGTCTTGCGATGCACGGTTTCCCATAGGAATGCATTGAAAATCAATTAATGCGTTCCTATGGAAACCGCCTTCAGACCAGGTCCGGGGACAGTCTGTCCCCTGACCTCTTCTGAAGGCTGGGGGGGGAGGGCTTTTCTTCCCACCCCCAGCATTTTAAAAAACCCCAGGACAGCGGAGGACTTCTCCGTCTCATTCACAACGGTGAACGATGCAGCAGCTGCTCCCGCGTGCGGGGTGTGTGTGGGGGAGAGCTGCACCTCACGGAATTCTGCCTTCCGTGCAACTCTTAAAGGCACAGCGACCCTCTCAGGACCTGATCGAGACGCTGCGCCTGGGGACAGAGCAGAGAGGTGCCCTTTCCCTCTGCATTCAGCACACCGTTGTGAATGAGACGCAGCCCAGACGGTGAGAGAGAAGCCGCGCTTACTCTGACAGCCTCCGTGAAGGGAGAGAGGGACTTGAACCGGTCGAAAGGGACAAGGCGTGGCTTTCGTTTTTCTGCGATGCCTTTCCCTTTCTCCCGTCCTGATGTGGGCGGGCCCCTTTCGCCGGCGCCGTCAGCGGATCGGTGCCTGGAGCTCGCGGAAGGAAACCTCCGGGCGAGAGCCCTGCAGAGGCGGTGATCCTCCAGGCATCAATCCCGCAGGGGGCTGGGGTGGAAGAAAGCAGGCGATCGGGGCGCCTTGCTCCTTGGTCCGGGCACCCAGGAGCTAAGCAGCGCAGGTACGGCGGCGAGATCAAGGCCTCTCCTCCTCCGATGCGCGCACGATCGCTTCCAGGACCTCTTCTTTGCCCCCCCCGCCTGCCTTCAAAAGCTCTCCCGGGAAGGCAGGCATGGGGGAGCAAAGACTTTCGCCCCCCGCCCGCCTTCAGAAGAGGTCCTGGACCTCTTCTGAAGGCGGGCGGGGGGCGAATGTCTTTGCCCCCCCCCGCCTGCCTTCAAAAGCCGTCTGGGACAGCGGAGAAACGCGCTGCCTTTCTCCGCTCTCCCGGGAAGGCAGGCAGGGGGGAGCAAAGACTTTCGCCCCCCGCCCGCCTTCAGAAGAGGTCCTGGACCTCTTCTGAAGGCGGGCGGGGGGCGAAAGTCTTTGCTCCCCCCGCCTGCCTTCAAAAGCCGTCCGCGATAGCGGGAAGCTCTTCCCTGCTATCCCGGACTGCTTTTAAAATGCTGGCGGTGGGGAGCAAAGCCTTTCGGCCCCCGCCGGCCTTCCTGGACCTCTTCTGAAGGCCGGAGGGGGGAAAAGGCTTTGCTCCCCACCACCAGCATTTAAAAGAGGTCCCCGGAGATTTCCCTATGGGCTTTCGTCTTGCGAAGCAAGCCCATAGGGAAATTCGTCTTGCGAAGCGCCTCCAAAACAGAAAACCCTTTCGTCTTGCGGGTTTTCCGTCTTGCGAGGCATTCGTCTTGCGGGGTACCACTGTATATGTAATGATATGAAGTGGAATGTGTAATATCTGTTCCTCTGAAACTCTGTGTTGTGGTATGGGTATACTACCAGCAAAAACAACAATTCTGTGAACATTTCTACCAGAAATATACAGGGGCTCCATTTGAAACATTAGAAAAAGGAGAGAAAATAGCAAGTGTGATCGGCTTGCACTTCCTGTAATAACTTAAGTATAAAGAGTAGGAAGTGTGAGCCAATCACACTTCCTGTTCCCTGTGCGTATTATAACAATCAAAGCTGCTCTCTTATAGTACTGATTGATAAGCCAAATGTGAAATTAAAATGTCTTGCACATCCTAATGAAAGGCATGAATCGCTAGAGATAAGTGGACTGGTATAAGATTAAAAGTTCCGGTTTTGTATTTTAAGCTTGCTTTCCACAATTAAGTTTAGAGGTCAGCTTTAACCAAGAGTCAGAGTCATCAAAATGCCAGTATT
Source organism: Podarcis bocagei (assembly GCF_964188305.1). NCBI lineage: Eukaryota > Metazoa > Chordata > Lepidosauria > Squamata > Lacertidae > Podarcis > Podarcis bocagei. Next base: position 67,263,644 of record NC_138130.1, on the reverse strand, counting down.
ATGAAACATCGGCCACTAAACGATCTTGTATAATGTTATTCTTATTCCCTCTGAACCATTTGCTGCAAAGGAAATCTTGATAAGGTTTCTTCTCTAAATGTTATCTTTCAGTAGCCATTCCATCTGGTTGCTCCAGGGGAAGAGATAGGTGAGCACGGTCTTTTCCATGGCCTGGCTGAAATGCTAATCCAGAAATTTCTATTTCTATGGGTTGCTAATTGAGTTTTATAAAAACTCATTATGTGATCTTAAACACCATCACTTGGAAGAAAGTCCTATTGGTTTCAGTAAAACTTGCTTTCAGGTATTTTATATTTTGTGCAGACTGCTTAAAATATTTTGATAATTAAGCAGTATATAATTCCTGTTAAATAAAATTAAAATATGAAAAATCCATAAATAGGTTAAGAAAGACCTCTGAACTACTTTCTTACTTAAAGCCCAAGCCTTTAAGAAAAACAAAGAGCAACAGCAATTCATAGATCACTGTGAATGCCTGTAAAACAAGCAATAATTTAATTAGGTTATGCGTTACATCAGCCCTTGATTTCTTCAATAAATTAAGATTATATTTATATTTAGGCAATTTTCTAAATGTCTGAATATAAAATATAACTGGAGAAGGACCGGCCAATGAAATAGTCAGAGAAGGTGTGGACTTTCTCTCCTAAAATCAAGCTGGATAAGTATTGGTCACAAGGGGTTTAGCTATGACAAATCCTGCCTCTCTGTCATAGATTATTTGGCACCTCCTCTTCTTCAGCTGCTCTCTATCAGCAGCCATGCCAGTTGACGTACAGCAGAGGGAGAGATGAAACAGCAGGGCCCACTCTGTCAAGTGGAAGAGAATAGCAGCCATTTAGCTCCTGCTCTCCCTGAACTCTAGCTATTCAAGCTGATGTTTATGAGAACTATAAAAAATGCAAAACTGCTGCTTGAGTCTCCTTGTTTTCTTCTAACCTCCCCATCCCTTTTTCCTTTTGGAACATGTCTTAAAAATAAAAACAAGACAGGTTTACAATATGCATACAACAGCTTAGTAAATTTTAGGTGCTATAAAACAAGACTGTGATTAGCTGCAGAAAGTCACAAAGCCCATCTCTTCCAATGTACAGTGGTGCCTCGCAAGACGAAATTAATCCGTTCCGTGAGTCTCTTCGTCTTGCGGTTTTTTCGTCTTGCGAAGCACGGCTATTAGCGGCTTAGCGGCTATTAGCTGCTTAGTGGCTCTTAGCGGCTTAGCGGCTATTAACGGCTTAGCGGCTTTAAGAAAAAGGAAATAAACTCGCAAGAACTCGCAAGACGTTTCGTCTTGCGAAGCAAGCCCATAGGGAAATTTGTCTTGCGGAACGACTCAAAAAACGGAAAACTCTTTCGTCTTGCGCGTTTTTCATCTTGCGAGGCATTCGTCTTGCGAGGTACTACTGTATAAGGTTCATTAATTGAACTTTTAACCGCCTCTTTTACAACATACAGTTATCTGCGATCGCATTGTACACATATGCACCTTGATCCAGTTAGGCGACTGAGGAAGTACGTGTGCCAACAGGTAGTGCATACCTGTTCTTTTCCCTGATCCAGCACTGAAAGTTGTACATGCAGAGCCATTCCTAAAAAGCTAAAATCCCCAAGCAGTTGTTATGGCAGAGAAGTGTAGGACAGAATCCACCCAAATCCTGCTTCACCTTCTCCACCAAATAATGATGATTGGCAGAACATTTCTTTTCTTTTCTTTTCCAAGCCTCTGTGCCTGCTAGGTTGAATCAGAGTCTTAACCTCGAATCTTCAGCATGTTTTTATGTCATGTGGTGTTTACTCACAGAAATGAAGATCTATATGGCTGCATTTCACAGTAATAGGCTGTGATCCAGGAAAATGTATAATGCATGTGGAAACACGTTTTCACACATGGAAGAGCTATTTTCCTCATGCATGTGGTTTGCCCAATGAAAATCAAACAGCTTCCACATTCACAAGCCATTTGTGTTCTAATTGTCTAATTGTTCTCCTTTGTTCCTCATACCCAGTGCTATACAACTTATGCACCCTTATAGAGATATTTAAGTGGTTTATTTTGTGCACGTAGTTTCCTGGGTCATGTGCTATATTTACAGATAATCTAGTACAGTAGTTTGAAAGTTCGGTTCTGAAGGTTTCTCATTTAACTATGTCTTTATTTTTTACTCTTTTTTTGAAGGCATAGCATCTTATTCTATTTATATCAAACTATATCTTTTGTTGACTTAGGTAATAAATACATTGTAAGTGAGCAGTATATATTCAATAAACTCTATGACTCAGAGCATTTATTACTGGCTTTTTGGCTACACCTATTCTTTAGTACAATTTTAAAGGTCATTCAACAATAACTGGATGTAGGTTGCTATGAAATATTCAACAATGGTGCATGGTTGTTCTGTTGTGAAGCATCTGAGTCAGACAATGTAGGCAGGGCTTTCTTCACGATCAGGATTTTCTTTCCCACGTTGCATTGTTGACTGCATCATTCAGGGCTGCCATGGCATAGCTTTGGCCGTGAATTGTGCTGGGTGCTCATTTCCCCCTGTAAACTAATTTGCTCCTTCCCTGCTCGAGCTAAATAGAATTTGTCAATCTGAACTTTAAATTCTATAATTCCCTTTCTTGGTAGCTCAGAACAATTGTACTTTTATTAAAATAGATAATATATTTACAGAGTGTGTTGAGCTGATTAAGTTTATGTGATACTTTGCAGGTTGGTGGTGGCCATGCCAGCATTTCCAGCCCAAAGATTATGGTTCTTTTTTTCTTTTTCATGTGCACATAGCACATGTGGCTACATTCTTCCTTCTCTCCATGTGTAGTCTTCTCTATTCCAGGCACTTTGAACAGCAGCTGCTGCTGGAAATGGAAAGGAGAGAGGCAGTCCTTACTTCTTGTGGATCATTCACCTCCTCTAATCCTTCACCCAGTCTTCTTCAGATGGGCTTTTTTCTATAAATTAATGTCTGTAGTCTACGATTACTGTGCTACAGTAGAAGGCTGTAATTTGGTGTATCTGCTGGCAGTATTGGTGATTAAGCAAACGAGTAAATGAGGATGGATGCTTCTCTGTACCTCACTGTAAGAAGTGCTGAGTAATAAACAAGTATAAAGAAACTTAGCACTCCATGGTTTGGCCCTTGTCAATACCAATGGAGAATTATACTTTGCTTTCTAGGAATCTCAGCAATTTAAGTGCATTGATTTACTGTAAACAGAATGAAAAATGAGTCTAGAATAAACTTTCTGGTCATGGCATTGCAGATATTTTCGTGTACCTTAAAATAATAGTAGAATATTGGTTATGAATTGAATCATGAATGCAAAAATCTCTGGGAAAAATAATAAAAACAAAAGGCTCAATATCTTTTTTAAAAAAACCATGCCATTTTATATATAATAATCTCTTTCAAACGTTGGCCTTTTCGTATTGGTGCTGTGGCATTCCACAGGGAAGGCAAAACCTTGGCCATAGAAGACTTAAATGTCTGGAGCAGCTCTGAAGTGGATAGACAGATGGTGCTGTTGGAATATATAATCTGCTTTCCCCCCCTCTGGAGACTAAGAATGGCACCTGAATAATGTACCGATAATCTGTCCCTGCTGCATTTGTATTTCACCGATTAGAATTAACTGGGCTTTTAAACTGTATGCACAAGAAGAATGTCATATTTGCTTCATATCCCCTTGGTCTTATAACACATGTTTAGTCTTATAAAATTCATTTTTTTCCTTGAGAGTGAGAGATTAAAAGGCTTTAGTTCATGTATAAAATGACATTAACCCCACAGATAACCTCTAAAGATTACATCCAGATGGCAAGTATACATAGCAGAAAAGCACCAGTTTCTCTGTAGCCTTCATAGAGCTGCTGATTCATATGACACTTCTAACATGCCACATGGGGCTCATGATGAGGTTTGACTTTGTTCTGAAGTGGCCATCTGATTGCTTCAGGCACAGCCAAATTGTAGTTTAATTTGCAGTGCTTCTGCTCTTGGGTTTACAGTGATATGGAGAGCCATGCCACAGTCTGGTCCCAATGTGCAGTCCTCAAATGAATCCAACATTCACTCCAATTGCAGTAACTCTCTCTCTCTTTTACATGTGGCACCATTTCTCTCAGTTTCACATCTAGCTGGATCTCAGTTCAAAGACACTTGCTCGTCACCCAGTAACTTACTGATGGCTTGCATGTATACAATTAGCACCAATGATTAAATACTATAGACAGGACTTTTGTATCACCTCATACAATAATTTTAGATAGGGTCTGTTTTTCCATGAATAAGTCATTGAATGATACACTTAAGTGACAAGATGCTGTGTAGCATATATGTATGTGTGAATCAGTCCTGAGTTAAATGGTAAAGGAAACAGGCCTTACTTACAGATACACAGCCATCATATACTTTTAATTAAAATTTTCAGCGGATCATAAATGCACACGAACACAACAGACTGTATCTGACATTTGACCAAGTCCAAATATTCCACTTATCTCCAGGAGGAAAGACTCAGAACTGTTTCTGAGCTCTAATGGTAGACCATTACTTTAAATCGCTACATGAATCAGGTGGGGAACCTGAGGCCCTCCAAGTGTTGTTGGACTCCAGCTCCCATCAGCCCCAGCCAGTATGGCCAATAGTCATGAATGTTGGAGGTTGTAGTCCAATTTCCAGAGAGCCACAGGTGCCCCGGCCCTGACAAGCAATTAGGGTAACATGAACGTTTTCAGAAAGAGACAGGCAAATGGTACTTTTGAGGATTTTGTTGATCTTTTTATAATCTAAAACAATGTAAAGTGGATAAAGAGAACTACTTTCATCTGCAAACCTCATCCAAGGGTGCAGATCACTGGAGTTAGGACACAATTATTTGACAAAAATAGCTTTACATACATGTTTCTGTCAGGGGTTGGACACGATGACCCACAAAGCCTTCTCCTCAGTGGTGCTATGAGTCAATAGCTATTTAAAAATATCCACTAATTACACCTGTAATGGCATACCTATATATTATACATTTGAGTATTTAGACTGGTGGTGGTGGGAAATAACTATTAATCATGATGGCTATAATTCCTTCAGTATCAGAGGCAATACCAGTTGCAAGGGGCCATAAGTGGGAGAGAGCTATTGCACTTTTGTCCTGTTTGTGGGTTTTCCATAAGCATCTGGTTGGCCCCTGTGGGAACAGGGCGCTGGCCTAGAGTAGACTTTGGTCTGATCAAGCAAGATTCTTCAAAGTAGAAACATTGCTTTAGATTTTTGAAATAAAAGAGACCAGTGCCTATTGTACTAATCTTTCTGTGTCTGTTTAAAATTTAATTTTATATAACTGAGTGTGCCTAGGAGCTTTTGCTAATGTTCCAATAATGATATTTCTTCTGTTCCAGGAAAACAGAATGTGAGCTGGGTGCACCTGCAGTTACTTATGCAACATATCGAGGTTCTGCAAGAATTAAGCAATTGCTTAAGAAACAAGCGGAATTGGAGCAAGAAAAACAAACCTCAACCAGCATTAATAGCACTACAGCCAAAAACAAAGAAAACAGGACTGTAAGCCTTCCAGACTCAGAAACTACTACAACAAAGAAAGAATCTTCGTTGAAAACAAACTCGGGACCTAAGACTAACGATGACACAAAGGATTCACAAGCAAACGTATTTTTGGCAGAAATGGATTTGGGGGGAAATTCTCTGGATGTCTTGGGCAATTGTGAGCACAAAGAACTGAAGAACAAAATTACCTCGTTGACAGAAATGGAAACAATCAAAAATTGCATTGAGGAACTGGTTTCTGTGAAACATACAGCAGTTTCCAGCACACCAGAACTTAATAGGAACCTTCTGTTGGAGCCAACACTGTTGCAAAAGAAAGCCAATTTCAGTTGCCAGAATAGAGATGCTGTTAGTATGAGTTCAGAAAATAGCAGATTGCTTGAAAATAGGGAGGAGGTGTTAGGGGAAATACAAATGGAGATTCAGTCAATCAATGCTACCACTGTTGGCTTTCAAAAAGGAATGCAGTTTTGCGCTTTTTCTAACACAGAAACAAAAGAGACAATGCAAGAGGAGTTTTTTTCGCACCCCAAAGTAGACTTAGGTGATAATGAGCAACAGTTGCTAGAAAACAAAGGTCCCTGCAATAGTTGGACTGGGGATCAATTCAAACTAAAAGAGAACCAAACATTGCATTTGAATAGTATTATAGGTAGGGGACAGGCAGTTAGCAGGGTAGAAAGTGAAACTGAAGAATCACACCAAAAAGTGACAGAGCAGAACGAGAAAAACATGCAGATCATTTCACCAGATGGGCACTTACCTCTCCACGAACAAAAAGTTGGAGAAGAATTGCAGTTGGTGTTGCAGGATACAAATTGCAAAAAAGGTTATATATCAGCAGGAGTCGGTATGCTTGCTTCAGTCCAATCCAAAGAAATGGTTCAAAATGTAGATATATTTGGCAAAAGCGATCTAAAGTGTGAAGAGGCCACTGAGCCCATTGTACTTACAGATATACAAAACAATCATAACTTCCCCATGACATCTGAGAATGGAACTAATAATTTTACCAATGATAATTTGTATGTGCCTGTGACACAATTTGACCATGTTAGAATGACAGGTGCTTCTCCTAACGCAACTGAGGTAAACCATGCCAACACATCTTTGTTAGCTGCTGAATATGAAAATGTGGTGTCTCGGGTGGCATCAGCTTTCTTAGAAACAGGTGGTACCAGCACTGAGGAGGCTGTAGGCACTATGGATGGTGCCCCTCTTATCCTTGAGGCTAAAGATGACAACTGCCATATTTCTGAGAGAGTTGAGGATGAAACTCTGATCGAAACAGTGACTGGTTTACATAGTCCTCTTCCTCTCGCTGAAGACAAAACCAAGCCCATCAAATTAGAGAACTCAGAACTTAAAAGCAACACAGGCACTACTACAGTGGCCAAACCTATTCCATCACTTCTTAAAACTGCAGAAGTTGTGATATCTGCACAAAAAAATGATTCATTAGTTGATGAAATAAAAAATCAAACTGAAGCAAAAATGGCTTATGAAACTAAAAAGGACATCTCAATAGGTCTACCTCCTGCCTCTTCTTCTAAAGAGGCATGCTTCCCTGAGATCTCTCCTCCTATTGTGAAATCAGAAGAAAATAGTTATTTATCATTTCCTTCTTCTCCGTTACGTGTCTTGGTCGGTAAGTCTTTCATCTCTGGAGATAGCAAAATCATTTTGGACGATGTGTCTAAACCTGTCCTTAATTCTGAAGATCACAGTTTGTTGGGGGCTTCTTTGACTGATAAACAGGATTGTACTAACCAGTCTCAAAGTGATTCTGCAGGGACTATCAATGGTAGAATATGTTGTTCTGCCTCTACATGTGAAAATAACCAAGTTATCTCAGTGTCAGAGGACTGTGGACCTGCGAGCCTTCTTATTGCTGCTGAATCTGGGTCTGCAGGTCAAGTTCCCGGTACTTTTTTGGAATCTGAATGCATTCCTGAAACTAATATTACCTTTGACACTGCTGAAATTGCTGATAGTAGAAGTGAGATTTTACTGCGCTCTGAAGAAATGAAGGATATGTCTGCCTCTTGCTTGGTAGACTCTAGATCTAACCTGGCAAAAGAGGATCTTCCTGTTTCTACATTTGAAAATGTATATACTTTCAAGCCTGTGTCACCCATTACATGCTTTAAAGATAGCTCAAAGCTTAGTTCTCTTGCCTGTGAAACATCAGATTTTGTTTTAGACAAGAATCATTCTCTTCTTATTGATTCTGAAGAAAAGAAGGCCAAGGTTTCACCTAAATATAAACCAAATAGTCTACACTCTAAATCAGTGTCAGAAGCAGAGTACCCAGTCCCATTCTTGTCCCCAGTTGCCTGTCATGTGGAAGCTACAGAACCTGCAAAGATTGTACTAGGAATGTCTTTCACTACACAGCAGAGAAAAGAGGAGCAAAGAGCTTCAGGCCAGCTAAATCTTCACTACCTTGCTGCTGCTGCTGCTGCTGCTGCTAATTCAAACACCTTTGAAATGGGTGATCAAGCAATTACAACTTTGTTTACAGAATCAAGCAGCCAGTTTTCCGAAGAAGCACTGAATGATGTTGAAACAGGAAGGCAAGTACAAATTAAATCCCAAGACTTAACTGTTTTGCTCAAAAAGGCTGATGAAATAGTTGATGCAGTTCTGCGTTTAGCCATAGAAGAAATAAGATCAAAGCAAGCAGCTGGCGGCTGCCAACCTAATGGCATTAAGGACAATTTATTAGGGCTCAGCCTTCAAAAAGATCAGAAAAATAGAAAAATGCTGTCAGAATCAAAAGAAATGCAGTCAAGGAATTCATCATTAAAGCATTTTAATGAGGGTTGTATCAGAAAGCTTTCTGAAGTTAAAGCAAAAGACACACTTGGCACAAATATTAAAGATGAAAAAATACCATTTGACATTACAGATAAAATTGACCTACATAGTTCAATAGCACTAAAAGCGAAAGAAATAATTGATGATGTTATTAATGCAGCCATACGAAAAGTGACATATAATCAGCATGAGAACCATCTGAGCAATGGCATTCTTCAAAATTCAGCCCTTAAGTCCAACACTGAAGCATCAAAGAAGCTTACTACTGATACTGAATTAACAGCTAAACTTCCCAAAATAATTGAAGAACCTTTAGATTTAAGTCCAATATATGGAACTTCAGTATGCAATATAATCAGTGAAGGTAAAGTAGCAAACTCCTCAGCATCTTTGTATAGTAATATGAAAGACGACCACAAAGAAATAACAGGTGGAGAACAGAAAAATGAAAATGACTGGTCTGATCCCACAGCTACAATAGAATGCAGCCCTCCTATAGTCAATGGCAAAAACAGTAAACATGTCAATTGTACTATGTGCATGACAGATGCCGGTGAGGAAACAAAGTGGACAATTGATGATGAATCTGAATATTCCTCATATTTAATAAATGAAGAAACTGTAATGGATGAAGTGCATTTTCCACCATTTGGACCTTTAGATTCACTTGGAAATAATGTAGGGAAGAATCTGCCTGAATATGTTTTTAAAGAGGGTGACTCTGCAGAAGTTGTAAGAGAGGAACCATGTGAAAAATATTATGAAATAGAAAGTGAAAAGGTCTGTGGTAAAATGACGAAAGCTTACGCAGTGCCTCAGAATGTTTGTAAATTCGGTACCCAGTTCAGTATGTCTGAACGGCCTGTAATGAACAGCTCAGCAAAGATTGGCTTGAACTCAGATTTTTCCTTTAAGGAAGAAGCAGTCGTTGAGACAGGTTTAACAGTGCTCAAGGAATATTATCTGGATGTTGATGATGATTGTGGAAATGGAGAGAAATCCCCCAAGTTATTTGCTTCTTCTCCACCAGAAGAGTTGGACAGCAGTTCTTTCACCATTTTGTATGAAGGTGCTCTTCAAGATAATAGCTATTTCTTTTCAACAGAAGAACCAGATCATCCCTTATCATCCCCTCCTGACCAATCCCTGGATAATAATCAACATTTTCTTATGTGTAAAACTGTAAAAGGCAAACTTGAGTCTGTCCACCCTTGTGAACAAAGCAACCAATTAAACAATCTTTCTTCAGAAGCATTTGTGACAGTGGAAGCAAAGCGATTCAGTGTTTACCCTTTCTCTTTGTCTCCTATATATGAAGATGACAGTTCTCAAGAGGACTTGCTGTCTGCTGATGGCTCACCAGAAGGTAATCCTACTGAAAGAGCCAACCAATCCTTGTCAGTCTTATCACTTCTTCAGTCAGTGTCTGAACGGTTAAGATCTAGCAGCCAGTGTAATGACGAAGAGGAAGAGAATATTTGTGAAGAAAACAAACCAGAGGATGAAAAAGAAACATATCTTTCCAGTCAGGGGCCAAACAGCTTGTGCACAGCAGTCCCAGAAAACATTCATGAGAGGAGATACTCACATTTTCTTTCTAAGGAGGCACTTAACGCAGAAGAGACCTTATCTTTAAGTTCAATGCCTTCAGCTCAGCTTTTACAAAAATCTGATCGTGACATACGTTCTTCTTCAAAGAGTATATACTATGAAAGTCTGCAGAGTTCAAGAACTTATTCCAGCGAGAAGGGAACTCGATTTAGGAGTGTTTTCGTGCCAAAGGACCAGCAGCCTGAAAGTAGTGGCTTGCAAAAACCGGCAGCTTTTCAAGTGGTAAGGTGCTTTTCATTAATTTTATATGTGTAACGAAACTATTAAATGAGCATAATGGGGTGGGGTTGTAAGTGTACATACACACATACATTTAGAGTATCCTATTTCATGTCTTTGTGTGAGCGTGTTCAGTTTTAATTGTGCCAGATATTTCAGTTTTGGTTTTGTTACTAACACAGTTATTATTGGGGTTATGTTCACATAATAATTAAGCTGAGGCAATAGGCATAAACACCAATCTTTGGGGTAAACACATTGTGGAGGGAGAGAATTTCTTATATTCACGGGCTATTGTCTGGGGGCAGTTTACAGATATAGTGTGGAAAATTACATTCTTTCAGTTCACCCAGTGTAGAGGGGAATCACAGTACACTAGCCAGGTGAAAAGAAAGATGATGAATTTCACTTAGCAGAAATGCCTGTTCTTCCCCAGCAAGGTGAGGTAGGGTGAGGGAAGGAAACTTCATGCATGAATCTTAAAATAAGGGTAAGAATATATTGGCAGGTATGTTTATGTTTCCATGTGTGCTGCACCAAAGACGACAAGGACCCCTCATCTTCTATTGAATAATATGAGGGGAGTGTTTTGCATTAACATAAACAGCCACACAGGTCAGGAATCATAGACTTACTAATGTTTAATCAACATTAGCTCCAGACACCTTTATGACCATTTTTAATGATGTCTCAAAAGTTCATTCTTTCTTAGGGCATCACCCATGTTTGTGCTGAAAGCTTTACGATCAGGTTTTTCTTTGATATACCAATCTTGTATTTTAAAACACTTGTAATAAGTTTCCACACTAGCTTGTCAGCACTGATTTTCACCACTAATGAAAAATATTACTATTTAATTTAACAGAAAATGCAAAGACAGTTGCCCCACATCCACCAACTGGGTACTAGCGGTTGGACTTGATGACCCTTGTAACACATGGGTATCCAGTGCAGATGTTTTAGCAGAGCGTTCGCACAGCATTGATTATTTGCCCTCTTCAGCAGTGTGTCTGCTGCATTGTGCAGTAGCTGTAGCATCTGGACCAGAGCACATTGCAGTATCAAGGCAATCAGTGATTACAGTGGCTGGGCTATTCTGTATTCCAAATACAGACATAGCTGGCATACCGTATAAACCTGGTAAAAGGCACTCTAATCTACAGAGGATACTTTTGCCTCTAAGGACAAAGCTGTACTCTAAGCTATGTACCTGCTCCTTCAGAGTGAGTGCAACCCCAAATGGAACTGGCAGTTGGCGTATCTTACAAACACAGGAGCCACCTACCCACAGAGGCTTTACCTTCCCAGGAGTCAAACTTATCCAGTCTAATCTTGCATTCTTCCACTGCCTAGCACAGCCACACACCTGATTCAGATGCTGTGGAGAAATAGATCTGTGTGTCATCCATAGATGTAACCCCATAGAGCAAGTCCAAGGGGCCCAAGGAACATGTTCCTAAATCTACTCTCTGGAGTCGATTCCACAGTTATGAATAGAACAAATGTAACAGAGTGCCTCTGATACCTATCCAGGAGGATACAGTGGTCAATACAGTGGTACCTCTGGTTACGAACTTAATTTGTTCCAGAGGTCTGTTCTTAAGCTGAAACCTTTCTTATCCTGAGGCGCACTTTCGCTAATGGCGCCTCCTGCTCACATCCTGGGGCAAAGTTCGCAACCAGGAGCAACTACTTCCAGGTTAGCGGAGCTCGTAACCCGAAGCTTGCATAACCAGAAGCGTTTGTAACCAGAGGTAACACTGTAGTATCAAAAGCCACTGAGAGTAAGAGAGTAAGAGCAACAGGGTCACACTCCCCCTGACCCTCTCTCAATAAACGTAATCCTTGAGTCAGCCAAGGGCGATTAACTTCTAAAACCAGGCTTGAGCCCAATTGACGTGGATCCAGATAATCAGTGTCATCTAGGACCACTTGCAGTTGCTCTGCCACTGTCCTCTGCACTACCTAACCCCGAAAAAGGGTATTTGTAACTGGCCAGTAGTTATTACACACCATTAGAGTCCCACAGCATTTGGAAGCCATGAGGATGGCTATCCCTACCTTAAAGGCATACTGCTTAAAATATCTATTGTTGGTTCATTATAGCACTTAAATAATTATTTCCTCATTTCACTTTCAGTGTCCTGTTGACAGGGAAGGACTCAAATGCAATCAAAGACCAGGAAAAGTGAGTGTGACCTTTTCACCGTATAAGCAAGTATGATATATTGACTGTTTTGCCATGTACATTTGAGTGAAGCAGTGAAAAGTAGGTAGGTAGGTAGGTAGGTAGGTAGGTAGGTAGGTAGGTAGGTAGACAGACAGATTCTGCATTTTCCTTGGATGTAATTAAGATGATTGTCAGCTAGATTCTACTTTGTCCTTGAATGTAGTTGTTGGCTAGAGCAAACAACGAATAAAAACTTTGATTAGTTAATTTAATATGAAAAGTATGATCCAACTTTCACTGATTTTGCTCTATTTAAACCAGTGATAATATGCTAGTGTAAATGATTTGTGGATGACCCGTTTGATTTTTTGATTTGGTTTAGACTGCAGTCCTATATACTTTGAAGCAAGTCCCATGAAGTAAACATGACAAAGACCTTAAAGCCTTTATAAAACTAAACACAACAAGCAGAATATTTGTTATATATGGGAAACTGAATTTGCTAGTGTTTCCTTAACACCATCGCATGTCATTTCAGATGGTTATTTGTGATGTTCACGGCAACACAATTGAAATTTACCATGATGTGGTAGATGCTACAGCCTGGGTGTTTTCAAAAGAAGCATTGATCAGGGTTGTCAGAGGATGGTAAGGAACATGCACTTTATGGGTAAAGTGGCTATTATTTATGTACCTGATTTTAGTGAAGATAAATCAGGTTCCCTAAGTATGCAAATGTTAACATATATTGTAGTTAATTGTCATCCTATGATGAAATTAATATTTTAATGAACACTTGCTGTTTTTCCATTGTTTGAATAATTACAGTTTTGTGGATTTGATAGAGAAATAAATAAAAATACAAATTTATCAGTTAAAGCAGGGATAGTCAATCTGTGGCCCTCCATATATTGTTGATTTCCAGCTCCCACACACCAGCCACGTGCCTATAGTCAGGGATAATGGGAGTTACAGTCTAGCAATATTTGGAGGGCCACAGGTTTCTCTAATTTAAGAGAATGTTCAGTTTTGAATGCTCGGTTTTTGAAAAACGTTAATCTGAAATTTAAAAATATGTCTTATCTGAACTGTATAAAATACTGTTACATTTCTATTGCAAAAAAGAGAAAGTAAACAAGTGTATGCTAAGTTATAGAACATCATATTTGAAGCATGTGAATATATTCAGGAATTTTGAAAAAAAATAGTAGTGGGTTCATGTGCAGGAAAATGGTTTAAGGTACAGTGGACGCTCAGGTTGCGAACGTGATCTGTGTGGGAGGCACGTTTGCAACCCGCAGTGCCGAGTGTGCACATGCGCGGGTCACAATTCGGTGCTCGTGCGCAAAGTGCGATTTAGTGCTTCTGCACATGCGCCAAAACCCGGAAGTAACCCGTTCCAGTACTTCCAGGTTCGGCGTGGTGTGCAACCCAAAAACACATAACCTGAAGCGTCTGTAACCCGAGGTATGACTGTATCCAGGTACACCTTTGAAACATAATAAAAGAAATAGTATACTGAATAACAAGTGTTGGAAGTGTCATAAAGAAGTGTGTATTTATTTCCATTTTTGATGATTTTGTAAGTTTAATAAGCAATAGAAATGATTACTTGTAAGAGACCCATATTGGTTCCTCTATTTTATTTTATTTTTACTTTTACTAAAAAATGTTTGTCTGGCTCCACCCACTGCAGGGATGTGGGCTCTGAAAGCTTTCCACTGAAGTAATGTGGCCCACAGTCTGAAAAAAGTTCCCAACCCATCTTACATGATTATAGCCCCAAGACTATATCATCCTAAGCTTTGGAAAACAGTATCTGTTCTTAATATTGCTGAATATGAAGCTGAATTGTATTGATACACATAATGATGAAATTAACCAAGTGCAATAGACTAAAAAATCAACAACACAAACAACATTTTTATTGGCTTATGCCAAAGTAAGGCATATATTCCAAAGTTATAAATCATATAAATATTCTTTAAAAGGTATAAACTATAAAAGAATGGCGATAGCTCAGTGATAAGAGCACATGCTTTGCATGCAAGAAGTTCCAGATTAAATCCTAGGAATACCCTGTCTGTAACCCTGGGTTGCTGCTGCCAATAAGCAATACTCTGTGAATAATAATACTTAGTAAATAATATTGAATTAGAAAGACAAGTGGTCCAATTCAATATTAGGCAACTTCCTGTGTTCTTTCCATTTGTAAAACTGAATTTGTGATACTGAATGTGTTATTTTATACTAACAATGAAATTGAAATTAAAAAGAAAGACATACTTGTATGATTCCTTTACTTAGCATCATTGCATTGAGAGTTCTTAGTGGAGTTGTTAAAAAATAGAGCATTAAATGCTTCCCCATATTATCACTTTGTTAAACAGTAGTTGTTTCGGGACTGGGGAGGATCCACATCTTCCCCTAAAGTAGTGTTTGTTTGGTAAAGAAAGCTCCTGGAAAAAATGTGACTTGGAGTGCTACATGAAACTCATGAGCATTATGGAAACATCTTGGATATTTCCTGTGGCAGCAGTAGTGACAAGCAATCCCACTCCAGGGCCGTGCACCATTTGGAAACTTTTAATGTTGAATGTTTCCCCTGCGTTTTATCAGACTTTGGAGACTGTGTCTGTTTATAGATGACCACCCCTCAATATGACAAGCACTTTGCTAATGTATATTACTTGCAAACCATGTTATAAATAGTTTGTACCATCTCCAGAAGGATTTCTAATTGCACAAATTTCAGATGACAATTTATAAAGCTCAGTTTATAAAGTGGCCTCAGAGTCAGTAGTGGTTGGCAGGACTTTGCTCACCTACCTCCCCAACAGAGTGTTGCTGCTGGATCCTGAGAGGGGGAGGGGAGTCGCAGGGATGCAATGCAAGGTTCCTGCCAGTGCATCTACACTGCACAGAGCTTCCCCTGTCTCGCCCTTCCCCCTCTCGGGAACTGGCAGACACACTCAGTGTTGGGGAGGCTGGTGAGCCACCCTACCCTGCCTGTGCCACCCTGCTGACCACTGTTGCTCTGTGTGTGTGTGTGTGTGTGTGTGTGTGTGTGTGTGTGTGTGTGTGTGTTTCAGCAAACAGTCATACCTTGGTTTTTGAACAGCTTAGTTATTGAACGTTTTGGCTCCCGAACACCGAAAACCCAGAAGTGACTGTTCCGGTTTGCAAACTATTTTTGGAAGTTGAATGTCTGACGGGGTTTCTGCGGCTTCTGATTGGCTGCAGGAGCTTCCTGCAGCCAATCAGAAGCCAAGCTTTGTTTTCCGAATGTTTTGGAAGTCGAACGGGCTTCTGGAACGGATTCCGTTCGACTTCCAAGGTACAACTGTATATGGTAAAGAAATAGTACAATTTGTAATAAAATTAACCATGGCTTCTTACTAGTATTTGTGCTATGTTAGCTACCTCGTGGTAGCATGTTTACAGTGTTGTGTTTATTTTATTAATATAGCTGGATTATGTATGAGAAACCAGGATTCCTGGGTGATAAATACGTTCTAGAAGAAGGAGAGGAGATGCTGCATGATCTATTGAATCCTCACAGTGAAAAACATCAAAAGAACTTCAGAGTTGGTTCAATCAGACAAGTAGTGAAGGTGAGTGCTCATTGTGAGAAACAGATTCTACTGGCAATGACAGTAGAGTCCATTTCACTCCTCTCTGCTCCCGTCCACCACCATCTGTTAATTCATTTATTTTGGTTTAGGTCACATCCGCACCATACGCTTATAGTCATGGCATTCCACCAAAGAATACTGGGGAATGTAGTTTGTTTTTTTTGACAGGGTGAGAGTTGTTAGGAGACCCCCCACAGAGCAACAGGTCCCAGCACCCTTGACAAAAGTACAGTTCCCAGAATTCTTTGGGGGAAGCCATGACTTTGGGGGAAGCATGTTCTGAATGTATGGTGCAGATGGCATCCCTTTTAGAGAAGACCCAGAACTTCAGATACCTTTCTCAATCTTTCTTAATGCTGCACCTCAGACATCCCTTTCCATATTGCCCATGTTAGGCATCTGCTAATGCAGTTGCTTTCATGAAAGTTTGTATTTTATAGTGCTTATTCTCATCACAGTCATATCCAACAGCTCTTTAAAAAATAACCTGGCTGTAGCTCAGGGCACTGAAGCAACAATGGTGCCCCACCATTGTCAGTACTCCTCTCTGCTGTGTACCATTCTTAACCTCCTGTTTGAAGCCCTTTTCATGGAACCATGTTTTATGGGATGTAAATAAATACAGTCAAGGGATGCACAGCTCATACAGTCATGTTTGTTTTTGTTATCTGATGTGTTCTGCAGGATTGCAGTGTTCCTGAGATTGAGCTTTACCCACAAGATAGCACAGATCATGCTCCTGTCTGCATCCAGAGTGCAGTTGCTAATTTAGAAGAACTGGAAGTCAAACCACATACTCTTTTTGTGAAAGCAGGAGTGTGAGTGCAGGTTCCATTATATATACATCAGTTTGTGAACCTATAAAAACATGTAAAATGTCAGCAATCAACAGTTGCTGGCTGTTTGTAAGGCGAAACGAAGAAACAAAATAATGGGGTGTTTCAGAAAGCAGCAGTAATTTCCAATTTATAGCATAGGTTATTATTTTGCTTATATTCTCTAGGGGGGAAAACCCTCATAAATTTAGATTACATTTTAAATTAACAGGGGCTTGCACCCAAACAGGCCTTGTCCTGTTTTTAAAATAACTGCTTTTCTAAAGACAATTTCTGTTGTCATCAGTGTAAAATAAACAGATTTGGCTTAAATTAATTCTGTTTGCTAAAATTTTCCTGTATTCAGCACAACTATGGCTGCACCAAATCTTCATATAGAATACAATGTGCCACAATATTCAACTAAGCACTCCAAAGTGTTCTTCCCATCAATTCTTTGCATTTTTTTTTAACCTAGTCATTGCCCCTCTTGACAGCTGCCACTGCATCATTTTTCTTTTAAAATGAACATTTTCTGGAAGGAATCACTTTTCCAGCACATATCCACATATCCAATTGGAATTAGCACCACTATTATTTTACAAAGTCAGTTCAAAATGAAGGCAATGGGTTTGGGGAAGGAGGAAGTGCTGCGGAAACGTTTGTCTCTATTGGCGGCCTGCCTCCAAATCACTGAAAGAGGGCATATTTGCAACTTTCAGCTCAGCCTTAAATACAACTGTCATGTTGTCTAAAGCCATTGCTTTCATTATTATTTTTAATATGCTATTTTGTAAATGCTATTGCTTTATTATTGTTACCGTTAAAAGTAGCACAAATAAAATCTGCCTTGGAATCTTTAGAAGGGGACAGCTGGCCTTTGGATTTCGTCAAAATTCTCTGTTCTCTTTTTCAGCTATTTGAATTTCTGTGTCAGCACTTCAAGCCATAAAGTAGCCTAACTATACACAGAATCATGGGACTAATACAGTGGTACCTCGGTTTTCGAACGTAATCTGTTCAGGAAGACCATTCGAGTTCCGAAATGTTAAAAACCGAAAACTCAAAACGGAAGCCTCAAAACGGAAATCTTAATACAGAAAACTCAAAACAGAAGCTGCATTTCCTGTTTGACTTCCAAGGTCCATTTGAAAACCGAAGCATTTATTTCCAGGTTTTCAGCGTTCAAGTTCCGAAACTTTTGTCCATGGAGACGTTCGAATACAGAGGTACCACTGTATATTTCTAAATGGTCAACTATTTACAGCAATTATGTTGTTGAGTGGGTTCCACATGGAGAGGAGACAATTAAAAGGCAATATGATAGCCATCTTAAAATATATGAAGGGCTATCACATAAATGATGGAGGAGCTTTGTTTTCTGTTGCTGCAGAAGATCGAACCTGAAGCAATGGGTTCAACTAGTAAGAAAAATCATTCATACTAAGCAATTAGGATGGGAAATCCTGATGGTATGAGCAGTTTGACCACGGAAGAGACTGTTCCAGGAAGAGGTGGACTCTTCTTCATTAGAGGTTTTTAAGCAGAGGCTGGATGGGAACCCTTATGGGATTCTGTACTAGTGAACTTCCTGCATTGGAAGGGAGTTAGACTGGATGGCATTTAGAGCCCCTTCCAGCTCTCTCATTATGTAATTATTTTCTGGTGCTAGTAGTCAAAATAGAGCATTGGGCATTATCCAATGTTTTCAGGGGCAATACACCTCCTGAATATTGAATTAAGCAACAGGACGAGTGTTGTTTTCCTTCATGCTTTTCTTATGGGCTTCCCAGAGGCATCTGACTAGCCATTGCTGGAGACAGAATGCTGGGCTAGATAATTCTGCTGGATCAGATCAAAGGTTCATTTTTATTAATTAAACTGCACATGAATCAGCACTGTTGATTACTTTAATTGGGTTAATCAGCCACTTTCTCCTCACTCTAATAGATGGCTTGCCTATTCAGACATTAATTACAAAGGAGAGGTGATGGTTTTGGAAGAAAACCACAGCCCATGTGAAATTTCAGCAGCTGATGTAAAATCTCTTCATCCGTTGAAAATGGTGAGGCAGTAGTAGTTTTTCAACCGATTATACACCAATCCATCCTTTTCTGCAACAATCGTGCATCTAAATCAGAATCTATTCCATGTCTGAGCACCCACATTGACTGAGATCAGCCAGGACACAGATCTGATTCAGTACACCATCTTCTGAGTCTTGAAATAAGCAAGAATTAGCCTTTTGGTTAATAATTTCTCTAGATTAGATTTGACATAAGGCATTTTGTTTGCCTGGTGCTCCTAAAATCAGAACTAGATGAGAATAGACTTATAAAGTATTTATTCAGATTAATCATTTTAAAAGAAAATAAGACTCTAGTACCTAGTAGTTATTGCAAAGATCTGCACTATAAAGGATCATAATAGCCTATGTTTGCCTTTATTGGATGTGATGATAGGTGGAGTTGGATATAATCTGTTCTTAACATTCCCATTAAGTTTCCAGAAATGAAATTGCTGTTGTATGAATGAAATTAGATACGTATAAAGTTGGTTTTGGATTCATAGAAATCTAACTCTTTATATGCCCTATGAACATTTTTGCCACTGTCAGCAGCCATCTCCCCTCAAAACCTGCCAAAGATAGGAGTCCCTTTTGCAGGAAGTAAAGATGTTCAGGCCATGTGAATATTGTCTTTCTTCATATCCGCATATTGAAGAATTCCTAATTCTTCTGGAACAATAAAGCACTCATAAACATGTTTCTTATTTTGGAATCAATATTTAGTGCCCTTTTAAAAGGCATGTTGATGATATCAACAGTGAGAGGAATAAAAAAGGTTTTATCCACTCTGAGCATGGAGAAGCTCTAATTAATATTCTTTTATTTGTTTCTTTATATAAAGGGATTATATACCATCCTTCAGCAAATTTTGAGGGCGATTTGCAATAGCACTTATTCATATTTGCATAGAACTAATGGAACTGAAACATGCATTTGGATTTTACATACCTGATCATTTGTTATTTTGTTTTACACTATAGGGTGGCCTGAAGGTTCAGATGCCTACGAACATTAAGGTAAGTATGGATCCTGGCAAAAGTAAACTAATCTGTTTTTAAAGGCCTTCAAGATCATAGAATCCTAGAACTTAAGGATTGTCACTTATGCCTAACTTTGCTATTCCCTTCTTAAAACTATGGGATTGAATCTAGAGGTGCCACCCCACAAATGGGAGAGCTTTTTCCATTCACAGATGTGACAGTGAGCTAGCGGAGGCTCCCAGTTAAGAGAGGTTCAGGGAGATGATTTTTGACATTTTCTTCCTTTCCCTCTGCAGTTCCTGCACCATCTCCCACCCGATTCTAGAGGGGCCCAAAATTTCACAAAGCACAGGAAGCAACCAAGGGAAGGGGGGGGGGGATGACAAAAAGTGTATTCCTCCAGTATGCACAAAATTCTGTTCTTGAGAACTCTGGATGAAAGCCATAGAGTTGTAACAGATCACTAATCATTCAGTTTGATCCCTGGCCCAGCTATTCATACACAAGTTAAACTCAGATTAATTCATGCCACTTCAGATCATTGTGTTCCATAATGGAACACATACAGAGCAGATGTACCACAATTAAGGTACCTGGGGTGAAAAAAGCATCAACTGATTGAAACTGGATAAGTAAGGATAACTTCATAGTCTATACAGAACATAGACCTGGATCTGAAATGTATTTTAAAGGATCGACTATTTCACATTCTGCAGATGATAATATATGAGACCCCATACTTTGGAGGATGGCATAAAGAGCTTTCTGAAAATACTGATTGTTTTCCAAACCTTTTTGAAAATGCTGATGATTTCCAGGGAATTGGATCAATACGTGTCATTGGTGGAATGTAAGTACAATTTCATTTCCTTTTTAAAATTTCCTTGCAAAGGTTCTCTGTGGCCTACCTGAGGCTCAAAAGTTTCTCATCTGATCTGTTATTCTGCGAGCATAGGAAATCCAAACTCACCCAGTTAACCCTGTGCCCTGAAACTCATCACAGTAAACATTAACAAATTCATTTTCCATTGAAATTGATGTCACCATCCATTTCTATTTACTTTGTCATGTGTGTCATTTTATTTAGAATATTTGGTGAACTATCTTTTAAAAAATTACAATCCAGATATGTTTACAACCATGTTTACATTAAAACTGTTTAACTGTATAAATAAGAATATGATTAAAACAGTGGATAATAAACCATTTGCTACCTCAACATGAGAAAACACTTGGGTAAATAAAAAATGTAGACTACCTCATTGGGGAGAGTGTTCCAGAGATGGATTACCACAGTTGAAAAAGCTCTTTCCACAATTATCATCTAACTCACTTCAGCTCAGAAAGCAGGGGAACCTCAAGAAGCATCTCTGAGGGGATTTTAGTGACAGGCCTTTAGGTCCTCAAGGACCAAGTAATATAGTGCTTTATAGGTAAGTACCAGCACTTTCAAATTGTGATTGGAAATGGATCAGTAGCCTCTGACCTGTCCACTGACAAACATTGAATCCCACCCTTAGTATTAGAAGTACAACATATGCCATTCATGAATGAATCGGAACAATCAATCTGGCATGTGATATTTATGTACAAAGTAGTAAGTATGGAATGGTAACGTAAATATGAAAAAATGCATCGAAAGGTTGGTATAAATTAATTGAGTATTAGAATGTAAAACTTAGTATAAAATATAAGGAAAGTTGTTTTAGAAGTAACATAAGCAGAAATTGATGGATGAAAACTGACATATTTCTTGTTATAATTATGATTTTCCTTTTCTTTTCACCTGGACACCCTCTGATATTCTTTAAACAGGAGCTTTTTGTTACATTATCCATTATGCATTAATACATGGATCATTTTGCATACCAATGTTATTTCTCAGAATTATTATTTTTTTAAAGAAAAAGCTGAAGCCACTATATCTGTTGGAACATGGTATTTTGTATGGATGGATATCAAAGTTGAATATTTAATGACTGTTGATATATTTGTAGCTCATTTAGAACTATTATACCGGTTTTTTCCTTGTGTGTTTTGTAGATGGGTTGCCTATGAGAAGGAACGATATAAAGGCCGGCAATACTTGTTAGAGGAAGGAGAATTTGAAGACTGGAGATCCTGGGGTGGAGTGAGCAGTGTCTTGCTGTCTTTCAGATTTTTGCAAGCTGTAAGTACTTCTTCTGGTCCTCAAGTCTATTTCCTTCTTCAACTCACCCCCACTCACTCCCTTTCATTGGCATTGTAGATGCAGGCATACAGATGAATACATACAAATACATTATTTTTATAGTTGAATGGGCTTTTGTGCTCGGGAGGGTTGGTTGTGATAATTATAGTTATTTAAGTGATAATTATTTATTCTAGAGTAAATCTGTAGAAAATCTGTTTCCATTTAACAGTTCTGCAAGTATCTTAACTATAGATTTTTCTGAGACCCAACGGTCACTAAAATGATTTGGGGTGTAATTGTATTATTATATCTACTCCTCCAACATGAGAGAAAGCTCTAATGTAAGAGGGTTGTTTGTGTTGTTTGTGTTCTACATAACTCTTTTGGAGACAGTTTGACATACCAATTATTCTTGCAAAGCATGAAAATAGACAAGTTCCTAGGCTGAACCTGACTCAGATGTTTGAGTTAAGCACCTGTGTGGCAGGGTTGTTGATAACAGTTCTTTTTCTGTAATGTTCATAGAATCATAGAATCATAGAATCATAGAGTTGGAAGAGACCACAAGGGCCATCGAGTCCAACCCCCTGCCAAGCAGGAAACACCATCAGAGCACTCCTGACATATGGTTGTCAAGCCTCTGCTTAAAGACCTCCAAAGTAGGAGACTCCACCACACTCCTTGGCAGCAAATTCCACTGTCGAACAGCTCTTACTGTCAGGAAGTTCTTCCTAATGTTTAGGTGGAATCTTCTTTCTTGTAGTTTGGATCCATTGCTCCGTGTTCGCTTCTCTGGAGCAGCAGAAAACAACCTTTCTCCCTCCTCTATGTGACATCCTTTTATATATTTGAACATGGCTATCATATCACCCCTTAACCTCCTCTTCTCCAGGCTAAACATGCCCAGCTCCCTTAGCCGTTCCTCATAAGGCATCGTTTCCAGGCCTTTGACCATTTTGGTTGCCCTCCTCTGGACACGTTCCAGTTTGTCAGTGTCCTTCTTGAATTGTGGTGCCCAGAACTGGACACAGTACTCCAGGTGTGGTCTGACCAGAGCAGAATACAGTGGCACTATTACTTCCCTTGATCTAGATGCTATACTCCTATTGATGCAGCCCAGAATTGCATTGGCTTTTTTAGCTGCCGCGTCACACTGTTGGCTCATGTCAAGTTTGTGGTCAACCAAATGTTAAATGTGGCTGCAATCCCATCATCACTCATTTGGACCTAGATCCGTAACATCTAGTGTACAACTGGCAGGTAAGTAGCCCTGGAATGGTGCCATAATTTTTCTTTTCTTTTCTAACCACAGTCTTGAAATTGTGACTGCTGAATTCAAGCAAAGGGAGAGGAGCCCCATGAATAATAAAGTTCATTGGTCTCTAGCAGGGGCAAAATTGTTGTAGATATTCAAACACTCATCTTTCACATACTGTATAACTGATTTCATTTAAGAATGAGGCAAACTTGCAATCGGCTGCAGAACTTTTACATAAAGACTGTGCCAAAGAATGTTAGCGATGTCAAAGAAAAACCAAACACACAAGTTGTATGTTAAGAAACAGCACTGTTAACATTTCATTGCTCAGGAACAATAATTGCATTTACTACTATTTACTCTGATTAGGGAAATACATGTTAGCTTTGGATAGGGCCATTGTAATGATGAACAGAAAGATATGGAGGTGGAACTTGTTCAAGGAAATTCCGCAGGTCAAGAGTTGTGTGGCAACTGTCCAGATAACCTGATGAAAGATTCTTCTTTCTTTCAAAACAAAGTCAGCTCTAAATGTATATGTGATATCTGAAGAATACTGCTGGTTCATTATTAAATAACAGCTTTATGTTGTTTAAAGAAGGGGGAAAGAGGATATTGTATCTAATGCTCCCTAATTTGGAATTCCAGGACTTCATGGAGTCTGCAATAACGCTTTTTGAAACGGATGAGGAAAATGGCAAGTCATTGGACATTACCAATCAAGAAGTTCCTGATTTGGAAATGGCTGGATTTGGCTCACTCACAAGATCAGTTAATGTGAAGAGTGGAGCGTAAGTTCTGTTTCAAATCTTGGTGCAGTAAGAAATAATTACCGTATTTTTCGCTCAATAAGATGCACCCGACCATACGACGCACCTAGTTTTAGAGGAGGAGAACAAGAAAAAAATTATTCTCTCCCTCTCTGCATAGCGCCCCTTTGCGAAGCGGCAGGAGAAATGGATCCCCTTCTGTTTCTCCTCCCGCTTCGCTGAAGGGGCACTGCGCAGAGTGGGAAAGCTGCGCAGCGCCTCTCCAGCGAAGCAAAGCCAGGAGAGCAAGAGGGATTGGTGCGCACCGATCCCTCTTGCTCTCCTGGCTTCAGCGAAAGCAACGCGAAGCCTCCGGAGCGCAGCGTTGCTTTCGCTGAAGCCATGGAGCCTGCATTCACTCCATAAGATGCACACACACATTTCCCCTTACTTTTTAGGAAGGGAAAAGTGCGTCTTATAGAGCGAAAAATACGGTAACTTGCTTGCATTCCAAATCTTTCTTTTTTTCTCTTCATTTAGTTATCATTCTCTGCTTAACCTGTAAAGTTACCTGTAAGTGATATCAATGGCTACTAGCCACAATGTCTATGTTTTGCCTCCACTGTATGCCAGTTACTGGGAGAATGTGGCTGTGCTCAGGTCCTGCTTTCAGGCTTCCCTTATCTGACTGGCCACTGTGAAAACAGGATGCTGAACTACATGGGCTGCTGGCCTGATCCAACAGACTCTTCTTCTTGTGATATATGACTGCAAATAGAAAGAACTTTTTGGCTTCACCCAAAAAATTGGCTAATAGAAATATGTCGTTTCCTTTGGCTTTATAGGCTAACTGGGAAAAGCTGTCTAGTGTCAGATAACATTGAACCACAACACATAAATTTTAAATGTTTGCTTTAAATTCATATTTGATGAACAAATGAAGAACGGACAATTCTTTTACAGCAGTATATGAATTACTAGTATATCTGAGTAGCTGTCTCATGAATTTGAACCTCAGAAATTCTCTTGTTTGTTACATCTAGGTGGGTAGCCTATCAGCAGAAGCACTTCTGTGGAGAACAATATATATTGGAGAAAGGAAAATATAAAAGTTTTTTTGACTGGGGAGGTTCTAGTGAAACTATTATGTCAATTCGTCCAATTAAGTTGGTGAGTTATCACATTTGGTGGGAAACGGTGTATCATTCGCTAAAAATACTTTATTGTAATAATCCATAAACCAATGAGACAAATATTTTAAAGCTCTCGTATAACAATGTAATAGTGAATTCCATCTACCACACACAGAACTCACACTTCTTGTGGTTTTGAAATTTATTTACAATTTTTCTATCATACTTTGATTTTTGTTGTTGTTGCAAGTCGTTCTGAGGTGGAATCAAATTTAAGTAGTGTCAAGATGTGCTGTCATGAGGATATTTTTAAGAGAATAATAGTTTGTTTGGGCCAAAGGTCTTAATAAAAATTATGTTTCCTTCCCCCCAAAAGTGTGCAGTCAATCCATAAGTTGTGTTTGTGTGGGGGGGATTCAGTGTGCATACTCAGCGGCAAAGGCATATAAAGCCAACCTTGTGGTAAAATCTTCTGCCAATGACTTATAGAAAATCCGTATTTTATTGCACACACACACACAGTTTGAATAAGAAGCTTTCCCAAGTTCCTGCAGCTTATCTCCTTACAGAGGAGGAAATCAGAACAGAATATGCCATGTACATATTAAGCGTATCTATGAATCTCATTTCATTTTTGCTAAGTATGCAAGTAGAAAATGAAGTTGAGCCTCCATGATGTATCAACAGTTTCTCAATAATATACTCATATACTCAATGATATACTCATATTTCTATTTTATATATTTATGCTTTTTGTAGGATCCACTAGGAAATCATGAACCCAAACACTGGGTAAGTTCTTGTGAAATCACAATTATTAGCACCATTAATTTTGTGGGATATTGGGGTTAGATCAAGATTTACCCTTTTGTGAATGGAAGTTGCCCTCTGGGGGAAGCATGCGTGGCTTTGAAGCCCCCCAACACCACCTCCTGTGTATTCTGGGATAGTTCCCCTCCCACTGAGAGCAGCTTTTCAGTAGTTACACACACACTTATATTAGTGAGTTAAAACTAAACATGAATGGTAATTCCTAATATAAAACTAATCCTGGCAATTTCCTCTTTCTTCTTTTTACTGGAGAGAACTCAACTATTGTCCACTATTTTTTAAATCCCTGGGAAAGCATAACCAGCTGGTTGATTTTCCAGTTTCTCTTGCTCTTTTGCCCCTAAGGGTTGGTGCCAAGATTTTTTTATTATATTTTTTGCATCCTTACCAAGTTAAGCAAGTTACATGCTTACATCCAAAACTGCTGTGTTGTCTTGCTCTCTAGCAAGCTTACATAATGTTTTTCAGTTGTACTAATGAGTCCATTCTCAGTTGACTAGCATTTCCTAGTCTATCCTACTGGAGCACATCCTGTGATGGAAGCCTACCACATTTTGTCAACTTCCAGGCCTAACTGGATGGTGTATACTTTTGCTGCCCATTAGGCAGTGTACTAGAAAACTTCACTTTCTACCACAATCTTGATTTAGGCTGCTTAACCTTAATTGCATTTAATTGGGAAAAATTATATTGCATACTGCGCAGCTGTATTCCATAAATACGAACATTGCTAATAGTTTTCATACAGGCAACTGTTGTATCAACAAGTACATACTTGTTATCAGCAATCTTAGCAGAAATATCAGATCAGTTACAAATCAGTCATAATGCTATAGGGAAGATAACATGTTTTAAGTACAACTTTTTCTTTTTAAAAATTCAGAATGATAAAACACTGCTTCTCTGTGACAACTACTTATCGTAATATATACATTTGTTTTCTAGTTTATGCATTTATGTGTTGAAAAAAAATTTTTTTTAATAGCTTAAAGCTTTCAGCGGCACACATTTCAAGGGATCGTGTATAGATGTTACACGAGAAGTTGCTGGTTTTGCATCATTTACTCCTTGTTCTTTTAAGGTTCTTCGGGGATGGTGAGTTGATCTATTCACAATTTTTAAAGCAGCTTGGAAAACAATTTCAATCTATTTTATTTACACCTTAAAAGTGAGAGAATTTTCAAGGCAGTTTACAAAAAAAAATGATGATAATGCTTTAATTATAATATTTGTTTATAAGCTGTCTTGAAAATTATCTCTCTTTTAAGCTGTTAACTTTTCAGTAAGGGCATTATATAGTTGCTAAAGCCTACAGTCGGATTTGTGCCATGCTTAGAAATAGGCCCCTAATTTCATGACTGCTAGTATCAAACTTATGTTGTATGCATTTATTTTCTGTTTATATACCACCAAACTTTTGTGTTTAGTTGTAAGTCCCTAGAATGAAATCAGTGTGTGTTGAAAAAATTGTCTTCTGTTGATATTTTATTTGGAGAAAAACATAATAACCTATTACGACAGCTGACCTTTTCTTGGATTTATCCTTCTAGTTGGTTACTGCATTACCAGGGGGAAACTGCTGAGGATCAGTGTGTGCTGGAAGAAGACCTCTACCCTGACCTTACTTCCTGTGGTTGTCCAACAGCTGCAGTCAAGTCCCTTAAGCCTCTTGAATATGTAAGATCTGTATTTAAAAGGTCTGTTTCATAGCCAGCCATACTCCAGGGAAGCCTATTAAATTCCCTGTAATTCAAATTCAGGGAAAATAGCATCTTGCAGAGAAATTGAAGAGTTGGGCTGCATATGCGCAGATATTAGAGAGAAAAAATTAACTTACTGAATAGTACTTTGTTTGGCGCGGTGGCAAGGGGATACTTTTTTAAGGGCAAAGTCTAGTGCACAGGCAGGCATTGTTTGTGGTGAGTCCTACCAAGCCTCCTGCATTGTGCTGACAATGGTCCTGTCCCAGTTTCATGTCTTTGTCAGAAGAAAGTGGTAATATGGCTAATTGACAGAGGTTTCCCCTCTAATTTTATTTACATGCCAACTGCATGTTCAGGTGGCTCAGTTGTCCTGCGTTTGGAGCAGGAGCAGCAGTGCAGGCAGGAAGCAACCATCTAATGAAATATTTGTTTGGATTTAAACAAATGATCTCCAACCTATAATTTGTGCCAGTGTAATTTCTGTGGGTTAAACCACAGAGCCTAGGAGTTGCTGATCAGAAGGTTGGTGGTTTGAATCCCCGTGACAGGGTGAGCTCCTGTTGCTCGGTCCCTGCTCCTGCCAATCTAGCAGTTCGAAAGAACGTCAAAACTGCAAGTAGATAAATAGGGGCCGCTCCGGCGGGAAGGTAAACGGCGTTTCCGTGCGCTGCTCTGGTACGCCAGAAGCGGCTTAGTCATGCTGGCCACATGACCCGGAAGCTGTACGCCGGCTCCCTCGGCCAATAAAGCGAGATGAGCGCCGCAACCCCAGAGTCGGCCACAACTGGACCTAATCGTCAGAGGTCCCTTTACCATTTAATTTGTTGAAAGGTTGCCAGGTCCACCCCCCCCCCTCCGATTTCTGACAGAAAAAAAGTTCTGCAGCTTACCAAGCAATCCGAAATAGCAAGAACAGGATTAGCATATGATACAGCAATAGCTACACTGGTGTGGTGCTGCAAGATTGTGACTGACACCATAATCCTAATTTATGTCTAATCAGTCAATCCTACTGAATTCAGTGGGGCTTACTCTTAGGTCATTGGGGTTAGGAGTGCAGCCTTGTTTAATGGGAAAAGGATGTGTTAATTGGTGACAAATGCAAAGTGGGTAGCAGCAAATATATACCAGGTTTATTATTTCCCTGCCATAATCACAGGCAATGATATATGTTACCTGACTCAAGCAGTTTCTAAACCTTCAGGTTAGGGCATAACTGAAGTTTTTACAGGTTAAATTGCCCGTAGTATGTCTTAATTGCCTCAAGTAGACTAACTTTAGTACCATGTGTATTGCTAATCTTAATAGCTCTTTGTTGCACTAAGAACAAACTGGGAAACTGGTCCCCTTTGTGTTCAGCATTGTACTAGATTAGTTTTACTGTCCCTGAGTGTTTAAAAAAATGTTTTGAAATAGCTTTATAGCTTTCACCAATGAATAGGCTAATTCTTCTCATCTTATCGCCTGCCTATTCATGATTGTCCCTTCTCTCAGAGAGAGAGAGAGAGAGAGAGAGAGAGAGAGAGAAGAAGAAGGAGGAGGAGGAGGAGGAGAATGATAACATTTAAAGAATCAGTCTCTCATTTGGTTCATTCCTTCTATGCTTCTGGTGTGCAACTATACAGTGGTGCCTCGCAAGACGAAAAACGCGCAAGACGAAAGAGTTTTCCGTTTTTGAGCTGCTTCGCAAGACGAATTTCCCTATGGGCTTGCTTCGCAAGATGAAACGTCTTGCGAGTTCTTGCGAGTTTGTTTCCTTTTTCTTAAAGCCGCTAAGCCGTTAATAGCCGCTAAGCCGCTAATAGCCGTGCTTCGCAAGACGAAAAAACCGCAAGACGAAGAGACTCACGGAACGGATTAATTGCGT
Organism: Podarcis bocagei; assembly: GCF_964188305.1. Classification (NCBI taxonomy): domain Eukaryota; kingdom Metazoa; phylum Chordata; class Lepidosauria; order Squamata; family Lacertidae; genus Podarcis; species Podarcis bocagei. Next base: position 67,234,027 of record NC_138130.1, on the reverse strand, counting down.
CTTGCGAGGCACCACTGTATTGTCTTTTGGCTGTTTTGCAATGTCATTTGGCCCTTATTAAATTCATACTGTTAGAATCCAGCTAATTTGAAATTCGTTGAAATTTGTTAAATTTTTAAGAGAGACTAGCATTGTTAAACCATTGTGTTGTGTCCTCAAGAGGCTCTGTGGCAGGAAATTATGACCTCTGTACAAGGAGGAACTTCCCCTGGTTTCATTTACAAACAACATGCAGTTTAGCAGTATCATGCACTTGCTGTTCTAGAAAGCTGCTTTTAGCAACAATGTTAGATGTTGATCTGAACACTCAAGAATGCAGTAATGGGCAGACATTATTTACTTCTGTGCACAATTGTTTTGAGCCTGTATTTTATACATTGCTTATTTTTGTGTTGTGCTTGTTTTTAATTGCCGAAATGGTTTCTTCTGCACGTGTCTACTGCAAAAGTACTTCATTTTGGCTAGAGAAAACAAAAATGGTTCTTAAGCATCTCAGTCCATGCCCAGTTCAGCTGAAGTATTTTAGGCAGTTAGGTATCATCAGATGTAACTGGAATGTAGTTTACATTTTTATGGCATTGCTGACTTAGAAGACATTTTAAAAGTACAGTGAGTGGTACCTTGGAAATTGAACAGAATCCATTGCAGAAGTCCGTTCAATTTCCAAAATGTTCAGAAACCAAGACATGGCTTCCGATTGGCTGCAGGAAGCTCCTGCAGCCAATCGGAAGCCGTGTCGGATGTTCAGGTTCCAAAGAACATTCTAAAACTGGAACAATCACTTCCGGTTTTCGATTGTTCGAGAGCCAGAACGTTTGACTCCCAAGGCATTTGAAAACCAAGGTACGACTGTAATGTTGCTCATCCCATATGAAGAGTCCAGTTGGATCAGTCCGAAGGCTTCTCTAGTACAGCATCCTATTCCCACAGTAGCCAGGAGAAGCCCATAACCAGGGCATAAGTCCAATAGCCCTCTCCCATTCATGAGCCTAGCAACTTGTATTCAGAAGTATACTTAGTCCATCCCTGATGGCTGTTTGTTTATTTTATGAAGTGCTGATTAATTGATTATGCTTATCAGTACAACCAGCTTTTATTTGGTTTGTGTTGCCAACAGAATCTAAGGTCACTTTTTTTAGTTGTTTTAGTTGGATTTTTATTTTATTTTAAATCTGGCTAGGATTGAAAGTAAACACAAAATGATATAATAAAAGATATGTGATATTAAGCTTACATATTCATAATTACTAGAAGCTGCCACATTAACAACTGTTGATATAGCTTTGACAATTTCTCAGTCCTTAATATAGTTGCACTAGGAAAAAATAAAAGGATAGTTTGAGGAAGACTGTATGGTCCAACTCCAATTCTTTGATTCTATGAAAGTCTGTCATGTAGGTCAGAGTTAAATAGAATGTTATCTGTGGAACTTTGTCACCTGAGCAGAAAATAATGGCCAGAGCTGCTGTTGTGCCTTTGGCAGAAGTGTAATGAGCAGGGATTAGCAGGAGAAGCTTTTCATGGGATAGCAATGATTGTTGTTGTTGTTTAGTCGTGTCCGACTCTTTGTGACCCCATGGACCAGAGCACGCCAGGCACTCCTGTCTTCCACTGCCTTCCGCAGTTTGGTCAAACTCATGTTGGTAGCTTCGAGAACACTATCCAACTATCTCGTCCTCTGTCGTTCCCTTCTCCTTGTACCCTCCATCTTTCCCAACATCACAGTCTTTTCCAGGGAGTCTTCTCTTCTCATGAGGCGGCCAAAGTATTGGAGCCTCAGCTTCAGAATCTGTCCTTCGAGTGAGCACTCAGGGCTGGTACCTCCTAATGAGTGCTAATCAATTAGGAGTTGAAAGTGCAGAAACAATGGCCAGTTTAAAAATTGCCAACCCTAATTGTTTGACAATTCCACTCATGATGTTCATTGGGGGTTACTCCTAGGTAGGTGTGCCTAGGACTGTTCCACAATCTCTGTTGTTGCTGACAATGTTGTTGTTCATCCAAGTTTACCAACAATTTTGAAAACTGTTCTGATCCTCTAGGCCAGGCTTCCTCAACCTTAGCCCTCCAGATGTTTTTGGCCTACAACTCCCATGATCCCTAGCTAGCAGGACCAGTGGTCAGGAATGATGGGAATTCTAGTCTCAAAACATCTGGAGGGCCAAAGTTGAGGAGACCTTCTCTAGGCTGTGCCATTGTTTGGCTATCTTCTACTTTCATGTGTTCATGTAAACCATGGGGCGGGTGGAAGCTACCACTGGCAGTAGACAGCATATTCACACACACACCCCCAAAAAAACACACACAAGTGTTTCAGAGGCCAGGGAAGGGATAGAACTCGACCAACCAAGTATGTGCTGTGTCCTAAGCTTGTCCAGGTTCTGGCAGGAAGCCAAATCTGGGCTTCTCTGCTGTATTAGTCTGGACCTGGCATAGCAGAAAGGTGGTTTCCCCACCTGCCCCCTCCCCCACCTTAAGCCCTGGCCATCATGAGTTGTGGGGCCCCAAATGCAGTTGTTCTGCCACTCTATTAAGCCTCGCTGCTGGCTTCGAACAGTTTGCAATGTTCCTTAACTTGATTTGTTCAGAAGCCAAATGTGCAGTGATACCTGTCCCTGGAGGGAGTTGTCACCTTGCAAGTAGAGACACTAGCGAAATGGGGAACTACCTTCACAGCGACATTTGCTGTGCAGATGTTACCAGCTTTCCCCTTTTCTGTAGGTTTTTGCCGAGCCTTTGATCAGCCTTTTCGCTTTGGAGAATTGCGAAGGCAGAGAGCTGCACTTGCAAGAAGCAGCCAGTTCAATCCTGAATAAGGATCTTCATTTTCTTACCCAGTCTGTGTGGGTGAAAAGTGGACTGTAAGTATCACTTTATTCTACAGAGTAGAAGTCCTAACATTGCACAAGCAGGATGACACTGTTGAGCGTCATCTAGTATTTCCATAAGAAGGAACTGCATGGAATACTGTATTAATCCAAGTGCTTTTTGGGGATATACACACACAGTAAATGTGCATATATGTATACTTCAAGTAGTGAAATGTTTAGTCTTGCAGCACTTTATTTTGTAATGGCAGAAGTGAAGATCAGAGGAACTATTTGCTAACATGTTTCAAGCAGGACAGAACAAGCAAAAAATGCAAGAATAAATGGCTGTCTTAGATAAAAGCATTTAACTTGCAAAACAGGAATCACACAGCCAGCCTTGTTTTAGAATAGGTAGAGGAGGAGAAAAATGAAAACCTGCTATATAATAAATTTCAGGTTTCCAACAACTATGATGCAGTGTCTGTTGTAAAATAAACATCGCTCTTTAAACAACATAAGGCAATATTCTGCCTTGAAAATACCCTTAGAAGTTACAAGTATAGGCTACAATGCCACATTACTCATCCAAGGTATTTTTAAATGATGGAAAGGGGGAGTGTTCCATGAAGAAGAAAGCAAAAGTCTGCTGAGCATATGCTAGGCTGCAACAACTAAGAGAGATTATCACTGGGGGAATATTTTTTTAGGATTGAATTAGAACTGAAATTAAAGTTGATTTGAATTTCTTCTGCCCATTCCCTTTTCCTTCCCCTATGATAGGGAGACATGTTAGAAAGATCTCTGGGGAAATGCCAACTTGCTGCCCAGAGCTGTTAAAATAACCAGAATCCTATCTGAATGGGAGGGTGATACTCCTTTGTGAACATCTGATGTGGTAGTTTGGTCTCTGTTTCATTATAGTCAAAGTTGGCAAAGGCTGTTTGCTGTCTTTCCTCACATAGGCTAATCAGATGTTTGGGTCCAATCTTCTACATGTCTATTTGGAAGTAGGTTTCGCTAAGATATGCATAGTATTTAAGCCTTAATGGCTTACAACTCAACATCTAGTATAATGCGATCATGCGAAGCATGAGTATATTTTCAGTTAAAAACACTTTACTGCATATTTTTGTCTAGTTGAAATTTTACCGCACTAACATAGTTAATTCACATTCTGTTTTGAACTAGATGGATAGCATATGAAGGATGCGGTTTCTTAGGGAAGCAACTTCTCCTTGAACCCAGCAAGATTTCGAACTGGACTCAGTTTAGTGGCTGGAAAGTAATTGGCTCCCTTCGTCCTGTAAAGCAGGTACCAGTTACAAAGTCTGTTTCTTCTCGCAGAATACATGCATCTTTTAAAAATGTTGATCCTACATTCGGCAAAGGTAGGGAGTTCTTTTCTGCTGAATGGAACCTAAACCATGTCCAATTCTAGTATTCATTTAGTTGTGGAAGTACATTACCATTTTTATGCATGCGGTATGCAAACAGAGGTTGTATGTTTACATCAGAAGGAAAAATGTATTTGTGCAGATTTATAACAGAGACACATACCTGTCCCTGAAGTGTGTGGTAATTATTCTTTTCTGTTTCAGCCAGCAGCGTACTTCAGAATAAAGAACCGATCCCTAGACAAATACCTGACAGTGGCTGGGAATCTAATGGATGCAAGAGCAGCATCATTATGTCTTTCCCCATTAAATGGCAAGACTACTCAGATCTGGCGCTACTGTTCTGGACTTCTCAAGTCCAAGGTACTTTGCTAGCAGCTGAAACGACAATGTCATCATCCTCAATTTTGTCTGTTTATAAAGCCCGGCCATTTCTTCTTCTGTGCAAGTAGGGACCAGGGTAATGCAATGGGCAGTGGAAACACTTTAGGCGCTTAGGAAAGCTAGCTAACCCTTCCTGCCTTTTCCCTCTCACAAGTCCATAGCTTGCTTCTTCAACAGCCCAGGTTCCAAATTCAAGTTTCCATTGCATCCACAAATTAATGTTTCTAATTCATATGAATAAGGCTTTGAAACTGCAAACTTTTCAGGGTGAAATGAGGTAATGTATTTTAAAAGCAAACAGCACACTGTGTCAGAAAAATAAGGGTTTTTTTTTTTAATAGAAGCCTTCATGGGAGAACAATTATTTTGACTCCTGTATCATTTTCAAGTTCAAATGCATTAGCTCTGCATGTGATTCATTTCCTTGCATGAATGTCTCCTTGGGAGAAGAACCTCTCTAAAAGGTTACTTTAGTGTGTGTTTTATCATTGGAGTGTGCTAATTTGTACCAGACTTCTCAGACCACCTTTATCATGCATCTGTAAAAAAACTGAGTAAGGAAAACCATGCCTTCTAGCACACTACTAAAGATGCAATTGCTACATTTTGCTTTATGGTTAGGCCAAACCTGCCGTAATCCCCTCCTTTTTTAAAAGTTTCCTTCTTGGCAATTGTCCTCAGTTACGTATGTTGAAATTGATAGCACTGAGATCACTGTCTCCATTTGTTCAATGCTTAGAATCTACTCCAGGTCCTGGGCACCATTTCGTTCCAATTGCCTTAATACAACTAGTCACAGATAGACCTGTGTCTGTAGAACAGGGATGGGGAACCAGATGATTTCCAGATGTTGCTGGAGACCCATGTTCCTCTGCCCCAGTCAACATGATGGGCGTTAGGAGTCCAGCAACATCTGGAGGACCACAGGTTCCCAACCCCTGCTATCGAGCATACGCATGCCTAACAATGAGCTTTGGCCTGTTGCACCAGTCCTTTTTTACTCTTCATACCGTGCTTTAAACTGTCTACTAAAAACAGTGATACCCTGTACTCGGTGAATCAGTTGTTTATTTTGGTGGTATGATGGATCCAGCCTTCTTGTTGCTGGAGACTATATTCCTGCTATTGTACTTTTCCGTAGGGCATATATCCGTTAGAAATATGTAAATATTAGAGCCCACCAAGGCAATGAACAAATTCTTTCCCCCAATTTATCTAGGTTAATGATGCTTGCCTTGATGTCATTGGAGGCAGAGATGTTCCTGGAGCTAAAGTCGCATTGTGGGTAGAGCATGGGAAGGCAAGACAGAAGTGGCTGCTCAACAGAGATGGGACCATCAGCTCATACCTCAGTGACCAACTGGTTCTCGATATCAAAGGTAGACTTTAGCTATTGTTTTATATGCCCCTTTAATTTGGTACAAAAATACAAGTCTTCACACAATTGTCTCCTCACTCCCCTTTTAAGGCTCTTAAACTAGATTTAGGTCATGTCAAGCTTACCCTGAATAATTGTCAAGCTTACCTGGAATAACTTAGAAAGTGGACATAGCGAGCTCTTCTGCACACTGAGGTCACGAATGCATTTAGTCCATCTAAATAGCAATATCCTTAGATCTTTTCGGAACTGAAGTCAAAAGGCTTCTTCGTCAAAACCACATTGGATACTCGAATTATGAAAATCATGCCTCCTAGGATGTATTTCACCAGAAGTAATTGCTTCATTTAGCTTTAAGCTTAGTAATGCTCGAAGTTCCTTGGTCCACTTTCTGAATAGGATGGCCCTTGTCAGTATCAGACTTGATTGTCCAAATAATGTTTATAATTGTCGAACTTAAGAGCAGGGTAGAACTACGCAATGAATGTATTTGTAGGGGATCATGACAAAAATCCAAAGAGGTGAAAGCACTTCAAGTTAAAGGGTATGTGCCAGAGATAGTGACACCATGTATAGGTGTTTATCCACTGATGCTAGAAGCCTATAAGCCAGAACAAGCAAGCTGTAGTGCTTGGTTTTAAAGGAAAGCATAGTGGAATGGAGAGAACCAGTGGCACACTATCTCTGGGTACAAACGCTGTAGGAAAGCCAGGGGAGGGTTAACTGGAGGTGGTGTCGCTGCGAAAATAAGATGCTGGGCTAGATTAGATGAGCCTTTGGTCTGATCCAGCAGGACTCTTTGTTTTTTGTCTTGCCAGTAACAATGGAATCTAAAAGAATATTACTTTGCTATGCTAGCAGCAGCAGCTGCAGTTTCCATAAGCATGCAGTGAAACCAAATCAAAGAGTCATGTGTTTATAAACAATGATAAAACACACATTGAATTTGGATAATCCATTTAGCTACAATGATCATATTTTGCTTAGCTTTTGGGGGGGGGGGCAGGGGGAATACTCTGTAGTGCTGCCTTATAGAGCCAAACTTGGCCCTCCAGCTGTTTTTGGGACTACAACTCCCATCATCCCTAGCTAACAGGATCAGGGGTCAGGGATGATGGGAATTGTAGTCCCAAAACAGCAGGAGGCGAAGTTTGGCCATCCCTGTTATAAAGTATGCCATTTCTGCCTGACTTTGAGGTCAAATTTTTCATGTCTGTCAGTATTTGCGTTCCAAATTGCCATGCATACATTAGGATCTCTGCTTAAGAATACAATTACCGGCTCTTAAAAACAGGGCCAGGGCATCAACAGAGTCTGGACAGACCCAGGCGTCACTGCAGCTTTAATACAACCACTTGTTCGCAGAATCATAAAGAAAACCTTTATAGATAGCAGCTCTTTGCACACTGGAAAGTTGTCCTACATAAGCTAGAAAAACAGAAAAAAATATAAGGCAAAAAAAATTTACCTGAAATACACTGTGCAGGACTAATTAATCACGTGTATATATTATCACCATCTTGTTTCCAGTTTAGCTTGAAAGAGGGTTTTCTAATGAAAACAATTTTAAAAATAGTTTTTAGGTGTTAACATTTTACAAGTACTGCACATTTAGTGCAATGGAAAAAATAGGCTTATAAATAATCAATAATGAATTGACGTGAACTACTGACCTTCTCAAATGTCTCTTATTTTAGGAGGATATTATTATGACAGGAGCCACATTGTTGTAAACCAGCTCGACACCAGCAAATGCACACAGATATGGGACTTCGAAATATTGTGAGTGTGTCTCACTCCACTATAAAGGCATTTTAAACTCTGAACAAATGTGGGATGAAAACACTGTTGAACAAACTACTGAAGTCACACAGCACTGGAGCGTGTTATAGAATGTGCCTGACTCTGCTAGCCAGGGAATCCAAAACTGTCACATGTTTTAAGTGGCAATGGAATGCTGAATCTTATATTGTCTTCTTTACCCTTGTGAACAGATATACTACATAAGAGCAATGGCATATTCAGCAGAGTCCTATTAAGCAATAATGCTACAGTGGTGATTATGCAAACATTCTCTACTTGCTAATTATATGTTTTTTACCCCCCCCTTTCCTTATCATGTGAGAGCTAAAAAACAACAAAATTTTGAGCTGAAATGCATCTCCTACAGTTTTAAGCTACAAGTAGAAGCTTTTTGATTATTGCACTGTTTCCTCATATCTAGATATATCTCACTTTTGAAAAATTGAGTGTTTTGCCTCAGGTAAGTTTCATCATTGTAACTCAAAATGGCGATAAAACAAATGCTTTGGGAACTGTATATGAAAAGACAGCTTATTTAATGTTAAGCTTAGTGCTAATTCTCCATTCTCAATAGTATGTTATTGTAGAGGAGAATTTATGTAAGAGATCTAGTGACTAGTTTCAACTATTCACTAGCAGCTTGGTAATGCACAGAGCATTGTCACAGAGAAATATTGGCAATGATTCAGATTTTGTATAGAAAACTTTCTGCTGTTGTTCTAGTCTACCTACTGTAGCCACAATTCCAGCCGGTTAAAAACCAATGAGATTAAAAAGTGTTTAACTAGGGAGATTAAAGTATATGCTTGGTTTTTGCAGTGATTAACTTTGGCTGGATTGTGCCCTGGGTTTTTTTCCTTCCACTTATGAGTTATTAAAATCAGAACGCCAAAAGTGTTTGATAACTTAACATAGCTCTAAGCCTTAGCGTAGTTCATCCACTAGAGAACAAGTCAACACCACGCATTCAGCTGTTTTCTGGAAAGTTGTACCAGCACTATTTGTACCACTTTACATATGCAAATTGGTTTTTTTAAAAAAACACCCTTTCCAAAAATACGGAAAACCTAAGTGTAAAAGGATATGAAAATTCCAGTTGAAGATAAATTCAGACTTGGGGCTCTGCTTCTGCCTATCCTGCAAGAACCTTTCCACTTTCCTCATAGTTTTAAACTCAAACTTAAATTGGAATTGTGCAAAACAATGTCTGAGTTTAAAACTAAATTTGCAGTCTAATACAGTTGTTCACTCCAGTGTATCTGGAGCCCCTGGTAATTAAAATCCTTCTGACTAGCTGCTTTGGCAGGAAATGAGGAGCCACAGGACTGAATTTAGCAGAATTTTAACCACTTTTAAAGGGCTTGAGGTATGCAACCTCTTATGTCAATAAATGAAAATGGTGGCCACATGTTCAGGGCCTGTTTGCACATGTAGCTTTCCATGCAACTGTGTTATGCACCTGAAAGCTGGATCAGTTCGTTATTTCTGTGTACCTTAATGTATTTTTTGGAAACAATTGAACATCAAGCTTGAATAGCTAAAACCAAACGGTGTAAGACTAGATTTCTCATATTTGCTATAGCTGTACAGTTAAGGAAAAAGTAAAAACTTTGGGGGGAAACCTCTATTTTTATAATGAAGATATGGCATTCTTAATATATTAACATCTACCTAAGGGCTTGAGCCACAACTCTGCTGCATTGTGCCATCAACCACATGCATTCTGGAGACACAACTGACCTTGCCACATCTCCTGTCACTGGTTGCAGAAGCAGCAGAGGCACCCTGGGCCGCAAACTGTTGCAGTAGCTCACACCAGTAACAGCAGCCTTGATTGGCTCTTGCACAACCTCTACCAGCAGTTCAGTCTTCCTATCCTAAAAAAACCTAGTTTTTCTAGAACCAAGGGAGCTATGCAAGGTGAAATGCTGCATATGTGTGTGTGCACTGCATCCTAATAAGCACTTTAGATTGTAAAATAAATAATACACCTACTTTTTCATTTTTTACATCACTAGGATCTTTAAATGTATTTTCATCTGAAGCACTTATTTAATAGATGGAATTTGTGTATGCTAAAATCAAACAATTCTGAAACTACATTTAACACATTTTTTAAAAAGTGCTTTCAAGCCGATGTAAAATCCAGTCAACCTCAAATAAGATGCTCTCATTTGGTGTATCAGTGTTATGTAACTATGACTACAATAAAAACCCCACTTAGTGGGAGTAAGCCTGATTCAACAGGAATCTAAGCAAGCATGAATGGAGTTGCACTCTTAAGCGCAGCAGACTTTTAGGATACAGTCGTACCTTGGAAGCCAAATGCCTTGCCAGTTGAACATTTTGGCTCCTGAAAGCCACAAACCCAGAAGTGAGTATTCCGGTTTGTGAACATGCTTTGAAAGCCGAACATCTGACGTGGCTTCCGATTGCATGCAGAAAGCTCCTGCAGCCAATCAGAAGCCGTGCCTTGGTTGCCAAACAGATTCCGTTTGGCTTCTAAGGTACGGCTGTATTTCCTCTAGGCCCACCACAGGCACAGCTCCCGAAAGTGAAGGACTTACAGACTGGTGCTTTGAAAGACCAGTAACTTTATTAGACATGGTGGTATTGGGGACCAAAACAGCTCTATTGCACCCGTGGGACTATTTCTGTCCACAAGGCTTGTACCCACAGAGACACAATACTTGAGCTGTAGAGTTTAGAGGGTCATTCTGACTGGAATGTACGTGTGTATATTTAATGTATATGAAGTGTTAAAGGATAGAAGGGGTGGATTGCCTTTATCCTGATCATGGTATATTTATCACAAACTGCAATAATATTTTTTTAAATGATGCAAGGGAGAATTCCCCCCCCCCCAAAAAAAACAGAATGCCAGTTATCACATTTTGTCCAAAAGTGACCTTATATATAGTGTATATAGTTGACATTTCTCTGTGCTATTGAATTAAAAATACTTCAAAATAGTATCAGCAGTTTTATTTTCGTTACATGAGATGTATTGCTTTGTTTTCTGAGTATCAATTCAAACCATTATATAAAGGTAGCTTTAAGCTACCTTGTGGTGACAAGGAAACTTGCATGATAAATACAAGATCACAGTATTTGAGAAAAAACACAAGTCACCCTAAATTGTAAAGGACAGCAGCAGACAAAAACAATAGAACAGACAATGCTTTGCATTTGGGGGTGAGGTGGGCAAGAATGTGGTAAAGGACTCCTGGGTTTTGTTCATAACACCGGTACAGAATTGTAAGGATGAAGGAGCATTAAAAACATATGCCCCACATACTGATCTATGGGAGGTGCTGCCCAGATGTTATTAATTGATCAATGAAGCAAACTGAACCATGTGGTAGTTTTCCATCCAGTTGTTGCCTGGCTAGAAAGGAAGGCAAACGATAAAGTGTGCGAGAACCACAATTGTTTCAGTCTCTCGCCTCCCATGGTGCAAGCTCACACAATAGGCAAATGTGAAAGACACAACCCACAGTGGATGCCTTAGCCTACCAAAAAAGAAGGAAGCATCACAGTAAGTAACAACGTTCCATTCTTACTTATTGTGATGCCATACTACTATCACATATTTATGTGTGTGTGGTTCTTCTCAATTTATACACCTTGAATAGTTACACCCAGGTAATTCTGTATCATTTGGCATGGGCAGATAGTTATAAAGTGGCTTCTGCTCCTTTGTGCTTTTACTGTTGCTTTTTTCATGCAACTAATTACATGATGCATCCTTTATGAGATGCAGTGCAGTAGGCTGGCTTTTTCTATACAACAAAGCACACTTTCACCCCCAAAAAGGGCCGTCACTTTTATGTTTGCAGCCCATGGCACTATCCACAATTTGGGGTGTCACTGACTTTCGTATGGCAAGACCAGGCCGCCTTACTTTAGGTGTACAGTGGTACCTTGGTTTAAGAACAGCCCTGTTTACAAACGATTTGGTTTACAGTCTAAGAACAGAAGCCGACCGGTGCGAGGTCTCGGTTTAAGAACGGACTTCTGGAACGGATTAAGTTCATAAACCAAGGTACCACTGTACTTATGTCACTACTGAAACCAAGAAAAACATGAACCATTCATTCCTACTTTGCACCAGGGATGCTTATCTCCCACTGCCTTGGGAGTCCAACAACACCTTGAGGGCCACAGCTTCCCCATTTACCCTTCTCTTTGTTATTTTTATGTTCAACAAACCTAGTAGCACCCTTACTCCCTATGCATACAAAAACTATGTACAAAGCCTTTGTATGCCTGAGGTAATGTTTTGCTGTTTCTGTGCAATGGCAGATTTAAGCACTTTTAACTTTGGCTGGCTGGTGCCTTAGTTCCCTTCTATTTTAATTTAAGGGCACACTTGATTCTCCCAGCAACATCTAAGAGACCTATGAGTACTTAACTTTGACTGGATCATGCCTCTAGACTACTTCAATGAGCGATTCACTCCACAATGATACCACCAAGTTCTCTTTTTCTGCATCTGAAGTCAGATTCAGTTCTTTAACACGGACAGTGTTACCGCTCCAAATTTGCTTCAACGCATCCATATGTGAGAGTGGAAATCGTAACCCATGAGTCTATAAAGAAAGATAGCGTGTGTGTTATTAACGCCATATTAAACTAAACATTTGACACATTTCATGCTCACCAATATGAATAATATATCCTGGGCCATTAGTTACTGCTGTTATGCAGATGAACACAGTTACTATAAATCTATCAACACATGTTTCTATATTACATTGACTAGGCTAGCTAAATGCAACCTCCAGGCACACAAGCAATATATGCTGAATATCAGTTACCACCTTCATACTACACCTGTGGGTTTTTGGAGATCTGGCTGGTTACAATTGGGACAAAGTAATGGAGTAAATGGGTCCTTGGTCTGACCCAGCAGCGTTCTCATATTGCCAACAAAATGTACACAGCTTTTAAAACCAACAAACCCAAACAGCAGTCTGGCAAAAACTTAACGTACTGCTGACCAGCACCAGGTGTGGAGAGGGGCTAGAAGAGACAGATCTGGAAATAAGGAATTTCCACATGGACTTCATCAATAACTGACCTAACAAGCAGAATTAAAAACAAACCTCTGCTATTCCATCCTCATTCATATCCTCATCCCCCATCATATGGACTTCCCTCTTGTTCTTTAAAGAGTGATAGACAAAAACCATTTCTTTGCGAGACTCTTCCTAAAAAACAAGAGAAAAACAGATAATACATTGTATTTATCAATCAACATCAAAGCACTTGCAAAACTCTTGCTCCATTTTACCATAACTTTAGAAGCCTCACCTTTCTTATTTTTTAGCAGTAGTAATTAGGAAATTCCGTAGCTAAGGCCAGCACCAGGTTATATTTCAAAGGCTGTCTTTGAAACTCCTACGAAACACTAACACTTTCCCTTTACAAAACAGAACTGAATTGATATGTCAGAGCAAATCCCAGTCACATGCTGTGGGATTCAAGCAGCCTAAAAATAACATACACCCAATTCCTCACTGAAAAGCAAGTCTCTACAAGCACTTCCTCTGTACTCACCAAAAGGTCTGGTTCCACTGTAATTACTGTGTAGTCTTTAAACCGTAACCTGACTGTACTGTCTATTTTTGGTAGTGCTCCACCTAGACAAGGAAGAATAGCAATATTAGTTAAGTGAGAGGAGTAGCAAGCTAGCCTGTGCTGCTTACATCTCTCTTGACTAAGAGCAGGTGCAGAAGTTAATGCAGTTGGCTAATTCTTGTAAATATCTCCTTAGTTCAGTCAGCTTGTATGTACAGTATAGCAGCTGAAGCAGAGTCATGGAAGATCACATGCTATTTTCCTAATTAGAAAAAAATGCTAAATGCCATCTATCACTGACGTAGCTGCTGCAGTATAATCTAGGTCCCTCTTAAGATGCTAATTGAAATATCAAAAAAAGGAAAGAAGGGAAGGGAATCTTCAGAAATGTAACATCTGTACAGGCTCTCTGAACCAATCCAAACATTAAACTAATCTATGGCCCGGTTCCATATGTAATATATGTAAATATATTTTTATTGTACAGTTTACTGCTACATCTATGGAACAAACTGTCTTCCCAGTCCCCACACTTTATGAAAAGCACCCTCTGCAAACTTAAAATGTTACCTGGAGCCAGAGAGTCAAAGCTAGTCCCCAAGAAAGGAGGTAATCTGTTCATAATGAAGTCTTTTTTCATGTCGGATGACCTCAATTCTCTACCATTTTCCAGACGGTCTGCAAGGCATCTCAGGAAGCCACTTAATTGCTTGGATGAATCAGATAAATCCGCCTTCTAAAGAAAAAGACCAAAAAGAATTTATGCTAGTAGTTAGAAACACGATCCTAATTTACTTGAGAATGCAATCCAAAGATCTCCAGGCATTACAGATGTTGGCTCCCAACCTTATTTTGGTCATTATAAGCTGTTTTAAACAGTTTTTAATATTGTGCAATATTGTGTTTTAATATTAATGTTGTGTTTTATTGTTGCAACCCAGCCTGGGACCTTAGGGTGAAGGGCAAATAACAAACTGTAATCATCATCACCTGCTGTGCTGGGACAGAATTGCAAAGGCAAGATTTTTTGAACAAACAAGTGTTCAGTTTAACTCTTCTTCCTGTAGTCAGTTATGGGAAGGCAGCAGTGGCTAAGTTACATAGACTCAAATGCCACATTATGAAAACATAAAATTTGGTATTAATTTGGATTTAGTGTTCTTCTTTGAAAGCTACTGGGTCAAGCTACAGATGGCAACTTGAAGGCTAGCAATTAGCTCTCTTTATTACAAGACCCATAACAAAACTCTGCAGTTTTGCCTACACTTGCTGGGACTATTATAGGTGCCAGGGAGCAGCTTGTGCACTGTTTGGTTTAAAAAGCTTTCTGGCTTAGTTTTGCAAACAAATGTGACCGCGCAGTAAAGAAGATCTGCTGCTAAGAAACAAGGCTGACCTCTTCCAACATTATGAAACTACTAGTGGAGATTATGGGAGTTACTCTGTGTTTAAAATGGTGGCTATGCACTTTTCCTCTGACAGCAAGAACACACTGCTGTTCATTTTCTTTATCGCTGCATCTTTACCATCAGTAACTGCCTTGGAATGCTCTTCCGAAAGTCAACATCCTCTTTCGCCGTATCCAACACTAGTCCAGGAACCACGTCCAGCAAAAAATCTCTCCAAGAGCTGCCATACAAGGGGGAGGGGAGGGGAGGGAAACAAAGGCATTAATGCCAAGCCAGTTAATTCAGAGCAATGTTTCTTGCCGAGGATAAAGAGAAAGCAAAACTGGTTTTGAATGTCAAGGGCTCATCCAGCACATCCTATTAACCCACATGGACTGAAACTGAGGAAGTTTAGGAAAAATACTATCATATGTGTACTCATATCCTAGGTGATCAGGAAATATAGTCTAATTCTTTAAGGGCATCCTAAGGAAGCATAGGTCATTGACAGGCTGCTAGCTACAAGAGCCTGAAAGATGCCCCACTTGCATTGCTTAGGATAGTGTAACACAGCTTCAGTGTGGTCTGTACGGAAAAGGTAGGTGAGAAACAGCATGGAAAAGTCTAATGGATTAAATTGTCCACCTCAACAGAGGTAAGTAGGTAGGTGGGTAAATAAATAAACAAACCATATTTTTCTGTCTATAAGGCACCCCATATATAAGACGCCCCTATTTTGGGGGACTACAATTTAAGAAAATAGGGGGAGATGGCCCCCATGTAAAAGACATACCCAAATTTTGGACATTATATTTTAGGGGGGAAACCTAGTCTTATACACGGAAAAATATGGCATTTATTATCCCACCCCTTTTCCCCTGGTGGCACTCAAGGCCGCTTACAGATAAAAATAAGAACTGCTAAAAACATAGAAAAATAATCCCTGAAATACAGTTAAATATTGATAGAATTAAAAACTATATAACATCTGTTTAAAACATACCAATAATTACAATAAATATAGAATGGGACCAGCCCTTTCATTAAAAGCAGTCAATTCCCCAAAGCCCAAAGGAGGTATTCACTTGCTGGGGGAAGGACAGTCTAGCTTCTCTAGGGAGGGAGTTCCAGTCTGGAAGCAGCCACCGAGTCTGCAACAAGTGTGCCTGTAAGGGTGGCAGGATTGAGAGAAGGGCCTCCCCAGGAAGATTCATATGAGGGAATCTGATACTTCAGATAGCTTGAACCTAAGCCATATTGGGCTTTATAGGTGATAACAAGCACTTTGAATTGTGCGCTGAAACAGGCCAGTAGCCTGTGGAGCTGTTGTAACAAGGGAGTCGCCTGCTCCCTATAACCAGTCCTGGTCAGCAATCTGGCTGTAGCTCTTTGAGCCAGTTGACGTTTCTGAACACTTTTCAAAGGTGGCCCCCACATAGCGTGTTAGAACATGATGTAACTAAGGCTGTGGCCAAATCAGACATCTTTTATGGAACAGGTGCGGCTGGTGCACCAGCTTTAACTGTGCAAATAAATGCACTCCTGGCCACCACAGAGACCTGGGCAACCATATTCAGAGCTGAGTCCAGGAGAAAACCCTAACTGCAAACCTGTGTTTTGGGGGCAAGTGCTTTGCCCATCCAGCATGAGCTGAATCTCTGTTCCCTGTTCTGCCTTCTGACTGACCAAGAGCACCTCTGTCTCCTTTGGATTAGGTTTCAATTTGTTCGCCCTCATCCAGTCCATTAATGATGACAGACACTGGTTCAGAACCTAGAGCGCTTCTTTGGATTTAGGTGGAAAGGAGAAGTGACAAACACCTTAATCCAGGGAATGTGATCTGATCAAGCCAGCATTATAGTTGGGTACCCCTCCCTGGGATGGGCCATTAATTATTATTATTAATTACCCACCCTTCACCCTAAGGTTCCAGGGCAAGTTACAACATCAAAACACATCATAACTCAAGATTAAAAACAGTTTAAAACAACATACAACTACAGAAATAAGGCGGGCCTTAAAAATACAGTGGTGCCTCGCAAGCCCATTGACGGATTAGCGGATTAGCGCTATTAGCGGCTTATCGGATCAGCTGATAAGCAGATTAGCATCTTAGAAAAGGGGGGGGGGAGGAAAAAAAACCCGCAGGAACTCGCAAGACATTTTCGTCTTGCGAAGCAAGCCCATAGGAGATTCGTTTTGCGAAGCACCTCCAAAACGGAAAACTCTTTTGTCTAGCGAGTTTTCCGTCTTGCGAGGCATTCGTCTTGCGGGGCACCACTGTATACATCTCAAGTGTCAAAAGGCAGGGTAAAGAGGTGTGTCTTAAACATTTGCTGGAAGTTATATAATGAAGGTGACAGGCACACCTCTGTAGGAAAGGAGTTCCACAACTTTGTCCTTCTGAAGGAGGAGGAACTAGCCAGAGGGCTGCCTAGGAGTCTACAACGACCACAGAGTGGCAAATGCCAAATCTCCACGGAAGAAACAAAGAGTTTCGTGACAAGGCCAATTAGCACTGTGGCTATTCTACATGACGTTCATGGTACCACAGCATGGAAATCTCTTCCTGAACATATTCAGTACAAACATGCTTTGAAGCGAAGTACCATGGGCTTCAAAAACCAGCTGTTCTGTTGCTTCTGGTCCCAACTTAACTATAGTTCCATTTGCTGCTGAATCAGTCTTTGATTATTATTTTTTAAATCACTTTGCTGCCTCCAGCTATGTTTACTACATGAACACAAAACCCCAGCATAAAACCCAGGACCTGACTTCATTATTCTCCTACTTCTTCACTGCCTCCCATTCTTGTCTCTAAATCCCTGCTTAATGTAGCAGAGATTCTTGTTCCAATTAAGGATTTTGCCTATTGGAAAGACATGAGGGATGATGGGAGTTGTAGTTCTGCAACATCTGGAGGGCCGAAGGTTCCCCACCCCAGATCTTCTAAGCTAATACTATTTCCCTTAAGAACAAAACAATGAATGCAATGAATGTTTTATGTTGCTTTATGTCAGAGGTGTCCAAACTTTTTCCAAAGAGGGCCAGATTTGATGAAGTGAAGGGCTGTGAGGGCCGACCAAAGGGCCAAGCAAAATCGTTGAGCTTTTTTTAGGATTGAAATAAACTGCCACAGGGGCCAGATTAAACCAACCAACAGGCCAGATTAGGCCCCCGAAACAGACTTTGGACGTGCCTGCTTTATGTAAACTGGTTAGCTTGGCTTAATTAAGCGGTATAGAATATAAATCTTCTATAGCTAAAACAAAATAAAAATAGCTTGCCAGATTCATTTAGTTTAAAGTCACTGACAAGAAAACTCATACATGAAGAATAAGGCAGAGTGCTTACTTGTTCTGATAGGTGCTGATGGTCACATGAGTAGAATGCGATATCTCAGGAGGTGTGTCAGCTTGATGTATGGTCCCCCTTGGAAAATATAGCAGGTCTCCTGGCTGGAAGAAAATGTGGGCAGGACAGTTAAAAATAAATTATTTTGACAGTTTATTAAGGCTACACTGCTGTGCTTGCAAAATAAAGAAAAATTACTCTCTCAATAACAAAAACACAAACAGCTGAATAGACCATTCTGTCATGTCACAGAATTTTCCCCATTTTCATGTAGAGCTGTGCTGCAGACATCCAAAATCCTACAGCCAAGCTACATGGACTGTTAGAAACCTACTTTTTTATTAAAAAAAAGAGAAAAAGGGGGGAAAGTGAATAGTATTTAAGTTGGCTTACAATGATCAATACTAAAAAGGCAGCGCAGCAGGTACTAGGCCAAAGCAACAGATAAAACACACTGCGCAGCACTAAATAACAAATGCAGAAAGCTCCAGAAATGCAAAAAACAACAAAGTACAATTAATTCAGACTAAGCAATAAAATAAGAACTATAAGACAGCAGCAAAGCAAACTGAAACAAAGCAATTGTTTCATTGATAGGTACAGTGGTACCTCGGGTTAAGAACTTAATTCGTTCTGGAGGTCCGTTCTTAACCTGAAACTTTTCTTAACGTGAGATACCACTTTAGCTAATGGGGCCTCCCGCTGCTGCTGTGGCGCGTTTTCTGTTCTCATCCTGAAGCGAAGTTCTTAATCCAAGGTACAATTTCTGGGTTAGCAGAGTCTGCAACCTGAAGCGTCTGTAACCCGAAGTGCCTCTGTATTAATCCTGGAAGTGTGTAAATTTACACGATATTCACTGCAGTTTACTACAGATGCATGAAGCATTGCCAGCTGATAGAAGCTCACAATACTACCCAAATTTAAATCAACTTCCCAAATGGGACTGCTAAATAACAAGAACAACACCAGGACACATCTGTGCCCTCTCATTCTCCTAATAGTGGAAAGGCTTGTATGAAGTGACGCTGGAAAATGTGACTGAGAGGCATAGCGGAATAAGCCATGTCAAACAAGACAACCAATCTCTCTCTTTAAGACCTAGAGGGGACAGGCAACCTTATTCGCCAACAGCGAGCTAACTATGTCAAGGTCTTAGACATTTTCTTCATCTATAGCTCAGGCACCCAGAGGTGTTTCTGACACGAATACCTTTAATATGAAGTCGTGTGTTGGGGTCCCTATCTTCTCCTCGGGCTCAGTGTTGTATTCTTGAGCTAAATGTACAGTAGGCTTATAGAGTCGCCAGTGCTTCTTTCCTTCCAACTGTAGGATAAACACCTGCAAAGACCATAAGTCAGTAAGCATCAAAAAGCTTCACCGTTCCTCAGACTTCAGCTAAGTTCACTACGGAATAAATATTGGTTGCGAGTGAGTTCTTTATTCAGAACAGAATACTTGTAAATGTTGAAAGTAGTACTAGGTTTTATTTCGAACAGAATCCACATGTGATATGTGCACGCATCATCCATGTACTATTGTGGAAGCATGTAATGACTTCCACAAAATTAATCACAACACAGAGAAACCAGTAGGAGAACACTTCAATCTCCCAGGACATTCTATACAAGATCTCAAAGTAGCTGTCTTATTACAAAAGAATTTCAGAAATAGACTGGAAAGAGAAGTTGCTGAATTGCAACTTATTACCAAACTTAAAACCATGGAGAGACCTGGTCTGAATAGAGACATTGGATTCTTATCTCATTATACATGATAAAGCTATTTTTAGCCATCTGACCCCTTGCTTTTTCCTGGAAGACCAATTGCAGTCATTAACAGTAGTTTACCACACCTATGAGCCGATCACACATTCTGAGTAATATTCTGAGTAATACCCCTCCCCACCCTCTCACTATATATAAGGGTCTGGTGACTTCTGTTTCAGTGTATCTGAAGAAGTGTGCATGCACACGAAAGCTTAGTTGGTCTCTAAGGTGCTACTGGAAGGAAGGACTTTTTTATTTTTATTTTTATTTTTTTTAATTTTATTTTGTTTCGACTACAGCAGACAAACACAGCTACCTACCTGTAACTTAATTTTACTTTGCGAAACTCTTGCAAACAAGAAACGTACTGGCCGTTGTGGGTCCTCTTACCTCAACATCATCATAGTGTGGTGGCAGGCCTTGGGACCCTGGAGGGGTAATGTAAACGTTGGATCCAACTAATGAGCCGAAGTAGCATTCCAGCTTCTCCTGGATTCTCCAGAGCTCATCCTAAAAAGAAAAAGAAAAAAGGAGGGAAGAGACAGAGAAACAGGTAACAATGCCAAGGCAACCTCCATTATTCTCTTCATATTTACCCATTATATTTGCACTCTAGTTGTTCCAAAAACATGTATCACTCTAAACAAGATGTCTGCCTGACCTGCTTTATAAAAGGTCAGAAGAATAAAAGAGTGCAACTTTCCCACAGGGAAAGTGTGTCTGTTGCACACACAGGCATTCATACAGCTGCTGCATTATCTGAAAACATGTCAGCAAGCTAGGTGAGAAGTAGGCAGAAAACAGAAGTTCCAACACATGCTAAATTCAGTCTCCTTCCTTAGATCCAGTGTAAGTGGTTTCAAGATGCCTGCCAATGCAAACCTCAATTAAGCCACTTATACAGGTAGCAATATACAACTAAATCCTGTTCTGCATAGTGTTGCTGGGCCATTCCTTCCAGCCAACCAAATCACTGCTCCTTTTTGCTTTCCCTTCAAATAAAGTTATTTTTATTGAAATGAATCGAGTTGTGCAAGCCAATGTCTGCTTACTCAATGAAGCTTTTCCAACCACAGACATCCCCTGACTCTCCACTCCAGGTAGCTGTCAGGAAAGGCCTTGGATGTGTGGCATGGAAGACTATAGTATAGTGGGAGCAGGGAATCTGCAAAAATCAAGTAGAAGCAGCTTGCACAAGCTCAGGCACTAGCACATTAACTGCAGTATTTCCTTATAAATCTATTTGTTTAGTAACTTCATTATACAGATTTTTTAAAAGGGCTCATTGCTTCATTTCAAAAAATAGGCTACTGGGATATGAGTATGTAACATTTGAGTTTATAGAATATTCTCATGCACTGTCATAATTCCATAATCCACAAATTGAATTTGAATAGCAAACAAAAAGCAATTGTTTGTACTATATATGTATCTTGTTCCCGCTCATCATATGTTACACTTCCTCTTTACCCAACAGCAATTATTAACATATAATTTATGTATCAGATAATCCAATGATGATGATATGAAACCAGTATTTCTAGTGTACAAATGAGAATGGTTCATGATGTCTTTTGAGTTAGCATCCTCAGGGGAATCCTTAAGTTTGCTGAAGCAAGAAGAGAGAGGAAATCCCTAGTGGCCTAATAAGCACAGACTAAGGAAGGAGTGCCTGGTGTGCTCTGGTCCATGGGGCCACGAAGAGTCGGACACGACTAAACAACTAAACAACAATGCTCAGGGGCCACAAAATGCTGGACAGATGTGTGTGTCAGAAAACCTGGGGCAGAGGAGGGGACAGAAATGGCAAAGAATGACCTGAAAGAAGACTAAGCCAGTTAGACCACACTGCAACATTTTATTTTATTTTTGGTCCTACCTGTTATACTTTAATCATGATTCTGTAAGGGAATTCTCCTGAAAACAATCTGTAGTTCGTACACAAAAGGAATACTAATTTCTAACTGGCATTCACTCACCTCTTCCAAAGGTGACTTTTTCCTCCCAAAGACTCAGAAGGACATCCTGAATCATTCTTTCTTCTACACTAGAAATACCGGTTTTATATCATCATCGTAGTTCTAAGAGCCCATGTTTTCTGCAAGACTGCAGGATGTTTTAGGTAACGGAACTAGCCAAAAGGAAATATATTATGCATTTGCTTGGGAATAGGATGTTTACCAATTAGGACTGATATACAACAAACAATATAAAAACGGAGTAATTTATGGCTTCTCAGTCAGTTTAGCAGTGTCCCTGGACTCTTCAATCTAGGTTGGCAACAGCTGATTGTAAGAGAGGATAGGCTCATAGTCCCACAGCCTACTCCCTAAATTTCCAGAATCCCAGATTAAAACTCCAAAAGCAACCAACAACAACAGACACCTGATGGATCTTACCTTAAATCTCTGGGGCTGGTGAAATTGTATTGTAGCCTTTTTCTGGTCAAAGTCTTTCTTCAGCTGTTCATAGCTGACTTTGCCATCTTTGTTAAAAATCTTTTTTTCCCCATTCATACTTCTGCAGACATTAATGTCCCTTCCATAGTACAAACCCTCTTTGACCATGTCTTTCAGGTCAGTTAAGTGAAAAAGAGACTGGTAGTACAATGCCACAGAAGGCTCCTCTCTCTGAAGCAGCAATGGCTTCTGCTCCCAATATTCTCTGAAAAATTCATCTTGTTTGACAGGAGAGATCAAACTTTCAAATACGCTCTCTGGATGGTCACATTTCATAAGCCAAGGGGAGATTGCTTCCACTTTTGCTTGTTTACATGGCAAACGTTGTTCCTTCTCTGCTGCAGCTCGTCTCCCTCCTTTCTTGGGCATGGTCCTGCATAAAGTAGCAAAAACATTAAGGGTGCCTCTAGAGCATCACTATTTTGCAAAAGAAATTCAACTTTAGCTTGTTGCAATTAAAGTGGATTAAGGCACTATGTTACCCTAGCGCAAGGTATCCATTTAAAAACAACAACAAAACAGACTTTTTGCAGTTAGGAAAGTGAGAGGAAAATGCACTGAAAAGTGTGGGGTGAATGAATGATTAACAGGAAGTGTAAACACCTTGGAAGTGAATCAGGATGAATGTGCGTTGTACAACTGTCCCAAGAACAAATGCTCAAAAAGACCAGATATAATCTAACCTCCAAGTAAGCTCTGTGCAAGCAAATCAGGATAAATGATGAATAAGCAGGAGGAGGAGCCCTATGCCTGAGGTAAGACCAAGTTCAATCATACTCCTATGTGTGCACAGAACTGCAGCCTGGGTAAACCAGCTGAGGACTGGACCATCAAAAGGGGTGGCCAGGTTTGCATCTATTAAATTGCTCAAGGTCTTTAAAACAAAAAGATTTTGAAGAGTGCCAAAAGGACCTTTTCAAACTGAGAGTGGTAAAATGGCAAATACAATTCAATTCAAACAATGTACAGTGATACATGTAAGACAACCCCCCCCCTTAACTTCACATATACGTTCATTAGGTCTGAACTGATGATGATAGCTCAATGAATCTGACACCAAATATGTATATTTAAGGGCAAGTCAGTATCACCTTATTAAAATATGTCAAAATTATCTCATACTACATATATGAAAGTCAGCTAACTGGAAACTCTGTTCTTTTCCAGAGGCAAATACAGATTGAGAAGACACTGGGTGATGTACATGTATGCATAGATTAGTCTTAACTGGTTTGCTTCTGCATGAGATAGTCCCTTTAGCATTTTTTTCCTAATACAGCTCACAGCTCCTCTTCTATGTTTTCAAAACACAGGCTTTTTGGAAAAACTTAATCACATCTCAGCAGGGTCACCTCAGCTCATCAAGCCTCCATTATCAGATTGCATGCATGCTAGTTTTAAGATAAAGCTTTTAAAATTCTGCTCTGTTTTGAGTCCCAGAGATCCCATGACATTTTCTGTGACAATGGCAATTGCCTGATGTCCTCAATCCACCCTCCCATTCTCTCTGCTGGGAGAACACTGCCTGCTTGTTAGCAGCTGGTTTCAGCTAGGGAGTAGCGTTAACAATGCCACAGAAACACTTCATGGAAAGCATGTTGAGATTTTGGAGCTCAAAGATATTACGCACACATCACCATTGCACCATTTAGCAACCTATGCGGTCCCCTGGGCAGGCAAGGTAATTCATTAAACATTAGTTCATTTTCCGTTCCACTACATCTTAAACTAAATATTTTAATGGGTACCACTTTATGTCCCCCTGCGTTTAAACCTACTTAAAAGCTGCAGGAAAATGGGGTTAACAGGAACAGACAGATGCAAATGTAAAATAGGGAGGGAGAAAAGAGACAGCAATAATGCTTCCTTGCAAATCTTTGAGGAGGCCCAATCAAAACATTAACAAGCTAAGGATGTGCATCACTGCTGTGCAGTATTTGGAAACGAGCTATTTCAGAATAAGCAACACTCTAGTGTTTTGAAACAGCCCTTTCTAAAAACAGCAGCATATAATTCTTACCAATTTATACAGAAGAAGAAGAAGAGTTTGGATTTGATATCCCGCCTTTCACTCCCCTTCAGGAGTCTCAAAGCGGCTAACATTCTCCTTGCCCTTCCTCCCCCACAACAAACACTCTGTGAGGTGAGTGGGGCTGAGAGACTTCAAAGAAGTGTGACTGGCCCAAGGTCACCCAGCAGCTGCATGTGGAGGAGCGGAGACACGAACCCGGTTTCCCAGATTACGTGACTACCGCTCTTAACCACTACACCACACTGGCTTTTCATGTTCAAAGAACTTTATTAGTATATTTATTTGCCACCCTTATTCCATCCCAGAATTCAGTCTGTTTAGTCCTGTCCAAGCACTGATCAAACCCAGGTCTACTTAGCTCCAACGAAGAGTATGCATTTTGTGTACATCATTTCAGTAAACCTTGCAATTAAGATGCATTGTTGCGCCATATTGCAAATGGGTGAATGTACTTGCAGAAGACCACACAGCAGTCTCACTGCTGAGCTGACATTTGAACAGTGAAACGGGATAGGTAACACACGTACCCATATTTTCCACAGGATAGTCATAAATATCCAAGCAATGGTAGCTATCTCCACAGCGATTCAAATCAATTTGTTCATAACCAAGTAAGCAGAATACAGTTGTTTATTTAAGGGGAGTTGGGGAACTTACAGCACGTGCCCCACGATTTTGTTGGGTGTGCATTTTCCATAATTCTTGACTACTGAGGCTGGCTGGGGCTGATGGGCATGAAGAAGGTAGGAACGTAGAGCATGCTGGTTCCGGCCAAAGGGCATGTACAGTAATCCACTACAGTGGTACCTCGGGTTACAGACGATTCAGGTTACAGACTCTGCTAACCCAGAAATATTACCTTCAGGATGAGAACAGAAATCGTGCAGTGGTGGCGCAGCGGCAGCAGGAGGCCCCATTAGCTAATGTGGTGCTAACAGTTTCAGGTTAAGAACAGACCTCCAGAACAAATTAAGTTCTTAACCCGAGGTACCACTGTACAGTCATACTTCATGTTACATTTGCTTCAGGTTGCGCATTTTCAGGTTGCGTCCCACGGTGACCCGGAAGTACCGGAAAGGGTTATTTCCGGGTTTCACCGCTTGCGCGTGTGCAGACACACAAAATGATGTCACGCACATGTGCAGAAGCGGCGAATCGTGACCCATGCATGCGCAGACGCAGGTTGCGTTCTTTTCAGGTTGTGAACGGGCCTCCGGAATGGCTCCCGTTGGCAACCAGAGGTAGCACTGTATTCTGTTCTCTCAGTGGCCGACCAGATGCAGAGTCCGAGGGCAAGAGTGCTCTCCTTGTGTTAACTCCAGCAATATCTGGAGGGCCTCAGGTTCCCCATCCCCAAATAAGGAGGGAAAGCGACTGTTGTGTGGAGGAGGCCCACCTCCTTCCACACAGCAGACCCTCTTGTTCTCATGCCCCGCAGAAAACCTCCTCCCCTCGCCTTAAAAAAACAAACCCAAAGGTTTTCCCAACTGCATCCTTTTCTCTTAGCGGCACAAGGGAACTTGCCCACAAGAGCAGCGGCAAACTGGCAGCGTATTCGAGCCCCTCGCGCCAATATCCACGTGCACCGGCACGTTCCTAACTGGATCCCAGCAGAAAGTCCCGCCGGGCCCTCGCCCTCCAACGAAGGGACGTGCATTTCAAACACCCTCCTTGGAATTCATGCAAAAGCTTAAGCTAGGCTTCCAAAACGGGAATTTTCAAAGAAATGAAGCGGCGGCGGCTACCAAAGATAAGCAAAGAGCCGGCCGAGAATCAGGCGGCGCGGCAGTAGCTGCTCTTCTTAATGGTAGCGGGCGGGGGGGGGGGGTGTTCTAGATTTGCAGCACGTCGGGAAACGGCCATAAAGAGTACCCAGTGCTGACGGTGCATTAGCAGCGGCGACTAGGTGCAAGTTACCACGTTGCTGTGGGGTTAGGCTGCTGGAATGGGCGTCCTGCCCAGGAAGAGCATGGCCGGCCTCGCCTCACACGGCAATAGAAGACGGAGAAGAAAGGAGCGGAGCCATTTCTGTGGCGGAGAGTGGGGAGACCCGCAGGTGCTCTTCGGGCAGCCGCCCCTCGCTTTATACCGACCTGCTTGGGCGCGCGGAGAGTGACACGTGCGCTGCAGCGTGAGCAGAAGCTGCCCCTCCACGCGTTTCCTGTGCGGGAGGAGGGAGAGTCGCCTTCCTTCCCTTCTCCTCCCTCCCACCCGCCTGCCTCTCTCCTATCGCGGGAGACTTGTTGCTTTTTGCCCGCCTCCCAGGCAGAGCAAGGCGGGGCGGTCGCGGAAATAAGCGCTTTCTTGTGGCGGCGGCGTTAGGACTTGTTCCCTTGTGCCGGTTTAGCCGCCGTGTGAACGCGCAGAGAAAGCGCAGCCTTCTCACTGCACCGCCTTCAGGCTCAGGGGTGTGAGCGCGCGCTCTCTCTGCACCGGTTGTATTTCTGCCACAAAGGAAGGAGCTATACGAAGGGAAGACGCTCCTAATGAGATTTTTTAAAGGCTGAGGGCGGGGTAGGAGAGAAGAGCACCTTAGCTCCCTTTTTTTTCGGCCCTCACGCACGCCTACGCCTGTTGTATGCACCTGGGATAATACACTCTTATCAGTGCGAAAAGGGCGTTGCAGGAGCATCAGGCAAAGGCTAAAGCTGCACAGAAAGAAGCCACAGCAATTAAGTTGTGTAATGCGATGATAACTCTGTGCTGTTATTAAAAGTGTCCCTTTCGGCATAACAAGGAGACAGTTTCGCAAAAGAAAAACGGGGGCGTAGCCAGGATTTTTGTGGGGGGGGCAGTGATTGGTCAGTTTAGTACAGTGGTACCCCGCAAGACGAACGCCTCGCGAGACGAAAAACTCGCAAAACGAAAGGTTTTTTCGTTTTCGAGTTGCCTCGCAAGACGAATTTCCCTATGGGCTTGCTTCGCAAAACGACAGCGGGTCTTCTCTTTTGAAGCAAGGGGCGTCGGGGAGATCGCTTCTCCCCACCGCCCCTTGCTTCGAAAGAGGTCCGGGGGCAGCGGGAAGCGCTTCCCGCTGCCCCCGGACCTCTTTTGAAGCAAGCGGCTGCGGGGAGATCGCTTCTCTCCGCAGCCGCTTGCTTCAAAAGAGGTCCGGGACCTCTTTTGAAGCAAGCGGCTGCGGGGAGATCGCTTCTCCCGGTGCTCCGAAGCGGGGCGGGGGGGCGGGAACACCTTCCCCCACCGCCCCGCTTCAGAACGGTGCTCCGAAGCGGGGGGGGCGGGAACACCTGCCCCAGCCGCCAGGCTTCGTAGCGCTGCTGCGAAGCCGGGCGGGGGGGGCGGGAACACCTGCCCCAGCCGCCGGGCTTCGTAGCGCTGCTGCGAAGCCGGGCGGGGGGCGGGAGCACCTGCCCCAGCCACCCCGCTTCGGAACGCTGCTCCGAAGCGGGGTGGGGGGGCGGGAACACCTGCCCCAGCCGCCGGGCTTCGTAGCGCTGCTGCGAAGCCGGGCTGGGGGGGGGCGGGAACACCTGCCCCAGCCACCCCGCTTCGGAACGCTGCTCCGAAGCGGGGTGGGGGGGCGGGAACACCTGCCCCAGCCACCCCGCTTCGGAACGCTGCTCCGAAGCGGGGTGGGGGGGCGGGAACACCTGCCCCAGCCGCCGGGCTTCGTAGCGCTGCTGCGAAGCCGGGCAGGGGGGCGGGAACACCTGCCCCAGCCACCCCGCTTCGGAACGCTGCTCCGAAGCGGGGTGGGGGGGCGGGAACACATGCCCCAGCCGCCGGGCTTCGTAGCGCTGCCGCGAAGCCGGGCGGGGGGCGGGAACACCTGCCCCAGCCACCCCGCTTCGGAACGCTGCTCCGAAGCGGGGTGGGGGGGCGGGAACACCTTCTGAAGGCGGACGGGGGGGCGAAAGTCTTTGTCCCCCCTGCCTACCTTCCCAGGGGCTTTTAAATCGCCCCGGACAGCGGAGAAGTCCTCCGCTGTCCCGGGGCGATTTTAAAATGCCGCCCGCCAGCATTTTAAGATCCCCCGGACAGCGGAGAAGTCCTCCGCTGTCCCAGGGTTTTTTAAAATGCTGGGGGTGGGAAGAAAAGCCCTTGTCCCCCCCCAGCCTTCAGAAGAGGTCCGGGGACAGACTGTCCCCGGACCTGGTCTGAAGGCAGTTTCCCTAGGAACGCATTAATTGATTTTCAATGCATTCCTATGGGAAACCGTGCATCGCAAGACGAAAAAACCGCAAGACGAAGAGACTTGCGGAACGAATTAATTTCGTCTTGCGAGGCACCACTGTATTTCAATTGTTTTACTTGGCGCTGTGGGTTAAACCTCAGAGCCTAGGACTTGACGATCAGAAGGTCAGCGGTTCGAATCCCCACAACGGGGTGAGCTCCCGTTGCTCGGTCCCTGCTCCTGCCAACCTAGCAGCTCGAAAGCATGTCAAAGTGCAAGTAGATAAATAGGTACCACTCCAGCGGGAGGTTAAACGGCGTTTCTGTGCGCTGCTCTGATTTGCCAGAAGCGGCTTAGTCATGCTGGCCACATGGTTCCTCTTCATCCTGGAGAAGAGTGACTAGTGGGGTGCCACAGGGTTCTGTCTTGGGCCCGGTCTTATTCAACATCTTTATCAACGACTTGGATGATGGACTCAAGGGCATCCTGATCAAATTTGCAGATGACACCAAACTGGGAGGGGTGGCTAACACCCCAGAGGACAGGATCACACTTCAAAACGACCTTGACAGATTAGAGAACTGGGCCAAAACAAACAAGATGAACTTTAACAGGGAGAAATGTAAAGTATTGCACTTGGGCAAAAAAAAATGAGAGGCACAAATACAAGATGGGTGACACCTGGCTTGAGAGCAGTACATGTGAAAAGGATCTAAGAGTCTTGGTTGACAACAAACTTGACATGAGCCAACAGTGTGACGCGGCAGCTAAAAAAGCCAATGCAATTCTGGGCTGCATCAGTAGGAGTATAGCATCTAGATCAAGGGAAGTAATAGTGCCACTGTATTCTGCTCTGGTCAGACCTCACCTGGAGTACTGTGTCCAGTTCTGGGCACCACAGTTCAGGAAGCACACTGACAAACTGTAACGTGTCCAGAGGAGGGCAACCAAAATGGTCAAAGGCCTGGAAACGATGCCTTATGAGGAACGGCTAAGGGAGCTGGGCATGTTTAGCCTGGAGAAGAGGAGGTTAAGGGGTGATATGATAGCCATGTTCAAATATATAAAAGGATGTCATATAGAGGAGGGAGAAAGGTTGTTTTCTGCTGCTCCAGAGAAGCGGACACGGAGCAATGGATCCAAACTACAAGAAAGAAGATTCCACCTAAACATTAGGAAGAACTTCCTGACAGTAAGAGCTGTTCGACAATGGAATTTGCTGCCAAGGAGTGTGGTGGAGTCTCCTACTTTGGAGGTCTTTAAGCAGAGGCTTGACAACCATATGTCAGGAGTGCTCTGATGGTGTTTCCTGCTTGGCAGGGGGTTGGACTCGATGGCCCTTGTGGTCTATTCCAATTCTATGATTCTATTCTATGACCCGTAAGCTGTACACCGGCTCCCTCGGCCAATAAAGCGAGATGAGCGCCGCAACCCCAGAGTCGGTCACGACTGGACCTAATGGTCAGGGGTCCCTTTACCTTACTTGATCTAGGTGAGCAGCTGCCCCCCCCCCGCCTACACCCATGGAAAGTAATCCTGCACGCCACCCCAGCTTCTGGGAATGGGGCACAGCTGAGACTGGTGTCTGATAAATGGTTAATATTCTCACTATAAGGGTAGTACTGCTGGAAGTGTAAAAAATAAATACACAACTAGTGAGATTCTAGGCAAGCACCCTTTTCTAAACAGGGAGATCAGTTCCTCCTACCATCAGAAAAAATGCACACTCCATAGAATGCCTTTTTTTAAAACAAAATCTTTATTTTAACCCACTACTTGTATATATATATTTATCAACAGATATTTCCATACTGCACACTGAATTGCAAAATTATAAAACATTAATCAGAAGTGCAAAACTACAAACCATTTTCCCTAGAGTAGTTCCATTACAATGAATGGGAGTGCTCCTGTGGGTGTGATACAGTGATTGCAACAAAGCGTTCATCCACACTTCTACAACATGATGCCATGTTTCTAGGCACAGCTCTCAACTTTCCAGGTCTGTGTTTGTGTGTGTATGGTGTGTTTCTTTTGTCCCAATGCTTTACCCAGCAAGGTCTGCGTTTTACTGCTGAATTGGAGCAAATGTCAATTGGGTTTTCCATGAAAAGCCTGGACCTGGACCTAGAAAGCACGGAGCAAAGGTATGGATGGCTGAGCCCAAAGAATAGGAAAGTTGTTATTAATTTGGTTAAACTTAATAGCAGTTCTATTCTGATATATATTATATGATTAATACCTTATATGGGATCTTTGACTTGGCTCAGAAGCAAGAAAGAGAAAAATTTCCAGCATGGTCTTCAAAGAGATGTCAAGGAAATAGGAGGTTCACAAGAACTTAAATGTAAAAAACCATAGAATCTTCCACTTTACATCTGGGGTTCACATGTTTTGTAAGATTTCTCCCTACTTAGCGACAGGTGATGGCAGCCTCCTTATGACCTTTTTAAGGGCCAGTATTTATTCTTTGAGGAAACTGATCCAGTTTGTAGCATAATGGGAGAGTTCCTCAGTTAACTAATCAAACATGACAGGACACATATTCATGTATAATTTCCTGGATGTGCCCCCACCCTTTGAAAAAAACACTTGAGATAATTGGAATGGAAAAATAATCAGAGGAAGAAGGGTTAAATAGCCCCTATATAACTATGCATGCCATTCTTCACTTAAACTTGCAGTCTCCCTAGATTGCTTTGGTCCAGAAGAGAATACATGCAATGTGTAGTTTTGAGTGCAGTCCTATGTATACCTATATGGAATAATGTCCCAATGAAACAACTGGAACTAATATTTGAGTAAACATGCATTGGATTGGACTGTAAAGCTACAGCTGGCTGCCACCATATTTTTTACAGATATGGCAGTGACTGAAATCACTTGACCTTAATTAAATTGAGCAGAATAGCATTTATACTAGTTACTATTTCAGAGATTTCTACCATAGTTTCCTGTTGTGAGCCTTCAATTAAAACTGATTATCTGTGGTTATTCCACAACGTGCACCTTCCAATGGCTGGATAGAATACCAGCTGCTATTACAACAACTCAGGCAGTCTATGGTTAGGTTCTCCAGCACCAGGTCTAATTTTGCTCCTAGTCAACTTCCTAAGTCAGCTCCTAGTCAGCTTCAGTCATCCAAGAATGAAGGCTACTGAGCTTTTTATTTTTCTTAATTAAACAAGAATCAATGTGAAGAGTGAAATCATTCGGAGAAAGATCCTAGTGCTGAGTGTATAACACTAGTCTGGATCGTAGGTGGGAATGGTGGGCAACGTTGGCAGAGGAGGGAAGATTTAGGTGTTGTATGGTGTAGGTCTAGCCACTCTTGGCAGCTTTAAAATAGTTCTGTAAGCTACATGGCTGCATTGTGGGAAGCTGCATAACTACCAATCCTGTGCATCACACAGCAGAAATAGGTATTTTACACTGCTGTCATACAAACTAGCTTAAAACCACCTATCATTTAGGAATAATAGCCCAGAGTGCATAACAAACTCAGAGCCATTGAGACTTCCATTTTAGATAATAGATTTTGCAAGCAGGGAGAAAAACCTGTTATTTGGGTACCAGAATCTCTTGTTCAGACTCTAAAGCATCTCTGCTTACACAGATCATGGCATGTGTATTTTACTATGCATTTCTGGTGTGCTCATATGAAAAATATATCAGTTATCATCATTCATATATACAAACCCCAGTAAAAAAAGTTGAATACAATATATACAGTAGGAAATATAACCCTGGAGTATGTGTCAATGGCATGATTGTTCTGCAAAATAATCCTGCCCACATTCCCTTTCAAGGATCTCTTCCTCTTGATGCGAGCTGCATCTAGAGTGGGGGTGCTGGGTGCTTGCCCTCGTGTTGAACTTTCTTCAGAAGGGACTGAAAAGGTGGTCAGGTCAATGTCAGTGGTGTCTGTGTCGTGATAGCAGCCATCAAAGGCCATTGCTTGCACTGCATCAATATTATACAATCCAGCAGCCTAGGAAAAAAGGGACAATTACTGGTTAAATAAAATGACTGAAGAACAAGTGCTTCTTCTTTTTAATCCCGCATACAGGAAACAGTTTTAACAAGACTATCAGCAACAAGGATGTTTCCACAAGTGACACCAATGAGTGCTTGTTGTCTAACAATATGAATGTTCTTCATGTAGGACAGAAAAGTGGAAGAGTCTTTTTTTAAAATCAATTGACATTCTAACATTAAGTTTTGTATTAAAATTACAGATACAGGAACTATATGTCTCTTATGACAACAACCTAGGATCCATAGTTACCTTTTTAAATAAACACTACAGAAGATTTGTGAAAACAAAAGTTACAGTATTTATCAATGGTATATATCACATTCATATTCACTGTGAGGCTTGAAGGCCACTCCCTGCAAGGCCCTTTCCACCTGGCCTAGGGGGCGAGGCCCACACTCACCAGCCCTACTGAAGAGGCTCCTCATGAGGCCGGAGGAACATTGCCCGGCTAATGTTTTATTGATTTATTGATTTAATATGATTTATTGATTTAATATGCTGTAATTTATTGATTTAATATGCTGTAAACCACGACCGACAGATCATGAAGCTGAGGCTCCAATACTTTGGCCACCTCATGAGAAGATAAGACTCCCTGGAAAAGACCCTGGTGTTGGGGAAGATGGAGGGCACAAGGAGAAGGGGACGACAGAGGACGAGATGGTTGGATAGTGTGCTCGAAGCTACCAGCATGAGTTTGATCAAACTGCGGGAGGCAGTGGAAGACAGAAGTGCCTGGCGTGCTCTGGTCCATGGGGTCACGAAGAGTCGGACACAACTAAACGACTAAACAACAACAACAACAACAAACCGCTTTGAGATTTTTATTAAAAATATAAATAATATAGAAATTAAAAAATAAAATAAATAAATAAACATGATCTATCTTGTCAGCCTAACTTGTAACAGTTAAAAAGAAAAGAACAGGGTGGTATTTAAATCGTATTCAGAGTAGACTCCTTGAAATTAGTGACTTAAACCCATTGAGTCTACTCCAAGTCTGACTTAACTGTATACAGTCTATGATACGTACAAGTCTTCCCCCACCCCAAAATAATCTCTATTTTTCTTTTTACCCACACAAATTAGTTGGTTCAGCTAGACTTATCTGCAGCTTTCATGTTGGACTGCTGTGATGGGATAGGATTCAGAGGCAGTTTTACAGTGGTTCAGTCCCTTCTTGGATGGGATGGGACTTGAGGCACAGTTTTAATGGTGATTCTGAATCTTTTTGGACTGACAGGTTCAGAAAGTGCTGTTGGAGATTGTTATGTGATCCCTTTGGTGCCTTTGGTGCTGAAAGGCAGATTAGGAAATGGGGTTTCGTCTACCTTGGAGTGGGTTGCACTCCTCTTTGATACTTAGATTTGCAGTGTAAATCCTGGCTTTAGCCCTGAACTGGATGCCCTTATTTTTGCCACCAAGTGCACGCATGGTAGCAGATGCCTTAGTTACATCTTGTGTGGAATCTTGTAACATGCTCTACATGCGGCTGCCTTTGAAGAGTGGAAACATGAACTGCTTCAGAATGCTGCAACCGGACTTACAACAGTTTCACTGGCCCAGTCCATTTTCAAGCATAACTGAAAGTTCTAGCTGTGATCTACACTGCCCAACACAACTTGAGACCAGATTACCTGAAAGACTGTATTCTCCAATATGAGGCTGTCAAGATTTTAAGTTTCTCGGGAGAGGCCCTTCTGTTTATCTGCTTACATCTGAGGGACGTTTGGTGGGAAAGAGGTAGTCTTCTTGGTAACTGCTCTTAGCCTCTGGAATTCCTTGCCAAGTGAGACCTCTAATGATCTTCCATCAGCAGTCAATTACATTTTTATTTAAACAGGTCCATAAGCTGAACTGATATTTTTAACTTGTGGTTTTTATTGACTGTAATGATGTTCTTCCTGCCTTGGTTTTATATATTTTTCTAAGTATTTTAATTTTATTTTATTTAGAAATATTTATTTATACATTTATAAATATATTTATTATAATATTTTCTTTTACTTTTGTTGTTAGCCAACGTTAGCACCATCTGGCTGAAGGTTAGACTACAGATGTTAACAAAGAAAGGAGTTTAAGTGTAATACTGGTGTTTGAGAAGCAGGCAATCCTTGCTTAAGGCTTGGTGAAATAATGGAGTTCTAGAACACAATGTAAAAACAGACACCATTTTAACAGGCTTCCCAAATGCCTAAGGACTGTGAAACACAAATCACAGCACAGACATCACAAACAATAGTGTTTTCTGTGACTAGAACACAAGCAAGTGTATACCTTTCCTCTCTTTTTCAGCTGTTTTCTTTCTTCCACTGTTGTGAGATAATTTACAGCTGCATATTCAATGACAGACAGGAAGACAAAGAGAAAGCTGATCCATAAGTATACATCCACGGCTTTGATATAAGACACCTGAGGCATTGAGGCACTTACTCCTGTGATTATAGTTGACATTGTCAGCACAGTAGTTATACCTGCCAGGAGAGAGAGAAAAGATGAAGGGACAACATCAATAAGGTCTTGCATTTTGCAAAAATATGCACAGTAATAACGTGTGTACAAATGGTTGGTGCCCCCTAACTTGCTTCCTCTATCAGCACATGACATGTATAAATATCACATGACAAATAATTGAATTGAGTCCCCAGGATTTGTGGTGGTGGTACCAGATTTCAACCCACATACAAGGCTCAGTGGCAACACAAGGTTA
The DNA here is from genome assembly GCF_964188305.1 of Podarcis bocagei. NCBI lineage: Eukaryota > Metazoa > Chordata > Lepidosauria > Squamata > Lacertidae > Podarcis > Podarcis bocagei. Next base: position 67,198,792 of record NC_138130.1, on the reverse strand, counting down.
GTGAGGACAATGTCTTTCCCAAGCCTTTAAGTGCTCTTTTACAGAAAACATTAGAGTTGCACCTATCTTTCTCCTTGAAAGATGTTTCCAAGCTCCATTTTTCTCAGAGGAGCAACATGCAGAGTCAAGGAAGCCTCATATTTCCAGCGTAGAAGGGCCAGGTTTTCAGCCAAGCTGCAAATCCCAGGCAAATATGATGTCAAGACTATTCTGGCTTTCATTTTCTTATAAGTCTGCTTGTCACCTTTTAGAACAAAATATCCCTACTCTTTGAAGGAATCTTACTGCTACCTGATAAAACTCAAACTTTACCACCTATTTAATATAATTGCTGTTAGTTTTCCACATTTATTCTTTCCTGTGTATCTCCTAACTGTATTTGTTATGCTTTTGTTTTATAATAATAAAATATTAATTTTAAAGATATTACTTTTCTACTTTAAAAGCATAGTTCTTTAATGGATATTTTAACAAACTCTGTATGTTTGGGTTTTTTTAAAATCTATGGCCCTCAAGGGTATCCCTTAAGTAAGAAGCAAGACACCACAAATTCAGTTTCTTGGAATACTGCTCCGTTAGTTAGAATGAGTAATGAGAAATCAACCATTCCCTTTTAAATCTCTAGCAATTAAATATGGCCTGATTCTAGGTAAAGATATGGTCAAACAGTGGTTCTCAGAACAGGGTATTAATACCCATTAAAGAACATGCTTTTCAACATTATCCACATTGATCCTTGAAGGGGCGGCAGGGGAGAAAGGGGTTAAGTAGCATGGTTCCTATGTAGTGATGAATAATTTAAGTAGAAAACATATATTATTTGTTAGGTTCATAAAATGTATCCTTTTATATTAGGTCTTTCTTATGAAATTCAGCAGTCCTTTTAATTTATTTAATGTTCTAGGGAGATGTCCACCAAATGATATACCTGTGGGGGTTAACCCTTCCCCTGCATCATTTTTCTCAATGACAATCCCTCTAAGCTTTTTGACCCACAAGGGAAGATGCTATATGAGCAGCTTCCCTTCCAGGGCAGATGGTAGCTCCAGGGTGATTACTTTTGTGGATAAACAGTACAGGAAGAGATGGTCAACCCCCCACTTCACAGTCCAGGTTCATGTCCCCCTCCCACCAGCTGCTTTTTAAAATAATTAATTATATGCAAATATGACCACACATTTAATGTATTGACTAGTTTGCCTCATAACGTAAGGTTTTGTAAGCATCTGAAACCATGTTGCCCAGATTAATTACCTGACTCTCAGTTAACCACCCACAGTTTCAGATACAGTGGTACCTCGGGTTAAGAACTTAATTCGTTCCGGAGGTCCATTCTTTACCTGAAACTGTTCTTAACCTGAGGTACCACTTTAGCTAATGGGGCCTCCCGCTGCCACTTTACCGCCGCCACACAATTCCTGTTCTCATCCTGAAGCAAAGTTCTTAACCCGAGGTACTATTTCTGGGTTAGCGGAGTCTGTAAGCTGAAGCATCTGTAACCTGAAGCGTCTGTAACCCAAGGTACCACTGTAGTAGAAAGTTGTTCGTTTCCAGACATGTAGTCTTTACCATACTTTTCTGTGTATTAGACACGGGTTTTTTACTCCAAAATAGTGTTTAAAAACTGGGCACTTCTAATACAAAGGCAGTACATTAGGGGACCAGGTGATTGGTTGCAACCGCCAGCTGCAGCTTGTAAGTGGCGTTTTGGTGTGTGGTTTTTGGCTGTGTCAAGGGCTGCCTTGGATTGGCTGCTCCTGCGTTAATTGGGCAGAAGTTTGGTTGCTGCATCAAGGGCTGCCTTGGATTGGCTGCCGTTGCGGCAATTGGGTGCTCAGTTTCCAGCTTGTGTTTGCGAACGGGCAGACGCTTGTTGGATTCTGTGACGCGAGCATTCTGAGCTCTTGTCTTTGGGGTTAGTTATTTTCTGCATTTCCCCCCAAAAAACCCTGCGCAATCCTTCCCAAAACAATCCCCCCACAAAAAAGCTTAACAACTCTGGTAATATAGCCATCTCCCCCCATTTTCTTAAATTATACTCCCCCAAAATAGGGGTCATCTTATACATGGGGGCATCTTATGGACGGAAAAGTACGGTATACCAGATTTGGCCAATTGAGAGGCTTTCTGTTTCGGCTGCCATCAGGGCTGATGCTGCACGTTGCTCTTCCCTTTTGCCACCAAGGCTTCAGATTTAGAGCTCATACAGACTCAGCTCACCAACCATGAGGTTCCTGGTTACTGGCACTTGATAATATGTACTGAGATGCATGTGAGCACAAACATCGGTACATTGTACCACCTCACATACATAGAAAATGCCTGCAACTTGTACATAGTACAAAGTACATAGTAAAAAACATTTTCTACCACTCTGTCACTTATGACTAAGCTAATAAGTCTGGGTTTATTGCCCAGGTCAGCCATTTCTTTCACACAAAGCAAAAGTGAAATCTCCCTCCAGGACAGATGATTTCACAAGAAATGCTGAGTTGAGTTAATTAACTCTCCAGACAGTTCCCCGCCTACCTTTCCTCTCACACTGCTGCATCTCACAGCTCTTTCTGATTAATGAACAACTCTGGGTATAGCAAAACTAGGCAAAGCACACTTAAATTCCTTCTACCAGAAATGAAATAAGTGTTAGATAATGTAGGAAGAGTAAGATAATGATAATATATTTCTGTGAACTACCTATAAAGCCAACACAAGCCAATTGCTACAACGTGTCTTCCACCATACCCTAAATATATTCATATGAGAGCTTACCAAGTGATACCCTTGCAGGAACAGCTCTTCGGTCGATCCAAAATGAGACCCATGACAGCATCACCATCAGCATAGATGGGAAATAGGATTGTAGTACAAAAAAGAAAATATGTCTCCTCAGGGCAAAGTTTATGAAGAGTCTGTTGTACCAACCTGTTGAAATATGTAAATATATTCCTTAACATCCACATTCTGTTCTCCCTCCGCTGAACTGTGACTTATTAATATGCATACATTTACCACCTCCTTTACCTATTTAAATAGTAAGTGGGTCCTTTCGAAACCTGTGATCCTGTGTATGTGGGGTAGAATCTATAACCAGTTCCTTTGTTAAAGCAATGGCTTAGGAAGATCAAAAACACCTCTAATTGATGGGAATTTAAAAAATGCTATACAAGTACAGGCTAACAACAGAATTGCAGTTAATCCACCAGGAATTTGACTAATCATGTCTTGCATGATTAGTACTACCATTATGAAAATGCTTCAGGGATATTTCATAATAATAAATTCTCAGGTTATATTTGTTCTTGTTTCTTCATTGGCTTCACTTTTTTGCTGTTAAACCAAGCATCCGACTACTGAATCAACAGCACCGCACAGGAGACAGTGCCATCTAGTGAATCATATGCATAATTCTGCAGGAACAGCACACATGCTGTTAAAGGAAGAAAAACATAGCTTCAAAAATAAAAGCCTGCTTTTATAATGAAAATCACATTGCATTATATTGTAGTAGAAATTCTACTCTAATAATCCTACTTGGCAGAGCAATCTGAATCTGTATCTGCAGCCGCACTGCTCATGCTAGCTGGGGTGGAAGCAGAGGCAGGCAAAAGTCTGCTCCAGGTGCCACCAACCTGCAGCTGGCATAGCAATTATACCTGAATTAGGCTCTGTGCTGTCAAATGATTGCAGTGGAGCTGGCTCAGGATCAAACAGACCATTGGTTGGCTCAGTCCCTCCCTGTCCAACTTTCTATGGGCTACCAGCCACAGGAAGCCTGTTGCAGTACTTCCACTGACTGTGTTTTTGGTGAGTGGAACAGGGAGCTCCACGCCAGCAGAGTGATGCTTGATTCTGGACTGTTCTGGGCTGGGCAGAGAGAGCTCTCAAGCCCCAGCCAAACCTTTGCCCAGTAGATCGGGAGTTTGGATTCTGCTCTAAAGGTATAAGTCTCCCACATATTTCCAACTTGGAAAAGTTAAGTGAGATTTTAAAATATGCAATCATATTGGCTAACTTTAATGGCAAATATAGTACAGTTCCGTACATGTCTGTTCAGAAGTATGCCCCATGGAGTTCAATGGGTCTGACTTCCAATAAGTAGGTATAGGGTTGCAGCCTAAATCACTGTCTTTTCTACTTTTAATCATTCACATCACAAGCATCGTTACTTGATCTTCTATTCTGAACTTTTCAGGGGGGGGAGTTACACTATCAATATTAAGTCAAAGCTGTTCCTCTATTACTGCAGCCAATACAGCAAAAGTACTGTACAATTAAATTAGTTGTATCTAAAAGTTTGAGGAAATTGTTCTGTGTATAAAGTATTTTATATTGATCTACCACAATTTACTGGCAGGTAGTCAAGGATTTTTAAACTAAGTAGAAGTTGGATTGTGGTTCTTTGCTTTCTTAATCCCTATGAGTTAATTGGCTGTGTGAACAATGAGCATGGGTATACACTGATCCTGAACTTGTGTAAAGGTTATAGACTACCAGGTTATAAAGCATGACGTTCAGACATGCTTGTGCTCTAGCATATCTTCATATAGAAATTCAACACTAAAAAGTGTATGTTTTAGAGTCAAGCCAGATGTGACGCCATTCCTACAATAAGTAATTGCATGAATTTCTTTTAAAAAATAAATTGCAGATGCAGGGAGTTGATCTGGATTGCGAACCAGCTGTGAGGGGTAGAGAGCTTTAGCCCTCCACTCCCTTAATGAGGACCTGGTCTGAATAGGGCCCTCTACACAATGATATTTGCATTGAGAATAAAGCTCTAGCCTTAGCCCTTCTTCAACCCAATAGAAATGTTGGCTTTCTTCATCCTAAGTTTCGGAAAGTTGTTGCTTACAGAAGAGCGCATATAAAGAACAGGAATATCCCACCCTGCCTGAATATAAGAAAGTAATATATCCAAAATAATATGTATATTATGATTACACCAGGTTAGCACGGGGAGAATTAAAAGCCTACCTATTCACTGCAGCATAAAAACAAAATTAGAATGGCCTGGATACAAAGAAATATGCAACTGGTTCTGTATGCCCAAAAAAGATTTGGCCTACAATTCTACTCACATGTCCCTGGGAGCAAGCTCCACTGAATATAGTTCTTTCTAAGCAAACATGCATAGGATTGTATTGTTAGACTTGTGTTTTTCAAACATAAGTGCCCTCTCTTCCAACTGCACTGCAAATCCCATTTGAAATGGGGTAATTCCACAATCAGTTTGCAATATGCAATGGGGTTCTGCTGTTCATTGACCTGAAGCATTAACACTTTCAATTCTAGCCTTTGTATATAAAGTTCTAAAATTTGTGAGGCAATTAATTTCAGACTAACATACTTCTTAATGCTCCTTTCTCCTATGTAATTTATTGTGATACAGAGGCATTAAAATTTCAATTATTTTCAGTTCCTTTTACAGTTCTCTTCTAATTTTCTATACATACCATGCACAGTGGGGGTGGATGAAACAAAATCGAAATTCAGTATGAATTGTGAAATGGCTCTAAGTCTCTTAGATATACCAAAAAAATATGCATGTTTCACATAGAAAAATTAATAGGAAAATCAAAATATAGATACATGCACTGTGGATGTGGAAAATAATCTTTTGAACTGGTTTCCTTCATAACAGCCATTCCACTGACTGCTATTCTTTGCTAAGATCAAAAGGAATTTAGATAGAACAAGAAAATCTATTACTGTCTGTCAGGCGCTATACCTGTACTGCTATAGAATGCTAGCCCACTAGAAGCACTGAATTCTTCAATAAAGAACTGGGAAAGGGAAATGTGCTCATCTGTGCTAAGAGATTCATTGCCATGCTTCCAATACAGCATCAAGTCTTCTTCATTGTAGGCATCTGTGGGGAAAATAAATAAACTTAACAGACTATCACTTGCCTGTGACTCTTTTTCCTCTTGATTTACACCTTAACTCGCATTATATTACCTAGATAGCATTTGAAAACACCAGACTCTGAACAGGAAGACAGCTCGGCTGCTTGATTCTTTCCTTTCATATGAAGCCCATAACAGTGGGCAAGGTAAGCGAGGGGAGGGGATTATAACCAATTTGATTTTCAATCATCTACAGCATGGGTAGGCAAACAAAGGCCCGGGGGCCGGATGCGGCCCAATCGCCTTCTAAATCCGGCCCACAGATGGTTCGGGAATCAGCGTGTTTTTACATGAGTAGAATGTGTCTTTTTATTTAAAATGCATCTCTGGGTTATTTGTGGGGCCTGCCTGGTGTTTTTACATGAGTATAATGCGTGCTTTTATTTAAAATGCATCTTCTTCTTCTATGCTACCACAGTCCTCAGACAGACCACAGCCATTTACTACATAGCAAATAAGGTATACAAAATTATACCTAAGCGAAACCAGACATATGAAATGACAGAGGTTTCCAATATAGTTCCCTCTTTGCTTATGGAGGGGGAGTGTTCTGTCTCCTTTTATAAATATTCATTGCTTTTTACTAATCTAGTTGCCAAGAAGAGCATTTGAAGACCCCCCAAGTCCTTGAGACACCATATGCCTTTAAAATACAGTATAGGTAAGGTACTTCTAATAATTCTTATTTAAAAACACACACATGTAGAACATACAATACCATAGCTGAGCCAGACTTACAGCTTTCCAGTTCTAGAGAGCAGTTCTGAGTGTCAAGTGGGAACCTACTGAAGTCCATGAAGCACATGGCAGAAACTGTTATTCTGTCAGAAAAGCAATAAAGCAAAACAAAGGGATAGGCTTTACTGTTCATATCAACATTTTCATTATGTATGAGCGCCTTAAGGTCAATGAATGAGGGATTCCAGTTGGGGGTCTTATGTTTTTATTTTTGGCTCAATATTTTGGCCTTATCATTTTAGTATCTAGAGAAGTAAAAATTATGAAAATTCATGGAGGAGCACAATTTCCCCATCTGTTGCAAGCCTTTTGGCAGCAACGGCCGATTCCCCTTCAACAAAAGGAGCTGGTGGGGTGGATCTGGCTCCAGGGATGCATGCTAGAGGAGCTTGTGTCCTCAGAACTCAAGTCCCCTACTTCCCTTCATTATAATTCCCCTCCCACACTGGCAGAGGGTTAACATCTGTGCCCTGGAACATCTGTGCTGCCAGGAACATTCTCTGGCAATATGAAGGGACCATACTTGTACAACTCTCAACACTTGGGGTTGAAGTGAGCAGTAGTTATCACTCCTCATTATACTTCTGTAGAGTTGGGGATCTATAGGATCCCAAACTGCAGCTGTGGTGGAATAATTCACTGAATTGGACCGTATATCTGGTGCTTAATTTATATTATCCAATTTTCATACTAGACAGACTGGGTTTCCATTTGGTGCCGTCTTCAGGCTGGGCAGCCTTACAGAATGAGCAGAGTGAAAAGCAGGAGAAAAGTATCTGGGACTACAGCCTGAAATTAAAATCCACTGAACAGACATGCAAGCCCTCACAAGAGCCAGGCAAGTTGTTCATGCAAATACCAAGCCTAACCAAGAAGCCTTTTTAAATCCTTCCCAGCATAAGGAAGCCAATGGCTTCCTTGGGTGTACAAAGCCTGGAGCTCAAGAGGGCTTAATTACCAGATAACCTTCTGGACCAATTACATTCAAACTTACATGCAATATATTGCTTTCTTATATCACATAGCATCATCATCATCATCCTGCTTAGCATTTATATAGTGCTTGGGAGTGTTCAAAACACATTATCTCAGTAACATTTACAATAAACCTGTACAGTAAATGAGTATTATTAACCCTAATCTGCAGGGTGGGAGGGTCTGAGGTGAGATTTGAACCACATGGCTTCCAGATGATATACTTAGCAGACACTAATCAGGCTTCCCAAACTGGTGTGTTTGAGATTATTTGGATTACAACATATCTAACTATTGACCACGCTGGCTAGGATTGATAGGAGTTGTAGTCCAAAACACCTGGAGAGCAGCAGCTTGGATAATGCTGCACAATATATCTTATGAAATAAAAATATAATAAAAATACATTGCAATAATGCAATAATAAATAATTACATAACCATTTAAAATAGCAGCAGAACATGGCAACTAATAACTCAGCAGAGCAGAACAAGCAGTTTAACTCTTAATGGTTTAAAAGGGGGGGACCTGGGGGAATTTTTTTTTTTAATTCCCTGCTGTTGAAATGACATCAAAGTGAGCACCATGCAAGCTTTCCTGGTGAGGGTATTCCATAGACCGGGGGGGGGGGGCACCACTAAAAAGGCTCTTCCTGATTACCACCATTTTATCTCAGAGGGCAGAGGCAGCTGAAGAGCCTCTGTGACTGGATGGACTAAAGTGAAGAAGTGTGCATGCACACGAAAGCTCATACCAAGAACTAACTTAGTTGGTCTTTAAGGTGCTACTGGAAGGAATTTTTTTATTTTGGATGGACTAAAGTGAGAGAAGACAGGAATAGCAGAAACAGTGCAACAAAACCTGAGCCAGGTTTCTGAACCTGTGGCCATGAAGCTGAAACTCAGCACACAGCTGATGACCAAACTATGCCATGGGCTCTAAGTGCCTTGTGAATAAACCTTCAATGTCTATAATTTCTGCAAGGATCACAATGAGCTACCACAGAGGTAGTCAACCCCATGTGCTCCAGATGCTGCTGGACTGCAGCTCCCATCAGTCCCAGCCAGCATGGCAAATAGGGAAGATGGCAGTTATAGTCTAGCAACATCTAGGGGGGCAACACACTGACTATCCCTGAGCTAGTGTATCTTCTCACCTTTATGTTTGTTTCTTGCGACTGGAAGATAAGGAGAGCATTGTGCTTACCGTAAGCTAAAGAGCACATTTCCATCTGGGTAGACACGTAACATAACGTTCTCCATAGTTGTGTCATGGATGAAAGATCTTTTGGAGTGGACAAAAAATATATCAGGTACCCAGATCTTTTTTATTAGTCTTCCATCAAAAGTCATGCTTCTGTTTCTGGTACTGGGAAATGACAGCCTCTCATCTTTCCAGTAATGTCTGAGGTATAAAGTCATGGTGAAGTCCTTTATATAAAGAAAATAAAGAGGAATATATAAACAATAAACCACATTGTATGTAGTCTGCCATAACACTGCTTTCATGGGCTATTTCCCAAGATTCTAAAGGCAGGAACAAGGGAAGGAGGATGGGGAAGGAAGAAAAAGGAGGGGACTCATGTCTATAGTAAATGTCACATGGGAGGAAGGTCTCTGTGTGTGGGACAGCTTTAGTTCTCTGATGGTGAGGGGGGTGGGAAGAGAAGGAAGGAATTGGGGCAGAGGCATGTGGAATTGAGTGGGAGGTAGCATTTGGAGGAATGATGGGGAAAATGGGAGGCAGGGAGGAAGATAGATGTGTATGCATGTGTGCAACAGTTTTAGGGCTCTGGTGACAGTGGGCAAGAAAACTTGAGAGAAGGAGAAGTAATTGGACTGTGTGCAAAGGAGGATTGCACAAAAGAGGGGTTAAGGCAGAAAAGGGGGTGCAAAGTGGGGCTGCAGAACAGAAGAGAGAAAGAGCTTCAAAAATAAGGTTGGGAAGGTGAGGAGTTTTAGTAGTTGAATGGGATGGGAAGAGGAAACTCCAGTGGGGTATCGCTTGGGGATGGATTGGCAAGCAAAGTGAGCAAGGGTACATCAATATTTGAAGAGCAGAGTTTGCTTTCTAAAATCTGTGTCTTTTGACACCTGATTTCTAGTCATTTTTGTCAAACTTCTGGATACTAGTACTGCTGTAGAGAAATATTGAAAAGCTTACCATGTCAACTTCTGAAATGCTGTCAATACTCTCCACTTGCACATCAATGCCCACTGGTATTGGTGACCCTTGAACATAACAAAGAGAATAAAAGTGATGATCAGAGAGTTTAACAGAACCTTCAAAAAGAAAGAAAAGCGAAGTACCAACCATGAAATGGAGGTATGTGGATTTATTTTTTAAAAAAACTGCTTTAAATAATTAAAAATAAGTATGCACCTTGTGAAACCCTCTTACAACAAGATTGTCATTAAAGACCAAACTAGAAGGTATGTGCAAACACATATATTTCTTTTGTTAACAAAAACCTGCTCAGAGAGTGGTGGTTCTAAAAGCCATTCAGAAAAGTTTAACCACTTAGTATAAAAAGGTTTTGGCATTGCTTCAGATTTCTCCATTGTTTCAGAGTACATATGGTCGTCTACAATCCACAAAACAGAACTCTCAAAACCTGAAAACAGGGGAGAGGGTCATAGATTTTTCTGCCGCAGGATGCAGAAAGAAGCACTTAAGAGTGTTGCTGGATCAGACCAAAGACCTGTCCAGTCCAGCCTTCTGTTCCCACTGTAGCAAACCAGATGTCTATGGGAAACCCCAAAGCAGAACATGAGTGCTATAGCCTGCTTCCACTTAGGCTCCCCAGCAATTGGTATTTAAAGTCATGTGGTCTCTGGTCCTCAAAATAGCAGCTATGATGTCTAGCAGCCTTATTTGCCATAAATTTGTCCAGTCCTCTTTAACAGCCATTTAAGCTGGTGGCTATCACCACAACTTGTCGCTGTGAATTACAGAAGTTGTGTAATGAGCTGTGACTGTGAAGAAACAGCATCATTTCATGGGTCCTGTCTCTCCTCCCATTCAGCTTCATTGCAGGACCTCAGATTCTAATGTTATTATGAGAAGTGAAAAACAAAACAAAAACCCTTCTCTTTCTTCACGCCATACATAATTTTATGAATTTCTTCATTTCCCCTTTTACTTGCCTTCTTTTCCTAACTAAAAAGTCCAAATGTTGTCACCTTCTAGGGGAATTGCTACAACCCTCTGAGCATTTTGGTTGTATTTTTTTAATGAAAACGCTAAACATAAAATTGTTTACTGCATCAGTTTCTGTCCTTGCAGGATATCTTTAAAAATCATCAAATGGCTGTGCGGGGTTCAGGATGCCACAATAGTTGTGTTTATGCAAGTACACCATCATTTCGCTTCTGCAGCTACTGCCAGCTAATGGGATCAAGATACCATGTTCCCCATGTCAAATTTCAGAATGTAAACTCCTCAGGGCAGGAACGTGCCCTCTTGCACTCCAGAAAGTGCCATGTGTGCTGATGGCACTCTATAAATAAACAGGCATTTCCTTGAACTTTGGCTTTTCATTTTTAAAAAATTCTAGGAAATCAAGCCTGAATAAATGTGGAAAGACCAGGAAAGCCTTGCAATAGTAATTCATGTGTTGGTTACTTCAAGACTAGATTACTGCAATGCACTCTATGTGGGGCTTCCCTCATGCTTGATCCAGAAGCTGCTCTTAGTACAAAATGCTGCAGCATGAATGCTGACAGAAGTGAGGCCTTGTCAGCATATAACACCTGTGCACAGAGATCTACGCTGGTTGCCATTTGGCTACTGGGACAAGTTCAATCTAGTACTATTAGTGTATAAAGCCTGTAACAACTTGGAACCAGTTTACCTATGAGATCGCTGTACCCCACCTGTGTCCACTCGACTGCCTAGATCAGCAGAATTGGCACCACCACATATGCGCCACATAATACCCATTCCACATTTGTAAGGACTTGATTGTTTGGTGTGGCAGCACCAGCACTTTGAAACTCGCTGCCTATTGAGATTGAGGTGTAACCTTCACTGTATTCTTTTCAGCACCTGCTAAAAACATTCTTGTTTAGACATGTCTACCCCGATGCTTAGAAAGTTGAGGTAATTTTAATCTGTTTTAGTATTTTAACTATTGTATGTTTGTATGGTTGTGAAGTTTCATTGATTTTATTGTTTTATCTTTTTGTAAACTGCATTGAGGTTTTATGTATAATGTTTTGCAGAAAATATATACAGAAAAACACATGGGGGAGGAGAATTCAGCACAGTCTGACTATCTATCGATTGATTGATTGATTGATTGATTGATTGATTGATTGTATATGCCATCCTTCATCCAAGGATCAGTGGACACAGATGTTGGATGTGGTGAATGAAAAGTAATATACCCTGGATAAAGACTTGGCTGAACTGGGTAAATGTTTGAACAGCAGCACTCTACCCTGCAACATGTTACCCGCATTGTTACAACAGCCCTGTAAAGTAGGCCTTATTATCAGTAAAATATCACAAAATAGTATGCAACCTTTTGAGTTCACCTGAACTCTTCAATTCATGCTAGATGGTAAACCAGCAAATGGGGTGGGAGGAAATGGGGGCAGATGTTAGCTGAAGTCCTGGAGTAACATGGAATTGGAGAGGAGGTAGCAGACATTCAAATATGGCCCTTTTGAGTGCTATGTGGGTATTAGCTTGCACCAACACCTGCAGAGAACAATAAAGGTAACAGTGGCTGAATTCCCCATGGCTGTTACCCAGGTGTATCTCCATCCTTAGTAAAACACACAGGTTCCATGGTAGGTGTAAGACAGGAATCACTTTAGCAAAGTATTCTTTTGGAAGATTTGCTAGTACTAGAAATTAAATACCAAGTAGTGTTTTATCCCAAGTTGTTTTCAATTTTTGAACCTTGGGGAAGAAGAAATAGAGTTAAACATACCATTCTCATACCAATGACCTCTTTGGCCCAGGCTCAAGCAGTCTGCTGCATGAGAAAAAAATAATTAACAAGTATGAAAAGGCAAATTTACTTACCTCCAAAGCCAGGTCTCATTGCAAAATCATGGTCCTCTATACGGAGAAGCTGCTCAGATTTCATGGGCCGTACTTTGGTGCTGTCAATTTTCCTCATCTTAATTTCTCGTTTGCTGCATTAACAATAGATAATTAAATGTATACCCCACCACATGTTGCCAGAGGTTTCTGAGGGTGATCTATATAGGAGTTGCTGTTTTTAAAAATCAACAATTAAAACTGAGTATCACTAAAAGCAGAACAATTCAGTCAGAGTGTACCATACTATAACCACAGAGCAATAGAATGATATAAACAGGTCAGTTTAAAATAACAACCTGCCTTGCCTTCCAAATGGCTGCTAGAACAATGAATTTCAAGAAGGTATGGGCAGAGCCAGTGAGGTGCTAATTTAGGGTTGCCATATCTTGAAGAACAAAAAAGAGGACCGCGCTGCTGCCAGCCCGAGCCAGGAAAAGAGGTGTGTGAGGCCGCTATCACCGCATCTCTTTCCTTGGTTTGGGCTGGCAGTGGCCACGGTGTGCAGAGCAGGCCAAGCTGCCTGAGCTCAAAACCCACCCACTACAAACCCGAAACTTTCCTTTAAAATGTAAAAACCCATCCAGATGGGCACGTTGGCCACCAAAAGGAGGATATATCCAGGTTTTCCCAGACATACGACAACCCTAGGTGGGGAAAACCCATGTGATCCATCGCCCACATGCGGCTGTTGTTATTACAATGCTCAAATCCGAGGGGGGGGGCAACCCTTATCTACTGATTTTAGAATACTGATAGGGCAAGATTTGGTTGCAATTAGGGGGAGTCAAGCAACAGGTCTCTTAAGTTTTATTAATAACTTCACATATGCATACTTTTCTCAATAATTCACTGTCAAGTGTTTCAGATATCAGCACAGGGAATTGGCTCCTGTAGAAGTTGTGTGTGCGTGTGTGAGTGTGAGAGAGAGGGGGGGGGAGAGGGAGAGGGAGGGGGGAGGAAGGCCGAACAGGCAAACTACAGTGTGGTTCTTCCTTCTATGATAAGACTGTACCGTGTTGAAGAGGGACAGATTTAAGTAATTCAACTCCCTGCACTGCCCCCCCCCAACCAAAATATGTGGACCAAATTCCTATTCATTGGATGCAGTATTCATCAATTTCATCCACTTCAAGGGATCATTCTGAACATTACTTCAACAGCATGGGAGACACTCCAGGGCAGTGTGGCTACTTCATACACTACTCTGGTAATGCCAGAAGCTCCAGACCATATGGGACATGCCCACAAATTTGGCTGCTGCCAGTGCTGCCCCATCCTGCAGGTAACTCAGGCAAAGCTGCCTTGGGGAAAGTTGCATCTTCTCTGCTTGCACAGAGCCCAAGGCAGGAGGTTTTGAATGTGGTGTTATATTACAGCTGTATATACAGGTTGATTGTGCATTAGGTTTATTTATTTATCTATTATTCTCTGTTTGTTTGCCTCTAAGCATGACTGGCTATTATTGCCCTTTCTCTGGTTTTTTTTATATAAGCTCCTTTCTGAAAGCACCTTTTGTCCATCAGGACCAGTATTATCTATTCTGTCGGTGGTTGCTCAAGGTCTCAGGTATATCAAAAGTACTCCTTTAATGGAATGCCAGAGCCAAGCCAGAGTTTCTTGCTGCCCTGGGCAAAATAAAATATACCCCCCCTTTTTTTCTTCCTGTATGCTAAGCAGTATAACGGCAGCACATTAAGGAAAGCAGCCTTATTTTCTCACATTCATTTTTAACATCTGTGAATTCATCACCAATGGTGATCAAAAACCCCTTAGTCAAGCCCCATGGAATGCAGCCAATGTCATCCAGAGAATGGACAAAAAGTATTGGCAGTAGCTCTTTCCCCAGGACAAACAGCATTACTGAAACAGGCACCCTGAAATGCTGGCACTCAAGGCAGTTGCCTAGTTCACTTCTATGGTTGGGCCAATCATGGCAACGGACAGGTTTCTGGATCTTTCATACAATACAATATCAACTGGACATCAGTGTGTCTGGAAAAGCCCTTGGAAGAGCCTCTAAATTACTACCTCCACTTTCCTGTCACTTGTGTATTTCCTAGCTTGTCCATATTTTCTGTTAATTTAACTGGAACTCAGTCACAGAGTCATCGCTAGAGGATTGTGTCCTTAGTGCATATCAATTTGATCACTTGGATTCTATATCCCAAATCTCCGGTGCTAGCTATGTCACATGAGAGCCTTTTAGAGTCACATGCTCACCCCCCCCCCAAAAAAAAAAGGTCATTCCTGGTCGCACGTAACTGAATGTTAATATAATGAGTACTTAGAAATTGATTTCTTTATTATGGCTCCAACTTACTCTGCAAATCCTGAGTTAAGCGGAGCATTTGGCTTACGTAATCAGGACTGCTGTGGCTCTTTCAGAGGAAAATTGTGAATGAACTGAGAGCTTGAGTTCACCACTGGAAGTTCTAGGAAGTATTGAGTAACCCATATATACACAGAGATGTGTCATAAGCAGCAGACAACGGGCTTCAGGGATGCCACCATGTTGCCTTGCAGCCTTACTTTGAATTAACATTTTGGTTTTAAACTCACAGCTGTGTCTGAAATTAATATGACAGGCAGAGCAATCTTATAGGGGCGGGGGGGGGGGGACTCCATGGTGAAGAAACTACCACTTCTTAATCCCTACCAAATTAAAGATAGGGGCACCTTCTAACCTATCCTCAGATATTTAAAAAAACCCCTCTCATTGGTCCCATTGGTTTCTAAGGCTACAGTTTCCCCCCCCCCCCTTTTGATGCATGTGTCGGGAGAACAGGAGGGCGTTGGATCCTGCTGATCTAAGGCCTCCTATCCACCCCAGCATGTCCTTTCTATTCTCATACCACAAATTGGAACACAGACCGTGAAAGAGAAATATTGGCTGGCTTTCTGCTGCTGCACTAAGGAAACCTCCAGAAACAACAGACTTCATCCGTCTGTGACCTCTGTGAACCAAGAGGGAGGTCTGCAACATCCAGCAGCCCCTCAGTTGCTCACTCAGGGAAGTTAGGATTGCTCCCTAAATAGGATCATGGAAAAATGCTGACTTCACTTATAACTGCATGAGTTAGCAGGAACACAGGAAGATGTCTTGCATCAGAAGAGGCTACTTGTTGAGTTAGCCCAGTATTATATACTTGGACTAATAACAACACTTAAGGGTTTCAGGAGGAGATTGCTCTTGTCACCGGCTACCTAATAATTTTAACTGGGGGTGGCAGGGATTGAACTTTAGATCTTCTGCACGCAAAGCAGATATACCTGTAACCCCTGAGTTACAGTCTTCCACACAAAGCACTATAGCTAGCACTCTTCAAAAGGATGCCCTGGTCTCCCCACCTAGATGCTTTCCCTCCATAAATATCAGATTATCACACCTGTTCTAGGGTGGTCCCTAAATGTCAAAAAGTTTGCCTTATTTCAAAATATTCCAGCTCTGTGAAATAAGCATCACCAACTCCACAATATTCCATTGAACAAACACTAACTCCACTGCATTTCCAGAGCTTCCAATGACTTTCATCTTGGCCAGTGGATAACTCTACCCCACAATGCATGCCTTTAGTTCGTTATTCGTAAAAGGTGTGGTGTCCCACATTATACCCTTTTTCAAGATGTTTTGTGCCAGATGTTTTCTGTATCTCATTTTAGATGACCAAGTATGCTGATGACAAAATTATGACAAAGGTTAGACACAGTTATAAGATCCCACACCAAATAATTATGGTGAGAAATATATCCCTAAATAAGACTACATAGGGTTTGTCCAGCTGTGCACCCCCTCATCTGATACTATTTGCATTATTTTTAATGTACACATTAAATGCAAAGGTGCATTTGTCATCAGGTCTAGCTTGGTCCAAAGTTAAACCTGGCACTGGCCTGCCTTTTAACTGCAGTATCTTCTCCACTGGTAAAAAATCCAAGATAACAGATTCATTTCACAAAATAGATTAAATAGCAGTAACCTTTGGGTCTAGAACTAAGCTCTTCACCTCAGGGGTCATGACAAGCCCCTGAATTTTCATAAATACATCCATTATTATGTAATCTCTACTTGCATTTACTTAAAAGATTTTCTTCCATTTCAGACAACGTTGGGGAAAACATCAAACTATACATGTCTAGTGCCACATGCATAAAGCCTCCCTCTGACTAACAAACAATGAGGTGATTGTCTCCTCCCACATTTCCCTCTCCCCAGGTGATCAGTATTTATCTGTTCTCCCACCTGAAGCAGGCTTTGGAAGCGGATGCTTGAGGAAGAGAAAAGGAAGCAAGCTATATATAACAACCTACTTCTGAAAATTGTCGACTCTCGCTAGATTGTGGTTTATGAGCACAATCTGTTGGAAACATCATTGAAAAGCTCTATATTTTGTTCTTCCTGCACAAAGCATACAGCTCCCAAACTGAATTATATTTCTTGTGACTAGGATTAGCTCTCATTTTCCTGGATACTGTGTTCTAAAACTGCAATGTACAGCAAAAGTCTAAGTTCAGGAATTCAACTAGAAACTGAATAAAATATATTAACTAGCTTAAAGGCTGGGATTTAGAGATGCTGATAAAATAATTCCACGTATTAGAACACAGTTAACTATATTCCAAATGAAAGGCTCCTGTAACATGATTAAAATCAGATTTGAGACTGGTTTTTAAAAATCCTAATTATATACTTTCTTTGTTTTTAGAAACAAATAGCTACTACCACTGACATTTAGGGAAACAAATGTAACACAAAAATTATATATAACACTGGCTTAGAACTAAATATGTCATACAGAAAAGAAATAAGCTTTTATAAACAATCACCTTAGCTTTTTAGCATTTTACATCTCGTACTTTCCATTACTGTATTTTTGCACCCAATAATTATTGTAAATAATAAATCACATATAAATCACTATATGCTACATATAGGACCATGCACAATATACATATATGAAATGTAGAAAAGGAAATTTTAGCAGCTTAGTTTATATGAATGCATTGTTCTGTTTCTGTTCCTCGATGCACACAAGAACAGTCCTTCCGATCAAACCAAGAGCAAGTCATCTTTGGGATGGCGGCAGACATACAGAGTGTACATAAACAGAACAGCAGCCATGATGCCCAGTGACCATTTTGCTCACCTGTTATGTCTTTTCATGAATGACCTTTGAGGATGGTGGTGGTGGTAATGATGATGATGATCACTGTGACTGATTAAAAGAGAAGTAGGCCATATACAGGTGAGGAGCAACAGTTTTATTGCAAGGATCATGTCTTCAAGTCACAGGAGTAAAACCGATTCAATCAGCCCACATTAGTAAGCTTTCATTCTCCAGTTATTAAGAAACAACATACGATGAAGAGGATGCAAATAATATGAGGCACTGCAATATAAGAGAGGCAAAAACATCCCAGTTTTCATTCTTCTTCGAAGTATCCACTTATTCTTGAAATTTTATAAATCCTTAAAATCCGCATCGTACCACATCTTATGGTGTTGCTATCCAGATGCTGCAGTTTTCCCTTTAGGACTCTATTAAGCAAAACAATATATTTAACGTATTCCCATTTTCATCCATTCTTTCGTTGTCTCTGGGTGTGTTCTTAGTCCAGTGTTTTAACACCCACTCACTGTACTCTTCAGTGGAGCTCTTGCACAGACAAAAGAGTGATGTCAAACATTTAATCCCTTTAATCCCACACAGCACCACAAGGAAAAAAGAGCTTTCATTACCCTATGAAAATCTGTGATTAATGAGAAAAGATCAGAAAATTAAGCTTACTTACCGCATATGCAGAAAATCATTTTCAGCCCATCAATAAAAATGCTTAAATTGTGTAAGTAGCATAGATGGCAAAAATTATCTCTGGCTGCATTATAGGGTAACAAGCATTTGTCTCGACTGGGAAACTAGATGATGATGAAGTGCTTGGCAATTCATTGGAATCTTGGAGATATTAAGGTTTCTCCTTCTGAAAGTAAGTAAAGCAGAGCTGTTGGTTAGATCTAAGAATACACCCATGCAAACACACACACTAGTGGTGAAATGTGTGTGGAAATGGTATTTATAGTCCACATCTGAGGACAAATTACAGTTTTCCTGATTAAGTGGTAATAAATTTATGAGAGATTTTGGGGAGGAAGCTGCTGCTTTCAGTTATGATGTACTTTTACCAAAGCATTTTTACAAGTTTTCATTTATTCAGTAAATCCCAACGTTTGCAGCCAGTCGCATCCTCTGACTCGTACAAATCAGAACTTAGAAGGAGCCAAAGCTCAGTTATAGAGAACACACTGAACGTACAAGGTCCTCAGTGCAGTTCTTGGCATCTCCAGCATGGGCTGGCAGCAGGGCTGAGAAATACCCTCTTAATGAGATTTTGGAGAGCCGCTACAGGTCAGAAGAAACAGTACTGGGTCAGAAGGGCCAATGACCTGACTCGACAGTTTCATGTTTTCAGCTGCATCTGCTGATGCAGTTCAACTGTACTACTTCCTTGTTCACCAAGAGTATTATTTGGTTTTGAAGACAGAGCTTGAAATTTTATTTAAGAACCCTGCTGGATTAGACCAAAGGCATTTAGTCCAGCACCCTGTTGTAATGGAGTCTATGAGCCATGTGGTTAGATGTTACACTTCCTAAACAGAAATGACCATCAAAAGCTTACAGAACCTTCCAGTCTACAAAACACTGTGCCTGTCTCAATTGCTTCAAGGTATCCAAACTGGTTTGCTTTCTTTAGTGCATCCAGTGCTAGAATGTTAATGTATCCCTCAGCTAGGATGAACACATGTGCTCTGTTTGAAGGGCTATTTAAAGATATAGAACCATAAGAAGGGAGAGAAGGGACTTTGAAGCTGTCCATCAGCTGCTAGCACTTGGACAGCAGACTGAGCAGGCATACAGATCATCTGATTACAGTCTCTCTCACTTTGGTGGCATGTATTATACTTCTTTTTAAACTACAGTGTTTAATTCTCAGTTTGGATCTATGCACAGAAATTAGCACATCCAACCCTCAGGCTGATTCTGTATAGTGTTCTCTTTTTCTAATCTGGGGAGAAAATGGTACCAGAGCAGGACATAATATCAATATAAATCGCCAAAGCAGGTTAATCTTTCTGCTGTAATGATTCCTAAGAGAAGGTTTTTTTGTGTTGACATATAAATGCAACTTAATGGACAATGATTATAATGAGTCAGCCATTGATCGTTCCCCCACTACCCAAATACAAAAATAAAATAAAATTGAACATCTGGCTTTGTGCTACCATTAAAATGTTTTCTTAACTTTATCCCTTCACTTTTCCCTCATGCAAAGCTCATAATGCTTAGCTTTTAAGGATATAACATATTCTGTGGCAGTCCTACAAATGGAAATTATTGACCAAAACATCCGCACGCCTGCGTGGGTGTGGGGGCTGAAACAAAGAATGAAATTAATTCCACAAATGCTTAGATTAATTTGTTGTTTTCTCTATACCTAGGATGTGTGGCAGGTGAACAATTTAAAAGCAAACATATATGTAAATAACTATTCAAATGAGACAAATACTGAATTGTAGAGATGTGTTATAAGCACAATCTTAATGTCTTACCAGCTCAACTCTTGACAGCAAAAGCTGGTCCAGATAAAAACAGTTAGTGAGCATTGGATTCAAATTATTTGCAGGAACTAGATTTTTTGGCCTGGATAGTCAGTTTGAAATTGAACATCTGTAACTATTTCCCAAATCTGGTTGGAAGCAGGAATTTGTGTTCTGGATTCCATTTCACACAATATGAGGGTTCCCCAGAATCTCATGATAGATAACTGGAGAGTAATGGGCATAATCCAATTTTCCTAGAACTGGTGATAGGCCTGTGCTTGCACAGAAGCATCTAGAACAGAGCTTTCCAAACTGTGTGTCACAACACGTTAGTGTGTCAGCTGCAGTGTGTAGGTGTGTCGTGCAAACGCTCCCCATGCTTCTCCCAGGGCTGGAAAGGGGTTAGTAAATCTGAATTACTGTGTCACGAAATGGCGCATGTCTAAAAAGTGTGTTGCCAACATGAAAAGTTTGGAAAGCTCTGCTCCAGAAGAGGTAATGTGAACTAACTGTGATAGTGCAGGAGCTGAATCTTATGCCTACAAAGAATGCAAGTCAAATATAGCTATACCAATAATTCAGGAATAGATCATCATACTCATATTCAACTAGCATTAGTTAGTTTATCATAGACAAAGGCCAATAAGGGAGAGAAGCCTGGTGTGGACACACACGAGGTTTCTCTCCCTCTTTCTTGAAGATAATTCAATTAATCGTTCCAGCATTATCTAATGAAGCTGAATGGTAGAGGATTCAGGATAGACTTCTTCACACAATACATGGTTATCGAATTTACTGCTACAAGATGTGGTGATGTCTACCAGCCTTAGATAGCTTTAGAAGAATATCTGACAAATTCATGGATGACTGCTAGTCATAATGGTTACATGCTACATCCAAGATCAAAGGCCTCTGAATATCAGTAGCTGGGAACAACAGCCCTTGTGTGTTGTTTGTGGGCTTCTCAGAGCCATTGACTTCAAGTTATAAGAAAGGAGATTCCAACTAAACATCTGACAGTAAGAGCTGTTCAACAGTGGAACTGTCTCCCTCAGGACAGTGGAATAGTCTCCCTCCTTCCTTGGAGGTTTTTAAGCAGAGGTTGGACGGCCATCTGTCATGCATGCTTTAGCTGAGTTTCATCCATTGCAGGGGGTTTGACTATATTTTTCTAGAAAGTTATGGGGCAAAATGTGTAAGTACTTTTTAAGTGATTTATGTAAAATGAAAGTGAGTGTGGTGTGGCTACCTTGCATATTTTTCCTGGTACTGAGGAACATGCCCTTTTGCTATTAGGCAGCAACAGCATCACAAATCTGCTTGTAAAATCTGGTGCTTCCAGAACTCTCTGAAATTTGAAATGTGTGCACTTGTCCAAAAAGTTTTCGCGCAACCCCTGGTTTATAATACATATCAGTCAGAAAATTTCATTTAGTTGTTTATATAATGCCATTTATGTACACAGCATGTTGCAAATAACAGTTTGACAGGTCCCTACAGATAAGCAGCATACAATTTTTTTAAAAGAAAGAAAGAAAGAAAGAAAGCAGAAGACCACTGTTTGGACAGATACATGAATTTTGGTACTTTGGATATCCTACCAATAATGAATTCATTTCCCAAGTTTGAATCCTCATTTTAAAAACAGCTTCCTCCATGCACACAAAAATGAGTTATCCGCAGATTTGGAAGAAACCCCAAGTTGGCAGAAGTTTAAAAAAATCCTTACCAAAAAACCCCTCTTAATTTAGGGAGGGAGGACACCCCAAAACAGCCCAGTTAAAGATGAGCAAGCTTCAGGGTCAAGGGCAGGGAGTGGAGTTTCCTAGAAGAGGGTTTGGTCAGTGGGCTAGAACATTGACAGGAACACTCCCACTGCAACATTTGTTGAAAGCCTCACTAGTACCTTTGCAGTACAAAATTAATAAAGTCACAAGTTTTTGAAGATGAGCAGAGGCATTTTTAATTCAGTTGGTGATGTTTCTAAAACTGTAAGACTGGGTTTTGACTGGCTCCGAGTTCCTCATTTTCTTTGAAGTCATAGCAGCTGTGCATTTTCATATAATCAGATATTAGTGCTGAAGTAGGGGGAAATCACATGGGTTGAGCAAGTATTTTGTGAAGCTATTTTGCTTCTAAATCCAAGATGCTTCATCTTTCTGCTTTAGCAAGTCCAATCACTGAATTAATTTCATCCCTAAATCCTCTCATTTACTTTCTGCACAAGGCAGCATATCAAGTAAACTGTTTTAAAACAAAGGTAATATTAGGGGGAGATGTAAATCTGATGGTGGCGTGTGAAACTCTACAGCGGCTTATACACCTTCCTGATCTGAATCCGTAAGGCATTTTTTATTACTGTTAAATAAAAATGAATGGCTTAAGATGGACGGTGCTTGTGAACAGAACATGCCAGATGCGGCTGAAGCTGACAACATAATCTTAGTGTGTTACTAGGGAAACACAAAAATGTATTCCAAATGCCCTCCTCACCCTGCCTAGCTAGACAGTGAATTGAACTTCAGATACTTGTGAGCACACGCAAAGACCCTGCTCCCTTTTATTCTGAATTCAGTAATCTGCAATAACTACTATCCACCTATTTACAGTCACGTGGACAGCAGCATCAACAGAAATACACACTGAAAGATATTTTTAAGAGTTGTTCGACTTTGGTATACTGGATTCCTTTCTGAGTCTCTTATATGCCTGCTTCATCATGGTCTGGTCTGGTCTGAGGAAGTATTGAAGGTTTAAAAAGCAGCTTGAGAATTAAAAGCTATTTCTTTTATATGAAAACTTGCAATGAAGTAGCGAAAAAAAAGAATTTTAGACTAAGGGGACATATTGTTTTCTTGTATTTTCTAAAATCTCTCAGAGAGGGCAGATAGTGTTCAAAAAGTTGGAGGTAGGCTGCAGAACTAAGAGAAATTACAACAACCAAAGAATGTTTAAAGCTTACCTAAAGGTAAACGTAAACCATTAGGTCCAGTTGCAGACAACTCAGGTTGTGGAGCTCATCTTGCTCTATAGGCTGAGGGAGCCAGCGTTTGTCCACAGACAGCTTCCAGGTCATGTGGCCAGCATGACTAAGCAGCTTCTGGCAAATCAAAGCAGCAAAAGGAAATGCCGTTTACCTTCCCACTGGAGCGGTACCTATTTATCTACTTGCACTTGACGTGCTTTCAAACTCTAGGTGGGCAGGAGCTGGGACCGAACAACGGGAGCTCACCCCATCGCGGGGATTCGAACCACCAACCTTCTTGATCGGCAAGCCCTACACAGAGCCAAATTTGTTCTGATTGAAAATTGCTTTGTAACAAAAATGGTAACCTGAGTAATGTAGCTGGCTCCTTGTATCTATCTAGATTTTAGCTGAATAGATGTAATTTTGACTGGACACACAGGCAACATTACAATATGATAGCATTGTGTGCCTGATAGATGCTAGCACGGAAAAGCTTAATGAAAGAAGCTTTCCCAGAGGACTGCCAAAAACAACAGCTGATTCCTGATACTAAAGGCGGGGACACACACAAGAAAACATACTACAACAGATTACAAATTACATATACTGTTGTTCAGTAATCCTCTTCTGTGTAGAGTAGGAATGTCTTATTCAATGCATGCAACAAGAAGACCCTACCAGCAGAATACTGATATGCAAAAAACAAGAGCTGATCCACAGCACTATCTTCCATATCTGGAAATGTGATTTGTATTTCCAGGGAGTAATAAAGGGATCCCATGCAGATTAGCAGAGCAAACCTGCAGATTTGTCTCTGAAAGCATTAGGAATTCTTAGTAGTCATGGAATAAGAGGATAGGTGTTCCTAAATATTAGTAATGGATTAAAAAACAAGAAGACAGAAATAAACAGAAAAAATAATAATTACAGTGGGCAGCAATTGTGGAGTTCCTCAAGGATCCAAATTCAGATAAACGGTCTGTTCTGGAATCAGGGTAAACAGTACGGTAGTCATGTTTTTATGAGGCCTATATTCTCCCCCTATACCAAAGATGTCTCTGCTGTAAATGCCACCCCCAGCTAGCTGCCAGTTTTGGATCCCAGCCATGGAAAAAGCTATTTAAAAACAAGCTCCAGAAAGCAATTTCAGGAGAGAATCATCAGGCAGGGGAAAGTTTACATTCTCCTAATCCACCTACCAATTCCCATTTGCACAGAGAGGGTTACCTGAACTAAGAATGAATTAACCAAAAATTATTATCATAAAGAGACATTAAAGAGCAATAAGAGACAGAAAAAAGTATCCACTGCTGTTATCCTTGCTGTAGGGAAAAGCAGGCTAAGGACATGTAGGGAGAGGGAACTGCCAGGCCTCTGAATTTGGCTTTTAAGGCCGTTTGGGGCAAACCTCACTCATATCATATGATGTCAGGTGGCTGGCTAATGGTGGGCTAATGCCACAGGTTCTCTCACCCCTGCTGCAAAAGATGAAGTTGTATGCTCAAGATGAAGGGGTCAGAGCGGCCCTTACTTACCATTTTGTACTTACTGAAACTGCTTAGCCTTAAGAGTGCTTCTTTGTCCTTTTCACACATGAGGGAAGTGGTTGCTGCTTCTTCAGGAGAATATAGGGTTTTCATATAGGGTTTTTATGGAGATTCAGCATCTCAAGGGGAAAACCTGCCTTTTATTCTGGATAGAAACTATTTAGGCCTACAGCCTCTCCACACAGCTAAACAGTCACTTTAAGCACCACCGCAAGATCTTTCCACACTCCCATAGGAGGCAGTGGGGCTGCTCTTCCAAGCATTAATCCTCAAGTTACCAAAAGGGCTGTTTCCACATACTTTCACCTTACTGGGCCTCACCACTGCAAATAGGTTTAAAAAAAAAAAAACACTCAAAGGGGGGGGGGGAGCCTGTTTGAGAATGAGAAATATTTAGGGGATTAATCCTTCTCCCATAAGCCAGTTCTGCCTCCTGTGTGGTGCCCATCTTTAAGTGGGGTGAGGTAGGACTTACTGTATTGCTTGATGAGCATTTTAGGAATATAGTATTCTGTGTCATTTTAAATTTGGCTTATCTGTTTGCATTTTGTTGTTTAATTATAGCACTTATTACTGAGCATTTGGACAAAATGCAGCTTGCATGTTTTTCTATCTCCAAAGGTAAATGAGCAAGAGAGAGGAACTGAACTACTGTATCTGTAGCCCCCCCCCCCCCCAAGCAATATTCCTGGCTGTTTTTCAAACAGAGGCTGGTTCCTTCAAGTTACAAGCACTCAATTGGCCTCAACCAGAAGTCAGGCATTTAGTGTTGCTGGTCTTACGTACTTCCAGCAGATTCCTGCAGTGAAACATGCTTCCAGTGGAGATTCAGCAGGCATCCTTGTTTATGACTGTCAGGTGTCTCTTGAAGACTTTTGTATGGTGATAGGCATATCTTCTCGATTAGCTAGGCATTTGAATGATTTTGTGCTGTTTTTACGTTTTATTTAGATATAGTTGTACACCATCCTGGTGTTTTATAGGATTTATGCTTTTATAAAGCAGCCATCCCATGGACACTCTCAGAAGTACAGTTGTGGTATACTGTGGTCCATTGTGTCTGTGTACCTGCTTACAACATGGGCAGTCCCCAGTACATGGTTTATCTTCATACCATTGCCAGTCTTAGCAGCAACTTATAGTAGTCCAGAAACAAGCCTTGATGCAGCGACTAAGAGTTTCAAGTGGCCCCCCACTAAGCAACTATATTGTATGAGTGGCGCTGTGATGAAGCGGTGGTTTTGAGTTTAATGAAATTTTTACTCTGACCCCTCTTCATACAACTCAAAATCACAATTTGTGACTGTATATCAAAGGTGGGGATGGTAGCATGCTTTTCTTCAGGTAAGGACCAGTGGCGCAGTCCTGCTCTTCCTTAACCATAGGTTATTTTATTTTGGACATTCCTGCAAGTGCGCTATGAATAACAGAATCCAAATTTTAGAGTACACCCAGGTATGAAATTGAGGTACATCCAGGTAAGTAGTTTGTCCCTCAGTTTAGTATAGAATATCTCATTAACAATGGATATTCCATGTTCTCTTGTTCTTTGCACCTTTTTCACACATTCACAGTAGCCTTCAGATGTTCTTAGAAGTGTACAGAAGCAGAGTAGGAAAAGGACTACTATCTGGCTTTACAGTTACTCCCTAAGCACCTGCCACCCTGTAATTTCAGTTTAGATCTCACAATGAGGATTTGGGTTGGAAACTTTCCATGAGTGTAAATTCCTGTGATGCCTGTCTTTTTGTCAGCAGATTGTGTCATTACATTTTGTGACTGATGATAGAAGAGGAAGCTAACTGTGTGCCTCTGATGAGCTGAAGAGAAGCCTGGCAGATGAAACCTGTTACTATTCAATATTTCTCCATGATATCACAAGCTTCTGTTTTTGTTTTAGATTAGATCATCCAAACCCTGAAGCAGTTAAATTTAACAATGATTACCGGTAGTTGAGGAAAGTGTGTAAGGTTTAAACATGGCAAACTGCAGTCAATCTAAAACAGAAGTGAAAGCTTCCAAATTTATTGTGGCCACACCAGAGGAGTGCAGAGTCCAATGCTGAGTTAAATGTTGACTGAGGTATGTTTAGAATCACAGCTAATAACACTAAGTCAAATTATGGCTTAGTGCAAATGAGCAAACATGTAGATTCCTGGAGCGAAGATCATAGGCAGCACTCACTTGGTCTCACTGTTGTTGCACTACCCAGGGCTAAGCCATGGTTTGGTTTAGGCCCAAACCTGGGCTCATGGTTTGTCTCATTCCAGATGAACCACAAGCTATAACCACAACCTGTAACCAAGATTTGCTCTTGAGTTTACTGCTTGTGGTTTAGTAAGCCATAATACTAAGCCAAACCATGGGCTTAGACCTGGTAGCGCAGGAGTGGCAGGACCAGGAAAGGAGTGGTGCAATGGCAATTTTTGCTCTGGGAACCCACAAAATGCTTGTTTGCACCAGGCCATGGCTTGGCTCAACGTTGCATGCAAAATGGGTCAAAGTTTGATACTCGTTTGGATTTTAAATAGGGCTACAAAGTTTACATAGTAAATGTATTTTTTAAAATTATTGATTTAAAAGGTGTCACCTATTAAAACAAAAATAATAATCTGATGCTCCTGATTTAATAAAAGTACTAACAAAACTGTAGATGGCAAACACCATCTTAAAAAAGGAATTTCCTATTCTTTCCTAGGAAGGAACACCTATTCTAAGATGGTGCCTGTTGTAAGATATCTATTCAAAGTAATAATTATGATTTATAATAATAATTTATTATTTATACCCAGCCACTCTGGGCAGCATCCAACAACAGATTAAAAATACATTAAAAGTATACTTCTTCAGAGCTACTTATTTTTTACCTGAATACAATTGACTAAAATTGATATGATTCATCTACAGTGGTACCCAGGTTCTCAAACACCTTGATTCTCAAACGCTGAAAACCCAGAATTGTTCCGGTTTTCAAACATTTTTTGGAAGTCGGACATCCAATGCGGCTGTCAGCTATTGTTTCCAGGACACCTGCACCAATCAGAAGCTGCAACTTGGTTTTCAAACATTTCGGAAGTCAAACGGACTTCCGGAAGGGATTAAGTTTGGCACTTTTCTTTTTTGCTATTTATTTTGTGTTTTTGTTTTTGGGGCTTTTTCAGTTAATTTGTTTTTGTGACTGTGTGGCACCCAGTTCAGCTACTGGTTGATCGATTGTACGACTGTGGAAATGGATAAAAGCCCCCTCCCCCCAATCCAAACAGTGACTATCATCAGTGCAGGTAACAAAAAAAAATAATTATCTACAATACTGTCTTATTTATTTTATAGTACAGTACATTGATTACTGCTTTCATTTTATTGATCAATGGTCTCGTTAGATAGTAAAATTCATGTTAAATTGCTGTTTTAGGGGTTGTTTTTAGAAGTCTGGAACAGATTAATCCATTTTGCATTCCTTTCTATGGGGAAAGCGCGCCTTGGTTTTGGAATGCTTTGGTTTTGGAACAAACTTCTGGAATGGATTAAGTTTGATAACCAAGTACCACTGTATTACTATTAATCAGATGATAGCCCTTGTTATAAAATTTTAGCAACATCATAGTCAGAAAATGAAGTTTTTCTAAGCTGATGAACAGAAGTTCCTGTGGTAACTTGCTCTAAGATGTAGGATTTTAGGACAACTTTTTAGACTGAAAACTGAACAAATTAATGGTAGATGTACAGAATTAAGGTGGCTGGATAGTGACTCTTAGGTAATCTTCAGTAGTCTCCATTTCCAATAGCTACTATTCAGAAATAAGTAAATTTTGCAAAAACACTTAAGTGGTTTTAATTAGGAATTAGGTAGGAGGAAACCCAGCCAGATGGGTGAGGTATATTATTATTATTATTATTATTATTATTATTATTATTATTATTATTATTATTATTATTATTATTATTATTATTACTATTATTATTATCATCACCCACTACCTTATTATTAGCATTAAGATACAGTACCATCAATATAGCCCATTTTCCCAACAGACTTTGATCCAGAAGGCTACATGGCTGGATCTGTGCACACAGTCGAGTATTGCAACAGCAGTCTTCTGTGCTGCATGACAAGCTGCTTTTTATCAGAGCTTCCAAAGCAATTCAGAAACTATATAGTCACACATTCCTAAAATGAAACATTTAACTTTAGCACATAAAATAAAAGTTCTGACTTAAATGTCTTTTAAGAAGGCAGAATAAGTTTCTAGTCAACTTACAAGTTATGTAAGTCTCCAAACCCCAATAGGATTTCTGTGGGGAAGGGTGGAAACTGAAATTTCTGTAGTCAGTAGAGAATGTGATGTGTTGATTTCCTCACATAGTGGTCAGAAAAAGACAAACACAAATGTAAAACAACCACATCTTTTAATAGAAAGCAACAAACATGCAAATAGCAGGTATAGAAATTTATTTGAACCAATGTTTTCACTATAAGGTAAGTTATTTTAAAACACTGATCCAAGCTCCCATGTTTGCAAGTTAAGGGAAAATATTGCACTTCGCATTTTCTAGCACCCCTCATACACTGCAAAACATTTTAAAAATATTTTGCTTATTTTACTTGCACACTTTTGCAAGTCATGCACACATTCATTCAAAATCAAAACGTTAGGTTACTCAAAAGCAAAACCTTAAAATTGCACTAAAGCTTTGTAAGGAAAAATATAATTCATGACTTATACAAATTTCATGACGTCTAGGTGCTTTCAGAGAAGAGCCAATTACTCTTCATCTTCGTTTTCATTTTCTTGGCCAGATCCTTCAGACCTGTCTCCTTCCAGCCGGTCTGTAAAATATGGGAGTAATTGTTAAATGACAGAACCAATTTGAAAGCCATTTTTCCAATTCAGAAAACAAAATGACATTTTGTTCAACTACTGTCCAGGGTCTAGTGATGAATGAAGTAGAAATGCTTAAGGTATACTGAACATATATACTCCCTTTTACAAATATGATGGAAACACAGTAGGGGGAAAAATATGAATAGCTGCTAAAAATTCTGATTCAGATAATTTGCCCAGGCATTAGGATGGCGTCTGATGTCTCCACCACCCGGGGATGCCTAGGGATCCTTGGATCTTGCCTGTTTTCGCACACTGACAACACATCCTTTAAAAGTCTATCCATGATATTTTATCTGCACAATCAGAACGAATTTCAGGAACCAAAATGTTGTATTGAAAAATACAACTTTTGAGCAGTCTGGCCCCAAAATGGCAACTAGTTGAAATGAAACACCTCACACAAGAAATCTAGTCAAAAGTGATTTCTGGTTTGTGACCGTAACAAATCAATTCATTCAGTAAAAAGTGTCTGTAGAATCTTCCTACCTGCTCTTATATGGTTCAAAGATGCCAACATCCTTAGCATAAAAGAAGCTGGAACAGTGATTGTGTTTCTGGTTTCTTCCAGCATTAATTCATTTCGAGTTATAACCTGGGGTAGGGGTAGAGAGGAAGTGAAATCGTTACTGAGCAAGAATTTAACAGAGCAGATTTAGAAAATAAGGCTTGTTGTATATATTTATGTGCCACTATTATATGAGCATCTGACATAAACACTGTATCACTAGGACTTCTCTTTACCCAATACATGTTTCACTGGTGCGCACAACTCTTTAACAATTTGAGGCTATTCATGATCAGTTCACTTCTATAACAGAATTTACAGTAGTACCTCGGGTTAAGAACTGAATTCGTTCCAGACGTCCATTCTTAACCTGAAACGGTTCTTAACCTGAGTGAGGCGTGCTTTCTTTAATGGGGCTTCCTGCTGCCGCTGTGCCGCTGGTGCACAATTTCCATTCTTATCCTGGGGCAAAGTTCTTAACCTGGAGCAACCACTTCCTGGTTAGTAGAGTTTGTAGCCCGAAGCGTCTGTAACCCAAGGTACCACTGTACTATATTTCAATCCATGTTGCATGTGCCATAGAACCTAGTTCCATGCTCCAATAACAGTGACACATCTCACACTGTGAACTGGTCTTTTTATGGCAATACATCTATGAAATTATTGTTTTCTTCTAAGTTACAAATTGGTATTAGTGATGCACAGAAAGTATTAACTTCCTCAAACACAAGCAACTTCAATATTGTCAGGAAAGAAAATTATAGAAATAGGAGTGTTACTACAGAATATCATCTTACCTCGTCAGCAAGTTTCCGATTAAAGATTTTGGATTCTTCTAGTGGGGACCAGATTTTAATATCATAATCAATACCTGATGAGGCTAGAACTAAAACAATTTAATAATATATTAAGTAGCCATTATTTTACATTTGCAAATACAAACAATATTTGGTGGATGGCACACTTTGTTGCACCCTGCCCCCTGGCCCCAATTTCTTAGAAAAAATTCACTTTTAAATTCACTCTTATGTTCCACTTAGAACTTCTATTCCCTAGGGAGCATTCACATGTGCATAATTTGCGACATGTAGGCAATGATCTGAAACAGACTATGAGGATAACTTTAAGACAAGATCTCTCATTAGTATCCACTTCACAAATTAGCTAAGGTCTTCCAGACTGCAAACTATTAAAAATAACCTATCATTTTGGTAGAACATGGATGAAACCAAGTGTTTTCAAGGGCTTCCCTACAAGCTATGCATATGCCTGTAAATTATAGAGAGAAAAACAATCTTACTTGGGTCAAATGGATGTGGCTGCAGACAGTTCACCACGTGGTTATCTGCTTCCAGCAGCATCAAGTGCTCAGCAGTATGCCGATCCCAGATAAAGATATGGCCACAATCTGAACCACTCATAACAAAGTTAGAACCCCAAAAATTGGCTTCTTTTATCTAGACAGAAAATAAATTGGGGGGAACAAAACATTTCATTATGGTTAGTATGCACAGCTGGGAGACATTCTAATTCACTTTCAAAGTTGTACACAGGCTGTATTCATACACAACACTAAACTATGGTTCAGTGTCATATGAACATGCCTCAGACTTCACAACTCCTTTCCATCCCCTGACATGGCTATGCGCAATTGCTTCCATCTTTAACAAACAGCAATTTAGCATTAGGTTTGAATGCAGGCAAGCTGAAATAAGCCAACTTCAAACAGTGGTTTGATTTATCCATAACCTTAGCAAGGGCAGAACTGTGCCCACTACTTTTAAATAAAGATTTTTTTAAAAAAAAGTTTGTTTCAAATGATACTATCCATTTAAAAAAGTACCCCAAGGCCCTACATAGTACCTATAGCTAATATACATACTATATACAATATATATACCTATACAATGTTTAAAGCATCTATTTAGAAGAGACCCTAAGCAGCACTAAATAGAAAGGACTGTTGGTTTAGCTGGAAACATATTTCTATGTGATGTTATAGTGGACTCAATTAAGATTGCCTCCCCAAACACTCAAAGGCAGGAATACAGTTGGCTCAAAGGAAGTCTTTTGTCTCTGTTACCCTGAAGTGACCAATTACATTCTTGCCAAGCTAAAGAGTACAGAGACATAGAAACAAAGTACAGTGGTACCTTGGGTTACAAACACTTCGGGTTACAAACTCCACTAACCCAGAAGTAGTACATCGGGTTGAGAACTTTGCCCCAGGATGAGAATGGAAATTGCACGCCGGTGGTGCGACGGCAGCGGGAGGCCCCATTAGCAAAAGCACGCCTCAAGTTAAGAATGGTTTCGGGTTAAGAACGGACCTCCGGAACCCGAGGTACCATTCGTAACCCGAGGTACCATACCCCTATACAAAACACCAACAGAACAACAACTTCTGCAAATTCTCTAAACGTGGCAGGGCAGCAACCTGACATAAATGCATGAGATTGCTGCCACTGACCTCAGGACTAGAACCTGGATCTGTTCTAGGCAGCAGGGGCAGACTGAAAATCCCTACCGTTTTCAGAAGACCTTGGGGAACAAAAATATTGGCAGTGGTGGTAATTGGGTAAAAATAGCCTTCAAAGGCATGGCCTTTTTCTTTGAACTCCACCAACACACCTTTTAAAGCTTCATGACTAAATAGCTTTCCACCTAACAAAAGTTTCAGAAGAAAGGTTAATAAGGGCTGCTGAATAAGCTTCCCTGTTATTATTTTGCTAGAT
Organism: Podarcis bocagei; assembly: GCF_964188305.1. NCBI lineage: Eukaryota > Metazoa > Chordata > Lepidosauria > Squamata > Lacertidae > Podarcis > Podarcis bocagei. Next base: position 67,165,883 of record NC_138130.1, on the reverse strand, counting down.
CATTAAAGAATCACTGCTGATTTTTATCCACAGCTGCACAGGGGCTGACTGCTGAGGAGCAGTACTGAAGACTGATTGCATCGATTGTGGTGGGGAGGGCTCTAGAAACTCATTCCCAGACTTGAATCACAGTTGACAATGTTGATTCTCCAGGGAGTGGAGGAAATGCCATGCTCCTTCTGGAGTAGTCACCTTTGGTCTCCACCCTGCACTCAGCTCTCACCTGTGGCTCCAAGAAGCTGTCAGCATGCAACAGCATTCACACCTTGGGAACGGCTTCGAGTGGTCACCTGAGGGTACCCTAGAAGAGGGTAGCCAATAGGTCTTGCACCCTCAGTGAGTTAGGGACCTCCCCTGCATGCAAAGACAGGCTCCAACTGACTGAGCAGATGAGACCAATAGTGGGTCTAATGGTAAAGAAGGCAGATTCTGCATCTGCTGTAGAGGGAAGTGAGGGGAATATGGGGCCTGTCAATCTGGGAAGGTAGCCCATCAAGGAGAAGGAAAACTCTGATCCTAAACCTCTGCTGCCTTGTGAGATATCTTTGGGAGAAGAAAAGGCGAAGGAGAAAACCCTCCAGAAATCCGGAGTGGTGTCCCTAAGACGGTTGGATGGCACCTTGTATGCCTCCTTCCAGCAACTCCTGAAGCCAAGCATGTGCCAAATGTATTGCTTTCCTTTCCTTTGGACACCAGTGAGGCCAAGAGGGGGTCCTGTTGTCTGGGCAGCCCAGGACACTGCCCAGCCTAACGCAACAGTTTGACATCACTGTTGGAGGCACACTCCATTGTTTCTCAAGACAGACAGATGCTAACAACAAGGTGCCTTCCTCCTCTGACAGATCCTTCCTAGCTCTCCTAATCCATGAAAGAAGTTGGAGGGTTACTGGGCGCCCTCTGGTGGCTCACACTGCCAATAATGTCACATTTATTACTTGGCTCTCCTCAAGAATGATGGTCATTACTGAGAAAATTACATGTCGGGGGAAATCACTGAACAAATAAATTGCAGTAAAAATAATCACAAAATCAATTGCAAGGAAACACCCATGAGAAACACAGGGAAATGAAGCTTCACACACTCAAACAGTCCAGGGCACCAAGGGAACAGACAAGAGTCCTAAATACCATAAGCACACAGCAATACAACACAGATTCAAAATACAAGCCTGAGATATGGAGAAGCAAAAAGGAGAGAGAAAAAATGTCTTAGGCAACTGCCCCCAGCAAGGGAAAAAATGTAACTTGCTACTTCAGGAGAACAGAGGCAAAATAGTTTGTCTGAGGTTTCTTCGAGGCGATTTTGTTCCTGCCTTCGAGTGGATGAAGAAGCCAAACCCATGCAAGTCCATTATAACACCAGGGGAGAGTGTTACTTTTCTTTTGAATTCAAAGTTATTTCATAATGTTGACCAGGCATACAGTGCTCCGGACTAAGACTTTGCAAAGGTTCTTGAGTAACCATAACTGTATTATGATGTGCATATATCTTAATTTTTCTTATAAGCTCTCTTCTAAAATAATTAGTATAACACATATCTAGAGCAAACCAAATTATAAATTTAGCAATAAACTATGTACCATTGTCCGGGAGTTTCGATGACCTTTGTAAACCATTTTTATTAAAGGGCGTCTAATGTTCAGTGTTTCCAATTCCTCCATCTCTTTTCTCTCTTTCCTTCTTCTGAAGAGCTCCTGAATGCGAGCTACAGCAGATCGTCTATGGATTATGAACAGAAGGCCATCATTGTTAGAAAGCTTCATAATAACCTGGTTTGCAGTCCTGTTCAGAGTTTGGTTGTTTAGATCCCAGTAACCTCAATGGGATTTAAGCAGGCTAATTGTGCCTAGAGCGTTAGACCACTAGCCCATATAAAACAACCTTTGCCTTTTGATACATTATTAAACATTTGCTTTTACTCTCAAACAACAAAAAGAGGGAGGACAGCAGAGCTTGAGCATGCAAATACAGCCTGTGCAAGTTTTCTTTTGAGTATTATACTCAGTGCCAATAATGAAATTGAGGATTTTATAAGCACCACCAGCAGGTCACCCATTGACAGCATTTGAAGCAGAAGCTGTCAATTACCGTATTTTTCGCTCTATAGGACGCACCGGACAATAGGACGCACCTTGTTTTAGAGGGGGGAAAGCAAGAAAAAAAAATTCTCCCCCTCTCTGCCCAGCACCCCTTCAGCGAAGCGGCAGGAGGCGCTGCGCAGAGAGGGGGAGAATTTCCCCCCTCTTGTTTTCCTCCTCTAAAACAAGGTGCCGTTTAAGGTGTGTTCAGTCGCCTTCAGACGGCTACCTTGGAAGCCTGGAGAGCGAAAGGGGTCGGCGCCCACCGACCCCTCTCGCTCTCCAGGCTTCAGGTTCCTTTCGACCTGCTCTTTGGGGCTGGCAGGAGGAAGCCCACCACCAGCCCCAAAGAGCAGGTCGGGGAGCGGGGAAAGGCGCGCAGCAGAGAGGCTCCTGCCATAGCCCCCCCCCCCCCCCGCGCGCTCCCCAGGCTGGAGAGGTGACACACAGCTATAGAGGCTCCTGCCGTAGTCGCGCGTCACCTCTCCAGCTGGGAGAGGGTCGCGGGGGGCTGCTTTAGCCGCGCGCGCGCTCTCCTGGCTGGAGAGGTGGTGCACGGCTAAAGAGACTTCTGCCATAGTCGTGCGTCACCTCTCCAGCTGGGAGAGTGCGTGCGCGGCTAAAGCAGCCCCCTGCGACCCTCTCCCAGCTGGAGAGGTGACGCGCGACTACCGCAGGAGCCTCTTTAGCCGCGCACGCGCTCTCCCGGCTGGAGAGGTGGTGCGCGGCTAAAGAGGTTCCTGCCATAGTCGCGTCACCTCTCCAGCCAGGAGAGGGTCTGTGGGGCTTGTTTAGCTAAAGAAGCCCCCCACGACCCTCTCCCAGCTGGAGAAGTGGTGTGCGGCTAAAGAGGCTCCTGCCATAGCCGCGCGCCACCTCTCCAGCCGGGAGAGGGTCACGGGGCTATGGCTTCTTCGCTCCATAGGACGCACACACATTTCCCCTTCATTTTTGAAGGGGAAAAAGTGCGTCCTATAGAGCGAAAAATACGGTAGCCAATGGATGCATTCAAGCAATATAATCATTTTAACGTAAGAACACAAGAATAGCTTGCTGGATCAGGCCAATGCCCATCTAGTTAAGCATTCTGTACTCACACTGGCCAACCAGATGCCTATGGGAAACCAGCAAGCAGAACATGAGCTCCCCTCCCATGGTTTACAGTAACTAGATATTATGTTAATCAACAAATCACGTAAGCCGTGACACATGAAAAATACAATATGTGTTTAACAAAAGAGAACTACCTGGGCTTTACTTCCACTGTATATTTTTACACTGCATTCATCTTTAATGAACACACTAAAGAGGTTAATAGACTTGTTAAACCTTTCACACAGCAATTACCTTTATTTGGGGGGGGCACAACATACAACTAAAATTACTCTCCACTGTCACCCTCTCTACATGAAGTCCAATAGATTTAAAGCTTGTATAGTAACCAGTACAAAAGGTGGTTAGATACCATACCAATGAAGGAAGTAATCATAATTCTGCATGGGATGGTAATTCTGAATTACCTCAATATTCTACCACCTACTGCTGTTCCTCTTATATATCTAGTGAAAGGAGTAACAGCTGAAGTCATTCAAATAAAAATAATGTATATAATATTGTTAAGAAACTGTACAGTGCTCCACGTCCAATTTAACCATCCCCATTCACTCATGAAGCACGCTAAGTGACCTCGGGCAGTTACACAAACTCAGCCCACCCTCACAAGGTTGTTGTGAAGATAAAATGGTGAAAACACCATAAACACTGTGTCAAGCTCTTCAGAGAAAAAGCAAACAATTCTATATCAATTTTCTACTAGTCACTAAAAACAAATACAACCAGAATGTTTTCCAAGTTCCTGGAAGACAATCAAGCTCTGTTAAGTACAAGGAAAGAGAATTCCATGTGCATGAAAAAGCGACTAAGTGAACCTCTTTATATATGCCTGTTATGCAGACATGGCATATAAATAAACATATGGGACAATGTACTCCTGCAGCGCAATCATATATGTGTACTGAGAAGTAAGTCCTGCTGAGTCCACTGAAATTTAACCCCAGGTAAATGTGTATAGGATAGTTGCCTTCAGTATGAGAGTCCAGGTCATTGAAGGATCACACGATCTGCTACAATACATAGACAATTATGCAAATCCAACTGAAAATATAAAAAGACAATGCACTGAGGTAGAATTTTAATATCCAAGTAGAGCAAGTAGAATCTCGTGGTGAAATGAGGGCTAATCCTTCATGCCTATCATGAATACATGTTGACAGCATAACTTTTAAGAGGTCTGAATGATTCTGCTGCATGATTTCCCATTTTTTACTTCAACAGAACTGTCTTTAGGAGGGGAGAGCGCACCACAATACTAACCTATGGCCTACTCCTCCACGAAACCGGGCTCCTGGTATCAGAACAGGGTCATCATCACTATCATCAGTTTCTTGGAAAGCAGAACTTCTCATAGATGATTCTTCATGAGAAGCAAGCCCTGAGGGATCTGGTTGGGATTGAGGTTCATGATTTGTATTATTTGAGTTGGCAGTGGACTCTGTACTTTGTTGACTCACGCTTCCTTGCTCTTCTGTCTCTTTTCTTGATAAACCTTCACCTGGTGTCTGGCAGGTTATGTCAAGATGAGGATCGTTTTCTAGTTCCATACTACTTTCCAGTTGGTCAGACACATCATTATCTGATAGAACAAACAATGACATTTAATCAGTTACCACACTAAAAACACTTTGAATTATCTTTGACAACATTATTAAAACCTAAAGTAGAAAAAATAAATAGCTATAACCTGCCCTGGAGATAGAAGTATTTCAGGGGGGCGGGGAGAAGAGAGCCTGAGTTTGCCTTAACAATTTACAGCTCTTGGGTAAAGTATGCATATGTTACCATTTTACATACCTGAATGTGGTGTTCCAACGTTTTCACTTGTAGGTGTCAATTCTTCAACATTTGTACTTTCCCCATGTGAGTCTTCAGGAATTCCTGGAATTCAGTATTTAAATTATATAAATAGTGCAAATGGGCTACTAGCAATTTCTGAAATTAGCTATTATATGCTGTTGTCACTATCATAAGCCTTCTAAAGTATTGTATAGCTTGCATGGAAAGTAATGAAAACTGACAAAAATGATGCACTGAAAAAATATTAGAAATATACTGTAAGTCAGGCACTACTGAAAAAATAAACTTGCTTTCTGATTCCATCTGTATCTCTAGCTGTAGATTCTACATATGTTAATCGAAATAGATTAGAATGTTTTGTGAATGAGTATTATTTATGTTCAACTGGAACAATAAAAGTGACTCAAGAATCACTTACTAATATCTAACATTCACAAGCTTCTTACAGATGACTCCATAATCTTTTGCAGCAACCCATTTTACAAGGCTTGTTTATTTTTGAGATTCTTTTATCTTACTAATCTTGAATACTTATCATGGACATTAAGAATTTAACAATTCATATAAAATATATATTCATATAAATAGTTTAATATTAGGTTAATTTTATATTTTAAACGATAACTGTATTGTTTTATGCAGGGCTCTGGATTTACAAAAGAATACTAAAGTCAATGTACAAAGAACTGTGAAACTTCTTTCATGAGCCTAATGATGTGTTTGTGTTGTTTTTCTCAAACAGCAACCCCGACATGCCACACCGCTCACTACTTCTGAAACTGAGCATAGTTTAAGTATCATATTGTGATATGTGGGCTAACAGAAGCATCCCACAGAGCTCTGTGAATCACAGCATGGATGTTACACTTACCTCCTGTGCTCCAAACTCCCCAAAAATCAGATTGAAAACCTTGTTTTGTTCATAGTATATGTACAAATGTTTAATTTACTTAGATTTTTCATAGCTTTCCTCACCCATAGCCAAAGGAAATCCCAAAGTGATTTACAAAAGGATAAAAATACAAGCAATAACAATATATCCATAAAAATAGTACAAATAAACCAAGAGTGTAATGATTTGAAAAACAGGCATACAATGATATAAAGGTGGCTATTTAATCTTTCTCTTTTTCCAGATTTTTTTAAGGAGGTGATTAAGGCATGCTCTAAATCTGCTAAAGTGAAAGCCCTTGCTAGGGCAAAAATCTTGAAACACTACTGTATTTTTCGCCCCATAAGACGCACTTTTCCCCCTCCAAAAATGAAGGGGAAATCGGGGTGCGTCTTATGGGGCGAATGCCTGCAAGCCTCGCGCGCCCGGCAGGAGGTCCCACCGGGTGCGCGAGGCTTGGGGCGGCAGCCTGTCGCCCGAAGCACAGGGAGCCCTCTGGAGGGCTCCCCCTGCTTCCAGCGAGTGTCTGCAAGCCTCGCGCACCCGGCAGGAGGTCCCACCGGGTGCGCGAGGCTTGGGGCGGCAGCGGACTGCTTGCGCGCACCTAGAAGCTTGGGGCTTGCTGAGCTCAGCACGCCCCAAGCTTCTAGGTGCGCGCAAGCAGTCCGCTGCCGCCCCAAGCCTCGCGCACCCAGCGGGACCTCCTGCCGGGTGCGGGAGGCTTGGGGCGGCAGCGGACTGCTTGCCGGGATGCAGAAGCTTGGGGTGCGCTGAGCTCAGCACGCCCCAAGCTTCTAGGGGCGCGCAAGCAGTCCGCTGCCGCCCCAAGCCTTGCGCACCTGGCGGGACCTCCTGCCGGGTGCGGGAGGCTGGGGGCGGCAGCGGACTGCTTGCCGGCATGCAGAAGCTTGGCGCGCGCTGACCTCAGCACGCCCCAAGCTTCTAGGGGCGCGCAAGCAGTCCGCTGCCGCCCCAAGCCTTGCGCACCCGGCGGGACCTCCTGCCGGGTGCGGGAGGCTGGGGGCGGCAGCGGACTGCTTGCCGGCATGCAGAAGCTTGGCGCGCGCTGACCTCAGCACGCCCCAAGCTTCTAGGGGCGCGCAAGCAGTCCGCTGCCGCCCCAAGCCTCGCGCACCCAGCGGGACCTCCTGCCGGGTGCGCGAGGCTTGGGGCGGCAGCGGACTGCTTGCGCGCACCTAGAAGCTTGGGGCGCGCTGAGCTCAGCACGCCCCAAGCTCCTGGTATAGCACAGCGATCCGCCAGCCCTGGGAGAGCCCCGCGGCTCTCCCAGGGCTAGCGGACTGCTTGCCGGCACGCAGAAGCTTGGGGCGCGCTGACCTCAGCTTGCCCCAAGCTTCTGGATTAGCGCAGGGGTCCGCTAGCCCTGGGAGAGGCGCCCGGCTCTCCCACGCTAGCGGAGACCTTGCCGGCACGCAGAAGCTTGGGGCGCGCTGAGCTCCGCACGCCCCAAGCTCCTGGTGTAGCGCAGCGCACCTGGGGGGGAAATAAAATTTTTTTCCTTTATTTCCCCCCCTAAAATCTAGGTGCGTCTTATGGGCCGGTGCGTCTTATGGGGCGAAAAATACGGTATATTCAATTCCCGGCAAAGTTCTGCATTGAATATTCAGGTCAAACCCATAAATTTGACCAGTCAGATTTTGTAAAACAAATAAAGACTGAGACTAAGCAATTCTTTGACTTAAAGGCTAAGACTTTGACCGCTAGGATGTATGAATGGGAAGCATACAAAGCTTGTATAGTGGTGCCTCGCAAAACGAACGCCTCGCAAAACGAAAAACTCGCAAGACGAAAGAGTTTTCCGTTTTTGAGTCGTTCCGCAAGACGAATTTCCCTATGGGCTTGCTTCGCAAGAAGAAAGGCCATAGGGAAATCTCCGGGGACCTCTTTTAAAATGCTGGCGGTCGGGAGCAAAGACTTTCACCCACCGCCGGCCTTCAGAAGAGGTCCTGGACCTCTTCTGAAGGCCGGCGGGGGGCAAAAGTCTTTGCTCCCCCCCATCTGCCTTTCCGGGACAGCGGAGACTTCTCCGCTGTCCCGGGCGATCTTAAAATGCTGGCGGGCGGCAGCGAAGCCTTCATAGACCAAATAGAGCCTTTATAGACCAAATAGGCTCTATAAAGAGAAGATAAGCCACAGATAATATCAGGCTGGTTGTGGATTTGATAGCTATATCATCTCTTGACAAATTGATAGAAAATATGTACAAACTTGCAGCACATAAACAAATCACATATAACCGTTGAATTGCCATGGACAAATTTAACAATATTTGGAATTCATTTCTATAAACACTGCATTAGGTTAAATGCAGGCTAACTACAATAACAATCTTGTAATGTTTATAAGTTATTTTTTAGTTTTTGGTTTTTTGTATATAGGTGTTATTTGCGCGCGCCCCTTTCCATTTTCTCCCCCCGCTTTTTCAAGTGTTATTTTATCCTGTGCACTTACAATTATATACACATTACTTTTTATCTTTCAAAAAGGTGTATGTATATGTGTATATATATGGTGGCTATATCATTGCTATAAAGGCAACAGATTCACATCTTACTTGATTCTGAACTCTCTAATATTGGTGTCTCTGAACTCTGAGTTCTCAGGGATTCTTCCTGACCTTCAGGTTTGCTGTAATTTCCACTCCCTCTGGAACTTGAAGCTGTACTGCTCCTAGCAACAACAACATTCAACAGATGAATGTATTTATTTTAGATATTTATAGGCTGCCCTTCAAATATATTCCCAGAATAAAAACCATTTACTAGTATTACTGAAGTATGAGCTAGTTAAATAATATTATAAAGTAGGCAAAAAATATATCGCTATGGAGATATGGGAAATACTCCGTAATAAGCACCATAAAATTTTACTAAAGACAGCAATCAGAAAGAACTGTTATATGGTAATGACAAGATGGTATATTAATCATGTTATAATAATAGTAAGAAGAACAACCCCAAAAAATATTGACAGCGTGAAAAGGAAGCAAACTTCTTTTGCTGGGAATGTTGCAGAGAAAAAATTACTGGAAAATTATTAAGAGGATTACAGAAAGCATACTATGATATGCAATCCCTCTAGATCCTCTTTATTACCTTTAAAATTATATGGATGTGTTTGTTTCTAAAGGACGTTAAAAACTAGCATATTGAATGGCTATGGCTGTTAGAGTATTATATGGGAGGGGGGAACTGGAGATTGTATACAATATGCTTCATGAAGGAATGACAATAAAATGTGGACATGGAAAAACTAACACCTATCAGAATGAAACGAAAAGCAAAGATAAGAAAACATTAATTGAGATAGTTTATGCTTTATATTGAGTATTGTAGAAGCAGTATAATATATCTAAATATACAATATTGATTTTCATCAATTTAGTTTGATATTTTATATACCATTAATTATAATACAGGAAATCTAAATATGTATGCAATCTATGCTGCTTTAAGATGTCTTCCCCATACATATATATATATACACACACACAAACACACGCTCTTTCAATTCTCATTTGGAAAAAGCTGCTTGTAATTTTCATTGTAGTTCAGAAATAACAAGAGTTCGTGTATACATACTAGTACTAAAGCAATTATAAATATTTAAAACCAAAATAGTGTTTGTTTTTGCTCTGTAACAAAATATTGTATTGATTATTGCTGGGTGGGTTGTGACCATTATACTATCTGGTGCATAATGCTTTCTTCTTCATATACAGTGGTGCCCCGCAAGACGAATGCCTCGCAAGACGGAAAACTCGCTAGACGAAAGGGTTTTCCGTTTTTTGAGCTGCTTCGCAAGACGAATTTCCCTATGGGCTTGCTTCGCAAGACGAGAACGTCTTGCAAGTTTGTTTCCTTTTTCGTAAAACCGTTAATACCCAGGGTGCATTGCTTGAAGAGGTGCAGTTGTGACCTGACTTCGAGGAGCAACTCATAGCACGGGGTGTGGTAGCCTTTTTGGAGGTTTTTGAGGACTTTGCTGATTTTTGAAGCTTTTCCAAAACTTCTTTTGCAGCCATTTGGTAAGTTAAACTTTTAAAACTTTTTGGGGGGTTTTTGGATTTTGGGTTGGGGTGTTTGGAATTCAAGGACTTGCTGTTGCGGAGAGGTTTGCAAGAATTTGGGAGCTTGTGTGGGTTTTTCCTGCATTTTTATGATTTTTTGTGACCATTGGGGCACTCTGCTGTTTTTTTTAAAAAAAAATTCTGGGTTTGAATTTCTGTGTGGTGGGTGGGTGGGGGAACAGTTGAGGAGGGGTTTGCAAGAATCTGGGAGCTTGTGTGGTTTTTTCTGCATTTTTATGATTTTCTGTGACCATTGGGCCATGTTGTTGTTGTTTTTAATTTTTTTCTGAGTTTGAATTTCTGTGTGGTGGGTGGCTGGGGGAACAGTTGAGGTTTTTGAAGACTTTGGTGATTTTTAAAGCTTTTCCAAAACTTCTTTTGCAGCCATTTGAGGATTTTGAAGACTTTGGTGATTTGCAGCCATTTCGTAAGTTAAACTTTTAAAACTTTTTTGGGGTTTTTTGGATTTTGGGTTGGGTGTTTGGAATTCAAGGACTTGGTTCTGGGTTTGAATTCCTGTGTGGTGGGTGGCTGGGTGCTTTTGAATTTTTTGGGTGTGAAGCACTGATATTTTTTTCCCCTGAGTTTACGAAGCTAGGAGCTGTGCTGCCATGGGACCCAAGAAGACTGCTGCTGCAGAGGCCGGCGAGAGGAAGAAGGAGAAGGTGACGCTGGAAATAAAGAAGGAGATCATCCGGAAGCACGACGGTGGAATGCGTGTGACAGACCTCGCCAGGGAGTACGGCAGGAACCCATCGACCATCGGCACCATCCTGAAGATGAGGGAGAAGATCCTTGCGACTGATGCAGCCAAGGGAGTCACCAGGATCGTGAAGAACCGCCCGCTGTTCTGGAGGAGGTCGAGAAGTTGCTGCTCATCTGGTTAGAAGAGAAGCAGCGTGCAGGGGACACAGTGACTAAGGCCGTGATTTGTGAAAAGACCAAGGCCTTGCACGCAGACCTCGTCCGGGAACAGCCAGGAACCTCAGGCGAGCCAGAAGTCTTCAAGGCAAGCAGAGGCTGGTTTGACCGGTTCAAGACAAGATCTGGAATCCACAGCGTGGTCAGACATGGAGAGGCTGCCAGTTCTGATGTTCCTGCGGCTGAAGACTTTGCATTGGAGTTCCTGGAGGCTGTGAAGACGGAGGGCTACGTTCCACAGCAGGTCTTCAACTGCGACGAGACCGGGCTATTTTGGAAGAGGATGCCCAAAAGGACTTTCATCACTCAGAAGGAGGCCAAGTTGCCTGTCCACAAGCCCATGAAGGACCGTCTGACCCTGCTCTTCTGTGCCAACGCAAGCGGCGACCTGAAGATCAAGCCCCTGCTGGTGTGCCACTCGGAGAACCCACGGGCCTTCAAGAAACACAAGGTCGACAAGGAGCAGCTGAGTGTCATGTGGCGATCCAACAGTAAGGCTTGGGTCACACGTGTGCTGTTTGTGGACTGGGTCAATCTTGCTTTTGGCCCTGTTGTCAAACAGTACCTGCTGGACAACGACCTGCCGCTGAAGGCTTTGCTTCTGATGGACAATGCTCCTGCTCATCCTAAAGGCCTTGAGGAGGACTTGTTGGAGGAGTTCAGCTTCATCAACATCATGTTCCTGCCGCCTAACAACACGCCACTGCTCCAGCCGATGGATCAGCAGGTCATCGCCAATTTCAAAAAACTCTACACCAAGGAGCTTTTCAAGCGAGGCTTCGAGGTGACTGATTGCACCACCATCACCCTGCGGGAATTCTGGAAGGACCACTTCGACATCGTCACCTGCTTGAAGATGATCACCACGGCCTGGAAAGGGATCAGCCAGAGAAATTTGAACTGCGCTTGGCGCAGCCTGTGGCCGGACTGTGTGGCACCAAGTGACTGATGCACCAGAGTCAACAGTGGTGCAGGACGTTGTTGCCTTGGGGAGGACCATGGGTCTGGAGGTCACAGAGGAGGATGTCAGGGAGCTGGTGGAGGAGCACGACCACGAGCTGACCACCCAGGAGCTGGTTGAACTGCAGGCAGAGGCTGCGCAGGAGCAGGCCTCGCTGGAAGAGGAGGAAGCAACTGAGGAACGGCTGTCCTCCAAAGAACTGAGGGATATTTGCATGAAGTGGAAGGATGTGCAGGCTTTTGCAGAGTGGAACCACCCTAACAAGCACGTGGCACATGACCTTGCGAACACTTTTGATACGACGGTCATGTCGCCTTTCAGGGAGGTGCTGAAAAGGCGGATGAAGCAGCAGACCATGGACAGGTTCTTCAGCAAGAAGCAAAGAGTGGAAGAGGAACCTTCTTTGAGTGGCCCCCCAGAGTCTTAGAAAATGTAATGTACACTTTGTTGATTTTTAAATGTTTTTCCTGTCATGTTTAGAAACTTAATTTATTGTTCCTTCAATTTTTGAAATGCTCTTTACAGTATGTGTGACTTTAAAGAGCACTTAATAAACTCTTGTTGTACCAAATTTGGCTTTGTTTGGACTTTTTTTGACCATAGGAATGCATTAATTGGATTTCAATGCATTCCTATGGGATTTTGTGCTTCGCAAGACGAAAAATTCGCTAGACGAAAAAACTCGCGGAACGAATTAATTTCGTCTTGCGAGGCACCACTGTACTAGAATATAAAATCTGGATTCCCAGTTGGGTAACTGTAATACTTGGGGCTGCCCTTGAAGATTACCTGGAAGCTGCAGCTACTATAGATTGCTGCTTGCTAGGCTGTTGAGTGGAATAGTTCACTGGAGCCATGTAACTGTCCTGACTTGACAGTACCACTCTCTCAATGTCTTCCTGCACAGGCATTAAAGCCCTTCCAGGGATGCCCTGCTCAGCACCTCACGTTTGGAAATTATGCAATGACACAGGAGAGCACCTTCTCTGCAGTGGTTCTCCGACTATGGAATTCCCTCCCTCTGAGGTCCATGTGGTGACAAATTAAGATCAATTTCACCACCAGGTTAACACTTTGCTATTTTTCAGGCATCTTTGAATTCTCAACTCTGCTCTGTTATAATAATAGAATAAGCTGCTCTCTGTGTTTTAATATTGTTTTTTATTGTTTCACCTGCTTTTGTTTTATTACTGCAATTATCGTACCCCACTCTGCTAAATTTGATATTCAATTCATATAGTAAGACTGAAAAGTGTTTTATTTGTAATCCCAGGGGCGGAAATGATCTCCAGTACAATTTACTATCCCAGTAAATGTAATGAAATAATGCCTGAAAGACTTTTCAAAATGATTTTAAAATACTGAAAGCACCATGTAAAGCTTGGGTGTATGAAATAAATGTATTTTTCATACAATTCCTAAACCTTGCATCTAGCCTAACACAATATTTCTCTGGTCTAACTCAGCACTTTTTCCTAATGAAGTTATTCTGGCAGTGTAGCATATGAAAGCTATTAAATGAAAAAGTTCAAGTGTGAGATCTAATGTTAACCATACTCAGAGTAAACCAAAATACAACTTAAATCCATTGGGCAGTATCCATTGTTGTGCAAGCAGACTTCACATCACCTTCCTTCCCTCCCCATATAGCCCCCTATACTCCCCCCATCTAGAAGGTCCCCCACCATTCCAGAACAGATTTGTGCGGTGAAGACAAGGAAGGCAAAGTCCCACCACAAGTGGAAGTCTGTTCTACTTGCACATGGACAGTACTGAATACAGCCCATTGATCACCCCAAAATGCTACAACTGAAGTCATAGCTAAAATTGGGAAAAGTAGTGCAATCTTACCATTCATCAGTGAAGTCTAATTTTATTGTGCTTGTAGTTGTTCCTTCTGTACTATAATGTAAACTTAAAACAGGTTCACTTGTTCCAGGATGTGGACTTGCCTTTTCATCATCTGAAAACAAAGTGTTAGTAAGTGTGAACATACCACATATGTAAAGATATAATAATTCTGAGGGCAATTCTGTTTATTTTAGTAATAGCTTCGTTAAAAGTAGAGCTTTGGAGCTTGTGCAAAATTAAACGCTTACGTATTAGGTATGATCACCTTGTAACTCTTAGGGAAAGGTCCAAACACAACAGCAATAAGGGGAAGTAGAAAACAAAGATTTAGAAATGCATGTAACATTTCTGCTGCCTCAAAGATATGCCATCTACGCAGAGCCTTATCTATCGTAAATGATAAATGTCTAAATATTACAAATCAGTAATGTTTCCAGTAAATGTGTTTAATAATTTTTAACCGGAATCCTGAACAAGAACTGCAAATTAGCTGAATATCCAAAGAAGGAAAGACTTTTTTTTTTAGTTGCTCCATGGGATGGTACTAGGTACAATGGATAATTTAAAAATTCTTCTTTGAAAGTTGGGTTTGGTACGTTTCTGGAAATAGTTTCTATTAAAGTATAGAAAATATGAATGTTTTCTGGAAGACAGTTGCAGCCAACAAAACAATTTGTTTAAAGGAACAGCATGTCTTAGGACCAGGTATGTGAAGGACATGTGATTGCCTTTTCATTAAAACTGTCATTGGAGGCCCTGCTCTACATGCTAATCATGTGGCAATTGTGGAAATTATCTTTTCATACGTAGTGCCCCTATTGTGAAATACTCTCCCCAGGAGGCTCATCTGATTCTTTTACTTTCATGTCTTTCTGACATTTTTATTTTTTAAAATCTTTTAAAATAGCTTCCTATGATGTTGCTGTTTCCACTGTTACTGCTGCTTCATTGGATTTTAGAAATGTTAAATTAGTTTTAATATATTTGTACTTGCCACCTACGATATATTAATTAGTTTGAACTAAAGATGCAGGATATAAATTATATAAAACAAAGATCTTGTGCTACCTATTATATGTGTTTTTATTATATTATATTATATACCGTATATATATTATATGTGTTTTTATTATATTGTATATAATGTTTTTGCCTGGTGCCTAAAGATAAGTGACAAAAAGATTCCTCTTCTCCCAGACCCTAATTACAAATCTATGGGGTTATTGTTTTTGTTTGTCACTATGTTACACATTTTTGTGTTTTTATATTGTAAACCACCCTGTGATCCTCAAATAAAGAGAGGTTTAGAAATCCAATAAATACTAATTATAATTATTATAAAACTTTTTAGGCAAACCAGAGAGGAATTGATGAAAATGAGGCAAGGAAGGAAGGGATTTCCAAATAGGAAGGGAAATCAAGATGGAAATGGAGATGGGACAGGACTCTGGAACATGACGTTTTCTCTCCAGTGAACTCTGGCTGGAAAAAAGCCCTTCAATAATACACTTCTAGTTTGGTCCTGAGTGCTTTGCTAACCTTGCCTTCTATTGCTCTTTAATTAGAAATTGTTGCTGCTGTGCATGTCAGGCTCCACCCTGTATTTCTGCACCTTGCTGCCTGCCTGAACAACCTGCCTGTGCCTTTGTCTCTCTATGAAGTCTTAAAACATTAGATTTCAGCACAATGTTCCCACTCTTTTAATTGCTTGATTTTGCTGGTTCTTATAACTAGAAAACACAACAAAGGTTTTCCTATAACTGTGTCATTCAGCCTTGTGTAATTTTGAATAACCAAACAAGCATTTTTTTTTAACAAGAGTTTTGTAGCACTACCGAAGGCATCACTATTCAGTAGTAAATTCAATGGAACTTAATCTCATGTAAGTGTGTAAACTTAAAACATTCTTAACAACCTTTACATGAATAATAGCAGAAGCATAGACTCTGTTTTCATTTTCTTATTAGTAGATTGTTAGTAACTGTGTGTTGTTACCTTTCAGTTTTCCCTGAGGAAAAACAGATTTTTAAAGCTCAAGAGCAATTGGGGACAAATTTAAAACCTATTTTCAATAAGTAGTTTTCTTCTCTGGTGCAAGATAAGCAAAAATGATGAAAAGGCCAAAAAATGGGGGGTGCACAGGAGCAAACTATGTAGGGTGGAAGATGGTTGACTACAGATGCCTGAACTTATATAGTACATAATATTACAAAGAAGACACCAGAAGCAATCACAACCAACTCCTAACACATATATAACATAACTGAAAGTTTTAGTGATCACATACAAACACACACACACACACACACACACACACAGTAACTATCACTGGACAACACAACCCAATCTATAATTTTAGGACGTGCAGCTCTGCAAAGAAAGGAAGCCTCTTCTGTCTTAGTAAAGCTCCTGACATGATGCCAATAGAAGACTTGAGGTTGCCACACAGAACCCAGTCTTGTTGGTATCATTGCTCCAAGGCAATTCTCTAAGCTGGGCTTTATCTTCTCCACCAATACAGTCATAATTTGGTTTTCGAACAGCTTAGTTCTCGAGCGTTTTGGCTCCCAAACGTGGCAAACCTGGAAGTGACTGTTCCGGTTTGTGAACTATTTTTGGAAGCCAAACGTCCAACGGGGCTTCCAGGGCTTCTAATTGGCTGCAGGAGCTTCCTGCAGCCAATCAGAAGCCGCGCTTTGGTTTCCGAAATGGATTCCGTTCGACTTCTAAGGTACGACTCTACACTGTTTGTAATGTAATTGCAAGTAGTTTTGCAATGGTAGCTCTAGTCCACTGGTTGTGATTTGCACCAGAAGCTTTGTCTCTCTTTTTGCAAAACCATGTCCTATAAGACCAAAAGTACTGAGCACAGGTGCTAACTCCCTGGGGCCCTGGGTGCCCGAGCACCCAAAAAATTCCCCATGAAGGGGCTGGGCACCGACAAATTTTCGTGCCAGGGCCATGCACGCTGCATGCATCCACAGACCTGGGCACCAATGGTCATGGGGCCAAGTTGGCACTCCTGATACCGAATACATGTAAGTGATGGTGAGTATATACCGTTCACAGAATTGCAATGCAGTGTAACTTATGTACACTGCATTGCTACCTTATCAATCTGCAAGTCAGCAAAACCTGCATAGTTGCAACCTGCACTAATCAGCTCCCAAATCTATAAAGAGAAAACTGATGACTGTACTTCCATTTCCAAAATCATAGGATCCAAGTATGAATTACTCTAATCAAACATATCCAAAATGTATCTATATTTCTTCTACAATAGGACATTGCACAAGCAATCCAGTCTCAGGTAGACCAGTGATTTGAGAGAGAAAATGTGATTTACAATCAGTTTTAGTTAAATATATTAAATTAACCTCAACTACAAACCTGTATAAGTGAGGGAGTGGTAAAGTTAAGATCACACATACAAAGAACTAAGAACAAATTATTCAAAATAATTCCAATGTAAGGCAATAAAGCAGCAATCCTGTATGAACTTTCAGGGAAGCCAATCCCCCAGAATTCAATGTGTCTTACTTCTGAGTACATATACTTAAAAACATATCACCTAACTACTTGCATATATTCCTAGTATGTAGGTATAAGGCTCAGTGAGGTGTGCAGCAAGCTTTAAGATCACAAATGTTTCACCATCAAGCCTAAATGTGTTATAATCTTTGAGCTACATAAAAATCTACATATGTTGCATAAAAATCTACATAATCTGCCCATAGCCATTTTGTAGCACACAGTTGCATGAAGTGGGTCTACTTATATTACAATTTCAAGCATTTAGCCTTTTAAACTTCAGCTTCTCCACATGGTATAAGACAGGAAGAGCCAAAACTTGCTTCTACACATATAAAATCTACATGCAGAGGCAGAGTATGAACCAGATCTCTCTGTTTTTGATGTGAACGTTTATAAAGATCAAGTGGAATTTTACTTCTCAAGTTCATTGCAAACAATTACGCCTCACGATCCCTTAATATGTCTATTTAAAATGTTTACCACCAGCTACTAAAAAAAGTACAAATTATGAGGAACAGAGCTGATAAACTTCCCTTTGCCATGCATTTTAACACAATAGAATCAGTTTACCAATTAGCAAGTATTGTGGCAATGCAGTTTGACTGGGGGAAGGATAACTTTGATCAGGAATATGGTTGATGCCCCTCAAAATGGAAGTCACCCTGTTCTACAATAATGTCATCTATCCTAAACTGAGGTATGTGTCACAGCCAAGGGTAACAGGAAGCCAAGATGCATCATTCCCACAAATAAATATGGCAAAATTAATTTCAGCTAAGGTCATTTTAGCACCCAAAGCAAAATTCAAAAAGGCCCAAACAAGAGTCTATAGAAATTAAAATAACTTCATCTGATAAGGGGCCTCTTTCTCCTAGCTGATGTGAAAGAGCTGCTTAAAATGCCACTTCATTTCAGGCTTGTGAGGAGGGCAAAGCATGGGATTTGAAACCAAAGTTAAACATTGGTGAGTGCTAGGGTTAGTTTTCTTTCAGTGCATCAGGCTGGAATAGGAAGCCCTTAACTCTACAACTTTGCATAGTGAAGCAGTCGATCTTATGGATCAGATATTATTCAAACAGGAACTATACTTAACAAAATTGTTACAGAAGTAAGGAGATATTCAGCCAAGTATTAGTTACTTTGGAGCACTGTGATGAATGAACACCACCAAATGCCAAGAACACGCAAGAAGCAACTGCATTCACTCTCTTGTTCTTGAGGGGAAGCATCTCAGCAAACAATAGCAGCACAAACTATGTAACTACACCAGCTGCTTAATAAACCTTGACAAATGACAACCTGTAGGCTGAGGGTCCTGTGGGGATCCCTTAGGGGAAGACTGATCAGAGCTGGAGGACTGTTGTGCTGAACCCTCAGCTAGCTCTCGCTGTCTCTGCTGTTCAGCCTTCTTAAGCCTCAGCCGCTGCAGGCCCCTACGGAGTATAGCTAACTCAGGCGCCATTAATTCTGACAGACAGGAAAAAAAGGGTGTAAAAAGAAACAGGCATAGAACATAGGATAAAAAGAACATAAGGACTAAAGAGCGAGGTAATAGATATTGAGTAGAGAAACAAAAGCAGCAAACGTTTTGTTTAAAAGCAAACTACTAATATTCAGAAGGAAAATAAAATGTGTTTTATTGGTTATTTCCTTTCTAAATTATAGGAATTATGAAGCTCATTATTCATGCTTCATTGTCTCCAACTATTACCCAATTATTTAGCCATTTAAGTAAAGAATAATGTACCAAAAAGCATGATGATATGAAACACATACATATGGAGCTTTCCTAGAGTATCCTTTGTGCAATAGATGATACTTTCTCTTAAAAGTTTTCTTTTGCATTACATATCATGGTATTAGGAAGAAGAGAGAACTGAAGCGTGACTAGCACGGTTCTTAAAAAGTGACTCTTCCCACCAGATTCTGTTTTTAAATCCTAATACAAAATTTTCATAAGTAATGCAGCCACATGTTCCCTATTTATGAGTAATTTTTTTGTAGTAAATAGAGAAGGTATGTGATAAAACACAGTTAAGACTGGGAAGTAACCTTAAGACCAATACAGTACTGAAATAAGAAACTTATCTCATACTTTTTTTCCCCAATACAGAGAGAGAAGCTTGATGTAGAAAGATTTGTGTATATTGTAATAAGGGAAAGAGTGACATCATTTTTTTCATAATACAGATACTCAGAATGGACAACCTCTGCATAGATCAGCAGTCCAATCTCCCCTTGTGTTATTCTACACGTTACAATACATTTTAAAAAATTACATGAAGACTATCTCAGCATAGGGGGAAAATAATGTATAAAGTGTTTCAAAGGCAGACAAATATTGAATCAATTATTGGAAAGCACTTCTGCTCACATAAGCTGGGGCACTTGATTCTGGCAGATTCTCCTCCCTTCAACTAATGCATGCCTCTGAGACATACACCATTCTGTTCAGGAGGATCCCTCAGCGCTTAGAAGGGTCCTCCTCACCAAGGGAGCAGTCAGCAAAAATCGGTTGCCCTAACTTATGTAAGCAGAAGTGTTTTCCAATAAGGCAAAGGCACTATTTGATGCAGCCCAATGTTTCGAAATGATTCTTTGAGAAGTGAGAAACTTGTGGTTACCAAAGTCTACTAAAAAGAAGCAGCAGCATTTTTGCTGAAAGGGATAACTCTGCTGAAATGGTCAACAGATTAAAAATGGATAAGAACAGGAACTACAAGCACAGGTAGAGAAAAAATAGTGAGTGCCCCTTTAAAATTACTGATTTTAATAATATTTTCAAAGGTAGGGAAGATCAGCTGGTATTTGACTTAATGTAGGCATATAGATATCTTTGCATATTTACTATCAATTAGATCAGTCTGTTTCGTAACCAAGCTTACAGAACTCTAATGGTCTCTGAGTAACAGATCATTTAAGCTGTAATGATAGGAAATTAATTTTAAACTGGTTTTAATACTTAACTTGGACTATTTAGCCTAAAGAAAAGTTTGGCTGTAACAGCCACAACACAGTAAAATACAATATTACTATTATTGTGATCTAATTGTTTGGATGATTTGATTTTTCATGAGAGAATAAAGCATCTCAAGAAACATGCATGCACACACCCATAATGCATAGCATGGGAAAAGGAAAGTCATGAAAGTTCCCCAATGACAGTAATGCATCTGCAAATGGAATAAGCTAAGTAGAAATTGTATTCTCTCTGTTGAGTTGCATTACCTGGTTCACATGGCAACTCTGCCAGAGACAGCAGCTTAGCTCACAAGCAACAATAAAACGTAGTTCAGCACTACTTGAATGAGGCTAAGGAAAACATTTTTGTGCTCCCCTCATACCCCTTCTTGTCTGACAGGAGGACATTGTCAGAGTTTAGTTTTACTTTTAAGGAATCTCTGCTCTGCAATGCATTTGAACCAGAGGTCCTGCTTTAAACCAAACTCCAGTCAGTTTCACAGTGTGGTAACAATTTATTTCTACACCACTTGTTCATTACCCAGGTAAGGAAACAGCTTTTAAACAAAACATGGAACCAAGTGAATTACAGCAAGCTCCAGCAGATCCAGTTAGGGACCTGGACTTTATTAGATACTATTGCAAAAGGACAGAGCTCAACTTAACATGGTTGTTCTAGCCACTTAAGAAGAAGGTCTGCCACAAGGAGAATTGGAACAAGGGTTTTATAGCCACAGCACACAAAGAGTCATGAACATCAAAACATTCCAAAACAACCTTCTACATACAACAAGAAAGGTTACAGGTCATGAGAGGTAAAACACGCATTGGCTCCATACCGTTAACTTCACCCCCACAATTACCTTGGGGTGTCCCTAACTGCTCTGGCCATTTGGGTCTCAAATGTCCTACATTATCACTGTTTCCTTAGCAATCAGGCCTAGACAGGGTTGTTGACATTCCTGTCCCTATCTCTTCCTCAGAACCTTTCAAGGAGTTGCCAGATTTCACCCTGGTGCTAACTCAAAACAAATATAACAAAACATCCTTCGTGATCATTTGTGCCATTTTCAGGGTCAGATAGGAAAGGAATGCAGAGTAGGAGTCATAAAATGGAAGCACACAAAATCAAGCCGAATACATTCTAGCCAAAGGTTCAATAAAATTAATATTGGAACATTTTAAAAATCAAAATCTACACCCTGTAATTCTTACATCAATAGTAAGCCAACTTCAAGATATGGGTTATGAAACTGGCTTACTAAACAAGTGAGAGTTGATGTCTCTGGTTTAAACATAATGCTATGCAGAGATTTCCTAATACTGAACTCTTGCAATGATTCATTCTTGTCCATGCAGGATGAAGTAAGTGGAGAGTGTTCAATCCTTTGCTTGCGTTTGTTCAGACTCATCCATGCAGCATTATACTATGGTTCAATGTTACATGCAAACACAATGTATAGCACAAAGGTACTAACTCCTCTGGAACACAAAAGTTGTAACTAGATTCACTTAGGTGAATAATAGCTACTTTGTCAACAGACAGTAATTTAACTTTGTAAAAGTCTCAACATTTACAAATCTGATAACTATCTGGAGTAACTCCATATTATAGCTGAACAAGCATTATTTTAAAGTCATAAAGGACTACTATGCATGAGCATGCACAGCAGCTTGAGAGAAAAGTAAAAATAAGAGAAAACAATTCTATAATCCATTTGCTATAGCAATTATTTTTTACATATTTATTTATAAACATTTTTCCTCTGAATGATCCGAAGACCTAGGGTGAGGATTCAAAGAACCACAAAACTAGCATTATTGTTGTTGTTGTTGTTGTTGTTGTTATGTAATCAAATTTGCATGCTACCCTTCATCTGAAAATCATGGGACAGTTCATAACATAAAAATATAAAATGAGAACACAAAATACATAATAAAACAAAAACAAACCAATATTTCCCCATATCACAAGCACATTTAAAAGGTCATAGAATATTAATCAGCCAAAGATCTGGTTATAGAAAACATTTTCACCTGGTGCCTGAAGATATTAATGAAGGCACCAGGCAAGCCTCCCTGAGAAGAGAATTCCATTAACGGGGAGCAGAAAAGGTCCATTCTTGTGTTGCCACCCTCCAGACCTCTCATGGAGGAGGCACACAGTTGAGCAGCAGCCAGCAATTAGATCGACTTGAAAATGCCAGTGCGACTAAGGATGCAATATATTTGAGGAATGTGGGAACAATGGAGCATGACTCTTAACAGGCCTCCTAATGTTCATTAGCCTTTGCCCAGCTTATTAAATGAAAAATTTTACTTGATCTCTCAGTTTCATTCCTGAAAATTACAGGGCTTCAGGCAGTGGAAGGGTTTCAATATATGACTTTTATGGCATCTTCATACATGACATTTTTTTTCTGCACAGAAATACCCCATGTACAATAGTTTTCAAACACAATTGTACAGCTTCCCTTATACTGTGCTGCACTGTATATAGGATAGAAAAGCCTACATAATCTTTCTGTCCTGAAAGCGGCTTCCAACAAATTGACACAATTTACAGTTAAACCAATCTAAAACATATAATGAAACAATGGAATGACATTGTAAAACAGAATGTAAAGTGTGAAGCAGCCTAACAAAATAAGCATAATTCCACTACTATTCCTCTTGGTACGTCCTCCGAAGCAAAACTTGCAGTTCTGAAGTCCATTTCCCTATAGTACTTACTTTAGAAGCCTCATTTCTTTCCCATTCTCTATAACTGTACTTGGCAAAGTTGCAGGTTTTTGTCTGAAAAAAGTGTATTCTGACAACAGCACAGAGAGACTGAGAAAGGAAGCCAAGGCATATGTTGGAAGGAGAAGTTCCCAACAATCCAAATAGAAAAGCTACCAAATTCTGTAATGCCACTCCATTTCTGAAGGGAAATAGGTCTATTGTGAGCTCTTGCTTTTTGATAAATGAGAAACTGTATCTCCTACTGCTAAAGGATATGGCCATCGGAGCACAGATAAGTTGGCACACATCTATAGGTAGAAAAGCCCAATTCAAGTATGTATAAGAGATGCAGGGGGCCTGGACAGTGCTTTCTCTTTATATCACAGCAGCAAATGTATCAAACTGCATGAACACAGATGCAGAAGTGGTACAAAATGAAGTGCTATTATAACCAAAATCACTATGATTACGTGTTGTTTAATTCTTGCCTATGGTGTGTTTACCACAATTAAAGAGATAGCAATTGTTGGAAAGGTTACTTAACATAACTGTGCAAACAGCAGTGATCAAGAACCCAAAGAACAGCACAATTAGCTGCATGTGTCAAAGGAGACTTTATACAGTGGTACCTCTGGTTACGAACTTAATTCATTCCGGAGGTCCATTCTTAACCCGAAACCATTCTTAACATGAGGCGCACTTTTGCTAATGGGCGCCACCGGTGCGCGACTTCTGCTTGCATCCCAGGGCAAAGTTCACTACCAGGAGACCTACTTCCAGGTTAGCGGAGCTCGTTACCTGAAGCGTTCGTAAGGAGGACAGTATGTAACCCGAGGTTCAACTGTACTCATGTTTCTTCAACAGTAAACCCAATGCTACAAAGCAAGCAACTTTTGAAAAAGAGGAATCTTTCAAAAGCAGTTTGTGATATGGCAAATCCAAGCTCTTGAGCACATTTTTGGATCCCACCCAAAGTTTCTAGTCTTGCTAGTTTAAGTTATAAAATGGAGTTACTTCAGCTTTAATACATTACCTGTGCAAAAAAGTCTTATTTCTAGTCAAAGCAACTATAGTCTGAATAATTTAATAGTTAAGTCCCAGATGGCTGGGGAAACTGTCAACCAAATAGGATGCAATTCAGGAAAGGTTCCTGTAATATTCAAAAATGTTAAAATGCTGGGGGAGAGCCCTGATGATAGATGACAGAGAACTAGGTATTTTGTTTCATGCCATTTGGGAGGCAGATCACAACAGATGACTGTGTTGTAGCAAGTTACAGCCAAACTCCAACATCACAGAGCTTTGAATGAAGGGCTATTTAAAATAATAGTAGTCTTTATACACTAAATGATTAGTCAATCCACCTGAGTGTCTTCTTTCTGGAAGCACATATTCCTCGACTACCACATACACAACTTAGTTGATTATTGGTATAATAAATCCACATTCCATAATTCCACACATTCAACAAACCTATATAGATGAGATACTTAAAGTGCCCAAAGATGGAAACTTTAATTCCAACATACCAGACTGATGGAGTGTAGGAGGTGCAGGGGTCTCCAAAGATGGCCTTTGTTCGTTATCAGGAGAGGATAGCAAGGAAGTAGATGGGGGGCTTTCAGTCGAGGAAGATGTTGAGGGAGCTTGAGCTGACACTGTAGATGATGATGATTGCAGCTGTTCAGGACCATCTACTTCCATTGTGGCCTCTGTTTCAGCACTTGCTAAGACACTGCCAGCAGCAGAGACATCTGATCTACTGCTGCCACCTTTAAAGAAAAACAGCAACTTTATTTTTCAAAAGAGGACTCTCATACCATGTCACATTTGAAACAAAGAATATCTTCAGCACAGTACACTTTCAACTCTACATTAAACCAATTGGAAACACTGAGCATACTGCTATTGAACTTACATATATGTAAATGGACAATTGCCAAGAAAATCCAACACAAACCACATTTGACTTCAAAAGAGGAAACTTCCCAAAAATTAGGGGGTTGGTAAACAATTAAGTTGAAAGGGAACATCAGGAGGGTCAAATCACTCAAAGCAGAGAGCAGGAATAATAGGATAGTCTCCCAAAGGATGATGTAGAAAGTAGAGTCCTCCCACTTCAGACCTGTACCTTTTAACTTATTTATAAATTACTTCGAATAGGGGGTGAGCAGTGAGATAACAAAGTTTGCTGATGGTACCCAATACTTCAGTGTTAAAAACCAAAAATATTATGATAAACTCCAAAGGATCTCTCCAAATTAAGTGAATGGGCAGTAAAATGGCAAATGGAATTCAATATAAACAAGTGTAAAGTGATACACACTGCATCAAAAAATAAATCTTAATTTCATATACACTCATGGAGTCTGAGCTGGAGTGACTGACCACAAACAAGACCTTGGGGTTGTAGTGGATAGCTTAATTATGATGCTGACCCAGTGTGAAGCTGCTGCTGTAAAAGACAAATTCCATGCTAGGGATCATTAGGAAAGGAACTGAAAATAAAACTGCTAATATCAGAATACCATTATACTAATATATGGTATAGGGTTGCCCACCCGCCCGCTCCTACACAACGGGCACCAAGCACACCAGCAGGGCCCGGATGTGCATCAAAAAAATAAGATTGCAGACGGTGGATGCTATTGAATTGTGCACGCATACATGCATTATATGAGACTGTCTACTCTGCACAAGAGCAGTCAATTTGTAGTAAAAAAAAACAACCCAGACATTTTGCCAAATTTCAAAAATCTTCCCTGACAGACATTTTAAACCTGAAAAAAGAGGACATGTTTGGGAAAATCCAGATTACAACCCTACATATGACTGTGCTTAGAATATTGTGCTCACTTCTTGTCACTTCATTTCATGAAGAATGTTGTACAGCTGGAAAAAAATATCAAGGGGGTGGAGCAAGTCTCCTGTGAAGAAGGTTGAAATATTTGGAGGTTTTTGGTTTAGAGAAAAGTTTTTTCCCCCTCCGTCATAGCCCTAGAATTAAGATATATCTGATAAAGCTGGAAGACTGAGGAGAAAGGAAATCCAAAGACAATAAGGCTATCAATGGCTACTAGGCTAGGCTTCAATAGCTAGGTTCTACCTCCAAAGTTAGAGGCAGTGTGTCTGAATACCAGTTGCTGGGAATCACAAGTTGTGAGAGTGCTGCTTTTGGTCTTTTCATAAGCATCTAGTTGGCTACCTTGAGAACAGGATACTGGACTAAATGGGCCATTGGCCTGATTCAGATGGCTTTTCTCATGTTCCTATGCCAAGTGTGCCATTTTTAAAAATGTTGATTACTATCTTTTATTTCAAAAATCCCCTTGTCATTTCATGCTGAAGGCAGTTAAGAACATTCACCTCTAGACCGAGATCGTCCTCTTCCTCTGTTGCTCTGTGCAACTTCACTTGCTTCTTCAAACCATCTTGACAACATGTCAGACATTCTTTGCATTAATGAAACATTAGGGCTCTGTTCACCTATATATAAAGAGAGGTGTCAATCCTTTTACTGTGAAGTAGCACAGTATATTTTTCCTTCTGCTACTTGAAATTTTGCATATTTACATCTCTGAAAGGTGAAAATATTTCTCAATATGTTTTTTCAACATATTGGTTTTCTCATTCTTCATTGTTCAGAAACTGTTAGACTTTGTAAACAAAATTTTAAAAATGCTTTTAGTGCTTTTTAAAGACACCCAGTCTGTGTGGCTTTGCTGGTTTCATTTTTTCAGCCGTTTGATCATACCTAATTACTACACTATTACAAAGAAAAAAAGGGGTGAGAAAAAAACCCTTCTCTGCTATAATTGCTTCAGCCAAGAGTTGTAGTGTTTGACTCACTGTCTGCAGGGAAAAGTGATCCCAGCTGAGTAATTTAATGACCTGTACACAAACTTTTAACTGGCAATTCCTCTGTCCTCCTGTTGGTGGCAAGAGAATACCAAATTCATCTCAGTAGCGAGGAACTAGGACAGGGAAAATCCTACATGTTAAGATCTGGCAGCTTGAGATTTCAATCCATCTACAATTTCCCTCTCCAGATTCAACCAAGGATGAGTAGTCTGTTTGATAAGAGCTGCTATATTCATGTTGTACATGTTATTAAGGGCCAGTGACCTTGCTGACTTGAACTAAGGCTGATAAAAGCAGTAAGAAAAGGCTCGGTTACTGGAAAAACCAGAAAGTTGGAATTTGCTTCAAGTAAAACAAGGTGCCACTATCTGACTAACCAGCTAGGAATACCATTTTTAAAACATAAATCCCAGAAATGAATAACAGAATAATCTGTTATTCACTGATTCAGATTTTGAACTGAAATCAAGCTACAAAAGACAAGATTTTACCATCTCTTTCTCTCTCACTTTCAGGCCTTGCTCTTGGTCCAGTATCTGACCAGTCTCCTCTTAGTCGGAGTCGTTTGACAGGAGGCTGCCGTAACTAGAGAAATAATGACAAGAGGGGCATTTTATTTCTGTAATAAGCTGAAAAGGTAAAAATATTAAACCAAAGCTGAAATTCTCATTTTTTGTGCACGCGTGGGTTGCAATTTGGTGCTTCTGCGCATGTGCAACCGCTGAAACCCGGAAGTAGCCCATTCCAGTACTTCCATGTTTCAGCGGTCCGCAACCCAAAAAGACACATCCTGAAGTGGCTGTAACCCGAGGTATGACTGGAAGTCTCTTTAGGTACAGATGATAATCAAAAGAAGATGACTAAGGTAGTATGGCAACAGTGAACACATATTTTAATGTTCCAAAATATTCAGATATTTTTAATACAATTGTATATATCTGGGGAAGCTATAAAACTGTAGAACTGTGGAACTATGTCCTGAACATGCAAATCTTATGCTCAAGGTACATATCACATTATAGCATATTTTGCATCTTTCCTTATCCTCAGAGGTAGAGCAGAAGTTTGAACATGAAACACATGTGTACCAGATCTCAATAATAAATCAAAAGCAGCAGAAGGACCAACATAATTTAGTTCTTTCTTTTTTTAAGGGCTGGGAGAGAAAAACAATATTTGCCTGGCACCAAAAGAAGACCACAACCAATGATGCCCATGTCACAGCTGACAGCCAGGGACTCTAGCAGCAGGGACACTCAGAGGAGAGTATCAGAAGTGACTGCAGCACATGAGCAGACCAGACATTTTAGACACCTGGATAGAACCCACTGGGTCCTAGTCTAAATTTAAATAGTAGTTGAAACAAGAGATCAGTTAACATAGCTTTCAGCAGCTACACCTGCAACACTGCTGGAATTTTCAGTCCAGATTCAGCCAGGTGGAACATTTGGATATTCAGGTGATCAGGTAAGCATATGATAGTTACACTGAAGTGGAGCTAAGAAATGGGTGATTTTTACTTGGTCATACATAATAAAGATATTGGGAGTGTTCGTGTATCATGCTAACAACCAACATGGTGCCCTCCTGATATTGCTAGCTACCATCATCCTTGACCACTAGCTGTGCTGGCTGAGACTGATGGGAGTTGAAGAGCACATTGGATACCCATCTGTTAAGTTACAGTTTAGCATGATGTGAATGAGCTGCAGTGAGCCTCTAGCTCCCTTCCTCCCCATTCCTCTGGTATTGCTGTGAGGGGTTCAGAAGCTTTTGCTCCTGTTCTTCCTTAACCACAACCTGACATGTCACTGGAACTTGAAATCATTGGTTAAAAGTTGGCTTGTTTCAAAGAAACAGTAACCATATTTCAGAAGTTCAGTCCACATGACAAGCTGTAGCGAAGCAAAAATAGAAGTGAAAGCTTCCAAACTCCTCCTCAGAGCTACACCACAGTAAGCGGGAAAAGGGGGCACACTCAAGCTCAAGGCTCACTAAGTCACATTCTTGTCATGCTACGTGTGCAGAGGGCAACCAAGATGATCAAGGGTCTGGAAGCCAAGCCTTATGAGGAATGGTTGAGGGAGCTGGGTATGCTTAGCCTGGAATAAAGAAGACTGAGAAGATATATGATAGCCATCTTCAAATATCTAAATGGCTGTAGCATGGAAGATGGAGCTAAGCTTGTTTTCTCCTGCTCTGAAGGCTAGGACCTGAACTAATGGCTTCAAGGTACAAGAAAGCAGATTCTGACTAAACATCAGCAAAACTTTCTGACAGTAGGAGCTGTTCGACAGTGGAATGATCTCCCTCCTGAGGTTGTGGGCTCTCCTTCCTTGGAGGTTTTTAAGCAAAGCTTGAATGACCATATGTTGTGGATGCTTTAGTTGAGATTCCTGCATTGCATGCAGGAGCTTGGACTAAATGATCCTCAGGATCCCACTTCTCTTACTTTCAAAAGTAAGTATTGGTATTTGGATGTGGTGTGGCAATTTTTGAATAAATGTAAGCCCTAGGGCATGTGAAACTAGTGTGGTTCTTTTGAATTCTAGCCATCACATTTTGTAGAATTTATTGAAATGACTGAATCAATATTATTGGCGGTGGGGAGGTGACATTTAATAAACTATTTTTATATATATCAACATTTCTATATAAAAAAAACTTCAGAGTTTACATATAGCTTGCTAACAACACAGGCTTCCTTTTTTCATATGTGGGACAGGACAGTTTTGGGGGCAGGGGTAATATTATTGATGGATTCTCACATATAGTGCCAGATGAACTCTTCATGTTGCTATTTTTGTCTTCAAAGAAACATTCTGTTATCAACACATGGCTGCTTCTATATCTAGAGTAGAATTACATATTGGTAAACTGGTCCAGAAAGTTTTTGCAGTCATAGCTTGGAACAGACTGGCAGGTTTACATCTGAAGATATTCAGAATACCAAAACCTCCCACGTTTATTTGTAATTTGTTCATGATTTAATACTATACAATTGAAAGATTTTCTTTGTCCAATATAAGCAGTCATCTAAAATTAGTGAATTTTATGGTGTTTTAATGGAAGGAAGGTCAGTCATACTACAGGTTGACAGCGGCCAAATTTGTGCACAGCAAGCAACGTGTGCACAAGCAACTACTGTCATTTACATGAAAACCTATCCACTCTAACTAAAATGTGTATTTTAAATGTAACTACAGTATAAGTAACTAACGGTGTATTTAATACAGTTATTTAAATATTTTTCCAGTCAGGATAATTGTATAGGCTCTCACTAAATCAATCTTATAGAAGATATTTCTAATTATTTGCTCAGCTTAGTAGGATCTGAATTTGAATCTACAAGCAAAATCTCTATCTAATAACCTAACATTAAAATTATACTGATGTCTTGTTTCAAAATGGCACTAAGACACAGCACCTTTTTAAATAATAAACATTTTCCAGTACAGCTAATAAAATGATTTGCACATAATTCTAAGCCAAATCATGGCTTAGTGGGAGTTTTGCTCCTCCAGTCCTGCTGCTGCAGTGCTGTGAGCTAAGCCATAGTTTGGCTTAGCATGTTGTTCAAACTGGTTGGTGGTTTATCTGGAGTGAGACAAACCACAAGCCCAAGTTTGGACAACATAGTAATCCAAACCACAGATTAGCTCAAAACATTGCAAAAGCTTGGAAACTGCTATTTTTTGTTCTGTGAACCACCCTGAGTCCTCTGGGTATAGGGCGGTATATAAACTCAATAAACAATAATAAACTGGAGGAGCAAAATGGCAACGATCTCCTTTCCTGGGGTCTGTCTTTATGCTAAACTATGGCTTGGCTTATCATTACATATTAACTCTCTTTTGTCTTCAAAATCATTTTAACACCAGTAACTGTGGAACACTTACTTCTTCTCTTCTTTCATCTGAAGACGGAACTTTAAGTTCTCTAGCTGTGTCATCCTTGGGATCAAACAAGTATATATAATCTGAAGAATAGCTCACAAGAATTTCTTGGCCATCTTCACTGTAGCATAGAGATGTTACCCTACAGGATTTGTTGTTCAGATGGGGAGGAACAAAACGCGCCACTAATCCTGTGGTACCCCGGCCTGCATAATTACCTACATTAAAAAATAATTGAATTAATTTTCCATTACACATGAGCCTTCATTTACAAATGAGCCTTCTACTACATGATCTTTCCTTCCTAAAAAAAGCTCAACTTTGACCTGAACCCCCCAAAAGGGGGTAGATTACTGCCAGTTTGTAACTGTGAGTAGATCACAGTCTCTTGGAAGTTGGCCACCCCGGTCTAATCCATCACATTTTGTGGTAGTGAAAGATAACTATGAATTGTCTAAAGAAGTACAGGCATCAGCCAACTTACATGGGGAGTTACCATCCAAGACCCCGTGTGCATAACAAATTGCATAGAGACGACAAGAGCACCCTCTAAACACCCTCTCTACCACTCTCTCTTCAATCCATACCAAATATATCATATCCAAAAACATCCACTACAACTGAAGCTCTGGGGCCAGCAGGAAGCTGGAGGATGCATGGGAAAGCAGCTACTGCTGCTGCTGCACTACCCCCATCAGTTGTTAGGCGGGGAGGATGAGCAGTGTAAACAAAGCTCTGCTGCACCTCAGGTCTCTTCGGGGCTTCCTCCATCCTCATTGATATCCTCTTCAGGCTCTGGGGAGGGTCTCTTTGCAAGGACTGTTCAACTTTCTCCAGCCACTTCCAGGTTTGAATTGAATTTTTTATTTCCTAGCACCACTCATATACATGGTGGTGCGTAAGTAAATTACACGCAACGGATGCCCGTACTGTGTATATTAGTCCGAAAATGTGTCTATTTTTTTACACACTGCATTCTTTTATAAACCTCAGTTATGCCCCAGTTACTTGCCATTTTGCTACAATTTAAAGACACATACACAGTACCTCCTCTTTGCCGATTTTTGGAGGGCACAATGAAATGAAAGCATTCACCAATTCAGAGTAAAAGCTGTCTACTGTCATTCCAAACTGGCCACATATCCAATAATAATAATAATAATAATAAATTTTATTTATATCCCGCCCTCCCCAGCCGAAGCCGGGCTCAGGGCGGCTAACAACAATAAAACAGTACAAAAGTACAACATAAACAACATTCTAAAATCATTCATTATAAAAATTAATTAATTCAAGCCACTGGCAACCATTGGGCCAGAGCTCTGCGAAGATTGCCGAGGGAGGGAGTCAGGCTGTGCCCTAGCCAAAGGCCTGGTGGAACAGCTCTGTCTTGCAGGCCCTGCGGAAAGATGTCAAGTCCCACAAGGCCCTGGTCTCTTGTGACAGAGCGTTCCACCAGATCGGAGCCACAGCCGAAAAAGCCCTGGCTCTAGTTGAGGCCAGCCTAACCTCTCTGAGGCCTGGGACCTTCAAGATGTTTTTATTTGAAGACCGTAGGTTTCTCTGTGGGGCATACCAGGAGAGGCGGTCCCGTAGGTACGAGGGTCCTAGGCCGTATAGGGCTTTAAAGGTTAAAACCAGCACCTTAAACCTGATCCTGTACTCCACCGGGAGCCAGTGCAGCTGGTATAGCACCGAGTGAATGTGATCTCGCAGCGAAGACCTCGTAAGGAGTCTCGCTGCAGCATTCTGCACCCGCTGGAGTTTCTGGGTCAGTCTCAAGGGCAGCCCCACGTAGAGCGAGTTACAATAATCCAGTCTGGAGGTGACCGTCGCGTGGATCACAGTGGCTAGGTCAGGGCGAGAGAGGTAAGGAGCCAACTGCTTAGCTTGACGGAGATGGAAAAATGCCGCCTTTGTTATAGCTGCAATCTGCGCCTCCATGGAAAGGGAGGTGTCGAAGATTACACCCAAACTCTTAACGGACGGTGCTGGCACTAATTGCACCCCCGCAAGAGATGGGAGTTGCCCCCCCCAATCCCATATCGCCCCGTCCCAGCCACAGGACCTCTGTCTTCGAAGGATTTAGCTTCAACCGGCTCCCACGTAACCATCCAGCCACAGCTTCCAAACATCTGGTCAGTGTGTCTGGGGCCAAGTCAGGATGGCCATCCATCAACAGATAGAGTTGGGTGTCATCGGCATACTGATGACAACCCAGCCCAAAACTCCGAACAAGCTGGGCGAGGGGGCGCATAAAGATGTTGAAAAGCATCGGGGAGAGTATCGCACCCTGAGGTACTCCACACACCAAGGAGTGGCGCGATGACAATTCCCCCCCAAGCGCCACCCTCTGTCCCCGACCAGAGAGAAACGAGCGCAGCCATTGAAGGACTGTGCCCTGGATCCCCACGTCGGCAAGGCGGTGGTCCAGAAGTTCGTGATCGACCATGTCGAAAGCTGCTGATAGATCTAGAAGAATCAGCAGCCCCGACCCGCCTCGATCCAGCTGTCTACGAAGGTCATCTGTTAGGGCGACCAGAGCCGTCTCGGTCCCATGACCAGCGCGGAAGCCGGACTGGAATGGATCCAGAGCCGATGTTTCATCCAGAAACCCACCAAGCTGTTCAGCAACCGCTCTCTCAATCACCTTACCCAGGAACGGAAGATTCGAAACCGGGCGGTAATTGGATAGATCTAAAGGATCTAATGATGTTTTCTTTAAGAGCGGGTGCACCACTGCCTCCTTCAGTTCCCCTGGGAATGTCCCCGTGCCAAGGGACAAATTGATGATATCCCCCAGGAGGGTCCGCACCTCGTCTGGACACGCTCTAATCAGCCAAGACGGGCACGGGTCAAGAGGACAGGTGGTGGGCTTTCCAGCTCGGAGGAGTCTGTCCACATCGGCTGGGGATATCTGGTCGAAGTGGTCCAATACTGGACCCGAGGACAGTCGAGGGGCCTCCAGTTCCTTTATTGTATCCAAATTGGCAGGGAGGTCATGGCGGAGCGACAAGACCTTCTCCGCAAAAAAGCTCGCAAATGCCTCACAGCCGTGTGTCAATTTGTTATTTAAATTTGGCTGTCCCTCAAGGGACGTTAAAGACCTGATTATACTAAATAATTGCGCTGGGCGAGAGCTAGCGGATGCAATGGAGGCCGAGAAGTATGACTTCTTAGCAGCCTTCACCGCCATCTCGTAGGTTTTCATAAAAGCCCTATAAGATGTTCTTGAGGCTCCGTCATGGGCACCCCGCCATACTCGCTCTAGCCGTCTGAGGTCCCGCTTCATTTTCCGGAGCTCCTCGGTAAACCAGGGAGCCCAGTTTCTGCGGGGTCGCAGAGGGCGCTTAGGTGCGATCTCATCGATGGCTGCCAGGAGCTGGGCATTCCAGCCCTCAACAAGCTCAGTCAATGAGTCGCCAGGGGGAGCAAGGTCCCGCAAGGCTTGGCGGAATCTCTCAGGGTCCATCAGCCTCTGCGGGCGAGCCCAAATCGGCTCGCCACCTAAGCAGGGTGGGGGTGGAAAGTCAATCCTGGCTTTCAGAGCGTAGTGATCAGACCATGGCACCTTAATCGAAGGAGACATGATCACATCTATACCGACGCCAAAGATCAAATCCAGCGTGGGGCCTGCTTGATGTGATTGGTTACGCAATATTGTTGTACATTACCAAGTTGGCTACATAATTTCCAACTGGGATGACGTACAGTATTTGGAAACAGAAACTGTACTAATATTAGTTACAATATTTTATCTAAACAGAAATTTAGATTCAAAGTATTAATATCACAATGAGACTATAAAATAATTCCACAGTACTTACATTAACCTCACTCTCCCTATGGAAACTTTCTATCCTATCCATTTATCCATCTGCTTTTTCCTCACCTCATAATTTCTAACAAAGAGTAGAGCAATAATAAATCACATTCTGCAGCCTTTTCTAGGCATTTTTAGCTACATTAAGTGCACAACTCAAGTTCTTATCCTTTACTGAAATCAAGCCTAAATGCATGTAATTGAACTGTTTTCATATTCTCCCATTTATCCTTGCCTCAATATTCCTCCCTAGTCAAATTTTAGATTGTCAGTTCTTTGAAGGGCCAGGGCTTGCCCTTTTGTTGATATTCTCTGAAAAACACCATGAACACTGAGACCACCATCATTTCTTAATACTCAAAACCACTAAATGGAAAGAACAGCAGAATTTCTTCATTTATTTACCATGGCTGCAAATCAAAGGAGTTCACTCAAATTTATTCAATGAGAGAATCCATTTCCCCCCCTTAAGTTGGAATTTCCAGCAGCTCTTGTAGCAAACCTGAAAACTGTTCTTAGAAGGTCAATTTTAAAGAGCAGGTCAGAGAGAAGAATTGCTCTATGGGACATAAAATAATGCCAGTGTGCATACATGCCTCTGAATCATAGTCAAAATTTCACTTTAGGACATCAATACTTTTCAGTCCACATTACAGAAGACCTTCTAAAGTGTGATACAAGTTTTCATGAGTATAAATTTAAAAATTATGAGAAGTTCTGCATTTATGCAGAAAATATATTTTTCATTAAATAATCTCATTAAGAGGTTCACATCCTATAATCTTCAACTATGGTACTCAAAGGTCAGCTGTTTTACAGTATCATGCAAGTATTGTCCTACCTGTTGCTCTTGTGCCAAGCATTCGTCGATCGTAAATTCTTACTGAACTATCGGAGCAACCAACTGCAAGATAATATGGTATTGGGGGGCAAATAGCTACAGAGGTGGCTGCCCTCCTACAGTTTATTAAAATATCCTAGAACAAAAGGAAAATATTGCACTTGTTTAAAATGTACAAGAACAAGTGGCATTAAATCACACCAACTAATACAATCCTAGAAAAAAATCAATATGGTTGTGTTTTAGCAAAAGCCAACTCTGGCCCTTGTTAATATATATTTTAAGCATGTTATTGGACAACAGACGGGTATGGCAACAACAAAAAGACTAAGCAAACAAAAGCATTGTTTAGTAACATCAACTTGCAGCTGTAAACACAAAGCTTTCATCTGTCTAAGATTTTCTCATAAAAAGAGGCCAGAAAGTGAATCACAAGGGGCAGGGATTGCCTAAGCTACTTTAAAAGGATTGGGCTAGAATAGATTTATGTACAGATAATTGGATGTAAAGAGCAACGCAATGAGATTAAGTACTGCAAATAGTTTCAACATAAAAAGGAACAATACTGAGTATAGCCTATAAAAATGAGGTAAAATAGTTAAGTAAAATGCATACTTGGAAGCAACTCTGTATAAATTAGAAAAATAAATCCTATTACTATTACAGTCATAAAGAATTTGGTAAATTATTTTCACAGCTGGATTGATTCTTATGTTATCTAATTATCAATGACTTTAAGGATGCTCCATAACAAAGTGCTATAACATATCAAATAGTTCATAAAAAGCCTGAATTCAAACCAAATCAAGTTTTTCATATCTGTTCAATATTATAGTATTATGATATGACAGATAAGTAATACATATTTCAAAAATAACAAATTATATTTTCCTTCATATAGTTCATGGTCACCTCACTAGATTTCACAGCATCAGGACCAAAACAGGCCAGGATCATGAGATCAATATAGCTCTTTATTCACACCCTCTTATAAAAGTGTCTCTTACATCTTTACAATCTTCTTTTGTGCAACTTGTCTTGATTCTAGTATCAAACCATCTCACAGTGCCATCTTCTCCACAAGATAGAAAAGTATAGGGATCATTGGGGACTGTCATGATCTGAAATGTAAGCAAATTGTATACTTTAAAATGGCAACAGCCTTAAACAATTGAAAATAAAAGCCAGGATCCAAAGTACCATAGAACAAGTTGTGTATGCAAGGCTTGATATTATTTCCTTGAAAAATATCCTCCCACCTGCACACCTCATGGAAAGCTGATTTTGAAATAGAGAGGCGTTTCAAATCAGTTGTAACAAAAGCAATGTGATAATGTAAGACTGCCTTATAGTATACAAATAGTTTTTTGGAGGTGGGAGGGTGTTCTTTAGAAGACTGAAAGGCAAGGTACAAAAAAATCATGCCCAGGCCATCTTCTTAAATAATGGGAGGTGAATGTAAACAAGAAAATTTGGACCATATTATCTAATTGGGCCAAACTTTAGGTTATTAAACTGCAGTGTGAAAAAGAATAGATAAGCAATAGTCAGCACTCATGACTTTATAGTTATAAGATACAACAGAAATATTAATTTTCAGTACCTCATAAGTAGTTCCATAATGGCATGTGAATTGGCACTGTCTGTTGGTTTCAGCATCTTGCTCAACATTGGTAAAAAAAATGACTCCATCTCCTGAACAGGACACGATCTGTTTATCACTGGTGCATGGCAAAAATTTTGCACTAAAAATATTTGCCCTGTGTCCTGAGCGAATGGTTGTTAAAACCTAGAAAACAAGGATTACTGTATTAGCTTAACATTTTAATTACGGTAATACTGATCACATCTATCTTTCTCACCTTATTCCAAAAAGCAGGCTACCATACTATTTTATCTTCATAATCCACTCTCTTGTTCTACACCAGGGATAAGTAATCTCTGGCCTGAAAGTGTTTCCCCAAATAATACCCATCTGCCCCACACCTGTCACCAGATGTGGGGCAGGCACAGCTATGCAACTGAATTCCCCATATGAAACTTGATTGTGCGGTCAATCCTTGCAGAAAGTACCGTAACTTTGCCAGCCCTATTGCTTGGCACTTGGGAAGAAGTGAGCACAGAGCCCCTTGCACTGTGGTTCCCAAGCCCAGACAGCCCACTGGCTGTAAGATGCTCAGAAAGTGCTGCACAAAGGATTTGGACATGTGGGTCATCCTGGCCATCTGTCAAAGCTGGCCTGCAGGGATGGAGACAGATGAGGATCTGGCCCTTTGGACCGAAAAGGTACACCACACTCTGGATGGTTCTACACCACCCTGGTAATTTCATAACTGAAGGCTTTGACCAATGCACAGCTCTAGCAACTGCACTACAACACAATAGTACAGTGCAAGGTGGTGAGACAATATAAAGATTAATAAGGCAGAAATCATGGTAACAAGATAATACTGAAAACTTTTTGAGCAGAACTGGTGGACTTAATATGTTTTGTGGCAACTCTCCTACACAGGACAGATGTACTGTTTTGAAAGAATAACCAAGCAATCCATGATATATGCAATGTCACAAAAAACAGAGCTTTCAATTACAAAAAAAATGTTAATAACATTTTGACTATTCAGAAAAATGGATAAAGGGACAGCAGATCATCTTACCTTTCTACTATATGGATTAGTAATTACAAGATTAGTATCATCAGATCCAGATAAAATATATTCTCCTGTATCATTCCAGCATATTGTATTCACCTGTAAGCAAGTATTTAACACAATAATTAATATCTAAAGAAGGGGCGAACAATGTTAAGATGCAAACTATCTAACTTTACCAGAAAACAACACAACTCAGCTAATTATGCATATACTTTGTATACGGACTTGCACACCTGTATATTCAGCTGCATGAGCAGTACTTCTCTCACACTTGCAGTCTCTTTGGTTCATACCACCGCAGAACATCACATATGACAGAGGTGGGGAAACCTTTTCAACCCAAGAGCCACATTCCCTTCTGGGCAACCTTTCAGGGGCCACATAAAAGCGGCAGGCAAGGCCAGGGACAAAAATGGGGCAAGAATTGTATCCAATTCTTCCATGGAACAGACTTCCACTCAAATAATGTTGGAATCCACCCTGTGTGCATAGGGTTGCAGCCTAAATTAACTCATTTTCACTGGGCCATTTATCAATTATCCCCAGAATAAAAAACTGAGTATCTAAACTCTCCTATAATGAAGTCTATGGAGAAAGACCATACAGGAGAATTTAATTTTAGAGATAAAAGAAAATATCAAAATTATTTTTTTATATTTTGATTACTCTTTAAAACATATGTATGAAAATTAAAATAATTATCATGTTCCCAACAAACCTTTATTCCACAAGATCAAATTCCTTGTGATATAAGATTTAGAGTCCCAGGATGTAGATTTTTTTTAATTTTAAAAATGTT
Organism: Podarcis bocagei; assembly: GCF_964188305.1. Lineage (NCBI taxonomy): Eukaryota > Metazoa > Chordata > Lepidosauria > Squamata > Lacertidae > Podarcis > Podarcis bocagei. The sequence continues at coordinate 67,127,083 of NC_138130.1, read as the reverse complement.
CCAATATTAATTGTTTTGAACCTTTGGCTAGAATGTATTATGCTTCATTTTGTGTGCCTGTATTTTATTACTACTATGCTGCATTCCTTTCCTATCTGACCCTGAAAGTGGCACAAATAGCCCTCCAGGATGTTATTCTATCTTAAGTTTGCTGTAGAGTGTAAAATCAGCTATCCTTGAAGCTTCCTGGGAGATAAAACAGCCAAAGGTCTGGTTGCCAGGGGAACAGTGACATAAATGCAACATTTGAGGTCAAAATGACCTGGGCACTTGGGGTACCCCAAGGTAACCGCAGAGGAGCCTTACATTTTAAACATCCCATTACCTGTAACCTTTCATGATGTATGTAGAAGGATGTTTAAGAATGTTATGTTTTGATGTTTATAACTCTTTGTGTGCTGTGCCTATAAATCCCTTGTTCTGATGCTCCTCGTGTCAGACCTTCTTCTTAAGTGGCTAGAACAATCACATTAAGTTGAGCTCTGCCCTATTGCAATAGCTATAATAAATAATTCCCTTGGTTCCTTTACTTATTTAAAAGATGGTCCCTCACCTGAGTAAAAATAAGGCGGTGTAGAAGTAAATTCTTACCAGACATAAGAACAATCTTGTACGTCCTAACATGTTTTTAAAAATGTGTTATAACAACAAATTTTCAGTAGGGAAAAAAATAAAATAAAATAAAGTAGATATACTTGGAAGAATACTAAAAGCTCATGTTCATCTTGTCATGGAAATGCCAGTTACCATTACTTAACTTCTTGTTCAAGCATGCATTCTTTTTAAGCAACAACAACAAAAAATCACTTACACAGCCATCATGCACATTCAGCGTTGCTTCAAGTTTTAATCTTTGGATAAATTCTCTCCTTCCTGGAGGGGAAAATGCAAAATTAGCAAAAAGGTTTAGATACTTACAAAAGTATTTTTTAATATTTTTATAAAATATGCTTTATAAATATATGTGTGTTTTATAAGTATATATGTATTGGTGCCTTCTTTCTTTCTATGGAAGGTATTGCATTGCCTCTACAGCTAAGATTCTTAAAGCACAAAGTGAACCTTCCTAAAGGTAATGGGATTTTCTGGGTGATGGGTGAGCTCCTTCTCAGTTCCATCCAGCCATGCGTGCATTGACCCATCCTAAAATGGGTCCAGGTGGAAGAACCATAATGCATCATCACCCAATCAGTACAATGTCAGAGGCAATACGTACCCGCCCCCAAACTTGAGCAGATTTCCCCACAGGCCTCAGCACTTAAAATGTCCTGGTTTTCCCTGGTGTCCCTTCCTTGAGGAATAGCACATCCCACATGCCCCTGATCCCTCCTGTTGTTTCATCTGCAAGGACAAGAGTGAACACTGCCAAATGAGTAAGTTGTCTTTGCTTTAACAAAAACATTGTGTGACCGAGATTCAGTATGATATGGCAAGACACTCGTCCCATACTTTAAGGTAAAATATTAGCTACTTTGTATCCACCTGTTGGCAAATAAGGGTTCTAGATAGTTATTTTCCTTTCACAGATCAGTTCCTTCATATGCCTGCTCAGCTGTTCTGTGATTTTTTTTGGGAGAAAACAATCATATGCCCTAATCTAGAATCAAGAGCACTTAAATATATGAATTGTTACTGGTACATTTTGCAAAGAAAACCATGAGGAAAAGAAGCATGCACAATCATGTAAATGAATACCCTGGAATTAAAAGGTTTAAGATGTCTTTCCACTCATACAAATCAGTATGAGTTTCAACCATATAAAAGCAAACTAGTACTGCTTGGACAAGCTTTCTCTACAAATAGACCCATGTAAACATAAATCAAGTCTACCAGTCTTAGAAGCATTACAGGTTGCACTTAAGGTTGTAGCCAACATGCAGAACAGATTCCACAGAATCATAACATTGTAGAGCTGGAAGGGCCCGAGTCCATTCCATTTATACAGTAAGACTTTGCATTCCACTCCTTTCCCTTATAACCCCCACATCCTCAAAGTCTGCTTTGGAAGTTGTGGGACCCTCTGGAACAGATTTTGGGGCACATAGAGGCTGCAGAATGAAATAGTGAAAGGTGGAGACTTGTGTGAATAAAAGTGTCGAATTCCACTCTAAAGATTTTCTTGTGAGACTGTAATAAAACCTTCATTTTATGAAATTAATACTTAACATCAGATGAGCAGTGTAAGCAGAGGAATTGCCCATATCCAACTCATCCTCACCTGTTTTTCCCTTAATGCAATCAATGTTATATTCTATTTGCCACTGGATTGGCCCAAAGCATTTTAGGTTTGCCAAGCAGAAGCTTTTGATCTCTCAAAATCAAATATATTAAGGCAAGGAAATCTACTTGCTCTTTTGAAAATAAGTCATATGACTGACCCATATATGCTTGTACAGGTACTATAGCATAGATAACCTATACAACATCTATTCTAGAAAATTATCACACTAGGCATGATAGTTGTGTTGTAAAATTATGTTTATAAGTCTTCACTGGAAACTCATGATCATGCAATGAAAATCTATTAAAGCTGGCCCATACCATCTTTCTTATGCTGCTATTGCCCTTCCAGTCAAATGTGTTTGTTGTTGCCAACATATAGCTTTTAGCTTTTTCAGTTTCTTCAACACTGATTTTAACAAGACTTTTCAGGCAATTGTCATGATTTTGTTTTCAATATCTTCCTTTCCAGTCTGACTTTATGTCATCTTTTTCACCAGCTGCTGCATTTGCCTTTCCACTTACACAGAATCATTAGCAAATATTATACAGTCATCAGCAAAAAACAACAACATGTTAGCTGTTCTCTGAAGAAAATTTTACACTCCCAGTTTGTTAACTTAACAGTGATTCCAGAGCTGTGACAGCTTCAGATACACTGTGGACCACTGAGTGATTCCTGCAGCACAGCTGGCTATTCTTTGCAGATCAATATACATGTTGTTAATTTCAGTGTTGCTCAGAGCACCGAGGACATCTGTCCCCAACAGGATAAAAAACAAACCCCTGAGAAAATTCAGATTTTAGTATTCTATGTGATGTTGGGAAGTGATAATTCTGAAACTTTTAAGTATTCTGAGTACCACAAACATTATCCTTTAATTAAAGTATCATCTTTTAAAAAGACTCTACAATAAGTAAATTTAAGTATAAATTTCCCATTTTAATTTCAATAGTTGGGATGTATTTTTCTTTCACGCAGGAACAGGGGGAAAACTATTGTGCAAGTAGAAAGAATTCTGTTTGTAGCAATCCTGATAGCTGTATTACACTTTCAGACATACTACAGATCTTAAATAAGTGCATGGCTAAATATAACCTTTCCTGTTTAGTCACTGATAATGTTACAATCACTTGAGCTTTTAACTGAGGTAAACAGTGTTGCAGCAACAGACTAAGTCAAACATTTAAAATACTAAGTTCACAAAAGCAACTTAATTTTGATGACAAAGGGAATTTAATATGCTATATGCTTTTACAGGTTTAAGTGATCATAAAAGGTATCGCATTTTGCACGTTTCATATTGTGTAGAAAACATTAGCAGAAGCACAAGCTCACGCTCTCTACAGCAAACCAAGGACTTAGGCCTAGTTCTCACTGTGTCCAGACTGCACTGCAAATAGGTGGGGGCTCATAATCATAAAATTATACTCTGCCCATCTGGCTGGGTTTCCCCAGCCTCTCTGGGAGGCTCCCAACAGAATTAAAAGCACAACAGAACATCAAACATTTAAAACTTCCCTAAATAGGGCTGCCTTCAGATGTCTTCTAAAAGTCAGACAGATGTTTATTTCCTTGACATCTGATGGGAGGGTGTTCCACAGGGCAGACGCCACTACTGAGAAGGCCCTCTGCCTGGTTCCCTGTAACCTCACTTCTTGCAGGGAGGGACCCGCTAGAAGGCCCTCAGCACTGAACCTCAGGCTGAATGATGGGGGTGGAGACACTCCTTCTGGTATATTTACCTCTCTACACTACCAACACACTTACCTTGGTTGCACTATAGCCCTGTCAAGAATGTTGAGGAATGAATGCCAAACACATTATTTTTATCATGTATGTATGGCACGGCTAAAATAGCAGATTTAGTATAACACTGGCCTTTAGGCAGCAAAGCAACAAACCATTTTTTATATATCAGGTACATGTCTAGATAAGTCACCCATATGATACGGTATTTCCCTCCTCACCATCAATCAATCATGAATACAAGCAGGAATGCCATCTGCATTGAATTTAAAAGTTATTTTAAAATTACCGTGTGTTAAAATAACTAAATATTTGCTAAAATTACTACACTGAACTTTTTCCAAACAAAAAATATTACTTGGTCATTGTCAAGATTGCTAGGTAAACTACTATACTGTACTTAAATTGTAGCAAATGACCTAAATGATACTTCATTCACTTTACAAACCTCTAAAATTAACATATCTGCAGATGTGAGACCAGCAAGGCTATATTCTAAAAGTATCTCTAGTCTTGTTCCCAAGCATGCTGAAGTTGTGGTATCCTACATGAAATGCAATGCTAAGCAAACAACTCTCACAAGACCTATAAACCTTTTCAAACTGCATTAGAGAGCCGCTTTCAAACTAATGCCACTGTATGAATAATGAACTTGATAGCACAACTAAAAGCTGCAGTGCTATGAACTAAAGATTATGCTATAAGAAGGTAGGCAATCTAAGATCGTTCTTAAACAATTATACTTCTAACTACTGTTGCTTATGGTAAATATTTTGCAATATGCCACATATTCTCTAAAATTTAGTTTACTCTTCTTCAGTCTATCTTACAGTCTCTTCATTCTCCCTGCTCCCACTAGTGTGTTACATTTTTTTAAAAAAGATGTATTTCCTAATAAAGCTGTATTTTGAAATAAAATATTTTAAATATTAAACAACTCTTGACTTTATTTTTTTAAAGCTTTTAGTTGTGATCCAATATTTAATTGCATTGGGTTGTAGACAATGTTATGACAGCAGAAACCCACCAGCAGAATCCCTCAACCGTCTGGAGCTGATGGGAGGGCACAGGACGGAAGAGAAGAAATGGAAGTCCCAATGTACACATGCAAGTCCCTTGCACCAGCAGAGCTACAGCATTAGATATAGCCCAAGTAATTAACAGACAAGCAATTGCAATGTATAGATATTGCTATAGATTTGCTGTTTAATGCAAAAGTATCTCTCTGAAGAAACTTGGTGCAACCACCTTCATATCAGCCCATCAGGATTGCTAGCAGGACAATGTGGCCAAATAATGAGAATGCTATTTTACATTTTTGGAACAGACTGTCAGAAACAGACTTCATACCACAGGTGGTGATGGTTTCTTTTTTTAAAAAAAATGCACTGCTTTTCACCACATCTCAGAGACTTACAAATAAAAAAAATGTACAATGCACAAAACTTGAAACATAAATAAAAACATCAGTGTAAAGCATTAGAACCATTTCTTCCAGTTGCACCTTAAAGACCAACTAAGTTAGTTCTTGGTATGAGCTTTCGTGTGCATGCACACTTCTAGTGTGCATGCACACGAAAGCTCATACCAAGAACTAACTTAGTTGGTCTTTAAGGTGCTACTGGAAGAAATTTTTTTTATTTTGACTATGGCAGACCAACACGGCTACCTACCTACCATTAGAACCATGTTCATGATGCAAAGGCCTGAAATGAAACTGTTTTAAGCTGTTGTCTGAAACTTAATAGGGACAGTGCCTGTCTGATTTCTAGTGGGAGGAAATTCCAGAGTTGAGTCCACTACACTGATGTTGCTTTAGGACTGTTGCTGCCTTTTTCCACACCTGCTTAATTTGTCTGTATGTCTGTAAACGGGTATGACAAAACTTTCTTCTGGTAATTTTACATGCTGCCCTTCAATATAAATATGCTCATACAACAAAGCCAGTACAAAATATTTAAATATTTAAAACAGCAAAAAGGTTGTAAACAACTCAATGGTAAAACACTAAAAGCAGCAACAATAAAAATCATAGTTAAAGAGTTGAAACCAAAAGAAAAGTAACTGAAAGCCCAGAAAACGTATTATTGTGGCAGCAAAAAAGGTATCAAAGAAGGCACCAGGCAAATCTTGCTGAGAAGAGAATTCCAAAGGCAGGACATCACAAGTGAAACAGCCAACTCTCCCCACTTGTCACCCCCTCACCTCAGAAGATGGGAACACAGCGAGGTGCAAATCCCACAATGATCTAGATGCACTGGCCTACTAGCTGTGTAGCAGGCATACCTCCAAATGCCCTTGTCCAAAGCTGTGTAACCAATAATCAGTAAAGATATCTAAGAAATTATGAGGTATGGTCCAACTGGCTGGTCCCTATCAGAAATCTGCAGCTGTATTTTGTACTAGCTCATTACTTAACAGTATTCAAAGGCAGTCCTAGACAAAACACATTGCTGCAGTGTAATCTGGATTATACCAAAATACTGATAACTTTCTACTGCACTTCTATCCACAATAGGCCTCAGCTGGTAGAAAGCACTCTGAACCACATGGGCATCAGTGACAAAGTTGGATCCTAGAGTATTCCCAAGGTGCTTTAATATGTCACTGCTCTTTCCTCCCACACAGATTGAGTTTAGAAAGCTGCTTCATACTTTCTCATTGCTCAGTGTGGCTTTGAAAGTGTGGCAATTAAATAAAGCTATGAATACCCACACTACTACAAATGCAGGTTTGTTAGAAAATAAGTACAATAGGAATAAAATAGGTAATTTCAGACTTGAACATTGGTTGCTGATTTAACTCAGGCTACAGGTGGCTATTTTAATTCAAAATCAGTTACTGTGAACACAATATAAATATGCTTTTAAATTCCAAATATATAGCATCATATAGCCAAACATTACCTACAATTATTATTTTATATCCCAAACACATAACCTACAATTAGAAACAATTTCTTTGACAAAGGCTGTGACAAACATATTTTTCAAAACTGTGTTTATTTCAGTTCCTTTATCCAATAGCAAATTTTGTTTCCTTCATCTACATGGTTGGGGACACCATAGGTGAATGAGTCCACTCGCCACTTTAAGAACAAAAGAGAGGACAAGAAGGCTTAAAGATTTAGCTACTTTCTTTACAGATTCTCAAACACTTTAGGTGATTACTTCAGTAAAGAGTGGCCTATGAAACTTATATAATTCTACATGTCTCTAGGATTTGATGTTCTCTGGGGGAAAGGGCAATTCCTTCAAAATGTCAATATAAAGTACATTTTAACAGATTTCTCAGCCACAATGACTGAGGAATTTCAAAACTGTTACTGAATTAACTTGTAAATGTGTGTTTCTCTTTAGGTATGTTTCAAGATATACAAGTATAGCATTTTAACATATTTTGACTCTAAATCTGCAACAAGATAACATACAATGACTGTATAAGCAACCACTTGATGCAAATCAATAGAGAATGGGGCTCAGCTGTACTATTTATTACTGTAATGAAAATCATGAAGGTGTAAATAAAATATAACAAAGAATACGTTGAAACTTTATGCCATACACATCTAAAAGTTATACTGGATCAAAATACACAAAGTTCTCTCATCTTAAGCACTCATTTCTAAATTAAACTAAACTTTCAAACAGTAAAAAAGGTAACATGCCATGACCCTCTCCAAAAGATCACTTTAAGAAAAAAAAACATGGTCATCACTCTGCTCCTGTGCCCTTGCTGTAATACAGAAAAGAAAGCAAGAGCAGTGATGTAAAGAATATTTTTCAAGTGAGCTCTTTTTTGTGGTCTACGCAGTAAAATCTATGAAGACCGCTTTCTTCTAATTAAATAATAATTGAAATACATAGTCAATATTTCTGCAGTAATAAAATACTTCTTTGAGCATTAGCCTCCCCAATTCATTCCTACACTTAACACATGGTTATTAGTAACTTACACTTAGTTATAGCACTTAAGTTATCATCATAAGATAACTGTAGCCAATTAGATCTGTGATTCTATACCTAATGACAATGATGTCAATCAGACCATAGATAAAGAACAGAGTGGGGAAAGCTACTTGATAACGCCTTTAAATAGTCTTAAATTTCACTTTGAAGCCAATTCCCAGAGGAAGGGAGGTAATAAAACATGTGGGGGAAAGATTGTGGCACAAGTCCACAAGTCCAAATCTAGTTGTGCTCTGGTGCGTATCACTGATGAATGCCTCACTTCCATCCATATCAGACACAAGTTCAGCAGGAAGCAGATCAATGAAAGTCATGAGAACAAATATCCCTTCCTTGTAGATTGGTGCATTTGCTTTTAAACTATCGAATATATGTCATCATATAAATTTTCATCTACTTTTATTCAGCAATATCTTAAAGAACAGATTGAAGATCTCCCGTATTGGGTAAAAAAGTAAGCTGTCCTTGAGTCCAAAGAATATTTATGTTTGTATATCAAAAATCAAATTAAAATCAGAAAAAATCCATTTTTTTTGTAGCAATATTGTAATGCTTTCAGAAAACGCAGCGAAATTAGTATGTTTCTAATAGAAAAAGTGCAACATTTAACTAGCTATCACTGCCCAAGACAAACTTTACCCAGAATCCATAAATGATAGTTATTTATGTATGCAGATTTGTTAACACAAGCAAAAACAGCCAAACTTTTCTATGAATCAATATACTAGAAGCAATCACGTGCTACATTCTTCTTTGCAGGGAGTTGTGGGGATCTATGGGAGGTACAGTTTTATGACACTTAAAAATGCCTTCAACAGTTAAATACATCCACAACCTGTTTAGCTCATGGCAATGGCAAGCAGAGACACTAAGCCGTTCTGATTTCTCTTTGAGATTTCTTGCACGAGCTGGGGGTGCAAGTGTGTGAGAAAATTTATATATCATAGAATAAGTACTATCGCGTCGCAACTCAGCATCCAAAGATGAGGGGGAAGTTGCGGAAAGAGGGAGTGAAACGCCACTCCCCAAATTATTTCAGAAAAATCTCCGAGCGTAGTGCAAACGGGGGAGGGGGGGAATTATCCGTGAAGAGAGACAAGCACACTAGAAATACTTCTGAACGTTTCGTGCCGTCGCAGTTCGGTTTTGCTTTTCCAAAAAGGACCCGACGCTCATTCCCACCCCCACCCCCTAACGAAACCGTCGTGGAAACTTGCTGTACATACAAGAGAAGGGAGAAGAAGGACGGAATGGGGTCAGCTATTGAGCCGACCACCATAGCTGAAGGGCCGCCTCTTCTCCCCACCCCGCCCCGAGCGATAACCCGAGGAGGGGGCTGGGGGTCAGCGAAGCAGCCCCACCACAGCGCGCAACAACCCCGCCCGCCCTTCCCCTCAGCCGGAGAAAGAGGGGGGGCCAAGGGCGACCCACGACCACCTCAGTTTTCCCCCAGCGCCTCAGACCCCGCCCTCTCGCCCTTCTCCTTCCTCACCTAGGTATCGCCTCCGCAACAGGCCGGGCTCCTCCAGCCCCAAACTCCGCTGCCTCACATCCCACAGGAGGTGGGTACAGCAGCCCCGGGACATGGCACCGCGCGCTGACCAGGGGGATCCGACTCGCCGCCACCGACATCAGTCGCTGCCACTTGCTGAGGCCGCCCCCTCCCCCGCCTTCACCATGGAGACCCGCGTGCGCGCTTTACGCGCGCGTAACCACCACCACCACCACCACCCCGCCGCCGCTCAACAACAATATCACCCCTGTCGGGCGCCAGCAACGGCAGCCTAAGCCCCTCCCCTCGCTGCTCCTCTGCTCCTCCCACATCCAGGGATCCGCTCGCAAAGGATATCGCGAGAATTCACCCGGCCCCTCGTCCTACCGCCGCTCACGGTCACAAAAATGGCCATTGAGACGTCCGTGTCGCCGTTTAGCGGTCATCCCTCAGTACGGGACTGGACACCGGGAGAAAGCCGCCTTATCGGCTTTTCTTACGCTTTCTGTACACGGGCTGCTCAAAGATGTCTAAGCAGGGTAGTTAAAAGGGCAGCAACCACCACCCTTAACGAGCCTTTTCAAAACAAAACTCATCCTGGGTGAGGGCAAAGGAACATTGAAGGAGGACATGTTTGTTTTGGGAGCCAGGTCCCCGAAAGCTTTGCTTGAATCGTCATCAGTCAGCGTCCGCCGCTCATACCGTCATAAAAAGAGGACGCCAATTGACCGCAAGAATGTCATCAACGTCGGGTGGCAAAGCCGGTAATGGCGTAGCTAGCCAATAACGCGAAAGCCAGCTGTTTAAGCCCCGCCTCTTGCTCCGTCCGTGGACAAATCAGAATCAGGAACAGCGGCTCGCCCCACCACCTGCTTCTGTTCGTGAGGAGGGGTTGTGGGTTTTTGTGTTTTCCCCCCTCCTCTGCTCAGACGGAGGAGAAGGAGGACGACGACAGGTCGAGCGGGGGCTTCGTTGCATCAGCCGCTGTCACCCGCACACAGAATGGCGGCCGCCGCCGCAGGGTTTCGTGCCTCTTACCACCGGTTCCTGGACCGAATCGAGCTCATGTTGCCGCCCAGGCTGCGTCCCTTGTACAACCACCCGGCAGGTATTTGAGGGGAGGAGGAGATGGGGAGGTCGTTTCCTTGCTCGCCAGCTGGGGATAACTCGTGAAATGGTGTATGTGAAAGTGTGTGCGTGTGTTTGAGAGAGAGAGAGAACCCTTATTTGTAAAAACAAATAATGTATGCCTGGAAACAAAACAAAGCCCCCTCCCACCCTCCAGTGCCTCAGTTCCCCGCTTATAAACCTGGTAGTGAAAAATGTGTGCTTGTGTTGTATCTGGTCATTCTGCTCGCTCCAGACCAGGGACTGGAGTTCATCTCTCCATGGCCATTGGCCTTGGACCAGTTGCCATCTCTCATACTGACCTACCTCACAGGATTATGGGGAGTAGGAAAAGGCCAGGGTGGGGACAGAATTCTTTGGCAAAAGAGGGGGATAGAAATAAAATTTAAACGCCCCAGGTCAGAGTTGGTTAGTACTTGGAGACATGGCAAAGTAGATGGTTTAATCTCTGTCCTTGAGAACTCCTGCAAGGTGGTAGCATTTCTTCCATGGTGATGGGCGGGCGGGCTTTGTGGAGGTCTGAGTTGCAGTTTTTTGGCCTTCTTAGTGCAGCCTGAGACTAGCCCTTCTATGCTTCTGCTTCCTGCAGGTTAATTGTTATTGTCGTTAACAAAGGCTGCATAGAAGTCAAAGTTCTGTTTGTCCTCTTTGACACAGATGCTTCTGGGAAAACAAACTTTCCTTTCACTAGGAATGGTGAGAGATTTATTATGGTGACCAGATGCAAAGAGAAATTGTCATGTAGGGGTAAGAGAAGCTGCACCTGCTGAAAGTCCTCTTTCTGTGCTGCTATTTAAAATTCAAGATGCCTGTCCTTCATTGAAGCAGGTCAGCTTAGAGGATAAATTTGGGGCTTTCCTACATGGCATGGGTCAATCTTGCAACTGTCTGCTCTTTTAAAAGATTATTTTCTTGTGAAGGGATGCTGCTTAGTCAGATTACACCAGCTCCTCAAAAACTTGCATGTTCAGAAAGGATTCCCTGCAGTTCTGTTGCTTAGGGCCCACTAAAATCCAGAGGTGGCCTTAATGGTTGCCTAACCGCAGAAATTATACAGTAGGTCCTAGAAAGGTAGCCGACTACTTTACTCCCACGCACGTTGAAAGAAAAGCAGTGAGTTATAGGAAGTAATCCCTCCCCCCCCCCCACACCATCCCTCATTTATCATATTGTCAGGAGATTCTCTTCTGTTCATTCAAAGGGCTTTTGAAATATAGGTTTTCAGTGGAAACTGCCATTAGGTTTTTCTTTCTCAAAACTTCCTAAAACATTGTATTCTTGGTGGCTGTCAGCAACCATACAACAACATAACTGGATAACAAAATAGTCTAAAAATTAGGAAACTGGTAGACTTGATTACAAATTCCTACTCTGTTGTTGACTTTTCCTCTAGACTGAATTTAACCATAATCACCCTTTGATTTACTTACTGGGGAAAGTACTGGTATTCTCTTATCATTACTTATAATCCATTTTTAAACATGCAGCTCTTTATCTTTCCTTTTTTATCTGCAACTGGCTTTTTTGGCTTCACTATCTCTCCAGTGTGAATCCTTTAGAGGTCACTTGTAGATGGGCTTTATAAAAAGACAAAAACCAATTAACAAGATTATTTCTTCCTTTGCCACTCTTTAGTGCAAACCAGTTTGTGGTGTTTGGACAGAGGAATCACTTGTCATAAGATTTTCTGGTAGTTGCAAAAGCTAATCTTATCTATACGTCAGTAACTAACTGCATTACTTAATTGTGGATGTAAATTCTCTGTGCAGATCATAACATGTTCCTGCATTATGCTACTTTATAGTCTCAGCTTTTATTGGGAAACTTGGATTCAGCAAAGTACTATGCCTGTTACACAAATGAAAAATGCCAAGGAGCATGAAAGGTGATCCAACTGATACCAAAGGCCTGATGGCAGAAACATTTATTTCTTGTGAAAGAAGCTTGCAGAAGGAGTAAACCACTGTCTGTCAAGGAAGTGTGAATACAAATACTGAATTATAGTAATGCAAAACCTGTTATATTGTACTTTAAAATTGAAGTTGGGACTCATAAATGTGAAGTAATGCAAATTTAAAATTAATTTTGCATGTCATGACTTTGGTATAGTCCCTGACTTTAGATTGAGGACTATCTGATTCAGCGTTTGCTCTGGATTCTGTAGGTAGCAAATTACAGTGCTGCTCTAATTTACTCAATAGTGCTGAGGATCACTGACATGATGTTTGTGAAATATACCTTATGAGCAGTTCATATATTTGCTGTATTATTAAGGCTCTGAGGTAAAGTCAAGCAATGAAAGGAATACACTAAATTGTAGTCAGGTGTTGCAGATGCCTTTCCTCACAATGTCATCTTCACTTTCTGGAAAAGGGGATTAATGGAATAATAGTTTTCTGTCCGCATATAGGAAAAGGTTTATTCCAAAAAGCATTTCTTCAAGAGCTTCTGACAAATGTTGGCTCATTTTTAAAGGAAAGGTTTTGACTAAAGATGTGGCTTAGTTTCATACCTGTTGAATTGAGTGTCCAAGTTTGAACTTCTGTTGGCATTCAGGCATATTTTCCAAATCTGCGTCATGTCCATGGTGCAGGTCAGTTTGATGGCCTAATTTGATAAGTGACATTTTACCTAGAATACAAGCTGCTGAGGAAAATCCTGTCACATCTGGTTTGTGAAACACCCTAATTATCTATACTTGTTTCAGTACTTTTTCTGTCTTTCACAATAGTTTGTCAGTCTTGCTAAAGGACATGAAAAGTTCTGAAAAGTAGCCATCTCTGCTTTTCGTGACTGTTGCTATGCAATAGAAAGTTGGTTTTGGCAGCAGTACCACATGACTTGGAATTCCATTTGTTCTTCGTGTAGCTCCTCTGAATAGAAAGCTCTTTAGAATTCCTCAAATGCATCAAGAATAACTGGGCTGCTGTCTTGCAAGAAATGTACAGATTGCAACAAATTTAAGTATATTTAGAAATAATGATTTCTTAAAAAAAACAACCTGAATAATCCCATCACTGAAAGTAGCATCTTCATTTACCTACATAACATCTTGACTTAATGTTTCTCCTAGTTGCATAGCTTAACTCTAGAACAACTTCTATAGAAGTTCTTCTTCAAATCAATACCAAAGTTTTGCAATGGTTTTGTAGTGAAATGCCCACATCTTGCTGCACCTTCACAAGTGAGGAACTGTTGACTTGTAAGTTCTGCTTCCCAGAAGGCAATCCTAGTGAGCTCTTTGGGGCATCTTCTAAGTGTGTTTTAAACTTAATAGACACTAAAAACAGAGTATTACCAACAATGTGAACTTGCCAGACAGTTGTCTTGTTGTTTAGTGGTTGTGCACCAGTCTCATACATTCATTGAAAAACAAAGGTGAAGAACAGTAACTCTAGTATGGACCCACAATGAGTAAGACAGTAACCTAATTTTGGAGGTGCTGCAAAATGTGAGGGTTTTGCTACAAAAAGGGTTGGAGTGAATCAAACCATGTTGGGTTTCCGGATGATACCTATGATCCCCAATTCATGTAGCAACTACTTGGTAATGCAGCGTTCACACTGCAAAATGACTGCAAAAAATTGGCACGGGATTGGAGGGAATCCCAATTTTGGGGTTCACAATGAAGCTGCTATAGAGCTCACCACCTGTGAAAAGTTCACATTGTACGGCAAAGTACTCTTTAAGACCTTGTTTTAATCTCTGAAGAAGAATGGCTCCAGAGAATGGTGAAATTGGCCATCACTTCCATAGGAGCAACATTGTTTTCTGCATTTCTTTTAATTACACCTCAAAGTGTTTGTAACCTTCAGGTGCTACAAAAAAAGGTACAAAAGTAGTTTGAACAGGTCAGACAACAGAAGGTAGGAAGCAGAATATGCATTCAGCTTGGTGTCAGATTCCTCATGAAGTGCTTTGAATAGAGTTGTATAAGTATTATGATTGCACATAAGGAAACAGACAATTGCAAAACCTGTGTTGCAAGAGAAAAGCAACTTTGTGGATCTGTTGTAGTTTTTGCACTGTTAACAAGTACTGTACTAGAGACAGAAACCTTTGTTCCTGTCCCCAGATAATCATGGCAGAAAGTAGTGCCTGGTACCTCTGGACAAATGCAGCAGTGTTGGGGCAGGGGATAATACTTCTTCATGTGTGTGGGTGTCCTCTGCATTTTCTTCCACCAGTTTGGTAAAACTGTCCTTTGTGTCATAACTCCCATTTCCTGTTTTCAGATATTTGATTGCACCTCAGCAGAAGAGCTTTTATCACTTCTCCCCTGTGCTGTAGTGTAAAACATAACTATTCTGTTGGTGCATGTGCATCAAGGCTACTTGCTGTTTTAATAATTCACACAATTCAGTGGTTTTGTGCAAATTGTCACACAGCAGAATCATGTAGCTAATGAAATATTTCTCTTTCAGGTCCTAAAACAGTGTTTTTCTGGGCCCCTATTATGAAATGGGTAAGTTGAGAAGAGGTTTGTACTATTGACAATTTTTTGTTGTGACTGGCCACTGCTAGTAATTATCACTATTGTACTGTATTTCATTTGCTTCTGACCTCACTGTTTTACACTTCTCCCCCACCCAATACATGTAGCTCAAGATAACACTTCATACATCTGAAAAGAGTGCACTGTAGTCTACAAAAGCCTATGTCATAATAAATTGGTCAGTATTTAAGGTGCCACAAGACTCCCCACCCTCAAAAAAATGTATTCCACTCTGTTTCCTCCCTGGAGCCCTTTGTGGGAGATGGGCAGGCTATACACGAATAAATTAAATTGTGGTGCATGTATTTTAACTGAACCTGACTAAAAATAATTATGTTGTTTGTGTATATAGACAGACAACTCTTTCTTCTTGCCTGAATTCTGCTGGTCCATGAGAAGCATTTGGATATGTTGGAAGAAAGATGTAGAAATAAGTCCTACCTTAATTGTGTTGAAATGCTATCTGACAGTTTAGCAGAAATTTCTACTAAACTAGGTACTAACACTGCATATCTTCTCTCTGAACTATCATAGTGCTATTTTGTTGCACCTACACCTACAACCATGGCATTGGCGACTTTATATAGTCACTAGTTGGAAGCCACTAGTATCAGTAGGACATACATTTAATATAAATACAGCAAGACTGGTTATTGGAATTGGGAAACACAACTTTCCAGTTCTTAAATACTGCATTTGGTTTTGATGCACAAAGCCCTTAAAATACATAGGTCTTGATATTTCAAGGGCCATTTGCTTCCACGTGAACTTTCCTGTGTAGTATGATCTTTCTTCTGCTCAGTGTCCTAACATTTTGAGGCATGGTGAGTGAGCATGAAGTGCAGGGTCTTTTCAGCTGTAGCACCTTTATTCTGCAACACTCTCTCCTTATTAATTCCCAAGTATTCACTGATGCTTTAAGTGACAAGAAATCTGTATTGTCTTGTCTAGGAAGTCCCAAAGCTTTTAGAAAATATTTGCTGCCCAATATGTTAATTACCGTATTTTTCGCTCGATAACACGCACCTGACCATAACACGCACATAGTTTTTAGAGGAGGAAAACAAGAAAAAAAAATCTGAATGAAACAGTGGATGTATCATTTTTGTGCTTCATGCTGTGGCCACAGACAAGTGATTTGACAGTGAGTTTGGGGTGACCCAATGCAAAGATCCTGAGGATCCATGTGGATCTGTGCTTTGTAACCACGTTTTTGCACCATTGCAGCCCCAGGCAACAGTGGGTGCGTGATTTTTTTGGTGCAGGCTGTAGCCATGGATATGCTATGTGATCTGATGGTGAATTTGGGGTGACCCTATGCAAAGATCCTGAGGATCCATGTGGATCCGTGCTTTGTAACCACGTTTTAAGTGGGGAGGGAAGGAAAAACGTAGAAGGGATAAGGAGCACCGAGAGGGGTGTGCGGAGAAGCAGCTGGCTAAGAATGCAGGAGAGGGGTTTTACCGGAGGGAGGAAAGGAAGGCAAAAGTTCCCCCCACGCACCCACCCAAGCCAGCCAGCTCTCTCTCTCTCCCCCACCTGCATGTTGCAGCACCGGAGCAGGAGAGAAATTAGAAGGAAGGACGCTCTGCTTTCCCCTCTGCTTGCCTGGAGGGGAGGGGTTTTCTCTGCTCTTTGTTCCGTTTGAGCAAACACAGTAACAAACAGAAGCGGGTGGGCAGTAAGACCCTGAGGCAGAATGCAGGAAAGCAGCAGCTTCCTCTTTCTAAGGCTTCTCTTCTCCAGACGATTGATATTTGCCTGATTTTTGCCTTCACTCGCGCCTGTCGGCTCCAGGGACCACACATTCGCTCAGTAACACGCACAGACATTTCCCCTTACTTTTTAGGAGAAAAAATCTGCGTGTTATAGAGGGAAAAATACGGTAACTCAAACAACTCTTAGCTGGGTGTCAAGTTCCTCTGGGACCAGCCTTGTATAATTGCCATCTTTTTCCTGTAGAGACGAATCTCTTTGCACTTTTTCAGTTAAAACAGGCCAAGCTTCTTTGCTTCATCTGTACAAGTATGGAATGTTTGGGACAATGGGCAATGCTTCTTCAGCAATCAATTATAGTGTGTTTGAAGCCTAATAATACCAGATACACTCAGCAGTGGCAATCATATATTTTGACCTGTGTAGCACAGGAAAAAGGCAAAACCCTTATCGCTGAAGTAGCACATTGGAGGCTTTCTGAAAGCATCAAGAACTCTTGCTCTTTCAGTTGCAGTAGTACAAGCCACTATTTGTACCTCACCTACTTAATCCACTCAACAGGATTAAGAATCACAAGATTCAGCTGGCTGTCCAAACCAGCTAAAATTTATTATTTGTCTCCACCAACTTTTCCTCCCATGTAACATGTCCCCTAAACATTGGAGTTACTCTAGCTCTTAAATTGTGAAGTGCATGAACTATAGTAACGGTTGTTGTTGGAATCCGTCTGTCTCAAGAGACACTGGAGTGCGTCTCCGGGGCTGAAGTCAAACCGCTGTGTTAGCAGCACCCAGCTGACCTCCCTAGAGCATAAGCCTGGGCAGTGTGTATGGGGGTCCTGGGCTGCCCAGACAACAAGACCTCCCTCTTGGCCTTGCTGATGTGGTCCAAAGGAAAGCGGAGCAATATGTCTGGCACCAGCTTGGCTGCAGGAATTGCCGGAAGGAGGTATACAAGATGCCATCCAACCGTCTTAGGGACACCACTCTGAATTTGTGTAGGGTTTACTGCTTAACCTTTTCTTCTCGCAAAGATATCCCACAAAGCAGCAGAGGTATAGGATCTGAGTTTTCCTTCTAGATGGGCTGCCTTCCCAGACTGACAAGCCCCATCTGCCCTCTCACTTCCTGCTCCAGTACATGCAAAATCTACCTTCTTGACCGTTGGACCCACTATTGGTCTCATTCGCTCAATCTACCAGAGCCTGGCTTTGCATGCAGGGTTTGCACTGAGGGTTTGAGACTCATTGGTTACCTTCACCTGGTTTAGCCAGCCATTTGAAGCCATTCCTAGGGTGTGGCTACTGTTGCATGCTGATAGCTTCTAGGAGCCACAAGTGAGAGTCGAGTGCAGGGTGGGGGACCAAAGATGAACAAACTACCCCAGAATGAGCACAATGTCTTCCTCACCAGAGGTGTTACTGCTCCCCTAACACCCCATAACTCCCATTGACTAGGTTCTAATTAATGAAGACACACTGCTATAATACTGCACTAAAGCTGGCTGCTACTTCCTTTTATAGGGCTTGGTATGTGCTGGAATGGCTGATATGACCAGACCAGCAGATAAACTCAGCACATCACAATCTGCTGTGCTAACGGCCACAGGTATGTTTATTCTCACTTTGCTGTTAACTATTTTTTAATTAAATGTTAAAAAAAACATCAGCTGATAATAGAAGTTGTGGAGGAAAGAACCAGTTATTGCTTCCATGTAACACATTATGGATTGGGATGCCAGTTCCTAGTGCTGCCATCTTCCATTCTATAAGTGGGGGGGGAAGAGATAATTGGCTCATAAATAACTAAGAACACTCAACTTGAATGGCATAAGCATGAAGTTTTCTATCATGTTGCTCCAAATCTGAACATCTGATACTACAATCATTGTTGACCTTTGGTACTAATAAATCTACTTGATATTAAACCTTTGCTTTCTTTATGATCCAACAGGTCTTATCTGGTCGAGATATTCTCTAGTTATTATTCCTAAAAACTGGGGTCTCTTTACAGTTAACTTCTTTGTTGGCTGTGCTGGAGGTTCTCAGCTATACCGTATATGGAGGTAGGTATGGCAAGTAGGTCAGAAGACTTTAAGTTGTAGCCTATTCTAGGATCTGTTCTTGAGACTGGCTGAGCTGCTTTCTTCACTTTAGGGCTTCTCAACCTTTTTCCTGGCGTGACTCATTTGCTTTAACAGTACATGAAACATCCAATGTTCTGTCATGGGGAGTGATGACGGAGAAACTTCATTTGCTGCCATGCTACTCAAGGCATGGCAACCAAGAGGCTTGTTCCCACACCTTTCCCTGTGAGACTTCTCAGTCCCCAGTCTAAACCATTGTATTTATCAATCTCCAGGCTTTATTTGGCTTGTGCAGTGGAAATCCCCCTGCCTATCCTTGCCAGGCTCTTAAATCCTTCTGCACTGTTCTTCTTCTTCCACCTGCTTCCTGCTCCATTTCAGCATCTGCAGTAACTATCCTATATGAAGTTGGGCGCTGGCAACCCTCTCCTCCCTTTAGGAATTGTGGCATATCCAAACCGTCAGATCCTTAGCTCTGACTGCCTCAGTAAGATATAACATGATAGCCCTCTGACTCCCCTCCCAAGCCTCTACAGTTTGAGAAACTGTTTTGAAGCCATGCAACTGTTGCCCTGGCCCTCCTGCCAAACCATAGTTGTAGAGTGGATGTAGAAGCTTCTTAAGCATTATCCCTCACTGATCCAAACCACCAGTGGTTATAGTTAATATCCTGGTAAAATAGATCACAATTGGGTATAGCAGTCCATTTGCATCAGGTGTTGTGCTAGTCTATATTCTGTCTTGAGTATTGGAACTGCAACAGTTGTAAAGGCAGAAGCCATCCTATAGCAAAGTGTTAGGTATAAAGAATAAGCATCAGTTGTAGCTAGTTTAAATATGACCTAATCTAAAGCTTCCTAGTAGCATTTAGAATAAACCTACCTAAGTTTATTTTCCATTCTTAAGGGTTCAGCATTTTAGAAAGACTAGTTTGTGTACACAGCAAAAATGTTTGGCGAGGATGGGCAGCAATGCTTACTTGGCCTCCTGGCACCAGCATCACTGAAGATTACTGGGAGGGGAAGAGGAAAGGTGTAGCGGTGGGCAGGTTGGAACGGTGTGAATGCCAAATGCCTTATCCTTTCTCCCACAGTGATTGTTACTCTAGCTTCTAGGTGACACTAAGACAGTTAAGGAGGAGCATTTTTTGCATCTTTACTTGATTGAGCGGAGTCCTTGGGTAGAGGAGACTCGGTCAATGCCAAATGAACAAACACCTTGAGTTGCACTGCAGGCACTTTTAAAAACCAGTGCAGATCAGCTGTAATATTCCCAAAGATTAGCTATATGCCTTCTCCCAACTTTTAACATAGAATAATTAAGCTACTTTTCAAATAGTGCTTAAAGGGGATTTACATCTTAAAAGGTGACTTACAAATATTTGTGAAGTTGTAAAAGAGGCAGGGTTTCAAAAGCAGATATCCTACCTTGCAACAGTAAGTGCTCCCTCACTTTGTGTCTGGTTGTAAACAGAGCAAATGCTTCCTTGAAATATACCCCCCCCCCAAAAAAAAAAGTCAACAATGATCAGAAAACATGTAAGGGGAGGAGGGAAAAGCTGCTTCTGTCACTGCCCCCTCCTCTGCCACAGTCAATAGTAGTATATGATATCTTAACCTTGGCAAAGAGCAACCCTTCCTTGGAAGCACATGCACCCAGATCGTGTCTGGGAAAGCTAAAATATGTAACCTAAACCCTGAATTGTAACCATAATTGGCTATTTTTCTTTTTTAAATATATATATATATATATTAATTTTTCAACAGTTTAAACACAGCACTACAGAAAACCAAAAAAAACAATACAATACAAAAAACACTACAAAACACTAACACAAACAACTAACAAAACAAAACAAAAACCATTTAAAACACAATCCAATTTCAATATCTTATCTTTCATCCACTTATTTCCACGACCTCCTCACACCTCCCTTTTTGTATTCCACTTCTATTAATTGTTTCAGCAATTCCTTTCCATCTTCCTGTGTTTTCTATCCTATAATTATCTTAACACATTCTAACCTTATTTTTCCCTTTAATACTCTATTAATCTATCTATACTTAATTCCTTATAACATTTCTACTAAAGCCATATAACTTCATTCCAACATTTTTCTAACATTCATTAATTTTACAGTATTTCTGTAAATAGTCTTTAAACTTTTTCCAGTCTTCTTCCACCGATTCTTCTCCCTGGTCTCGGATTCTGCCAGTCATTTCTGCCAGTTCCATATAGTCCATCAACTTCATCTGCCATTCTTCCTGGGTGGGTAAATCTTGTGTCTTCCAATACTTCGCGATGAGTATTCTTGCTGCTGTTGTTGCATACATAAAAAAAGTTCTATCCTTCTTTGGCACCAATTGGCCGACCATGCCCAGGAGAAAGGCCTCTGGTTTCTTCAGAAAAGTATATTTAAATATCTTTTTCATTTCGTTATAAATCATCTCCCAGAATGTCTTAATCCTTGGGCATGTCCACCAAAGGTGAAAAAATGTACCTTCAGTCTCATTACATTTCCAACATTTATTGTCAGGCAAATGGTAAATTTTTGCAAGCTTGACTGGTGTCATGTACCACCTATAAATCATTTTCATTAAATTTTCTCTTAAGGCATTACATGCCGTGAATTTCATACCTGTGGTCCATAACTGTTCCCAGTCAGCCATCATTATGTTATGTCCAACATCTTGTGCCCATTTAATCATAGCTGATTTCACCGTTTCATCCTGAGTATTCCATTTCCACAAATTCTTAATTTTTGGATCCAACAATTCTGTTTCCAATTTTGATTTTTCCACCTGGAAACCAACTTTTTTGTCCAAATTGTAAGCCTCCATTATTTGGTAATAATGGAGCCAATCTCGCACTTTGTTTTTCAATTTTTCAAAGCTCTGCAATTTTATTCTGTCTCCATCTTGTTCCAAAATTTCCCAATATTTGGCCATTTGGTCTCCATATTGAGTTTTTTCTGTGCCTTCGCTTCCATTGGTGACAGCCATCTTGGAGTTCTCTTTTCTAACAAATCCTTATATCTTATCCAAACATTAAACAGTGCTTTTCTTACAATATGATTTTTAAACACTTTATGTGCTTTTACCTTATCGTACCACAAATATGCATGCCAGCCAAATGCATTGTTAAAACCTTCTAAATCCAACACATCTGTGTTTTCAAGAAGCAGCCATTCTCTCAGCCAGCAAAAAGCAGCTGATTCATAATAAAGTTTAAGGTCTGGCAGGGCAAATCCACCTCTTTCTTTAGCATCGGTTAATATCTTAAATTTTATTTGAGGCTTCTTGCCCTGCCAAACAAATCTGGAAATATCTTTCTGCCACTTCTTGAAAGAATCCATCTTATCCAAAATTTGCAATGTTTGAAACAAAAACAACATCCTTGGCAGCACGTTTATTTTTATCACAGCGATTTGGCCTAACAATGATAACTTCAAATTTGTCCATATTTCTAAATCCTTTTTCACTTCAGTCCAACATTTTTCATAATTATCCTTAAATAAATTCACATTTTTTGCAGTCATGTTAACCCCTAAGTATTTCACTTTCTTAACCAATGTTAGTCCTGTCTCCTCCTGAAATTTCTCTCTCTCATTCACAGTTAAGTTTTTCTCTAAAACCTTAGTTTTCATCTTGTTCAACTTAAAACCTGCTACCTGTCCGAATTCTTGAATCAGTTCCAATACCCTTTTAGTACTAGATTCTGGCTCCTGTAGAGTCAATACTAAGTCATCAGCAAATGCTTTCAGTTTGTACTGTTTAGCTCCCACTTGTATACCTTTAACCTCTTAGTCCTTTCTAATCATATTTAACAAAACCTCGAGGACCGATATAAAAAGCAATGGAGAAATTGGGCAACCTTGTCATGTCCCTTTCTCAATCTTAAACTCTTCTGTCACTACATTGTTCACAATTAATTTTGCCTTTTGTTCAGAATAAATTGCACCTATACCATTTTCAAAACCTTGGCCTACCCCCATCCCCTGTAGATTCTTCTTCATAAAACTCCAAGAAATGTTGTCAAAGGCTTTCTCTGCATCTACAAATATCAAAACTGCCTTAGTATTGATATTCACTTGTAGTTTTTCTAGAATATTAATTATATTCCTCGTATTGTCAGACAAATGTCTGCCCGTGACAAAGCCCGCTTGGTCTTTATAAATTTCTTCTGCTAACACCTTTTTTAATCTTTTAGCCAAAATATCTGCGAAAATTTTGTAATCCACATTAAGCAATGATATGGGGGGGTAGTTCTTGAGCTGTGTCTTTTCAGTCTCTGTTTTTGGTATAAGTGTAATGTAGGCTTCCTTCCACGACTCTGGTGCCTTTCTCCCTTCCAATATTTCATTACAGACTTCCTTCAATGGTTGTATTAACCATTCTTTCAAAGATCTGTAATATCTTGAAGTCAAACCATCTGGTCCTGGAGATTTACCTAGTTGCATGTTATGGATGGCCCCTTCCACCTCCTGATCCAGTATTTTGTAGTTCAACATTAGCTGTTTTTCCTGAGAGATTTTGTGTAGTCCATTTATTTTCAAAAATATAATTGGCTATTCTTTTTCTGACAGGTATAACCAAGACCTAAAAGCCAAAGAACTGGAGAAGTAGAAATTCAAGCTCAGCTCCTCAGATCTCATCTGCAAAGCAACTTCCCAAGGGACCTAGATTTAATCTTGTTCATTTTGCCCTGTATGAATTTTTACTAAAGTTGGTAGAGCATGTTTTTTTCTATAAGTTTAGAAAGCAGTCTCTTTACATGGAAATAAAACCTTCTACTAAACAATAAAACCTGAAGCTGCGTAACTTTAGTAGGTTTTTCATGATCTTAAGGGCTGTGAGCAGTGGTTGTGGTTGCAGAATACCCCTTCCTCCAAAACTGCTCTTGATAAGGGAACCAGCCCTTTCGGCAGCATTTGATGCAGTGTATGGAGTTGCAGCTGTTGGGGGTAGGTTTGGTGAGAATTGGGCACACACATCTTTTTGGCAAGATGTGCATGAAGGTGCTACTGGACCAATTTGATATACATTTTTCATGCCACAGTTAAGTCATGACTAAGATGTTGAAGATGGAAAAATACTTTAATTCGTAATATGCTTTGTGTGATCCCTCTGCCTGAAATACAGACAGTAAACATTTTAGATTCAAATCAGTATCTTCACATGGCAGAACTGTTGGAGCAGTGGCCAGTTTTCTGAAGTATAATCCGTGCTGAGCTATACTAAGTTCTGTACTGCGTGGGGGGACCTAACCATTATTAAATGCCCACTGCTGGGTCACAGTAATCTAAGGTATGTCACAGCAGCACCACACCTACCTAAGCGTAGGATAAAAAGTTGTGGATCCCAAACCAGTTTGGCCTCACTGTGGGTTGCAGTCCTAAAACGGCTGAAGACAACTTGTACTCTAGTCTTTCAAAAGTTAAAAGGTATTGATAACTGACCAGACCTATTCAGCTAAATTGGGGTAACCATTGCAGTTGGCTCCAGAGGTTGGATCCCAGTTGCCATCAGCCTCAGCCAACATAGTCAAGGATAAGAGTTGCAGTCCAGCAACATCTTAACCTTTGAGTCCAACTCCATCCCAGACTAGCAGGACCAGCGGTCGGGGATTATGAGAGTTGTGGGATCCATGGTTGAGAGAAGCTGATTTATAAAAACTTCCTCAAATGTAAAAGCTTTTCTGTGAGACTAGGAAGTGTGGCTTCTACCATGTGCTTTAATATATGGGGCTGAAAAGCATCCTGGAAATGATGGTGCATGACTATGTAGCTTTGTTTCCAGGTGGTGTACACAAAACTAGCCTTTAACTCCAATTTTTAAAAGGTACTTTACAAAATAATAATACACAGACCATGCTATATTACTGTAAGTTTAGATGTGAAAACACTTGGAAATCTTGTAACAGATGTTTTGACCAAATCCATAATGTTCATTTTGTAAGTTAGCAAGCAAATTGTGAATTTGGATGGGGTCAGTTTGCCCATCACTAGTAATGGCTAGGTTAATGGAAGAGCATGAGAGTAGTCGGGGGCTACTCCTGAAGCATATTCTCCTATACTGAGCACTATGCACTGTGCTATATTGAGCACTTGCAGTCAAAGCTGAATCTTGGCTTTGTAGCAGAAGTATGTGAAAGGAAAGGCAATTCAATATCTCATGCTTGACAAATTACGAAACACACAACAGACCACTAATGGAAAAAGTGTATTAAAATATTCACAAGAGTACAATAGAAAACATGTAAATATCCAATGTGATGTGTGTCCAACTTAGAAGCAAGTCAAAACAAGTATGTTACCACTAGTTCCTGCTTTAACTTTACAGAGACCTTGTAGAACAATCCCTTGCCCAAAATTATACACCTATTTTATAGGTGTTTACCCCTTTTGCCCCACCCCGCCAATCTAGCAGCATCATAGTGTGGTGCCCTCTTAGTGGTGCTTTCCAGAAGGTAGCCAACTGCCTGTGCAGCAGATGCATTTGAGAACAGGGAAGGAAGGAAAGGAGACTGTACAACAACTTAATACAAAATGCAATTCCAGTTTTTTAAAAGTGCAGAAACAAGGTAGAAAAGGGCTCAGTAGCTGCATTCTGTGGAGTTGTATAGAGCCAAAGGAGATCTTGAGAAGAAGGTCCAAGGGTTGGGGAACTAAGTTTCACAAGTGGGAGTCCTTTGTTAGATCTTGATTGCCTTTCACAGAAAAGGGCATCTAAATTGAGCACCATAGGAAAATTGCCCTTTCACTGAGGCGTCTCCTAGATTTTAACTAGGAAACAGTTTTAATAAGGGGGGATGAAACTTCTACCCATCACACACAAATAGAAAAATGTGGTTTTAAAAGGCTTGGTCGATACAAGAATAAGGTAAAACTCTGAATGAGACTTGACAGACTTCAAGGCTCATCTGTTGATGACTGAACACCTGCTCACTTCACCAGAACAACTGACTGTACACAAAAAGGAAAGCCTTTGGAGTT
This sequence comes from Podarcis bocagei, assembly GCF_964188305.1. Classification (NCBI taxonomy): domain Eukaryota; kingdom Metazoa; phylum Chordata; class Lepidosauria; order Squamata; family Lacertidae; genus Podarcis; species Podarcis bocagei. Next base: position 67,101,235 of record NC_138130.1, on the reverse strand, counting down.
TTGTGAATACAGAGCAAGTTACAAGACAGATGATCACCTCAACTACTTCAAATAATTAAGACAAAACTTTTTATAGTTTCCCTATTCACACTGAAATGTTGATACTGCAGACCCACAAAGCACTCTAGCAAGAGACAAAGCTTCATGAACAAATAAGATAGAACTCCTACAGTCTGAACGATCTTCCCCAAACCCTACTGGGATAAAAGCACTCTACCTATTCAAACATGGTTATCTGCCATGAAGAACTTCTATTGAACAATATTCTACTGAGATGAAACATGAGGGGTACAGTTGTTAAGGAGTCAAAACCTAGTAGCAACACTAGCCTCTACTTGCCTTGTCTCTCTCTCTAAAAAAAGGGCACTGCACCTCCACTAAAATTGATGGCAAACTGGTTTTTAACAGGGTTAGACCACACTTTTAAGTTAGGAAAATATACTATTTACAAATAAGATTATAACATGGATCATACCTTCAGGCATGTTAAAGGATGTAAATCCCCAAGATGCCACAATCTCTCATGAATAGAGGTTTTCAGCTTGAACGGCTACTAGGAAAAGTCACACTTGTTCCAATTTTACCTTTCAAGCCACATAACTTCTGTCGGGGGAAATGTAGCCCCTTTAGGGTTCTTGTGCTTGCCAAGTTGTCTGCTACTAAACTCAGAAGAGGAGCAACAAATGAGAGGACAACAAACCCAAATTCTCTCCTGCACTATAAACCATATTCAGGATCCTTTCAAAATGCTGAAAAACAGGTGCATGTCACACAAAAAAGGGTCATCATGCTGCCAGCTCCAATTGCTGATGAAGCAAAGTGTCAAGAGTATCAGGCAAAGATGAAAGAAGAAAGAAAAAATAGTGACTTGCTTTTCTAGTAATAAGGTGCTAGAATTAAAAGATTACGTTAAGTTCTATAATATTCTGAAAACGTTGAATAATACAGTGGTGCCTCGCAAGACAAAAATAATCCGTTCCGCGAGTCTCTTCGTCTAGCAGTTTTTTCGTCTTGCGAAGCAACCCTATTAGCGGCTTAGCACTATTAGCGGTTTAGTGGCTATTAAAGGCTTAGCGGCTAAAAGGCTATTAGCAGCTTGGCAGCTTAGAAAAAGGGGGGTCTTCCCAATAGGACGCCTGGTGCAAGCTAATGACTTCCTAAAAATCACTGCAACGCCCTCCTCCCCACCCATATGACCTGGGTTTCTGTGCATAAGAGAAATCTGGTGGCCAAGCAACTGAAGAACAGGCCCATCTGCTTCATCCAACCAAGTCTCTGTTACATACACCAAGCAGAAACAGTTACACTTGTGTTGCAGTAGGCAAGAAATCCACCCTTCTGCTTTTATTGCTCCTCCTAGCAACAAACTACGCACACTCCCATCGGGCTGTATATACTACAAGAGGTAGCTGCAAAGCAGAGTGGCCCAAATTCTACCTTGTGTGGTCTACATTTGTTTTTAGCTAGAATCCTTATGATCCACTGATGTGTTTTACATTAATAAAGCAAGAATGCATATTCAGGGTGTCTTAACCGTTAAGGCATAGCTTATCTGCATTATGTGGTCCTCCTGTTTAACAGCATAAGATGTTCTCCATCATACCACAATCCACCTACTCCAACATTCTTTGTGCACACAAAACATCCCAGTAACCCACCAGGTGCTAGGTGGTCAACCAGGAGTTTACAGACCACCAAGGGACTGCAATCTGTCAATCTACCTTCTGCCAACCCCTGTTCTGAAGAGGGCAAGGAGACCAGTGCAGTACTGGAGAAAATTGAAAAAGCACCTAAGTTTTTTCAGTCCCACCCTCACTCCCCAACTGAATAAAGATTGAAAAGTCAAAAGGAATTCAACAGGCTCCTTTCAACAGTGACACTAAATGAGCATTAAAAGAGGAGCCTCATAAAACTAATCAACCTCTAAAATGGCACGTGGGTGTATTCAGATTAGCATTAAGTGTCACCTTTCATTAACTTTTGTCCCTCACTGTTCAAGACAAATCTTCACAAGTTGCTCATTCATCTACACTCCTGCAACGTTTTTGTTTTGTAGGGGGCAGGGTGCAATTCTAGGATGAGTATGTGCAGTCGTGCATAAGACGACGAACCTACTGGATCAGGCCAGTGGCCCATGTAGCCCAACATCCTGATCTCACAGTGGCCAATGAGATGCCTGCAGGAAACCTGCCAGCCCTTGCCAGCCCCAGTAAATGATGTACTGCATGCAAAAACCAGTAGGTGGAGGTGAGACTAACAATGGCATGGCCAATTTCATTTATGGTAAAAGAAAGTAAGACAAGCAGTACCCAAGGCATCTATGATGAATGGGTGCATGTGTACAATGGCATAATTTCACTGTTTAGACAGGAGAAAAACTCCAATAAAGCTTCAGTGAACACCAGCACTTCAGCCCTGTTCAGGTTTTCTTAGACTCAAGTGCCACCAAGTTCAAGGGAACTTACTTTCCTAGTAAGTGGATTTAGGGCTGCAGCCTAAGTCTACTGAGATCACAGGAGACAGCAGTAAAGATGGCCTTAGCACAGAAGAGTCGGTAATCGAAGCCTTCTCATTTTTCTATTTTGGAAAAAAAAATCCATTAAGGAACAAGGGATTAATGCTCATACAGGCATACCTCATTTTAGCAGCGATCCTGCTGTGGAAATGCACTCACCACATTTGGGCAAAAGTACAATGTCCCCTCCTCTTGGCCCAAGCTTTAGGGAAAGCCTGCTTGTTTGGCTCTGCAGAGTGCTAAGTGGCCAGCCTTTGGGTCAATCATAAAGTTTCATCTGCTACCATTCACACTTTCTTATACTTTTAAGAAAACTCCACTGCACAGATAAACATGCAAGGGCCTTGGGAAGAGGAGGAGGAGGAGGAGGAAGAGAACTGGACAGGCTGTCTTAAACAATGAAGAGGAGGAGGAGGAGGAAGAGAATTGGTCAGCCTGTCTGAAACAATGGTTTGAGGCAGGAAGGGGGGGAGAGAACAGCAGATGATTTGGAGGTTGTGTGCCCTTATAAGAACAGAGCGGCAATAGAGCAGAGCTAACCCCACAGTAGAGAAATCCACAGTCCTTTCTGTTTGAAGGTAAATCTGCAGTCTGAGAATGAGTAAGAATAGAATCTTGGCCCTCACCTCTTGAAACAGGAAGTGTACTACTGGCCTATTCTATCATATATGGCTTCCATGAAGCACTCCCCTCCATGGAATTAGATAAAACAGTAAGAGGTAACTTGTAAATTTTAACTTTCTTTCTGCAACAGCTACATCCCAATAAGCCTTACTAAAAGCAGCCCAAGGTAAGGGTATTCTAGAAAGCCATATTAGGATCAGACTAAGTTCATTCAGCACCACTTCACTACCCTATTTTCTTCAAAGACAAAACTGAATACCACTTTTATTGCAGAAAAATCACCAGCGGAAAATAAAAATTAGAGGGACTTCTTGTTAATGCTTCATGATTGAAATGACCAAATGAAAATGTCTAAAAGCTATTGGGGTGGGGAGTGCGCTGCACCAAAAAGAGACAAAGGTTAGTTAATGCCCTGAAGATAGAACTTTGGCTTCAGCCAATACAAGGACCAGGCTGGAAACTGAAGGCAGGGGAGGGCTTTCCGTCCCTACTGTAAAAAGAGGGTAAGTGGGAATTGGGAATGAAAGACAGGAGTGAATTTATATGAAACTGTGTGGAAAGCACCAGAATAGGAAAAGAGAATCCTCATGCAGAAACACTTATCCTCAAGTCTATTTCATCAAAAGAAATCAATCTTGTAAAAAACAAAGTATCAAATCCATTAGCCTATCCAGGAATTTTCCAGTTTTTCCATAGAACAGAGAAATCACTTAAAGGTGTAATATGAATATTTGCTTTCTTCCTCTTATCCTAGATACAAAAAAAAAGTTAGCAATTTATAAGCAGAATTCATATCATATTTCAACATGCAACATTGGTCTCAGTTCTGTACGATTTAAATAGACTATTTACACACAATACATATATAATCTCTTTCTCTCTGTATGCACATGCATTGGTCCTAGCCTAGGCATCAAAGGCCACATGTGAGTTCTCTGGGTCAATCTTCTTCAAGCGATTCAAGTTTGAATTTTTGTTTAGCTTTGGGTTGGTTGGGATTTCCTCAGTTCTTCCGAATGTCAGCATAGACGACAGATTCCGACTTGTTGATCTTGTCACTGTAACGCCCTCCGGAGTGATCTAACTGTGCATAAATTACTGGGCCCTAAAAAAAAGAAATACAGAGTAAGCAAACTGGTGAAAGAGCATGATTCCTTCAGTACATTACTGGCAGACAGTGTAAAGACAAAATTAATCTATAGATTAGGAAGTTAATGAGCATTAAGCAGACAAAACTCTATTAAATGTGCACAAGACACACATTTCCCCCCTCTTTTATCTGTTTGGGTCTATCTATAAACTATGCAAGTCAAGTTGACTTTTTAAAGAAATTAATCTACTGCGATAAAGTCCTGCAAAAGAATCCACAATTTTTTTTATAGAAATCTGGCACTTCATTCTTCAGGTAGATGGAATTGCTTGTAGCTTTCAGAACAATTCACTGAACAACAGAGCAGCGAATGGATTGATATTTTGAAAGAGTACATCAAGAATTCACAGTCCGGCTAAAATCAGCTCATTCAATAGGCTCCATTTGTGCTGAATCAGACAGGGACGTGTCACCTTAGCAGTATTTTTCTTGGGAGCTGCTGCAATATACTAAATTAATACAACAGGTTGGAATTTTAAATTTCATCTACAAGGCTGAAAATTGTGCTCCTCAAACTGCACTTCATCCAGATTGTCTTCACATTGACAATGAATCAACTTTGGGGGCATACACACTCAAAACTCCTTTCCTCTTCTTTTAGCAGAAGCTGGCAAACAAACCAGGAAGACTTTCATTAACTACAGTTAATAGTAATATCCTGTTTTAGATGAAAAAAGAAACAGCTTCATAACAAGAAGGATACTAGCCAACTTCAAATTGTGGCTAGTTTTCAATCTGTTAACCAGAGATTTCTGGTTCAGACAAAATGGGAAACTTAATGGAAGACTTCCTGGCTGCCAACTTGCATAAGGATGAGTGAAGAATCTGTGTCTACACACCCATCTTGGGTTATCATCATGATCATCCAAAAATTGTCTTTCAGAAATACTATCGGCTTTTTGTGAGTCAGTATTTTTCTGCATCTGTCTGCAGTGTCCACAAAGACTCTGCAATACAAGAAGTTTGTCAGCAAAAACCAAAAGCAAAGACTGTCCAGCAACTCTTACACCTCTAGATGGCAGCAATGCTCGTGGAGTATTTAAAAACAAACAAATGAGAAACCAACAGGGAGTTGGAAGAATAATCCGTAATTTTTTATGCTCAATAAGGCTGTGTAGCCCACAAGGAATCAAGCTTTAAAGGAGGCATGATCTTGGCAACACTCAAATCTAAAATTACATTCACCAATGTTTAATTGGCTTACCATTCTTTCCCACAATCAGCCACAACAACTCTCTTTGGAAATGTGCATTTTAAAAATGTCAATACAGTTTAATTATAAGGAAGACTAGAGGATCAATAGTGCAGTAAGAAAGCACTTTAGGAACCAGTTAAGAGGAAGAAAGTAGCTGGGGATGGCTAGCTGGGAAGACACATATTCTTCAGCTGCAGACAGTGAAGTTATGGCCAAAAGTATAAATGTTTTTTTGAACATACAAAACTGTAGTATGTATAGCAAGCTTCTTCCATAAGCCACACAGTTCACCAAAGGTTTTCAACACCATTACTGGATCTAAGGCAGCTTCTTGTGGAAGCCACATGAATGAGTCATGCTCTGCACGTTTTTATTCCTGTTTGCTTTACAAATGATTTTGTTGTTCTTTCATATAAGAGCACAACTCTCTCACGTCAACAGATGCTACTCCAAAGGCTAATGCCCCGAGTTCTTGGAACTCAGCCAAGACAAAGGACAATCATCTTTTCTTCTATATCAAAGTACTTGCCTTTTAAAAAAGCTTTTCCTTTGAATAATACCAAGTTCCTTGTTTAGAGACCGTCTGCTAGTTTCTACAAAACTACAGAGGATTCAGATAATGGGGGAAGAGAGGATTCAGATAATGACATATTTGCCTGGAAAATATCAAGAGATCGCTGTCCATATGCAGGAATTCAGAACAAATATGTGAGACTAACTATAATAATAATTCAATTAAGTATATATAGTAGCTAGTTGATGGAAAACATCATCTGGAAGTATTCCTCTGAAGAGTTGCTCGCTGGGAATGACACCTTTTCTTTTTTTAAGTTGTTCCAATAGCTTTCTAATGTCTGTCTACTCCTATGCATCAGACACAGGACAATATGCAGATTTTACCAGGCATATGTGTCCCATTCAACAAAAGCACTGAACGGTGTGTAGGCTATCCAAGTATCGGAAGAAAGGAACCAGATGTGTGGCTTAGAAGTTAGAAGTAGAAAGTTTTACATCTGAAATTGCATCTGCCTATCAGAGGAGAAGCACAGGTTAATAAAGTCAGATACAAAAGCACTCTTTGGAATAGGACACAAGAGGGATACAGTCTTCTTTCTAATTTATCAGTTATACATATGGGATAACTTAGATAACCAGCCAGTTATGCATTAGATCTAGAAATAAGAAAACATTGACAATTATCACATTCAAAATGAGCAAACACTGTACAGCCAAACAACAGAGAGGAATGAGAACCACTAGGACATTTGGTACCAGACAGACATGCACAGTTGTGAGAAATAGAGGACATCTCAAATGAATTTACTGGTACGGACAAGAGTGAAAGCAAACCCAATGAGCAATCAGCCAGTCTCAAGATGCAGTGAGCCAAACAAGACAACTCTGATGCATGCTGTTTGAAACACAACCTCAGGCAATAAGCTTCCTGCTTTCACAACCCTTACATTAACTTCAGGATTTAAAATATGTAGGAAGGAAATAGCAAACTGGTAGACTAGACAGATAGACTGGATAGTATCTTTTGCCCTGTTTCTAAAGTAAACCATTGTAATGAAATGTTAATTTCTCCCTCCTTTCCTCCACTACTTACTTACTTAAATAAATAAATTAGAAAGAAAGAACCTCTCATCTTCTCAACAATGTAAATATCCCATTCCTATAGAGAAGCTGCAAACCAAGAGTACTTCCTGGAAACAGGACACTCCTCTTACAGCAGCCTTCTAATTTTGCTCCAATATATTAAAAATATTCCACAATACCACCACTGTGCTTTCAGTAAGAAAAGAAGCAGATGTCTGCATATAAAAGTCAACTCACTCTGGTATACTTAAAAACAAAAGCACTTCCATATATCTCCATGTTCCCCAGACATTATCTACTAGTCCCACACACATTAATAAATAAGGCATGTGAACCTCTCTATATTCCTGTTTAGGCTACAATGAAAATAAGTGTTTCCACTTGCCAGATTTTGTTTATTGTGGCTCCTGTCATATCCATATTACAGTAACATTAGAAATAGCTTGTAAGATGCATGGCTATGTGCAAGTTTCATGTGCACACAACCTCCCCAGATAAGACTATTGAAATGCATGTCTTCATGGCGCTATTGACTTTGTAAGAGTCTACACAATAATGTTTTTGTTTTGTTTTAAAGTTTGTAAGAAGCAGGCCCACAGTGTTCAAAATCCTATGCTTCCCCTATTGTAGATAGCTGGCAAAAACAGTCTCTGAACCAGAACTAACTTCACCCAACAGCCAAGACTTGCTTTTCCTGGAAGCAACAAGGAAAAACCAGTGGCTTCTATCAATATTGTTGCCCCTTTCAAAGAGCACCTAATACCACCAGCTTCAACCAAGTGAAGAGGATCGCCAGGAATGAACTTCCTAAGAACTTCTCTTTATTTATTACAGGGGTGGAAAACCTGCAGCCTTCTAGATGTTGGACTCCAACTGCCATCACTCCCGGCATACACAGCTAATAGTCAAGAATGATGGGAGTCCAACAACATCTGGTGGGTCGCAGGTTTCTTACCCTGCTTTATTAAACTGAAATGTTAATTTGTACAGTAATGTCTCAAACTAACAGAAGGAAAGGTCTATATTGTCATCTAGCCATTTCATTTTCAAATAGTTTTATAAATATTTTATAAAAATCTATCTTTTCAATATATATTTTTTAACAAAATCCTTTCCTGCTGAAGCATCTCAGCCTCACCACAGCTCTATTCTGATACCCGTAGCTTTCAACATATTTTGACAGACTAAGATGTTCAAGTTGATACAATGTGGAGAGCTAGTCGTTTCCATTATCTAGTTTCCATTTTTCCACCCAACACTTCACATCAAATAACTGAATACAAAAGAAAGGAAATCTGGCTATTTCCTTCCTCATCTTTGTCAACATTAACTAATATATCCCTGCTCTCAAAATGTCTGTTTTTCACCTATGTTTCCATGGAATCTGCTATAGGTTTTTTTTAATGGTTTGGTTGATTTCATCTGTTTTATTGATACATTTATTATGTACAGAGCTTTCTCATAAAGCAGTCTATATGTTTAAAAAAACAGAAAAGAAAAGAAGCACTATTCATTTCCTGTTGAGCAATACTCTATCTAGAATGAGTATTTCCAAGTGGGGAGCAATGGTCTGCTGTATATGTTTACCTGACACTTTGTGGGGATAAGGAGATATAAAGAACAATGAAGCAAAGGGGCTAAAATATTATTAGCTCTGATAAATGGTAATTGGAAAAGTCCAGGAACAATAAATACTCAGCACTGCCAAGATCATAGAATTACAAATAAAGGAGCTTCCTAGTGAAAACCTATATCACAAAGGACAATTCACTCAACCTAACACAGATCAATTCATGTGAGTCAGATGGCTCCCTCAGAGCTAGGATATTGTGGCACAATAATTGCTTTCACTGCAACAACTGTTTACTTACAAAGACTAGCCCTATTGAATCTTTTCACTATCCTTGAAGTACTGAAGTTGTCAAGTACAGAAAACGACTGCAGTAAACAACATCCTTCATCTTCGAAAATGAATCATAGAACTGTAGAGTTGGAAGGGACCCAACCGAGGGTCCTCTAGTCCAACTGCCTGCAGTGCAGGAATCTCAACCCGTGGTCCCCCATCCAATTTGAAACCATCCCGGAGCATCATGTCTATCCTTGTAACAGTTTTAACTTTGCTCTAAGTCTCCCTCCCCTCAACAAGAATACCACCTTTCCCATCACCGAAGGTCTCCAAGTTAAGAGTTCCCAAAGCATCATGATGCCATTTACCTGGTGTGATCGGATGGGCACGCTGTTTACCAGACCCTCTGTGTCGGAGGGGGTCTTCCGTGGAGCCTGCTTAACTGGAGACACCAAGCTCTCAGAGGTACTGCAGCTGACGAGGTGGCAGAGCAGAGTTTGCAGGACAATGTTCAAGAGGCAAACAAAAAAACAAAACAAAAACAAAGGCAAGTGATGGCAAGATGACGTGGCAACGTATGCCAAAGTAAAAGGTGAACTCGGTGAACAACACAACATACATCCTCTCCCTAGTGCTGGCTCAGTACCATCACTCCTAAACCTCCTCTTCTCTCTGATGTACATCCAACCCAGCCTTGGGATGGAAGAAAGCAACCCCAATAGAGGCCAGCAGCTTCCACAAGAACCAGTTTCTTGCTAACAGGGTCACACGGGCGACCCTGCCTCAGGATCCAGGGAAGTAGTTCCTTGTTGTCTCTGCCCAAGACATCAGAATTCACTTACACATAAGTGTACAGTTGAAGATGGATTCCTTTCTAACTAGGCGGGAAATTGTTGCTTTTCTAGTGACTGCACCCTATCTTGCAAGTGCCACAACAGAACAGGCGCTCAGCAATGACATGTCCTCAAATGGTTATCGCACTCTCTCCCCAAGGAGGCTTGCCTGGTGACCACTGTATTATATTTTAGCTGTCCAGTTAAGACATTTGCATTCTCTCGGGCATATTAACAATTTGTATTTTCAGTGTTGAAGGGATGCAGTATTTTAGGTCACTAGAACTGAAATTTTACACTGCTGTTTTAGATTTAAATTTCTCCTGTTTGTTTTGTTTTGTTTTACTGTATATTTTATTTCTGTTGGCTCTTTTAATGTGCATTACAAACCACTCTGGAATAAATATTATTAAGGGCAGTATATAAATGCCTTAAACAATGTCTTCACAGTAGCTGAAGTCAAGGAATAGATCTTGACCACCAAATTTCTCAGTCCAATCATTTTAGTAAATGGAATGCCTGCAGCAAAGAAAGCATCCATTGACTGGAACACCGTCTGTTAATATATTGATACTACTATGTACAAAGCTTCAGAAACTTGGGGAACGTCTATTTAGAAAGGGCTTGGGGTACTGATATGTCAGCTATGTCCTTGAACTGCTGCGCTCTCACTTCTGCTTAAAAACAAACTAGAAATCATTTCAAAATCAATTAAACTGAACATTGACTAAGCATCTCAATAATTCCTAACACGCATGCTCACAGACACCTGTGGACCAAACAATACTGTTATGTATCTGTATGTAAGTTGGTACAAGGTCTATTCTAGATGAGTGGCTGATACCGAAGATGTGGGAGCACAACATGTGTTGTGTTCCACCAACAAGCAGGGAATAATTTGGAGAGGGAAGAAATCACTGGGCAGGAAACGAGTTAAGGTTTCTTCCTCTTTCCTCTAAGAATGGCTTGTCCTGTTTAAAAAGCAGCCATTGGAGCAATGTGTATAGGACCTAACTTGGCCTAGGAGGAATACTCACCACCCTTTATCTCAATCATTTTGTTTTCTTTACACAACACACACACACACACACACACACACAGCGTATACAGGCAGACATGGATCATGACAATATGACAATGACATTAAGCAGAATGCAGTTCCCTGCAAACCATTATTTTCTCTTATCCAACAGGAATATTTAAACATTAAAAAAAGCAGACACGAGCTATGCAGCAGTACATAGGGAAATATAGTACTGAGGGGGAAAAGGCATTTCAGTACCAGTAAATGGGCTTCCATTCTTACTGGGATTGAATCACAGCATACAAGGTGGCCAAGGGACTAATAAAATGTCTGGAGTATATCCCAAGAATTCATGCAACCTGGATCTAAAAATAACACTGAATTAAAGGTCTTTGCATGGAAAATTCAGTTATTTACTGAATGATTTTCTCCTCTCACAGTGTACAGAGTCCAGATCCCCCACACTCATTCATGCACATGAGCTTGCTGGCAAGAGATGGAATACTGAATCTGAAGGTAATGAGCATTGCCGTCACAATTGAGGAAATGAGACAATAAAACTCAAGCAGTAGATGAGATGTGCTGCCCCTTCACCAACAGTCTACAAAACAGAATTTCAGCACAAGTGATGGAGATATGTTAGCCGGGTAGTCAGCAAAGGAGGCAGAAATGTGTACACGCACACACACGAAGTACCAAAGAGCAACCACCAATGTGATTAGTTACCATGGTATATAGTGGGACCGGAAGAGGAGACCCAGCCCTGTTACATTCCCAATCTTGCGTCTATATCAGGATCTCTGTAAGCAGAGGAAGGTAAGAGCAGGATCCGATCCCAGCACACCAAAGCAGGAAGGAAAAAACCAAAATGTCAGAATAAGAACAGAAGTTGTGACACTGCCATGCAAGGGTTTCCACCACCACCCAAATCAATCCATTATAATGCTGGTGTTAGTTTCATCTAGAAATTAGACCCCTGCAAAATTATGTGGCCCTGCTCAGCAATTACAGCACAAACACACCCTGCCACTTAGTAATCAGTAGGAACAAAGAGCTGGTGTAGTCAGTGAAAGCAACGTTATCCATTTCTACATTGCTGGGGGTTGATTTTAGTTGTAGAAGACAATGCAAACATATTATTGTTCCAAATCCAGCACCTTTAAGTAGTTTTCAGCAATAACACACTGGACAGTGAGTTAAATACCCATATTGGGCTTTGGGATCCTTTAGTGCAGATCAGTGTAAGCTGCCATTAAGTGGTTACTGAAAGAGCACATGCAGAAAGGAAACTGTGCTTTCCACACTGAACTCTGAGCTTACAATGCACATTTCACTGCACTTGCTCAATCTTACCACTGACTCCTACTGCAACCCCTCTCTAAAATCTCCAGCTGAAAATAAGGTATAGTGGGATCAGTTGCCAATTAAACACACCCATCAGAAACTAGACTTTTGAAGGCTTTGTTCATAGCATTCACTGGATCTACAAAAAGCAGGAAAGAGTTGGGCAGTGGAATGACAATCCCCACAGAACACGTGTGCTCAGGTTTTTGTGTACAAGGGCTGCATTTCTGTTGGAGTTAAGTGGCAAAGTAAACAAGATAAAAGTTCCACCACCACCTCAAAGGAACCCACCAACAAAACATTTCGTGGCATTCTAAAAGCTCTGGATTAAAGCTCTAGATTCTACCCTGAAAATACTTTCCAACAGAAGTTATTCAATGCAAATTAAAAAGGTACCTTAAGTGCAAAAAAAAGGGAAAAGGGGGAAAAAAGGAAGTCATGCAGATGGTGAAGCCAGTGAAGATAGTAGAGGAACTGTTTTCCCAAAGCTAGGTTTGGAAACCTCTGGCAAGCAGACTGTTGTAAAAGGAGCCACATTCCAAACTCATAAATAGAGTTGTACAATCCAAGATGTAGAGAGTTGTTCAGCCTTTAGCTTGCACTTCATCCTGAGCTGCAAGAGCCCCTTTATTTTTGGAAGACAAGAGTGTAGGGCTGCCAGTCTGGACACCTTTATGATGCACGCTTCCCTTCCAACATGTATAAGGATATCTAGTAGGACTTATACACCCTGAAAGGTGTATGCACAATGAAGTCAACAACTAATAGTTTGGGACTAGAGGAATGTGTCCCAGTGGCCACAGTCAATTTAGTACTATGAACAAAACATGTATAATTGATTCCTGTTGCAGGTTCAGCTACCCCGGCCTTAATAAAAAAACAACAACACCTAAATAAATGAACAAGGGGAGCATCTTACCCAGAGTAATGATTTTTAGAGTTCTTCTTTCTGCATGCGACACACACAACAAGAACGATGAGCAAAACTAAGCCCAGAACTCCACCAATGGATGCCCCTGCTACTAGAGTAATGGGAAACACAGGCAAGTTACCTGAGGAGAGAAGAAAAGTTTCAGTCCAGTCTGCTTAGCTTTTACATTTATCAATATATCATTGGCGTTGGCTTTTATATGCATAAGTTAAGGGTGCATCTGTCTCAGTAATGGCATGTTCCTTGGTCTTTTTTATATCCCAAACCTCAAGTAAAACTCATGAGCATGATCTGTGGTGTTAGGTTCATTAGATTTCAATAGCATTTTTACAGCATACCTAGTATAATTAATCTCTCATTTAGCCCATCAGTAGCCCCATGGGAAAGATGAGGTTGAACAATAAGTGGACCTCCCCTGAAGGCCAATTTTCACTACAAAAATTTGTAGTCTGCTATGCATACCAGCATACAAAACACACAAACCTCCTGCTGAGTGTAAAAGGCATCTACATAAGAGCCAATGCTTTAAAATGCTCAGAAGAGCCAATCAGGAAATAATTGACCCCTGCTTCCAAGCATTTTCATGAAGAACTTGCCATGTTTTAGATGCACACCCATCACATTTGAGAAGCTGCCTCAACACCACAATCAAGAGTCAGTTCACACATTAATCACAATAATCATAAACTAGTAACTGTTGCCTCTTGGCAAGATTGCACTTGTATTGTATTGTATTGGAGCAAAGGGATACAACTATACTAAGACTCAGGATTCACAGAAGTACAAAAGCGAACTTGGCACATCTAAGAAACATACATATACATATATACTCATGCCTAACTATGGAAAAGAGCCACTGCTGAGAACACCTTATTCTCCAGCTGTGAACGCCATTTGTTTAAAAGAAGTTATTTTAGCAGTCTATTGAACTTTTTCATTCTGAAATCCACCCAGATCTAGTCTATTTCAAATCACTCTTTAGTTATATGCTTGGGCTACATTATCTCTTCTATCTCTAGCTACAAACAACTTCAACCGTAAAATAAGCATACAGTAGCTGACTTAATCCTATCAATAGACTACAATATAAACCAAACATTTCTTATAAATTTGTAGCACCTTCCAAACTGTTTACCAGACAGCTAAGGCTGGCTCTAAGAAGCAAATTAACACCATAATTCCAAAACCTAACTACATACAGGATTTTTAGTTCTTTTAAAACAGTTCAATTTCTTCACAGAAACATTTTGAATAAAATACAAGTTATGCAAGAACAGCCAAAATAATACCCCTTTAAGTGATGGGTTTTTGTAGAGTGATTTAATCAAATATTTCACAAAAGCATTACTACATTACAGTACTAGCACTCCTGTATCCAGAGACGGTGGTACCTTTTTCCACAACTCTGACTTTGATTTCACTAGGTGTGACAACAATATCTGGAGGGTTCTTGACATCGCAGATGAAAGTGCCATTGTCCCGGAATTGCATGTTGGATATACTGATAGATGCATCTTTCTTGTTAAGGTCACCCGCCCAGCTGCTTCTGTCCTTAAATTGTGTATCCTTCCCAGGATATGATTTGCCATGGGAATAATAGAAGAACTGTAATCGGGAACACAAAACAGGATACAGTGTTAAAATCCTAGTTTTCCCCACAAAGGGAGGTCTGGGAGTAGCTACAATTGCTCAGGGTGAGACCTTATTCTGACTCACTCGCCCCAATTTCTAGCTGCTGTTACAGGATCACTATTGAACCTATTATTGCCACCACCTCGTACACCTTTAAACTTGACATATCCTGCTAACAAAATAGGAACCTATGGTGAAGTGTGGGTAATAAAACAACTCACTAAACAAAATCAGAATACATAGGTGTGGCTAACAAATGTGTCACTTGTTCAAAACAATCCCTCGCCTTAATAAGACTTTTGCCACTGAAGTATTGTGGAGCAAGCACAGAAGGACAACTATCCATGATACCAAACATAATAGGATCAACTGGCATTCTGAGGCGGCCTAAATATGTACTCTTACCAGCGATAAAAGTGAGCAGGAGCAGACAGGTATGAAATAGCATTGTCGCAGGCTCTTGTTCAATTCTCATCTTACTTCAATCATCATCTCTTACCGACACAGTAGTAGTTGATCCCTCTGGTTGAAAGCTCCAGGTAACAGTAGCGGCACTGCTGATCACCTCTGAGGATGAAAAGCTGCATGGAAGCTTCGTTTCTGTCCCATTCTCCACAGAGAGTTCTGCTGGTGTGTATACTTCCACAGCTGAAACCTGGGCTGTCAAAAACACCACAAAAATCAGGATGCAGGTCCCATTGTAAGCAATGCAGAAATGATATCATTACACAAGAGAGCTTCATGAAGAGCTACATTAGAAATCTTATAGCCCAGAATAAAAGCCCCATCAAATATCTGTTGAGTCGCACGTAGTCCATTTGCTCTGGAAACATCCCGCGTTATTTCTGCTTTTGTGTGAGATCGGTCACCGTATAAACTTCATCCTGAATGCAATGCATACCCTCTGAACTTGATCACTGAATATTTACCCAATTGTTGAGTATTGGTCAAGGGCAACTAACAACAGCTCATCTAAGTAACCGTTCTAGTAAAAGACTGGTAAGTTAAAACATCCTCCAATGACTGAAGAAGGCATAGAAAGTTCTTGTGTATTGTTTGCCTATCCATCCATTGGCAAAGGAGGAATTATTATTTGAACTTGGGTAAGGTTTTGTACCTTTGTAAAGTCCTATTTTGCTCAATAAAATTCAGCGTTTTTCCACTAGTGCTCTGTCTTTGCTTCAAGGATCCTTTAAAAGGAAGCCATTTTCTTTGGCAAAACACCATCCAAGCCCTAAAGCCAGTTCACACAAACCTGGTCAACTCCCTACCACATCTACCGAAATCTTGGCAGGTTCACTACCAGAATACACATGATGCACCATGTAATTACAATAAGCAAACATGAACTAAACTCATATGCAAGCTGTAGACAGTCACAACAATGAGTTGTTCTCCAAAAGTAAGAAGTAGTCCTTGTGACTAAGCTGTGACACTCCAAAAAGTTGCGAGACTATAGCTCCCACCCTACCTGACCACTGGTGATGCTGGCTGAGGCGGATGGAAACTTTAACCCAGACACATCTGGAAGGCCACAGTGCAGTCTGCCTGCCTGTCCCCGCTTTACATACCTGTCCTGAAGCATATATTTAATTTGCTGCCAACATTGTTCTCAAATGCTTTTTTTCTGCCTTCACTGAAAAGTCTAACATGTCCTTAAGAGTTTCTACAGCTCACAAAAGTGGGGTGGTTTTGTATTAATCCTGGCAGGAGCACATTGACAGCAGCTGTTTCATGGCCAGAGACAAGGTTATTTCATATGCTGCACTATCAATGCTGTCCTTCATAGGCTGTGCTAAAGATTCCAGATTCCTGACAGTCCAACTCTGTTTTAACACAAAAACGCATAAAAAATTAAACAGGCAAATGTGTTTACTGAATGGACAGAAGAGAAAGGGAATCCTTGGGAAGGCTTCTGTGTGCTACACAGTTTGTCAGGGCTCCCTGTGAATTTTTAAAAAGTACCTCAAGACTTACAACTTGTGAAAAGCCATTCAGCTGTTTGTTAGGAACAAGAATGAAAATTGGGAGCTTTCCCAAGCTCAACCCACACCAGGTGTAGCTAGCAAGCAAACAAACAAACCAGCAGGGATTGAGGAAACAGGAAACAGAACGTTCTCGCAATGGGGAAATGCCTTGGCACTTCTACATTCACTGCACTGCCTTCACATCCAGCATGCAGTAGACACTCACCATTACACCACTGTGCAAGCAATGTCTCCCACCTCACTGCTGCTGTGCTACGACACTCAGACTTAAATGCTTAAATGTGCTTAAGAAAACCCACTCACGTTTCTATGATGCAAGTAATCAAGATTTATAGAAGCCTGCATTTATAGAAACGTGCCATGATATTATAGGCTTTCACCTACAAAGCCTTGTGTGGCTCAGAACTCCAATACCTTAAGGACCACCTCTTCCACACAAGCCAACCCACACCTCACATTCAACATCTGAGGCCTTTCTCTATTTCCCCCCACCCAAAGAAGATGTGGAGGGTGGGAACATAGGAACAAGCCTTCTCAGTGGTGGCTCCATTTCTGGAATGCTCTTCCTAGGAATGCATTCCTAGCACCATCACTGTGTGTTTTAAGAGACCAGGCAAAAACATTATTTACCCTTGCTTTTTGCTCTTTATTTGATGGGTACTTCGGTATGTTTGTGCCCTTTTTTTGGATATACTTGGACCTATAGACATCAAGGGAGTTAAATGTGTGTTAAAGGAGCAAAGTGAGATTACATCTGTCTTCACTGCAGCAGTTTTTGAACAGGCCCCTATGTCTGAAAAAGCTCTCCTGGGATGGGGCCTGAGGTGCAGAGACAGAAGATGACAGGCAATATTCAAAACCTCATAAACAACTCAAATGTGAAATTGCTGGCCTATAAAAATTATGTATGCTATCCCTAAGATCCATCTCCATACCTAAAGAATGGAAAGTGGCCAATTGAATGCCTTTTTTTTAATGGATCCAGAGAAGATCTGAGAAATTACAGGCAGTTGTTGTACACTAATGCTTGTTCTAATAAAACTGTTAGAAAGCATTATTAAATATAAAATTACAAAAAGTATATAAGAACAAGACTTCTTGAATAATAAGCATGGCTTCTGTAAGGGTGTTTTCTGTGTATTACATAGCTCTTGAGTGGTCCTCATATGGACCACTCAAGCATATGGCAAGCATATGGACAGGAGCAATGTAGTACATGTTGTGTCAGATTTTGAAGGACTCCTGAGTGAGTTTAGCAATCATAAGATAAACAGAAAAGTTCTCTTAGGGATCAGAAGGAGGTTAAAGAACAAGAATCAGAGAATCAGAATAAATGATCACAATTCAGGAATTAATGAAGTTGGATCTCTCCAAGGATTGGTATTGGGACAGCTGTTTTACACTTATTTGTGAATGACCTGAATTTTGGGGTAAGCAGTGACGTGGCAAAAGTTGCCAACGTTCAAAGTAGTTAAAACAGAAAGGGATTCTGAGGTCTAAAAGGGGCACTCAAAGCTTGGTGAACGGGCACTAAAATGCCAAATGTGATTCGCTGTAAGCAAATGTAAAGTGATGAACATAGGGGCAACTCATCCTCCCCCCTCCCCCCAAAAAATGTCACATGTACACTAATGGGGTCTGAATTGGCTAGGAAGGACCTTAGGTTCATGGTGGATAGCTTGATGAACCGTCAACCCATTTTGCAACTCTGAAAAATACCATGTTAACGACAGTTAAGAAATGGTCTGAAAATAAAATTGCCCAAATAACGATGCCATTTAGAAACCTATGGGGCGCCTGCACTTAAATTTTTCACTTACAGTTCTGCTCACCGCAACTCAAAAGAGTGTGGAAAGTTTTAGAAAAGAGCACCAAAACTGACCACGTGGCTGAAATAATTCCCCTACGAGGAAAGGTTAAAACATTTGGGGCTTTTAAGGTAGAAAAGCAACACTAAGAGGGGACATGATAGAGGTCACAAAGCAACTTGTTTTGAAGAAGGATTCTGAGGGTATAGTACAGAGTCCCTGCATCCATGAATTAATGCAAAGACAGCTGCTGATGTCTTTCCACCTCTATAGCCCCAGAAGCATAACTTGGTGTTGGCAAAACCTATCAGGCATTGGAGTCCTTCCACAACACCTGGAGCTCAGCACTCCAGGACCTGCTTTGTCCACAAAAGGAATCCTCTGGTATCTCCAGCAGGAAAAGCTGCTGCTGCTGCTGGAGGGGATGGAAAGCGGTCCTCAGAGCAGCTCCAAGGCAAAGAGCAGTGCAGGCACCCTGCCTAGCCCTCCTGTCCAGACAAGTTCACCTGCTTCTCGGATTTTATTTCTGTGTGTGTGTGTGTGTGTGTGCGCGCGCGCGTGCGTGCGCACACACTCTCACACACGCCAATATAGCTCCTTGCCAAGAGCACAAGAGACCCTAGGTATGCCTTTGATAGGCCCTGGGAATCCAACAGTCTTTTTCTGTGCATATCCTTCTCAAAATAGCCACAAGTAAGCTGAGAAACCGACTCATGCACCTACATGTCCCCACTGAGTTTACTGGTTGAGCACAACCAGTACTGCTTGTATTCTGTTACAGTGGAACCTCGGTTTTCCAGCATCTCAGAAGCCGAACAATTCGGAACCCGAATGCCAAAAACCCGGAAGTAATTGCTTCCGTTTTCGAATGCGCCTCGGAAACCAAACAGCTTTTGAGGCACGTTTCTCAATTTTTTCAATGGATTTTGCCGACCGCCCATTGATGCTAGATTTTCGAACATTTCGGGACTCGAACAGCCTTCCGGAACAGGTTACGTTTGAAAACTGAAGTTCCACTATATCACATTTGTCCTTCTCCAAGTTTTGTTATCCAAGAATATTATACAAGGAGAATTCATAACTGCTATTTAATTGCCAAGAGATCCAGACTAAAAGGCTATGGCTGAAAAGAGATACTGTACCATATTAGCCTACCCACATGGTTTGCCATCACGGCAGCTTTCTAAAACAGGAAGCCTTGGGATTGTGGTCCACCAACTAACACAAAGATGATGAAAATGCAGCTGTGCTTAATTTATCAACCATCACTGTAGGGATATCACGGAGTGGGCAGTGGGGTCCGGAGGGAGCACACTCCCCACCAGCAGGCAGCCACAGTCTGCCTGCACGCGTGACCTTGGGGTGCAGAGCAAACTCCCCCTCAGACAAGCCACGGCTGTCGGAACATCGTCCCCTCTGTCTGACCTTTTGCGGTCTCAGTAGTCTGCAGTGCCCTGTCTGTAACCTTTTGTCCCTGAGACCTTTTGTCTCCTTCATCATACACTGTGCAAGGGGGAAATGACGCTATGGAAACAGGTGCCAAAATAACTTTGTACCACCCCACGATCTCGGGACGGAAGATGTGTAAAGGTCACAGCCCAAAATGTATTTGCCTAGCCTGCATATTTGTCTCAATAAAAGGAGGCTCCACAGGACTGGCCAGCAGCTCGCTTCAGCTCACCTGTGCGCAGCTCACCTGATGATCAACCCCCAGTCTTGTGCTTTCCTTCACATCACTACTATGCAGACTAGAGCTCTGCAGGCTCCGAGAAGTTGTAGGATCTCAGACTCAATTTACTCTGCGTAGCTAAGGAACAAGTTAATTTGAAGAATGAAAAGGCTTTTTAAAAACATTCACTTAAAGAGAGCTGATTTGGCCACAAAGAATGAGCTGGAGGGATGCTCAAGACAATCTTCCAGAAGAGGCCTATCCAAGTTGGACATCGGCCAAGGAAGATTGCAACACAAGACAGCTTCTCTAAAAGCACATATTTGCAAGCGGACAGCTCTCAGCAGTGTAAGCTCGTAAAGAAAATGCATGAAATCCTGAGACAGACTTAATACTGTGGTGATTAGGAAAAGGTGAGAACCAGTTGGCAACACAGCTCCCAACTGAATAATTGATATTTCATTATTACACATGCCAGTTATCCTCACCATAGCATACTAAAGTGGAAAGAAGTCAAACTAATGTGTTCTTTTCAGAGCATTCACATTTCTTCATTAAAGACTTTAAAACCCTCCTTTGGTTCCTCATTTTGTCTAAAACAGAAACCGCTAAGCTGTCAGACTGCAGCCGACATTGTCAAGAAAAATAGTTGCAGTGTTTCCTTATGTGTTCCTGGAACTATCAAGAACTTGCAAAGTAAGGTGGCTTACAGTATGTTCTTCCATTGCTGAATTATGGGCGACAATCAGTCCTGTTAACCTGGTTTCTAAATGTGATTGTGATCATATTGAGAAGGTCATAAGCCTGCTCCCAAATGAAAACAGAGGAAATATGTGTGTTTAATCCCTGTC
Source organism: Podarcis bocagei (assembly GCF_964188305.1). Classification (NCBI taxonomy): domain Eukaryota; kingdom Metazoa; phylum Chordata; class Lepidosauria; order Squamata; family Lacertidae; genus Podarcis; species Podarcis bocagei. The sequence continues at coordinate 67,080,226 of NC_138130.1, read as the reverse complement.
CCTCAAAATAAGATAGTAGTTTGAAGTTTGTTTCTGTAGGGAAAAATCACAATATAAATTTTATTTTATTAGATTAACCAGCATCATTCTCCAAAGGAGACAAGAAATGTTATAAATTCTGTGTAACAACTAGGAAAAGCAGTTCACATTGAAATGAATTATTTTATATAATTAGTTAATGGTTTCCAAATGAATAGATTACCAGCATATGAACTTTTCTATAAGAGCTGGTTTATGGACAGAAATGAGTCATAACCAGACTTCCTGAAAACATCTACAACTTTTTTAGTCAAAGAACAATTCTTCTGTATTCGATTACATGAAATTATTCTGTACTTGATTACGTAACACAGAATTTACTTCTACTTAAAGGGATGCTAATGAAGTCAAAAAGGAGAAATCTTGTGGGCTTTCCATAGTTACATCTGATGCATAGTGCTGAGTCTCTCCATAGATTATCCAACATTTGGATTAAATAAGCATCCAGTTTTAATTTTTAAGACTAGACTGTGGAAGCCATAGATATGGGGGATCAGGAGTTCAGGACATGACCCCCTTCTCACTATCACTCCAAAATTAACCCACAGTAGAAAATACATACTTGATTAGTAAATGGTGTGCAGAAAAACTGCTCCCCTAATTTCTCCGCTGATCCCACTCAGGTACCACCAGATGTTCTGCAAGGCAGGAGGTATGCTAGACTGCAAAGGCTGGGAACAAGCCAGTTTGTATAGGCTCAGAGGTGTTTATGGTAACAGTTGTCCTTTTATGTAAAGAACATATTCTGTCTAAAGTTCCTAGTGTAACATTGTCATGGTTTAATTTTAATCAAAAAATTTTTTGATTAAAACAGAGTAGCCTGAAAGTTGTCTGCTTTAGAACAACTTGTGGTCAATCTTTTCGCTGCATCAAAAAGTGTTGCATCTATATGTAAAATGTTAATTGAGATGAAATTTGGCCATCTTACGGCTACAAAAATCCCATGTGAAGCAGATCTTCAAATAGAAATGCCTAATGAAAAATGAAACCAGCTTTGGGGGGCAGGGGAAACCTCTGAGACCAGTCTTAGCTCAGTTGAGAGAAATATAATTGAAGCTCCTACCTTGGTGGTATCTTTCTCCTTTGCAAATATCCTATATGATACCAGGTGTACCACCTCCCTGTTGAAGGAGATATGGGGAGACTGGCTCCTTCATACACATGTGGTGGTTTTGCAAAGCTGTTCGATCCTTTGAAACCTCAATTTTTAAAGAACTTTGTTTAATAAATAAAATCGAGTTAGAATCTTCTCCTCAGCTTCCTTTGGTTGCAATAATGGATGTGTCTACTCCGCCAATTCCTCATAGAGTACTTTTAAAAATTTCTCCTTGCAGCGGCATGTATGGATATTGAGAAGAAGTATAGCAAGATCTAAAACCTACTAGGCTGATAGAAGTCAAGTTTACAACATGTAAGACTTCATATATATTAAATGTGAACTTTTGGTAATACAATACATACTTTCATACAAGACACCTAAAACTGTAATAAAATGATCATATGCACATAAGCTACTAGCATATCAATTTAAAAGTTGTTGTTTCTTTTTACTATGGGGACACTGAAGAAAATTATTTACTTTTTAGAATCTATGTTTAGAATTTCCATTAAGCCAGAACAGCAATTCAAATGATAATAACCGGACAAATTCTCAAGTTGCTATTAAAATAATAAATTGCAAAAATAAATAAATAAATAAATAAATAAATAAATAAATAAATAAATCTGTTTAGAAGAGCCAATGGCAGCTGGTGCCCACTTGGCCTGGTAGTGCTAAGAGGCCGCAGGTCATGGTCAAGTTGTCCTAGTTTTCTCCCTATCCTACTCCCTTGCAAACATACTGTTGACACCCAAGCTTTGCTTTTTATTATTTATTTATTTATTTATTTAGTCCCAACTGGAAACTTCTCAATTTGGTACCAAAGGAATCTCTGCTGCCAGAGGAGGAGACTGATGGAATAAACGTTTGTGTGGCTTCCACCTGTCCTGGTTCTCTCCCTATCCTCCTCCTTTGCAAAGAAACAGTGGATACTTAAACACTGTAGTCTTATTAATACATAGCCCCTAAGTGTCTTACCTTAGTTCAGAAGGGGCCCTTGCTGTCACAATTTCTAGTATGCATCCATGCCATGATTAGTGTACATAACATAGAAGTAATAAGAAGCGATAAGTATGTAAATGACTGCAGCCTGAATTTGTTAGTCTTAAAGGTGCCACACTGGACTCTTAAACATGAACCCCATATATTTCCAGGCCTTATGGAGAATTATTCCTCTGCCCCCTGCAGCTCAGAGATGAAACATTTCCAGACTTCTAAAAACTGAAGGTTTATCCAAACTGAAACAAACTTCTACTCTTCCACATCTCAGTTTATTTCTTGATTTGGTGTACAGTGGTATCTCGGTTGTCAAACATAATCCATTCCAGAAGACCTTTAAACTTCCGAAATGTTCGACAACTAAGGCGCAATGGGTGGTTGGCAAATTCTATTCAGAAAGTGGAGAAACATGCCTTGGAAGCCATTTCACTTCCGAGGCACGTTCGAAAGCAGAAGCATTCACTTCCGGGCTTTTGAAACATTTGGCTTCGGAAATGTTCAACAACTGAGGTACCACTGTATTTCCAAACAGAGACCAGGTCCCCCCACTCCCCCGCACACACACAAACATCCTACTTGAGATGAAAGTATCTGACATAGCTAAGAAGCAGTTGGTGTCAGAGGCTGTGCTGTGCAAAGGCCTTGACACAATCTTGCAGTAGCATACGCTTGGCAGAATCCCAGACTGCATTCCGTGGCCAAACACCTTAATATGTTCTGTATGTTGCAACATTTAAAAGTACCTCTCCAACAGCAAGCCCTAAGCATACTGCTTGTTTTGTTATCCTGTTAAATGCAGAAGCTGTGCTTACATTTCCACCTTTGAATCTTGGATCCAACAGATTTGCAGCAGTCTGAATTGGGGGTAACAAAATTACACTGCTCTGTACTTTCTCCCACTCCCAGTCCTTTGAGGACTGGTCAAGAGGTCAGAAACAGATCCAACAACCATGCCAACAAATTTACGGCCACAAGCAAAGAAGGCATTCAATCCTCCTTCCTTCTCTTGAGGCAACAGCAGTGCCCTCCAAGAGGCAGAAATGCATCTTGCTCTTTCACTTGAGTATTGTACTCTCAATGTACAACTCAGGACTTGCCTCCATATACAGGAATTGTAACGATCTGAAACTGTACCTAGTCTTGCATAAAAGTCTTTCTGCTATGCAGCTTCAGAAATTATTTTGGGGGATTAATTATATGAACAGCTTGTCTCAAAAATTTGTTCATCATTCTAAAAGAAAGTGTTTTATAAACAAACAAACAATACAATACAATCCAACAGGGGGAAAGAGGGAAAAAGCATTTCCCCCCCTAAATTTTCCAGTTCTTTTCTTTCTTGGCCTTCACATCTCTACCTCTGCTTTTTCATTTCTACATCTTTTTTCAAGAAAGTGGAATAAAATGCAGGGAAATTAAGTGGATTAGGACCTAGGGGAACAGGGTTAAAAATCACTATTTAGCCCTGAAGCTCACCATGTGACCTTGGGCCAGTTACCATCTCTCAGCCTAACCTACCTCACATCGGGGACTTATGAATGCCACCTTGAACGTCTTGGAATACGCATACCTATATCCAGCCTGCTGTCCCTGGTTTTGAATGGGAGAGGGGAAGATCTGAAATCATGAAAAAACCTAAACTAAAACAATAAAGAATTTGGGAAACAACCAAAATATTCAGACCTAAAAACTTTGGACAGCAAATCCAGTGTGGCTGCCTGCTAGAACAGGCTTGCCTGGGATGGAGTATGCAGGCAGGTTGTAACCCATGCTCCCATATTACATGTAGGCTCTGCACACTGCATTCTCATCTGAACCATCCCCTGCAGCTTTCTGTAATAGCATTTTAAATTTGCCAAAGTGTTTTATACTCTTTTATCCTCACATCAACCCTGTAAAGTAGGTCACAGTACAATTTTAGCAGAACAGCAAACAAAACAGCACTGCCATCTTAAAGGCTAAAAATTGTATTATGGCATAAGCTTTCGTGGGCTAGAGTCCACTTAATTGGATGCATCATTCTTTGTAATACATTAAGTTTATGCAATAATCAAGGCTGGGTTAAAGTGGTTGTGAGCTTGATGCTCACAATTGCCAAAACAGGGGTCTCTTCTCCTAGAAAGGAACACCTGATATTACAAAATAAGACTCATGCTATCTTCTAAGAAATTTATTTATGGCATACGGTTTTGTGGAGTACAAAAAAATGCCCTGAGCATGTGAAGTATTACAACCCTCAGCAAAACGTAACAAAAACGTTTTGTAAAACCCGATAAGCAGAAAGCAAAGATAGAGACCTATGACCACAACTTCCTCCCCGCAGTAGGCAAACAAACTTGCAGAAAGTATCTGGGTGGGACTGGAGGAGATGGACAGACCACTACCTCCTCCGAACTTTCTAGAGGCCTTGGTGAGCAAACAAGCTTGCAGAAGAGGGGTTTTTAACACTGCAATCCTAACCTTCTCTACTTACAACCAAGACCTATTGAATTCAGTGGGGTACTTCCATGTAAGTGGAGTTTGGATTGCACCTTTAAGAAGGCAGTGAAAGCTGAGCTGAACAAATGAGACGTCTCCTTCAAACTTTCTGACAGAAATCTCATGGGCTTATTAAATGGAAATGCAGATGGGACATTAAGCAATAATAATAATAATAATAATAATAATAATAATAATAATAATAATAATAATAATAATTTATTATTTATACCCCGCCCATCTGGCTGGGCTTCCCCAGCCACTCTGGGCAGCTTCCAAAAAAAATTAAAAAATTAAAACACTGTAATACATCAAACATTAAAAGCTTCCCTAAACAGGGCTGCCTTCAGATATCTTCTAAAAGTCTGGTAGTTGTTGTTCTCTTTGACATCTGGTGGGAGGGCATTCCACAGGGCGGGCACCACTACAGAGAAGGCCCTCTGCCTGGTTCCCTGTAACTTGGCTTCTCGTAGTGAGGGAACCGCCAGAAGGCCCTCGGTGCTGGACCTCAGTGTCTGGGTAGAACGATTGGGGTGGAGACGCTCCTTCAGATATACTGGATATACTGAAGACATTTTCTTCATGCTACCAACCTTCCAAAAGCCTTCGGGAGCAAATACACTTGGGGAACAGGAAAATAAGTACGGCATTGGACTGCAGCCACAATGGCCAAGCTGCAGGGAGGGCATGTGGGGGTATTGGGTATTAATTTTCCTTCACCAGCTACCCCACTCCCAACAGTCCATCAAATGCAGGGATACAGACCACAGTTCAGCATTTATTCTGTTCTTCTCTCTCTGTATTAGCAGATAATTAAGTACACATCATGGAAGATCTCCCTGTCTATTTTGGCTTTGTTGATGTGTTGGTTAACTGTCATGCAGCAGGGTAGGAAAAGTCAAGATACTTACAACATTAGAACAATTTGTGATTAGTCTAAAGCTGCTTTAGATTTTGATCAAGAGATAATTGGCAAGCCACTCAGGTTGCAGATTAGAGATTCTCTTAAGAACATTCCCTTGTGAAATTATTTCTCATAACACAACCAAGAACTACAGATAATGGGTACAAAAGGGATATAGAATTACTGTTGCCACCACTTATTCAGGGACACCCAAGCAATACTTTCTGTTACGAAACTGCTAAAAGGAGTAAACAACAATAAATTGCAATTCAATGTCTGTTTCAGAGTTCATATGGCTTCCAGCAAAAAGAAGCCTGTGCAAAGTCCATAAGCACCAATTATAGGGACACAGAGCTAGATAAACAAAGTACACATATAGACCGCAAGAGTCCACGCTAAGATGTTTTCTCAATTACACAGCAAATACTGTGCATGTGTGTGTAAAAATATTAAAGAAAAAGTCTTACTTCAGCTGAACTAATATCTATAAGACTACTAGCTAGTTGTGCTATTTCAAGTACCAACAGAAGGCTCTCAATAAAAACGTATCTCATTGGTTTAGGCAACAAACCATGCCTTCTGAGTTGTATGGTTGCTAATATGAACCCAAAAGCACAACACAGACAGCAGTATACAAGGAACCCTGTATAGTAGGTCTGTTGTTGGACTACAACTCACATCATTCCTGACCATTGGCTATGCTGACTGAAGCTGATGGGAGACCAACATCATCTGGAGGGTCATAAATTCCCCATCCCTGCCCTATTTCCTCCCAACAGTGTACTTAATAAGAAATGCACTAAAAAAGGCTAGAAGATGGATGTTGGAAATGTGTAATCAGAGAGCTCTTTACACTACCTTTGCTAAACATTACTTACGGCTCTGTTGAGCTGGTATTGCAAAATTTTGGAAGATGTTTCAATACTGAAATAGCCCCGTCTTGCATGGAAAATTACAAAACACGACAAGAAGGTCATGGGGATTATTTTCAACAGCTCCACATAAGCACAGATCACTGTAATTTGCAACAAGTATTTGCTGGCTTCCACGCATATAGGTAAAGAGTCACCAGTCAGTAGCAGTTTCCCCTAACAGTTAAGGTGGGGCAAGGAGGAAAGAATGTATACTTAAGTCCAGTTATAAAAACTGACTTGGTCTAGGGAAAGCTTCTAAGTTATTGTTGAGGAGAACAATATTACGAAGTTTCACAACAATGCTACAACCACAGCCACAAACTACAGTGGTACCTCGGGTTACATACGCTTCAGGTTACATACGCTTCAGGTTACAGACTCTGCTAATCCAGAAATAGTACCTCAGGTTCAGAACTTTGCTTCAGGATGAGAACAGAAATCTTGCTCTGGCGGCGCAGCAGCAGCAGGAGGCCCCATTAGCTAAAGTGGTGCTTCAGGTTAAGAACGGACCTCCGGAACGAATTAAGTACTTAACCCGAGGTACCACTGTATAACCATTAACAACTATCCAGTCAGAAATGAAACTATATTTTGTATCAATGAACTGAAATGTTAAGATTTGAAAATGAATCCACGCAAGACTAAAAAATATATATAATATTTTTCAGTGTGTAAGACTATGTTTTTCCCCAATTTTTTTAAGTTTAAAATTGGGGGTCGTCTTATACACAGAATGTTTAAAATATTTATTTCTTAATTTTGGGCTCAAAAAATAGGGGTCGTCTTATACATGGGGGCATCTTATAGACAGGAAAATACGGTAAGTTGCGTCCCCAGTCCAGCTATATACTTACACTAGCAAAGATACATATACAGAACAAGCATGTAAGCACAAACACCTTAATTGTTGCTTTGTGAATAATTTTCCTTTCCTGTCTCAGCATGTGTTTGAGCTATCTCTATTGCTTATATTTCTGAGAAGTGAGAATGTTTAGCTGAAAAGTTTGACATGGTGCAAAAACCCCAAATACAGATTCCGGAACCCTGTCAGTTATCCTAGAATTTATTGAACAAAGAGTGAAAGTAGCAGTCTATAATATTGTTCCTTTGAACTGAAGCTAGGTTAGAAATAGGATTAGACTCTGAAATGGCCATTTATCTGACTGGAGCTCTGCAACCATGCCATAATGGACTACTGTTGATAACAGTTGAGAGTCCTATTATTCTCACTCTGGTGTATCTTAAGGCGCTCCATTTAATGAAAGAAAAGAAATACAAGTGCCTTTGTTTTGATTTGCTCAATAATTGTAAAGTGTGGGAAGGAAGTATATGACTAAATCTGAGGAGGGGAAAAACCTTCCATCCTGAAGCATACAAATAATGGCTTCTAAACTGTGGCCAGAAGGAGCACTTTTAGTTCATTTCTGCACACTGGTTAAGTCTAGGAGGCACGTAGTGGGTTCTCAGAATAAAGACTCCAGACTCCACAAGTTCCAAATTTGACATGCACAATTTACTTTAGTAATATCACTAATTTTCTGTGGTGCCATTTTCAATCCATGGCATCAATGCAACACAAAAATAGAATTTTTTTAAGACTGCCAAGTAGAAAGGAAAAACAAAATCTGACCTATTTCTATTACTAAAGCTTGCTGATCCTGAAAGTGATCTCAATGGACTTTCTGGAAGAGGCAAGTCAAATATATTTGGGCACACAAAAAACTTGGGTTCAAAAAGGGAACAATTCACTGTCCCCTTTAGGCATAATATTTCAGTAAACCACAACCAAAATTGTTTTCATTTTTTGCCACTTCCAATAATCCCATTAGTGCTACCACTGCCAGTTTTTTTCCTATGAGCCAGTTGTGCAAAAAGTTTTAAATTCTAATCAAATAAATGCTACATCAAATTAAAAAGTCTTACAATACCTGTCTTGATTAGTAGGAACTATGAGGTTTGCAACAGGAAACAATATTTTGTTTCCATTTGAAGTAACTCTTTCATTATTATAAAACAGCACTACAGTGGTACCTCTGGATACGCACACCTCCAATTGCATATCCTTCAGGATGCGAATGTGGCAAACCCAGAAGTATTTTTCTGGGTTTTGTCAAGCGTGCATGTGCAGCAGCAATCTGCCGCGCTGTGCACATGTGCAGAAGCAGTCTACCGCCATGCGTGCATGCACAGAAGCAGTCCCTCTGGTTGCGGAAACCTTGGGATCTGACCGGAGATCCAGAACGGATCCCATCCACAACCGGAGGTACCACTATATTTTTGCTAGTACAGTGGTACCTTGGTTCTCAAAGAGCTTGGCTCCCGAACAAATTGGCTCCCGAACACCGCAAACCCAGAAGTAAGTATTCCAGTTTGCGAACGTTTTTTGGAAGCCGAATGTCTGACGCAGCTTCCACTTGACTGCAGGAAGCTCCTGCAGCCAATTGGAAGTCGTGCCTTGGTTTTCGAACCATTTTGGGAGTCAAACGGACTCCCGGAAAAGATTAAGTTTGAGAACCAAGGTACCACTGTACGGGCATATTCACAAGACCTGCTTGTGGGACTGTTCCCGTGACCGGCTGGATTAATATCCAATACACTTAAACCAGTGTTTGAAATTAACCAGGCACATTTTGCACCTTGCTTTCAACCACTTGCAACCAAGTAAATATGCCTGGCTGCTAGGATGGCACTTGAAACTTCTACCATCTGCAGGTGCATGCCTGGGGATCATTGGATCTGGACTGTTTTCACAAACTAATACCCAGTGGTATTTTTCTAGAAAAAGGGATGCTGGAACTCACCATGAATGCCTCCTTTTTTCTCTTATAATGGCAATGGCGCCCTCCTAAGAGGTGCCGGAACAGAGTTCCACCAGTCTGACTGAAAAAAGGCCTTGCTAATACTCCAACCTGTAGAATTCTACCAGTTATGTTTTATCAGCACAATCAGAATGAATTTCTGGAACCAAAATGCTTCTTCTGTGCAGTCTGAGCAGGGGCAATTACCATTAAGAGAGAGATTCAAAAAGACCAATATATGTGTGGACTGTCCCTGGATCAAATGACGTTTCTTTCTTATCAAAGCTCAAGGTTGTTATCTGAACTAGCCAGATGCTTAACTGAGAATCACAATCAGACTTCAGAGCTGTCTTGCCCCAAAATGGCAACTAAACATTCCATTTTGGTGACTAACTTTGGTTTAAGGAGCCATTTGGCACCTAGCTTATATATCGGAGTTCCTAACACTGATTTAAGCCAGGTTATTCATTACCTCATGTATTACGCAGCACATGAAAAAGTGCTTATGTTGATTCTATTTAATATGTTACTTCTGGAAGCAACTGAAATGCCCAGAGAACAGCTACTTGGGGATTAAAACAAAAAACATCATTCTAACATAGCTCAGCTATAAGGAACAAAAGGGAGTTTCAAATAGATAATATTCCATAGGTCCAAACCACTATCCTTTCACAAAATAAAGCACTGCTAGTTCATAGGGGGGGGGGAACCCTGCCCAGCTTAAAGATGGATTGATTTCTTTGCTGCAGAATAACAGGACATGGCTAGCCAGTAGCCATTTTGCATACTAGTACATTTTATATTCAAAGAGCGTAACAGAGAAATGGCCAAGGCAACATTGTACATTTGTGAGATGAGGCAATTTACCCAAGAAAAGGAAACGGAAGTATGGGAAACTGTGTTTAATAATTATGTTGGTGCCTCAGAAGGAATCTGTAAGCTGATTCCCCTCAAGCAGATCTAAGTAAGTTTGACCAGGTTGTGGAAAGCCAATTTCTCTGAAAGGCACGTGTAAAAACTGTGTGCAACAACTCCTAGGATAGATTTTCATTACTGACTCTGCGTTAACACACATTTGACTTGAACTGACCCAGGCTAACTCTTGAGCATGTGCAGTGAAGCAGTATATCGCCATACCTGTTTGCGGGACTGTTCCCGTGACCAGACTACCTCATCGCATCCATTGCTTTACGACTAGTAAGAACTGTGCACTGCTTTAAGAAAGCAGCGCTACAAATGAAGGCAGGAAACTCAAAGCCAAACAATGGCAACACCAATCCTAGGCATACGAGGTCTTGGGCGCTTTATCCGGTACCAGCAGAAAGGAAAGAGATTGATTCATGGACGCAGCAATTTCCCCTCTTGCATGGCTCAGCACTTACCCTTATTATTATTTGTCCAGAGCTCAACCTAAAGACCCAAAGGGCGGAGTAGCAGAGGGAGAGAGAGAGGTCACCTGCTCTTCCTTGGTCTCTGTTCCGCCCTGGGCTCTTCTGCAAAGCGATTCACACGTACACCCGCCACCATCATGACACGTACGTTAGCTCACCCCCACCCATTCTTCCTTTTACCGGAGAGAGACCAGGGAGGGGCTGCGAGGGGGGCTCCGGGAGACCTGGAATCCCCCGCCAACACCCAACAGCACCGAGGAAACAGCGCTCCGCCGCAGCGTCGCGTTCACACGCCCCAGACGACTCGCCTCCCGCGCGCGCTCCGCTTCCCCCGCCGCCCGAGTTCTGTCGGAGACGGCGGGGCTCAGCGAAGAGGAAAGGCTTTTCTCCCGCCCTGCCTTCTCCCTCCTTGGCTCCCCTCCTTCCCTTTCAGGCGCGCCGACCCCGACACGGGAAACCCACTCACACAAGCCGAGAGCCGCCGCCAACAGCAACGAGCTGAGCCAGGCGGCGAGCGGAGCAGCGCCTTGCCTCGGACTGCAGCCGCCGCCGCCTCCTGGCGCCGTTAACGCCGCCACCGCCACGGTCGCCGCTGCCATTTTCCTGCCTCCACCTCCTTTTCCTCTCATTGTTCCACCCCCGCCCATGGTTGGAAGAGGGGTGGGAGAGCCGAAGGGAACCTCCATGCCGGTATTGAGCCGGAGCGCTGTCAATCACGCACACCTCCTGAATCCAGCGTCTTCCTTCTGGCCAGGCTCTGCCCTTCACTCCTCACGTCGCAGGGCGATTGGGAGCTCGGGATTTCACTCAGCCATGGGAGGGCCATTGAGAAGAGAAGCTGCCCGCCCACTTTGGGCGCCTGTCACGTGACTGGAAGCTACCTTGGGGCTTTATTGTGAGGGCTGGGCAATTGCAGAGCGGTCGCTTTGCCATGGCCTGTTTCCGACAGAAAGGACGCGGTGACGCAGGCTCAGTAGTAGTAGTAAGGCGTCACCGTGGATCTTGTCCTTACTGGCGGTTTTTAGGGACTTGCTCCACGCCACTCCACTCACATCTGTGCACATTTCCGTAGCCTGGCATGCGGAAGCCCTCTTGGTTCTGTTCATGGCCCATATCGCTGCATTCATCGTTGAAAAATTATCAGTTTCCCCCATTAAGTACTATGAAACTGCGAGCAGAGTTTAACAGGCTGCTTTCACTAAGTTTGGGGTCTGGCATCACGTACAGTCAACCAAATAATGTTGGGAGTATTTACCTATATAGAAAATATGGAAGTGTATATAAGTATGGGGAAAGTCAACATCGTGCTACAATTTACAGCTAGCAAATAGTATAATTTGGTAACTCGTATATCCACCAGTATTTAAAGTTCCTACACCAAAGCAGGACAGTTGCTGTCATAAAGAGGTTTCCTTTTAACATTCCATTTATGCCTTGGAGGGAGAGTTAGGGGTTCAAATACTCCACACTGCAACGTTTTGTTGCAGGTCCCACTTTTCCCCCTCCTGATAAAGACACACAAACACCAAGTAAAAATATTATAAGCAAATGTGTCAGGAGCATTCCTGCAGTAAATCACATTATGCCAGTTAGAGTTACGTAATTCTTTATTAGCAAAAACATCTGCACAGACTAAACAGAGTGTCAGGCCTAGTGAGCATAGCAACTTGATCTCCAGTAGGTCCTGCCTCCATGAAGCAGTCAGTGAGGGGAGCTGTTACTATCGAGTAGGCAGGCAGGAACTTCCAGTAGTAGTTTGCAAACTCCAAGAACCTCTGCAAATCCTTCTTAGTCTTTGGTGCCTGCCAAGACGCCACACTGCTGACCTTAGGAAGATCAATCTCCATCCCTTTGGGGGTCAAGCGAAATCCCAGGAAGTCCATCATCATGACACAATGCATACTCCTAACCCTGGAAGGAATTTTATGGCATATTTGACATACTCAGCATCTCTGAAAAGAGGTAGTGTGAAGATAGACATTGGTAGCAGCTTGCTTCCTAGGGCTACTGTTACTCTTGGCACTGGCTGTGGAAGAGCCACACTTCCTTCACTCACTTTGTACAAGGCATCCACACAAAGTCTTGAACTAAACATCTCTAATTTTACCCTTTCCTCTTGAGTCCAGTTTCTCTTCCATTTTTGTCAGAGCTGAGAAATCTGACCTTTTCTTCCTCTGCAACTCAATGGAATAGCTCTAAGATTTGGTGATATGGGAAACTAAGTTACAATTATGAAAGGACTAAAGTTTAAAGTAACATTATATCTATTTTAGGGTAAAAGTAAATTGATAATAAGTATTTTAAACCCAAAGTATAATTATTTGAAAGTACAAAAGAACGCATGAAACAAGGTAACAATTTGCTGATACTTTTATTGTAAAGAATGCACGGTGAGGGAGATGTGGGGAAGTCCGGTTGGTTATGAAAAAATGTCTTGGAAAGATAGATTTCTTTTTCTTTTCTTTTTCTTTTTCTGTTATTTCTTTTATATATGTGACTTTACATCTGTACCTGGAAAAAAGCAATAAAAATATTATTTTTTTTAAAAAAAGGAATAGCTTCAGAGTTTCCCCAGATGTAGATGGTCTCTTCTGTTATTGTTCCAGACAAGTGAAGCTAGTCACTTTCTTTTCCTTTTTTTTAAAGAAATAAATTTTATTTAAGATTCAACAATAACAATAAATCAACAATAACTAATACAGTACATCAATTCATTGCAGTTGACCATCTTTAACAAGAGTTAACAAACTACAAAACATCACTTCTGGTTAGTCAACTTTTCATATTTAACTTTATCTTTTTCTTAGCTGATCAGAAAAAAGGAGACTAAAAGAAGAAAGTGAGAAGAGAGAAAAATGTAAAAGAGGAAGAAAGGAAGAAAAAGAAAAAGGGGGGAGCAAGTATAAAGAAATTAATAAAGAAAAAAATAAAAAGGAGAATAAATACATTTAACTTCCGATTAGACTCATTGTATTATTATTTCTATTGTTCTTTCACACACAGTTCCAAATTACTGTATTACTTTCTTTATTTTTATCGGATATCAAAAACATTATGTTTCTTATCTTACAAGGATCATTCTAGTTCTGCCAAGAGATGTTTATTATTACAATAGTTTTCCAGGTATTCTTTAAAGATTTTCCAGTTCCCTCTAAATCTTTCTCAATATTCCAAAACTCCTCTCTAGAAAAAAATTCTATCACTTAAATACTTCCCTTTCATAAATTACCATTTGTTTTCTTTCTGCCCGCTAAGTTGCAGTGGAGGAGGCTTTGTGGACACCAGAAGTCCTCAAGGGAGCCACTGAGCCCAGGGACACTGCACCAGTGGCTTCAGTGCACTTCAGCTTGGGCAGTGAGCAGGCAGCATAGGCAAAAACTGCTGTATCCAGCAAAACTGTATAGAAATATATCAAGTACCGTAACTCCCACTTCCACAATGTCTGCATAGAAAGGAAAGAAAAGGTGCACACACCCTACAACACAGGTTTCTGATTATCATTTATAAAAACCATGTTACTAATGAAACATTCACATTTTTAGTTTTATATATATATATATATATATATATATATATATATATATATATATATTACTCCTTGAAATGTGTGTGTGTGTGTGTGTGTGTGTTTCAATAATCCCAGCTATAAGAATTAATATCAAGGACAGTGGCATCTCAGTGCCACTGCAGGATGAATGGTTAATTTATCCTGACAGACACTATCAGGATATGCATATCAAATTCTGATCTGGGCTTTGCCCTGGCCTCACTGGATATCACAGGCAAGCCAATATTTTTCACACACACCCTTCCTATCTGTAAAAAAACTTCCAAAGTTGTTGGAACCATTTAACTGATAAAATGTTTCTGAAGCAACTGAGCACTGCAAATGAAGTGTTATGTAATTACCAAGCATTCTCATATCAATTATTAATCAATTTAAAAAGCTCAAAAAGCTAGGACAATATTTTGTCTTATTATTAATAGATCTGGCAAACTATCTTAATATGATCTAGCAGTAAGCTATATTAATAGACACAAAGGAGTCTGCATTGTATTATACCAGAACATAAAGTTTGAAGTAAAGTAAACATAAAGTAAATGAAGTAAATGAAGTAAAAGGGACAATGATGAGCGCAAGCTGTCAAGATCGATCACCAGTAACTAATTAAAACAATCATAATTTGTAAATCTAATATTCTGATTTAAAGAATGTACAGTGTTATAACAAGTTACTTAAATGTTTATTAACATAAAAATCATATTAATCAAAAGGAGTGCATACTTAATAGGAATAACTATTGAATACCTAGAAATATTTGTATAAGTCATTATTGACTATTGGTAGACACACAATTTAGTAAGATCTTTTGTTTGAAATATTTTTTCTTATGTCTCCATTGGTTGCTGAAATACTTTATACTGAACTATGGGTGTCTTGGTTTTTTTCTGATTTCCTTAAGGAAAGCATATGTTTAGCAAACTAATTATATTGTACCAAAGGAAATAAGGGAAAACTTTAATTATGCAGCCTATATCTTTATTTTGCAGTGTTACTGTTGTGCATCATTCATTCCAATTTTACAAGCTACTGGGAGGAGAAAACAATGTGTAATTCAATGCAGTCCTGTCCCTGACTGCCTGGACAGCTTTTGAAATCTCAGGAGGCATTACCCACATTTTCAAGCATATTATCTTCACAGTGTAAAGGCTAGAAACTTGATTGTGTGTCTGTATGTTTTAAGTGGAAGCTTAGATTATCAGGAAGCTGAGCTGACTAACCCTTTACCACATTCTGTGCTTATTCTGTGCTTCTACAGAAGCATGCACACAATCCAGACACTGCATTTCCTGTGTTTTGCTGAGCACTGCAGAAAGGCAAATGACAGGTCCAAAACATTTTCTTTACAGGGTCTTTTTGAACTATAGGTCTTCCTGCACACATTCCTGTTTCATTGACCCCATCCTTTTGTTCACAATTACGCTGTGACCCCCTTCATATTTCAGCAATATGGTAAAATTAAGACATATATCCTAGTTTATTTAATAGGATTTAGAATCTATTCTGATTCCCCTCTTGTTTTGCCCTTGATACCCATTAGGCAATAAGCAGGGACAGTCTGACTAACAAAAAGAGGAACCTAAAGACTATCAGATGACAGGCATTAAAAAGGGAATCATCTAGCCCACTAAGGGAAATATTTGTTAGTTATTTTATCCGCACATCCCAGACAGACTGGAACCAAAATACACTGTATTCAGCAGATAATTATGAGAAACTTTCACATCTCTACACTGAGACACAGCAGCAGGCAGTACATGCAACTTCCTGGGGAACAGATTGGAGACTTTGCATGCTAGGCAGATCCAGTGGGAAGATTCTTATGATTTCCCATATGTTACTGCTTGTGTGCATGTTTATTTCAATATGTAGTCATTTATGTTACACGTAAGCTGCCTTGGTGTCCTGGAAGGTATAGAATAAATTACTGTAATAAATAAACAGGGTTAAGGAATTATCAAGTATTGGTTAAGCATTTTGGTTTGTAGGAGTGTTGTTCCTGTGTTAGAATGTGACCTACCAATGGTTCTCTTTCCCACAATTCTAAGAAAACAATAAATATACTTGATTCAGTGATGTTGTTGGGTTGTGCAGAGTGTTATAATGTCTGTCAGTGCATAACAGCTTAGTCCATATGGCAAAACACACTTCCAGAGCTATATTGCTGAAGTATGGAAGTTGGTCATGCCTAATCCTCATAACGATGGTTCAGAGGACCGGCCTACTGAAAATGCTCTAATGTTCCTCCAGCCTATAGGTCATCGGTGTTTACCTCAACCTACGAATTTCTATTTAGGTTTCTAATTCAAACACATGCAATGTGGGCTCAAGTTCCTGATTCATTTAATGCCTATTCATGAGCACCAAGTTACTATGGAAACCCCCACATTTTATTTTCAATACTGGAAGGAAACATAATTTCAGTGAAAGGCAACACTTAGTGTCTCCTAGAATACTTGGCATCCCCCACTCCTTTTGACACTGATAACTTGGTTCTCTCCTTCTCATATAAGTACAGTGGTACCTCGGGTTACATATGCTTCAGGTTACATACGCTTCAGGTTACAGACTCCGCTAACCCAGAAATAGTGCTTCAGGTTAAGAACTTTGCTTCAGGATGAGAACAGAAATCGTGCTCCGGCAGCACAGCGGCAACAGGAGGCCCCATTAGCTAAAGTGGTGCTTCAGGTTAAGAACAGTTTGAGGTTAAGTACAGACCTCCGGAACGAATTAAGTACTTAACCCGAGGTACCACTGTACTTATGGCATTTTGGGATATTGATAGTCCTAACAAGACCTCAATGCAAAACAGTTTTAGAAAAAAAGAAAGACAGGGTCACACAAAGCTGAGTTGGGGCTCTGTAAATCTATCTAAGAATGCTGGTTGCCTTTCTTCCTAGATATCTGATGTGGCAGGTTGGACTTTGCCTGTTTGTTAGAGTGTTTAAGTTGTGTTTCTGCCTTTGTTCCCCCTGTATGTTTGGAAAATAAATGCAATCATTACAAATTTCCAGTAAGCCTCCAGTGATGTCCTTCCATACGCACTGTGTCCCTATAAAATACCTCCACACTGTATTACACATTGTGTCCCTATAACTTCTCTCTTGGAAAATGTGGCGTGTAATGAAATATATTTTGGGTCTGCAGCAGTCCAGACTTACATGGAGAGCCTTGTACTTTGAGGTACAATAGCCTAGTGTGACAGACAAGCTTTGGGTCTGCCTCTTTGTGACCCAACAACCAGTGGGAGCTGGCAAGTAGATCACTGAATTAGGAGAGACAAAGAGAGAATGGAATTTAAGTTAGAGGTTGACAGTCAAGAGATAGGGATGTCTGAGAGAGCACAGGCAGGGGTTGTCTGTGGGGTAGGCAGGGATCTGGATTTTAGAATTAGGGACTTTCTGTCTGTCTGTCTGTCTGTCTGTCTGTCTGGAGAGAAGGGTTCTCTGGCTATACGAATAGGCTCAAAGAGGAGCTACCTGTTAGAGCAGGGGTCAGCAACTTTTTTCAGCAGGGTTTACACCATCCCTCTGACCATGTTGTGGGCCGGACTATATTTTGAAAAAAAATATGAACGAATTCCTATGGCCCACAAATAACACAGAGATGCATTTCAAATAAAAGGACACATTCTACTCATGTAAAAACATGCTGATTCCTGGACCGTCTGTGGGCAGGATTGAGAAGGTGATTGGGCCGCATCCGGCCTTAGGTTGCCTACCCCTGTGTTAGAGGGTACAGATTGCTAAATGGCTTTCAGTTAGGGTTAGGTCTAATCTGTGGCTGGACAAGGGTTTTTCTATCTATCTGAGGGAAAGTTAGAGGGTTTGGAAGTATTTTATGGCTAGGGTAAAAGAATATACATCCTAAAAAGAATATTTCTGTCCAGTGACAGTTTGAAAGCAATAAGACAGTTAATAAAGTTCTCTTTGTAACAAAGTATTTTGCCTTGCAAAAGTAATCACTAAGCAACGACTTCTTCAGTGTAAAAAATTAAATTCCTGATTTGTTTTAAAAGTGCCTAGTCCTTACCTAGTTCTTCTGAGTAATGGTTGAGTGGTCAGAGATTACTCTTTACTGATTTGTAACATCTTGCTGCTGGTAAATAACCACATTACCACAAACAGTTAATCCTAAAACCTTTGCTGGAGAAATAAAGGGAGGATGTAACCAATAAAAGGTAAAGGGGCCCCTGACCGTTAGGTCCAGTCACGGACGACTTTGGGGTTGCGGTGCTCATCTTGCTTTACTGGCCAAGGGAGCTGGTGTACAGCTTCAGGGTCATGTGGCCAGCATGACTAAACCAGAGCAGCGCACGGAAACACCATTACCTTCCCGCTGGAGCAGTACCTATTTATCTACTTGCACTTTGACATGCTTTCGAACTGCTAGGTTGGCTATATAACCAATACAGTAGTACCTTGGGTTAAGAACTTAATTCATTCCGGAGGTCCATCCTTAACCTGAAACTGTTCTTAACCTGAAGCACCACTTTAGCTAATGGGGCCTCCTGCTGCCGCCGCGCCGCCGCCACGTGATTTCTGTTCTCATCCTGAAGCAAAGTTCTTAACCCAAGGTACTATTTCTGGGTTAGCGGAGTCTGTAACCTGAAGCGTCTGTAACCCGAGGTACCACTGTACAGTATAACTAATACTGATATAACCAATAGCACACCAATAGTGGCTATGTTATCCAGCACCCATCCTAAGCGAAGATGTGTGTCACAACTAGCTTCTTTCAGTTGTTTTGCCTGTTTTACAGTCTGCTCCAGAGAATGCCATTCAGATGTTGTACTGGGAGAAGAGATTTTTCCTAGTCCTTTGTCCTATTAATAGTTGTACAGAGTACTCCCCGCACAAGTCACAGTGCGTTATGTGAAAGTAACATGCCTGTTGTGATAGACACAACACTCCTTATTATAAAGAGAAGCTTGCATGAAAACAATGCAAGAATTGTTTCCTGAATGATTATGCTGCCATTACCACATATTACTATAGTTTTAGAAGTTGAGTGTATGAGATGCTATGTTTATCTACAACTGAGGTGAAATTTTGGTCTGGCTCTGCGGAGAACTGTAGCCCCTCAATAATAACACTGCCCCACCTCACCTCGCTTGTGTTGACAAGGGAAAAAACATACATGGAAAAGGATGGTCAAAGGCCTGGTACAGGTCACCAAGGCAATCAGTAGGGTCAAGCAGAGAGAAGAATATTATTCTGTCCCTGCCTCATGCATTCTAGTCTTTTCTTTTTCAGCCATTTTCAGTATGTAGGCAATTGCCATGAAAGGATAGCTTACCTATTCCCCCAGTATTTTTTTTACTGTCTCTCCCATGCTGTACTCCTGCGTAGTGAGGCATGCCAGAGGAAGTATTGCAGAAATGGATATACTGAAGTTTATGGCACCTAAACAATATGGAAACACAGACTACTACCCAAACTGATTTCTCTAACAGAATGAAGGCGTGGGTCCTATTTTAGGAACAGCATCAGGGCCCCCAACCACTTCAACCTGGCTTTGGAGGGTTAACTCTAAGTATGACTATTACTGGATATGATTCACTGTGCTTAAGCAAACAGACCCCAAGCTTTCTGACCCTAGAGCACATTTAAAAGTTTAAGGCAGGGGTCAGCAACCTTTTTCAGCCGTGGGCCGGTCAACCAGCCCTCAGACCATGTGGTAGGCCAGATTATTTTTTGGGGGGGTGGGGAATGAACGAATTCCTATGCCCCACTAATAACCCAGAGATGCATTCTAAATAAAAGGCCACATTCTACTCATGTAAAAACATGCTGATTCCTGGACCGTCCATGGACTGGATTGAGAAGGTGATTGGGCCGCATCTGGCCCCCAGGCCTTATGTTGCCTACCCCTGGTTTAAGGCACTGTGATGGGCACCACGAAACAACCATTTCACAGAAGAAAACCAGGTGATCCTCAGAACCACATCCAAAAGCAAAACATGGGGTGGGGAATGCTCTGTAGGAATGGCATTCACATGGTGAGAGGCACACCTCGCCTGGCACAGACACGCCACAGCTTGTCCAGTATGCCACATTATATCTCTGACCCTTTTGCCTCCTTGGCAAGAGTGTTGCTCTATCTCAGAGGTCAGCAACCTAAGGCCCATGGGCCGGAAGCAGCCCATGAGGGTTGCTTAACCAGCCCATGAGCCGCCCCCAACCTGAGCCGCCCGCTTCTGTGCAGGCGCGATTTTCGGTGTCTGGGCATGCGCAGAAGTGATTTCTGCCACTGAGGACATGCGCAAACACGATTTCCGGTGCCGCGCCGGTCTGGCCCATGGAGGATCTCCACAGGAGTGATCCAGCCCATGCCCGGTAAGTCTTACCAACTCCTGCTCTATCTCTAACCTTTGAATCCTTGGCAGAAGCATTGCTAAAAATCCCCTTTGATAGGAACATGACTGAAGGAATGACTGCCAGGTGTGGAGCACACTTCCACCCACAGTCAAGACACAGCTGTCTGAACATCCTGCCCTCTATCTAACCTTTGGCTTTCTCAGTGGTCTACCGTGCCCTGTCTGGGACCTTTGTCGTCATACATTGTTCAAGGGGAAAATGACGCTGTGGAAACAGGTGCCAAAATAACTTTGTACCACCCCCCGATCTCATGATTGGAAGATGTGTAAAGGGTACACTCCCAAATGTATCTGACTGGTTTTGCATATTGCTAATAAAAAAAGGGATGCAGGTGGCGCTGTGGGTTAAACCACAGAACCTAGGGCTTGTCGATCAGAAGGTCGGTGGTTCGAATCCCCGCGACGGGGTGAGCTCCTGTTGCTTGGTCCCAGCTCCTGCCAACCTAGCAGTTCGAAAGCATGTCAAAGTGCAAGTAGATAAATAGGTACCGCTCTGGCGGGAAGGTAAACGGCGTTTCCGTGTGCTGCTCTGGTTCGCCAGAAGCGGCTTAGTCATGCTGGCCACATGACCCAGAAGCTGTCTGCAGACAAACGCTGGCTCCCTCGTCCAGTAAAGTGACATGAGCGCCACAACTCCAGAGTTGTCCACGACTAGACCTAACGGTGAGGGGTCCCTTTACCTTTAATAAAAGGGCTCTGCAGGGCTTGTAGAAGCAGCTTTTTCCCGCAGAGCCCACCTGCATCCTCAGCTCTGGCGTCGTCTCGTAAACCCATAAACCCCTTTTAGCCAGTGTAACTTCTGCTGGGTTCTTCAGCCATGTGACCAAACTAAACAGAGTTTGGAGCAAGGGTAAGTGTTTCCTTCCCTGCCATGCCGGCAACACACTCATTTTCTGGGAGTTACCCTGGCTGAGCCCCCACTGAGTTGAAATGAGAGACTTCAGTACATGTAGCCCTGACAGTGCCCAGGATTAGCCAGTTTAGCTATTCCAAACTCTGCTCATCCCGGTAGATTTTGGGCTTGGATCCCTAATTTTTAAAGCAATTAACATTTGGAAGGAGCAGTGGAATTTCAAGGTTAACAATGCTGGTGTCTCGGGATACCATGGTTCCTCTTGAGTGCCACATTAGGAACTTCAGCACCGATAATTAGGAAAAGTTATCCAAGACCTTCCCAAGCACAGAACTGGAAGTACAAATGCATCTCATTTTTTAATAGGTTATAGTAAAACCAAAAAAACACAAACTGCTGATCGTGTCATAATAAAACATCCTGAGTGCTTCATAAAGCTGAATTCATATCACTTTGACAGCAAAAGCAAGGTGGCATTGCAATTCATTAGACATTTCTGAAATGCCCTTTTTAATCTATTCATCCAACATCCATCTAGTCATCCAAGTCATGTATATAAAAACATACACACACAAACAAAATCTCAGTGGTTGTTTCATAACTAAGAAACAACCTTCCTGCAGAGAAGGAGGTACTGCAAAATTTCCCTTTGCTGACTAGGATTAAGGTTGCCATGGGGGGAATGAGCTTTTAGTACGTTTTAGTTAGTTGTTATTTCAACGGGGCAATATTATTTGTCTTGCATATTGCAACTCATCCCAATTCCTTCTCAACCCCATTGCTAAGTGTCCAGATAAATAAGATACTGGAGAACATTCTCAATTGCCACGAGAGGTGTGTTTTATTTTCAAAACAAGTAGTTTGGCAAAGAGGCTAGAATGCAGCAGAACTGAAGTACAAGTAGCCAGCAGGATGAAATATTTCCGGAGCTTGGAGGAATATTCTCTTTCTCCACAACTTTCACTTCAATTGGCCTTTCTTCAGTGACTACATCTGGAGGGTTCTTAACATCACAGAAATAAGTGCCATTGTCTGCTGGTTGCATGTTTTCTATCGTGATGGATGCATCTTGCTTTAAAAAATCTCCAGCCCATGTGCTGCGGCCAGTGAATTGTGTATTCTTCCCATCATATGCTTTCTCATTTGAGTAATAGAAAAACTGTAAGCATAAAACCAAACACAATCACTTTGTTAATAGCTGCTTTGAGTTGAACATAGTTGTTGAAGAAGCGGGATACAAATTTTAAATCAAACCGTGATTAACTTTGCAGGAACACATTAATAAAAAGACCACAAAGAGACACAAATAAGTAATTCTGTTAAATGAAAGGGGGAGAGATCAATAGAAGAAATATGTGAGCAAAGTATCTCAAAGACTGCAATTTGAGGACAGGCAAAAATATAGGGCTTTTCCACACTAGAGCAAAATGTGGATTTGCACTTGCCTGTTTCCACATCAATGTAAGGGCATCTAAACAAGTCTCTCCCTATCCCAGTGTTGTCTTGTACTTTTAATGTGGGATTTGCAATTATTGGAAAGTCTACAACAGCCAGGATTGAAAAACCCCAAACTGAAAGTGAGGAAAGTCTGAGACATCCCTGGGATGGGGAGGATGTTAATAGCAGGACATGGAGGTACAAATCCACATTTTGTTCCTGTGTGGAACAAACGCATTTGGGACTTCCGGTCGGTGCCAGCGCTTAATGGCGGTCCTACCTCCGAGCTCCGGAGGAGGACTGCTTCGCAAGTTCGGGTCTTACCCGCTACGGCAAGCGGGGGACCCCTAAAATCCCAGGCGCTGAAGCCTGAGAACAAGGAGACTCGGTGGGCACCTTTGCGCCCCCCGGTACCGTGAAAGAGCCTTTTTAAAGGCTACGGATCGACATCGGGAGTGAGCGCGGTGCTGAGAGTCGCTACCCAGCCTGCGAAGTGAAGCCGCGTCGCCATAAGCGGAGAGCGCCGATTCCTTCCTGAAAAGAAATTCGGACTGATTCCCCGTGAGTAAGAACTGAAAAATAACTGGGACTTTTCTTAATTTTAAAAATTGGGCTAAAAACGGGGGAGATTTAAACAAAGGAAGTCTGCCTCCCCCCGACCGCATGAAAGTGAAAGCAACGGAGCTCTAAACCTGCATCCGTTTAAATTCATCCTTTGATCAGCTAAACCGGACATTTAAACCTTTGATCTCCCCTCGAGCAAGCAGGGCAGAGGGGAGGCGAATTTGACCATTAACTGCATGACTTAATTGAAGGAAAAAACCTCTGCTATCTCATCTACTTGAAAGTCTGAAACGGTCTGCCTTCTTAGTACATTGAGCTGACTTTTCCCTGTGAAGTGACACCTTGATACAAAGTTTCCACAGTGCCTGACTTTTGTACATTTTAAGAAGAAACAGTATAAACAGTATACTGGGCAACTGTGGCAATTGGAAGCTATAAGACTTTAGTAACATTGATTTTGACTGGGTTAATCTCCTTTCTTTCTACATCTTGGATGGTCTCCTTTGTTCATGTACTTTGAAATTTCCTTCTATGGCCATTTTGATTTGCTCCCTCTAGAGGATAAAGTGAAGTCCAGCACGGCCTAAGACAGTGGAATTTTCCAAGGGAGAATAAATCCCGTGGGAATTGACCTTGACATGAGTGGGCCACAAGAAGAGATAACTACAAGAGCCAAGACCAAGCAACAACAACAGCAACAGCTGCAGCTGCAACAAGCAAAGAGAAGAGGTTCGATCTTAGGCGTAACAGCCGGACTAGCTGGAACAACAGGACAGGACAAAGGAGCAGCCGTTTCTATGGAAGCTGTGACAGAAGCTTTGCTTAAGATAAACCAGACTCTGGAGTCTTTGACAAAACAGACTTCAGAGAACACACAAAAATTAACAGAAATATCAACAAGATTAAACCAGAATACAGAATCTATAAATAAATTGGTCGAGGAAAATGCCACCACGCGTCAAATTGCCGAAGAGGCCAAAGCCACAGCTGGAGAGACGCAGGAGAAATTAGAGCCACTTGCCAAGAAGGTCTATGAGCATGATGCAACCTTGGCCTTGTGGGAGTTACAGAGGAAAGAGAGAAACTTAAAATTAAGACTGATTCCGGAGAATGAAAGTGACAACCTTGTGGAATATTTGACACGGGAGTTTGCGGATTGCTGGGACCTGGAGGAAGACGATTTTAAAATCACAACTGCCTTTAGACTCGGCAAAAAGCAAGATAGAAAGACACCAAGAGATTGTTTGATCACACTCAGATCTAAGGAGGAAAGAGATAAAATTTTAGGACTACACTTTGGAAAAGCCCTCCAAATTGGAAATTCAGCAGTACAGATCTTTAAAGACATACCAAAATATATCTTGGACTTAAGAAACTTCTACAAGGATTTGGTGCTTTTGTTAAAGAAAAATCAGATCCGCTTCAGGTGGGAATTCCCACAAGGACTGTCATTCGACTACAAGGCAAAGAAAGTGAAAATAAAGACAATTCAAGATAAAGACAAATTTCTGGCAAGATATCAGGAGGACCTACAGAAGGGGACTGTGGACGTACTTGCAGAACAGAGGAGAGCACTGGATATCCTGAATCTCTCGTTTGGACAAAAACCACCACCGTCAGAAGAAGAGCAACAACTTGGAGCTGTTGGAGGAGCCTTAAGAAAATAACAAGATGGCTCTGCAATTCCTTAGTTGGAATTGTAATGGACTGAATGGGCCTTTGAAGAGAAGACAAGTATTTCATATTTTGAACAGAGAACAATTGGATTTGATATGTTTACAAGAAACTCACATAACTAGAGCCCACAGGAGATTACTCACAAATAAAAGGTTAGGACAAGAATTTGTCTCATCAGACAAAGTTAAGAAGAGGGGAGTGGTAATATATGTGAAGGAGAAATGGGCTCCAAAAATGATATTTAAAGATGAACAAGGGAGATATCTGGCTGTGGAGATACAAGTACAAGGAGAAAAACTTTTAGTTGTTGGAATTTATGCACCAAATGAAGGCAAATCTGACTTCTTTAAGGGACTTCATGAAACTTTGACGGACTATCTGGATTATAATATGATAATCATGGGAGACATGAATGGCGTGGTCTCCACTAATATGGACAAGGCACAAAGACTAACAGTCACTAAAGAAGGGAGACTCCCCAAGACTTTTTTCGAAATGACAGAAAACATGGATTTGATAGACATTTGGAGAACAAGGAACCCTCTGGAGAGAGAGGGAACCTTCTTCTCCCAAGCAATGATGACCTGGACCAGAATTGACCAAATCTGGGTTACTAGTGGATTGGCTCCAAAGATTAAGAAAGTGGAAATCTGCCCAAAAACTTGCTCCGACCATAACGCCGTGAAGATGGAGATGAAACTCACAATAACCGGTCAATTTAGATGGAGAATGAATGACACCCTCTTTCGAGATAAGGAGATTCTCACGAAGGCCCAAAAGACCTTAAAAGACTATTTTGAAATAAATTTGAGGACTGACGTGGAGAAAAGAGTGATCTGGGACGCAAGTAAAGCTGTTATGAGAGGATTTTTGATTCAACAAAATTCAATAAAGAGGAAAAAACAAAATGAGAAAAAAGAGAAGATCTTGGAAATGATAAAGGAAGGAGAGAGGAAATTAAGAACAAAACCAAAGTCTCAGGACATTTTAAGAGAGATTAAGTTATATCAAACTCAATATATGGAATTGATGAACCAAGAGATTGAATGGAAGATAAAGCAAATGAAACAAAAGACTTTTGAATCAGCAAATAAATGCGGTAAACTTTTGGCATGGCAATTGAAGAAAAGGCAGAAACTAAATACAGTTACAAGCCTAGAGGTTGATGGAAAGAGTATATCTAAACCTAATGAAATTAGAAATTGCTTTCTAAGTTATTTCAAAAAACTTTACACCCAAGGCCCGCAAAATGAAGAAGATATAGACAAATTCCTTGGAAGATATGGATTACAAAATATCTCTCAGCAAAGTAAGATGGACTTGAACCAGAGAATCTCAGAACAAGAGGTAGAGGCTGCCATTCAGAATATGCAATTGGGCAAATCTCCGGGACCAGATGGACTGACTTCTAGATACTACAAATCGTTGAAGGAATGGTTGATTCAACCATTAAGAGAAGTTTGTAATGAGATCCTTGAAGGAAAAAGGGCACCTGAATCGTGGAAAGAGGCATATATCTCACTCATACCAAAGTCAGAGACTGAAAAGACCCAACTCAAGAACTACCGCCCGATATCACTCCTTAATGTGGATTACAAAATTTTTGCAGACATTTTGGCAAAAAGATTTAAAAGAGTTTTGATGGAGAAGATTCATAAAGACCAAGCAGGCTTTCTCCCTAAAAGACACCTAGCGGACAATGTAAGGAATGTAATAGACATTTTGGAAAAGCTGGAGGTGAATATAAACACTAAAGCAGTATTGATCTTTGTGGACGCGGAGAAAGCCTTTGATAATATCTCTTGGAGTTTTATGAGGAAGAATCTTCATGGGATGGGGGTAGGCCAGGGTTTTGAGAATGGTATGGCTGCAATATATTCCGAACAAAAAGCTAAGCTGATTGTAAATAATGTTGTGACTGAGGAACTTAAGATAGAAAAAGGAACTCGGCAGGGGTGCCCAATTTCCCCATTACTTTTCATTTCGGTTCTGGAGGTGTTGCTGAATATGATAAGAAATGACCAGCAGGTCAAAGGTGTGCAGGTCGGAGCTAAACACTACAAGTTAAGAGCGTATGCAGATGACCTAGTATTGACTTTGCAAGAGCCAAACACTAGTACGAAAAGGGTTTTAGAAATAATTCAACAATTTGGCCAGGTGGCTGGATTTAAGTTGAATAAGCAAAAAACTAAAGTCTTAGGGAAAAACCTAACAGATATGGAAAAGGAGAAGTTTCAGGAGGAAACAGGTTTGACAGTGGTTAAGAAAGTCAAATACCTAGGGGTTTATTTAACACCTAAGAATGTTAATTTGTATAAGGACAATTATGAAAAATGTTGGTCAGAGATTAAAAAAGATCTAGAAATATGGTCAAATCTGAAACTGTCAATGTTAGGCCGAATTGCAGTAATTAAAATGAATGTATTGCCTAGAATGTTATTTTTGTTTCAGACCTTGCAGATTCTTGATAAGATGGAATGTTTTAAGAGGTGGCACAAAGACATTTCGAAATTTGTCTGGCAGGGCAAAAAGCCCCGAATTAAATTCAAAATACTGACTGACGCTAAAGAAAGAGGGGGTTTTGCCCTGCCGGACCTAAAATTGTACTATGAGGCAGCAGCGTTTTGCTGGCTGAAAGAATGGATGCTCCTCGAGAATGCAGACATCTTGGATCTGGAAGGCTTCAATAATGCTTTTGGTTGGCATGCATATCTCTGGTATGACAAGGTTAACAGTACCTTTAAAAATCACATTGTTAGAAAAGCATTATTTAATGTCTGGATAAGATACAAAGACTTATTGGAAAATAAAACCCCTAGATGGGTGTCACCAGTGGAGGCTAAAGCAGTGAAGAAACTCAATATGGAGGTCGGATGGCCGAAGTATTGGGAAATTTTAGAACAGGATGGAGACAAGGTTAAACTACAAAGTCAGGAGAAATTGAAGCACAAAGTAGAAAATTGGTTTCAATATCGCCAAATAATGGAAATTTTTAAACAGGATAGGAAAATCGGTTTCCAAGTGGAGAAATCAAAACTAGAGACCGAATTGCTAGAACCCAATACTAAGAATTTATCTAGAATGTATAACTTGCTGTTGAAATGGAACACACAGGATGAAACAGTTAAATCTGCTATGATTAAGTGGGCGCAGGATGTTGGACACAACATTATGTCAGATGACTGGGAATGGTTATGGAACACCGGTATCAAATTTACGGCATGTAATGCCTTAAAGGAAAACATTATGAAAATGGTATACAGGTGGTACATGACCCCAGTCAAGCTGGCAAAAATTTATCATTTGCCCGATAATAAATGTTGGAAATGTAAAGAGACTGAAGGTACTTTTTACCACCTTTGGTGGACATGCCCGAAGATAAAGGCCTTCTGGGAAATGATCTATAATGAAATGAAAAAGGTACTTAAATGTACATTTCCCAAAAAACCAGAGGCCTTTCTCTTGGGCATTGTCGGCCAATTGGTGACAAAGAAAGATAGAAATTTCTTTATGTATGCCACAACAGCAGCAAGAATACTCATCGCAAAGTATTGGAAGACACAAGATTTACCTACTCTGGAAGAATGGCAGATGAAAGTGATGGATTATATGACACTGGCTGAGATGACAGGCAGAATCCGTGACCAACGTAAAGAGATGGTGGAAGAAGAATGGAAAAAATTTAAGAGCTATCTTAAGGACTACTACAAACTCAATGAATGTTAAAATGTTGTGGTTGCTAGAAGTAACAGGATACAGGGATACAAGGTTAGATAATAAAGGAGGACTAAGATGACAGAGATCAGAAAGTAACAACTGGGAGTTGCTAGTTCAAATATGGACACTGGGATGCAGAGAGGGGGGGTATGGGGAAGTCCAAGAAAAGAGGTTTATGAAAATATCTTTGAAAGTATTTTGCATGTTTGTTTTGTTTTGTGTTTGTTTGTTCTTTTTAAAAAATGCTGTAAAACCAATAAAAATTTATTAAAAAAAAAAAAAAAGAACAAACGCATTTGGTTCTTATTGAGTGCTGTCAATACACAACAGACAATACAGTTGTGAGTTTGGTGGGAGGTTAGACTTCTAATTCCAGGATCCAACAAGGATTTGATTGCTGAAATAGCCAGACCAGCTTTTTGGTGAGGTAATTGCCCCCTAAGCAATGCTAGAAATGGAGATATGAAAGCTAGGAGTTAAATGGCACCTTAAACCTAGGTTATGGGCACAACAATAGAATCTCTGGACACGATTTTGAAATGACAAGAATACAAAGCTGAAAATGAATGAAATTCAGCTAAAATTTTATGTTCATTTTTCATACGGTCTAGTCCTTCCCCTGCCCACCCCTCTAATATTATTCAGAGGGTGTCTTCTCCAGTCTTCAGAGAGTAGCTGGAAGTGGGGAGGCAGAAAAAGGTCCTCCTTTCCTTCCACTCTAGTTTTAAAATGAAATTTTAGGTGCAGTATTGGGCCCAGAGGTCAGAAATTGCTTGCACTAATGAAATTCCAGGGCGCACAATGTGCCTAGAACAATGGGAGTTTCAAACACTGCCCCTAATTATGGGTCCTTAAGGAAACAAAGGAAATGGCTCTGAGCAAATGAGTGTCTCCCCACCAGTGCCCCCCCACTGGCTGGTGGTTAGAAGGACAAAAGCCAGAGTTGGTATGTGTGAGAGCTAGATGCTAGAAGCAGGCTGCAGGCAGGAGCCTGTGAGGGGGAGACATGCTTGGTTTCTGCTGGAATCCAAGGTTGTGGGAGAAGCAAGACCTGCTGGCGTGTTAATGCTGTAAGCCCCTGCACCACAGGGTCAGGTTGCATATATGTGTAAATAAACCATATATCATAAAGACCCCCCAGTCTCTGCTGCCCCTCATTCTGAGGAAACCAAACCTATGGTAAGCACCTGGAACCCCTGGATTCTTGTAACACTCAGAGATTAGGGTGGCGTGCAACAATACATTGCTTCAATAAGGCATTCATTCAGTTGACAAAAGAAAAGTAGTGGTTTCCAAACCTGTAATCCACTTTCACTACAAAATCTAATGCAAATCTAGCTTTCCTTCAGGCATTAACTCTTACAGTTATGGGACGGTCATCTGTTCCCCGTTTTCGATAGCTCCAGGTAGCAGAGGCTGCAGTACTAATCTTCTCTGATGATGTGAACTTGCATGGAAGCTTCACTACTTTCCCAATCTCCACAATCAGTTCTGCTGGTGTGGACACTATAACAGCTGCAATATCGGCGGTTGCAGAACAAAATACCAACCAGGTCCCTTTAAAGCAACAGAATTACACAGTTTACTTTAGAGCAAGGTAAAGCTAGACGAAGGCATGCATAAGTTAGCCTACTTTGAATATTTATTTATTTATGCTTAAAATATTGATATATCGCCCATTATGGGGGGACGGGACCTCAAGGCGGTTTATAATAAAATTGATTAAAAACAACATCTAAAAATCAATGCAGCTGCATTTACAGACAGAACAAAATAGTCATGAAAAACATATGGATGGTATCTAACACCGTCATTCCATTAGCACAATGCATTTTGGCTGCACTCCTCTTCCCATGCAACCTGCTTGGGGGGTTCCCCTAAAATTCTGGAGAAGATTTGAGGGAGGGGACTGAGGAGAAGTTCCACGTACTGCACAGCTGCAAGTTCTTGTGCCACAGACTATGACACTTATTTCCATGATCTCAAGAACCCTCCAGACATAGTCACTGCAGAAATGCCAACTGAGAGAGAAAATCCCTGGGAAGATCACAACCACAACTTCTAGAAAAATTGACTTAGAATAGAAAAAAATGGTTTAAGGTTTGAGTAAGGGTTAGCTAGGCCAAAGGGGTGCCATTGCCTTTGGCCCAAGCCACCCAGAAGTGGGTGGAGCTATCCCACAATATTGGAGAGATGCAATATTGGACAGCCTGCAGATCAGCTGAGAAGCAGAATTATCACCCTTTCCCTACTCATCAAATGATTGATCTGATGAGTGGGGAACAGGCAATCTGCATCCCTATTAGGTCACTGGGCTGGGAAGAGAGATTTCAACCTCTCCACCCACCCCAGAACCACCTATATTTTAATCCATCCCCCTATTTTTTGCTGCTGCTTCCTGTTATGTACTGAAGTTCTCACCCTGGGCCAGCAGGGGGATACTGTAGATAGTTATGCAAATAAGGGGTCGAAAGTGACATTCAGTGATTGGATAGCTTTAGAAAATTGTTACAGTTACGTTGTACTGGAGCTCTATATAAGCAGCTGACTGAACCCTTCAGTTCAGTTCTGTTCTGGCCTGTGAATAATCAAGAGCTGTTTGAAGAATTGCTGTGTCGTCTGATATGTTCACCCACAACTTAACACTTCCAACATTGGTGGGGTCTTGGGGGGCCAAGCCCAGAGTCTAGAATCACTTACAGGCAGGAACCATTATGATCTGCCCATGAGTATCTGGTAACAGAAGGTGTTTGGTCATAACTGAGCCAAACCAAGAAATGGTTTGAACCATCCTTTAAACTCTCTGTTTTATTTTGTTACTGAGCCGCAACCCACTTTAAAGCTTTGTACTTTCTTCATGGCAATTCTAACAGCTAAGGAAAGCAAATCCTGTTATGAAGTGGAATTAGCCTGTATAATCAGTTCCCAAATGAACCTGTTCCTGCCGCAGCTAATGTGCATAGAAAAACACACACAAGACATTTCACAGCTACCCAGAAGGCTCTTCACCCACAGACAGCCTTCTTTTGTGATTCTGAATCTCACATAACAAAATATTTACTTCTAATAAAAGGGATATTTGTCAATTGGACACATGAATTTATATGAGTTTCCAGAGATAATTGGATGCACTTTCATTCTGTACTGGTGCTCAGTACTGAGAGCTTCTTTGATGGATCAAACTTTGGGACTTTAAAAGCATGCAGCAAGTTTATTTTAAAGTAATTGATATTAGCTCATTCCATCAGAAGCAGAGCACATCCAATTTCACATTGTACTATAAGGATTTTCGTTCACAAATGTTTCATTGCTCATATTCTTTTGTTTACTATTCTTAAGATACAAGTATAGCTGTGGAATTGGCTGCTCAATTTATACTTAAGTTCCCAAGATTTTTCTTTTTGGTGATTATATACTGCATATAAAAAATACGTAGACTAGAGAATGGTCAAAGAAACTTGGAATCCAAAGCACACTTTCTCAGAAGGAAGGCCCAATTAATACAATGGACTCCGTAAACCTATTCAGGATTGCAAGCTTCATTTACAAGTCCTCGGCGTGAGCCGGACACACTGCACCGAGAGGGAACGCCGAGGGTCTGCAGTAACTAAGACTGCCCGCGACCCAGAGATCGACCTTAACAGGACCAACCTCTGCTCCGCCCTCGAAGCGACCCCTCTTTTCCCGCCCAAAGCGACTTTTGCTCCCCGCCAAGGACCCCAGGAAAGGGGGTGGGGCCAGGCCACGTGTTCGCCCCGCCCTCTCGCCATTCCCGCGCGCCCCCTTCGGAGACCGAGGAGAGCGGCAGCTCTCACCGTGGCCCAGAGCCAAAGCCAGCGCCAGGCAGAGCGCGGGCGCACGGGCGGGGAAAGAGCGCTTTCGCTTCCCCGGGCCGCCGGTTGCTGCGGCCGTGGAGGCGGCAGCCATCCTTCTGCCTCCGGACACCCTCTGCGCCCCATTGTTGCGCCGCCGCCCACCTCACAGCCATTGCTGGGGGACGGGGGCAAAGCGAGTCCGGCTGGCGCGAAAGTCAAAGTGCCGAAAGCACGAGGCCCTTCGCCAACCAAGGGGGCAGCTGCCCTCGAATCGTGCGCGCAGTTGTGGGCGCTGACACTCCGAAGGGAGACAGCAGGGAAAGGGCTCAGGAAGCTGACCTTGTGGCGGGAATAAAACTCCCCTACGAGGAATGCTTAGAACAGTGTTTCTCAAACTTGGGTCTCCAGCTCTTTTTGGACTACATTTCCCATCATCCCTGACCACTGGTCCTGCTAGGTAGCGATGGGAGTTGTAGTCCAAAACCAGCTGGCGACTCAAGTTTCGGAAACACTGGGTTAGAACAACATTGGGGGAAACCCAACAAACTTTGTGTGCTCACCTTCACACAAAAACACATGAAGTGGTTAAACTGAGCAATGGAGACTTGCCTCCTCTACATGTCCCCATTGAGCTTACTGGTTGAACACCAGCCAGTACTATCTATTCTGTTATCGCATTTGTCCTCTAAGTTTATTTACCCAGGAATGTTCTACAAGAGGAAATCATAGTACTGTAACTTGTTTATTTGACAAGAGATCCAAACTAAAAAGGCTAATGGGAAGTGGGGCTGTACTGTGTTAGTGTATCCACACATTTTGCCATCATGGCAGCTTTCTAAATTGGGAAGAAAATGTGGCTGTGCTTGATTTATCATCTGTCACTAATATACGTATTACAGCTGTACAGGCTCCAAGAATTAGGATCACAGAGCTTAAAAAGGCCAAGTTGGTTCCAACAGGAAAAAGGTTATTTGAAAACATTCACTTAAAGATGGCTTGTTTGGTTCCAAACATGTTCAAGACAGTTTTCCAGAACTGATTGCAACACAGTTTTTGCAACACACTGATTGCAGATTGCAACACAGACAGCGCTTCTCCAAAAACACAGATTTCCAAGAATACCATGATCAACAGGATAAACAAATTCCTTTCAGTAGCATCTTAGAGTACAAGTTTGTTATTGGTATGAGCTTTCGTGTGCATGCACACTTCTTCAGATCAACAGAGTCAGCCAGTAAAGCCAGAAAATGCATCAACTTCTGAAACAGGAAAGATTTATTATTGTGGTCACTGGAAAAAGTTGTCAATCAGCTGGTGACACAGATCCCAAGTGACTAATTGATATTTCATGTAATGTATGGAGTCGCTCTGCAAATATGCCCATCCCTCACAGAACGCCCCCAAAGGGGGCGGGCAATTTCTCTTTAAATGGCCCTCCATTGGGAGGCTGGCAACCTGAGCTCCCAATCGCCCTGCGACGTGAGAAGTGAAGGGCAGAGCCGGGCAAAAGAGCTCGACACTCGCACGTTGGTTCGACCTGGTTCTCGCAGTTCTCTTCCCGGCAGGAAAATGGCAGCGGCGACCGTGGCGGTGGCGGCGTTAACGGCGCCAGGAGGCGGCGGCTGCAGTCCGAGACTCGCCGCCTGGCTCAGCTCGTTGCTGTTGGCGGCGGCTCTCGGCTTGTGTGAGTGGGTTTCCCGTGTCGGGGTCGGCGCGCCTGAAAGGGAAGGAGGGGAGCCAAGGAGGGAGAAGGCAGGGCGGGAAAAAAGCCTTTCCTCTTCGCTGAGCCCCGCCGTCTCCGCCAGAACTCGGGCGGCGGGGGAAGCGGAGCGCGCGCGGGAGGCGAGTCGTCTGGGGCGTGTGAACGCGACGCTGCGGCGGAGCGCTGTTTCCTCGGTGCTGTTGGGTGTTGGCGGGGGATTCCAGGTCTCCCGGAGCCCCCCTCGCAGCCCCTCCCTGGTCTCTCTCCGGTAAAAGGAAGAATGGGTGGGGGTGAGCTAACGTACGTGTCATG
Organism: Podarcis bocagei; assembly: GCF_964188305.1. Lineage (NCBI taxonomy): Eukaryota > Metazoa > Chordata > Lepidosauria > Squamata > Lacertidae > Podarcis > Podarcis bocagei. The sequence continues at coordinate 67,045,589 of NC_138130.1, read as the reverse complement.
ATGGTGGCGGGTGTACGTGTGAATCGCTTTGCAGAAGAGCCCAGGGCGGAACAGAGACCAAGGAAGAGCAGGTGACCCCTCTCTCTCCCTCTGCCACTTCGCCTTTTGGGTCTTTAGGTTGAGCTCTGCACAGATAATAATAAGGGTAAGACAGCCAGGCAAGAGGGGAAACTGACTTTTCCTACCCTGCTGCATGACAGTTAACCAACACATCAACAAAGCCGAAATAAAGACAGGGAGATCTTCCATGATGTGTACTTAATTATCTGCTAATACAGAGAGAGAAGAACAGAATAAATGCTGAACTGTGGTCTGTATCCCTGCATTTGATGGACTGTTGGGAGTGGGGTAGCTGGTGAAGGAAAATTAATACCCAATATCCCCACATCATGGGATCGCGGGTGGCACTGTGGGTAAAACCTCAGCGCCTAGGACTTGCCGATCGCATGGTCGGCGGTTCGAATCCCCGCGGTGGGGTGAGCTCCCGTTGTTCGGTCCCAGCTCCTGCCCACCTAGCAGTTCGAAAGCACCCTTAAGTGCAAGTAGATAAATAGGTGCCGCTTTCTAGCGGGAAGGTAAACGGCATTTCCGTGTGCTGCGCTGGTGCTGACTCGGCAGCTGCAGCTTCGTCACGCTGGCCACATGACCCGGAAGTGTCCTTGGACAGCGCTGGCCCCCGGCCTCTTAAGCGAGATGGGCGCGCAACCCCAGAGTCGGACACCACTGGCCCATACGGGCAGGGGTACCTTTACCTTTATCCCCACATACCCTCCCTTCATGTGCTTGGCCATTGTGAATGAAGTCCAATGCCGTACTTATTTCCCTGTTCCGCAAGTGTATTTGCTCCCGAAGGCTTTTGGAAAGTTGGTAGCATGAAGAAAATGTCTACCTGCTTAATGTCCCATCTGCCTTTTCATTTTATAAGCCCATGAGATTTCTGTCAGAAAGTTTGAAGGAGACGTGTCATTTGTTCAACTCAGCTTTCACTGCCGCCTTAAAGGTGCAACCCAAACTCCACTTACATGGAAGTGCCCACTGAATTCAATAAGTCTTGGTTGTAAGTAGAGAAGATTAGGATTACAGTGTAAGGTGGTGATTTGCTCAGTTAAAACCCCCTCTTCTGCAAGCTTGTTTGCTCAAAAAGGCCTTTGGAAAGTTCGGAGGAGGTTGCGGTCTGTGCATCTCCTCCAGTCCCACCCAGACACTTTCTGCAAGTTTGTTTGCCTACTGCAGGCACAAAGTTGTGGTCATAGGTCTCTATCTTTGCTTTCTGCTTATCGGGTTTTACAAAATGTTTTTGTTACGTTTTGCTGACGGTTGTAATACTGCACATGCTCAGGGCATTTTTTTGTACTCCACAAAACCTTATGCCATAAATAAATTTGTTAGAAGATAGTGAAGAAATGAGACGAGAGCTGATGATGCAGGCGGGCTGTGCGGAAAGAGCTGCCTTTACAAGCCCCGCAAAGCCCTTTTATCAGCAGTATGCAAAACATTCAGAGACATAAGAAACTTCATGCTTCATTACTTTCCCATCATGAACTGTCTACGTGACCCAGGTGTTTCCTTGTTTATTCAGACAAAGCCCCCCCATTCCACCACGTCATGTGAAGTGAAGGACATGAGGCAGGAGTTGGTAATGCAGGTGAGCTGTGCACAAGCACAGTTAGCCAGCTAGCTCTGCGGAGGCTCTTTTTATTAGCACAACATGCAAAACCAGTCAGATACATTAGGGAATGTGCCCTTTACACATCTTCCAATCATGAGATCGGGGGGTGGTACAAAGTTATTTTGGCACCTGTTTCCACAGCGTCATTTTCCCTTTGAACAATGTATAACGAAGGAAACAAAGGTCACAGACAGGGCACAGCAGACTACTGAGAAAGCCAAAGGTTAGATAGAGGGCAGGATGTTCAGACAGCTGTGGCTTGACTGTGGGTGGAAGTGTGCTCCACACCTGGCGGTCATTCCTTCAGTCATGTTCCTATTAACTGGGATTTCTAGAAATGCTTCTGCCAAGGATTCAAAGGTTAGAGATAGAGCAACGCTCTTGCCAAGGAGGCAAGAGAAGGAGGATTGAATGCCTTCTTTGCTTGTGGCCGTAAATTTGTTGGCATGGTTGGTGGATCTGTTTCTGACCTCTTGACCAGTCCTCAAAGGACTGGGAGTGGGAGAAAGTACAGAGAAGTGTAATTTTGTTACCTCCAATTCACACTGCTGCAAATCTGTTGGATCCAAGATTCAAGGGTGGAAATATAATCACAGCTTCTGCATTGGACAGGATTACAAAACAAGCAGTATACTTAGGGCTTGCTTGCTGTTGGAAAGGTGCTTTTAAATGTTGCAACATACAGAACATATTCAGGTGTTTGGCCAGGGAATGTAGTCTGGGATTCTGCCAAGCGTACGCTACTGCAAGATTGTGTCAAGGCCTTTGCACAGCACAGCCTCTGACACCAACTGCTTCTTAGCCACGTCAGATACAGTGGTACCTCTAGTTACGGACATGATCCATTCCGGGGTGCCAGTCGCACCCGGAAAAGTCTGTAACTAGAGTGCTGCTTCTGCACACACGCACGGCACAATAGAACACTTCTGCGCACATGCGCGCGGCGAAACCCGGAAGTATATACATCCGGGCTTGCTACGTTCACAAGCCAAAAAGACAGAACATGAACCTAATGCAACACAGGGTATAACTGTACTTTCATCACCTGTAGGATTTGGGGGGTGGGGACTGGTCTCTGTTTGGAAATACAGTGGTACCTTGGTTGTCGAACATTAAAGAAGCCGAATGTTTTGGTTTCTGAACGTCGAAAACATAGAAGTGAATGTTTCCGTTTTCGAACGTGCCTCGGAAGTGAAATGGCTTCTGAGGTGTGTTTCTCCATTTTTTGAATGGAATTTGCCGACCACTCATTGCACCTTGGTTGTTGAACGTTTTGGAAGTTTAAAGGTCTTCTGGAATGGATTATGTTCAACAACCGAGATACCACAGTACACCAAATCAAGAAATAAACTGAGATGTGGAAGAGTAGAAGATTGTTTCACTTTGAACAAACCTTCAGTTTTTAGAAGTCTGGAAATGTTTCATCGCTGAGCTGCAGGGGGCAGAGGAATAATATTTCTCCATAAGGTCTGGAAATATGCATACTAGAAATTGTGACAGCAAGGGCCCCTTCTGAACCAAGGTAAGACACTTAGGGGCTATGTATTAATAAGACTACAGTGTTTAAGTATCCACTGTTTCTTTGCAAAGGAGGAGGATAGGGAGAGAACCAGGACAGGTGGAAGCCACACAAACGTTTCTTCCATCAGTCTCCTCCTCTGGCAGCAGAGATTCCTTTGGTACCAAACTGAGACATTTCCAGTTGGGACTAAATAAATAAATAAATAATAAAAAGCGAAGCTTAAGTGTCAACAGTATGTTTGCATGGGAGTAGGATAGGGAGAAAACTAGGACAACTTGGCCATGACCTGTGGCCTCTTAGCACTACCAGGCCAAGTGGGCAGCAGCTGCCATTGGCTCTTCTAAATAGATTTACTTACTTACTTACTTACTTGTTCTCATGTTGCCACCCTCCACATCTTCTTTGGGTGGGGGAGAATAGAGAAAGGCTTCAGATGCTGAATGTGAGGTGTGGGTTGGCTTGTGTGGGAAGAGGTGGTCCTTAAGGTATTGGAGTCCTGAGTCACACAAGGCTTTATAGCTGAAAACCTGTAATATAATGGCAGGTTTCTATAAATGCAGGCTTCTATAAATCTTGATTTTTGCATCATAGAAACGTGAGTGGGTTTTCTTAAGCACATTTAAACATTTAAGTCTGAGTATCATAGCACAGCAGCAGTGAGGTGGGAGACATTGCTTGCACAATGGTGTAATGGTGAGTGTCCTGCCTAAGTGGTATTCTGCTCTATTCTACTGCATGCTGGACGTGAAGGCAATGCAGTGAATGTGGAAGTGCCAAGGCATTTCCCCATTGCGAGAATGTTTTATTTCCTGTTTTGGTATTGCGATCTTTCCTCAATCCCTGCTGGTTTGTTTGCTTGCTAAAGACACCTGGTGTGGGTTGAGCTTGGGAAGGCTCCCAATTTGTATTCTTGTTCCCAACAAACAGCTGAATGGCTTTTCACAAGTTGTAAGTCTTGAGGTGTTTTTCTTTAATTCACGGGGAGCCCTGACAAACTGTGTAGCACACAGAAGCCTTCCCAAGGATTCCCTTTCTCTTTCCATTCAGTAAACACATTTACCTATTTAATTTTTTTAATGCATTTTTGTGTTAAAACAGAGTTGGACTGTCGGGAATCTGGAATCCTTAGCATAGCCTATGAAGGACAGCATTGATAGTGCAGCATATGAAATAACCTTCTTTGCTTATTGTAATTACATGGTGCATCATGTGTATTCTGGTATTGAACCTGCCAGGATTTCGGTAGATGTGGTATGGAGTTGACCAGGTTTGTGTGAACAGCAGTGGGGTGGGAGACATTGCTTGCACAGTGGTGTAATGGTGAGTGTCTACTGCATGCTGGATGTGAAGGCAGTGCAGTGAATGTAGAAGTGCCAAGGCATTTCCCCATTGCGAGAACGTTCTGTTTCCTGTTTCCTCAATCCCTGCTGGTTTCTTTGTTTGCTTGCTAGCTACACCTGGTGTGGGTTGAGCTTGGGAAAGCTCCCAATTTTCATTCTTGTTCCTAACAAACAGCTGAATGGCTTTTCACAAGTTGTAAGTCTTGAGGTACTTTTTAAAAATTCACAGGGAGCCCTGACAAACTGTGTAGCACACAGAAGCCTTCCCAAGGATTCCCTTTCTCTTCTGTCCATTCAGTAAACACATTTGCCTGTTTAATTTTTTATGCGTTTTTGCGTTAAAACAGAATTGGACTGTCAGGAATCTGGAATCTTTAGCACAGCCTATGAAGGACAGCATTGATAGTGCAGCATATGAAATAACCTTGTCTCTGGCCATGAAACAGCTGCTGTCAATGTGCTCCTGCCAGGATTAATACAAAACCACCCCACTTTTGTGAGCTGTAGAAACTCTTAAGGACATGTTAGACTTTTCAGTGAAGGCAGAAAGAAAGTATTTGAGAACAATGTTGGCAGCAAATTAAATATATGCTTCAGGACAGGTATGTAAAGCGGGGACAGGCAGGCAGACTGCACTGTGGCCTTCCAGATGTGTCTGGGTTAAAGTTTCCATCCGCCTCAGCCAGCATCACCAGTGGTCAGGTAGGGTGGGAGCTATAGTCTCGCAACTTTTTGGAGTGTCACAGCTTAGTCACAAGGACTACTTCTTACTTTTGGAGAACAACTCGTTGTTGTGACTGTCTACAGCTTGCAAATGAGTTTAGTTCATGTTTGCTTATTGTAATTACATGGTGCATCATGTGTATTCTGGTAGTGAACCTGCCAAGATTTCGGTAGATGTGGTAGGGAGTTGACCAGGTTTGTGTGAACTGGCTTTAGGGCTTGGATGGTGTTTTGCCAAAGAAAATGGCTTCCTTTTAAAGGATCCTTGAAGCAAAGACAGAGCACTAGTGGAAAAACGCTGAATTTTATTGAGCAAAATAGGACTTTACAAAGGTACAAAACCTTACTCAAGTTCAAATAATAATTCCTCCTTTGCCAATGGATGGATAGGCAAACAATACACAAGAACTTTCTATGCCTTCTTCAGTCATTGGAGGACGTTTTAACTTACCAGTCTTTTACTAGAACGGTTACTTAGATGAGCTGTTGTTAGTTGCCCTTGACCAACACTCAACAATTGGGTAAATATTCAGTGATCAAGTTCAGAGGGTATGCATTGCATTCAGGATGAAGTTTATATGGTGACCGATCTCACACAAAAGCAGAAATAACATGGGATGTTTCCAGAGCAAATGGACTACGTGCGACTCAACAGATATTTGATGGGGCTTTTATTCTGGGCTATAAGATTTCTAATGTAGCTCTTCATGAAGCTCTCTTGTGTAATGCTATCATTTCATTCTGCATTGCTTACAATAGGTCCTGCATCCTGATTTTTGTGGTGTTTTTGACAGCCCAGGTTTCAGCTATGGAAGTATACACACCAGCAGAACTCTCTGTGGAGAATGGGACAGAAACGAAGCTTCCATGCAGCTTTTCATCCTCAGAGGTGATCAGCAGTGCCGCTACTGTTACCTGGAGCTTTCAACCAGAGGGATCAACTACTACTGTGCCAGTAAGAGATGATGATTGAAGTAAGATGAGAATTGAACAAGAGTCTGCAACAAAGCAGATTAAACATTTCCCTGCTATTTCATACCTTTCTGCTCCTGCTCACTTTTATCGCTGGTAAGAGTACATATTTAGGCCGCCTCGGAATGCCAGTTGATCCTATTATGTTTGGTATCATGGATAGTCGTCCTTCTGTGCTTGCTCCACAATACTTCAGTGGCAAAAGTCTTATTAAGGCGAGGGATTGTTTTCAACAAGTGACACATTTGTTAGCCACCTACCCACACTTCACCATGGGTTCCTGTCTTGTTAGCAGGATATCTCAAGTTTAAAGGTGTATGAGGTGATGGCAATAATAGGTCCAATAGTGATCCAGTAACAGCAGCTGGAAATTGGGGCGAGTGAGTCAGAATAAGGTCTCACCCTGAGCAATTGTAGCTACTCCCAGACCTCCCTTTGTGGAGAAAACTAGGATTTTGTGTTCCCGATTACAGTTCTTCTTTTATTCTCATGGCAAATCATATCCTGGGAGGGATACACAATTTAAGGACAGAAGCAGCTGGGCGGGTGACCTTAACAAGAAAGATGCATCTATCAGTATATCCAACATGCAATTCCGGGACAATGGCACTTTCATCTGCGATGTCAAGAACCCTCCAGATATTGTTGTCACACCTAGTGAAATCAAAGTCAGAGTTGTGGAAAAAGGTACTGCCGTCTCTGGATACAGGAGTGCTAGTACTGATGGTTGATAGAATGCTTTTGTGAAATATTTGATTAAATCACTCTACAAAAACCCATCACTTAAAGGGGTATTATTTTGGCTGTTCTTGCATAACTTGTATTTTATTCAGAGTGTTTCTGTGAAGAAATTGAACTGTTTTAAAAGAACTAAAAATCCTGTATGTAGTTAGGTTTTGGAATTATGTCGTTAATTTGCTTCTTAGAGCCAGCATCAGCTGTCTGGTAAACAGTTTGAAAGGTGCTACAAATTTACAAGAAAAGTTTGGTTTATATTGTAGTCTATTGATAGGATTAAGTCAGCTACTGTATGCTTATTTTACGGTTGAAGTTGTTCGTAGCTAGAGATAGAAGAGATAATGTAGCCCAAGGGTATAACTAAAGAGTGATTTGAAATTGACTTGATCTGGGTGGATTTCAAAATGACAAAAAGTTCAATAGGCCACTAAAAGAACTTTTAAACAAATGGCATTCACAGTTAGAGAATAAAGTGTTCTTAGCAGTTCAAAGAGATAGCAGTGGCTTGTTTCCACAGTTAGGCATGAGTATGTGTGTGTGTGTGTATGTGTGTGTGTGTGTGTGTGTGTGTGTGTGTATTTCTTAGATGTGCCAAGTTTGCTTTTGTTCTTCTGTGAATCCTGAGTCTTAGTATAGTTGTATGCTCCAATATTTTGAAGTGCAGGCTTGCCAAGAGGCAACAGTTACTAGTTTATCATTATTGTGATTAAGAGCCCAGGGCGGAACAGAGACCAAGGAAGAGCAGGTGACCTCAGGAGAGCCAGTGTGGTGTAGTGGTTAAGAGTGGTAGTCTTGTAATCTGGGGAACCGGGTTCGTGTCTCCGCTCCTCCACATGCAGCTGCTGGGCTAGTTACACTTCTTTGAAGTCTCTCAGCCCCACTCACCTCACAGAGTGTTTGTTGTGGGGGAGGAAGGGAAAGGAGAATGTTAGCCACTTTGAGACTCCTTAAAGGGAGTGAAAGGCGGGATATCAAATCCAAACTCTCTCCTTCTGCTACTCCGCTCTTTGGGTCTTTAGGTTGAGCTCTGTACAGATAATAATAAGGGTAAGTGCTAAGCCAGGCAAGAGGGGAGATTGCTGCGTCCTTGAATCACTCTCTTTCCTCTCTGCTGCTACCGGATAAAGCACCCAAGACCTTGTATGTCTGAAATTGGTGTTGCCTTGGGTTTCCTGCCTTCATTTGTAGAGCTGTTTGCTTAAGCAGACTGATTGATAGTTTACTTTCTGGTTGGGTAGTTGTTAGTAATTATAGTTTGAGGCTGAGAAAGTAGCATTTTTTTAAGGGTAATATTTGTTTCTAAAGTATGTTAATCTAGGAAAAGCTTTTCCCCAGACCTGTTGAGGTTTTTAGCTCCACTGAAATAACTGTTTACTCCCTGTTTACCCCACCTTAATTGTTAGGGGAAGCCACTGCTGATTGGTGACAATTTACCCATAAGCAAGAAAGTCAGTGAACTTTGTTTATGTGGAGCTGTTGGAAATCACTCTCATGACCTAAAGTGCTCTGTGTTTCCATTTGCCATATCAGGCTAGTCTATATCGGTATCTTCTAAAATTTTGCAATGTGTAGAAATGAAAAATCATGGGAGACGAGAGAGGCAGGTGTAACATGAGGCGTCTGTCAGGGCGGACCCTGAGAGCCTATTTTATTGAATATTGCAAGCATTGCCAAAAGTGTGCCTGTGGCTGATTGGTTGATACATACACACAGAAACTTGTAATTGGTTAACATAAGTACTAAGGCGGGAATTACATGTGAAAGGTGGGGATTACATGTGATCATTTATCATTGATGGAGAGAAGGCTGAGAATCGGAGCTGGAACTAGACAGGCATGAAGCCTCCTAATTGAATTGTAACTAGGGATTAATTGGCACAAACAATATAACAATCGGGTTTTATAGTTATGGTCAGCTAGGCATGGAGAGCAAGTACAGTTTGTTTTCCATGAGCCTGGGATGTCTGTTACTAATGATTGATCATATCATGTAACAATGTAACAATCAAGTTCTGTGGATGTGGTCAGCTAGGCGTGAAGAGCAGGTTCGTACAGTGTGTGCAAAAGCAGGGAAAAACCTACAAGCAAAATTTCTCAGAAAGCAAGAGAAAAGAGGAGCGAGGCTTCCCCAAAATGGAGCAGTTTTGTGCAGAAAGAAGACTTCCCTTTATCTCCCCCTTTCTTTTCTTGTTTGCGAGGCATTCTGGGTAGATAAGGCAAAAATATTTCAGGATTAGTGGTGTGCCAACAAATGCCCAAAATAAGTTCGCCAGGGTCGATGGGACAAAAATATTTCGGGATACGTGGTTTGCCAACGCATGCCCAAAATAAATCCGTCCAGGATCGATGGGACAAGAATACTTCGGGATACGTGGTTTGCCAACGCATGCCCAAAATAAACCCGTCCACATCTCACCTTAGGTTTACTGTTGGTGTTGCCATTTCGCAAAGTAGGCAGCAAGGAGTTTATTAGGTGGTTGAGGGGGAGAGAGAAGCCGAGAGAAAAGACTTATGAGACCAGGAACGCATTGAAGGAAGCAACATAACAAAATTAAGATGCATATAATGACAAGGGCATATTGAAAGAGATTACGAAGCCAGGTAAGATTAGGTAGCCAAGCAGTAAGCCACTGGGTGAAAGAGTCCCAGAGGCCAGAAAAACCAACGTCTTGTTTAATGTGGTGTGTGAGATTTTGCAAATGAGAGATCTGCTTTTGGATGGCTTTGGAATTATCAGTAATATTAAAACAGCACATGTTGTCCACTTGTTCACAGCCGTAATGATGAAGCATCAGCAAATAATCTATAGCGGCCCTATTCTGTAAAAGTCCATGTTGGAGCTCACTTTGCTCTTTATTCAGAAGGTGAAGGGCTTGAGAAGTGTAATTCAGTGCTTTTGCTGCAGAACAAGCTAAAGAATTAATGTTTCTACTGTTGCGTACAGCCAATCCAGGGACTCCTAGGAGAGAAACAGCTAAAGAGATATATTCAGACCTACTGGGGAGAGAAATTGAATCGTCACAATCGTTAGTTAATTCAACAGAGCGGCGATATCTAGTGCGAGACAAAAGATGTTTTTTGGGTAATATGATAGACAAGCGGCTTATACAGCAAGGTGTGCCATGGCTAATGTTCGCAGGAATGTAATTAAATGTATAGCCTGGACACGACCAGAACCAGCCTTCAGGCAGCTCTGTGTATTTATATATATAAGAAATATTTACATAATTAGAGCAATTAAAATTATCCTTGCCCATTTTCACACAGTTGGTTTTTGTGCAATTCACCATACGGGCACAAGTAACATTAAAGGAAGCCACGTATGGGGTCAATAAATCAATGGCCAAAGGTGGGCATCGGCGTACTTGGTTACCCCAGTTATGGTAGCCGGAATAACCAAGGGTGTGGAGAGAATCATTTTTGGGTAGAGATGAATAAAACCAGGTATCCTTTTGCAGTTCTAAGGGGTCATGGCAAACAGGGATAAGGCAGGAGCCAAGGATTTCCCCTATAGATACCTGTTGGGTTAGACAAAAGGAAGAAACATTGAGGGTCTTTGCAAAAGACTCCCACACATTCATCGGTGTGGAACCACCGTTCTTAGGAGCGGCAGCGGAAAGGGGCAAAAACAAAATGCTGAGAACGATCACTACCATTGAATTTATGTTAAGGCAAGAAATAATGCACATAAGCAAATTCTCAGGTGTGGCTTCAAGCTGCTTTTCCTTTCTAAGCTGTTCAGCTTGAAATGAGAGCGACTTTATTTGGGTAGTATTTACTACCAGAGCAATAGGTAGTATTTACCACCATCCACCACCATCCATCTTCTAACTTGTTATCATGCCATCTTGTTGATGACATTGTTAGGAGCACATAGGTCTGGGATAGGGAATTTGTGACTCTCTAGATGTTGGTCTCCCATCAGCTTTAATAAACATAGCCAATGGTTAGGGATGATGTAAGTTGTAGTCCAACAGCTGAAGGGGTCCGACACATGATTCTTTGTATACTGCTGACCGTATTGTATTGTTGAGCTCATATTAGCATTGGTACATCCAGAAGGGAAGGATCTTTGCCTAAACTAATGAGATTGGTTTTTATTGAGAGTCTTCCTTTGGTAATGAATTTTCCCAATTGGTTATTTTTAATTATTAGTATATTTGAAATAAGATTTTTGATCAAAAAGTTTTATAATCTATTTGGAAGACTCAACACCATACATCAGTTGTGACTATGGAATGCTTGTAAGGTTTTTCCTGTTGCATTTCATTAGCATCCCATTAAGTAGAAGTAATTTCTCTGTTACATAAAATTATTCTGTATTTGATTATGCATTTGAATAAGGAATAATTTTTCTTTGACTCAGAAGGGTGTAAACATGTTAGGTTAGGGTAATCTGCTCTTGACTCACTTCCATCCATACTAGGTCCGCCTCTGGCAGAAAAATGCAGATCTTGACAAGAATCACTAACTAATTACAAAATACAATTCGTTGCAGTGAAACTGTTTTTTTCTTAGTTAGGCAGAATTTATATAAAATCTGGGTTCCGGAGGACAGTGTTGGGGTATAAAGCTAATAAATAAAATAATTTTTCTACTGTTATTTTCCTCAAAAAAAACCAAAAAAACCTTCAGACTGCTACTATATTATGCCAAGGGACAGACAATAAAGGAAAGGTAATTTTTAAAAGGTGTGTACAAAAATATCCTTATTTTGTAAGTCATGCTAATTTCAGTAGTCTGCAAAATAGGTTAATTTACTAGGAAACTTTTTCATTTGCTGCTGCCTTTCTTCACTTAGAATTTTGGTAAAGTCAGATCAAAATTTTCAGACTTAACCTCCCTAAGAGAAAAATAACTTGAATTGTTTGAATGTATACTTGTTCAGTGGGACGCGGGTGGCACTGTGGGTTAAACCACAGAGCCTAGGACTTGCTGATCAGAAGGTTGGCGGTTCGAATCCCCGCTACGGGGTGAGCTCCCGTTGCTCAGTCCCTGCTCCTGCCAACCTAGCAGTTCGAAAGTACGTCAAAGTGCAAGTAGATAAATAGGTACTGGTCCGGCGGGAAGGTAAACAGCGTTTCTGTGTGCTACTTTGGTTCGCCAGAAGCAGCTCAGTCATGCTGGCCACATGACCCGGAAGCTGTACGCCAGCTCCCTCAGCCAATAAATCGAGATGAGCGCCACAACCCCAGAGTCGGTCACGACTGGACCTAATGGTCAGGGGTCCCTTTACCTTTATACTTGTTCAAGTGTTCGTGTGGCTCCTTGTTGTGATGGATAGGTTGGCATTCATCTGTCTCGGGAGTGAAGTCAAACTGTTGGCGATAAACCATCATTAAATTAGAAGATGAGTTGCAAGCTCACTGGGGTATTGACCTCATGATTTCCTGGAATGTACCAGTTATTTTATTGTTAAGGACTCCAGCCCAGTTTTTATTTTTAAAACTTTGGTCACGATTTGGCAGGTCAGATACTCGAAATTGACCACATATTTTTAGAGAGCTATCACTGCAATGATTACAATGTCGCATTAAGAGATCAGCATTTAAAGCCTGATCAGTCATGAAGTTTAATGAAGGAACTTGACTAGACACCATCTTTCAGCCTTTCTTATCTTACAGGTTGGCGGTCAGGATAAAATTATGTGGGCAGATGAACCTTTTATGATGCTCTTTGGAGAGGAAGAGAGCAATAATTTATTTATTTTTAAAAAATAAATTAGTCTGCACTGTGTTCAGGAGGAACACAAAAGTAGAAATAATATTGGATGTCTCTGAAGGATCAGGTCCACAATTTAGGCATGCTTCTGGATCCATCTCTGTCCCTGGAGGCTCAGTGGCTAGAAAAGCTTTTCACCAGCTGTTCAACAGCTATGACCATTCCTTAACTAGGAAAGCCTTGCCACAGTAGCTCATGTGTTGGTTATTTCAAGACTCGGTTACTGCAATGCACTGTATGTGGGGCTTTCTTTTTGCTTGATCCGGAGTTTGCAGGATGCTGCAGCACAATTGCTGACAGGAGTGAGACCTTGTCAGCATGTAACACCTGTGCTCAAGAGATCTGCACGGGCTGCGTGATTTGCTACCAAGCCAGGTTCAAGGTGTTTATATACTATTGGTAGTATATAAAGCCCATAACAACTTGGGACCAGTTTACTTACGAGATCGCTTTACCCTAGATGTGCCCTCTCAATCGCTTCAGTCAGTGGTTTGGGCACTACTACATGTGCTACAGTATCCCCATTTGTAAGAACCTGATCCTTTAGTGTGGCTGCACTTATACTGTGGAACTTTCTGCCTGTTGAGATCAAGCAGGTGCCTTCACTGTACTTCTTTTGGCACCTGCTAAAAACATTTCTGTTCAGGCAAGCATACCCAGAAGCTTAGAAAGTTGTTGTGAATGTTCATCTGCATTAGTATTTTAACTTGTGTACATTTTAAAGTATGGCTAAACAGGTATTTCTGTTTATCTTTTTGTAAACTGCTTTAAGGTTTTCTTTTGCAATCAAGCCGTATATAAATTTAATGAAATAAACAAATAAAATAAACATTTGAAGATAGCGTTTGCAGATAGGAGACATGCTGTAGCCCAAAGGTATAGCTAAAAGAGTAATTTGAAAGAGATAGTAGATCATGGTGGGTCTCAGAATGACGAAAGTTCCTATGTAAGCCGTTAGCAGGTTGATTTAGTTTAGGGATAGTGGGATGCCTTCAGCCTCTTTTATTTTGCAGTACTCTAGTTGCTCCTTTGGGGATTGCTTTGCACGCACGTAACCCATACATAAGTTAAAACCTTTCTTCGAAGAGCAACCTTTGTTAGCCTTTTAGTAAACGTTTCATGTTGGTTCATAAAATGTTGTGGTCTCTCCTTGTCTGTCTTCCGCATTAGTAGTCCCGAGGCTGCAGCATGCTGAGGGGCAGGTTGAGCAACTGGCACGGCGATTGCAGGCACTGGAGCTCTCAGCAGGTACAGCACAGCGCATGATGGAGGAACGAGTGACCAACCTCACCCACAGAATCAAAGCACTGGAGCAGGTCATGCAACATCGCCCCATGCAGCCGTGACACCCGATTCTTTTGTTTTGAGCCTTCCTTGGTTTTTGTAATGCTCGGTTTATTTTTTTTATACTCCTGCTTGTGGTGGTCGGGTAGGATTGCTATGAGGAATTATGAAAAATGAATCAAGCCATTGTGTCAGTGGTGAAAGCATCGTTTTGACTGGGTTTGGGTCATTTGACATGATTTCTGATCAATCCAAGCCTCTGCATCTCTGCCCCATTTCTGTTGCCTGAAAGTCACGTAAACAGACTGGTTGCTTCACCAGGCATCCTGAGCCATAAAGATAAGGAGGTAGCTTTGTTGCAGCTTTTGTTAATCTTAGGGCCAGGAAACAGAGTTTCACATGGAGGTGATAAAAATGCCTATCTTTCCTGTTTACTTCCTGTTTATCAGGTTTGCTAAATACATTCCTCCTTGATTCCTGTTTTATTTAGCCTAAACATGTATGCATGCTCAAATTAGTTATTAGTAGTTAAGAGGCTTCCTCTGATCTAACTTTGTTCCAACGTGGGGATTTTTTTGAAATGCTCAGAGGAAATCTGATTGGTTCTTACAAATGCTGTGTAAAAGTTCTTTCGTTAATAAAACGGCCTAGACAAGGGAGTGGCTATTGCACTTTCTCCCAGAGTCTTGCTGGTCAAGCCTTGCATCTATTGAATTAATCAGGGTCCAATCCTTCCTTTGCCTTCAGAACGCAACACGGCTTAGTGGTTTGCACGAATGGTGGCAGCAAGCCTGATGCCCGCCCCCCCCCCCACATCCTTAATACATTTCACCATGCTTGCTGTTGTTTTTCACCTGATGCCTTTTGAATTAATTTCCTTCTTTTTTAAGATTGTACTTTAATGCTGTGTAAAGCCATACTGTGGTGCAAAGCTTGAATCCATGGGTTTCTCTGTCATGCTTTTATCTTTGCTGTGTATCCACTGTAAGCATTTTGTTTAGAGGGAGTATTATTTGAATGTCAATTAGTATAGTATCATGTCGCTATGTTAGTATTACTTTAAGAAAGTGCCTTTTTGTCAATGTTCCAACGAAAAAACCAACTGTTGGCTTTTTGAGCATCTGCGAAAATAAACACAAGAATTTCTTTATAGCCAGTTTGTCTCATCCCTTCCTGGGTGTGAGAGGCCGTGGATGTGGCAGCAGAAAGCAGTGTCTTGCCAACTGCAAATTTAGGGGTGGGGAAGGGAATACCATTCAGACGTTATGCTGGGAAAAGAGGCTTCTCCTAGTTCTCCGTCCTATTAATAGTTGTACAGAAAGCTCCCTTCACAAGTCACAGTGCGTTATGAGAGATTAGCATGTACTGCAATGTGAAAGACACAACACTTCAAACAAAAGAGAAGATTGGACAGAAACAATGCAGAAATTATGTCTGGCATGCTTATGTTGCTGATACCACATAATTAGGGCATTTTTTTCACTGGAACTCAGTTCCGGCACCTCTCAGGTGGGTGCTATTGCCATTATAAGACAAAAAGGGAGCCATTCATGGTGAGTTTTGGCATCCCTTTTTCTAGAAAAAGAGCACTGCACATAACTATAGATTTCAGAAAACAGTGTATGAGATGTTATGTTTATCTAGGAAAAGGTAAATGACCCCTGGACAGCACTGCAATTGGTTGGGCATTTTTGAAATGCTCTCTTTATTCTATCCATCCATCTAGTTGTCAAAGTCATGTATAAACACACACACACACACACACACACACACACACACACACACACACAATCTCAGTGGTTGCTTCATAACTAAGAAACAACCATCCTGCAGAGAAGGTGCTGCAAAATTTTCATTTGCTTACTAGGATTAAAGTTGCCATGGGGGAATGAGCTTTTAGTACATTTTAGTTCAAGCATAGGCAAAGTCCGGCCCTCCAGATGTTTGGGACTACAATTCCCATAATCCCTAGCTAACAGGACCAGTGGTCAGGGATGATGGGAAATGTAGTCCCAAACATTTGGAGGGCCAGAGTTTCCCTATGCCTGTTTTAGTTAGTTGCTATTTCAGCGGGCCGATATTATTTGCCTTCCATATTGCAACTCATCCCAATTCCTTCTCAACCCCATTGCTAAGTGTCCAGATAAATGAGATACTGGAGAACATTCTTAATTGCCTCAAGAGGTGTGTTTTATTTTCAGAACAAGTAGTTTGTCAATGAGGCTAGAACGCAGCAGAACTGAAGTACAAGTAGCCAGCAGGATGAAATATTTCCGGAGCTTGCAGGAATTTTCTCTTTCTCCAGAACTTTAACTACAATCGCCCTTTCTGCAGTGACTATATCTGGAGGGTTCTTAATATCACAGAAATAAGTGCCATTGTCTGCTGGTTGCATATTTGCTATCTTGATGGATGCATCATTCTTAAAAAGATTTCCAGCCCAAATGCTTCGGCCACTGAATTGTGTGTTCTTCCCATCATATGCCCTCCAATCTGAGTAATAGAAAAACTGTAATAACAGAAATAAACACATGTAACTTTGCATTTATACCTTTAATTTTCATCCTCCTTCATATCATTGAGTGGATATATTTCCAACACCATGGAGAACTACGCATGATTTCCAGTAGTTACAGAGAGCAGAACACTCAGATGTAGCCACCTGACACGCAAGCCTTTATTTTTGTCTGGGTTTGAAAGAGTGGCATTTTATGAGAGAAAGAGCAGGTTGCACTAAACCCATGGGTGACCAAGGCAGCTGGACACTACTACTGCTTTTTCTGGATATATTGAGAGGCATCTGGCTGAAAAGTTCAAGGTGTATCATCTCAGCATAACACTGGATGAAATTGCTTTGACCTCCAAGACTTCATCCTGCCTGGGGGTTGTTGGGATTAATTGTGGGTATGGTGGCATTGTTACTGCATAGTTTAATTCACAACAGGTCTTCCTGACAAGGCAGCTGTGCAAGAAAGGGTATAAGCAGGTTCCCCTAGCCTCCCCTTTCTGTTACAAATCCTATGGGGTTCAAAGGAGCTTACTCTCAGGTACTATGCACAGCCTACGACAGTAGATTCAAGAAGAGATTTGGTTTTGACTGAAACATCCCTCATCTCAGACACATATACAAAGACATAAAGGTTTGCATTTATCCAGTAATTCCACATGCCCGGGAGGAGAAGAGCCAGCTCGGGCGCTACAAGTGGGATAGAAATCTTCCAATAACACCTTTAAAAAGAGAAAGGGGGGAAATGATGAGCAATCATCCCTAAGATTCTGCAGGAGGCTTAATTGAAAGGGAAAGGAGGCAAAGCAGAAACACAAGTGGAAGGGTGGGTGGGGAAAATTGGAGACTGAGATTGCACTCCTATGAATGCTTACCTGGGAGTAAGTCCCCTTGAATTTACATGGGATTGGGCTTGTTTATGGTTTATGCTTTATGGGGCAAGATCAAATTCATTAAGAGGCTACAGAGACACAGTAAAGAATTGTGATAAATAAAGGAGAGAGCCCGAGAAGAGATTAATAATGATGATGATAATTTTATTTTATTTTATTTATGTACACACACACACACACACACACACACACACACACCGCCCATCTGGCTGGGTTTCCCCAGCCACTCTGGGCAGCTTCCAACAAAGTATTAAAATACAGTAGTCTGTTAAACATTAAAAGCTTCCCTAAAGAGGGCTGTTTTCAGATGTCTTCTAAAACATATGAAAGGCTGCACTTTATGATATCTGAGGACAGGCAAAATCGTGGGCGTAGCCAGGATTTGTGCTGTGGGGACATGACACCCACCTGTCACCATCCTCTTGTCTGGCTCTGTTTAGTAGCAGATTTGCAATGAAATGTCTCAACAACAGTGGTTTTAAATTACTTTCGGGCTCAGAAAAATCTGTCAAGATCTACCAATTTCTACTTTTAGTTAAGTTTTATTTATTTATTTATTTACTTGATTTAGGGGAGAGCAGCACTTCCCCTGCTCCCCCTCTGGCTATGCCAATGGGCAAAATCTAGTTGTCCACACTAGAGAAAAATGTGGATTTCAACCTGCCTGTCTCTGTGCTCATGTAGGAGCTCCCAGTGTTGTCTTGGAACCTCCCCTGTTTTAATGTGGCATTTTTTTTTATTATCCTTGGAAAGTCCTGAACAGCCAGGGTTAAAAAATGTCCACATTGAAAGGTCTGAGACAACACTGAGATACAGGTGGGGTGGTGGAGAGACAGGCAGGTTCTGGGTTGTGGACAAGCTCTTGGCAGGGCTGGCCTACCCATCCAGTGTGACCAAGGTGGTGCCCCATGCACAGCCTATCTGTGCCACCACTTCCACAACTGGTGGAGAAGTGGCACCAGCCTTGGTGCCTATTTCCAGAGAAATCTCACGAGATCTTGCAAGATTTCACCGGAACTTGCCATTGCTGCTGTCCCTTCCTGCTGGTGGTATTTCTCCTCAAGCAGTGAAAAGGGGTACGCCTCCCCTGTCCCTTTGTCCATACTGAGTGCTGTCATTCCACGACATACAATTAATTTCTACAAGACATTCATACAATTGACAAAGGGTGGTGGTAGTTTCAAAACATGTAACCCACTTGCACCACAAATGCTTGTGCAGAAATTTTCTCTTACAGTTGTGGGACGACTGTTTGATCCCAGTGCTTGATAGCTCCAGCTAACAGATGTAGCAGCACTAATCATAATTGATGTTCTGAACCAGCATGAAAGCCTTGCAATTTTCCCAGACTCCACATGGATTTCTGTTGGTGAAATTACTGCAACTGCTGTCTTCTTGGGTGCTGCAGAGCAAGATGCCATCCTGGCCCCTTTAAAAGCAATAAAATAAGACTGTAGAGCCAGACAAAGCTGTGCAGAGTAATGAGGTCTCCAGCCTCTTGAAATACGACACTCTGGGAGATTAGTGAGTATAAAAAACATGGCAGCATATATGTTAAACAGATTTGTCCTCTCCACACCATATTCCAACTTACTGTACATGTAGACTTTTCTGTCTAGTACACTTAAACTGCAATATTATCTCCTCTGAAATGGCATCTCAGACATCAGACAGGGAAATCCCGTGTTGGAACTTTCCTCTCTAGAGCGACTGGCTCCTCTGATGTCCCGGCCCATCAACAGTGGATCAAACTTTGGGACTTTATAAGAACTGCTAAGCTGTACTCCTCAGAGCTTCACTGGTCCAACTGAAGAGACACTTAAGGAAAAGGGGTAAGTTAGGTATGAGGCCGAAGATGGTTCTCAGTACCATCTTTGCAATTCCTAGGTCCTTGACTTGATCTACAAGTACAAATACAGTATCACTGAGGCGCTGGGGTGCAAAGCCACCAAATGCATCTAAAAAAGTAATTCTGGGGTCATTCACCTTGCCGTGCTCCAGGAATAACTTAGAAGAAAGCACTACAAGTAAAAACAGAAAAACAGAAGGCTGAAGTCACCAGTTCCCAATATTTTACTTTTTACAAAAAGAGGTGTAGACTGAAATCCAAAGCAGTTTCTCTGAAGTAGGTCCTGTTGGAAACAATGGACCCCGCACCCCTGTTTAGGATCACAAGCTTCTGAGAGGGTACTAAGGCCGCAACGTCAACACCACACAACCAAGTGTGAGATCCCTCCGTAGCATTAGTTAATCTTCCTCTCTTTGCCACTGCTCATAAAGCCGCCTTCTTCCCAGCGTAATTCCTCATCCAGTGATTTCCCCTTCCCAGCAACCCCTCGTACTAAGGTTTCCCGCAATCCATCCTCTGCTCCCCCCGTCGAAGCGACCCCACTTTTCCCACCCAAAGCGACTTTTGCTCCCCGCCAAGGACCCCAGGAAAGGGGGTGGGGCCAGACCACGTGTTCGCCCCGCCCTCTCGCCATTCCCGCGCGCCCCCTTCGGAGACCGAGAAGAGCGGCAGCCCTCACCATGGCCCAGAGCCAAAGCCAGCGCCAGGCAGAGCGCGGGCGTGCCGCCGGGGAAAGAGCTCTTTCGCTTCCCCGGGCCGCCGGTTGCTGCGGCCGTGGAGGCGGCAGCCATCCTTCTGCCTCCGGACACCCTCTCCGCCCCATTGTTGCGCCGCCGCCCACCTCACAGCCATTGCTGGGGGACGGGAGGAGGGGCAAAGCGACGCCGCCGAGTCCGGCTGGCGCGAAAGTCAAAGTGCCCAAAGAACGAGGCCCTTTGCTGCCCTCGAATCGTGCGCGCGGTTGTGGTCGCTGAAACTCCGAAAGGTGGGTCATAAAAATGACCCAGACGCAGAGAAGAATGCCTCTTGATCAGTAGTACGCGCCACTAGCTAGGGAACAAAGAGGATGTCCGCTTGGTAGGGAAATCCTTCGGGGAGATCTTGATGACTTGCTGTTATTTCATTGCTTTTGTGTGTGTTTTAAAACACGCTGATGTTACTTCAAAGCTGCTTCCTGCCATGATGTAAATAATCATAATATAGGAATAGAGAGGAATTAGATGACTGCTTAAGCAGTCTTTGGTTTGCTTGAGTATTCTTCATGTGTTGTTAACAACGTACCAGAAGAAGTGTGTGGTACATGAGAGCCACTGCATACCTGTTAAGAAGAATGTCGTTTAAAATACTCTGAAAAGTTTGAACACTGCACCCCAGAGACTGAAAACAATAATGCAATGTTTATGTTTATATTCTTCAAGAATCTGATAGGCAGTTGCGATCCTGACACTTGGTTGGTGTTTTGATTGGACCAAAGGTTCAATCCCTCACAATTCTATAGGAAACAATACCACCCCGATACATGTGGTCCATACTGTGAAGTCATCATTCCCAGGTTGTGCAGAGTACAGTGGTACCTCAGGTTACAGACGGTTCAGGTTACAGACTCCACTAACCCAGAAATTGTACCTCAGGTTAAGAATAGTTTCAGGTTAAGAACGGACCTCCAGAACGAATTAAGTTCTTAACCTGAAACCACTCTTAACCACTGTATTATAAAGCTTGTCAATGTGTAAGGCAGTGAGGCCACGCTGGAAAAAAAACACAGTATATGCTGCCGAAGAGCAGAAGCTGGTCATGCATAATCAAGTGACAGTGGTTGAAGACTGGCCTACAGACCAGCTTCTAGTCTCCAGATTATCTCCTCCATCATTCTGCCTCAATCTACATTTTTATATTTGGGTTTCAAAGTCAATCACATGCAATGTGGGCTTAAGATCTTGACTCACAAGCATGAAGTTACTATGGAAACCCCCACATTTTATTTTCAGTACTGGCAGGAAATGTAAGTTTCAGTGAAATGACAACTTTTAGAGAAGCCTGGAATTCTAGCCACCACCACGCCCCCTTTTGACACTGATATATTTGTTCTCTCCTTTCCACAGAAGTACTTAGGGAGATTTGGGATATTGATATTGATAGTCCTAGGCACAAGAGATTGCAGTTCAGTGGAGAATGAGAAAGACAAGGACACACACAGCTGAATCTGCAGAAGTATCTTAAGATGCTGCTTGCTTTCCTCTCACGAGATCTGATGTGGGAGCAGTGGATTTCTCCTGTTGGTCAGAGTGTTTTAGTTGTGCCTCTGCCTATGTTCATCCTGCATATACAGTGGTGCCTCGCAAGACGAAAAGAATCCGTTCTGTCATTCTCTTCGTCTAGCGGTTTTTTCATCTTGCGAAGCAAGCCCATTGACGGATTAGCGGATTAGCGGCTTTTAGCGGCTTATCTGCTGATCGGATCAGCTGATAAGCGGCTTAGCGGCTTAGAAAAAGGGGGGAAGGAAAAAAAACAGCAGGAACTCGCAAGACATTGTCATCTTGCGAAGCAAGCCCATAGGAAATTCGTTTTGCGAAGCACCTCCAAAACGGAAAACTCTTTCGTCTAGCGAGTTTTCCGTCTTGCGAGGCATTCGTCTTGCAGGGCACCACTGTACATAGAATAAATACAACCATTACAAATTACCAGTAAGGCCAGTGACTTGCATAAGCAAATCACACCCGGGTAAGCACCATGCCCCTATAACTTCTTACCAGGAGAAATGTGGTGAGTATAGTAAAATATATTTTGGGTCTGCTGCAGTCCAACCATGAAGAGACGCTTTGAGGTGCAATGGACTAGTTTCTCCAGGTGGTTTTGCCTCTTTCACAGCCTGCTCCAGAGAATGCCTTTCAGATGTTGTGCTGGGAGAATAGACTGCTCCTAGTCCTCTGTCCTATTAATAGCTGTACAGAGAGTACTCCCATCACAGGTCACAGTGTGTTATTTGAGATTAACGTGCACTGCAATGTGATAGACACAACACTCCTACCCATAAAGAGAAGTTTAGACAAAACAAAGAATTGTGTCCTGAATGCTTATATTGCTGAAACCACATAACTGTTGCACGGCACCCCCAGTATCCAAGGGTGTGGGATTCCAGGAGTTCCAGACGCTTACCCAGGGTTTGTGTTATCTTTTGGAAATGAGGCACAGTGGGGACTGTGGTATCTTTAGGATATATGGTTTCTTTACACATATATACAGCCTGAGCCTACGATGAAGGAGCTTACAGTATTCACACCCTAAGAGGGTATTGTTTCTCCCATACCCACAGCTTTGAATCCAAACAGAAATCAAACATTTCTCTTAAATGTTGCTCTGACTCTCTCCCACTTTCAATTCTCACCTTTGTATTTTTCTAACTACCATACAGGTGTTTTTTTTTTGGGGGGGGCACAAATTTACCATCTCACACTGATCCACTTGCTTTTGTTTCTCTTTATGGCTTTTGTTTCTCTAGCATTACTTACACTTCAACACTTGCTGGATCCAGAGGTTAGAAGGGTCTCTGCATACTGCCTACTTCCCCGCCCCATAGTCATAACATAACTGTACAGCTGAGAAGACAGTGTGTTCTCAAAGAGGTTTCTCTGACAACTTCAGACAACGTTTTGGCAAATGCTGAAGACGTACCTCTTTGCCCAGGCCTTTGACACCTCAAATATATATTTTCAAGACTTACCCTATCTTTTGTGATGGTGTTTTTTTGTAATTCTGAATCTTTAAATAGTTTTTACTGGTGTATTTTAAATTGTTATAACCCACCACAGGACCTTAGAATAAAGGGTAGGTAATTAATTAAAGTAGTAATAATAATAAATTGGAGAACACTCCTAATAATCTTAAGAAGTGTACTTTATTTTCAGAACAAATAGCTTTGAAAAGATGCTAGAATGCAGCAGAATTGAAGGACAAGTAGCCAAAATGATACTCCATTAAGTGAAATGTTTCCAGAGGCTGTGGTTGCCGTTGCCGTTGCCGTTGCCGTTGTGGTACTTGCAGGGGTTGGTGCTGCTCTTCCAGGGCCCAATATTTTCTCTATCTCCAAAACTCTAACTTCAACTTGCTCTGGCTCAGTGACTATGTCTGGTGGGTTCTTAACATCACAGAAGTAAGTGCCATTGTCTATAGGTTGCATGTTTCCTACCTTGATGGATGCATCCTTTTTATAAAAATCTCCATCCCATGTACTTCGGCCATTGAATTGTGTATTCTTTCCATTATATTCCCTCCCATTTGAGTAATAGAAAAACTGTAAGCATAAAAACAAACACAATAACTTTGTTAATAGCTGAACATAGTTGTTGGGGAAGCAGGATACAAATTTCAAATCAAACCATGATTAACTTTGCATGAACATTTAACTTTTCTTCCTTCTTTAGTAACATTGAGTGGATGTTTCCAACACCTCGGGGACTGATTACACAAAACTTGGATTCTAAGCTTGATCTTCAGTGGATTCACAAAGGGTAACACCCAGATGCGGCCAGCCAAACCACCAAACTTTATTTTTGTTACATTTCGGAAGCCTCTCTAACTTTTTGCCGAATCCTAGGCATGTTCAATCTGAAGTACCGTAAGTCTCACTAAGTTCAATGGAGCTCAGGCTGTGTACATTTTACTACTGTACTTACTCTGACTGCAGCATGCTGCCACTGCTGTCATTTGAAGCCAAGTAACAACAACAACAACAATTTTATTATTTATACCCCGCCCATATGGCTGGGTTTCCCCAGCCGCTCTGGGCGGCTCCCAGCAGAACACTAAAAAGAGAATAAAACTTCAAACATTAAGAACCTCCCTAAATATGACATTGCCGCAGTCCATAGGCCTCCCATAACTTCTGGTGATATACTCCTGTCTGGTGTGCCTTCCTTCAACCCAGCTTTCATCCATTAAGAATATGGAAACCATGGTTAACCTAAGGTATGTATATTTCAGGCAGCTGTTGCACATGTGCAGATGATAGATTTAGTGAACTGGAGCTTGCATCTCTGCACCCTCTTGTGAACAGCAACATTTAAAAGTGATTTGAAATGCAGGGGGCTGGGGGTGATGACCTTACTTCATTTCAAGCTGTTAATGTGCACATAGCCCAACTCTCAAGTATGTCTATATAAACAAACACCATTAGTTGTGCTGCTGGATAAGTGTTTAATGGTTATTGTATTTGTTTAAAAAACAATACAAAATTTATGTATATATATGCCCAGGATTGCAGCTGTCAGTCAGCAAATTCCAGAGGCTAAATGGTTTCACCTGATAAATCCCTCCACTCAGACACACTGCTCCACATACATAGAGTTGCCATTTCTATGACCTAAGATATCAAGAGCTGGCCATGCAGTGAAGTGGAAAGGAAAAGGGCCACCTTGGGCACTATAGCAGAAAGTGAGATAGAAAACTTCTAATAAATCTGAAGGAGAGAGGGAGAGAGTCAGTGATCAACACTGCATACCCCAAGCTGCAAGCTCTTACAGGCGGATTTGTTAAAGGACAAAGGAGGCAAAGCAGAAACAAAACTGGGGAGTTGGGTGGGGAATTTTGAAGATTCGGATTGCAGTCCTACAGATACTTCGGAATAAGTCCTTCTGAACTTACTTCCAAAGTGAACATGCATGGAATTGGGATTGTTCATCAAATACTTGAGTTTTAGGAGCAAGAACACATCCATTAAGAGGTTACAAAGAAACATACAGTGTGATCTTGAGGAAATAGAGGCAGGACCAAGTGAATAATGATGTGAATAAAACGGCACAAAGGTTACTTTTTTTTATGACACTGCAGGCAGAATATGGTCAAGTGCTGTCATTCCAGAGCAGACAATAAATAGTTTCCATAAGACAAAATTAAGGTAGCGCTGTCAAAACATGTACAGTGGTACCTCGGGTTAAGTACTTAATTTGTTCCGGAGGTCCGTACTTAACCTGAAACTGTTCTTAACCTGAATCACCACTTTAGCTAATGGGGCCTCCTGCAGCTGCTGCACCGCCGGAGCACGATTTCTGGTCTCATCCTGAAGCAAAGTTCTTAACCTGAGGTACTATTTCTGGGTTAGCGGAGTCTGTAACCTGAAGCGTATGTAACCTGAAGCATATGTAACCCGAGGTACCACTGTACTCCACTTTCACCACAAATTCTTATGCAAAACGAGTCTCTACTCAGACATTCTTACTGGTATGGGACGAGCCTTTGATCCCTCTGGTTGAAAGCTCCAGGTAACAGATGTTGCACTGGTGATTTCCTCTGATGACCTGAATGTGCATGGAAGCTTTGCATCTGCCCCAATCCCCACAATGAGTTCTGTTGGTGAGGACACATCTTCATCAGCTGTGCTATCGACTGTTGAAGAACAAGATGCCGTCCGCGTCCCTTTGTAAGCAACAAAATTACAGTTTTTAAACATGCAGAGCAAGACAAAACTCTGCATAAAGATTTGCTTTTATATATGGATCTGTTGTCTGTTATGAAAGCATCTCAAGCTGATTACTAAAGGTAACAGACATCACAACTCTCTTGGTTCCACAGACACAAAACATCTGCATTACTGTTTTCATTATATTTTTAGTTTCTAACTGATTTTATTTGGTACTCTGTTGTCATTTTATATTGAAGTTTGGCACATTTCCTGAAATGTGGGATAAAAGTTTGACCAATGAATAAAACTGAATGTTGAGAAGATATTTCTGCACAGGGTCCATGCACAGGCCTCTTTCACCAAAATAGATTTCATTATATGAAGTATAATAAAGTAATAGTCCTAGATTTGCACAGGACTGATCTAAAAAGTTAATTTTCCAAGAATCAAACTAATCTGCAATAACACAACTAAGGGGAAAATCTAGAACCACATTTGAGGGAATCAATTTATTACGGTTTATACAGTTTATACGATTTTTACAGACCAGAGATACTAGAACCACATTTCTACTATTTCATGCAGCAAGTTAAACTCTGTTTTCAGATTAAATTAGTGCTTTGGTTTCTCAGATGCATCAAACTTTGGACTTTATAAGCCTGCAACAAGTTTATCTTTAAGTAATTAATGTTAGTTCAATCCATCATAAATATGAAAACAAAAATCCTAAACACGCTGTGAAATTGCATGTACCTGTACTCTGCTACATGCAATTTCATAGCATATTTAGGATTATTGTTTTCATATGTTTCATTGCTGGTACAGTACATATAGGGTTGCCATACGCCCAGATTTTCATGGTTTAAAAAGCTCAACAAGTTTTGGGGTGTCCTGGTTTTTACTTTTTGAAATATGGCAACCCTATGTATCTTGCTTAGATACTGGTTTCAGTGCTCCACTTGAAGGGACACTTAAGGAAATGGGTTCTCAGTACGATTTTTGCAGTTTCTAGGTCCTGATTTGAGTTACAAGTGCGTATACAATCTCAATGAGGAACTGGGGTGCAAAACCGCAAACTGCTTCCAAAATAAAAAACAATAAAAATTACTGGGATTATTCATTTTACTGTGTTCCATGAGTTACTTAAAATAAAGCACTAAAAGTAAAAACAGAAAACCAGGAGATTGAAGCAACACCTCCCAGTTTCCAAGATTTTACTTTTTAGGGGGTAAAGGCGTAGACTAGAGAATGGTCCAATAATGCTGCAATCCAAAGCATGGACATAGCCAGGATTTTTGTTGGGGGTGGGCAGGCTTTTGTTGGGGGGGGGGGGCAGAACCTCAGATTTGTATTGATTGGGGGGGGGGAGGCAGCTGCCCTCCCCTTGGCTACGCCCATGATTCCAAGCACACATTTAATCCCATTGAATACAATGGATTCTGTAAGGACTGCAGGTTTCCTTTGTATGTGCTCAGCACGTGTGCAAGGCACCCTTGCACAGAGAGGGGATTGTCGAGGGTGTATGGTACTGAGACACGCGCAACCAAAGAGGGGGTCACAACGTGCCAGGCCTACAAACTGATATTTCGTGTCTTCCTTCATCCTGAACTGCCGCTCATAAATAGTGATCTTTTTTCAGTGATCTTGCATCCATGGACCGGCCAACCACTTCCCCTTTTTCAAAGCCGGAGAGAGCAGGAACCCCAGCAAAGGGGGCGCGGCTAGGCTCGTTCCCTTCCCGCCCGCCCCCACCCGCATAGGCGGAGAATACCAGGAGAGCTCACACAGGCCCAGAGCGAAAGCCACCGCCAACCATAGTCCGGGATCGCGGGCGGCAAACTTCTTGCGCTTCCCCGGAGCGCCGCCTGCTGCCGCCGTGGACAGGGCGCCCATCTTTCTGCCTCTGCCCACATTTTCTCGCCCATTGTGACGCCCACTCCCACCTCACAGCCATTGTTGCGGGCCGTGAGGGGCAGGAGGCTGGGAAAGAACGCGGCCCAGTCCAGGGGAGCCGCTGTCAGGGCGAAGCAGCCTCCCGGGAAGGGCTTCGAAATGCTCCCAGGCTCCAGCCGGAGCGTAAACAGAGAGCACTTAGGAAAAGCGCCTTGCTGCAGCTGCAACCCCATTATGCACACTTTCCTGCCTTAGAGGGTTTTTGCGAAGATAGAAGGAGAGAAGAACTATTTAGACAGTCTTGAGCATCTCGGAGGAAAGGTGGATTGTAAATGCAATAAATAAAAAAACATAGGGGTAAAAACAACAAATGTCCATAAGCCAAATTCAAGGTGTTAGTACACACCATGGCTTGGGACCAGGGCCGGATTTAGGTTTGATGAGGCCCTAGGCTACTGAAGGTAATGGGGCCCTTTATATGTCCAGCTTTCCTTTGTCAACAACACATTGTCGCTGCTTTTTGTGTGGAATATATGCTATATGGTAATTTATGGACCTAACAGGTTTCTAAAGCCATTTGCACATGTTGCCATGCAACCAATCCATGCAGAATATAGGCACCTTATATACAGAAATGAGCAAACCAGTGATATTTTAGGGAGCAGGCTAGGCCTATTACTTACATCATAGGAGCCTATACAAGACAAAACACTTGCTGTATGTAGGTTTTATTTTATTTGTTTTTATCTTATATTCTGGAAATGTACATCCAGATTTTTTCCTTTAAGTTTTTTTGGGGGGCCCAAGAGAGTGGGGCCCTAAGCTATAGCTTGTTTAGCTCATACGTAAATCCGGCACTGCTTGGGACCTACCTAAGTACCTAAACATCAACCATCTCAAGCCTCTCCTGCTGTTGGGGGTGCCACCACTAGAGGTTGCTCTTGTCTGCAGTAGCCCATGGCAGGGCCTTCTTGGTGGCAGTCCCTGTCTGCTGAATGCCTTCCCTAGTGAGCTATGCTAGTCTCACTCATTAACAACTTTTAGGAGAAATTTAAAAATTAAATAATTCCTTTTTGCTGTGTTTTTGGATGACTGAAATTTCTGTCCGTTAACCCTGACATCATTAGTGTGACAGTAGATCAGTGCTTTTTTCCTGGGGGGTACATAGGGGTACGCATACCACTAAACATTATGTGAATCTTTGCACTTTTGTCCAATTTCTGTATTTACTTTCCTTGATTTGAACTATAAAATGTTGATTTCTTGAGGCAAAATAAAAGTACCTCTAAACATTATTTTAGAAAAAAAAGCACTGCAGTAGATGATTGCTTTTAGGGTTTTAGAACTTTTTAAAATGGTTGTTTTAAAGTCTGTATGTTGTTTTTTTAAAGGCGGTTGTAGGATATGTTTGCTGATCTGGCCTCCTTTGGAGTAAAGTTTGAGGGTATAAATCTGATTATTATGATGATTATTAGCAGTAGTAATAAAAAGTCAAAAATATACAGCTGGATTCTACCAAATGAAATTGTCACAAAATTATGGCAAGCTTTTGAGTTGTGCTTTTTGAGGTGGGTGGAATGGTGGGAGTGAAAACTTGTGCTAGTCCCCCCCCCCCTCACTCCCAAGTATTAGGCTGGATATTGCAACTCATTTTCAAATGGTCTGTCTCAGGCAGGAGGGGCTTTTCTCCCGAAATGCTCTCCCCGGGGAAGCCCTTCTCAGAGTCCAGCCACCTGGCTTTGTCCTCAGGCGAGGAGGGCCTTTCCCGTGGGGGCGCCCGGTACATGGCAGACTCTTTCCTCCGAGGTAGGTGGGACGCTGCTGACACCAGTTTTGGCGCCAGTTCAAAATATGGCTGCTTACTCAAGGCTTTTGGGGATACCGCAGGTCTCAGCAGGTCTAGCAGTAAACAGATGCCGTTCTGCAGTTTCAAGATCACTATCTCGTATTGATTTTAGTTGCTCTCTTCTCGTTATAGCTATAATAATACGGTTGTTTTAAAGCGCACTTCATTGCACCCGCGTCCTCAGATGGTTGCAATGAAGGGCGCCTTCTAAATACTTTGCATATGTACACTGGAATGAGACGTCTCAGGCCGTCTCTCTGCTGCTTTGATAATAATTCTATTAATTTTCAATTGCAGTCCAATAACAGCCTCATTATAACAACGTCAAATTGTAATACAGTTACTAATACCAATCGTTCAAATCTCCCTGCTGCTTTGAAAAAGCCCCCCCTCGGCCATCCTGTTCCTATGACGTATGGTGGGTCAAAACCTTTCTTTACGTTATTACGTTGTGTGAGGCAAAGGATCTATAGCAGCTGCATACCGCTTACTGAATACGTATAAGCAGAGAAACAAATTTTGCGCGTGCGGCTGGTGTGGATTCACGCCCCCTCCCCCTGCAAATAACACTGTCCTAAAGTAAACCACCTTTGAAAGGCGCATAGGTATTTAAATGTTTTAATGTTGCTTAGCATTTTAACGAAATTACCCGTAAGTTCTCTCCCAGATACGGCCACACGGCCATAGACTCCTTGTACAGCAGCGAGACGAAGAGCAGACGGCTGGCTCGTTGGTCTAGGGGTATGATTCTCGCTTAGGGTGCGAGAGGTCCCGGGTTCAAATCCCGGACGAGCCCATTTTTTAAAAAAATTTTGGTCGTCGTTGTCCCCCTCCCCCCAGTGCTAAAAGCACAATAAAAATGTATCCCCACCCCACATGGCTCCCGCCGCCCCAGAACTTAATGTACATTGTCACGGGACTTATTGGTATGGTCGTTGTGCCATTTACTGGTGCACTATGATGTTTACTGGTGCACTAAGATGTGAAAATACGACCCTTTTCCTTTTTTGTTGCCTATTGTGTAACTTTAAGAAGCGTCGTAAGAATTTTTTTTTTTAAAAATTCCTTCTTCCTATTCACCCAGCTCCTTTCCTGCATGTGTAATAATACTACGTACTAATAATTCATGACAATGGTGCTAGTAGAGGCGGTTTTATTAGGAAGCCCAGAATATAATAAAATAAATGCAATCGTTCCACGTGACTCTTAATGGAAAAGAGCATCAGAATAAAAGGCTATTTGATGCCTTTCTCTTCCCTTGCGTGCTCCGTGGAGGCGTCTTAATTTCCTTCTCCGGAGTCCTCGATTTGGGAATATGTTTTTAAAATAACCATGGCAACCTTCATGTCAAAGCAATATTTTCGCCCCGTTTTTCAACAGTGCCACCTCCTGTTAATCTTTATCTATTTATCATTTTCCTCTCGTGAAGGCTCGATCGCTTTCCTGGTGCACCTTGTCTCCCGCTCCTCCTCCCACCCACAAGGCCCTGATGATAGAGCTGCAAAATTAATAAAAGTGCGGTCGTCCACCAAAATAGGAAGGAATTATACCACCCCCTCCAACAACGGGCTCGTCCGGGATTTGAACCCGGGACCTCTCGCACCCGAAGCGAGAATCATACCCCTAGACCAACGAGCCGCTCTCGACACACTCTTCCTCAGCTCACTTCTTCACTTTTATCCCGCCCCTGTTGCACTGCGCAAGTATTCCACTTAATAGCCGGCTCGGTTTCTTACATAAACACGTGCACCCCTTCCATTTTGAAGAATGGTTTGGCCCACCGTCCCGGGGGACAACAAAATCCAGTCAAATAGCTTCACGGCATTCTTCGCCCGCCTCAAGGGAGAGTCCTTTCTCTACAGAAGGGGGGATCGGGAGAGGACGAAGATTCTGGCCGCCTCACGAAAAATCTCTCTGTTCCTTTATATACCCCGTGTGAAGAAATGCAGTGTGCCGCGTTCATGCTGGGCCGCGGGATTTCAGGGCAAATCCATTCATTTCTGTCGGCAAAACTAGGACGTGAGCGTGGCCGTTTCTCCCTCTTCACAAAATTCCTTGGCGCGGAATTGCTGAGGGGTCCCGTTCACTCACCACCCCCTGCCCCGCGCGCATTCTCCCTTCCAACGGTCTTAGTTTAAATAGAGCGAGTTCCAGGATGAGGAAGCTCTTGCGGTGAATGATGTAGCCAAGTTCCACACACCCCTTCCCTGTTTGGGCTCCTGTGCTCTCTAACAGCAGCATATGGCAGACAGAGGTCAGTGTAAGTAAAACTTTCATTGAAGAATTGATTTTGGGAAAACGCCATTTGTCAATTTATTCATGCCTGTTATGGGGTTCTTAAAAGGCACAAGCCCTTGTGGAGTTCTGGACATAGCTAAGTGTGTGTGTCTGTGGAATGAGTAGTATTCAGATATTTTACATAAAAGCGAGATGGTCTTCCAATGCACAAAAGGGCACTGTTTCCCCTCTGCGTTAATAAAGGCAAAATACCAGGTGTCAATACAATCTTCAACATGGATAGATTGATTTTTTTAAAAAATTGTTGTTCAATACAGTGTACACATGTAGAAAGGGGCTTTATATATTTTATTTTCATCTGCCTTAGTCTTTCTACATAACAGAAGGCTCGTTTCATCCATAGTTTCATCAAAGTGTTGGTGTTGACCTTTAAAGCCCTAAACGGCCTCGGCCTAGTATACCTGAAGGAGCGTCTCCACCCCCATCATTCTGCCCAGAAGCTGAGGTCCAGCGCTGAGGGCCTTCTGGTGGTTCACTCACTGCGAGAAGGGAACCAGGTAGTGGCACCTGCCCTGTGGAACGCCCTCCCACCAGATGTCAAAGAGAAAAACAACTACCAGACTTTTAGAAGACATCTGAAGGCAGCCCTGTTTAGGGAAGCTTTTAATGTTTAATAGACTATTGTATAGCAACACCCTAGTGTTCCCGGGCCCTAAGGAAATTAGATTAGCTTCAACCAGAGCCAGGGCCTTTTCAACTCTGGCTCCGGCCTGGTGGAACGCTCTGCCTCATGAGACCAGGGCCCTGCAGGATCTGATTTCCTTCCGCAGGGCCTGTAAGACAGAGTTGTTCCGCCTGGCCTTTGGCTTGGAGCCAATTTGATTCCCTCCCTCCCTCTCTCTCTTTTTTCTTTTCCTTCTCCTCCTGCTATAAGGCTACATTTTAATATTTTAATGTTTCAATATTTTAATGTTGTATTTTAATTTTGTTTTTAAGTTGTAATCATTCAACTTGTTTTTATTATTGCTTGTAAGCCGCTCTGAGCTCGCCCTTGGCTGGGGAGGGCGGGGTATAAATAAAATACTATTAATTATTATTATTATTATTATTATTATTATTATTATTATTATTATTTTATTTTAATATTCTGTTGGAAGCTGCCCAGAGTAACTGGGGAAACCCAGCCAGATGGGCGGGGTATAACTAATCAATTATTATTATTATAGTCACATGTTAGGATTGGAAAATGCATATCTTCCTTGCGCTTAAATAGAGAAAATAGTTTCCTGACCCACCAGAGGTGTTAATTAACATAGTAAATACAGTATTGGAAGATTGTGTTACAAGCATAGGAGTTGAGAATGGTCACTGTGTTTATTTTGCACATACTTCATTTAATACAGACTATATTTTAACCATCTCATGATCATTTGAGCCCAGTATTTATACCCACCTCCCACTAACGTGTTTTTTAAAAAAATATTCCTGCCAACTGAGAACAATACTTCATGCATCTGATGAAGTCCACAAAGCATTTTGCCTTAATAATTGTGTTTGGCTTATTTTTGCTGCAACAGACTAACACGGCTCCCTCACTGGAATATCTTTCTATCTTTAATTGCCTAAAGCAGTGATGGCCAAACTTGGCCCTCCAGCTGTTTTGGGACTACAATTCCCATCATCCCTAACCACTGGTCCTGTTAGCTAGGGATGATGGGAGTTGTAGTCCAAAAACAGCTGGGGGGCCAAGTTTGGCCATCACTGGACTAAAGAGTCAACTGAAACATAACCAAAGCAAAACAATATGGCTTTTTCTGATGATTCTCCTACTTCTGTGGAGCTCAAGGTTTCAGTTGCTGCTATGGAGCACATAATTTATAACCCTGTTAGGTATATGTTTAACATTTCTCCTACAGGCTTGCAGAATCTGTTAATTAATTGTATTTTTGAAACATGAATGGTTAGAGAACAAATAAATTTTACCATGATTAAAGCACAGACCCTTTAGCAAGATCAGTCAATACAAGCTGACACTAAATAAAGAGGGGTAATCTAGTAGTTTTATCAGATGGGGAACTTGTGGCCCCCAGTTGTTTTTGGACTTCAGCTCCCATCACCCCTGGCCATTATTATTAATTATACCTATTAGGCATCCCCCCCCCCAGTGAACTCAAGGGAACTTACAAAAATGAACATAAAAGCAAGCATCAAAACATCTTTAAATGCTCACCAATACTCACCAGTACCACATTTGTGTGTGTGTGTGTGTGTGTGTGTGAGAGAGAGAGAGAGAGAGAGAGAGAGAGAGAGAGAGAGAGAGAGAGAAGCGTTTGGGGGATAGGCTGCATGCCTGAGTCCCTTTCTAATTCCTAATCCAGCACAGATTCAATTCCTTGAATAGCCAGGTGAGGTACTTCCTGGTGAGGTACTGACCCTCTAAGTATGGGCCACTGAGGTTACAAAGGAAGTGGCTCAAGGGACAGGCAGAAAATGGGTGGGTTTCCCTCCCTCAACTCACTGGTAGTTAAAGAGGCAAAAGGCCAGAGCTGAGAATTTAGGTGTGTGAGAGGTAGAAGGTAGAAGCAAAGCTTCAGGCTGGGCAGCTGGGAGGCAGAATCATGCCTGATTTCTGCTGGAATCCAAGGCTGTGGCTATGGGAGAAACAAGACCCTCTTGGGGTGTTAATGCTGTAAGGATCAGGTTGTATATATGTGTAAATAAACCATATATCATAAAGACACCACAGTCTCCACTGTCCCTCATTCCAAGGAAACAACCCTTGCCTAGAACCCCTGGAATCTCACACCACTCAGAGCTTGGAGTGTCACGCAACAATATAATATAATGGCTCTTGGCCGTGCTAACTAGGGTTGATGGGAGTTCAAGTCCAACAACATTTGGAGGGTCACAGGTTCCCCAACCCTTAGGTGATTCTGCAACTTGGTGTCATCAAATCATTAAATAGATGAGGACTAATTTAGTGCATTGGTCTGTATATGGCTTGGGACTGTGGTATATTGAATATCTCTTAAGATGCCTGTAACGGAACAGTTTTCCCTTCTACCATTGGCCTGATGTTGTTTACTTTCACCTCTGTCCATGTATATGAACGAGTGGAAGGCAGTGTTCCTAAGAAAAAGGAAGCTGTTTATAAACCTGTCTTTGCTGATTTGGGATTTTTGCTGCCTTTAAATATTGGAAGCTATAGAAATATATTTAAGCATGAAGGAAGGGATGGAAAGCACTATGCCAAATCCGGGTTCATGGGGCATTGGGACAGCCTTATATTGCTGCCATGCAGACACTTTACACTTTATGAACCAGTGCATGCTTTCTGCTCCCTTTCACTGTATCACCAGTTACACAGAACCCCAACTTGAGTAAATATGGTTTGGTAGCTTCTGCATGAGAGGGTTTTCCTATTTTTAAACTCATCCCATTCCAATGTTTTGTCTTCATTTTACAAGGCTAACATTGTTTACTCAGTTGTTAATTCAGTTGCTTACCCACCCTACTATATGTCACTGGAAACTTCATTGCCAACAGTGCTTATGTTGTTTTGCTAATAAAATACAGAAGTTAAAAAAGTCTTATTGCATTACATGCAGGAAACTAATAAATTCCTTGTCTCTCCACAAGGCTCGACACCATTTTTCAGCAAGTGTCTATTTCCTAACCTAATTAGAAAAAAAGAGCTCATTAAAGGCACAAAGAATTAAGCCAACTAATGCTTATCATGTTTTAATTTTGCTTTAGGCACATTTTTTTCTCCTCTGAAAACGTTTTAATAAAAAAAAAATAGACTAATTTGCTGTGTAAGAAAAGACTTACATGTTTAAACACAATTCCTTGAAAAACACAGGAAATATTTGAATGTCTTACAGTTAATGTCAGAATGTTCTAGGTTGTGGCATGCCCTGGCAGGCTATCTTTTCAGATCTATGGCATCTGAAGCTGTACTGCATCTCCAAACAACTTGAATAGCTCCTGCACCATTTGCGCACTTAAAAAAAATTGCCCAATATCTTGCCCACTATTTATCTTTAAATAGGAATATTGTATTCATTAACATCAAGTGAGAACATGCCACATTTCTCTGTTTTGATTTTCAGGGAGGAAGTGGTATTTATTGCATTAGATTTATCCTTATGAGCTTTTAAAGTTAATTCTAGACAAAGATAAATTTCTGTGGTTTGCAGTTTATATGCAGTTGGAAAAAAATAGGCAAAAACAGTTGTGAGGGAGTAGGTAAAAGTTTGTTGTACTGATGTTTGGCTTGTGGTCATTTGTGCTATATTTTCATTAAA
Source organism: Podarcis bocagei (assembly GCF_964188305.1). Lineage (NCBI taxonomy): Eukaryota > Metazoa > Chordata > Lepidosauria > Squamata > Lacertidae > Podarcis > Podarcis bocagei. Next base: position 67,009,692 of record NC_138130.1, on the reverse strand, counting down.
GTTAAATAACTATATAATTACTTACATCTGTATCTTGCCAAACACATAAGCCAAGGACTTTCAGGAATCTTTCAGTTATATTTGTTGTTATGGCTGTCATTGTGGAACACTCATAAAATGGCTACATTCTTGCACTGAAGCAAGCAAAGTAATAAATTATGACATTTAAATTTAAGATTAAATAATTAATGAGCTGGAGCACACAGGTGAACAATAAAGAAAGAAAATTTATCATCACAACCTCCTGACCAATGCTATTTTTCTAGAAAAAAGAGGTGCTGGAATTCACCATGACCGATTTAGCTGCTAGCACACAGAACCTTAGTCAGGAATGTGACTACAGGAAGACCAAGGGTACAATTTGTATACGGGTGACATTTTGTCCAAGAGGGGGGAACAATTACTAGGTATCAGCTGTATTTATGAACAATCATGCCACAAACAATTGTTTCATAGGCCAAATCCATATCTGGAGGAGAGCTACATTGCCATCAAGAGCAAACAGGCCTGGGGGTGGGGGCAGGGTAGATAACAGAACACTTTACAGCAGTGATGGCCGAACTTGGCCCTTCAGCTGCTTTGGGACTGCAATTCACCTCATCCCTGACCACTGGTCCTGTTAGCTAGGGATGATGGGAGTTGTAGTCCCAAAACAGCTGGCGGGGCAAGTTTGGCCACCACTGCTTTACAGTGAAACATTACCATCAGGCAAAATGAGGCAGCCATGGGTGGCAGATTTTGTGAGGTTGTAGCAGTAAGGGGCTAGTGGCTAGAGCTATGTGCATTAAGTGGCTTGCCCTGCGCCCCTTGCTGTCTTTAGGTATGGCAGAAGATACTGTCTCAGCACCAGTGTTTTAGTAAATAGCCATTCCAGGCTACTTCTGGATTGGGGGGGGGGTGTTATGCATTTTCTCTACCTCATATTAAAATTGGACCAAACCCTGTGCTGAAGAGAAACCTAGCAAATAACTGAACATGAACCAACAGTAGCAATATCAAGAGGTTACCTCAGTGGTCCTGCTGTCTTCATGAAGTGCCCACTGAAGTGGCACTGTTACATGATGAATGCAAGCTGCCATGAAGAAACAATGCTCTTATGGTCTTTTGAACTATTCTTGAGTGATGATGCCTAGGTTCACCTGGGTGCAAAACTAGAGTTGGGCCTCATTAGGCGGTAAATGGGCATACCTTCCAGCACATCCCAGCAACTAAGGGTTTTGACAGCTGTCTTTCCTCTGGATTCAGCATGTGAGATTAAGAGTGGGATTGAAATGTTGGCAAGCCTGAATAGTCATATCACTGCCTTGGCTTTTGCAGCAGATGAGAGAGAGAGCATGTTGACCTTGCTTTCACCCAGAGAAACATGACAAATCCAAAGTCTTACTAAGACAGATGGTTGCCACAAAAATTCTGTGTGTGTCAGGTCTTTGACTTTGCCATGAGCATAGTCAGCAGTGTATCTATTTTGAGCACTGTAGCAAGAAAAAATTATTTTCAGTTCAGTCGTTCTATCCCTTGCTACACACTATAAGAAGTGCAGTGAACAAAACAATGAGTTGCCCATATGGGTTGCATTCTTTGATTTTTAAAAATAAAGGAAAGAATGTACATAAATATATCATCTGTCTGAAATACAACACCTTTTGCACAATTCATAGTGAATATACCGGTACATAATTCACAGCTGCTGAATGCTGTGTTGGCCATTAGAATAGACTGCTTTAAAAGGATCAGGCAAACTAATGTAATATAGGTTTATCAATTACCATTATCCATAACAACTAAAACAAAGAACTTCTATGTCCTGAATCAGTAAAGTTTTGATTTCCAGATTCTTGGGACAAATAAGAGATGATTATCTTCAATTTGCCTTGCTTGAAAGTCACAGAGCATCTAGTTAGCCATTATGGAAAACAATGGTAGAGATGCACCTGTGTTCTGATCAACAAAGCTGTACTTATGTCACATACAAATCCCATGCAGTTTGATACCTTTTTGAAATGCATACTGCTTCTTGCACTTCTATCTTAGTGCTAAAGTTCAGAACGTGTAAGGTGTGAAGCTTCTACCAGGACAGGCCTTTTGAAAGGGACGAAAAGCAATCTCATGTTCACCGCCAGCCAATCCATTGGACAAGGTGGACAATTGCCAGGACTTTGGGAACCTGTAGTTCTCCTGATGTCGGATTCCAATTTGCATCAGCTCTGTCAAGCATGGCTAGTGGTCAGGGATAGGAATTGTAGTCAAGCAATATCTGGAAGGCCACAGGTTCCCCAGTCCTGACCTACAAGGTATGTTATAGAGACTTTGGCATCACACACCATCAGAACATTGGGGCTTTAGCAGCGTAAACATTGTTTTCATGGAGAATCCACTCAATAACTGGCTTAGTATTTATGGCAAGTGCCTTCTAGGACCTATACAAAAAGCCAAAACCACAAGATGATCCAGTTCATTTAGTAAGGATGCTTTCTGCCTGAAGACCATCTGGAATTCATTGTTTGGGAACCTTATTGCTCACATATTCCTACTTAGTTACAGCTGGTAGCAGTACAGTGATTTCCTGGCAAGTTAGGAAGTAATATAATAATAATAATAATAATAATAATAATAATAATAATAATAATAATAATAATAATAATAATAATAATAATATTTATACCCTGCCCATCTGGCTGGGTTTCCACAGCCAATGCTGCTTGGCTTTTCATAAGTCAGCTTCTTGAGGCAGAAACATTACTAATTTTTAAGTTCTTAGCAAATTTGAATAATCATAAAATAAATTATTCTTATTTCAAAATACCATTTTATAGCTATACAACTTTAGGTCCAACAGCAGATAAGATATGGTCATATCCATGCATGATTATTGATCGCATATTGGCTCTATACAGATAATTCCCCCCACCATTCAAGAACAGTAGTAAAGGTTTATTTCTGCTATTAAACTAGTTCCATTTCTGTAGCCATGGCATGGGAACTAGTCAAACATATTAGGGCAGGGATGGAGATCTTATACAGGGAGACTAGCCTTTCTAGGGTGGGGGAGATACTTTACTCAAAGGGCTATATGAGTAAATGTTTGTCTTATAAAGGGCAGGATGGCAGATAATTATATAGTCATTAGTAATGTAAAGGGCACTGCTCTATCATATACTTGTGACAGTCACTGAAACACCAATGGAGATGAAAGAATAAGGTCTCTTCCAGCACAGATGCACATATACACATTTGAGCAGCACACTGTGTGCACACAGGTCTGTTATGGTCTACGCTTGCCTTCCATCTTCCCAGTGATGTTTGCAATGTGGGGCCAATATATGCAGAACTGGATGTGATAGGGAGAGCTTGCAACTTAGTGGTGGTGCATATGGTTAGCATCTAGAATATCCTAGGTTCACTTCTTGATCTCTCCAAATAGGGCTGGGGGGAAGCACTGTTACCAGTCAGTATTGACAATACTGAGCTAGATGGACAATGATCTGACTTTGTATACTTCAGAAAAGGGCATGAAAAGAGTTTGCTAGATGTTATTCTTGCAAATGGAATTTTTTCCCTTTACCACATATAACAAATTATTCCATAGTCACAAACTAAACCAGAAGGGATTGTTTTGTGTGGTTGTGTGGGTGACCATGTAATTGTTATGCATGCAGCATAGTTTACAGCTGACAAGCCACAAGAGGTTTGGAAATGTCCACTTTAATCAGAAAACGTAACTAATATGCATGATAGTTCTTTCTATATGAAAAATGCTTAAAAAGCCCCAGTAACTGTTGCATTCCTTAAGTCAACATACAATAATTCTCTGCGCAATCATTCTTCTTGGTGTGCCACCAGCTTGAAAAGCCTAGAATGTTAATTGTCTGTATCAGGCTATCCTCCATCACAGATGACCAGATTTGCTGCAGTAAATAGCCTAAAAACTGCCAAAGGAAAAGGATAACACTGATATCTTTGGGGTTTTCCTTTAAGGAAGAGCTTTTGCTCATTCATAAGAAAGTACTTTAGTGGGAATCCCTCCATAACCTTGGTTTCCCATTTACTGTGTGCCCAATGATTTTACTACTATCACACTCTGGAGCTTGTACAGGTTTCTGTGTCTCCTGCAAGCTCTGGAGTTGCAGTGTCTTGTTTGTCTGATATCAGATGTGTGTCCTCACTCTCTCTTAATTGAGCCACCCTCTCTCCTTTATCTTTTATTTCCTGGTCAGAAGCAATACCATCTTCCCTATCACTCAAAGTGCTCTTCTGTGATTTTATTTTTGTATCCTCTGCATTGTCATGATCTGGATTCTTCTCTTTGTCGTCTTTGATGTTCTCACATGAATTTCCCCCTGAAACATACTGATGTGGCTTCTCTTCTTTGCTGTCTTTGCATAACACCGTTTCTTCTGCTCCTGCTTCTGTCTCTTTGCTTTCTGTTCTTCTGGACACTAGTCCTGGTGGGGTTTTTTCATCAGATCCTATCTCTTTTTGTTTCTCATGGTGATCTAGACCATCCACAGGGGGAGAGAGTGACTTTGCTGCCTTTTTCTTGTCCATAAATACACCATTCTCCTCCTCAGCACCATTCTCCTGAGATAAAACTGTCACCCCTATATCTAGGTCATCTCCATATTCTGATTGAGACTTTCGAAATCTTCTCGAGGGTGGTCTGCGTTTTATTGATCCCCGTGTGCGTACCTGAAAATGGATAGAGCTGGGATTGAAAACCATAAAGGAGATCAATGCTGCAAAATCAACAAAACACCCTACATGGATGTTTATATGTTTAGACTCTTAGTCATATACTGTACTATTTCTCCTTTACATCAATAGCATTTGGCATCACCTTCATTTTCATGAGAGAGAACAGATGGTTGCCCCTTATCACAAAAGGGGAGAAGAGGTTAATAGATTATTTTCTGTGCCCACCTTTGTGTGTATATGACTGTTGTGTTGTTACACAGATGGGCAACATAGCATGCATGGATGACAAATATGATTCTCTGGTCCATGCCAACTTTAGGGATTCTACCATAACATGAGATTGTGTTCAAATCTGAAAACCAAGAATTTAGGCTGAAGAGTCCTGACTCATTCTTTTCCTGCTTATAAGTTAGAAATAAATTTCTATGGAAAGCATTTTATTTATTCATTTTTTGATCCCAGACTAAGTGAAAGAAATAACGACTTCACATGTTCAGTGGCACCAGTGAATGGTCCTGGAGTACTTGATGCTGCACTGCAATATCTGGGATACTGGTAGTTTGGGCAAGACTGAACTTCATGGCCAATAGCTTATGACTTTGGGATCAGGTCCTCAAAAGCAAGCATGCACAAGATGAACAGGCAAGGTCAACTTTCAAGCAGATCAAATCCAAAGTGGCTGTTTGGAGATCAGGGAAGAGAGGAAGCACAAGAAAGGAATATCAGGGAAACCAGACAGAAGTAAGGAGGTCTAGATTAAGATGGTGCTCACAGTAATGCATATGTGGGTTGATTTTTCTATGTGCACTTTTATGTGCTTTATTTTACACAAGATTACTTTCAGTTGTTTGCCTCCAAAAACTATCTCAATATTTCCAATCTACACTAACCTATTTTGTGTTTTCCTTTTGCATTTTTATTCTGTAAACCACCTTGTGATCTTTGGGTGAAGGGCAGCATATTAAATAAATAAATAGTGGTGCTTGTGCTGTGTATTTTATCACTTCCACTCAATTACTACTTCCCCACCCTCCAAATGTTCCATAAACATGTCCTTTACTGCATGTGTGCATATATTTATTTACCAGTGTGCACAGGCCTTTAAAAAATGTTTTGTCCATGGCATTGTGCAAGAATTAAACTTCCACCAAAGCAAACATTTCAAGCATCTTTCACAGTAGGCAAAATGGACATTAAAAAACAAACAAATAAACCCCAAACATGTTTTACAATTTACTGGTTTTTGTGTGTGCGCAAAACAGCAGATTCAGAAATAAATACATATCTGTATATCATGTCCTGTTGTGCAGCAACAGAGAGGCAGGGCAGGGCAGGAGGAAGCATGGGTGCCTCTGATCTTTAGATCCTTTCCCCAATACAAAAAGCCATATTCTCTCTCTCTCTCTCTCTCTCTCTCTCTCTCTCTCTCTCTCTCTTCTTTCCTAACAAGTTGTCTCCTGCATTGTGAAAGACCAGCACACATACCGTATTTTGCGCCCCATAAGACGCTCCGGCCCATAAGACGCACCTAGTTTTTTGGGGGGGAAATAAAGGGAAAAAATTATTTCCCCCCCAGGCGCGGGGCTGGGGCAGCCCGAGCTTCCCCCGACCCCAGCCCCCAAACAGGCAGCTCTCTGCAAGCCGTGGGAGCCCAGCGGTGGTTCCCGCTGCTTGAGGAGAGATCCGCGAAGCCTGCACGTGCTGGGATCAGCGCTTGCAGGCTTCGGGATGCCTGCAACTCTCCCCAAGCAGTGGGAACGTTCCCGCTGCTTGGGGAGAGATCCGCGAAGCCTGCGCGTGCTGGGATCAGCGCGCGCAGGCTTCGGGATGCCTGCAACTCTCCCCAAGCAGTGGGAACGTTCCCGCTGCTTGGGGAGAGATCCGCGAAGCCTGCGCGTGCTGGGATCAGCGCGCGCAGGCATCGGGATGCCTGCAACTCTCCCCAAGCAGTGGGAACGTTCCCGCTGCTTGGGGAGAGATCCGCGAAGCCTGCGCGTGCTGGGATCAGCGCGCGCAGGCTTCGGGATGCCTGCAACTCTCCCCAAGCAGTGGGAACGTTCCCGCTGCTTGGGGAGAGATCCGCGAAGCCTGCGCGTGCTGGGATCAGCGCGCGCAGGCTTCGGGATGCCTGCAACTCTCCCCAAGCAGTGGGAACGTTCCCGCTGCTTGGGGAGAGATCCGCGAAGCCTGCGCGTGCTGGGATCAGCGCGCGCAGGCTTCGGGATGCCTGCAACTCTCCCCAAGCAGTGGGAACGTTCCCGCTGCTTGGGGAGAGATCCGCGAAGCCTGCGCGTGCTGGGATCAGCGCGCGCAGGCTTCGGGATGCCTGCAACTCTCCCCAAGCAGTGGGAACGTTCCCGCTGCTTGGGGAGAGATCCGCGAAGCCTGCACGTGCTGGGATCAGCGCTTGCAGGCTTCGGGATGCCGGCAACTCTCCCCAAGCAGTGGGAACGTTCCCGCTGCTTGGGGAGAGATCCGCGAAGCCTGCACGTGCTGGGATCAGCGCTTGCAGGCTTCGGGATGCCGGCAACTCTCCCCAAGCAGTGGGAACGTTCCCGCTGCTTGGGGAGAGATCCGCGAAGCCTGCACGTGCTGGGATCAGCGCTTGCAGGCTTCGGGATGCCGGCAACTCTTCCCAAGCAGTGGGAACGTTCCCGCTGCTTGGGGAGAGATCCGCGAAGCCTGCACGTGCTGGGATCAGCGCTTGCAGGCTTCGGGATGCCGGCAACTCTCCCCAAGCAGTGGGAACGTTCCCGCTGCTTGGGGAGAGATCCGCGAAGCCTGCACGTGCTGGGATCAGCGCTTGCAGGCTTCGGGATGCCGGCAACTCTCCCCAAGCAGTGGGAACGTTCCCGCTGCTTGAGGAGAGGTCCGCGAAGCCTGGAGAGCGAGAGGGGTCGGTGCGCACCTACCGCTCTCGCTCTCCAGGCTTCAGCGAAAGCCTGCATTCGCCCCATAAGACGCACCCACATTTCCCCTTCATTTTTGGAGGGGAAAAAGTGCGTCTTATAGGGCGAAAAATACGGTATACCATACCTTGTTATAAAATTGAAGATGAGTGCCCTCTGGTGGCTTATCAAAACTAACAGGTGTCTCATCAGCTTCACTTGATTGAGACTTTGGGCTGACAGGAGTGGATGGAGGGCTGTTAAATGGAGAAACCATTACTTTTAGGCCAGGGCTTTTCGGAGAAGCTCCTGGCAGCAGGGCAGCTGGAGCAAATGCCAGATTGGCCTGTAAAGAAAAGAAAACAGTTGTGCCTCAATATTATCACCCCACCTATTACCAAAAGTTTGTTCTGGATGTGAAGTACACTTAACAGATTGATATATTAACACACATGTTCTCAATTGTTTGTCTTAACTCAGAACCCAGGTCTCAATGCCACACTAATCGCTGTCACTGGACACATGCATTTGGTGGTGGCAAGTTCCCATTGGCACTGGTGGGTTGGAAGGCAGAGAGATCAATGGTAGATGGAGCCAGAGCAACCAACAGGCAAGGCCAGCCCCCTTCCTCTCCCTGCTGAGTTCTACAGAAGCTACACTGAAACTCAGGAGGAAGAAGCTGACAGACAGTGCTCCATTCGTCCTTATGGACCAACTTGCGCTGTATACCGAAGTACCTCTCAGAATCCTGTTCGCTTTTTCATGTGAGGCATGGAGCCTATGGCCTTCATCAATCCCCACCAGCATAGCCAATAGTCAGGGATGATGGGAGTTGTAGTCCCACAACATCTGCAGGATCAGAGGTTCTCTACCTGCCCCACCCCCAAGCTTCCAGAATGACCTACTGCCCACCATTTGGAAATTACTATTGTTTAACATGACCGTAGGGGGAGCCCTTGCTCTTAAAACATTTGTTTAAACAGCAAATGTATCTAGCAGTGACATTGTTAACAAATTATCTGTAGAAGAGAAGATATGACAGGATAGTTTCCCTTCCCAAATAGCTGGATCCAAAGACTATTCTTGTGTCAGTGAAAGCCTGAAGCATTTTCCAGCCCTTCAGCCAAGAGAATATATCTTCAGTGGCTTGGCACGGGAGAGCTTGTGAACAAAGCCATAATAATATTAGATTTAAATCTCTCTATCCATCTTCATCAAGAGAATGCTCCTAAGCTTCCAGTGTTGTGAAATCTTTCTCACTTCCAGTCCAGATGACTACCAAAAATACCACAGGAGAAAAGCATGTGGTTGTGATGTTGTTCATGTCTGAATCCCCAGATAATGCAGCTGTTAAGGTGACCAGTGTAGCTGAAAAACCTGGGTGTCATTAGCAGTGCAGTGATATGAGGAAGCTCATATTGCTGGGATCCTGGAATGCTTTTGTAGTGGATTACTAGGGCCAAGTTCACAATACCAATAGCATGAGCTGGGACAAAAACAGACGCTCTCATCTTTAACAATTAGCCACACTAGCATCAAGCAGGCATTACTGACAGAAGCAAATACAATTTCAATTTTAAAAGCACATGGAAAGTGATAAAAAGGGGAATACATGTATAGCAAAGATGACTAACCCTTTTTGTCCCCAAAGCCACATTCACCTGTAGCCAATCCTCTGAGGATCACATGCTAATGGTGGATATGGCTACCCCATACACTCACATGTGTACATAACACACACAGCCCCCCTCTGCAGCTGATGTATGCTGATCAATCAAGGTGAGGGCCCCACCTCATTCATCAAATTATTGATCCCATGACAAGTTAGGGGATGATTTACATCCTATTAAGGTACTGGGCTGGGTGGTAATTTATTAAACATTTTTTCTTTCTGCTGTGACTAACAAAATCAGTGAGGTGTTTTGGGGGCCCAGAAATATTTACTTGGAGGAGCTGAGGGGATAGCTTTCCTTGGAGTATAGGACTGCATCCTAACTTGTAATGCGTACGTAATCAGATCTTACCTGTAGCTTTTCAATTAGGGGAGAGCTTTTTACCTTAACCTTTAGAGGATGTGAAGCATTTGGAGATGGCTTCTGTAGAAAGAGAAACAGGAGACTGCTGCAAATAGGCAGTTTGCTACACATTAAGGTTGTGTGTGCATAAGGCATGGAGAAAGGTGGAAAAGGAACAAAATGAGCTGTCGTTATAATCCTTCTGATAATGAATTTACCTTATAAGTCAACAATGGCCACAACTGGGCTCCTGAGAAATAAGAGGGAAACATCAGCATGCATGTGGGAACCTCAAGGTGGGCAAAAGGTGGGTTCCCCAACAGTTTTAGGGGAAAAGACGGCCTGGCCTTAGCATGCTTGGCAAACACAGATGCCTTGGGCCCCTTAGGGTCTATTGCTGCTGTTTCCACCTTAGGGCAGCCCAAGGTATTTTTGCTGCCTAAGGTGAAGGCAGGGTGTTTCTGCCCCTCCATTTCATATCCAGAAGACAAGCAGTCTGGATTTTTTTTTTCTATACTGGTGACAGGACAGCATTCTTGACTGTACTTGAGGGCAGCAGGCAAACTTAGAGGGTGCAGGCCAGGCCTCATGGCATGCACTTGATGACTAGATATTCTACTAGTTTTGCATTAAAAAAACAACAAAAAACATTCTGATGTATTTTAAATTTTGTATTGTATGCTTAAAAAAAAAATTTAAGACAATTTTTGTAGTGACAAATATAATAAATAATATAACATTGGACCATGTGTACATGTACACCCATCTTCTTCTGGAACAGCTGGGTTGTTCATAGAGATATGTGGCTTCTGTGTTCCTTTATCCTTTTAGATTAGCCTTCCCCATCTTTGTGTCCTCCAGATATTTTAGATGACAACCTACACCAGCACCAACAAGCATGGCTGTGCTGGCTGGTGCAGATGGGAAAACATATGGAGGGCACCAGTTTGGAGAAGCCTGTTCTAGATCTCAGCTAGAAAACCAGTTCAGATTCTCCAAGCAGACTGATGCTTATTCTAGTTGTATATGATCCAAGCAAAGCTGACATCTCATACTGTCCAGATAGACAGAGCTGCCCTTTCATGTCCCATATGCTACACAGCAACACTAGCCTTAACTTTAATGAGGTAGGGCACCCATAGGTTAGCCTGAAAGCTATCTTTCTTCTAGTAGTAGTGAATTTATGCAGCTGTGCAATGGCTTAGCAGTATCAGTGGTTCGTGTGGATGGAATCATGTCCCAGTGGTAGAAGGAGAGCACCAATTGTGTCTGTGCACCGTTGTTTGACCTGTAATAAGATTGACTTTCCCTACTCTGTCAGCATTGAAGGATGCCATTGGGATCTAAAGTGACATAGGAAATGTGTAGCATAACAACATCAACCTGATACTCATTTAGTCAGCCAGCCCACCCATCATACTAACCTCTGGACCATTACATCTTTAGAGAGACTGACACTGCTTACAAAAGGAAAGGAAACAATAACTTCTTCAAAACACTGATACTTACCAGCTCACCATTCTGGCCAAGCTCTGCCTTGTTTGTGTGGAGAGGAAGGGAGCATGGTGGTTTTCTACGGGTTGGTTTAGTGACTGGTATCTAAAAATAGAGGAGCAGCTTATCAATTGACAGAAGAGGAAGGAAGGAAAATCAAATGGAAAATGCAATCTTTATATCGGGAAAGGACCTAAGAGCAGATGGTTGGGGAAAGCTCTTGAGATGTTACTGCCTATTTAGCAGAACTCCACTACAGTAATGTCTCTCAAGACAGATGGAGGCCAACAACAACAATCATTATTTTGCTAGACTCACCTGTCTTTTCTGTTCTGGACAAAAAGAGTATAATCATGATTTCTGTTTCCTTTTGTTTCTTGTTAGAAATATGCAATGCTTTCTCCACTCAACAAAATTACTACACTATGCTGGGCAGAAAGTGTCACAGTCACCTACTGCATAGTGTCTATAACATTACTAGGGACGCGGGTGGCGCTGTGGGTAAAACCTCAGCACCTAGGACTTGCCGATCGCATGGTCGGCGGTTTGAATCCCTGCGGTGGGGTGCGCTCCCGTCGTTCGGTCCCAGCGCCTGCCAACCTGGAGCGTCTGAAGGAGTGTCTGAAGGAGCGTCTCCACCCCCATCGTTCTACCCGGACACTGAGGTCCAACACCGAGGGCCTTCTGGCGGTTCCCTCACTGCGAGAAGCCAAGTTACAGGGAACCAGGCAGAGGGCCTTCTCAGTAGTGGTGCCCTCCCTGTGGAATGCCCTCCCACCAGATGTCAAAGAGAACAACAACTACCAGACTTTTAGATGACATCTGAAGGCAGCCCTGTTTAGGGAAGCTTTTAATGTTTGATGTATTTTAATATTCTTTTGGAAGCCGCCCAGAGTGGCTGGGGAAGCCCAGCCAGATGGGCGGGGTATAAATAATAAATAATAATAATAATAATAATTATTATTATTATTATTATTATTATTATTATTATTATTATTATTATTATTATTATTATTTGCTCTCACGTACAAGCAATCATTTTCCCACAATAATTATTATTATTATTATTATTATTATTAACCTAGCAGTTTGAAAGCACCCCCGGGTGCAAGTAGATAAATAGGGACCGCTTACCAGCGGGAAGGTAAACGGCGTTCCGTGTGCTGCGCTGGCTCGCCAGATGCAGCTTGTCACGCTGGCCACGTGACCCGGAAGTATCTGCGGACAGCGCTGGCTCCCGGCCTATAGAGCGAGATGAGCGCACAACCCTAGAGTCTGGCAAGACTGGCCCATACGGGCAGGGGTACCTTTACCTTTTATAACATTACTGATAACAAGTGACACAACTCTCTCCACATGCCTGCGCTGTGTCTCAAGGCAAAGTAAGGAGAATAAATTGTTTTCTGAGTTCACTAGCTCCTGTGAAGCAACAAAGCTTGTTGCATTTGAAAGCTTTTTCATAACTGACTGTCACCAAGCAAGACTTAAGGTGCAAAGTTATATTCACAAGTACTATCAGACTAGTTGCAAGAACTTGTAACAGTAAGGAACAAGGGGATGAGACTCGGGGGCAATTTTGCAAGTGCCTGTGAAAATGGTATTTGCAGTTCTTGCAGCTGTAAACTGAATGAAAATATATTAAGGAAATATACCGGTACTACAGTGGTTCCTGATTATCAGCACCTTTGAGACCTTTATGATGCATGCTCTAATTGAATTTTAACCTCTGCACAATCCTGCTCCTGCTACAAGCCCTGATCTGGTAAAAATTGTGCAGTATCCTATTAATACATCATTGATACGAAGTGGGTAAAGGTGTTACTGCTTGCATATGCATCCTTAAAAATAAACCATAGCTTGTGTGCGCTCCCATGTAGGAGAGGGGGTGCTTAGCTTACAAAATAATGATGAAAATGGAAGATTTACAAACAATTAGAGATGTGTGTCTGTGTTGATAAGGCTTTTTTTTACTGGTGTCACTGGTGTTATGGAATGCACTTCTTGCTGAAGTTTTAGAGGTCCTATCTGTACTGGCACTCCACTGGCTTTTGAAGACACACCTATTTAACACAAACATTTCTTTGATCTCTTTGCAATGGTCTATTTTAACTGCTGTGTTGTTTTAATGGGATTGTTTTGTTGCATATTTTAATTATGAATTTATTAATTTTTAAAATGATTTAATAGGATTGCTTCCTGGTGCATTTTAATTATGGTTGTTTATATTTTAATACTTGTGTTATTGGTTTTTAGACTTGTAAACAGCTTAGAAGCCTATTTTGGCATTCAGTGCTTTATATATTAGATAATGCTGCTACTAATGATAATACAAAACAGGCACCATAGCAATGGATTTGCTACTCTGAAGAAAGAATTAAGACAAATTAGTAAAAATAAATAAAAATGCAAATTTATTGTGTAAAAGTGTTAGGAAAATTCTAAAAATCCCAACTCAAGGCATTTTTTGCATGCAAACACACACCCTCTCTTCTTGCACTGTTGTTTTCTGAAACTGAAGATTTCATTAATTTTGTACAGTTTAGTGCCAGCAGCAATTGGCACAAAAGAAAATCTAGTTGCAGACCATTTCATCCAACAGCGAAACTAGAATAGTGATGCAAAATAAATAAATGCATTTCTGTGATTAATAAAGCATAAGCACACATGATTTACATTATTATTAAATTTGTATACTGCCCTTCATCTGAAGATCACAGGGTGGTTCACTATATAAAAGTACAAAATGGGAACACAAAATACTTAACACAACAAAAACAAATCAATAGTCCTCCTCCCACAAACACATTGCGAAGTCCATAGAACGTTTTATCAGCCAAAGGCTTGGTTATAGAAAAACATTTCCCCAGGTGCCTAAAGATATGCAGGTGCCATGTGAGCCTCTCTGGGAGAGCATTCCACAAATGGGGTGCCACCCTCTGGGCATCTCATGGAGGGGTCAGATGAAGACGGGCTTCAGATGATGATTGCAGGATCTGGGTCAGTTCATATGGGTAGAGGTGGTCCTTGAGGCATTGCAGTCCTAAGCCATTAAAAGCTTTATAGCAGCAGCCACAGACCGGAGGGGTGGCTGATAGGGCTACCATAATTCCCCTGGTTGGAGGGAGGCCTGGCACATGGCACAGTCACTAACACCATACCTCCCCTTTCCCAGAACCACTGTGATTGGGGTGCCCCCTGCTCTCCCCAGCTCCTGTCTTCCCAGGCTCATCTTACATCCCTTAATTTAAAAAAAAACACAGCCAAACCCCCCTCAAATTTTAAAACACACAAGTTTAAAAGTACTGTACAGTAGTTTAAAACAATTTAAAATATTTTAAACAACTAGGGCAAGGCCTTTCCCAGAGAAAATGATGTTATGTGGGCAGCCCTTGCCTCCCCCCAAAGTCGCTCCCCCACAAAGGGGAGACTTCGCCAGACCAGGTAATTATATAGCCCCGACTCCCCAGGTAGATTGAGCCTAGGCAGACTCTCAGTCAGTCATTCAGCAGGGGTTGGTCAGGCTTCCCTAGGCCAGCCAAAGGTATGAAAATGCCAGCTTCCTCAAGAGGAAGAGGAATTCCAGCAGCTGTGGAGGAGGACCAGATGAACAGCTCGCCCCCTTCGCTGATGGTCTCTCGTTCCTGCTGCCTTCGAGAGTGAAACATCAGTTCTCCAGATAGCCTGTCACTCAATTTCCCTTTCCTTTGTGGTTGAGTTTCAAACTATTTTAATGCTGCCTCTATAACAGGAAGTGTTATTGTTTATTGTTAGGTTTCATTATTATTGTGTTTTAATATTTTTTTTTTTTGTAGTAAGCCACCCAGAGAACGTTTGTTGATGGGCAGCTATAGAAATCCACATAACAATGATAATTGTACCTAACCTCCTTTCCAGACAGAGATGACTGATCTTGGAATTTTCCAGCCAGCTTTGCCACCGAGGGAGTTGTGGACTTCTCTTCCACCATGTTGGTTCCTGATTGCTTGTCCTGAAAAAAGACCAGAAACAAAAAGCTTGTCACTGTATGAAAAATATGGCAATCAGTGGAGATTCTGAAGCTAAAAACAATTATTATAAAGCAACAGGGGCAGTCACATCCAGCTGTCAGGAAGTCTTTGAGTGATAGCCAACTAAGCTATACTCAGACTAGACCTATTGAAACATGGGTGTAGCCAGGGGAGTGCAGGGGCAGTTGTCCCCCCCCCAATCAAGTCAATAAATAAATAAAAATACTTAAGTAACTGACGAATTGTGTCTCAGATAACTCAGATCTGCCCCCCCCTAAAGTCTGCCCCTGAAAAATAAATCCTGGGTACGCCCAGGTATGAAAATCAATAGACTTACATTAGGGGTTAGCAAGGTTTACCTTGCCTGGGCCGGTTCACTCCAGTGGAGATCCCTCCATGGGCCAGATCGCGGGTGTGCATGAGAGTGCGCACCCGCAATTTCCAGCGTCTGCGCAGACACGATTTCTGGCACCGCAGAAGCGAGTTCCTGCGCTGCGCTGCGCCGGTTTAGCACAGCATGCAAGGACTCGCCGAGCAGGCGGCTCGGTTCGGGGGTGGCTCATGGGCCGGTTAAATGACCCCCGTGGGCCGCTTGTGGCCCATGGGCCTTAGCTTGCCGACCCCTGACTTTCATCTATTGCTTTCAGTCGATCTACTCTGAGTATAACTTAACAGGGCATGTTAACCTTTGTCTATTATTCAGCATGATGATTTGACTTATTCTCTGTTGAAATGTTGGAAATCTTATTTTGTGTGTATGTGTGTGGGGGGTTCCATATTCATTTTCAGAGTGGCTTCCTCCCTTTTCTGTTTTTATACAGGGTGAGGGAGTTTGAAGTATCCCAATAAATAAAGGTAATGTTCGGGGCAGGCGACTGGGGGGGGGGGGCAAGGCATAGTTGCAAGAAATTGGTTTGTGGGAGAGGATGGGAAACTTAAGCCCCTGCCCTGTTTGGTGTTTCCCTCCTTTATATGCTACGTAGCCCAGGCCATTTTTACTGGCAGAACTCCTTTATAGTTCTGGAGTCCATCTAGGGAGAAAATGCTCAAACTGGGGAAAGGGAAAGACACCCCCCCACACACAATTTGACCCATATTAAGAGCCCCTTGAGGTATTCTAAGAACAATAGCTAAGTGGCACAGTACAAAAAGGAAAGGGACCACCAGGCCCACTCTGGATCTCCTGTAATTCAAGCACTGTTTAAAACTGCTTGAGGGGGAGAGTTATTGGCAGGAGAGAATTGGCAGGCAGTAGAAAGGTTAAACAACTCCCACCCCCTTACCCTCCAATTCTTTCCTGCAAGAGCTGGGAACTCTCTGTTTCCCTCATAACTTCTATTTCCGCCCATATTGTTCCCTATGTGTGAGAAAGAGGTTTGTCCTTCAATTCACAGGAGGCAGCTAGCATACCATTCTAAGATTAGACAAGAGCAAACTAGCTATGGACCGTGGCCTGCAGGATTGGCAGCTGCAGATGCTCAGATTATGCTCCCAAATATCACAATTAAAGGAAAACCTTTAAAACAGAAATGCATATACTAGGGTAAAGTGTACATATGCACACGTTACTGAAAACAGCATTAAAATGTATCATATTAGGGGAAATAATTTTGCAAAAATGTGTACAATAGGCAAAATTATTTATAAACATATGTAGGTTTGGCTAAATTAGGACTAAAATGCTGATGAATTTTTATGAAGAAAGACTTAAAAGAATAAATCACCAACTGATCTGGAACTTAAAACTGGAAAAATTAAAAACTGAAACTGAAAGATTTGTCCATTCCCAGCTGCTACTTCATTTTAACAATCTTGAGATTGTTCCAGGTTGGGTCTCTATATCTCTGTAGTATTAATATTTGACCTCACATTTGGCCTCTTTCTGAGAATCACAACCATATCTATGAGTTCTCTGTCTGATGATGATTGGATAACTATTTAAAGTCCCCAACAACAGCAGAGCATTACACCAAAGGGTTGAGGTGGGTGGAATTAGTGCAAAGTTGATAGCACAATCAGATGGAGCAGAGATGCAACAGGGAAAGAGTGAGACTTCATTGGAATCTTGTGCCAACCCACAAATCTGTCCTGCAACATTGCCAGCAGAACACTACACGTGCAAAAGGGGTGGCATAAACATTCCCAGGCAAGTCAGTGGATGTCCCCAAGAAACTATCCCCCCACTTTCCCTCAGAACTGCAGTGGAAGGTAGGATTCCACCTAACTCTGCAGCCCATCACGTCACAAAGGAAGAATCAATATGATTTTTGCCCATGGAAGTATTGCATCACTAACCACCTAGAATTGTTGGAGGATATCCACAAGTGTGCAGATCTATATATATTATATCAACTAGTAATTTGCAAGAAGGCAAGAAGCAGAGAGGGGGAATAAACTGACAGTTTTCACTACCAGGATAAGTAAATAGCAAGCTTGATCAGGAGTTGGGATGAATAGCAAAGTAGTCAAGTTTCCAAATGACACCAAATTATTCACAGGAAGATTACATCCCAAGCAGACTGAGAAGAACTCAACAGATCTCTACATATTGGATGACTGCCAACAAAATGGCAAATGAGATTAAACGTAAGTGAGTGCAGACTGATATATCCCGGTACAAAAAAAGAGAGAAGAATCATCTAAATTGACTATAACCACTCAAGAAAAATGATTCTGAATCACTGAAAATGTTAGCTCCATGTGTTGCACCAATGCTAAAATGAATATTCAGAAATGAAAATAATACCATTACAGTGGTACCTCGGGTTACATACTCTTCAGGTTACATACGCTTCAGGTTACAGACTCCGTTAACCCAGAAATAGTACCTTGGGTTAAGAACTTTGCTTCAGGATGAGAACAGAAATCGCGTGGTGGCGGCACAGCGGCAGCAGGAGGCCCCATTAAGCTAAAGTGGTGCTTCAGGTTAAGAACGGACCTCCGGAACGAATTAAGTACGTAACCAGAGGTACCACTGTATATAAATCTACACTTGTGCCATGCTGTATGCAGCTCTGGTTACCCCATCTTTAAAAATATACCAATGAATTGGTGAGGTACAGGAAGGGGTATCTAGAAAGATCAAGAAGCGGAACATTTTCTCCACAACGAACTGCTTAAAAACTGGAGTTTTAATTATTAATATTGTGGACAGTTACAGCAGCCTCATACCAAGGCAGACTATCAGGTCATATTTGCATACAGTTTAAGCACATACAATACACCTACTACACAACTTTGTTTTCACAGATGAGAGTCTTGTGGACATTGTAAGAAACAGAAAATAGTCTAATTTGTATATGGTTCCTACCTAAAATTTGTGTTTCTTTAATTTTAATCTAATGTGTCTTTAATAATAATAAATATGTGCTTTTGTACATCTGATATGTACCATGTAGGTATCATACACAACAGGCTGAAACTACTATATTTACAAAAATATGCCGGATATTAAGAGCTGGAAAAACAGAGTCACACAGCTCTCAACAGCCAGTATCTTAAACACAGTAACGGTGACAATATTTGCAAAGGATAGCTTATTATCATAATCCCTCTTAGTAAAAAAAGAAAAGAAAAAAAAGAGTTGCAATGGGGAAAAAAATTCATCCAGCTGCATCTGTGAGTGTCAGGGAAAGACACTCAGAGGAAGTGGGCCTTGTTCCCACAAGATAGTGGAATGACCCTGAGGCTAGCTTTATCAAAACTTAAGTTTTTCTCTTCTCTTTAACTTTTCCTTCCTTCTAGAATAAGCAGTCTCATTTACAAACAGTGAAGGAACAAGAAGATTGATACTGCTGTTTGTGCTTTACAATTCTTAAAATAGTTGAGAGGTATTTAAACATGGGAAGAACAAGGGCCAAGACTACAGATAGCTTGAAGAAGGACCACAGTTTATGGTCATATATGGTATATTGCACATTCTGAAAAGTTAACAGACATCCGGTTAGCTACAGGCCAGGCCAAACCTGACATTTTTGAAGCAACTTGGTTCCTTTCATGTCCTTTAATTGTCTGTGGGCAGCATTAGCCAGCTAGGGTCCCAGGAATCTATTGAGCATTGCTGGATTATTTTAAAGAGAAGATATACATAATCATCTATGGTAACAAAGAACAAAAAAGACAACCAACAGAGTAAGATCCTGCCACTGCCAGTTCAAGTACATACAAAGACCAGGGAGGGGACTGAAAAGTAAACACCAGTAACAATCATGGATGCAAAAAGGAAGCAGCAACGCTCAAGATTCCTGGGACCCTATGATACTGAGACACACACACAGTATATGGTACTTGTTTCAACTGAGGCAATTTACACACCATGCATTTCAAGCAGATGACTTTCCACAAGGAATCCTGGGGCCTGCAGTTAGTTAGTGTTGGATTGCAATTTAAACAGAAAAACTTACACTGGTCAGAAAGCTCATTCGTATTTCAAATGCCTCTTTCTCTTTACATATTAACTATGGTCTGCCATTTGTAATATATATGTAGTGAGAGACTCATAAACAATGGTTAAATTGCATGTCACATGTGAAAATGGTCTCAAAGGGCAAGCATTTAATTTGTTCTTTTACCACAAATATATTGCTTCAATTGTTAAGTGGAGGCAAGTGTTCTAGTAACTTAAAGAAGAAGCCAGTAAAGAAAGTTGGTGAAAAAAACAGAAAACAAGTAGGCAGAAACAGTGACCCCCCCCCACTAAAATACTGTTTAGGGGTACTCTCATTTTGACTCAAGAAAATCACCATTTTATAGTTCAAATCAGGAAAAATAACTACAATAAATGGACAAAAGTACAAAGATTCACAAAATGTTTACAGGTATGCGTCATCCCCCCAGAAAAAAAGCACTGGACAGAAAGAATACTTGCTCAAAAAGAGAGTGAATCAAGAGAGCCTCTATTGAGATTGTTAACTCTCTCCATGGGCTCAGCCAAGGCAGAAGTTACTCAGGAAGTGGGTAGACTCATGTTGGTCTGTAGATATTCCCCTAGAAGGAAATTCCACAATGACTATTCTGATTGGGAGCACAAAGGAGCAAGCAGGGGGCCCTGCACAAGAAATAGCACATATTAAGAGTTGAGTAAACAAATCGCTCCATTCTTACCAACTACACTGATCTCTGAGGGAACATCCTTTTTCTACAGCCGGCTTTAGTTTTATTTCCCCCTCTCCGTATGTCATGACATTTGGCAATCTGATGCACTCCTTTGTAAAGAGGAAATTGTGCAATTTTTCTTGCATCCTCTGCAGTTAAGCCTCTGTTGGTGTTTAATAAAAAAGTAGCTGCAAATAATCAAAGCTAATATACTCAGGCTCCCAGTGCAACCCTTTCTACAAATTAAAGGTTGCTTTTCAGATGGCTGAAGTTCTTTTGTTAAAACTTCCATGTGTTTTACAAGTTGAACCCTTGCTGTTAAAAGTAAGCACCACTGAGTTCATTGGTGCTTGTTCCCAGGAAACTGTACAGGATTGCAGTCACACTGATCCTGATAAACTTACAGTAGTATGTTATATACTGCTGTTCCTTGGTGTAGGTGTGTATAATAACAGATAAAACACAGTTGCCTACATTTTGGGATTTTTGTTGGACTGTGACTATAGGGTCTGTCATGATGTGCTCTTGTATTTCAGAATTTACCACTGGGGAGGAGGGGTGGGTGGAATTTTTTAAAGCAGTCCATCCCCTAGCAAATATTAGTATTAATTGTAATGACAGTTTCCTACTCGACAATTCTCTAACTCGTGTCATATTTAATAATTGTAAAAGTGAATAGCTAATTATTTGACAGTGGTGGACAGAATTCAAGATGGTGGCAGTTCTGGGAAAGACGTAAATATTATTACCCTAATTAAGATGCGGGTTCTCAATATTTTCCTACAACTCTTTAAAGTTCTTTCAAGGAACAAAACTTATTTTGCCAGGACCACCAAGAATAATGCCAATAGTTAAGAACGATAATAAATAATCATGGAACTAAACAAGTGCATAAAAATATTCAAATGTAGATATATCAGTGTTAATGGAGATGTTTTGCCTGAAATTAATACCTGAAGTTGTCAAAGGCAAACTTTAATAAAGTTGCAGGAAAAGCAGAGACTATAGCTGACCTGATCTGCCTTTCCCAGGTGAGTTAAAGGAAACATTCAGGAACAGCAGGAGAGTATGAAGGTAAAAATATTGGCTATCTTTCCTATTTAAAAGCAACTGTCTCTACAGTTTGAATAATGAACAATATTTCTATTCAGAATATTGTTTTCATAGAATTCTGTCCTTTTCTCATTGGTTCTATAACTTCTTTGCCTGAGCAATGTAGAATAGCATTACACTGTGTCAAGAGTTCCCGTGACAGCTACAAGTTCAGAAATAGAACCTGGACAGAAAGATGCCCATTCTCTGTTCGCAGTTTTTCTCATGAGGGTAAATTTGAGTGAAGGCTAAACTTGGGTTAGCTTAGAAGGGGTAATTTGCTTTGGGGCCTCTAGGAACACTCAGCTGTGTAGAAAATGTAATGCTGTACAGTATTCAGAATTGCTAAAACTTGTCTGAGGGAAAGCGTTATGCCGTGCAGACTAATACCACTGAAACACACAAGAGCCAGGAAGAGCCTTATATAGCACAGTTATGCACAGTTACCCAGTAGGAGTTTTTAGCTGATGTTAAGTTTTTGAGTCAGGATTTACAGTAAGTGTTATGCTTTTCTTCTTTCTGTGGTATGCAAAGAGCAAGCGGGCCCTTCTCTTTAAATATTGTCTGTGCAGATTAGTGAAGTTGGCAAAATTCATATGCGTTAACCCAACATGGAAACATAAATCCCTTTATACTTTTATTTTGTATTTTTGTGAGTAACTTGGGTACCTCATTTCGAGACAGAAAGATGGACTAGAAATGTTTTTAATAATAATACTTTATGTGTACATAGCAACTTTCTGAGGTAAATGTGCATGACTTGTTCCATTTTACAAAGAGGAGGAGATATTGCATACCTGAGGGGAAACAGAAAGAAATGGCCACATTTACAATAATTAATGAAGTCCAAATTTGCATTAAGACTGAAATTTTAAACATACTTTGAAGTAAATCAAGTTGAAATCACTAAGGCTCAATTCCTGATTAGCTTGGTTTAGGATCTTTCTGGATACTAAAATTAAGGTTGCAATTCCATGCACACTTACTGGGGAGTAAGTCCCATTGCATTTAATGGAGGTTAGCTCTGAGTAGACATGTATAGGATTTCACTGCACCTGTTCCCAGCAGATTCTCAAACGTTTATGTCTTCTGCCAGAACAAAATGCTTCCCTACTTGTATCACTGTTCTTCCCTTAGGAATCCCTTTAATCTTGTATCATATAACAAGGCGAACTGAAGGTAGGCTGTGGTTCACCAGAGGATCTCTGGCCAATTCCTGGTGGACCACCTAGTGCCTGCTGGTTGCTAGGATTCAAAGTAAAGAATGCTGGATTAAATTATCCTTGGGTTGATTATCTGCTTTAAATCAAGAGTGCATGCTCAGTACCAGCTATGCATTAACTATTGAGATATCCTGTGTATGCCCTCTTGTTTTGTCAATATAAAAGGCTTCAGTTCACCACAGTGAAGTGAACAGTAGTGGACAGTGGGGCACGACATTCACCTGACCTACGGTTTCACAGGACCTCTGGTTGCCCGAGTTCCTGCTATGTACTGTGATAGGGGTGTAGTGGGAGTGAGCTTGGTGTAGTGCAAACACACCATTGAGAGTATCAGATGTTGGGGGGGGGGGGTCACCTGTGAAATGTGCAACCACTAATCATCTTCATTTTTAATACTTCTGTATCAGTCACTTCAGCCCTCACATTTTTTTCCCACTCCTTTTAAAACCATTTTGTTAATAAATATTAAATAGTAAAATAATTTTTTAATGTACCGTATTTTTCGCCCCATAAGACGCACCGGCCCATAAGACGCACCTAGATTTTAGGGGGGGAAATAAAGGGAAAAAAATTTATTTCCCCCCCCAGGTGCGCTGCGCTAATCCAGAAGCTTGGGGCAAGCTGAGGTCAGCGCGCCCCAAGCTTCTGCGTGCCGGCAAGCAGTCCGCTGCCGCCCCAAGCCTCCCGCACCCGGCAGGAGGTCCCGCCGGGTGCGCAAGGCTTGGGGCGGCAGCGGACTGCTTGCGCGCACCTAGAAGCTTGGGGCGTGCTGAGCTCAGCACGCCCCAAGCTTCTGCATGCCGGCAAGCAGTCCGCTGCCGCCCCAAGCCTCCCGCACCCGGCAGGAGGTCCCGCTGGGTGCGCAAGGCTTGGGGCGGCAGCGGACTGCTTGCGCGCACCTAGAAGCTTGGGGCGTGCTGAGCTCAGCACGCCCCAAGCTTCTGCATGCCGGCAAGCAGTCCGCTGCCGCCCCAAGCCTCCCGCACCCGGCAGGAGGTCCCGCCGGGTGCGCAAGGCTTGGGGCGGCAGCGGACTGCTTGCGCGCACCGAGAAGCTTGGGGCGGGCTGAGCTCAGCTGGCCCCAAGCTTCTCGGTGCGCGCAAGCAGTCCGCTGCCGCCCCAAGCCTCCCGCACCCGGCAGGAGGTCCCGCTGGGTGCGCAAGGCTTGGGGCGGCAGCGGACTGCTTGCGCGCACCTAGAAGCTTGGGGCCAGCTGAGCTCAGCCCGCCCCAAGCTTCTCGGTGCGCGCAAGCAGTCCGCTGCCGCCCCAAGCCTCCCGCACCCGGCAGGAGGTCCCGCTGGGTGCGCGAGGCTTGGGGCGGCAGCGGACTGCTTGCGCGCACCTAGAAGCTTGGGGCGGGCTGAGCTCAGCTGGCCCCAAGCTTCTAGGTGCGCGCAAGCAGTCCGCTGCCGCCCCAAGCCTCGCGCACCCGGCGGGACCTCCTGCCGGGTGCGGGAGGCTTGGGGCGGCAGCGGACTGCTTGCCGGCATGCAGAAGCTTGGGGCCAGCTGAGCTCAGCCCGCCCCAAGCTTCTAGGTGCGCGCAAGCAGTCCGCTGCCGCCCCAAGCCTCCCGCACCCGGCAGGAGGTCCCACCGGGTGCGCGAGGCTTGGGGCGGCAGCGGACTGCTTGCGCGCACCGAGAAGCTTGGGGCGGGCTGAGCTCAGCTGGCCCCAAGCTTCTCGGTGCGCGCAAGCAGTCCGCTGCCGCCCCAAGCCTCGCGCACCCGGTGGGACCTCCTGCCCGGTGCGCGAGGCTTGCAGACACTCGCCCGAAGCAGGGGGAGCCCTCCAGAGGGCTCCCCGTGCTTCGGGCGACAGGCTGCCGCCCCAAGCCTCGCGCACCCGGTCGGACCTCCTGCCGGGCGCGCGAGGCTTGCAGGCATTCGCCCCATAAGACGCACCCCGATTTCCCCTTCATTTTTGGAGGGGAAAAAGTGCGTCTTATGGGGCGAAAAATACGGTATTTGTCACTCCAAGGAGGGAAACCTAAGGTCTGTTGTGGACATGCATGCAGGTATTTGTTTACGTGTGTGTGTGTTTTAATTTTTTTAAAAAAATACATGGTTTTTTTATATACCAGATTTACACAAAAGAGCAGTTAAAAAAAAAAATCCAACCCAGGCAAGGATTTGGTGTTGCTCGCATGAAATGCTGCTGCTTCCTTTCCTCCTCTTTGCCTTTATTTATTATCATTTATTATTATTATCATTTATTAAAATTATATACTGCCCTTCATCACAAGATCTCAGGACAGTTTACAGAACAAAATAAAAGATAGAAACACAAGTAAATAATTAAAAGAAAACCAACAAAACAACAACCCCTCTCTCCCACCTCCTGCAGGCAATTTTAAGCTTAAGTGCAAGTTATGCACAAAAACAGTTTTGTGTAAAATAGCTGCTTTAAAAATAAAAAATACTGGGAATGTGCCTTCAGCAAGAACCTGGTAAAAAGAGGCAGGTTGCAGCCTTTCCTTTGGGCTGATGGAAACAAAATGGAAGTAGGTGGTGTGACAAAAGGTGATACCCAGTGAAACAAGTAAAACCATATACACAATGCGCGTCAGTGCATCCACTGTTAGGTAACATAACTTTTATATTGAATTTTCCCGTCTTACTGGATTATCCGCTGATTGGGAAAATCTGAAAGCAGCAGTGGGGGCAGGCAGGCTGTGGCCGATATCGTGTGGACACTGTGCAAAAAAAGCAAGAGACAAGTGGCTTCAGATCCACATTCGACTCCAGTGTGAATGTACCCAAAGTAACATTTTGAAAAACATGGCCCCAAGAACCTCTTTGAACCATTGAGACAAGTCCCCTCCCCCAGCATATGAACTAAATTGTTATTTTGAATGGATAGCTTTTTATTATTTAAAAGCTGTAGTAGCTAGCACGTAGTTATTTTTGAGTGGCAGCAAGGCAGCATATATGTAAATAACATTGCACATTACACGTTTTGTTTCTCTGTCACATGTACAGCTTGATTTTCTAGACTGAGGCACAGTGTATTTTGTAAATTGTAGGTTTCTTATGTAACTAACGGCATATAACCACAATGTCCTTTCATAACAATAACATTCTAATCTAAACAAGAAGTTCTCTATACCCCAAACTATACATGATCAGCAAATTGTGTACAGAGAAAAGGTGTAAAATGTTGTGAATAAATCAGGCCAGAAAAATGTGAATCCAAATAATGGAAAACGGAATCAAAGGGGGCAATAGAAGCAGGGCATTTAATTCACAGTGCCACAATAACCTGGAAGGAAAGGTATCATCCTTTATTTATTTATTTATTATTTATTTAAAAGGGTTCTATACCACCCTTCAGAATAATCTCTAGGGCAATTAAGCTTACTAATGAAAGTACTAACACAGCTGTGAGGGAAAGCATACTGGGTGAACTCCAGATAAGAAACACTCAAAGTATGCCCACTGGTTTCAGTTACCCTTCTCCAAGTATGACTAACACTGGACATTACCCATGATTAATAATACGAGTGGGGAACCTCAGGTGCAGGGGCAAAAAATTAGCCTTTTAGGCCTATCTGGCCCTCAGGATTCTTGCCCCTCACTGGCCCTGCTCTACCTCCTTGAGTGCTTTTGCTGGGTTGGAATGTGTCCTTGAATAATGCATCCCCTGGATGGATGGATGGATGGATGGATGGGTGTGTGTGTGTGTGTGTGTGTGTGTGTGTGTGTGTGTGTGTGTGTGTGTGTAGAAACCTCTTGAGTTTTGCATGGCTTGAATATAAAGGCATCTGCTGCTCTACCCATTTTTGCCTCTGGCCAAAGATATATACCTTGTATAAAGTTGCCCATGAGGGAATGTAGCCCTCAGGCTGCAAAAGACTCTTCACTTGGTTTATAGTAGCTTATGAAAAACGGAACGTAAGGATTTGTTATTAAAATTGTGTCATAAGGTGAAATATGCAAAGATCTAAGATCACACAGGAAGCCACTCCAATTCTATACATACCCATTGCACTCAGTAGCACTTACTTCTGAGCAATGTGGATTATTTTAAGGGACAGCAGCTGTACTGCGAAGTGACCATTTTGTCCTGGAATAAGTGGCGACCCTCCCTGAAGAGAACACAATAGCAAGCAGTGGTCCTCCTAAGAGGGTGTGTGCAAATATACAAAGTTAGAAATAGCCAAGTCTTGGAACTGTCTCAGTTTTTACTCCACAGGACAAATAGCATCACTGGCTTCCTTCCTTCCTTCCACAGCTGGCAACAGCTGTTGTAAACATTGGGCCTCAGCTTGTCTGGACCAGGGTATCCTTTATTCTCTGAAGTATTCGCAAGCCTGTCCTTATTACAGAATGTTTAAAGCTCAGAGATGGTTGTGCCAAAGTGAAGAGAGTACTAATAAACAACCCAAAAAACAAGAGTGGGCTAATCCAGTTAGAAGCCCAACAACCCCATCTCCAAAAGTTTAATCATTTTTTTTCTGTGTCTCCAAAAAATGCAAAGTTCATTTTGGTAAACATTGCTCTTTTGTTTGGTGAACGAAGGTTTTAAAACTTTTATCTTCTAAACTAGAAAATTATAAACTCTCAGCTATCATATGGATAAGTAAGACCTCGCCTACACACTGGCTGGCAGTGCTCCACATGACGAGGAACTAGGAAATGGAAAACAAGGCTACACATTATGGTCATAAGTGTGTAAAACTCATATAACATGAACATATGATTTTCCAGTGGACTCCTTTGATGTGTAGACCAACCCCCCCTCCCCCATGCCACTCTTTGTTGATCTCTGGTACTTCAGCTGTGAAGTCATATGTCTCTCATTCTGGGAAGAACCCGAACAGCAAGGTAGATTTCTTCACTGTTATATGTTAAAAACCATTACTTCCCTTCTTCTGAAGCAACTTCTCTCCCATGATCTCAATATGCAAGCCTTTGGCTGCTCACCACTATCTCCACCCCTTCCTCAGCCCATGAGACTAGTTAATGAGGGAAGGGAAAGCAGAATCGCCCAAACAATACAAATGATTTTCAAGTAACAGCTTTAGTGCAAACAGTACTGTATTCTCAGACTCTTTACAGTGCCGTTTCCAAACATGCACTTTGTATGTTTATAATAATGGATCAACACTTGTGCCTTAATTTTTCAATTCTCCTTGAGGACATGGATATAAGAACTATTATGATGATCTCCTGCACTTCAGAACTTATCCATTTTAACTGGAGATGCCTGAGAATGAATCTGGGACTTATTCTCAGGCCTGGGGCCTGGACTGGATGACCCTTGGGGTCCCTTTCAACTCAACAATTCTATGATTCTATGATGTTGTGCATGTGAAGCATGTGCTCTCCCGCTCAACTATGGCCCCTCCCCATTCCACCAGGCTGCTAAGAGGAAGCAGGACTATTCCATCACCTCAGCTGAGAGACCACCAGCAGCTGTCTCTTCCTCTCCTTGAAACGTTTCCATCCTAGCTGGAACTTGGAAACAAAAAACTAGTACCTGAATCTGTTTTTTCCCTCCTCCTTCCCCCAATCTATTTTCCTTTTGTGTTGTGAGGACAAGCATTCTCTTGGTACGGATCATTGTAAACTGCTGTGGGAGCCCTTTTCAACCAAAGAGCAGGATGAAAACCCTTCAAATGATCAATATTATCAGACCCCTGTTGATCACAAATTGAAAAGGCTGGGAAATGCTGGGAAATGCATTTTTTGCATTGAGATTAGCCGTGGTACAACAAAAGTAGGCGAGACAGGAGGTGGTGTAGTGTGAATGACTTTTCTTTACAGAAAGTATTAATACTTGAGCTATTCTTTTAAAGCAATAAATCTGAGGAAGATACAACATGATATGCCTGTAGGAAAAGGTTTAGAGAAAACAGTTAAATGACACATTGGCCAGCATTGGATGGCTTGCATGCAAAAGACCTTACTCTTAAGGCTGTTTTCACACACAATACATTAAAAAACCCAGGGCAGCCAGTGCATGTGTGGCACACTCAGCAGAGAGTCACAGCCAGTCTTAGATCTCTGAACAGTAGATTATGATGCATGTATTTTCAAAAAAAAACAATTTGCCACTTTTACAGTTTATAGCTTTTTGGTATATCCTTGCAAGCATAATATTTGCATTCAGATGTAAAAACAAACTATAGTTTGTCATAATGTGATCAAAGTACAGTGAACCTTGGACTCACATGCCCTTTTCTTCTATTTCCCATTCGTGTGTGTGTAACGGGAATAGATTAGATAAACTCCTATGGTTCTAATTTGTCACAAAGAAGCTGCTCACCCACCACCCTCCAAACCATGGTTTCGAGGGTTGTCTGAATCGAGTCACTATGGAAAATGATTCTTAATTATGGAATATCACTGAAATGTGCCTATACCAGTATACTGGGATGATGATAGTCCTTTTAAAATTTCAGATATTCTCCAAAAAAAAAAAAAAAACCATCCACGAACTTTCCCTCTCTATATGAGCAAAAGGACTGTAGTGAAGAATAGAATAAATGGCCACACTGCATTAGGAAGAATGTATAACACTTTTGTAAAAAACAAAATATGCCAGGCTAATCCACCAGAATTGTTTGAAGGAACTAATCTAATATGTAGATAATACTGATCAAATAGATACTGTATTTCTAGCACTTCAGAAATCTTGTATGGTGCATTACAATTACAAATCCCATGGCAAAGTGTTCTTAAAAATAGCCTGGCACAGGAAGAAGGGAATGGTCTTTCACTGACTAGCAGTTTGTTAAGAGTTAGCAAATTAAGATGTAAGGATTAATGCCCGCTTTTCATAATAGATAAAGGTAAACAATTGTATGCTCCCATAGATTTGTGTTGGGCCTGTTCTGTTTTCTTCTTCCACTAAAGATAAGGGAAGTGAGGCACACAGTGAAATGGAAAAACTGATACCGAGTGCAGAAATACAGAAGGGTTATAGGATAAGATGAAAGGTTCAAAGCGGCAGATACCAGGAGGAATAGGGATGCTGACTATGTATATGCTGCTCCATCCTGCTTTTGTGATAACTCCTCATGCAAGTGATGGGCCTTATGGACTGATAGCTGAAAATACAGGCCCCACATCTGATCCTGATCTCATCACATATAAAGTTAAGCGGGGTAATATATAATTCAAGCAGGCCCAGATGCAATGAATGGGTGATGGGCCAGATAGACCATCAGCCTGACCTAATATGCAAATTCTCTTTTTTATTTATTTTTAAAAATAATATATTTAAGGCACAAGGACATCAATTATCTTGCTTCCATAAGCTGATAAGTGGAAAACATTTCAACTCCATCTGCACACTTATATTTTCTGGCTTGCTCAGAATGTTGATTCTGGGAAACCCAGTTAATGTAGAGTGTGTAAGCATCTCTAATCAAGCCAGCTTTAAAATAGTTGGGAGTTGAATGAAAGCTAAATTAAAGTGGCTGGCACAAGGAGAAGCGAAAGTGTCTGTTTCCTGTTGCTTCTATGCATTATGCCTGCTCTGCAAAGACGAACTATTTTTACCATTGCACCTGGCAAGGTTATATAGGCCAACAGCTTTTCTGACCAGTTTTGTCAGATGTTGCTTACACAACTTAGTTTATTTCAAGGTCACACCACAAAACTCTGTAAGGTTGTGTGCACAATATACCTTTAAAGCACATTGGAAGCCCCTTTCCCACAAGAATAATGGGCACTGTACTTTGTTAGGTGTTGCTGGGGATTGTAATGCAACCCTTTGGGCTGGGATGTGGGGAGAATGTGCTTCAAATGTGCTTTAAAGGTATAGTGTGTATCCAGAAGGTTGTGTACACATTCCCAGTCTGCATCCAATGCACTGCCACCACTGCTTTGGGAAATGGTGTATACACATTGTCACATGCCATCTCTATCTTGTATCTCATGGTGCATTTCCCCCAAACCAGCTCTGAACTGAGAGAAAGGCTGAGCCAGCTGTGTGTTAAGATGGTAATGAGTACACAGCCCAATACTACAGATCTGTGTCCCTTACTTTAGACTACTGGCCTTTTAACAATGAGATTGAGGAATGGAATCTAGAGAAAGGAGCTTGTAAATCTTAACACTCCTCTGAAAATTGACTTCTTTGAGACTTCTCATTTTTTTGTCAGACACATGTCTACTCAAAAGTAAGCACCAAAGGGCAAGTGTGAGAAGCCAAATTCTCTGTTTTCTCAGCCTCACAAGTGTAGAAATACTTGATTTTTTGGGCTGATATTTTTATGTAACATTTCTTCTATAGTTTCAATTCTGCAAACGGCTATAATTTAATTTATTATTAAGACACAGCTCTGGAAGCCAAGTGTTCATATTACTGGAACTGGCAAACTAAGATGATCAAAGGTAGAGGGTGCCAGGAGCACTTTATATAATTACAGGAAACATTTGAAAGGAATGGAACTAATTTTTCCCAGGGGAAAACCCAAAAACAATAGAAGCAAAATAAGAAAAATATAATTACTTTAAACCATGAGGTGGCAGTTTTAGATTAAAGTTCTAAAACTAGGTCATATGTCAATTTCCTCAAACTAATTGATTACTTACCTTCAGTTCTTTACACTTCTTTCCCCCCCAGAGGAACACCCCCCTCCTGCCTGCCTCCAGTTCAGCGAAAGCCACTGTTGAATGCTTCTCCTATTCTGATGGCCTAGATGTGACCACTGTTTGTTCCGGATATAAGCTGGTAGCTACTTTTTGCATGTGATTCTCTCTATACAGCAATTAATATCTTGTGATCCGATTTGCCACTGCTAGCCTCTAAATTACAAAAAAGGGGGGCTTCAGAAACTTGACATTATAAAATATTTCATTGCTTATGACACTGATTAACTGTTTGCTTCCAGGGAAGCAAATCTACGAGAACTACTTTTTGAGAGGCTTTGCAGACTTTCATATGATGAAGGAAAGCATTGGCAAAGACGTGTCGAAAAGGGCCAAACCTGAAGCTTTTAACCAAATTGATGTGCAACCGTTCTCTCTCAAACAACAGCTCATCCTGATAGGTTACACTCAGTCTTAATTTTGTTGTTGTTGGCATCCGTCTGTCTCGAGAGACAATGGAAGAGTGAGTAATCATGATTTGTTTGGCAGGCTGGCTGAGTTGGGAACGCCCAACCTTTCCCTTTAGGGCAGGCTGGGAAGCAGGTGGCCCTCCTGATGATGTTGGACTCCAACTTCCATCAGCCCCAACCAGCATGACAAACAGTAAGGAATCATTGGAATTGGAGTCCAACAACATCTGGATAACCATAAGACTGCCTTAGAACATTATATCATATTGATGGAGAATCCTAGTTTAAGAATTAGATGTCTTTTTACATGATGTCAGGAGCTGGAGTAGGTCAGGGGGGGAAAACACCAGTGTCACGTGATAACATCAAAATGTGCCACCACCTTTACCTTAGCCTTTTGCAAGTCCTTTTTCAAAGATAGAGCACAACATCCAGTCTGTACACACTAGATGGCAGAGGACAGGATAGCCATGTTGCTTTCACCCTTTCCTCTTTTAAAAACAATTTGCCCTCTAGCCCAGCAGAGGGTCGAATGCCTCCAGAAAATTAAGAGTTCCACTAGAATGGTTTTTTTGCAGGTGTATTCTGCAACATGTGACTGATGCAATAATAAGACATTAGTGGTGGATTTATACAGGACTGACCACACACCCTTTTACTTTTCTTAGTTCTTCTGCAATACTTCCCCAATGTTACGTTACTGCTGTCTCTGCAGGAGCTCTCCTGCAGTTTAGTGCAACAAAAGCAGGACAAACTCTTTAAACACCAGAATATTTGTAGCACAAAAAGTTACAGGATTTCAGCAGGCCGTTATGGGATATGCACAGATTGGAAACGAAGCAATATGTCCACCCCAAAACTTCTGCAGGTCCAAGCAGCACTGAAAACAGAATTCCATATAACCACCCTGATGCTATCATGAGCACAAATAATCATGAATACACAATAAAAAGGATATCTGTAGAGGCCCAATAAACAAACTAAATAAAAGGCTCACAAAATGGCAGCCTGCTGGAAAGGCCTTGCTGTCAGCCACTTTACCAAACAAAAAAATAAAACAAGCCTAGTAGGATGCATGCTTTCATCCTGGGGTTGTAGTGGAGATGGGAGGAAGCACACAGCTTGTAGAGATTTAAAATTAGTTTTCAATACTAATAAAATAAAATCACAAAATGGTGTAGCTGTGGAGACGGATGGGTTGTTCATCGCTAATTGCATCACAAACACAGAACCTTATTCTGCAGCAGTCATAAAAGCAATCAATGCTCTGGTGAGGGTCAGATACAAAATGCTGCAATTTGACTGCAGGGAAAATGAGTTAGCCTTGCAAGGAAAGTGCAGCATTGAGGCTAGATATGCAGACATTGTGCAACATAGGTGTATTTATTATGCAATAGATCAACAGGGCAGCCTGAGATTTGGCTGAAGTTATCAGAATGACGAAGCTAAGCTAATATGGTGGAAAGCAAGAAGCAATGGAGAAGAGGATCTCTCATATGCATTGAAGACTTTTAAGCCTTGAAGAGCAAACATGTTCTTCTTTATATCTTGAATATTTATAAAAAATATGAGCAAAACCACTGCATTTTCTGGCAGCAATCTAAGCCCCAGCCATATTTTTTTTGAGATTCTGTGGTCTTACGCATTTTCCTGCACATTATTTGACCTGATGCCATATTATTTGGCCAACTTTGCCCCCCTCAGATATCAACCTACTACTTCTAGATACATAAACAAAATAAAGCCATCCAGCTCACCTAAAATCTTATTGAAAGAAATTCACTTGCCAGGTTTTTTCTGGCAAGGCACCTGAGCCTTTAATATTTCTATGTCAGACAGAATTTCAACAGATGAAGCACTCAATCACCACAGATTTTCCATGGGAAGAAAAACTTCAGCAGTTGGATTTCTGCAACTTGTGTGAGGTGAGTGATACAGGGCATAAGAAATTCTGCTACAAATAAAAAACGTTCGGTCCATGAGTGAGTGATAAGAAACTGAGCTCTAAGCAACAATGTAAGTTCTGAGAACATACAACTATGACATTCCAAGCAGAGAAATAAGCTTATGCCTTAGCAGCAGATTATGTATATATTGTAAAGTTTAAAACTGGATTTCTGCATTCTGTCTCAAAGAACGTCGTGCCAGTTTCAATTTAAAAGAAAAGTAGGCAAAGTTTTAATTCCTTAGTGACAGGCTCAGAAGTGAATGAACTTCCACACACTCTTGGACACAGATTCCTGAAGCCAAATCAAATCAACCCACATTCTGTCAGGAAAGGGACATGAAAATTGCATTTCATCCAAAAGCTACAAAAACAAGAAGAGCAGCAGCTCAGTCATTTGAGCTGTTTAACTTGAACCACATTTACTTGAGTCAAGTTCCAAAACAACACAGAGATAACCAAAGACCGAGACAGGGAGAAAGGTTGAATATTTTTACCTCTCTGTTGTGCAGGTGTGGGATGTTCTTGGGAAGTACTGGTTCCCCCATCCCCTTCCTCTTTGCAGCTTCCCTCTGTCTGTCTGGTCTGCCTGTACAAAGCCTTGCCACAGGCCGAAAAAAAGAACACACACTTCTTGGGAGTGCTTAATATCCAAGCCCCAGCTCAGCTTAAAAACTGTCAGAGTCCTAAGTGGCCTGCACTAGAGAACCAGGAAGGCGGGGAGGTTGGGTGGGGGAGAGGAAGGGAGGGGAAAGGGGGGGAGGCAAAGCGATCAGGGTTTAAATTTAGACATGAATCTAAACAGATACTGGCTTTCTCAGAGAACGCAAGAGAGAAAAAGACAGCAAAGCAGCCTAGGCACCCTGCTTATTTCCTTTATCCTCGCTCTTATTTCTCAATTTTCTCCTTCCTCTTCTTGCAGCTTCTTTTTCTGGTGAAGGGTGAAGGGTTTTTGTCCTGGCATCCCATCATTTTATTCTGCCCCTACGTGGGCCAGCAAAAGTGGAGGCTCTTGTTTTCGTGGGAGTGGGTGTAACAAGGTCAAATGCATATACCGTGTCATAAATAGATAGGTGAGAAAGAAGACTTATCCCATGGACCTTTTCCCTTGTTATCCGTTGCATTGTACAAAGGGTTTAGGCACCAGGGAAAAGAAGGCCTCACAGTTCGGGAGTGAAAATATTCCACGTATGCTACACTTCTTCCTCACCCCGCAAGAGATTAGGTAAAGTGCAGATCTTTTATTTAGGTCATGGTAGAGTTAAAACATATACACAGAGAAAAACACACATGCACATGTGCCAAACTTTTGTTCATTCTGACAGCACCTCTGCCAAGTGTCACTCACTGAGGTGACAGTGAGGAGAACTCAAGAACAAGTTAGAAAGCAACTTTTGTAGCAATAATGCCACCTCTTGAATTCTCCCATATTCTAGTTCTGGGCTAGAAGAGAGAGAAAAAATAGTTTTAAAAGTATTTTCTGAAAGGCATTATTTCCCTTTCCACTGCATTGTTGAGACCCTATTTAGCTGTGTCAAGGAAAGCTTCCTAAAGACAAGTAGATTAGGGTTAACTAGAAGGCATTACAGCTATAATTGTACTCTGATTATTTTGTTAAATTGCAGCATGGTTTTTCTTGTTGCAAATGCTAGGGGCCTAAAATAATATAATTTTATTCCTCACACATTTGGCATGACTGCAACGATAACTGGAACAGAGTTTCTTTCTACCACCATGAATTCTGGATGGCCATCAAAGCCACTAGATTTTTGGAGCCAGTCTTGATATTTCTTCCCTCCTCAATTTTCAGGATGATGTAACACCACCCAATTATAGGAACTGTTTTGTGGCAGTTTCTCACACAGAATGCAAAGGATTGATTCACACTATCAAATTCTTTGTGCAAATTTGCACCATACATTTAAAGCACCCTTATATGTCATGGCTTCCCCAGTGGAATCCTGGGAACTATTATGTGAGTGTTGTTGCTGAGAGACCTCTCACAGTCACAATTCTCAGCAGCCTTAAGAAACTACAGCTCTCAGCATTTGTTGTGGGAAGTCATGGATCTTAAGATGGTATAAGAGTGCTTTAAATGTATTGTAAAGAACGTGATCAAATATACAGCTACCTGGAGCAGATTAACAGTGTATGCACATGAAGCCAGTAGCCACCTCTGTGATCACACCCTTTGGAAACAGTACATAGCTGTCGACGTTTCCCATTTGTTTAAGGGAAATTCCCTTATTCCAAATAGGATTTCCCTTAAAAAAAGGGAAAAGTTGATAGCTATGAAACAGTATAGCAGTAATCACAAAAATGGCCTAATTCAGATTAGTCTTTCACCACACGTGTGTGCCAAATTGCATAAAATAATTTGGAGTGAAGTAGCCCTTTGTGTCTTAGTGAGGAGTTGCCTTGCACCCATTCCAACCACCGATTCATTCAATCCCACACTGTCTACACTGGTGGGCATGGTGGAAGAGGAGATAGTCCCACAAGGTGGGGAATATGAGAAAGTAGGACAAGCCCCAAGCAGGGAAAGTATATTCATAATAAAGAATTTTGATGATAATTTTCACCTGAAGCAACAGATAGAATCCTTTGTTTCCCAGGGTCAAATTTGGCATGCTGTTAATTGCAGGAATGCAATCAATGTGCATGCCTGAAAAAGTGCAAATAACAGAAGTAGGGGAGGTCAGCAGCAGAGGGACTGCAGGGTGAAGGAGATGGAAGGTTTAACCCTTTCCCTTAGTGTGATCCCATATCTAATGCACATACTCCATTGCTATTTACCTCAGGAGGAAGCCTCCATCAGCACTGTTGCATCTAAGTTTTCTCCAATATTTTCTGTTTTTTAACTCAAAACACTCTGAGACTACAGTTTCAGTTCCAGGAACTCCTAGCAAAATCATGACATTTTAGAGCAGGTGATAGTGTGAAGAGGAGCATGCAGATAAAGGGAAGAGATAGGTTCACACAAACTATCACCAAGCACATAACAAGCCAACAAAGACTTCTTTACCCTGGCATTTGAACCTGACCTTAGATAGATAGATTGATTCACCATATTATTGTGTCTGCAGTTTGTTTAGAACTTATTTTAATATTGTGTTTTAAATGGTTGTAACATGTTCTGAGACATTATTATTTATTAAATTTCCATACCATCCTTCACCTGAGTTTACACTATAAAAACACAAAAATACACAACATAGCAACAAACAAAACAATACTCCCCCCAGTTTAAAAGGCCATACATTGTTTAACTAGCCAAAAGCCTAGGTGAAGAGGAATGTTTTTGCCTGGTGCTTATGTGAAGAGTGGGTAATAAATTGCATAAATAAATAATGGCCAAAGGGGCAAGGGTTAATCATCCCCTTCCTCAGTTACTTTTTCACTTCCAAGCGTAGCCTCTGAATGCTAGGGGTTTTTTTAATTGCAAAAGCATTGGGGGGAAAGACACAAGCTACTGTATGTTTTGCTTAGGCCTTAGGTGCTTTCCTCAGATGGTATGTCCTCATTCCACAGACTAATCCTTGCAAGGGGATAAGAACAACTTTTTTACCCTTTCAAAACAAGGCAAGTTGCATGGCAACTGCAACAGGGCTGAATACAGGACTGTGGGTGAAGGGTATGTTATCTTTTTCTAGCAGTTCCTTGTGCTAGATCTCAGCAGGCAGCTTCCTCTTCTTGACGTAAGAAGCACACGACAAAGAAGCTGAAGCAGAGCAGGAGTGGAATGATACTTTTAGTAGCTCAGCTCTGCCATACTGAGATACTTT
This sequence comes from Podarcis bocagei, assembly GCF_964188305.1. Classification (NCBI taxonomy): domain Eukaryota; kingdom Metazoa; phylum Chordata; class Lepidosauria; order Squamata; family Lacertidae; genus Podarcis; species Podarcis bocagei. The sequence continues at coordinate 66,972,445 of NC_138130.1, read as the reverse complement.
GGGAGGTCGAAACACTAGGACTGCAGTCTTTAATCGATTTTATCAACTAATTTGATTTTGATTATCTAATTTCTATACTGTTTAATACAGTAAAAACGATCTGTAAGCGGTGCACACAACCAGACGCCTTCATCCGCCTCTGCTGCAACAAAACATGTCTCTCCCGTATTGGTCGCTACAGCCACAGCAGGTGCTGTAAGCTTCAGAAAGTTTGAGGTCAGCCTCAAAGCTGCAGTCCTCCACTGTATCCCGAGACAGATGGATGCCAACCAAGATCTGTAAGCAGTGTACAAACAGCTGAAGCGACAACAAAATATCACAAAAATACGCAGTTACATATAAAAATGTTAGATTAATACAAAATAACTAATATATATAAATAAGGGACACGGGTGGCACTGTGGGTTAAACCACAGAGCCTAGGACTTGCCGATCAGAAGGTCGGCGGTTCGAATCCCCACGACGGGGTGAACTCCCGTTGCTCGGTCCCTGCTCCTGCCAACCTAGCAGTTCGAACGCATGTCAAAGTGCAAGTAGATAAATAGGCGGGAAGGTAAATGGCGTTTCCATGCGTTGCTCTGGTTCGCCAGAAGCGGCTTAGTCAAGCTGGCCACATGACCCGGAAGCTGTACGCTGGCTCCCTCAGCCAATAAAGCGAGATGAGGGTCCCCTTTACCTTATATAAATAAGTATCACTTCATTTTCATTCTGCGTCTTCAGGTTATCACCCAGGGTCTGAACAAAATCCCAGTTCACTCACAAAATTCTCAGAATGAGAAGAGTTCCTGGAACTCTAGACTTAGTTTTTATGGGCAGGCCCAAGGTGGATGGTACTTCCTCAGGCTGCTTGCAGATATGTTCCATTCAACTGTACTATCTACACCTAGTTCCAGATGCAGCAGGTTTGTTGAGTTTTCCAGGGGATCCAGAGGGTGGGAAAAGGGCCCCCCTCCACTCACAGCTCTTTTTTTCACCCTCTTTCCTCTACTCCTCTTCGTCCAACTGCAGCTTTAATTACAGGTTAAAATTGAGTTTTCTGGCTGAGCCATGAAAAAGAAACATACAGATGGCATTGCCTACCAGTTTTTATCCCAACCCAGCACACACTTTGCATTCAGAACAAAATGCCTTTCAGTGTTTCTAAGAAACTACAGAGAATCCAAGCTGAGTATTTTTAGAGAGATTTCATGTGAGCCATCCAAATCTGGACACCAGAGATAGTTTAGGATCAGATCTACTTAAGAACAAGTCTGGTCATCAAACAAAATGTTGCAGCTAACGGGTTGCAAACATACTCTACAAAAAGGGCATTGCACTTTCCCCCACTTCCATTTTCAGATATTCTACATTTTGTGGCTACTGTGCATGCTCATTCCTTATTGCAATTTTGGTGGTTTTTTGTTTTGCTCATTTAAGGTTTTTTAAAGTTTTTGTTTTTTGGGGGGGGGTTTACTTCTATTAACCCCGCCGTTTCCCATAACATAATTATACTGAGTGCTTTTTTTCCGCCAGAGCGCATTTTGGGCACCTCTGATATGGGTGCCGTTGTAGGCTGACACTCTCCTCACCCCCTTCTTGCCTTTACGTACTTCTGAGAAGCCTCAAGCAATCATTTCAAGTCAAAGCAGAAGCTGGCCAGTGTTTGCAAGCCTACACTTTTTTTTAGATCTATGACTCCACCTAGCTCCTAGCCACTCCTAGCTGGTCAGGCTACAGGGTGGGGCCAATTCATATTTCCTTTTCTTTAATCCATCTCCCATGTAGTGGTGGCAGGCTTTAAGCTTTCTAGCCAGGCCTCTACCATTGCACATATGTGCATTTGCGTAGGGTCCTTTGCAGCTGCCCTAGCCATCTTCCTGAATCAAAGGGAATGAGGGAGGTGTGGGCGCATTTATTTGACCTGCACCAGAACCAGGGGTGACCCCCAAACCAGCTAGGGAGACAGCTTGCTGTAGTTTTAGTACCTCTGCAGACAGTGAAAAATGGCTGTTGTCAAACTGGCATCTGTTCACGGCTGCCCCGAGTCGCCCAACAACTTACTGTAACAACTTCATGGTCAGTTCTGGCACCTATTTTTCTTGGGGGGAAAGCACTGATTATGTGCCCTCCTGTTTCTCAGTGATCCCCATTTTGGCTTAGTTCTGCTGCACTCATCACCTGAGGTCAGTATTATAGGGACTAATGTCACTAGAATACTGAAAACACATTTTAATCTCTCCTTTACAGTCTAAACTTTGCAGTTTTCCATTGAGAGAACGGAAAAGTTGTCTGTTCTGAGGTCAACCCCAAAACTCTAACGTCAAATTATGACTTCCTCTGTTCCCATACAACAGTGAGAAAAAGAGGATAAGGAAACCTTTTCTCCTCACAACAACCCCTCCAGAAGAAAATATGAAAGTCACAACAATGTGAGCCTGTTTTAACACGTCAGTCAGCAGCTTTTACCCTAAGCTGGGCACTGACGCTTAGAGTAACACCCAATAGGAAGGGCAGCATAAACTATTCCTTAAATGGGTAGACGGAATCTGCCCCTCCATCATGCTTTTATACGACAGACCAAAATAATTCTTCCTAACACTATTGTAGTATTTACTGCAACAAAAGCAAGCAAAACTGTTCCCAACTGTTATTTAATTTGGATATAAGAGTGAGCATGCAAGGACTTGATAAAATGTCTGGTCTATTTCTAAAGTGATTTGTTTGGGGCTTGAATTGTCATTGGAACTGGAATTTGCTCTGAATTAGTGAAGGCTGTGTGTGCGTTGGTGTATTATTTGGCTGCTAGTTTGCACAGCACTTGCCAGCAACAACATTACTAAGCAGCAGTGATCAGGTTTCCATCTAGATGTTGAACAGGGCAAGAAGCTGGCATTTGACCACTCACTGTTCCTACCTAAATCTTCTGTTACTAAAGAAGGGAGAGTGCTGCAACAGAAGGGGATTTGTATTTTGTAGCTTAATGAACTCACAAGCTAACATCCTGTTTTTGTTCCAGAGAGTACAAGTCTTTAACCCTTCTCTGATAACACCCACAGGAAATCAATATGAGCAAGTTTTTAATATGGGAATTTTGTTTTTTAACTCAAAGACTGGCCAACCGCCTATCTTTAAATATCTTTCCCATTTACTAGCCAAATTAGCACTGCAAATCTCTGGGGACGTAGTTGCAAGAAATTATATTAGTTGGAAATGTTTGTACTATTGCTATTTTTAAATGACATTCTGCAGCTGCACTTAAGCATATACAGCACTACAGAGAACGTAGCATTGCAGATACCCGCCACTTTTCAAAGGACAGCGGGTTACTTTGAACCGAAATGTAGTATTCAGACCAAATTAAAATATTTAGAGTATATTCCGGTCACTTCTAGATAATCTGTTTGTTGATAATTTATTCTCATTTGTTTGCATAAAGCTTGGGGGAAGGTCATATGACAGCTGTGTCAAGCAACTGTTATCCTACACTTCTCAGTGCATTTCCCTCCTGTCACTTTCCTAACTGCAAAAAGTCCACACACCCCTTAAAAAAGCAGCCATGTTTGTACAAGAACCAAATCTACTTTAATTGTACAACTTGGATTTGCTGGTATCTAGGTGAATCCCACCCACAAATAGTGACAATTGGGGTGCAATATTAGACTAAATGTTTTTACCCAATTTAGTTTCCAACTGACCCTGCAAAAACCAGGGACATGCTATGATGAAAACACCATCTTGCAGAGATACCCTGGACTCAGGATGCCTTCTAAACGATTCTTACTCCCAGGATCACTCAGCCAGGAGTGCCAACTTGGCCTCCTTGGGTGCCCGGGGCTGGGGTGCCATGCAGTGTGCATGGCCCTGGCACCCAAATTTGTGGGTGTCTGGCCCCTTCATGGGGAATTTTGTGGGTGCTTGGGCACCCAAGGCCCCAGGGAGCTGGCACCTATGCACTCAGGTGTGACAGAGAAGGGTCCCCTGTTTGCATTTCTAATGTAATCTGCACGCCAACTGTGGCAGTTTTTAGACTAAAGATGACTTTAGATTTCAGGATTACCACTACGGCTCATTTTGCCAGACTAATATTTATGCTTAAAAATCCTTTGAAAAACAGTGACAATGAGTTTATATTCTGTGTGCTTTGACTGGAGTTTCAGACAAAAAGCCAGCTGCAATGTTTGCAAAGAATTTCAGTACCACAGTATTTATGCAACTATCTAATTGTGACAGAACAGGAAATGCCTGTCGTTACGGATATTAAGTGTATCAGCATATGAGCTCTCACGTGGTATAGGAAAATACAGCACTTCAAGAACCTAACTTTCAGACACTGCTATATTACCAGTCAGATTCATCTATCACATACTACAACAAAAGAAAAGAAAAAGGGTTTAATCTTACTGGCTGTCATCTGTATAGACAGAGTTGGCTCTACTCACAGACTGACCTCTATCAAAAACTGCATAGGGATTATATAGGCAAAGAGAGGCTCATATTCATGAACTGATTAATGCTATCCAGACAGGAAGTTGGCCCAGCATATGAGGCAGTGCTCTCTCTTTCTCTTTCTCTCTTAAAAGAAAAAGAAAAAAGCTCAAACTTATTCCACAGAAAAACTAGACACATTATACTAGAACTGAGGGAGAGACGGGTTGTGTTATCAGCAGAGGAGGCTGACCAAGCCCTAGAAAAAGATGGGGGTGGCGGGCAAATAACTTGCTTTGATGGCTATCAGACAGATACAGTGGCATTGTGTAATGCAGAATTAAGGCCAGGGCAATAACAATGTTATCCTGAAACAAGGCAGAGCCTGCCTATGATGGAATCCAGTTATCTGGACACAGGGCTGGACTGGCTCAACTCACAAAGGAAACAGGCTGTCCAGAGAGTGGGCTGGTCCTTCCCATTAAGGGACTGTTATCTGGAGAGAAGGAGGAGGTTATCCGGATACAGATGTCCAGAGCAAGAACGATTTCAGGATGCTGGGCTGGCCCAGCTCAGAGGATATTTGTTCTAATAGCTGAAAAGATCAAGCAGAAACTGCATTAGGCAATGCTGCAGCTCATTGTGCAAAGACTTTGAAACAGCATTTCTCTTGTGAAACAGTAGAAACATACTTCCATATGATAAGAAAGGGGGATTGATTATTACTCTATTTTTAAAAAATATTACTTTGCCCTTCTGCTTTAAAAAGGTGCTTAGAATGGCTACAATGACTGATAAAAAACATAAAAATGGAAAAGCAGAATGAAAGCAATTCAATGCAACACAAAACGAGAAAAATTATAATACACAGACATGGCTTCAGGATGATAAATAAACTGTAATACTACAAATATATCCAGCCCCTATTTCCTAGCTCAGTTGGTAGAGCATGAGACTCTTAATCTCAGGGCCATGAGTTTGAGCCCAACATTGGGGGAAAGATCCCTGCCTTGCAGGGGGTTGGACTAGATGACCCTCATGGTCCCTTCCAATTCTATGATTCTGTGCTATGTCTCTGAAACATGAACACTTCCTTCAGTTTCTTTGTGGGCCCCACATTATCTGCATGAAGAAAAGTGCAGGGAACATAGGAACGGGATTCTGGGTGCCTATTCATTACTCATCTCTCTCATGCAAAGCAGTGTAACTGGGACCTCTCCAGTCCTGGGTCTATTAGCATTTCAGTCTGCTCTTGTCTCTGCCCTCCCTTGAATCCACAGAGCACAGCGCAAGCTCTGCCTGCTATACTACTCCAGCACATCCAGAATGTATTCCTCAGGTGTGAAAACTCTGTGAAACTTGCCAGGTGCAGCTATTTCCATCACTCCAGCAACTTTTGAATCCACTGCCTTCTGTCTTGACAGAAGAATCCTTTCTTGCAAACCAAATTGTGAGGACAGCACCCTCTTGTGGCTGTAATCTTTTGACACACACACACAGAGAGAGAGAGAGAGAGAGAGAGAGAGAGAGAGAGAGAGAGAGAGAGAGAGAATTTTGTTTAACAGAAGCCCGGGACTAATGGACGGACCCAAAATTCTCAACTATGTAAGGATTATAGCTCCAGGAAGAAAAATCATAATCACAAAATATTTAGCAAATGTAATAGTTATATTTTCACTAGGTATTAAAGCTAGGAGTCTGATCTAATTTAATTGGGTAGATTACTTGATTAAAACACTTCAAATGGTGCTCCTGATTAATCAGTAAGCAGTTTTAATGTTTTAAAGAAATATTTTGAATACGTATAAGAATTACATTTTTTAAAATGGTGCTTGCATTTGCAGAAGTTGTAAATAAAAACAAACAAAGTTCTGATCTATTGATTTGTAAGTCTGATGGCAGGGACTCTTGCTCTCTCCTACTGATATGAGCCACTTTAGGAAACATTAGTTATCTGAAAAGCAGGTTGCCAATATAGTATTTTATTTTATTTTTACAAATCTGCTGACTAATAAAATGGTGGCACCTTTTAAGTCAATTAAATTATTGTAATTGAAAAATCTGATTTATTAAAGTCTGCCCAACACGCAAAATCCATCAGATGAGAGGCTCTAGGATCTGGCAGAAGCCCTGCTATGCTGGCAGGACTTGAGACAAGCCGTTGGCAGGAGACACAGAGCTCATCCACACTTCCCAAACCTGAGGCTAGAAATCACAGGACAAATGGCAGTGTGGATGAGCCCAAAGAGTTGAACCTTGGACTGTGAGCTGATAAGCCTCTCGGAGTCTGTAACCTGAAGGTCTGTAACCTGAAGCATCTGTAACCCAAGGTACCACTGTACAGGCCAAACCCCACTGTGTTCAATGGGACTTCATAGAATTGGAAGGGATGCTGAGGGTCATTTAGTCCAACCCCCTGCAATACAGGAATATCAACTTAAAGCATCCAAGGCAGATGGCCATCCAACCTCTGCTTCAAAACCTCCAGTAAATGAGGTGAGCGTGCACAGGATTGCTTTTTCATTGCTTCAAGTCGACATTTGACTAAGGCTAGAGGACTCCCCACCACGCTTCACAGTCGCCAACTACATGTAATGATATCTACTTATTTCACTGTTCTAAGCCTTCGGCCTTGTAAACCCAACTAAAGACTCGCGTCTCTCTCCTCCCCTCCCTTCACCCGTATAAGGTGAGTGTTTTTGTCCCGTGACACCGTCCTCCGGCAAATCTCATTGGTAAATTTCGAGGCGCTGTGCATCATTGGCAGAGAGCTGCATAATCCCCACCCCAAATATGTAAGCCGTCTGCTCATCTCTTCCGCCCTTAGCGCAGCTCTCATTGGCAAAAACGAGAGAATGGAGTGCAGCTATTGGCTAAAAATGACAAGGCCTGCCCACCTGACGGCTTCTCTCACTGTTTACTTCCGCTCTACAGAAACGGGCAAAGCGAAGCGCCTCTATTGGCTGCGGCGCGCGCAGGGGGCGGGCTCGCACGGCTTGGTAGATGTCTGAGCCCCGCCAACCTGGTCCGCAGACTAGGCAAAGGTTCGCTCAGGTGTCCGGGGCAGGAGGTGTGAGATACGCGCGCGCGAGAGAGCGAGCAATGTGGCCGTTTCTGTTGCTGCTGCTTCCGTTGGTGGGGGTCTCCGGGGTGGTTCAAATCCCTCCGCACGAGGACGTGGCTCGGGTCGCGCGCTTCGTGGCGCACTCGTGCGATTGGGGCGCGCTGGCCACGCTCTCCGCGCAAGACCCGCCGATGCGGGGCCAGCCTTTCTCCAACGTCTTCTCCGTCAGCGACGGGCCACTGGGGTCGAAGCAAGGCAGCGGGGTGCCTTACATGTACCTGACGCCGCTGGAGGTCTCCGTGCAAGATTTGCAGGTGAGGGGACGGGCATGTCAGTTATTCTGAGATGAGGGAAGACCTCGCGACACAGCAGCAGCAACTGTCTGAGGCCGGCTGTAGCTATTCAGTGCCCTGAAATGTACTCTGCACGTGTTCAGAGGCACTGTCGCAGGGCTGAGCTTCGTTACTGAAACAAAGTTCCGAAGCTGAGGCCTGGTGAGTTCTAAATCAAGTTTAGTCTTGTGTGTACTTCATCATTATTAATTACAATATGCATGTACTGTTGTGTTATGTATATATAAAGTGCCTTAAGAGGGCATTTGGTTTTTTCTTTAAAAAAATCCATAAAATTTAAATTATTTCAATGTATAATGACATAAATTATTTCTGCGTTTTATCCCATTCGTTCTGAGGAGTATTCTTTGTTCCTCATTTCAGTTGTTTTTTACAACAACTTTGTGAGGTAAGTTAGGCCAAGGTTTATGATTGTCTTGGTGTCTCCCAGCAAGCTGTATGACTGCGCAGGGATCTGAATGTGAGTCTTCAGTACCAAATAAAGTGTAACATGAAAAGGGTCTCCTACATTAATAAGTTTGAGAGGGTGGGATAAATGAAAATCCTGGAATTAGGGGAGGTTTTTAGTCTTTTCCCCTGAGCTATCTTCATAGTAAAACTGCATGCACACCCTCTTCCGCAGCTGCTGTTTGTCTTTCAGGGCAAAACATACAGTTATTGCTTATCATATAGGTGCCAGTATGTTTGCCCTGTGTAATAACAACAGCTCTTAGAGACAATTTTGGCAAAAAATAAAAAATGGTGCTTACCCATTCCAAAACTCCTGCCCTGTCCGGGTAATTCTATGAAAATGTCAACATACAAATATTTTTTTCATTTATAGTTAGCATGTTCTATATTTTTCTAAAGAACCTTGTCAGGATTTGCTTTGTGGACCAAATTTTGCCATGGGGCAGCCATGGTTTAGCAAGCTCACCTTGGTTTCAACATCCCAGCTTGTGGCCAGTCCTGAGCTATAGCTTAAGATCTAAACTGTAGGTCAGGAGCAGGGAACCTTCTACATCCTGAGGGCCACATTCAGTTCTGGGTATCATTCTGGGGCATACATGTTAGTGGTAGGGCAAGAAGCAATGAATGTAAATGTTACGTTTGCACAGTAGTTTAGTTTCTACGCATATGCTTGCAAATCCCTCTCTTAACCTCCATCCAGAAAAGAAAGAAGTATTATCAGAGTTCAAGGACACATTCCAGCCAGGGAAAAACACTCAGAGTTGACTGGGGCTGATAGGAATTGTAGTTCAACAACATCTGGAAGGCACCAGGTTCCAACAAGTGGGGGGATCAACAAACTGCGACTGAATCCTGGTAAGACACAGAGACAGTGGTGGATCCCAGGTCGAAGTTGGGGAGTTCAGTTCTGGACAGGGAAGGAACAGGTGCATGGTTTGGGGGTACTTTTAAATCCATCTTTGTCAGTGTAGGCTCAAGTGACGTTTGTGGCAAGAAACACCCGTTATGAGCTTAGGCTGGTGGTCAGGGATAGCTTAGCCACTGTGATTCATGTGTTGGTAACTTCACAATTAGGTAAACCCTGTGGTCAACTCAATGAAGGTGTGAAGCAGTGAGTCGTGTGGCTTGGGGAGAATCCTGTGAGCCAGATAGAAAGGGCTGGAGGGCTGCATTGGACCCCCAGTCCCAATATTGCTCACCCCAGCTTTAGGTAATAAAATGTTACACTTAATCATGCTTTGCTTTACTTAGATGTGGTGAATAACTATGTCTGCATATGCTTAATCTTCACAGTTGTTTCAATTTTGCAGTAAGGCTATTAGTATAGTTTCCTAATACATGTATGCAATTGATGACAGAAAAATACTGATCTAATTGAAGCTTGGTAAGCATTGTTATGAACGGAAGGATTATTAACCTCTTTTCCTGCCCTTCTAAAGAATGCAGGAAGTTTAGCGCAGCCTTAATCTGTATGTTGCGAAACTTGCATTCAATTGATGGAAACCAACTAATGGATATGTAGCCAAATAAGATGAATACAAACTGCCATGGAAAGCTGAGTAGGGAAGTCTGTTGTATAAGGATGAAAAGACGATCTGTAAATATAAGCTGAGGAAAATGCATAAACAATAAATAAATAAGAACAATTGATGGAAACCTTCATACTCATTTGGGAGGGGGTTGAGTATACCTGCAGTGTGAAAAGACTGAGGAGCAAACACTGCACAGCTATTGCAATAGTTTTGTAATCTGAGAATCTTTACATTTTTCAAACATTTTAGTTGGCTTGTGGTAGAAATAAGACTAGCAACATATTTCTTGGAATCTATTCAATTTACTTTGTCCACTTCAGGTACATTTGAAAAACGTCTTTTGCACACAGAGAATTGTGACATGATTTGCAGGGATTGATTTGTAAATAAACCTACTGATGAACAAACCCATCTTCAGGGGGTCTTATTTAATTTGAGCAGCTCAAATGAGGCGTCATGGAGGTCTAAAAACAGCATGCAATCCATGTTCTCTCTAATTTGGGAATGAAGAACTTGTGCCCTTCCATATGTTGTTGGACTTCCACTCTCATCAGCGGCAGCCAACATGGCCAATGGCCAGGAATTACAGGAGCTGTAGTCCAGTAATATCTGGAGGGCATTGCATTGGCTACCCCTGCTCTAACCTGTGAAGCCACTTTATTACAGGCAAAAACTATATTGATATGACATACTTTGGTGTTAACAAAGCTGTGACTCCTAATAAATGCTCAGTTTTTCTGTAGGGCAGCAATAGAGATCTGTGGCCTTCAGATGCCTCTGGCCTGCAACTTCCATCATCCTTGACAACTGGTTGTTCTATCTGGGATGATGAGAGTTTTAGTCCAGCAACCTGTGGAGGGCTACAGGCTCTCCATTCCTCAAAGGAGGCTGCAAATTATTTGCCTTAACAAACGTTTTCACAGATACCTGAATGCTCAATACTTTGGCTTGCCTTCGGTGTTTTTGGAAAGAAGACAGTGTTTGCTGTTCCTACACATTTTATTGTGGCCTTTCAGATTCCTTGAAACACATAATGATCTAAATAGGAGTCAGCACCCTAAGACCCGTGGGCCAGAAGTGTCCTGCGGAGGTCGTTTGACCGGCCCACGAGCTGCCCCCAAACCGAGCTGCCTGCTTGCACACTGCACTAAATCAGCGTGGCGCAGGGACTCGCTTCCGCAGCGCTGAAAATCACGGGCATGTGCTCTCACACACATGCACAATCCAGCCCACAGAGGGATCTCCGTGGGGCTGATCCAGCCCAGCCAAGATAAACCTTGCTGACCTCTGATCTAGCTTATATGGTTTAATGAGTTTTTACTACCTTCTTTAGAAACCCCAAGTGAATATCATCAGGTCATCTAAGCTTTGATTATTATTTATCTTGTTAGACTTCTCTGTTGAACTATCTGTTGTTGTGGTGGTGGTGGTTGGCTATAACATGCCAATTTTGTCTCTTCGCTCCCACACACCCTAATTATCCATTTTGCCTAATATCCAGTGTGATGAAGAGTTTGGAGAACTTGATTTTGCTTGGTCCCAATAAAAGTATTGGCCTACCTATAGTTCATGAATATTGCATGTTGATTCTGATATTTCAGAGTAGATTCCACTTGTATGCTGTGAAAATAGTCAATGCAATTTCACAAAACTCTCCGACTTAGCATTGCTTCCCAAAATCTTGATATGGTTTAATGGACAATTCTGTTAAGCTTACTCAATAGCTTATTTCTTTTCAGAAAGTGGAAGGAATATCTCAACAAGTGCTGCCATCTCTTATCTCTTGTAACATACAGTACAGCTGTTTGGACTGCCTTCAGTCATATGGAGACATCTGCTTACAGATAACACTCCCAGTGTAACCATGATTCAGCTGTTTCTTGACTGTTTTTCTCCTGTCATTACCATTGGTTTATATTGTGTAAATAAGTGCCAAATGTGTGGTTTTTATGCTTAAAATCATGTGCTGCTGAAACTTCTATTTTTCTGGCTGAAAAATGAAACTGATGGAATTTCCCAAGAGGTCACTGACAGCTTTACAGCTTTGTGCCTGTAAAAAGGAGAAGCAGATTTCAACATTGTGTGACTTTTACAATTTCTCTGTATGACCATGACCCTTGAATTGCAAAGGATATGAAACTCATCCAGACACACAGTATCTCTTATTCTAGCATGGAAATGCTGATCAAGTATGCTGATCAGCTTGTTTTAAATGTGCTAACCTATTCAGCAAATCTAGAACATTTATGATTTATTTATTTTTTGCCACTTGTATTGCAGGTAAATGCCAATGCCTCCCTAACAATGTCCTTGGCACAGACACCTTACTGCAAGAAGGAAGGTTATGATCCTCAGAATCCACTGTGTGCCCATGTGATCTTCTCTGGAATAGTTGAAAAGGTACACTGTGATATTTGGACATACCAGAAGAATATAAAGCTCACTGCCTGAAAGCTAGAAAGCAAGTTTCATAACACTGATGATATATGCCTCTGAAATATACTTATTTTGAAGTTACCTTCCACGCATTCAAATAGTTTATGAAAGGGGAGCAGAGCTGTGTGTGCTGGACGTGTGTCAAAAATCCCTGTTTCAGCATGTTCTATCCCAAAATTGTTGCACATTCCCAGGTGTGAAGCAGGAACCAAATGCTTATATGTTTCTCCATGCAGTCAGGAACACCAATTGTGTAGGGCTCCAAATCACATGAAGTGGTCAGCACACATTCATCTAAAACTGTTCTGGGTGGTTTCCACAACCGTTCAGAAAAGATTTGGGGTGGACAAGGGGGTGCACATGGAGATGAGACAGAATGAAAGTTCCATTTCGCAGCCTGAAGTCTTTGAGCTAACAGAAATACTTTGTTGGATACTTCCCTATGTGTACTTACATGTCATTAATCCTGTTGAACTCAGTGGGACTTAGGTTGAGTAGACATGCACAGGATTGCATTGTTAGGCAAAATCAAAGAGCTGTAACTTTCTTGAAGAAACCCCGTGTGTTTTCTTGTTCCATGTATTTTGGGTGTGTTGAAAAATTAGGAAGTATTGTGTGAGCTTTATAATACCTGACTAACTTCACACAAATAGCATATCAGAGTATATGGGTCAAGTAGTCATGAAAACATCTTGGTTTGGATCCAGAGGAAGTTAGTCATACGTTTATCTCATTGATTTCAGAGGAACTGAAATGTGACTAACTTCCTCTGACTCCAACCCTGAGTATTCCTTGAATAATGTTTACATGTGCACTCTTCTCTCTCTTTTTCTTGCATCTTGAGAAAGTTTGAAAGAAAGTACAAGATACTGTGGTTAACTAATATGTCTGTGAAATTACATATTTGGTAACTTGTTTGTTAGGTTCCGAATGGTACAGAAGCAGACTTTGCAAAGAAGGCTCTCTTCAGTAGACATCCTGAAATGGCTACGTGGCCATCTGGTCATAACTGGTTTTTTGCTAAACTCAACATCACCAACATCTGGGTCCTGGACTACTTTGGTGGAATCAAAACTGTGACTCCTCAAGAATATTTTAAAGCTACACCATAGTAAGTATTCAAGTTACATTGCTTGGGGAATCTTGTTTTTCAGCATCTGATTTCTTTATTGCACAATACTCCTTAAGTGATCCTAAAAGCCATAGGATTTGAAGTGGTCACTTATTTTTATATATATTTGAGAGAGACCAAGGAAGCAGAGGGCTAAGAGCAGATCTTTAAGGACCCCAACAATTTGAAGGAAAGCAACAGAAGAGCTCCTGTGGAAATGCTGAAATAACTTTATGGTTGTAAAAAATACATCAAAGGACAGAACCAGAGAGAACTAGGGTATCAAGGGCATCAAAGAAGAGCACAGCTATATCTCTCTCACTGAAATAAATGGGACTTCAAAAGCTGAACCTTGGTTGTTTTAAAATGCTATCCAAAAGTTATGTTGGTTTTTCATCTAGTCCAGTAGTGTCTATTCTGATGGCCAGCAGCTCTGTAGGGTCGCAGGCAAATATCTCTTCTAGTCTTTCAGAGAGTGGTCCCTTTTAATTTGAGATGCAATAAGTGAAACTTAAGACTGTCCATATAAAGCATGTACTCTACCACTGAGCTATGGAATATCCTCTTGCAAGAGAAAGTACCAAGACATTAAGACTGACTACATACCATTTTAATTTATTTTTATTTTTATTTTTTCTTCTCTGTAGGCAAGGAAGATGCTTGAATGAAACATTGTCTACTTTTTCACTGGTCACTTTTGTAACAAGAAACCATCCAAAAACTGAGATAATCTTGTAGAATCTCAAAACTGCACATTCCTTTGGAATTATAAGGGATTGCTTACGCCATATGAGTACAAAAAGTATGGATTCTTTGCAAAGGAAATCTTAAATTCTGCGCACAAAAATATTTAGAGTATGCAAATCTGCATACTATGCATAATTGATTCTGCTTTTGGGACTTTGATTTTTAAAGAAGCTATTTTTCAACAATCTTATTTAGAGAAAAATACAATTGGAGGTACATCTCTGAAATGGAGAAAAGAGCAGTGGAGAAAATTTGTTGTTGAAGAAACATCCTGAAATGTTCAGCTATATTCTGGACTTGATCCACAGATTCATGTGTAGCATCATTCGCTGGGTGATTTATGCTGTCAGCTGACCATATTGATAAGGGATATGCCTGCAGCCCTAATTCAGCTAGGGTGGTCAGTTTATGCATATGTGTGCCTACAATACCAAGGCAATATATATTGGCAAGTGAAGTGCCAAACTTGATGTGTCTGTAGTAGTTCAGTAAAACTGCCCCAGTTATATAGAAAGGGGGTGTCAGTGATTTTAGTAGTAGAGCAGAGCACATGAGTGTGGGCACTTAAACTATATTTCCATCCACAGCTTACCTCCCTGCAGCATCTCTCTCTGCGTGCTTGTAGCTTAGCAGAGTTTGCTTGTAGTATTGGGGCTTAACTGAGAGGTAAAGCTACTAGGGTACAGACTGCAGGGTGGTAGGCCTTGGGTGGGCAAAGTGTCCTATGATCATCAGCCATGTGGCTCTTTGCTGTTAAAATTGGACCCTACCCAGACCTTTCTTCTTACGCAATTTGGGGAAGTTCTGTGTTTGAACCCTTAGCAATGTTACCACTATGTCTTATTTGACCTGATCCCATATGACAGAACTACATACTTAGCTATATTCACCTCTGTGCCTTATTTACTGCTTGTGCCAAAAAACTCTGAAGGCTTCATTTGAACTTAACATAATGTCAGTTCCATTATGGACCATCGTTTTAAAAATCAACTAAGTTGTAGTCCTTGATTATAGAGTTTGAAACCAGGTGCTGAAGTATTCTGTAAGCCCACTGTTAAAGAAAGAATATGATTCTTCTGAGGGCCACAAGATTGATTGTTGTCTTTAATTATGAGATATTCTTATGAGAGTACCACACAGAATGCATTGATCATATGAAACCCTGTTGTCTTACCACAGAGCAGAAAAAGGATTCTAATATATAATGTGGAGCCATGTTCCCATACATGGTGCCCTCCAGATGTTGCTGGAGTACAACTCTATCCCTGACCAGCTGGCTGGGGCTGATGGGAGTTGGATTCCAACAATATCTGGAGGGCTGCAGGTTAGTCACCCCTGGGGAAGGCTGATGTTGAAGGCATGCTGCTGTCTCTCTTGATGAGTATTGCTTGTTTTGTGTTGAAAAGTGTTCTGTCATAGCGGATACATGATTGAAATCTGAGGAGACCAAGCTGACATGACAGAAGAAAAGTGCAAAACCCACAAAGGGTAGTGTGAATCCTGCCAAGGACTTGTCACTTTCAAGGCATCTAAAGTCTTTGATCACATTATTTTCTTCATCCACAATTGTTAAGGTATCAGATAATTAGAATTTTCTGGTGGCTGTTCTTGCTGACAGGTTAACCAAACAAGTTAGGCCTTAGTCATCAACATGTTTCCTTGGAAGTAATTTTAACTTATATGTAGAAATAACTTTTCCTACCTCTGATGTGGCTACAAATAGCTTGCATGTTTTTATCTTGAGAAATTACATAATTGTGTTGCACATGGAAGTTCTAGCTTCCATATAAATCCATAGTTAAGCAGTATGGAAATAAAAATATATTCTTGGAAATGAAGTTGCCCTGTTTCTTATTATATGTTGTATTTCATATTTGTGGGGGAGAGAGGAATAGAGGAAAATTTCTAACAGTGTAAATTGTCTGAAAGTGTGTAAAATGTGTGAGTTAAAACTTACAGCATATTTTCCAGATCAGATTTTCTGATGCCTGCCATGATTTTTAAAGAAAGACATAGATTTTATTGTGAAACTTAAATCTGGTAACTAATATATAATCTGGTGTTTTTCCTCAGTGTATGCTTCTAGTTTGTAACATTTCTTTTTTGCTTTTGTACTAATTGGGTAAGTCATTCCAGGAGAGTCTGATTTGGCTTAAGCAGTATGATTTAATGCTTCCCTCTTTTATACTGACTACTACCTAGGTTTCATATTCATAAAGTAAAGTGGCAAGTGTTGGGAAAAGATCCCCTGATAGATAAACCATTTAAACTAGAGGATAATACAGTGGTACCTCGGTTTAAGTACTTAATTTGTTCCGGAGGTCTGTTCTTAACCTGAAACTGTTCTTAACATGAAGCACCTCTTTAGCTAATGGGGCCTCCAACTGCCACTGCGCCACCAGAGCACGATTTCTGTTCTGATTCTGAAGCAAAGTTCTTAACCCGAGGTACTATTTCTGGGTTAGCGGAGTCTGTAACCTGAAGTGTATGTAACCTGAGGTACCACTGTACTTCTGGGAGCGGCCACTGGGAGCAGTCAGCTGCAGTCAGAAGTACTGATGCCAGCCTAAGAACATGAAAAGAGTCTACTGGATCAGGCCAATGGCCCATCTTGTCCAGCATCCTGTTCTCACAGTGGCCAACTAGATGCCTATGCGAAGCAGATTATTCATAATACGCAAATGCTTCACTTTGAGGCAGCTCACTTGCCTGATCTCTCCCAATCTAAACACTATGGAGTGTGTGCGTGTTTGGGGAAGAAGAAAGGTCTAAATATTGCAGGGGTTTTGTGGAAGCACAAATTGACTTTTTGCTTTGCACAGACACATACTGTGTCTGTGAAGGATGAGCCATCCAGAGTTTTCTACTGTATTGGTGTTCCCAACTGCAGCCTGTTACTTTTCCCCTAAAGTGAGAATGGCCTGCTCAGGAATCTTACTGTGATTAGTGCTACAAGCTGCACTCTGCTCCCAGTGACCTTGCTAGGGCAAGCGGAAAGACTATTGTTTTGTCCCCCGTCCCCCCCGCTTCCCTTGCCTTTAAGTACCTAATTACGTTGCCATTCTGGTTTGGATTTTCTGCTGCGACAAAGGTTACACAACTGTGTCACAAACGCAATCAGTTCTCATTGACAACATTATTTTGTGTCTGCTCCTGTTCTTGAATTGAGGCAAGGAAGAATCAAAAGGAAATGAAGAAAAGGGATTCTTCACGAAAGGCAGTGGAGTTTCCCAGCAGAAAGCTGGATATTATTCATAATTGTCATATCAGTGTTGAACAGAAGAGGGTGCCATACACTGTCAGATTATTTTGTTTCATCAATGAAGTTTTACAACCTTTACTTTAAAATAGGTTCACTTTTAAGTGGAATCTAGGCACAGATTTTCAGGGAGAACAAGGAATCTGGGGTGCTGGTGGCCTCTTGCATTAAACCTCACTCACTTTTGATTTTTCATTTCTTTGACAGTATAATCTTTTATTGGAATACGATGGACACCTCTAAAGTCCTTGCTGGGAATAACGTTGAGGATTGATTCTCGTTATGACCTCAGTTTAACATAAAAATATATCTTTATTGGTATTGCATTCCAAAAGCAGTCCAGCGCTGTAAGGGAAGCACTGTAGCTCAGTGGTAGAGCATCTGCTTTGAGTGCAGAAGGTTTCAGGTTCAGTCTCCAGCACCTCCAGACAGAGCTAGAAGAGACTCCTGTCTGGAACCCTGGAGAGCTGCTGTCAGCCCATGTGAACAATACTGATCTAGATGAACCAGTGGTCTGGCTCTGGATAAAAGTAGCTTACTACATTCCTTGGATCCCACAGTAGTGCTGTTCAGATGTTCAAAGAACACAAGGAGGCATAATATGTGTAAAGGGTGTGCCCTACTCACTGCATTGAGTGGGAAGATCTGAGGGTGAGATCCCAAGTGTGCTCAGTTGAAGTTTCTGCTTAAAAGTCCCTAAAATATCAGAAGACCACTTCAAGTAACTCAGAGCAGAGCTTTCAGTGCACTTGCCTCTGCTCCATGAAACAGCATCCCTGCTGAGATATGACAGGTGCCCTCTTTCTGTACTTCCAGGTAACAATTGAAGACATTTTTGTTGCGACCAGCCTTTCCATCTGGATGAAAAGGTCTGCCTTAAGTGTTCAATTTGCATTGTTTTTATAGCTCTCATCAGTTGGTTTTGTGTATTGTTTTTAAAATTATTTTAGGTGCCTTTATGGTATGCATGTAAATTGCTTTGAGGCATACGTAAAAGGGAATAAAAAAATAATTTTTCTGTGATTAGTAACCATGATAATAAAGGGTTCCTGATTGCAAAGTGTAAGCATGAATGAGCTTAGAATCGCCTTTCAGGCCTTCCTAGTCAACATGGGGGGGGGGTTAGGGGTAGAGGAAATGGGAATAGTGGCCCTGTCCTCCCTACACATTTTATACCCTTGGTGCCAGATTTAGGGCTATGTGGGTGGTTCCCCCGCACAGGGCACCAAGCCAAGGAGGCGCAAAACTATGACATAGTGCCCTTGAGAGCATGCACAGAGCAGAAGGTAAGGGGTGGTGGAGGGCACTAAATTTTGTCCTTGCTTAGGGCACCATATTACCAAAGTCCACCCCTGATATTCTCGTGTTCTTTGAACACTTGATCAGGGCAAATGTTAACTTAAATTCAGCACTGGACTCCTAATAGGAAACCCTTGATAAGAGAGTGGATGAAAACTATAGGTGAACTAATAGGCCCATAGTAAATGATGGAAGGGGGTTAATGTACCCCCAGTAGCCTATTTCCCCACCTCAAAAATGTGAATAAAAAAATCAGTCCTGTATCATGAGAATGCTAGCTCCTGTGTCAACTTGGAACAGAGTTAACCCCAAGGTAAAATTAACTCCTGGGGTCTGAGAGCACCCCCTGCCTCCCTGGGCAGTGATTTGTAATCTTTTAAAAAACGTACAAAGAGGAATTCCCTTTCTTGTTCTAGAAAAACTGAAAAAGCTTACTCCTGTGCTCTGGAAGTGCTATAACCACAACAATTAAAATCTGCAAAATGATGAGTTGTATCTCTGTTCCATTTTTAGAAGCTTCTGGGAATAAAATGGAATCCAGTTAGTTTAGGTGCTTGATAGTTTTAATTTGCAGTGTGTTTCAATAGGGGAGAATCAGTCCCATTATCAGGTTCTCAACCTGTGGGTCCCCAGGTGTTGTTGGACTACAACTCCCATCATCCCTGAGCTCTGGCCTTGTTAGCTAGGGGTGATGGGAGTTGTAGTTCAACAATATCTGGGGACCCACAGGTTGAGAAAGGCTGGACTATGTTTAGCTTCCTGAGGAGGAGGACATGGAACATCACAGTACAAGCCTGCACATCCCCAACAGCAGCGGCAAAAAGGGGAGTCCTTGTGCCCACCAGGCCTAACCAACATGGTCCATGCACTTCTTTCAGGCAGTGTGCTTGCTGAAGGGAGATGGGCTCTGCTGAGCAGGCTGTCATGGGCCAGAAGTCAGCTTCACCTGCTGAGCAGCAGCCTGAAGGAGCAGAAGGTGAAGTGACTCCACCTGCTGCTGATCAGCGTTCTTGCTCCTGATGAGAACCAGCTGGCTCCAGCTTTCTTAAGCAGGGAAACAACATTTGTTGTTCCTGGTCAGGCTTTGCTGCTGCTTGCTTTCCATGAGCTTGGACTCTAGGCTTTCTTGACCCCCGGACCGTCTGACAGGCAAGTACCTCCCTGAAACTTGACTGGTTAACTGGACTTGCTCGCCACTCAGCTCTGTTGTGGCTGAGCAGCGTGGGACTAACGGGCAGAGTCACTCAGTCCATATATATGGCACTGTCTGCCAGCAGTGCTGTTAGCTGAGAGCGTGTGGTGGTGGAGGATCAGTAGCTCTGCCCTTCACCAAAGAGGCTGCATAGGGGCCTGGCAGAAATGATAGGCCGCAACATGGAGGTTGAGGCTGCCAGGTGGAAGGACTTCAATATGCTGCTTTCCATTTCTAGGCTTATTCCTGGGGGTAAGGCAGCCCAGGCAGATGTGGACATAGGCAACTGAGTGCCTAGTATCAATGGGGAGAACATGAGCATCTTGGCCCACATTGCATGCATGTTTTTTCTTCTGTGCTTCAGAGTCCAGAATCTCCCAGACAACCCTCAGAAGGTCTTCATACTGGATCTGTCTTCTGTACCCACCTTGAAAGTGAAGTGTGGATATGGCCCTGTTGTCTGAAGCCTGCTCCCATCTTGGGCCCTGCCAGTTGTCCATCCTGGGCTGTGGGCTCTTCCTTTACTGAGCAATGAAACTCTTACTAAGTTTGCATGAGATCAAAGTCAGGTGCAAAAGAGGCAGGGAAGGTAGATCATATATTTAAAATAAGGAACAGAGTACTCTTGCTTTCAGTACCAAAGTTCAGTGCTACTGTATCAACCTCCAGTCCCAGCTTTCTTTATTTTAGCAATTTTCTTTATTTTATGGGAGGGAGCCTGACTTTTTATTGCTGTTGTTAAATGCTTAGGAGTACAAAACCCTTGCTGATCTCTACTGCAAATTGCCCAGAGATCTACTAGTAGGTCCTGACCTACCTTCTTCCCACTCTTGGTCTAAGACAGGGGTCAGCAACCTTCTTCAGCCATGGGCCGGTCCACAATCCCTCAGACCATGTGGTGGGCCAGACTGTATTTTTTTTTTGGGGGGGGGGAAATGAACAAATTCCTATGCCCCACAAATAACCCAGAGATGCATTTTAAATAAAAGGACATATTCTACTCATGTCAAAACACCAGGCAGGCCCCACAAATAACCCAGAGATGCATTTTAAATAAAAGGACACATTCTACCTCATGTCAAAACACGCTGATTCCCAGACCATCTGCGGGCCGGATTGAGAAGGCGACTGGGCCACATCTGGCCCCTGGGCCTTAGGTTGCCTACCCCTGGTCTAAGGGATGAGAGACACTTGAGATAAAGTGTATCTGTTGTCATCTGTGAATCCAGCACCTTGTTAAAATATGGAACATATCTGATACCTTGTATATACAACCTGTTACACAGAGGGTTTTCACATCCATCAAATTTTGACGTGGACTATTGGGATCCAGCCATTCCTTTGCATTGTTTGAGGTTTGAAGGAAAGACTGCTGCTTCAGGAACTTGGAAACTTGTGGGGGTGTTGTTCTTTTAATGTCAGGGATGGGCAACCTGTGGCCCTCCAAATACTGTTGGACTCCAGTTCTCATCAGCCCCAGTCAGTATGGCCAACAATCAAGGATGGTGGGAGGTGGAAGTCCAAGAACATCTGTAGGCCACAACTTCCCCATCCCTGTTTTATGCAAACTACTTTAGGAGCCTTTGTTGGGGGTGGGGATGCAGTACCAAGTGTTTTTACGTATAAATGAAATAAGGAGCTTCATTTTGTGGTTTAGGGAAAGGTGCCTTGATTTTGACATAAAATAATCCAAGGTGAGATTTGTATGGGTTGTAAAATGGTGTTGGTTTTGTTCCCTGGTGGGCAAAATCGATCCACATAACTTGGGTTGTGAGTGACTCTTGAATTACGGTACTTCCATCTGAGCGGGTATCATCAGTTGCCATCGTAGAAGAGAAACGCTTTGGTTTTGTGAGCTGAAATAGTTGCTTTTTTCAGTGTAATACAGATTCAGCCATTGCTGGTTAAAACAGCATTTGACAGGCCACTTTATAATGAAGGCCTGGCAACAATGGATTGTAATCTTAAAATGCTAGTGTATATATAATCTCCTCTTAAAATGTTTAGTGCCGCTTGAAGAGAAATGTAATGAACAAGCGATTAAATCGGCACTATATGGGAGTGCTCTCACCTCTAGTATCATACCTGCGCATTCTTTCTTTTTGGGCATGTCTGCTTGTATGCATGTCCCTCTCTTCCATTGCCTGTCAAGTAGCAAGAGGCAGGCAGCTATTAGGGGTGGGGATGTGCTTCAAATGATACCTATAGTTCAGAGAAACAAGGAAATGTGTAGAGTATTTCTTCCAGGAGTGGCTGCAGTAAAATACAGAGTCACGGATTCCTGTTTACTTTTGTAAGCTCTCCGGGGATTGGTCAATGTGCAGGGTGGAGGTGAGATAATCCCTTTGGAAGCAGCAATTAATATCTATTTGCTAGCAATTGCTGCATTTTGAGGAGATTAGCACAGTGGAACCCAATTATAGCAGTGAAACTTCCCTGTAAGGGGGAGACGTACATTGTCAAACAGTAAAGCAATTTGAAGACTACGATTCCATTAAACTTTCTCAATATAAATCACTGGTTTGTGCTCTGTGGATGAGATTGTTCTCGTTTTCTGCACAACAAATCACCTGTGCACCCCACTGAGGGTTACCAACTTACTCGCCATACTGTGCTACTTGCTACTTAGCGCCCATTATCTTTGTGTGAGCATCTCTAAAATCGGCTTTAAGTATTAGCTTTGATTTTCCTCCCTGGGACTAAAATATGATCATTTTTGACTAAGCATGAGCTGGGCTCCACGGGAGACTTTTTGAGAGTGCATTTCCCCAAGCTTTACACATCTCCACCTCCTGCTCACAGGTGACAAAGTTATTCATTTTGCCTGCCAGCCCTATTTGTATTAAGTGGCCTCAGGAGAGCCTGTGCATAGGCAGCTGGCTTGTTCTTAGCTGCAGTTTGTGAGTGATGATTATGGATAAGCTGTCTGTGGTAACAATACATGAGTTATTTATAACTCCCAACTTGGTTCTGACGTAGGTTTGTTTTTTGACTTTTCATTTATTTCCTGTTAAAGCTTCAAACCCTGTGGTTGCCGTTACTCCAGGCAAGAGCACTACACAAGAACTGAAATACTGAACGGTTATCTCTGAGGATGAATTAGCTTCCTAAATCATATGGGGCAATGCAAGATCTGTGTGTTTTTCTCCCCATGGCTACATATTATGGTTGTGTATTGAAGTGTGTGTGACTATTGGATTTTACAGGTCCACTGTACCTATGTTGATTTGACACAGTGCTGTCTGAATATGCAAATTCTGGAATGTCAAAGTCTGAAAAGTTGAGGGCACCTGCATATGAAGATTTATTTACTGAATGATAGGAAAACGTCCACTTTGAATTTAACGGTTTGCAGTTAGACATGTCGTCATAGTCATGAGTGAGACAGCTCACTTATTTACATGTTTTGCAGGGTTATATGGTTCTGAGGCAGAGCATTTATATGGACATATGATTACAGCTCAGGAGCTGCTCTTGTGTAGACATAGGTTTACAGAATCAAATATTCACACAGATTTGTTTACATATTCTATATGCTTCTTTGTATCTTTCAATTCCGAACCAGATAATGTAATAGAATATACTTGTTATCACACTGCAGTAAGATTTTTTTAAAATAGTAACAAAATCCCTTTATAGGTGCTTTTATGAAGTGGATCTGTTCAACAGTGTCTTCTTTCTGCCCACTCCAACTCCTTGCTTGTGGAAATTGCTTCTTACTACCTAAAATGACAATGTTATCTGTTTCTAAGGAGCTTGTTTATCATTTTGGAATTGCTGTTCCTTGTTCAAAGTGTTCAAACAAACCATGCTATAGCGACATCTAGTGATGGAAAACAGGTATTACCACTAGTAGATAGGTAGCCGTGTTGGTCCGCCATAGTCAAAATAAAAAAAATTTCTTCCAGTAGCACCTTAAAGACCAACTAAGTTAGTTCTTGGTATGAGCTTTCGTGTGCATGCACACTTCTTCAGATACACTGAAACAGAAGTTGCCAGATCCTTCTATATAGTGAGAAGGTGGGGAGGGGTGTTACTCAGAAGGGTGGTGGGAATGGGAGATAGGCAGATAGCTGGGAGAGCCTGTTGACGACTCTTAACAACTGTAATAGGTCTTACAGGAAAAGGCAAGGGGTGAGGAGGTGAGAAATGGTTTAGTCATGTATAGTGAGATAAGAATCCAATGTCTTTGTTAAGCCCAGGTTTTTCCATGGTTTTAAGTTTGGTAATGAGTTGTAATTCAGCAGCTTCTCTTTCCAGTCTGTTTCTGAAATTCCTTTGTAGTAAAACAGCTACTTTGAGATCTTGTATAGAATGTCCTGGGAGATTGAAGTGTTCTCCTACTGGTTTCTCTGTTTTGTGATTCTTGATGTCAGATTTATGCCCGTTTATTCTTTGGCGTAAGGTTTGGCCTGTTTGTCCAATATAGAGAGCTGAAGGACACTGTTGGCATTTGATGGCATACACAATGTTAGACGATGAGCAATTAAATAGTCCCGAGATGGTATGTGTGATGTTGTTGGGGCCAGTAATGGTGTTGTCCGGGTGTATGTGGCAGCAAAGTTGGTATCTGGGTTTATTGCAGGCTCTGGTGCCAGTGTCTGTGTTAAGTCTGGTTGTAGTATTATTGTGGGTTAGGAGTTGTTTAAGATTGGGTGGCTGTCTGTAGGCAATGAAAGGTCTTCCTCCCAGAGCTTGAGAAAGAGAACTGTCATTGTCCAGGAGAGGTTGTAGATCTCTGATGATGCGTTGTACTGTTTTAACTTGGGAGCTGTATGTGATGACTAGAGGTGTTCTGTTATTTTCTTTTTTGGGTCTGTCTTGCAGCAAGTTCTCTCTGGGTATCAGTCTGGCTCTGTTGATCTGTTGTCTAACTTCATCTGCTGGGTATTTTAGTTCTGAGAAGGTTTGCTGTAGATCTCTTAGGTGAGAGTCTCTGTCTGTAGAATTGGAACAGATGCGGCTGTAACGTAGTGCCTGGCTATATACAATGGACTGTTTGGTATGTTTGGGATGGTAGCTAGAGGCATGTAGGTATGTTTGTCGGTCAGTTGGTTTGCGGTATAAGGTGGTGTCTATGCGCCCATCCTGTATTTTTATAGTAGTGTCCAAAAAATGTATTTCTTGCATAGATTGATTCATTGTAAGGTTGATTGTGGGGTGAAAATCATTAAATTTCTGGTGAAAGGTGTCCAGGGTCTGTTGACCATGTGTCCAGATGATAAAAATATCGTCAATGTATCGCAGGTACAAGAGAGGTTTGAGTGGGTAGGAGTCCAGGAAACGTTGTTCTAAATCTGCCATGAAGATGTTGGCATACTGTGGGGCCATGCGGGTGCCCATTGCTGTGCCGCTGATCTGAAGGAACAGGTCATCACCGAATTTGAAGTTGTTGTGGGTAAGGACAAATTGGCAGAGTTTGGTGGCAAGGTCCGCTGTGGTTTTATCTGAAATGGTGTTCCTTATAGCTTGTAAACCATCGTTGTGTGGGATGTTGGTATACAGAGATTCCACATCCATAGTATTACCACATTAGACAATAAGGGCTACCAAAAAAAAAAAAAAAAAAAAAAGAATTTCTGAATCACATTGTTATAAATAGTGAGGGATATACTTGTGTTGTGGTTCTGGGTACCTTTGTCTTGGTGGTGATGGGTGATTCTGACCCAGGTGAGTCAATCCATATCTGAAAAGTATCTCATTTCCTATACCAGCTGGGGGTTTAAGAAAAGCAGAAGAGGCTCTCCCGGTGGTTCTGCCATTCTCAGAGTTTAGCAGCGGTTGCTTGTGAAAGCTCTCTTGGTGATGGCCCCAAGAATGTGGAGCTCAGTCCCCATAGAGGTGTTTGTTGCACCATATATTCACAGCTTTTGTCAGTTGCTAAAGGTATATCTATTTACCTTGACCTTTGAATGTTGAATTGCCTTTTTTTTTTTGTATCTTCCCTATAATGTGCTGTTTAGATTACAGTGGTACCTCGGGTTACAAAGACTTCAGGTTACAGACTCCACTGACTTTGAAGTAGTACCTTGGGTTAAGAACTTTACCTCAGGATGAGAACAGAATCGTGCAGTGGCAGCAGGAGGTCCCATTAGCTAAAGTGGTACCTCAGGTTAAGAATGGTTTCAGGTTAAGAACGGACCTCCAGAACGAATTAAGTTCATAACCAGAGGTACCACTGTATTGACTTTGGAGTTATTGGTGCAATTGTTTTTTGTGTTTATATGTTGTAGCCTAATCTGGGACCTTCCAGTTAAGGGCAGGTAAGAAATTATTCTTACCATAACTACATTAACTTATATGTTATGTCCGTCACAGAAATAGAACACTGTATCTGTTTCCTTTCCCACTGATGGAGGAAAAGATTCCAGGATCCTGATTGTTGTTGTTGTTTAGTCGTTTCCGACTCTTCGTGACCCCATGGACCAGAGCACGCCAGGCACTCCTGTCTTCCACTGCCTCCCGCAGTTTGGTCACACTCATGCTGGTAGCTTCGAGGACACTGTCCAACCATCTCGTCCTCTGTCGTCCCCTTCTTCTTGTGCCCTCAACCTTTCCCAACATCAGGGTCTTTTCCAAGGAGTCTTCTCTTCTCATGAGATGGCCAAAGTATTGGAGCCTCAGCTTCACGATCTGTCCTTCCAGTGAGCACTCCGGGCTGATTTCCTTCAGAATGGAGAGGTTTGATCTTCTTGCAGCCCATGGGACTCTCAAGAGTCTCCTCCAGCACCATAATTCAAAAGCATCAATTCTTTGGCGATCAGCCTTCTTTATGGTCCAGCTCTCACTTCCATACATCACTACTGGGAAAACCATGGCTTTAACTGTATACGGACCTTCGTTGGTAAGGTGATGTCTCTGCTTTTTAAGATGCTGTCTAGGTTTGCCATTGCCTTTCTCCCAAGGAGCAGGCGTCTTTTAATTTCATGACTGCTGTCACCATCTGCAGTGATCATGGAGCCCAAGAAAGTAAAAATCCATGAAGGGGAGGATCCTGATTACCAGGAAGCAAAGCTATTTCCCTTCACCCTAGTTGAGAAGCATTATTAGTGCAAGGAAGAGATCAATTCAAGGCAGGAACATACACACACCCTTTCCCACCCCATCACTGTTGGAAGATTTTGCGGCAGATGCTTCCCAATGATAAGTACTTTGATTATAGCAAAGTAGCTGTTGCCTGTGAACATTCAGTGACAGTACATAATGGTATATCTGTCTGTGGAAGCATAGCCTATCCCGGGAAAATTACCCCTCTTAGACGGTTGCTGTCAACAACAGGTGCACCTTAATTCCTCTGAGTATAGTTAAACTCCCACTGTAGGCTAGACAAACCCAATATAGGATTGTGGCATTAAATCATTTTCTTTGGCTTAAGCATAAGGCAGATCTATGTGCTGTTAATAGTAGCATGGGAGGGACAGTTTATTAGGTACATCTCCTTACAAAGCAGTACTATGACAGCAAGGGCTGCCAGATGTCCTTTATTTAAGGCATCCCTCCAATTTTGAATCACATTTACTTTTTCAGTCCTAGATGCACACCACACCACACTACAGCAGTAAGGTTTTTGACATCTTGGTCTGGCAGCTGATCTGATTTTTGGAGAAGCTGTACCTAATGAAATTCTCTTTCTCTTGGTTATCAAAGACATGGGAATGCTGCCTTGTACTGAATTGTGTAACCCTATTATTTTGACAAAGAACTCTTAAAATACTCTTAAGCATGGAAGGGTTAAATATGAGACCCAGCTACTCTGCCTATAGTATTACAAAAAAGAAGAATGCATAATCTCAATCAAGTATTTATTAGGAGGAGGAGGAGAAAAAAAGTGCACCTGTCTGGGCAGCTCACAGCCCTCTAATAATTAGTCTCAAATGGTTAAATGAACACTAGTCTTAATAAACTGCAGTTGTAAAGAAACAATAAAAATTCAAGAAGCTTGATGGTGCTCCAGTTTTATATGCCACCTTTTAAATAGTTCTCTACCATTCTTGCACGGTGCTGATGCTTTGCTAGGGACAATTTAAAATGTACATATATTTAAATGAATTTCCATGCAAATGAGCAATGACAGCTTCCCCCACCGCCCCCACAAGAGGTGGTAACATTATTTGCACATGTTAATTAATTTAAATGCATGCACATTTTAGAAAAGCATTACATAGAGTAGATGCTGAACTACAAAACCAAAGTAAAGTGATGGGGGTTGGGTGAGCAGTTCTGGCCAATGCAAGTCAGTGTTGGCCCAGGACAGTTTGCTGTTATTTCCCCCACTCCTGCCCCACTCCTTTTGCATGGTAGGGCTAGCCCTGGTTTAAGTCTAGCTTGTTGTAAAATTCTGATTTTTATTTTATTTTACCAATATGCATTTTCCCTGCATCTTGTAGAAGTAGTGCCTGTTTTCAAAGTTATGAAGGGCACAGAATCTACCATGAGGGCTTTGCCCATAGTCCAAACCAGAGCTCTGTGTGCTAAATAATTTGAAATTGGTGAGCCTAAGGGCACTGAACTGAAGGTTTGAACGTGCCCACTATCTACACCTCACTTAAAAATATCTTGAAAGTGCATTGGGTTTTGTATTGGGTAAGCCTATAGACAGAAATATATTCTCAGAAAATCAAGCATAGTTGCTTCCTGACCGCTCTGAGGCTCGTCATCTGAGGCTACTGTTGTTCTCCAGTACTGCTGATCAAGGGGAACTTCTAAGTTATGTATATTCAGGCGAATTAGCATAACTGATTGGTTGTGTGTGTCTCTTCCTCCCTATTAACAGCTGCACAAAGCACACAGCTAGTCTAATTTAGCACAGCACCTAAACTGGCATTGTACATTGGTTAAGAATATAAGCTATATGCTGGAGATCCCTGGTTTGAAATCTCATGAATTTAGGAGATAGGATAGGAGATAGGAATTTAGGAGATAGCCCCAGCCTCCTATCTGAATTCCTAGGATAATAGTCCCTTGCAGGGCTTTTGTTAGAATTCCATGGAGAGGGTGTATTTGAGTACTGAAGACAAGAGCTGCATTATAGTTTCTACTATTAATAACAGGTTTGTGGTAAGGCAGTGATGTGACTTCAGGTAGGAACTAACTAGATTCAAGCAACTGAACCAGTTCACACAACCTCTTTGTTCCATTTGGACTGAAACCCTAAACATGCATAGGGCTGACTTCTGAGTAAATAGGAATAGGCTTGCACTGAACAACTATTGCAAAGAATCAGTGGTGAGGTCTAGGGATCCTGGAGGCAAGGTCAGAGGTTGCATGGTTGGGCCCCTGCTGAGGCCTGGGATCCCACTGCTGTGTGCCTGTTGGCCCTGCTGCCACACCTGTTCACCATTGTTGCCTGCTCATCTACCATCTAGTAAGTGTGTGGTGACATCAGCAATAATAAGAGAGCAGCTGCTCCTGTGTATTTGTTCACCAGCTTCACTCTGGAGAACCCACTGCGAGTCTGTGTAGACAACGCTGAGCTAGATGGACCAACGATCTGACTCTGTATACAGCAACTTCCTATGTTTATATGATGGGAGATGAGGAACAGCATGTCTTCCAGGAACCCTGAGGCTCAACACCCTCCTTCCCTTTGATGGTAGCTGCAAACGACTGCAATCCCATCTGGATTTGATTATTAGTTTGGGCATGAAAGTCTGGTAACTATTTTTAAAAAACCCACCTGTGCTAGCCTTTTCTCAATGGGGAATTGCAGTGGGGGAAGGATGGTAACTCAGTGACAGAGCATCTTAATTAAAGCATGTCCTAGGTTTAATCCCCAGCATCTCAAGGTAGGGTTGGGAGAGTCCCCTGTCTGAAATCTAGGAAGGCTACTACCAGTTGGTGTAGACAAACCTGAGGTTGATGGACCAGTGAGTCTGACTTGGTACAAGGCAGCTTCCTTTGTTCCTATACCAGGAACATAGTCAACACCTTCACCCATTTTTAAAAGCAGACACAGCATCTATACAAATCCTTTTGTAAAGTGAGTAAATTAATGTCTTTAATGAGATGTCTTTACTTGTTGAGCTGCTGTCAGCTGCTTTTTTTAAAAAAAAACAACCTCATACTAAAAAAGAAAAAAAAACAACCCTAACAAACTTCTAAAAACTCTCAAGCTTTCTGTTTGTGGAGCAAAAGGAGGTGTGTGTTTCAACTAGCTTGCCAGCATGTGGACTCCGAAAGATCTTATGAGCTTTGCACTTCCTGTGGAGGCAGGGAGAAGAACAAAGCCAGTGAAGGTGCCTTTTCTTTTCCTTTTCTCCACTATCTGCTAAATTGTAGCCTCCAGCCTCCCCCCTGCCCTGCGACCTTGGGGGGAGCAAGATGAAGTGTAAAGGAATCCTCCTTGCCACCATCCTGCAGGCATGGACCCCAATTACAGGTAAGGCTAGCTTTTCATATTTTGGTAGGAAACTCCTTTGAAAGTCCGTTCTAAATGGAGGCAAGATGACGCCGCTGTTGAATATGATGCTCCCCTTGTACCAGTAGGGGAGTCTCTGTTTGAGCCGTATGTGCACCCTCTTAGTTACAGCTAGCTATGCTCTAGTGGGAAAACTGCAGCCCCATAATTAGTTTTTAAAGTACAGCATACATTGGCGCTTTGCGGGCTGGTGAGGAGCACGGGTGGCATAAAAGATAACGAACCATATCTGGAGGTGTAAACTACACTGTGGCCTGTTGGCGTCTGCATGCAGAGGTGGGCAGGAAAGAGTATCTCTGGAATTCATGACCACCTGCTAGTTCCTCCTTTGCCCCTGCAATCATCCGTAGGAGAGTTCTGTTCCTCGTGATGGCCAGACCACAAAGCATCCCAATTATCCCCTGGATGTGAACCATTGCTGCTGTTCTTGAAACTTGGTTAAGGGAGGAGCTATCGGATTCCAAGTTGTTAGGACTTCTAAAGAAGGACATATTGCTCCCTTGGTGGGGGAGTCCTTCTCCAAAAGAAGCTGGCAATGGTCAAACTCTGAATTGATTCAGACATTGGAGGGAAATAAGGAAGCAGCAATGGCGTGTTTGAATATATAGCAGCTGCTTCTATGATTGGACTAAGATGCTATGCACATTTACTTTGTTCTTAACATAGTGGGGCTTGCTTCTGAGTAAGTAAGATTGAAACCATGCTGTATGCTTTCATCTTACCCAACTGTTTCTATGTCTGGGATGGAAATCCAGCAAACATTTCACATATTTAGCACCTCTGTGACTGCAAACTTGTGTGCTCTTAACCTGAGCGTAAGGGTCATTGATCACAGTGGGACTTGCACGTCTGAATAAACAAGCATGCACAAGCCATACAAATGAGCACAGATGTATGTCCTAATTCTGTGCTAAAAGAAATCTGTAAACTTTGGTTTGTGTTTCAATATCGGTTTCCAAAATGTTAGTTTGCTTCAGTTATACTTCTATGGTTTTCTGAGTGATAGTTAGAAACTTTCTTTCAAAGAAAGCACCCAAAGCTGTTTATTCTTCTGCTTTTCTGCTCAAGATAAATTCCCAGCAGAAGTAAAATGTAAAATAAGTTGGAAATATTAAAGGTAATTCTAAGTTTAGCACTGGAAGGTTCTACTAGATTTTGTGATAAAACTTGCATTAATTGGCCGCCTTTCAATACCTCTATACAATTAATAGCATAATAAGGACTTTAGTTACACTAAGCCTAGTCTGATGCTTAATTTGCGTGTGAAATATTTTAATAGCTATTAGCTATGAAATAGCACATATTAGGAGACCCATATTAGGCTACGGCACAATGCCTACTTTGTAAATTCTTTTCTTTCTCCTTACATATACTTCAAATATTGATAAAATAATCAAAAGTGAACTGGTTGAACCCACTCAGCTTTATGTGGGAGCTGATTGCATTCCTAATGGCATTCCTATATGGTATAATGCGGTTGAGATATTTGGTATAGAGAGCCATGAAGGACCCAGAGCATTTAGAAAGCTTTTGAGGGAAATGGAGCATATTCACCGGGCTCTAGATAGAAGTTATTCCTAAGCTAGATCTTTATCTATTTTAATTTGTATTTATACACACACTCACACACAGAGCTAATACAATATTACAGCTGTGCAATTTTGTTTAAAGTATCTTCCCTGATTGGATACAGCAGCTTCCACAAATAGCTTAAGAGAGCTATGTTTCTATCTTTGCCAAATGTGCCCCCCCCTCGAAAGAGGAGTTGGTGTGTGTGGGGGGGAGGTCTGTGCACAGACACACTCCATATTTCCATCCAGCTCTCTCTCAATCCATTCAGTCAAGTTATGTGAACTTTTGTGCTAAGGCAACTCAGCTGAATGGATTGGGAAGACTGGATATCATACTTAAAAGTAGC
This sequence comes from Podarcis bocagei, assembly GCF_964188305.1. Lineage (NCBI taxonomy): Eukaryota > Metazoa > Chordata > Lepidosauria > Squamata > Lacertidae > Podarcis > Podarcis bocagei. The sequence goes on along the minus strand of NC_138130.1, from coordinate 66,940,263 downwards.
TTGTCATTCTGCTTACACACACACATATGGGCATGCTGAAAGGAGGAAAGCTTTGAACGCTTTGGGGATCTCCTGACTCCTTCCATGTGGGCACATTACCTGCACAGGAATAGAGGATACCCATCATGTGTATGGACATTGGAGGGAAATAAACTACAAATATCCGGAATACAAGAAGTTATTTCTTCAGTCTTTTCTAGTTTCACTATTATTATTTATTTAAATGCACTATTATTTAAATATTATTTATTTAAATTATTATTTATATAAATGTATTAATATAAACATAACTTTCAAGAGAAAACGGTTTCCAGAACGGTAGTATTAATATCATAACATCCATTTAGTCTAGGGTTCATGTCCGATAGTCCTTGACTGAAAAAGAAATATAGCTACAAGGGCACGTCTCCCAATAAACAATACAAAATGAATGATTTTTGTCAGCATATAACTGTCATCTACATTAAATAACAAAATGGAATTCGACTTCCATAAACATGTATTATTTTTGTAGACCCCATGCTGCTAAAATATATATATTCCATTCTTAATATCTACTAGGTCTCATGGTACATCATTTACTAGCCAATACATTTACTAGCAGATGGCTTATCAATATATTTGGCACACTCGTCATCAAAGCAATTTGGTAATATTGCTATTTGGACCTCAAGAAGAGAGCTTTTTGTTTTAAAGGTATGTTCCATCAGAAATGTTTCAGTGGTCAGAGACCATCTAAGTAAAATTTTTGCACTTTACTCCTAGGCACACTTTAAATTGGTCTAAGTATTAACACCATTCTTACTGCTAACCAGTCCAATTTATTGTCAATTATTACCAATGAATATATTAGTATAGGGAAATACTAGCCATTTTTTCTTTTTCGAACGTGGCCATAAAGATGAAAAACCATTAAAAATAAGGCCTTGGAAACAGTCCACTGGTTAAAAGCTAAACAGGTAGGAGCCAAGGGAAAAGTGATACGCCAACAAGACTATATCCATTTATCTCTGTGCATGAAGTTTGGTGATTTTTTTTTTTTAGTTCATTTTGAGATAAAAGCTGCTTTGGAGCAAGGTACAGCACAGGTAACTTTGGAAACATATAAACAGTTTCTGATCAAAAGAGAAAGCAAATTAAGGACTGAAAACTATGCAATGTTGAAATGCATGGCTATGATGAATGATTTGAGCGTCCATTTCACCAATCCAGTTTCAGGCACATGAACTTGATAATCCTATACTGTATGGTTATCCATCACAGGGAAGAAGTTCCATTCCTGCAAGGATTTTTTATTTTCTCTATCAAGGTGTTAAGCAGAATCCGTCTGTTTGTTGATTGAAAACACATCTACCTATAGCATTGTTTGCATAAACGATGCATAGGCCTATAATAGACCTTCATTCATTGGTAAGTCCGACTAGCTCCACTGGTGGAGGCGGTATGCCTCTGAATACCCGTCCCTGGGCATCACAAGTGGGGAGAGTGCTGTTGTACTCAGGTCCTGTTTGCTGGCTTCCCATAGGGATCAATATGCTGGACTAGATGGGCCTTTTGGGCCTTATCCAGCCAGGCTCTTATGTTCTCAGTGATTTAAATTTCTTGGTGTTGATAGAACACATGGCAGTTTTCATTATCATAGCAAGTTGCTAGGGTCCACATACTTTTTCAGTCGCCTGGTAGCTCTTCTAGATGGTTTGATGAGTTAGTAGTTTCCAACTCAATTCCTTTGTAACACAAGATACACAGGAAAGCCATACATGCCACCTGTAGCTTATGTAGGCAAGTCCAATACCAGTAAACAGCAACATGCCCACAACAACTGCTGCCACCATCGCTATTAGGACTTGTTTTCCACCCTGTGTTCTTTGAAGACACGCAAGTTTGCCAGCATAGCTGTCACAGCCACCTGCATTTAATGCCATTGTTTTCGAAAAACTGACTGCAGAAAGCAGCTTTGCGTTCTTGTGTTTTAAATTACACTGAAACAAATGCATCAACGTCCTTCAAGCATTCGGAATTAGTACAAGATGCCCCCAGATTGCAACGTTTAAAAATATACTTTTTAACCATGACCAATAATCCAAAAATGTCGGTATCCGGTAATGAGAGTAGAAAAATAACCTTCATTTATATGAAGTTTAGTCTCATTTCGCTTTCCTGAAAGGTGATTAGAAAAATTGTATGAAAAGAAATACATTCTTGCTCTTGGCTAGTACGTATATGGTTGAATCAAAATTAAGGGCCTGTCTTTGTGAATATTGTCTTGTTCCCAGAAACCACCCTCTGGTTTGGGCTGGGAGGGTCTTAAAAGGATTCAATCCTACTTGCGAATGGTTTCTGTTGCTAAGACAATTGAGTCAACAGTTTTGGTCCTGCCAGCCCAGTTGCCTTATCAACAAGAATGTTTGCTCCCTTCCACATACCAATATGGACAAAGTGTGCAGCCCAGATACTTCAGCTATAGAGTTATTGTCCTCTCTCTAATTTAGAATGAAGGCGAAGCTATGCACTCAGTGACATAAATATGTCACAGTGCCATGTAACTCATAACATTTCTTATGCAATTCCTGATTGGCTGGCGCTACTCAGAATTCCAAGGAGGAAAAAACCTTGTTTTTCAAGGAACGTTGTGAATCCCTCCCCCAACAAAAAAAGTTCCCTTTTTGTTTTGAAAATGTATGTGGGCAAAAATGCCTCACAGTCCAAGCCAAGGTAGTCCCTCTTTATTATGTTTAATAGTAATAATTCATTAATATCCTTTAAAAATGAAATTCAAATTAGGATTATTATATAGGGATTATCCAAGATTAAACAGAATCTACTGTTGTTCATTGTGTGTGGAGGGCACTGAGAGTGTATTGCTCTTGAACACTCTGTAACCCACCAACCCTGCCAATAATGAGAGATGTTGTATGCATACATAAGTGGGGGACCCGTAGATGTTCTCGGGGGCTTGTGATTAGTGTGCCAATTGTTAAAATCCCCCCAATTCCCCCTCCTCTTACAATTCTTCGGTTTGCAAAGGGGCAAACTGGAAAGAAGTATGGCTGACGTTGAAATTGGATGTGTATCATCTGAGCCCACTCCCTCCCCCCTGCTTCCCTGTTCTAATAGACTACGGTGAGCACTTACTCACAGCTCTTTGCTGCTGGGAGATTCCAGGGGGTTTGAATGCAGCGGTGGGAGGGGATCCTGACTCCACCCTCCACACTGTTTGTCTTCCCTGCTTGACCCCACTGTTTGTTGCCTTCCAAGTCCATGTGCTGATACCCTACATTTCAAATAGATATATATAGATTAAACGACACACACCATCCCTCTCCCCATATCCATTTAATATCTTCTTTCACTTTCCTTGCAGGTATGTGTGTGAGGATTTTGATTATATTACTAGTCTCTAGAGAATCAAGATAGCTCTTGGCTGACATTTACCATAAATTAAGCAGTCATTTCTTCTTCTGTACAGCTTAACCTCTGTAATACTGTGAGACTTGTCACAAGGCATGGGACTAAATATGTTAACAAAGATAATCAATAATATGCTTATTGTTTTGGAAATGTTTATCAGTTCTGCTTTCCAATTATCAGATGTTCTCCATTGATCATTGTCCGTTCCCTGTTTGTATATATGAATGCTGACAGGAAAATCTGAAAGACTTTAATATTTATAGCCATTTTGCACCTTTTTATGCACAGTGATTTCATTAATTCATAGCAGGCTGTGAACTGGGACATTGATGCATCAGACAAAAAGAAGCAAATTGGGTAGCTTCCATTAATGGTTTAGCAGGTAAACTTCTATGTATTTTCTGTTTATCAGCATAATCTAGCAAACGTGTTCTATTCAGACACTGATAAATTCCTAAGGAATGAAGCAACATGTTGTTTTCCTTGGCGTTATCCGGGCTAGAAAATGGGTCAAATAGATAAAAATTAACAACGTATGCCACATTCAAAGCAAAACAAAACTCAATTTCTATTTGTGTGCCTTAATATTTAATATTTCTAGCACATGTTCTTTATTTAAGTTTAGAGTGACACAGCAGAAGTGGACAGCGGTGTGTATTTTATAAAGAAAAGAAAATGGATTTTGCTTAGGAAGAGCTGTATGTGTGTGGACATGCATTTTTTGACATTACTTAAATGAAATGTGTAATTAAAAGTTATGTTAGGACTTCATAATTTCCCCCCTACAGTAGTAACTTTGGATCTTTCTCAAGCAGAAGGCCAGTACTTGTTTTTTAAATCCGTTAAAACATCATATTTTGGTTTGCATCCTTTTGGTGCTGTTGTCTTTGGAATTATTATTTTTTTCATTAATAGGATGCAAGTATTTAAGAGGAAGTTCAATCACAGTTTAAGGGTTGTGCTGTTTACACATTACCCAGTGTGTTGGCTTTGTATTGTGTGTCCCTCTGGGAACATATGACATGGAAGAAGCCCACATGATGGGCTGCTTCCACACCATGTATGCACTGTATGAAGGCACTTCATGTAAGTACACAGTGTGCTGTGTAAACACACAGCATGGCTGTTCCATGTGGGCAGATGCTTTATACATTTGCAGAGTGGGAGAAATGGTGGCTTTCCAAGAACCCAGAAGGAGTCTGAAATGTGGTCTGAAACCAGTAAGCAGTCTGAAAATAGCTCTCTTGCTATTTTGAAGTGCAAAAACAAAGGGATCTTGCTGTTTACCAGTACAATGTGCCAGAAAGGCAGAAATATAAAGAGAGAGAGAAATATTGTGAGAGAGCTCTATAAATCAGCAGTGCTATCTATCATCTATCTATCTATCTATTCCCCCTTTCCTCCTGAAGAAGCCCAGGTGGAATTAAAGTTTAATGGAATTCTAATGGTGTTTTTCAAGGTACTGAATCTGGAACTCTGCATACTGTTTCTCAGGTGCTCCAAACTCTGTTATGAATTCAGGTTGTCTTGTGGTACCATTAGTGGTGCTTGGTGGGCAGAAGGCTGAAAGGCCAAAGTAGTTGCAGCCAGAGCCAAAGGAGGGGAGGAAGCTGACAGGCAATGCTGCCACTCACTGGGCAGGGTGTTAAGTAACCAGGCAGGCAGGTGGAGGTGTCTAAGGGAAAACTCAGGTTGGTGGGGCAGGGTCCACCTAATGGACCAGTCTCCACTGGGTGCCATAAAGATTAACAGTGCATCTGATGAAATGGACTGTGGTCAGTGAAAGCATCATAAATGTATTGGTGTTTAAGGTGCCAGAATTCTTTGTGCTGTTTATGATCTTGAGCAGCCATGCATAGGATTTAATGCTGCTACGATTTGCAGTTAGGTCCTCCTGAAATCAATGGGACAAAATTTATCTATTTCTCCCAGTGTGGGAGTATGGAAAGTAAAAATGTCAGAAAGATCTGATCTGTGCACATTGCAGGGGTGTAGTGATTTATGTTGCTGAAATGGTATCATCATCATCATCATGTGAAATGAATGCTAAGTTCCTAAACTAGGAGTATGGAGTTGGACCAGGCTTCCACACCTCGGCCCTCCAGATGTTTTGAGACTACAATTCCCATCATCCCTGACCGCTGGTCCTGCTAGCTTGGGATCATGGGAGTTGTAGGCCAAAAACATCTGGAGGGCCAAGGTTGAGGAAGCCTGAGTTGGACCATCTGAAACATTGGGACATACTTTTGAGTAAAGATGCACAATACTGCACTGTACGTCTTTTAAAAAGTACATTTCAGAACTTAACATTTTAAATACTTTTGCTCCAGAATTGAATCTCTGCAGATAGCTAGCCAGCCCAGGGTCTACTATGTTGGAAATAGCTGCTACTCCTAGGAGCTTATATACGGTATCTTTTAAAGGCACTTCAAGGAACTGAAGAGTTGAGTTTACAATACAGTCATACCTCGGGTTAAATTTGCTTCAAGTTGAGCGTGTTCGAGTTGCGCTCCGCGGCAACCCGGAAGTAACGGAGCGCGTTACTTCCGGGTTTCGCCGCGTGCGTGCGCAGACATGCCGTCGCTAGATATGTTTACCTCTAGATACGAGTGGGGCTCTAGAACGGATCCCGTTCGTATCTAGAGGTACCACTGTATAACGCTAAGTGGATCATCAGGCTGACTTAGTTCAAGCCAGTTTTATTCTTTGAAACACCTGGAAAAGACGTGGAGTACCACTGAAATGCCACCTTAAGAAGGTGCAGCCAATATAAAAACTATGCTGGAAGATATTAGACAATAAAACGGGTGAGGAACCTTCAAAATGGGGCCAAATGTGAGGACTCTGTCCAGCACCAAGGACTCTCTCTAGGTCACACCCCTCACTTGCTCTGCTGTCCACCCTCCTTGTGTGCGTTTACCTGGCTGGAATGTGTTCTTGCTCTGCCTGGATGGGGAGATGGAGAGAGAGGTTGTGGAAACCTTTGGTTTTTGCATGGTTGGAAAGTAGCGTTCTATACAAAGGGTTGTCTCTGTGATGAATGACCCACTTCGAAAAGTGTAGTCAAGATTGGAAGGTTCAGAAACTCAAGCAAGGCCAATTCCCATAAAAGCATACAATAAAGTTTATTAAAAGCCAAGCTCTGTAAAAATGAAAAGCTTCAAACAATTACACAAATTGTTTGACTGCTCAGAGGTAAAAACAAACAAACATAACTATCTTATCTAGCTAGCTGACAGAAACACATGCACGTAAATCTTAGCTGGCTGAGCGGCAAAGCAAAATACAGTGGTACCTTTAGTTATGAACTTAATTCGTTCTGGAGGTCCGTTCTTAACCTGAAACTGTTCTTGACTAAAGGCATGCTTTCGCCAATGGGGCCTCTTGCTGCCGCTGCGCCGCTGGCACACAATTTCTGTTCTCATCCTGGGGCAAAGTTCTCAACTTGAGGTAACTCTTCCAGGTTAGCGGAGTTTGTAACCTGAAGCGTTTGTAACTTTATGGTACCACTGTACCTTCTAGGTCTGAACAGGAGCTGACCTTCCATGAAGAGAGAACTGTTTATGCTCACCCCAGGTTTTAAGGGAACGCTGACTATGGGCCTTCACCCTTTCCTCCCAAAGGAATTAGCACCTGCTCCCATCACGTATCTGATTACCGTTCGACACTGGCCTTGAGGCCTTAATGAGAGACATCTGTGTTTAAAATCATTATTCCTGGAGTTCTAACAAATTCCCACACAATCTGCATGCTAGTCTTAAAGGGAGAATATCACCACAGCCTCAGCCAATTTTGCTTCTGGCCCCTGCAACCTTGCAGAGTTTGCTCTCTGCACCCCTGCAATAAAATTCGCTTTGATTTGATCACATCCATACTGTCATTGCAGAAAACAGGTCAGTGATAATATAGATAGTGCCTCTAAATAGTATGAAAAGTCTGCCCAGTTAATTAATGGGATGTACGCAGACAGGCATGCTTTCTTCTTCAATTGGATTTAAATGGGTCAGCCAACAGTATAAGCCAGCCACCTCCTAAATGAAGTTAAAATGTTTGTAGCAGAAAGATGCATATAATCACAGCATAAGCTTTCATAGACTAGTACCCTCTTCATCAAAAGTATATGCAGCAACAGACTAAGATGTTAACCCCTCTGGAAGATAGCTATAACAATGCATAATTCTAGATAATTATGTTTTGTACTTGCAAAAACATTGTAAAAGTATTAATTGCATTTTTACAGTTTTGGTCTTTTAGTCATCGGTACTTGATTTTTCAAATTTATATTTCTAAGTAATTTGTATTTTGGGTTGTGGGTTTGTTTTTCCCTCTTTCCTTACTATGGCACATGTTTACTTTAAAATCTATTAAAATGAAAAGATCACAAGTACACGTGAATCAGCAGATTATAGGAGAAGAGAGAATCCTCAAGTGCATTAAAGGCTGTAGGGAAAATCCAGAAAGTTGATCATGACCTGTTTTCGTTTCAGGCATTTAATGGAACTAATAGGGTTCTGTGTTGAGGCAGAAGGGGAAAGAAGCCAACACTTGCAAATGTTCCTTCTAACAGTTAGATGGAAGTTTGAAAAGATGGGCTGGTGGTGAACTGGTTTGTAGTGAAATACTAGTGCCTCTTGAGCCTGGATGAGAATATATCAGATAGGCAAAACACAGAGAAGTAGCAGGGTTGAATGAATTTTCTCCATCCCTCCTGCAACCTCTCAGAATGGAGGTTAAAGCTATGCATGTGTGTGAAGCTGTCAGCAGCGGACAAAATAATTACCTGGCTGCCTGGTGTTCCTTAGAAAGCTGGCATGTAGGACAGATAATCCATTAAGTCAAAGGGTGGTTTAGACTAGGGAACTGGAGAGATTGTTCTGCACTTCTAGGCATAGCCACAGAGTTCAGAGATATCTTACCATTGATTGATTCATATTTTAAAATTATCCTGTTCTTCTTGTGCCCGTGTACCGGCCAGGGCAGCCACCAACCCCTTGCACGGGGACACAGCTTTCTCAGCCAAGTTTCTTTCTCGCATTATATGGAGAACAAGCATGGGGAAACTGTGCCCCCCCCAATGTTGTTGGATTGAAGTATCCACCCGCCTCACCCAGCATGGCAAATGGTCCAGGGTGATAGGAAGTGTCCCCCCACAACACCAGGTAGGTCAGAAGTCCCCCATCCCTGACCTAAAGTTTCATCAAGGTAGAGTCTAAAGGACAATGACAGTCATGCATAGCTGTAAAACACAACGCACAGTGCAGGCTCCCTAGACACACCGAGTCAAAGTAAATGAGTGTCATGCCACTGCATGCGCAAACTAAGGGCATGACTGTGAGATACCATGTAGTGCCTTATAAGAATCTAATACTTTTTTTATAGAAATGGGTGCAGACACCTGTGCCTTGGCCTTTTTTTTACTTTCATTTAAGCTTCACTGCAGTTCTTAGAACCAGCCATTTCTCTGAACGTGGGACAGTTAATGAAGCAGGATGTTCTTGCTCTTTGGGCAGAGTAAGTGTGAATTCAAACTTGTCTTGCCTTTTTCTTTTTTTAAAAAATGAAGTTATATGGCACAAATGCCTTGGCAGTAATTGAAGCACTGCAAGGAAGGGAGATTCTGACTGGAGCTTGTATTGTCAATCCTAGTGATCACTGGTAAATCTTATTCAGCGTATCAGAAAGAAGAGATCCTGTTTTCAGAGTGTGTTCAACGCATCATTCCAGTAATAATAATAATAAGAAGAAAAATATTTATTAGAGTGTAATTTATTGTATATTAATTTCCACCTGTCATCTGCTTGTTGGTACAACCTGTAAAAGCCTCTTTTTTTTGGTAAAAGCCTATTTTTTGTGTCTTCATTTAGTTCCCCATGTCATAATTATTATGAAGTGTGGAAAAAATGACCCGAGATCACCTGTGGCATGTGTTGTGCTGCAGGGGAAAAGAATTGTAACCAAGAATGTGAATTGTTTTTCACTCAGTACTTTGTTTACTGAGATGGCTTAGACCCAGGTCTCTGGCTACTTTCCCCAAGAGTCAGTGGAAAGTGTTGGTGCTAGTAATCTGTTTCACAGAAAATGGATGACAAAATGCATTGTCATTTCAAGTGAACCCACCCACACTTATCTGGTTAATCCAAGGTTAACCCATCTATTACGCCCATTTGGTCTGCCCAGGGAAGCTTGTTGTCTTAATCTCGTGTAATAACTGCTGTGAAGTGAAGCTGGATCTGACAGCACCTGCTGGTGGAAGTGACAGCTTCATTCTGCCAACCTGGAAATCTGGGGTGGGGGTGAGCAAAACAAGTAGAGATGGGAATGCTAGGAGTTCTGCTCCTCATGCCTGAGTGTTTCGTGGAATTAAAGGTTTATTTAGAACAGTCAATATCACAGTGGTTTCACCCCACCGTACATTTGCTGGGCTCTGCCTCTTTTACCTTTTCCTTAATATACCCCTCGGCTTTCCTTGTGCAATTAGATGTTGACAACGGGTCTTTAATTAAATTTGCTGAAATTAAAGTATACATTAAAATGCCAGTTAATATTATAAGTAATAGAGGAAAAAGAGAGCTTGTTAAACTGGATTCTGATATTTTGAATTAACAGTATGTAATTCTGCTCCTATGTAACAGTATTAGACTCCTGTTATCTATTCTAGTCTAATAGTGTCTTGTTGTTTTTTATAAGACATGAGTTAACCAGGGTATTTCCATCCTGGTACTTGTTTAGCCATTCTGTTCTACTTGGTACAATATTTTTGCTGAGGTCAGTTCTTCTTCGTCCTCCAGATTCTTCCTCATGTTCTTTGTTTCTGAACTGATTTCTCTGTAGCAAGCAGTTAAGATCTCAGACTCATGAAGGCGCTACTCTTCTTCACACTTACTTGCATGCAAGCCCCATAGGACTCCTTTTTGGGTAAATATGCATTGGAGTACACTAAGTGGCCTTTAGTCAAGCTACTTACTATTTTAAGAACATAAGAGTCCTGCTGGATCAAATCAGTGTCTAGCATCCTGCTTCTCAATGACCAACCAGATGTCTCCAGGAAGTCCATGAGCAAGGCTTGATGGCTATAGCTGCCTTCTCATTTTCCCTAGGAATTGGTACTCATCCCCCCCCCCACCCCGAGCTTTCATGACTCTGTCACTGCTCAAAGGAATTTGTTTCTGTATGTGCTTTCTTAAGTAATGATCTCATATTCCTGCTAATTTTTCCTCGGGTATATTAAAGAGGCCTATGTTTCTTGTGTTATTTGTGACTTGAGGATGCCATCATCATTTCTGAGTTTCCATACTGACATGTTGAGTTAGACCTGCCTTGGCCTTACTTGCATGACCAACTGAGATATGGGCATGTTCTACCTCCACAGATGGAGGCAGTGTGCCTCTGAATGCCTGTTGCTGGGAATCACAAATGGGCAGTGTTGTTGCACTTGGATCCTCCTTTTGGGTTTCCCACAAGCATCTGGTTGGCCACGGTGAGAACAGGATGCTGAACAACATGGCCCATTGGCCTGATCAAGAAGGCTCTTCTTAGGTTCTTTTGGCTGCCCATTAGCCAATTGTTATGGTTTCCATGTATTCTTTTGAATTACAGGATAGGTGTGTCTGAAGAATTTATTATGAGATGTACATAGTTTGATTAACCCAAGCAACATCTAAAATATTTGGGTAGTTGAAAGAAGCACTATTTGCACAAAGCTATATTTATACTCGCACAGCTCTCAGGATGGGAGTCAATATGAATAAAAGTGGTATTTTGGTTATCAGAGGGTTTGCTTATCCTTTTGATCAAACTAGATGGCATGGTGCCAGGTACGAACATCGTGTGAGAATCTCCAAATGTGCTTCACATGTTTGACACACGTGGGTGGCTGTTTGATGTGGCAGGCCGGTGGCAGGCTCTTCTCTCCTCCACACACCTACATGCCTTCATTTACAGGGTTTGAAAAGAACCCAGCACCTGCAACAGTGAATAGAGGGCTCTGTTCACAAATTTGGGAGTCCCCAACATGTAAAGAGAGTCCTCTGTACAATAACAGTTGTTTCAATGAACACATGCATTTGTGGGTTGAACCCTGGCCCCTGCCGCTGCAATGTTGCACCCTCCCAACACACTTTCATTGAACATGTGAAGAGATACAGTGGATAAGAAAAAAAGAATCGATCAATGGAACCATTTCAAAGGGAGTGGCAGGGATACAAATTTAGGCTGTCTGTTCTTTTTAAAGGTTAAATAAACCCTTTGTGTAGTATATTTTTGTGAAAAATGATTGTGGGTCTCTACATGCTTTCTTGAATGTAGAACAGCTTACCGTATTTTTCGCCCTATAGGACGCACTTTTCCCCCTCCAAAAATGAAGGGGAAATCTGGGTGCGTCCTATGGGGTGAATGCAGGCTTTTACTGAAGCTTGGAGAGCGAGAGGGGTGCGCACTGACCCCTCTCGCTCTCCAGGCTTCAGGAACACATCCGCAGCCTAGGCAGCCCTGTGGGAGGTCCCGCAGGGATGTCTAGGCTGTGGATAGCAGCCTGCCGCCCAGCGCGAGGGGCGCCCTGAAGCAATTTCTGCTCCCTTGACTTTTCCCCCTGGGAATTCTCTGAGATCCCTAGGCAGTTATACTATCCCTAATTTCTAACCATGGTTGAGGGTTAGGAGGAGGCTGATCAATTGACTACTTCTTCCCCCATTGCACACAGGGCCCTGCTGGGGCTTAACCAGAACTAAGAGTTCTTTTGGCAGGCGCCAAGATTTTCCATTGCTACAGCTGGCCAGTGTATGCTTTTAATCATGATTTGAAACCAGGGGTTGAAGCTTGTTAAAACTTGTCAGTTTTAGGAACTTGGCCCTTAAATAATGAAGGGACCTATTGTTCTTAGTACTAGAAATTGGGGGGAAACCCTTGGCCCATGACAAATTCTGCTTTCAGAAAGAATCGCAGGAACAATGGTGTGTCCAAAGAACGCATGGAGGGGCATTCTGACCCTCCATGTATTCAGTGGAATATCAGAACAGAGCACAATGCTCTCTATGCATTTGTCAACCCTGTACAAGGCTGTATTTCCAATTATGCTTACATAGCTTGTACATGTAAGCTTGAATTGGAACTTCTAATTGAGTGCATGAAGGTCAGGGAAAGACCAGCAGACACAGTTCTGCTCCCCACCCACATCTCATATAAAGGGCTAATCCTAAATACATAACTGAGGATTGATTGTGTAGTTCTGTACTGCATACATTGGATTTTATGCATGCATGTGCTATGCATATACACTTTGCCCACATGCAGCTGTGTGACAGGACAGGACTGCCTAGTGAGTGGGGTGGGAAGGTGCAGTGTTATTCCCCACTGTGTGTAGGGAGAAGATTGCCGGCAAGATCTTCCAGACTTGTTCTTTTACCAGCTATTCCTTTTGAACCAATACCATTGTTGCTTTCTTTAATCTTTTATAGCAGGGGCGGCTAAGCTCTGTACTAAAGACTGGTCCAGGTCCCCCAACAAAATGTTCTGTCCCCTCCAAGGCCCCACCAATACTTGGCAGTGGTGGCAAATGTATATTTTTAAAAGTAGACACTGTTTGGGTAAACAGAGAAGCTGATTCCTTTCTGCCCATCCCAGAACCCTGGTGGGGATGGAGATTGCTCCCTTTCATCATTAAACAGATCATTAGATGCGCAGAGAGAAGGCATTTGCTCCCCCTCTGCAGCTGATCTGCCCTGAGAGGGTAACACTCTGTGTGTGTTTGAGAGAGTGGGGTGGCCACAACCATTTCTTGCATGCCCCCCCTGCCCCCAATGGTTAGCCAAAGGAGAGCTTGGCCCTCAGACCAAGAACTGTTAGCCATCTTTGTTTTATAGGTTGCCGTATCTGCATTAAAAATGAACCAACTCTTTTCCTTTACCTTTAGTAAGAGGTTAAACTGTGGTTAAGTAGTTACTCAGAGGGGGTCTTCCTTCCCGGTCGTCTTCACTTCTGGTGTGACTGGGAGAAGGCAAGGGGGGGGAAGAGTAAATTTCCCTTGCGTGTGCGCATGTTATAGGCCTTATTAACTTCTGTTCACTTTCTTGAACTTCATGAAAGTCATGATTGAACATCAGTGCTGTGGTGCTTGAAAAGAATTAAAAGAGAGAGAAAATCGCCCCTGCTGAGTGCTCCAGGTGCTGCCTGGCAAACAGAAGAAAGCTGTAACATATGTGATTCTCCAGATCAGGTCTCACCAAGTACAGGCCTGTGCCCTATTCTTGTGCGTAACAACACCAGGGTTCTTAGCAGCTCTTGGAACCAGGCCTTCTAATGATTTCCTCACTGATGCCCCATTTTCAGCCGGGTGCAATTTATGCTTATCAAAGAGAGAAAACGGGAAAGCTTTTTCCTGTATTCTAAAAAAGATGAAAAGGAGACAGGGAGGAGGAGAAAATGGTGGTGACGAGGGAAGCAAGCGAATAAAGGCTGGTTAGAGAAATCAATTAAGCTGTAAAAGGTTAGGCTACTTGCCGAGGCAGGCAAGATGGGGAGAAAGCGAGAAAAGGATAAAAAAAGCCCAGTTAGTAGATCACAAGAGTGGCAAAGAATTAGATTAAGGGGGAGAAAACATAGAAAAGGTTGCTTGGTAAGAGACCTTCATGTTGTGTTCCCTTCATATTCAATTCTTTAGAAGCAAAAGCACAAATTGGGGGTAAAAGTACAAGTTAGATATGGCTTTAATCATGTCATTTGAGGCAATGGGAGAATTTGCCTTCCTGGATCTCTTCCATGAACAAAAAAGTAATAATTCCATTACACTTTAGGCAGATTTGCTAGAAATCTTGGAAGCTGTTTGCATAAACAGCTTTTTCACCGGAGGTAAGCCATACACACCAAGCTAAGGTAAAGCTTTGAACAATCCCTATTAGAAGTGAATGTAAAGTGTGAAGTATCTCTCCAGATTAATAGCTTGGACGGAAACAATAATATCTCCTAATAATGGACAGAAAGGCATAGTGCACCAGAAGCCTGGCATGATAAGAAGAAAGAGCTATAATTCTCCATGTGAGGTGCAGCAACTATTTAAATATAAAGAGATATAAGCCTGGTGGTTTTATTCATGCCCTTCAAATTATTTGCTGTGCCATTTGATCTGTATTTATTCAGTAGTAAGTTGTCCCACAGGACGAGGGTGGCACTGTGGTCTAAACCACAGAGCCTAGGGCTTGCTGATCAGAAGGTTGGTGGTTCGAATCCCTGCGATGGGGTGAGCTCCTGCTGCTCGGTCCCAGCTCCTGTCCACCTAGCAGTTTGAAAGCACATCAAAATGCAAGTAGATAAATAGGTACTGCTCTGGCGGGAAGGTAAACGGCGTTTCCGTGCGCTGCTCTGGTTCGCCAGAAGCGGCTTAGTCATGCTGGCCACATGACCCGGAAGCTGTACGCCAGCTCCCTTGGGCTATAGAGCGAGATGAGCGCCGCAACCCCAGAGTTGTCCATGACTGGACCTAACGGTCAGGGGTCCCTTTACCTTTTTAAGTTGTCCCACCTACAATGGGACTTACTCCCAGGTGTGTGTGTGCATAGTCTTACATGCTGTGAACACACAACACCTTTAAAACATATTCAAAGCACATTATTTCCCTCAAGGAATTCACCTGTCCGTTTACAATGTAAGATAAAAAGCAGCTTTTCTTAGTATGTATTTAACTGGGATATCAGATTAGTAAAATAGGTTTTATAAAGAGGGTTAACCTCCTTACACAACTGTGGTTCATCACACTCCCCCCCCTGTGTTTTAGACTTTGCCTTTGTTGCTCTGTATTTGACCCCAGTATCGGTCGGATTAAAAAGGTACTCATTATAAGGTAGATGGGTTAAAGAGAACGAACAAAACAACATATTCATAAGATAATACTCAACAAATAAATATTTATAGTCATTATAGGCCATCTGCATTGCTGGGCTGCCCTTTGACCTTCAGAGGTATTTGTTACCTTGGTAACAGCAGAAACTGTCACAAGAGCATCAGAAGAGTCTGCTGGATCAGTCCAATGGTCCATCTAGTCCTGTGTCAGATTCTCACAGTGGCCGCCCAGATGTTTGTTGGAAACGTGCAAGCAGGACCTAAGCACATTCCCCTCCTGCAGTTTCCAGAAACTGGAAACTGTATTTGGAAACTGGTCTTTTCCTATTCAATATTGTCATATTAACATTCATTGTCTTCTTTTTCTCCTACCCCATTTATTTATTTTTAAGATGCATGTCTAAACTGTTTAATATTTCAACAATCTCCATGCAGTATTCACTGTTGTTCAGGACTTTATGTGTTAACAACAAGACCTTGAACATGGCCCAGGAGCTGGTCAGCAGCCAGTAGTTTCCTCAACACAGAAATAATATGTGCGCATCCACTCAACAACTTGACTCCAGTATTCTGCATCAAGTGCAGCTTTTGGACCAATCCCAAGGGAAGCTACACACTGAATGCATTGCAGCAGTCTAATTGTGAAGTTACCAACACATGAATCACAGTGGCTAAGCTATCCCTGACCACCAGCATAAGCTCATAATGGGTGCTTCTTGCCACAAAAGTCACCTGAGCCTACAGTGACAAAGATGGATTTAAAAGTACCCCCAATCCATGCACCTGTTCCTTCCCTGTCCAGAACTGAACTCCCCAACTTCGACCTGGGATCCACCACTGTCTCTGTGTCTTACCAGGATGCAGTCGCAGTTTGTTGATCCCCCCACTTGTTGGAACCTGGTGCCTTCCAGATGTTGTTGAACTACAATTCCTATCAGCCCCAGTCAACATACATGGCCACTGGTCAGGAAGGATGGGTGTTGTCATCCAACACCTGGAGGTCCACAGGTTCCTTTTCCCTGTTAGCCTTGTGAATTTATTTCATTTTTATTGTTGGAAGTCTGGCAGATATGAGTTAACCACCTAACATTCCTTCTCATATTTTTGCCTGCTAACCAGATTCCTTCTATTTTCTTTTCGTAACTTCTTCTCTTTTTTTGCACTTTTTTCTGTTCTGCCTTAATTGTTTCTTCTGTTTCTTTCCCACCAAGCGGCACTTAACTGTGTCTAGCTGTGAAAGTCACATTGGTTACCAGTCAAGGCAGCGCTGCGCCGAGGAGGTGGCTTTTATCCTAGTGACTTTGAATCCAACAAATGGGGAGGGGGGGAGGGAACTTGGTTTGGATCCTGCAGGAGGAAACCATTTAGGAGGTTCAAGGGCAATTTCAAAGGTGATTTGATGTAGCGTCCCCTGCGCTGCAGCTTCAATGTGTCTTCCTGCTGTGGTTGAGGGGCAGGGTGGGGGTGGTTTCTGCATTAGGAAAGGAGGGCGAAGTATTGGCTTTTGCTTGTTCTTTCACTCTTGAGTGGGTCTTTATATAAAGATATGAGAGAGGGGATTGTGTTCAGGTGCTCTTACACATGTTTAGTGCTGGATCCAGGTGTGTTTTTTTTTTGGGGGGGGGCAAAATGCCACCATTGGGCTCTCTTCTCTTTGCCACTGTAACTGCTGCCCATTCAGTTGTCCTCTCTTTCTCTCTCTGGGCCCAATCTGTACCGAGAGCCCAGATGGAGGGTCAAGATTGGCATGTGGGGATGGGGTTCCACCCCTAAGCTTTGTGCAAGCAAATCAGGATGAAAGCCCAATAAATAGGTCATGTGAAAGCACCCAGTGAGATAATTGCTTCCCCCACAAAAAAGCAGTTTATTTTATTTTATTTTCCACTCTCCACCTGAGGATCACAGGGTGGTTTACAGTGTAAAAATAAATAACACAATAAGCAAAAAAAAATCAACCCCTCTCCCAAACACAATGTCTTTCCTGCCCCCAGAGATTGCTATATGTTTTCACAGGGAATTAATATTTGGGGAATTTGAGGGGATCAAAATTTTGGCCCAGCCTCATATAAATAGGTGGAATGATGGGCTGCTATAATTTGACCTACCACTGCTTATATCTGCCCTATTTCTCTTTGAAACTTGTTTTTCTACAGTCCTTTTCAGCTTAATTTGAGCTTTATTATTGCTTCTTAATAAAATATGAGTTGCTAGCTACATTTGAACACTACATTTGAACATTTGAAAAGCTTATGCAAGAGAGCTAAATTTGCTTTGTGCTATAAAGTATAAACTTTCATGGTAATACAGATTAGGAAGTTATTGACAGCATCACAAGGCCTGGCTCCAGAGATTCAAAGTACATGTGCATTCTTGAGGCCATTGTATATTAGACCTGTATATATGTTTAATCTGAGTGCACCTCAAACTGAGTTTGTATTTCACAGTGCCTTCCCATGGCTTTAACAACAATATATATGATAGAATGCTTCATGAGGTATGGCCAAATAACTGAACAGAACCCTATAATCTCTTTGTATATTCTTAATGATACAGGACATTCATCTACGTACTATGCATTTTTTTGTATTGATTTCTGGCTTTAATAGTCAATTTATTAAATTCTCCCAAAGGAATGTGAAATTCTGAGAAGACCAGTCTTAAGCAATTGTGTGTTTTTCTCATCAGTCTCTTTCTAACAAGTATACCAGCATACCTTTGCTGAGGAAGGTGGAGTCTAGATAAATATCTCTCCTTGAGGAAACCATTGTGAGATACGTTGGGCTTCAAAGGTGTGTTTGTGTGAAGATGGGAAGCTGAGACAACAAGACTGTTTCTGTGCCCTACTAAATCTGAATTCATACACTGTGTTCATCATCACATAGTAATTTGCAGCATCAAGTGGAGATTTGTGTGTATGAAATGACCATTACTGATTAAATAAGACAGACCTTTCATATCACTTGACATCCCTGAAGCACAATGAAGGCCGTTTACCTTTTTGCTGCCACTCAACCAAGTGAAAAGCTTTTGGGTAAGGGAATGTACAGGGACACGGGTGGCACTGTGGTCTAAACCACAGAGCCTAGGGCTTGCTGATCAGAAGGTCAGCAGTTCAAATCCCCGCGATGGAGTGAGCTCCTGTTGCTCGGTCCCAGCTCCAGCTAACCTAGCAGTTCGAAAGCACATCAAAGTGCAAGTAGATAAATAGGTACCACTCTGGCAGGAAGGTAAACGGTGTTTCCGTGCGCTGCTTTGGTCCGCCAGAAGCGGCTTAGTCATGCTGGCCACATGACCCTGAAGCTGTACACCGGCTCCCTCGGCCAGTAAAGCGAGATGAGCGCCGCAACCCCAGAGTCGTCCGCAACTGGACCTAATTGTCAGGGGTCTCTTTACCTTTACCTTTAAAGGTAAAGGTATACAAATGAGTCCTTTAGAGTAGGTCAAAATATGTCTTACTGATTTTGATGCTCCGTGTGTGAAAAATGCTTCTGTTGTGTTAGTCCCCTCCTTAGATCTAACATGTGGCCACTTCATGAATTAGGGATTTAAGGAAAGATCATGAAGAAATGAGGACATTTAAGATTGTAGAGATGTTCAGTTTTCTCAGATTATTTGGATCCATCCCTACTTAAGCCTCATTAATTTGTGTGTGTATTCTCTCTCTCTCTCTCTCTCTCTCTCTCTCTCTCTCTCTCTCTCACACACACACACACACACACACACACACACACACACAGTTATTGTACAAGTGTATTGACAAGACAGCTATGGCAATAGCTTCCCTCTCCAAAAGGGTATGGGAGAATGTGATGCTAAAAAGTCCAATACCATGATGAAAGTCTACCAAGTTTGTGTGTTGAGTACATTACTTTATGGAAGTGATTTGTGGGCAACTTACAAGCGCCAGGAATGACACCTCAATGCCTTCCACATGCACTGCGCCGGAAAGATTTTGAGTATCACATGGCAGGGCAGAGTTTCAAACAAAGATGTGCTCCGCCAAGCCCACCTCTCCGGCATGTTCGCACTCCTGTCTTAGCAATGTCTACGCTGGCTTGGTCATGTCAACAGAATGAAAGATGGCAGGTTCCCCAAGGACATGCTTTACGGGGAGCTGGCTTCGGGCACCAGACCTGTTGACACACCTGCTCCGTGTTACAAAGATGTCTGCAAATGAGACATGAAGGCTGCTATGTGGGAATCCCTTGCAGACAACCACAGTGACTGCAGAAAGACAGTCAGGTTGTGTATCCACAGCAGTGACCACAGGAGGAATGACTGCTGGAAGAGAGCAGAGAGTAGGAACACTGTGGTGCTTCAGCAGAAGCGTAACTGGATGCTTCCATCTGCCCCAGCTGCAACAAAAAAGTCTCTCCCGTATTGGTCCACAGCACGAGCTGCAACCTTCCAGCAGTTTATAGTAGTGCCAAAAAAATATTGGGGGAGGCACAAAAGGGACAGAGGGGGCAGTTTTTTTCTGCATTTTGTTGGCGCAGGGGGAAGCTGCATTCCACTCTTTCTAAAAGAGAAATATTTTGCATGAATGCTCCCATCTGAAATATATTTTCTCTGAACTTAGCCCTATTCATTTTGAGGATGGAGTTTTAAAAGTTTTTGTTCCAACTCCAGTTCTGTCACTGACAGAAGTGAGTCTATGGGGAATTCTCTCTCCTGACCACCTTTCTGTGCTGCATATATCCATAGATTTCACAGACACGGTCATCTTCACAGCACATGACAGGCTTATCCCAGTGCATAGCCCCATAATGAAATATATCCATCTGCTCTTGTCACATGTGGGGATCTTAAGGTTTTAAATTTACACCATTTCTTTTCAAAAATTTCTTTTAAAAATTATAGATTTATTAAAGAAAGAACACACACACCAAAAAGAAGGGGGGGGGGGGGAAACAGGAGAAGAACCCCCAGAACAAAAACGTCAGTTCATATTCACAACATAACAAAAATTGAAATGTTATTGAAATTTACACTATTCCTAAATGTCCATTTAGAAAAGCATATGCCAAGATACTGAGAAGCACTTTTACATCAGGCTTGTGGCGTCTGCTTTTAAAACAGCAGACTCAACCACCCAAATGTGCATTCCTTTCACCATTGTGGGTGAAGGTTTTAGCTGTATAACTGCATGGTATTTTGAAAAGATTGTTGAATAGTCATTTCATACTCACAAATCATCACTTGACGTGTGGATGTACTTGACTGGTGAAGTTGTTGGTTGTTGTTTTTTGCAGTTCTTATCTTTTGTACAAGGCCTCTGAAGGCCTAAAAATAGTTAAACTTACCTTAATATGAAAGGAATCAAGTTGCTGGGTAGATGCTGAGGTCGGAATGGCTGAAGCTATTTTTGCTCTACAGTTTTTTCTAATATTGTGGCTGTACGTATTCCGGCCGCACTTCTCGCTCCCTGCGTGAGAAGCGAGAAGACACTGTACAGTGATATAACCCAGTCTTCATATATTGGGTCAGCAGCAGGTGAGTGAATTAGGGAGGAAATATCTGCTTATACCAGAGGTGGGTCAGCCCACGGGTCACATTCCTCCATAGGCAGCCTATGTTTGCTGTGTCCAGTGCTGAACAGGGCCAGAGGCAAAAGCAGATCTGAGCCCAGGTGTGTGAGCTGAGAAGAGTTCTGAGGGCCAGCCAGTGAGGCCTGGAGGGTTGCATAAGGCCCCTGGGGTTCCCTATCCTTGACTTGTAACTATTTACCCATCTGCTGCCTTAGTACACGGTGGATGTCACCCCTGACCATCTCCTGCCTGCCACCAAACCGCTGCTGTCTTGCCTCTTTCAGGCCTTTTAAAGTGCTCCAGGTTAGTGGCCATCACTACCTTTTTGTGGGTGTGAATTCCATAATTCAACCACGTGCTATGTGAATAAGTATTTACTTTTGCCTGTTCTGAACCTCCCAATATCCAGCTTCATTGGATATCCCAATCTAGCATTGTATGTGTGAGGGAAAAAGTCTCACTACCTACGTTCTCTATACTATGCATAATTTTATACAACTCTTTCATGTCATCTCCAATTTACATTTTCTGTAAAGCAAAAAGCCACAAATGTTGTAAACGTTTCTCACAGGAGAGTTGCTCCAACCCCTTGATTGTTTTTTTTGCAGCTCTGCAATGTCCTTTACAAGGTGAGGCAACGCCATAGATTTGCATACAGTGGTACCTCAGGTTACAGACACTTCAGGTTACAGATGCTTCAGGTTACAGACTCCGCTAACCCAGAAATAGTACCTCGGGTTAAGAACTTTGCTTCAGGATGAGAACAGAAATTGTGCGGTGGTGCAGCTGTGGGAGGCCCCATTAGCTAAAGTGGTGCTTCAGGTTAAGAACAGTTTCAGGTTAAGTACGGACCTCCGGAACAAATTAAGTTCTTAACCAAAGGTACCACTGTAATGGCATATGATATGGACAAGCACAGGATTTTCACAGGTGCTGCACACTAGGTCAGCATCTTCACTGAGCTCTCTGTTATGACCTGAAGGTCTCATTCCTGGCCAGTCACTGCCAGTTCAGACCCTGTGAACATATGTGTGAAATTGACCCTCCCCCATGCATAATTTTACACTTGCTTAAATTGAATTGTATTTGCCATTTTACTCCCTTCACCCAGTTTGAAAAGATTTTTTTCCTTGCAGTCCCTTTCTGTTTTAACCACCCTGAACAATTTGGTATCATCAGGAAACTGCTACCTCACTGGTCACCCTTAATGCATAAAGCCTTAATGACTCTCCAGGTTATTAATGAACAAGGCCTTAATACTGATCCTTGATAGCTTCCACTTTCTACAATCCTCCTTTGGGAGAGCTGTCCATTCATTCCAACTTTCTGCTTCTTGTTTCTTAACCATTTCCTTTATGTGTTTTGACTCTTGAATCTGATATAGTATGACTACTTTTGTTATGTTGTAAGCTGCCTTGAGCATTGTTTGAACTACGGAAAGGTGGCATACAAATAAAATGTATGTATGTATATATAGTAGTAAGTTGGAGGATGAGAAAATGGAATTTATGGAAAATGCTGTACTTGACTTTTTCAGAAGGTATGGATGCTGAGCATAAGTAATTGTGCCCCTTGAGAAGATCACTGTCTGGGCTGGGAAGATGGACAATAACTGCTAATATGGAGATGGAAAACTCTGAGCTAATTCAATTAGGTGATTGAATTTGGTAATTGATTTTCCTGAGATTTCACGACCTGCATGTAGATGATAGGAAACTCGTCCTTTGCAATGGCAAAAAACATGATTTCCATGTCCTAGTAATGTGAGGAGAATGCCATTTCTGTCAGCTTGCAGTGCCCATAATTCTCTTCCACTTTCTAGATGGGATAAAAAAAAATGTCCTCTTAAATCATTTGAACTGTTATTGTGTGATTGCATAATGCGTTTATAGCATGGTGCGTGCAGTATCTTGTGTGTGTACTTACATGACAATGTAGTCTGCATCAGCTTACCCTTGTACAGCTCTTACTGCAAAAGTCACATTTTCTATCTTTCATATAGAGGTCCCACTTGCTGTTCAGAGACCAACGTGATGATCTCTAGCACAGAGAAGAATAGATATGAGTGTTTGCGTATGTTTGAATAAGCAATAGTTCAATAAGAGGAAAACCAACTACCGTATTCCTTAACTTTACAAGATTGTTCATGAAAGCAATGGTTTCATTTAACATACAGCATAGGTTGCCTTTGTGCCCTGAAACCTCTTGCATTGATTTGAGCTCTTTCATATGAAAAGCTGAGACACTTCTGATGAGTGGCTCTTTTAGAAGCAAGGGCTGGATCTACTCCCACGTTCTCCCTTCTTCACCAACTGTTTACTGGAGGGATTATGCTACGTTATGTTATTTAATCATATTTTAAAACTTTTTTGGGGGGAGGCAAGCTCACCCAAAGTGGTTTACAACCTTTAAACCCCACCCCCACACGCCATGGATGAACAATAAAGTAAAGTATTAACAAACAAGCCTGTAAAAATCAAGGCTGCGTTATCCAGACCAGAGGTGGGAACCTTTTTGGCCCAGCAGGGCCTGCTTTTTATTTCCCCCCATGAATTTGTCTAGCTTCTAGACAAGAATCTAGTAACTGAAGTAAGTTTGCTGCCATGATTTGGAACATTACTATAGATCAGATACAGATAGGTAGCCGTGTTGGTCTGCCATGGTCAAAATAAAAAAAATCCTTCCAGTAGCACCTTAAAGACCAACTAAGTTAGTTCTTGGTATGAGCTTTCGTGTGCATGCACACTTCTTCAGATACACTGAAACAGAAGTTGCCAGATCCTTCTATATAGAGAGAAGGTGGGGAGGGGTTTTACTCAGAGGGGTGGTGGGAATGGGAGATTGGCAGATAGCTGAGATGAGCCTGTTGACGACTCTTAACGACAGCAATAGATCTTACAGGAAAAGGCAAGGGGTGAGAAGGTGAAAAATGGCTAAGTCGTGTATAATGAGATAAGAATCCAATGTCTTTGTTCAAACCAGGTCTCTCCATGGTTTTAAGTTTGGTAATGAGTTGCAATTCAGCAGCTTCTCTTTCCAGTCTATTTTTGAAATTCCTTTGTAGTAAAACAGCTACTTTGAGATCTTGTATAGAATGTCCTGGGAGATTGAAGTGTTCTCCTACTGGTTTCTCTGTTTTGTGATTCTTGATGTCAGATTTATGTCCGTTTATTCTTTGGCGTAAGGTTTGGCCTGTTTGTCCAATATAGAGAGCTGAAGGACACTGTTGGCATTTGATGGCATACACAATGTTAGATGATGAGCAATTAAATAGTCCCGAGATGGTATGTGTGATGTTGTTGGGGCCAGTAATGGTGTTGTCCGGGTGTATGTGGCAGCAAAGTTGGCATCTGGGTTTATTGCAGGCTCTGGTGCCAGTGTCCGTGTTAAGTCTGGTTGTAGTATTATTGTGGGTTAGGAGTTGTTTAAGATTGGGTGGCTGTCTGTAGGCAATTAAAGGTCTTCCTCCCAGAGCTTGAGAAAGAGAACTGTCATTGTCCAGGAGAGGTTGTAGATCTCTGATGATGCGTTGTACTGTTTTAACTTGGGAGCTGGATGTGATGACTAGAGGTGTTCTGTTATTTTCTTTTTTGGGTCTGTCCTGCAGCAAGTTCTCTCTGGGTATCAGTCTGGCTCTGTTGATCTGTTGTCTAACTTCATCTGCTGGGTATTTTAGTTCTAAAAAGGTTTGCTGTAGATCTCTTAGGTGAGTCTCTGTCTGTAGAATTGGAACAGATGCGGCTGTAACGTAGTGCCTGGCTATATACAATGGACTGTTTGGTATGTTTGGGATGGTAGCTAGAGGCATGTAGATATGTTTGTCGGTCAGTTGGTTTACGGTATAAGGTGGTGTCTATGCGCCCATCCTGTATTTTTATAGTAGTGTCCCAAAAATGTATTTCTTGCATAGATTGATTCATTATTAGGTTGATTGTGGGGTGAAAATCATTAAATTTCTGGTGAAAGGTGTCCAGGGTCTGTTGACCATGTGTCCAGATGATAAAAATATCGTCAATGTATCGCAGGTACAAGAGAGGTTTGAGTGGGTAGGAGTTTAGGAAATGTTCTAAATCTGCCATGAAGATGTTGGCATACTGTGGGGCCATGCGGGTGCCCATAGCTGTGCCGCTGATCTGAAGGAACAGGTCATCACCGAATTTGAAGTTGTTGTGGGTAAGGACAAATTGGCAGTTTGGTGGCAAGGTCCGCTGTGGTTTTATCTGAAATGGTGTTCCTTATAGCTTGTAAACCATCGTTGTGTGGGATGTTGGTATACAGAGATTCCACATCCATAGTAGCTAGTATAGTATTGTTGGGAAGATTATTTAAAGATTGTATTTTCCTCAGAAAATCTGTGGTGTCACGTACATAGCTGGGAGCACTGATGGCATATGGTTTCAGAACAGAGTCCATATAACCGGAGACACCCACTGTAATAGTGCCAATACCTGAAATGATGGGGCGTCATACCAAGAACTAACTTAGTTGGTCTTTAAGGTGCTACTGGAAGGATTTTTTATAGATCAGATGTGGGATATTTTGTACCCACCAGATGTTATTGGACCCCAACTCCCATTAGCCCCTCGTCAGTGATGATGGGAGCTATATTGTCTGGCAAACATCTGAAAGGCCGATTTCCCCCCAGCCATCCTGTCAAAACAGTATCTCAAGGAATAACTAATCTATTACGGCATACATTTTTGTGGATTTAATCAAATATATGGACACTGAGAGGATTTTGTCCTGTTCTAAGGAAGCCGAGGAGCTTTTCAGCCTGGTTTTAAACTGGAATAGTCTTATGTCTCAAGCAGTATATACATTTGAGTTTCTCAACACCTCTGCTCAGATTGACCCAGTGTTGATTCACAGGCCCTGCACATATATGTTTATACTTTAAAAACATCCAGTTACATGTACCGTGGGGTTCCGTCTGCCCCCAAGTCTATGAAATGAAGTTCAGCTCACTTATGAATTATAATGTCACTAGGGTGGTAAAGGCATTTGTTTATTAAGCTATGGAATAAATTTACACCCAGGGAAGGAAATCTGTGTGTTGGATGCTTACACAGAGACTGCGTGGGGAAATGGGCCACGGGGAGAATTGTCCACCTCTGTACAATGCTCGTGGGGGCTTTGACAGCAGCTCAACTGGCTCACACCTACTTCTGCACAAACTTTGCTCTCGTTTGCTAACATTGTGACTCTCTTTTGGTTCCAGTCTTCTAGAATGGAAACAGCTGTGCATGTGTGTTTCTCCTCCTCTGAATGTGACTAAGTGTGTTTGATGCTGCTGCCAGCCCCCTCAAGAGATGAATAAGTTAAGAATGGCTGCTGTGGTATGAAGGCAGGTTTCAAAGTTCATATCTTTCCCCTAGACTTTCAGGAAGACTCGTGTTCACATGCTGTTGGTTTTTGTGTGTGTTTGTGTTTTAAGAACTTGGCTGAGAAGAAACTCTCCCAGCTTGCTTTTGGCTAGACAGTTGTTCTAAATTCCAGTCCCCTTTTTCTTGTTCTATGAAAGCTTCCTATTGCTTTGGTTCTTAGTGTGCTGTAGATGTAGAAGTATGTCTACAAGAGTGGGAGGAAACTGTGCCCTGCATCTCTTCAGAACCTCGCTTTTTCTTACATGTCTTGGAGTTTGCATTCAGCCTATTGGCTCTTAATCCTTGGTGATCACAACTTCAGCAACAAATCCCCTGCGTTGTTGGATTTCAGCAAGGATAGAGCAGTGATAGAACATCCACTTTGCGTGCAGAAGGTCTCAGTTCAAAGCCCAGCATTTTTAGGTGGGTCTCCGACAATGCTGAGCTTGATGGGTCCTAATGGTCTGCCAAGGTATGGCAACTTCGTCTGTTCCAGACACATCAGCTGTAGCCAGTGTGGCTGAATCTGGACAGCCACAGCTTTCCCATCCCTGCTTTATGGCACAAACTTTTTCTGCACTTGGTCTTGAAACTTAGTAGAGGAAACGTTGCACTCAGGAAACCTTGCAGGCAGGAGGCACAGCTGTCAGATCAGAGAGGAGGGGGCTGTAAACACTGAGCTTAACCACACCGAATGCCACAAACAGCCAAGGGAACTCTTTGCACTGATGTCAGAAGCTGAGCTCCATTTTACCTCGAGCGCACAGGTTTCCTTTCCTTTATAGTGACTTCCAATCTCGTGCTTCAACAAAACTATCTTGTTACAATGAAACTTCAGCAGGCTAATCTGTTGGGAAATAGACTGCTGCTGTTGTTTTTAACCTGTCTCTTATGGGGGCTACCCTTCCTACTAGGGCTGAAAGAGTTCAGTATTTTGTTAAGATGTGCAAATTTTCATTCAGTAGTTTTCTCTGAAAAGGATGCTCACACCTCATGGCACTGTTTTAAACCATAATTGGACAATTGCAAAGAAATTGACAGGTTTTTTCCATCTAGCTTGGTACTGTCTACACCTACTGACACTGGCTTGCTGGCACTTCAGACAGAAGCTTTTCTCAGTTGTAGCTAGAGACTGAACCCACTACCATGTGCTCCATGACTGAACTACAGCCTCTCCACACATGGATTGGAGCCAGCATGAGTAGGGCAGTTTCCCCAAGAATGGAAATTTATGACTTCATTTGATTGAAACAAAAAATCAAACCCTGTCATGAAAAACCACTGAAACAATGTGCCAAGAGGCTTACATTTACCAAGAGACACTTTTTGGGAATTTTTGGTCACTTCCAGGTTTGGTGTGATGCATGCATGCGTGGTTGCACACATATGAGACTCGCCTAAAACAGTCATTAACATGGATAGGTAACGTTTATAAACAAGAACAAGAGCATCAAGTGATACTGAAGATAATCCTAAATGTATTTCTTATCAATAAAAAATTAAGTGCGGCGCGAGCACATTTTTATTCTGAAAGCGTGGCCCAGACAAAAAAGTTTGAGAACCACTGCTATACCCATTAACCTTGGAGCTCCATTTGATCTTTTGAGTAGACATGCATTGGATTGCAATTTTCATTGCTTGTATTAATATATGAACCAGAGAGCTGCCCAATACTCCTGAAGAACAATCACATGTGCCATAAACATGAAAGTGTACATGTATGAGAGACTGTCCTCTTTAAATGTTGCTGTAACTTGACTTTGTTCCATGTGATACATACTCGTGTTTATTCTGATCAGCCTTTAACTGGCCTTCATTGAGATTGTGCTTTAATCCTGTTGAAATCTATACTCAATTTCATGCAATTGTTTTAAGTTCAATTAATTTCATTTTCCTGAGGAGTAGCCAGATGAGGCTGTTGCAGCAAACTGCCAACAGTGAGTTTTGCAGCACCTTAAAAGACTAATACATTCATTATGGCAGCAGCTTTTGTAGTTGACTTCATCAGATGCATTCAGCATTATCCTGAGGTGCAGGTGTCTATACACATGGTAGTGGGGAGGGAATTGTAAACAGCCAGATCAAAAGGCAATGGAAGTGCATAAAAGTATACAAATGGCTATTTGGCCATTCACAAAAAAAAGATGTTGGTGATGAGAAAACCCTGGCATTGGTAAGCCAATTAACGACACATAGTGTGATTAAAAAACCCTGCCCTGATGATTCAGTCCACAAGTAATAGCACTGAGTCTCTTGATGAATTGAAATTCAGTGGTTTCACATTTCAGTCTCCCCTGGAAGCTCCTTTGTTCTAGAATGACCAGTTAAGGATTAGAGCCAGAGTGCGGCTGTTGGTGTTTGATCATTGTCATTTGAGACTGGAATTCACAAAAGCTTGTGCCATAATAAATTTTTAAGGTGCCACCATACTCTTTTGAATATCTTCACTGGGACTTTAGTGTGACTTTATTTGGATCTGAGTCCCTGAGTACTGAATTTTCCTCTAATCCCCACCTCTGATTTTTCTCTGCTGCTGCTGCTTCAAAGACAGCACCATAATCTTTCCTCTAGAGTAGGCAAATGTGAATATGGATATATAGTACAGTGTTTCCCAACCACTGTTCCGCGGCACACTAGTGTGCCGCGAGATGTTGCCTGGTGTGCCGCGGGAAAAATTAAAAAATTTGAAAGATTTTTTTTTAAAGTCAAATTTTTGATTGGGGCGCCGTCACTAGATGACCCCTGGGGTTCCCTCCCTCCTCCTCCTCCTCCGGGGAGGCCCTTCCTGGCTCTCGGCCAAGGCTTGGCGGCTGCCACTCACTCACTCGCTTGCCCACCCATCCCTCCATCCCTGCACCCGGCCTCTCCCCCTCCGTCCCCGGCGCGGGGGCTGCCGGGATCCGTAGTCCCCTCGCCCTTGGGCTCCGCGCCCGCGCGGGGTGCGCAAACTACGTTTCCCAGCGTGGCCTGGCGGGCCGGGCGTTTTGTTTGAAGCGCTCTTCTCCCGGCCATGGAATGAGCGCAGTGGCGGCGGCCGGGCGGGCAGGGGCTCTTCCGCGCAGACCCCGCGCAGCCTGCCTGCGCCCCCGCGGAGATCGGGTGGCAGGATGGAGCCCGGGGATCCCCGCGGAGGCGGAGGCTGCCCCCCAGGTAGGGCTGCGTCGGGGGGGGTTATTTTTGCAATGCTGCATCCGCGCCGGAGGGGATGCATCGGACCGCGGGGAGACCCCTTGGCGGGCGTGCAAGGCAATGCATGCGTGCAGGCGTTGCATGGAGTGCAGTGCAATGCAATGGCAACGCGGCGCCCTGCATGCATGCATGCAACTTCCACCGGCGCTCCGGACTTGGCAGGTGAGGGGGGTCCCCAGTGGGCGGCAGAGAGAGCCGGGAGGGTGAAGGGGAGCCGGGGGGGAGCAGCGCTGCTCCCCGAGCCGAGCCCGGGGGGAAACTTCGGCGTCGTTGCGCCGGGTGTTGGAAGCGGAGGCTGGCGGGGGCCCCTCACCTGCAAAACCTGGTCGCCTCTCATATATTTCGTGCATTGCATTCATCGCCCGCTTTCTCCTCCAAGGAGCTCCCGGGGGCGCGCGTGGTTCTCCCCGTGTTATCCTCGCAACAACAGCCCTGCGAGGTGGGTCAGGCGAGTGGCCCAAGGGAGCACCCAGGGATTGTCCTGGCCAGGTGGGGTGATTTGAACCCTGCTCTCTGCCCGGTCTTCGTCCTCATTTAGCCCCCACATGTGCATGACTGTGCATGACTGAGGTTTTCCCCCCTCGTCTTGGCTATGGTGTGAGTCTGTGCTGTTAATTAATGGGGTTCTGCCTTCGGAGAAGATGAGCCAGCCCTCAAGGAGGTGATTATGTAATTTGCTAGCAATTCATGTCCCTCCCGGCGTGACGCTGCGCGCTGACGTCACGGGGCTGTAATGGTGGTGTGCCTCGAGATTTTTTTCAAGAAACAAGTGTGCCTTTGCCCAAAAAAGGTTGGGAAACACTGATATAGTATACTAGCATCCTTTTTTGTAGTGTTTCTCTAGGAACCACTGAGCAGGCTGGATGAGTCTTTAGATAGGGATGGGGATAGGCATCTCAGTCTAGGCAACTGTTACTGTAAGCAGCACATCTGGGAGTAACCAGCAGTCAGATAAGGGGGTGTTTTTTAGCAACAAAACCAGCACGGTCTCGCAATCTAGGGAGCTTGCTGAGCCAGAATTGGGGCTTGATGGGCGTTTTTTTACTCCAAAATAAAGTGGAGAAAAATTTGTTTATTAAAATATATGACTGACACAATGTGGAGTTTGGTCCTTTAGCTGCAGGAAAGTGGGACGGGGCAGCCCTTAGTGTTTGTGTCACCCATTAATTGTTTACTTTGACAGCACATTGGTACCGATTCATGCAAATGTTACTGTCTTGTGAACTGTTCAATCACATCTCTAATGAAACCCGGAGGTGGTCATTCTAAGAAACCTGTCAACCTCTTTGTCTGTTAATTTGCCCAGTTAGCATTTGTATTATTGATCTCTAGTCACTAAAGGTAAAGGGACCCCTGACCATTAGGTCCAGTCGTGGCCGACTCTGGGGTTGTGGCGCTCATCTCGCTTTACTGGCCGAGGGAGCCGGCGTACAGCTTCTGGGTCATGTGGCCAGCATGACTAAGCCGCTTCTGGCAAACCAGAGAAGCACACGGAAACACCGTTTACCTTCCCGCCGCAGCGGTACCTATTTGAAGCCACGAAGAGCCACTGCCAGTCAATGTAGACAATACTGAGTGAGGGGAACCAGTGGTTTGACTCTGGACTCAGTACAGGGCAACTTTCTCAATAATCAACACATGGGTTTGTTTTTTAATGCAGATGCCAATGCCCTAGGCCTGACAGATCCAAGACTCTGCTACATTCTGGATGGGATCCTCTTGATTTATGCTATAATCATCACAGCCTGTTTCGTAAAACTAAAGGTGAGTCCTAAGGCTCTTTAAAATGGGAAGACTCTTGATCTTTAACATACAAGGAATGACCTGTGAAACTTGTATTTTTATTTGTAAACTCCGTGTCTTCAATTTCCTGCCCCAATTCCACCCACTTTTTCCAACACGAGAATAAGGATGAGCACCGATGAGCGGTTGGACACTTGGATTCATTTGAGAAACTGGTTATCCATGGTGTTTGGAAACTTCAGCATTTCAACAGAGCATTCCACTGGGCACCTGGTATGCTGGACAATGCTTTGGATGGTTATACAGTCATGTATAACCTCAGGAAATCAAAGATGCTTTGTGCTAAGGAACTTCTCACCATTCAGCAGTAGGTTTCTTTAAACTTGCTGGGTCCTCCCAAGCCCTTTCTGGGATCAGTAGATGGAACAACGAAGTTGTGCAAGGATGGTAAACCAGTGTCCTTGCTGGACTTCAATTCCCATCACCCCTGACCACTGGCCATGCTGACTGGGCACCTGGGGTGATGACAGTTGAAATCCAGCCACATCTGGAGGACCACAGGTTCCCCATTCCTGAAGGAGGGTATCCTGAGAAGTCACTGGAGATGCCTGGCACTTTGCGGTCTCTTCATTGATTCCTTAGGACCGGGTGGGAAATCTCTGGCCTGCAAGCTAAACTTCACCTGCCAGTCTTCTCCATTTGGCTCAAGAGACTTTTTTTCTCTCTGAAACCATATGCACCTGCCCTACCCCTGATGTCAGGTATGAGGTTGCAGAAAGCAGGACTGAATATCCTGTGTATCTGCTGATGTGCAGAGTTCAGTCCTGTGTGGGTGTGGCTTGGCCAAAATGGCCTTGCGGGCCGAATGGAGAAGTGTGGCTGACCTAATGAGGCAGATGGGCTGGAAGTTCCCCCTGCTGACCTATAAGCAGGAAGCAACAATATGACTGAAAACTTGGTCCCTTTTCTCACTGGCATTAAATACAGAAGAAGAAAGCTTTAAATGAAGAAGTGAAAATATAGGCAGTGGGCAAAATTGGCAAGAAGGGGCCGCGATGCTTGACTCCAGCAGAAAACAGCTGATCTTAACATTGGAAACCTTTCATGAGCTAGCCTGAGGGTAAAGAAATTGGTTTACATTCCCGCTGCCTGATACACATTGTTTATAACTACTGGAGTCAAAACTTCAGCCCATTGCCGAGTCAAGAAGGTGATCATTAGGGAGGGCATGGTAAAGTACCCTAGTGAAAGGGTTTCTCTGTTTTACCACTGAGATTCTGATCGAGGAGTAAGTCAATTGACAACCAGCTGCTTGCTTCCAGCCCCAGATATTGGCCAAGTGAAAAGCAAAAACCATCCCTTCAAACCTAATGAAAGACATTTTAAATGGTGGCAGCTGCTGTTTGTGGTCCTCTAGTGACTCCTTTGCAAGCTGAGTTATCAATGCAAAGACTGAATCTTTTGCCTTTCCCACTCTGTATTCATATTCACACACAGGTAAGAGGTATAGAGACAAGAAGTACAAAGAGAGAGAAGGGAAGATGCAGACCTGTTGCCAACCTTCAATGCAAATTTCCCTCTTGTGTACACTGTAGTGGGGGTGTTTCTGGTTTTATCTATTTCCACGTGTACCCATTTGTTTCATTCCGTCTTCTATGGGATTATGTGGTGCACTTCGTAGGTGATATAGCATAGTTCTGTGTTGGGAATTCCCCATCATTCTGAGGATGGGAGGTGCAGGAATGTGGAGTTTATTCATGTTTTTTGTGAGAGAAGTTAAATGAGTGTAGTTTTTTCTGCCACTTATGCCCCCCGCATAATGTCTATGACAACGGTACCTCATAACAAATGTAAACGAACTGTGAAAAAGACTCTATGAACTGAAAGTGGAGATGCTTTATGTACTTTTTTTATTACACAAGAAAACCTTTAGTAATAACTAATTAAAAACAAAACAACAAAACAAAACACTTTCCCTCTTGAAAATTTGAGATTTCATACCTGCCATTAAAAGGTGCCTAATGAACAATACTTACTTTGGAACCATTTTTCCATTTACCAACAAATGGGTAAATCTCTACCATTGCCACTAGGAGGTTGTTTAGCTGCAAATAAAGTTAGGATAAGATTGCAAGAACACTGCAGAGAAACTTTTCAGTACTCTATTAATATCCTAAAACATGTTTGATCTTCTTAACGGCTTGGTGCTCTGCATATCACAATGTATGCATAGTTCCTGAGAGTTTAGGAAAAGATGACCAAAGATCTAGAAATTCTATGATGAATCTACATTTTTACATGCTTTTTTAATATGCAGTTTTCATACACTTACGTAACTGGCGTTATTCGAGTTTGGGAACAAGAGAATATTGGAATCGCCATGAAATGTGTGGGTTGTAGGTTTATAAAGCACCATTTATAAATCACTAGCAGAAATTATCCTGTTAAAGTCACATTCAGAGATAGAAATGGGCTTTGTGTTTTCCAGATAAGCAAAGGCTCTCCTGAACCTCAAACTTCTCAGAATTCAGAGGACCTATATAATGTAAGTACTAAACTTATGTCTTATTGAAATTGAATGATTTTTATTTCACAAATAAAATAATTATAGTAGGACAGACAATTAAATGAGACCAGATTTCATGGATCTGCCCTCAAGATTCAACTAGGACTCCTCCAGAGTCAGGGCAAATCCTTAACAGATTTTTTAAATTCATTACCCCTTTTGTTCAGAGTCCTCTCAAGTTTCCCCAGCTTACCAAGGGGGAAGAGTTAATGGCAGTGAGATCTTCTGGCAATAGAGTGGGTCTCAGGAGTTAGGTTTAAATCAGAAGTGGAGAATCTTTTCTGTCTGGTGGACCAGATCTTAGTCTGTTCTCCTGGTGGACCAAATCAAACAGGTGGCCTTAGGGATGTCAGATGCTGCTGCACTTTGAAGCCCCAATAGTTGGGACTTCAAAGCACAGTGTGGGTGGCAGCCCCTCCACAATGAGGAGCATGCAGACCCAGTTTTATAT
This sequence comes from Podarcis bocagei, assembly GCF_964188305.1. Taxonomy (NCBI): domain Eukaryota; kingdom Metazoa; phylum Chordata; class Lepidosauria; order Squamata; family Lacertidae; genus Podarcis; species Podarcis bocagei. Next base: position 66,906,183 of record NC_138130.1, on the reverse strand, counting down.
CAAATAAAATTACAGCATCCAGTAGATCGCCTCCCAATTATCTAGATTTAAACTATATTCCATTTGAAATATACTCTTGTCTTTCAGTGTGTGGTCTTCTCCATACTAATTAAAATAGTGGTTTTGCTTTGCTGCATCCCCACTTTAAGAATTTGAAAGAAACATACATTCTAAGGAGTTTCTGGATAGGGCAGCACTCTCAAGCGTATTCTTCTATTTTTAATCACTAGATTAAAGTCTAGAGTTAAGGCAACCTTTGGCTTACCTATTTGCTATGAAAGAGATGGCAGTGCTCTGTTCTGATACAGAAATACTCAAGAGTGTCTCCATTGCCCCACCCATACTTTACCTTTTGCATGTTACTTCTGCACATTCCTCCATTATGTCAATAGCCCAAAACTGGAATGTAGCAAGTATTTGATAGGTGCTCACCACAGGCAATCATCTCCCAACCAACCAGGTGTATGCCCATTGCTGAGAGGGGATTGTGCCAGGCAATCAGCTGGCAATCATGTTGGAGGCCCTGTGGGTGAGTGGTTCCTAGGTCCAGGAAACTGGTCCATCAGCTGTTCTGGGCAGCTGTGTAATTGGAGCATTGCCGCTGGAAACTCAGATGTATTCCATGTCCAAGAGTGCTTTTTGCCAGCTTTTTGCCAGCTTTTGCCAGTTGCAACCATTCTTGGACCAGTCTTGGAGTAAGTGACTCACACATTGGTAACCTCTAGGCTTGATTACTGGAACACACCTTACATGGGGCTGCCCTTGAATTTGGTCCAGAAACTGCAGCTATTGTTGGTCTGTGGGGCAACCTGTCAACATATGACACCTCTGTTGAAAGCATTGCATGAGTTTCCAGTTTGCTCCTGGGCCATATTACAGTTCTGGACCAGGATATCTGATAAGCCAGTCACTTAGATCTGTGGATGAAGATTTCTTGACAGTGCCACAGTCTCATGCAGTAAAGCCTGACATGACTTGAACATGTTGGTTTTTTAAAAAAACATTATAGCAGCAGTTCTCTGGAATTCTTTCCCTCCAGAATGCTATTGCCAATATTGTTTGGTTTAAACACTGCCTATTTGTGGAACTTACACTTTTACATGTGGTTTTTGTTTTAAATACACTATGATTTATTTATTTTTTGATATTGTGTAAACCACTTTGGATATTGTGTAAACCTATAAACACTGGAAATATATAAAATGGTTGCTTTTGGTGTTGATTTACACCCATAGAAGGAAATCTGTGTGTTGGATGTTTGCAGGAGACTGCATGGCTGTGTCGGTAGACCATGAGACTCTTAAGAACAGGGTTGTGGGTTCGAGCCCCATGCTGGGCAAAACATTCCCACATTGCAGAGGGTTGGACTAGATGACGCTTGTGGTCCCTTCCAACTCTACAGTTCTATAATTCAATGAAAAAAACTCTTCTCGAATCACCCTTTTTATTTCTGCAGCGTTTTATTCTAGCTGGCTTCACATTTTGAATAGTGTTTAAAAATTCATATTATATTTCATAATAACACAGGTTGTTCCAGCAGAAGCCAGTGCAACAAATTCCTTTAGTGCAGTGGAACTTCTCCCCCTACACCCTACATAAATCTGCTTGGGAGAGTCAAGAGGTGGAGAGGGAGATCATTCTATCAGGAAAGCAGAAATGCTTGTACTGACAAAATGATGCCCTTAGCCTGACATAGTATCCCACCCACAGTCTATTTTTGTACACCACTCAGGTATTCTTTTACTGTAGAGCAATTTCTAAATTCTTAAATCAGTCAATAAGCAAGGGAAGCCTTGTGTAGTTATGGGGAAATGGCTACACATATAGTGGTCCTATTCTGGCCTAAAGTCTAGAGACAGGTGGCTTGTGGGCTTTGGAGGAGAGAGTGCGACCTACATGAGTTCTTCACAGCAGTGTCCTATGTGAAAGCAGGGTTAACCTTGTTTTCCTGTTTAGAATCAAGAGATTCTGGTTGGCTCCTGCTAGAAGAGAGAATGAGCTTGCACGTGCAGCTTACACCATGTTGCTGCCATGAAGACTCTATGTGTGGCCAGCTCGGTTTCCTGTTTAGTATAAGAGCCAGCAGCTCTAATGCTAGAAGGAAGGTGAAGAGAGAGGCCTGTTGTACAAGGGCTGTGCATGGGACTGTGACTATGGCTATTCTCTCCTGCAACGAGAGGCAGCCCTGCAGTAGTAGAGAGGAGGATAATTGGCAGAAAACTTTGGGATGGCCCTTGTGAATGGAAGGGTTTATATGAGAGGTTACTGGGAAGCCTGCATTGGCATCCCATGAAAGGTGGATGGTGGGAGATTCAGGAAGCAAGTACTTCTCAGCATAACACAAGAGTTGAATGATGGGATTTGCAGCCCCAAGATGTACATGGTCACCAATTTATGAGTTTTCAAAGGTGTCTAGACAAATTCCTGGAGATCATCAACAGCTACTAGTTACAATGGCTGTATTACCTCTGGCATTGGGGGCAGTATGTCTCTGAATACCTGGTATGACCCAGGTATGGTCCAGAAGAGTGTTGTGCTCAGCATAGGCCACGGAGAGAAAATAATGCTGGATTAGATGGGCTTTCAGTTTCTTAATTAATCCCTTGACTGCGGAAGGATTGGGGAAAGTGTTAGCAACTTGCGTCTAGGACCAGGATTTTATGGGATGGTTTTAACATAACAGAATGTGATTTATTTAGCTCATGTTTGTTTTTGAGTCTATTTTGAAGACACAGTACTGGTCAGCCCGTTAGGAGCTCGGGACTGCAACTTACCAATGAGCTGTCATTCTTGTAAATGTCCCTATCTATATATTTCATTTCAGAGATTGTCTCATGGAACCAGAGATGAATATGCATCGCTGGGAGCGAAACAGACAGATGCTGACATTGAAGTAGGGGGGAAAGCCCAGGTACCTTCACTCATCTCATCCTGGTCCTTTTATTAAATTCAGGCCACTCTTTTCTGTGCAGAGAAAATGTCAGCCCAGCTCAGGCAGCCACTGGGACATGGCATCCCTGACTTCTTCTAAAACAAGAAAGGATCTGATGGCACTTTGAAGACTAATAGATTTATTATTAAGGATGGAATAATGTTTGTGGATTTCCGTCCACTTCCTTAAGTGCATGAAGTGCTACTCTGAGTTACAGGGGTGGGTGGGTGGGTGCACACGTATGTGGTTTGGTTAAGCCACTAAATTGCAATGTTTCATAGCCTGTGGGCTGAATAGAGACAAAGGATCGTTCACACATTATATATGTCAGGATGTCGGTGCTATCAACAGCTGTTGATAGCCCCCTTCCCACTGCCATGTGTACATATAGCAGCAACTCAGTATAATGCTTCATGCATCGTCAAATGCAGCTAGAAATTTTGTGACTAATCCCAGACTAGCATCTCTGTAAGAATCTCTGCAATGCCTTGCGCATCCCCAAATATTTTTTTGATATTGTCCGCAAGAACTGTTCCAAGAACTGCTTGTTTATTCTTCCCCTTTTCAGCACAGAAGAAAACAAGCTCAGGACAGAGTTTACAGTGTAAGTAAAACCAAGAACTGACCATTTCAGAAAAGCATTTTGGTTTCTTGCCATATTATCTAGAATTTCTCTAAATTGCTTTTCAGTTTTCTAAAATGACCAGCCACCTTCACATAAAACCCACCTAAAGACACCTGAAACAACACTGGGAAGTAAATTGTGCTACCATGTAGGCATCACCCTCATTATCTCGTTTTGCACACAAATGACGATTTGCCAGTGTATTTGTTTGATTGTTTGTGAGCGCATGGGTGCCAAATACCTCTCCCAGAATGTGTTTCAAGACCCAGCTTGTTTTCATGCTGTTAATGAACCCCATAAGCAGTCTGCTTTGGTTTACAAAAACTGATATTCCTGTTGCATTTTAGCCTCACTCTGCTAGAGTCCACTTTTTCTTTCTTTTTAAAGAATGTTTTCTGCACCTGCATGCAAACTTTTTTTATATGTGTGCATGTCTGTTCCTATGCCATTTCAGCAGCACGCTACTTTTGTGATCTGTTTTCCTCTGCTGCAGCAAACAGCTGCCATGAAATAGCTTATTTCCTCTCCTTGTGAGGTGTGTAAATGAACCTCTCTCTGCCTCCTCCCAGCCAGGTTTATCTTCTGTATTCCTACTCCTTGTTTCTATTTAGCTGCTGCTTCCCTCCCTTAGTGTAACTTGAGGGAGAGAAGAAAAACTATTGCTGGAATTGCTGCTTCTCAGGCATTGAGGTGCTACTACGGTATCAGCAATTGGTTCCAAAGTCACAAGCACTGAACTTTAGGAAAGCAAAGCATAAGGCTCCATGTAATCACTTTTCAAATGAACTGTATGCCATTAATGACAGGTAGAATGTGCAATTGAACAGACTGTATGGCAGGCATGGGAAACCATTGGCTCTTCATATCATGTTGGACTCCAAGTCCCATTAGCCCCAGCAAACATGGCCAATGGCCAGGGATGTTGGGAGCAGAAGTTCAGCAACATCTGGAGGGCCAGAGTTTTCCCCAACCTGCTCTGTGGAGTAGTATTCCCCAGCACCCGCCCCAGTTGTGGTAGTGCAAGTTTGTTGTACAGGAGGAAGTACTGTTGACTACAGCAGTCTGCTGTGTGACCTGCCACAAGGCTTCCTGCCCTTTCCTTATGCAACTAGTAGCCCACCAAGGGATGCTCAATTAGTGCAACATTGAAATCCTCCCATGTCTGTAGTATGGGAGTAGCAGGGACCTATTTGACATGGGGGAAAATTACCAAATAAAGAGAGTATAAAGCAAGAGTAAGTGCTGACCTGCAGGGTCTCCCCATCTGGCCTGCAGCATCCCCCCTTCTGCAGGTAGACTTGAAAGGAGTTTTTTACTGTACTCAACAAGTGGTTTCTTTCAAGTCTAACTGCAATGTGAAGGAAGAAACATTGCCTTAGTCTGGACCACCAATCACATCTCCTCTCCCATGAATGAACACAGGGAAAGTATTGTTTTGTTATATCTATATAGCAAGGATTGGGAACCTGTAGGTGGCTCTCTAGATGATGCTAGACTACAATGTTTATCGTCCCTGACCACTGGACATTGCTTGCTGGGGTTGATGTGAGCTGGAAGAACATCTGGAGGGAGAGTCCATGGTTTCTTATCTCTGACAAAGAGGAGTGGTATGACAGAAAACAGTACTTTAATTTTATTCGTGCTTACACTATTTTCTGATCTTCCATGGCCAGGCTCTACAGCGGGATAAGATGGCTGAAGCATACAGCGAAATTGGAAAGAAAGGAGAGGTAAGTGACACTTCTTGCCAATTTGGCTCTACACATAAGGTGCCAAGGTGGCTTCAGGCACTACTCTGCCTGCTTTTTTCCTACCCTTTATTTAAAGCAGTACTGTCAAGCAAAACAGAAGTTATAGTATCCTCCTCACCCTTTTGATATTGTTTGAATGACACTTCTGTGCTTTATAATTTTTATTTATTACTGATTAAGGGGCAGTTGAGTCAGATTGTGCAGCACCTTCTTAAAAGACCAATCAGAAGCAAGCCTCCCACTTCCCCCAGTTAAATTGAGCCAAGTGTGAGTGTAATTATTTGCATGGGCAAAAAGATTTTGGCAGGGAGATTTTGTATTGATGCTGGGCTTCTTTTTTTCAGAGACGACGTGGCAAAGGCAGTGAAACAGTTTATCAGGTAAGGCACAGCAATAGCAAGCCTATCTCCCTACAAACTTCAGGGTCACAATCCTATGGAAGCAAGCTGCACAAAAGCAGCTCACACAGGAATCTTGTTTGCCTTTGCTTTAATTAGTTTCTGGCATACATGCACCCTGTCAATTTGGATCACCTTTCTACAATGGGAGAACACAGCAAGTGCCTTGTTCCTCACTTTGAGCCACCTAAGAGAATATTTTTGCTTGCCCAGAGGTGTTAATGCAGTCTGTGAAGGAACAAGTACAGAGGCGCGTCTAAGGGCAGTATACATCTTTGCTTCCTCCAACAAACAATGGACCAGTCACATTCTTCTCCTAAGCAGGACTTTTGCCTTGCTATGAGTATCAGCCTGTCACCTTTATTTACTCTGGATAGAAAGCCAGAGTTGTTGGACTTATTTTTAGCAGGGGCATATGGACTTAGTACTTCTGATTAATAACTACAGTTATATTGATTTAGTTATAACTTTGAGTCATCTCATCTTTCTTTATCAGGGTCTCAGCAAAGCAACGAAGGATACATACGATGTCCTTCAAATGCAGCCCCTACCACCTCCTTACTAGCTACAGTTGAGTCTAGCAAGAGGAGAACTATTTCCATGGCGAGGGGGAATCTTGATTACCATTCTCAAGATGATCTGTTCAGAAATCTGTTGCCTTCTACAACAAATGCCACTTTTACATGAGCATAAAAACCAAAGCTCCTTTTTAAAACTAATTTCAAGTTGTAGCTTTCAAAGTGTACATAGCTATAGAGCTTGGGCACCATGTTGTTGCTCAGTTAAAATTTAAGACCAGCTGTTGCGATGGCTATTTCAAAGTCCTTTTCTTTTCTGGAGAAAGATGTTTTTTTGAAGCTAAATGTGCATTAAAAATGTTGCTCATGTGGAAGGATTTCGTTCCAAAACATCAGATAATTCTGAGCACCAACAGGTTAACTGCCCCCCCCTCTTGTTATAGGTTTGGGTTTTTATTTATAAATAGCAATTGGGGTTTGGGGGAGGAGATATACAGTGTATCACCACTGCCCCGAAGGACCTTTTTAAACACTCTTTTGCCAAGATACAAAAACATGCACCACCACTGACCTTGGACTGAGTGCAGTAGGGCATTCTTTTGAGTAAACATGCACTGCTAAAGGGATTTAATATGAAAATTGACTTCTGCTGCATGAGAAGTATGGGCAGGCACAGACAGTATGTTCCCATAGTTAAGAGAATAGAAGTAGGTTCTTCTTCCACAGGATATATGGTTGGTTGAAATGAGTAATACATTACCTCCTGTTTTAAATGTAGATGCTTCAAATTCCTGTTAAGACAGAATCCTGATCAAACTTGTCAGGTGCTGCTGTCCTGGTTAAGTAAGCTTAATACCAGTGGAGCAAGGGGGGAATTAGCTGGGGAGCATGTTTACACAAAGGAATAGCCAGTGGATTTACTCCATAGTGTGTTTAGAGTTGTAGCCTTAGGACGTGGGAAGTCACAGCTGCCTATTATGCTTTTTTCCCAGGCAAATGCCTATTGTGAGAATTTTATACCTTGAATCTATTTCCCTTACCTAGTTTCATAGAGGATTTTTATTCCTTCTGCCCATCTTATCAGACTGGTTGATCCAAAAAGGGTTCACATACATCTCTATCGGCAAAATGGAAGTGAGAGTCTGCTTATCAGAACTCATACTGGACTAAGGCTGCATACACCCACTTCCCAAACTCAGGAGCTGTAGTTTATCCCTTACAGAGCAATTCCCAGCACCCTTAAACTACAGATCCTAGAATTCTTGGGCTGGATTTAGGTTTGATGAGGCCCTTTGTATGTCCAGCTGTCCTTTGTCAACAACAAATTGTCGCTCTTTTTTGTGTTGGATATATGCTATATGGTAATTTATGGACCTAATAGGTATCTAAAGCCATTTGCACATAACAAAATATGTATTTTATCAAAGTAATTGTTAAACATCTTCTCAATTGTATTTCAGTTCATCTTATATATTGGAAATATACATCGTTTTTTCCTTTAAATTTTTTGGAGGCCTCCAAGAGAGTAGGGCCCCAAGCTATATAGCTCTTTTTAGGCTATATGTAAATCCGGCACTGGGCAGAGGTGGTTAAATGTATGGGGTGTGCACAGCCTAAATCTGATCTTTCAAAAATACACTTCTGGAGCTTTAAATCTATAAATTAAGTTGAAAAGAACAAAGAAAATGCTTTTCTATCTAAAGAACTGAAACCATGTGTTTTGTGTATTTTTAAATAAAAGCTTCTTAAATATACCTGCTTTTCCCTCTTCTGGTCTTATTCTGGATTCGTTTGAACTTCATAGCGCCATGTTGCAGTGGAAAGTAAAAGGGGAAAAAGAGCTTAATGAAAAGGAGCAATAAGTCCTACAAAACCTTAAGATTTAAAGCTAAACAAGGGTGCACAGATCTCACATCACTGACTTTTAGGACAGTTTAGAAGGGCAGCAATATCTATTGTAGGACCAAACAAGTAGTATGCATGACACATGCACCTGTAGCAATAAACAAATTATCTTGTCAAGGACACAAATGCAGAGAATACTAAATAAATGTGCATTACGATGTTGAGCTAGTTAGACAACCTGCACATGGTGGTTACTTAACTGAAAGAATTTAACACATCCTGTTCAACATGGAAGCCATAAGTAGTGTAAGCTTTTAAAATAAATCTGGCATATTTATTTTCTGCAGAATAACAGAACTGAGAGGCTTACCTGTTTCTGCTGTCCAATTATGTGAGTCTTCTAACCTGAGATGTCTTGTAATTTGTAGTTGGGAGAAAATAAGGAGGAACATCCTTCAGCTCCGGATTGTCAGGTTTAAAACAACAGAAATACAAGGTTCTGCCATTTCTTTTCAGCCATTTCCTTTCACTTGTTCAAAAACCACAAACCAGTGCATGCATGTTAAAACACTTGGAAAAATGGTTTAATGATGTTTACAACAGAAATGAACTGTACAGTTACAGTAAGTTTTATATATATAAAAATTACAGCAGACAAATGCATCTACACAAAATCTACCATTTTCATCCTGATTCACTATAATCTACACAGTCTCTCTCAATGCCCACAGCCACCTGTAGGCAGCCACTAGGGAAAAAATAGAAGGTATATTTAAAGAGACAGCATCCTTTCATCTCCATTTTGGAGACACACACAGTTTCAAATTAGGGCCTTACAGTTCTCAAAATTAAAGTTAGGCAAGAATGCATTGTATCTTAATATATTTATCACAGTTAGATACAAAGTGTTCATGTAAATTAAGCTGTACAATTGACCACATTAGCAGGCCTGAGGAAGATATAAGCCAACTTGATGGTTGACGACAGGGAAGCTCTGTAATCAACACAAATATCTCTTTGTTGCCATAGGAAGAGCTCAGGATTTTATAAATCAATTTCCACAAACCATAGCTTTCTTGGCAAGATGCCTCCCCCACACTATAAAAACAAAAAGCATAAATACCTAGCATAGTAATATCCGTGCTTTTAGTTATTCAATTGCTACACTTTGAGTCTTGCCTCACCTTTCAAAATTAAAGGACGATGTTTTCAGGGAACTGGACCTTTATGGGAGGGCAAAAGTACAATCTCACTGTTATAAGCATGCTGTCTCTTTAAAAAAAAAAGGAATAAAGATCCCCCTGTTGGGAATGGCAATCAGAGAAAATGCAATCTAAATCGACAATCTGGTGGAAATCACAGATTATGTACACTTTTTCTCAATTATGAACACCTAGGCAGTGAAAACTGTTGTGTTAATACATACATTGACACACCCAAAACATACAAAAATACTATTATTTCAAACTACTAAGAATAAGACAATTCAGTTATCTCCATGCTATGACTTTAAGAGCATTACACTGAAACAAACAAGAATTTAAACGACATTTTTAATATCCCAGAAATATACCAAAATATACATCTAAGCTTTGGAATTACTGAGGTTAGACTAATGCAAGTGCTGGGTAATTGTACTTAATACACAAGTCTAAGGTTCTGCAGGAAAGAAATTATCTTTGGTATCTGCATCAGGCTAATATTATTAACATTTGGATTTTGCTTTGGGATAGAGCTTGTATGACCCTAGAACCAAACACCCCCTAATCAACTGAGATTTAAAAGATCCATGTAAAAAGTTCCTTCATTGGCAACCCCCCTCCCCCAAAGTTTAAAAAGTCATAGGCATCTACCTACCTAGCACAAAAGGTTGAGAAATACAATGCATAGTTGCACAGTGGTGCTGCAAAAATAATTAAAGAACAAAAAAGAAGTGGGGGGGGGGAGAGAAAGAAAAACAAAACATATTTTTTTCAGAGATTTTGCACAACAGGACAGCCTCTTCCAAGCAGTGGCGGGGGGGGGGGGGGAGAGAGAGAGAGCTCAGAAGTGCACCTCAGCGTGTATTAATATCACCCAGCTCCCAAAGGGTTAAAAGCACCCACCAGAGCCGCCAGTCATGCACCAATGTCTTCAGCTTCACAACCAATCTGTGGAGTCCATCACTTTCCCCCACTGAACTCTCCCTCCCAATGGCTGTGTGCCTTTGGATTTGTGGAGGTCAAACAGAACTTGGTCTCCCAAGCAAGTTAGCACAGGATGGGACCGAGCCATCTTAATATGATTGGTGCTGAAGACGCCCCTTTTGTCTTTGGTTTGTTTGTTTGTCTGTTTTGAGTTTATACAATCATTAGGAAATCTTTGGTTTTGGCTGGAAATTTCTAAAAGAACAAAACAAAACAAAGAACCCGCCCCCCTCGGCATATAGCAGTGCACCGTGACCTGGAAAAGCCTCTCTTTCCAAAGGGTGGGAAAACTACATTCAAAGTAAAATGGCAGAAGGGACAGGGATGCAGCTTGTGGTCAGCCTAGAGGCGGGGACGGGGAGGAACAAGATTGTCAAATAATAAACGAAGGAAATTAAATATGGGAGGAGCATGAGAGAAACAAAATTAAAAAGTAGCGAGCAATATGCATGCAGCACTTGGCTGCGAGGAGCCGTCAGGGTCCTGCCTTGACCCTGCAGTACATTATAGCCCTGACATCTCACCAGGGGGGAGGGAGAAGGCAGCATGGAGGTTTCATGCACGGATTGGGAGTGGAGATGGATATTCACAGACTACGAGAGGACCCCTGGTAACCAAAAGAAATAGAAGATTGCAATTTGCCCTCAGTTTGCAGTAGCTTTTAAGCAGCGACATTCAGAGGCTTTAAGGGGTCGCCCCCCAGGTTGCAGGTCACAGGATGCTATAAGCCAGAGTTCCACGTTAATCAAGGGAGGGAGGGCAGTCTTGGCAACTCTGTAGGGTTTGGAGAAAGTTAAAGCAAGTTACTCAGTTATGAGTTAGAAATGAGGTATACGACAGCTCCCGTACCTGTGGCGGATAAACACCCGACACTTACTCACACCTAGCCTTAGACACTACCACAGAAGAAGGAAATGGAACAGCGACACGGTGGGACCAGGGGAGCACAAGCAAAACAGCCGGAGTCCCGTGATGCTCTCAAATGCACTTGCACCTGACCTCTTATCTCCTGGATTTTAGAGAAAAGCCTATATCTTCCTCCAGGGAGGTTCAAATAAATGGAAGTAACTTACCAATCAGTATATGGGTATCTGCTGTGGCTTCTTCCTCAAATTCAAATACAGAAACTGGATCGAAAATGCCAATGTGCTAACATGGATTAGATGGGACAAGTGACAGTTTCCGCCCAGCCCTGACAAAAGGTGTTTGTTCCAAGGCTGTTGGCCAGGGTGGATGGCTTGTATTGTGCAGATATTAATTTGACACAGATCTGTACTCCTTAATATTTACCACTATTCCTGTGGTACTCTTGCCAGAAACATTCACCATTTACACTTATAGCCCCCTGGTGGGTTAAAGACATTTCTGCTAGAAATACTTCAGGAAGGCTTTTATTTTGATGGGTTCTACATTGTAAAAACAGAGAATTTTTGGTGAGAACAAAGATCAGAGTTTCAGAAATGTTTGGGGAAAGAGCCGTCAACAAACTATTAAACCCATATTTTCGCCTGAGTGAGGTAAAGAGAAATAAGGCAGAAGAGGGGAGACATTCCAACCTTCCTCATAGTACTAAGGATCTTCCTCTCATGATCCCATCTCCCAACTGGTTGTTTCATTTCCTTCCTCAGATTTGTTTTCTTTTAAAGCACACCTTGTTTTCCACATCTTTTGTTCCAAGTGCTCTTATCTTTGAGAAGTCATTTTCCATTTCCCTATTACCTACTTATAAATCTACCTAGCTCTTAGAAAAGTCACACAATATTAATACCACTTTACATAATGTCAGAACAATAAGTCTATTAGTAAAGCTTTCCAGGGAAGTTCTGCAACCCAGCTGATTTCCAGAGGAAGAATAGCTGGACAACTAATATATATTTACCTTCTCCCTTGCTTCACACATGAACACGTCAGGCTTGACTGATGCAATTCATCAAGCCAACAGCATGTAATGTGACAATGCCCAAAGCTATTCCGGGGAGGAAAGAAAGACGTCTCCAAGGTTTTCCACTATGAAAACCCACAGGACTTCTGAAATGATGTGAAACGGAGGACAATGCAGTTTTGATATTTTAAGAATAAAACCAAGTTTTCCCTACGTCCAACAGTTGCTTGTGATCTTGGGTGTTGAACTTGCCTCCAGAATAGAACTTGCCTCCAGTATGTCCTCAGAAAAAGTATCCAAACCAACCCTGTGCATTAAGAAGGTAGGAAAACCAACACATGAGGAGATCCTCCAAGTCAAGAGTCATCAAATCAAACCTCTAAGACCACACAATCTTTTGCCGAAGACATCCTGAAAACAGCAGAGCTGCCAAAAACTAAGCAGTATACCTTTGGTTCCTATCAAAACATTGGAAATTCTCCCCCTCCAGCTGAAGCTCAGGTTTTCCTTTCCCACCGCCGGAAATATACTTCCTCACACAAACACACACTCTGTATTTTTCTGCAATCAGAGAAAGGAGATGCTTCAGAGTCAGGATGGAAGCAGATGAAGTCTCCCAAGAATGCCATCCAAAATCTGAACCATGTCCTGTGAAAGAAAAATGACTCAACCTTCCATAAAAAGAAACCCACATCCAATATTGCCTCTTTTCTCCTGAAGTCTGCCTCACAGAATCTTATCCCTTTTAGGTACTCTATACTTAGGTACTAGGAGCAGGTTAGCATTTAGTTTGGTTTCTCTTCTGCTATTTTTGGTCTAGACAGGATTAGCATTGCTATTAGAAAATTAAATTAATTACCACATACTACATTCAATAACAAGACAAGCAGGGATAAAAAGAACTGTTTCACTTTGTTCTCCCAAATATCCTCCTCCTTTTCCAAATGTAAAAGTCTTGGCCCAGCTGCAGCCCTAGTGCAACTACGTGGACTAAAATGGGTTGCTAATTCATCTCCTTGCATGCCCCCTCCAAGCACACAAACTTGCTCAATATTTACATCCCCACCAAGGCCCTTGGGTTGCCAATAGAAAGAAAGCAGGGAGGCAGAGGTCATGCACACCTAGAAGGACCCTGGAAGCAATACAGCAACTCAGTTATGTCTGCTGTTATGTAGCGTGTTGACAACGATAGCCAATGACAAAGTAGAAAAAGACGTTGCAAGCAACATTTGCCTTCTAGCACAGCTAACTCTCTCTCCTTCCCGCCCCCACCCCATACCCTATAAAGTTGTAGCCTAAATACAGAACTGCAAATACATACAGCATAAGTCAGGGTCTTCAAAACTAAACTCTACAGCTAGAATTACTTCCATTATTTATAAAGTTTCTCTCTCCCGATTTTCCATTCTGCAAATGATACTAAAGCTATGCTGAGGTATTTTTTTTTATAAAAAAAAGGTGCCAGAAAGCCAGCTGCTACCAAAAAGCATTGTTCCTACAACCCTGTAACAATGCTTGCTTACAGAAAGAGAGACAAGAAGGGGTGGAAGGAGACTCCCAAGTTATGTCAGAGGAGAAGCCTTCATTTTGCTCCTTAGGGTCAAAAACATTTGGCATGCTTCATGCCAACATTCAGCCCAACTACATGTATACCGCATGTTTGGACAAAGGTCAGTAAAGGTCATAGCAGTAAAGCAATGTCAGGCAGTGTGACTACGACCTTTCTTTCTCTCGAGAATAAAGCTAATTTAATTCCAGTGTGACTCAAGAGTCACTTCACACACTGTAATTTGCCTTCACAGAGAATGTCTATGCATAAAATAGCAACAGGCACTGCACATTATGATGCAATTTCCTAAAAGGATGCTATATCTGTATGTAGGAAAGTGAAATGTGTGGAACAGACCTCTTATCATCCTGCATATTATCCCAGGAGGATTAAAGACTAATGTGATCTGTTGATAGTGAGGCTGAACTCAACATTGCAAAACCGATTCAGAAATGTATTAGGGATAGGCTGCGGCAACTAATCAATGCTAGGTCCAATATAGCTCAAGTTTTCTTTCACAATCTATATAGATGTCTGTATTAAGAATTTTAAACTTTTGAAAGTCTCCCTAGAAAAGTGGAAATGAAATATAGGTTTCATTTTTCCATTGACTATTAATCAAATGCCTTTTGATTAAATTTGTGTAATCTGAAAACGTTTTGGGCACACAGGAAAAAGGCAGAGAGGACTGGCATGGCTGGGCATCTGTCCAAGGCCCTCTACTGACAAGAGTCTCCTTGTTCTGCTCCAGTGATAAGGGAGATTTGCTGAGGGACCGAGGAGGGTGGAGGAACCCATGGAAGAGCTCTTGCTCAAGGGCCCTTCCAAACATGAAGCCAACACTGGGGAGGGTGAATGTTTACAAATTGGACAGTACGCCATCCCACAACACTCACAAAAGTAAGAAGACTCTGGGTAAATTGGCACTAGTTCCAGGTGCATTCCTTTTTTCTGAAGCTGTTCATACAGGGCACGGACTTTGGTATCAAAGTCCATTCAAGAAGCTCAGGGATCTCAGCCAACTTTTATCACTTAAGCCAATAGAAAAGCTCCCTACTGGCAAGTTCGACTTGGCCTAATAACTGCATGGAGCAAGAACTTTGCAGGTGAATGTCTTAAAAGAGTGTATTGCTTAAAAAACATTAGATTGTAACTTTGTAAAAAAATTGGCTAACGAGTCCTGAGAAGTTTTGGTTAGAGATGAATAACCATAATCAGCCAGCCAGATTCTCCTTTGGTAGTGTTTTCTCTATAATGGTTTATACCTATATACATTTATGAACCTCTAGAACCCTTTTAGAATTCATCTTCTAAAAAGTGCATGTAGGCACATACAGATCGAGCATAAACATACTCCTAATGTCAGAGAGAAAGGATTACATGTTCAAAGCAGAAGAGAGACTTCTACGTGGGATATTGTTTTTTTAAAAAGGTCATTAACAGCACGAATATGATGAAATGATGTATCTGCCTAAATGTGCACTTCCATTTCAAGAAATTATGTTACTGAAAAATATAGGCATTGATAAGATATTGTTAAATAATTCTACGTAACAAAAGTGTCGTCTGAAAGGTTAATAAAGGAACTTTTATGGTAAATATAGCTGCTACACTTGTGTGGCTCCAAAAGCAACAAGGCCATAGCAAAAGCTTTAATTATACCAAACACTAATCAAGTCAGTTAGTGGATTTTGCATCCTTGTGATGCTAACTGCCCCTGCAGCTCAAACCCCAAGCATAACTGTATGGCCCCACAGTGGAACCAGTGCAAGATTACATTTAAATTGGGGAAAATGTTCATAAAGCAAGACTTGAGTGATATTTTCCCACATCTTATCACTTACAAGAATGAATGAATGAATGAATGAATGAATGAATCAATCTATGTGTTATCTGTTCAGTGCTCACACTTCCTATGTAATATTTGATGCAAATATTTTCATTTTGAATGTGGTCTCACAAAGTTCCTACCAGATCCTGAACATAAATAAATGCCCCATGCAAAAATCACATGAACCCTCCACCTCAGGTGCCAAACACTGCATCAGAGCCCGTCTTTGCTTAGGCTGCAGTATAGCCCAACATCCAGTAACTGAAATAAGCCATCATTGTGGTAGCAAATAAAATACAGGCTTTATCTTGTAATGGGCAGCCTACATTCTTCAAGGTTTTTAGAACAGCAATTAGAAAGACAGTTAAAGCACGATATTACCAACCTAACCCCACGTAATATACAACTGAAATAGGGAAGGGAAGGAGATAAGGCAACAATGGACTCTTAAGCCTGGTTTCTGGCACCGGAAATTCAGCAATAAGTACTTCTGTTCTTCCTTTATAACTTCAATCAATAACATCTTTGGTTGAACTTATCCAGTAAAAATGTATTAGATGACAATCAACATAAAACTAAACTTAACCTATCAGGTATTTTCCTTGGCAATTGAAGCTTAGGAGTTATTTTTAAAATATAGCATGGATTCACCATTCACAACTGCTTTTCCATCACAGGACACCCAGGCGACCCATTTTTATAACATCACGTTTGTAGCTTTTCCTAGCCGTGTTTATACACAGGCTCAGGCATCAAGGTTCTGGTAACTCACATAAATATGTCATTGTAAAGCAACATTGTAATGTTTCTGAGCAGGTACAGACTTAGTGCAGAGCAGGTTGTAGGACTGCAATTTCCCTACCCTCTTTCTGTCAGCCTTAAACACGGTTAATGTCTGTGCTGGCACTCACCTGAGCCATGGTTAACATGAACGCAGGGATCCTGCAGCCCACCTTCCTTAGTCAGGGTTAAGATATTGGGAGTATTACATCTGATCCAACTCTATACATCAGGGGAAGTGACATTAAATTACCACTGTCCATTCACATTCACGTGGCATGCATATTTAGGTGGCAGGTGGGAAAAACAGCAAAAACTTTTCAGATCCTCCCTTTTATGAGAAATTGTCTCCATCTCATTTCTGTCATATGTTGTAATCCACTGCACTGGTAGTCCTGAGCGCCCTGGGTTAATGACAATTCCTACATTAGGCATGCTTGCTTATCTCCAAGGTAAACTAATTCATGGCCCAGACATCTTACTGCCGGTGCTACTGGGGCAGCATGCAGGAAGAGTGAACAGTTGGGCTGATCTCTGCTGCTCTGGCACTACAAATGGTCATAATAAGGTGACCCAAAGAGCCAATAAGACTCCACCCTACCTTATATAACCGTTGTCTCAGCCTTTGCTCTTCAGTCTTAGCAATCTATCACTCAAGTGAAAGTTGAGATGCTAGACTGCCTGGAAGACTTGCTTGGACCTGCAGAATTATTGGTTAACCTCCCATCCACCAACCCTGACACAGATATATGGAGCAGTTATACATTCTCAAGATGGCAAAATAATGTAGAGATATAGGGTGGTACTCAACTAATTTTTATGCAGAGTAGACGCACTGAAATTAAGGACAACGACTACATTAGGTCCATTAATTTCAATGGGCCTACTCTGGGTAAAGCATAGTTGAGTATCACACATAGTTTACATTTATAACACTTCATAAGCACAAACCTTACAAAGGAAGCGGTCTATTATATCCACACACACTGCAAAGTAAGGGCACATTCAGACATTACTCGTATGTGTGAGCCTCATACATGGGAATATGTAATGTGCAAATTGGTATATATGGGCAGATTCAAAAAGGTGTGGAAGAACAACTTTACTTTGAAATTATGAACCTTGCGAGTTTGTCCATCAGTATGATAAGCTATGTATTCAGCTGGAAGAACAACTCTCCTACAACAGAAAGTGTCCACACTGGCCCTAAGTGCACACAACTTAGGGTAAATTGAATAGATGTTTTAACTCATCTGCCAATGGTTTGTCTGCTCAATATATCCCCATTTTTCACACCTTTCAAGGAAGTAGTATTTGCACCCAATAAGGTTCTGGCACTCTGGCTTCTCTAAAATCAATAGAAACATTCCAACTCATCTGAAAGGGACACGGACTGAACTCTACCATTTTCGTAAGTAACCTGCAACTGTGGAAACTGCAGGTATGAGGATTAACCTACTCCTTTCCTTTTTGGTAATAAAAGGTGTACTGAAATCTCTCAAGTTTGCAAGCAAACGTTTCAGACTTTGGCCTATGAAACAGATCTGAAACTGTGTGAAATGAAATGACAGCCTAATAACCCATGACTGAAAAAATGAAAATAAAATCAACAATCTCTAGAACACTGGAATGCTGGATTAATTTGTTCAACTAATGCAGTAATGGAAGAATGGTTAGTACTGGATATTAGGGACACAGGTATCACACATTGTTTTGGATTACAGGAATTGCACTTGGTAGTGACCAGAAAATTTTCACTATACCAGAACGTTCATGACTTTTGTGATTATCCTTGTAGCTTTGTGGTAAAAGAAATGTATTATAACTGTGAGGTTCCAGAGCAGATTCTCCAATTCTCTGGATCTGATTTTCTGTTGAAGTGTGTATTGCAGAAGCTGATTATCTATCTATCTCTCTAGAACAGCCTTTCTTCCAGAACAGCTAGGACCGATGGGAATGGTACTCTGGAGGGCACCAGGTTGGGGCTGGCCGCTCTAGAATGGGAAGAGGTGTGTGTGTGTGTGTGTGTGTGTGTGTGTGTGTGTGTTAATATGGCCATGTGAAATATATAGCCAAGATCAACACAAAATAGTGACAGCTATTCAGATCCTGGTATCTCTGTGCTGCTGCGAACAAGCATCAATGCATTAGGTATGAGCGATATGAGGAATGGAATATGTAAAGTAGGATGAATACAATTCAACCAAAGCATTTTAGCTGCATGTTTTTAGCTTCCAGTTTCTTTCACCAGAACCTGCTGTGAAATCTGCTAGTAGTGTGGCAGTGGCATGAATCTAAGAGAAATAAAGATTAAAGGTGCTCACACCAACAATATGAGAATACTGTGAATACTACAGCAAGATTTTTATGGCCATCATCTGAGCTACATTAGTGTTCCAGATTCATCATGTCCTCTAACTGCAAACAGTGAACCCAAGAAGAGGCAGCCAGTCAACTGAATAAACAGCTTTTCTTAATCCTTGAGAGTTTTGGGGCGATTTACAGGGCTGTGTTCTCTTTATTTTTTGTACATAAATATGAAGGGCTTATTTCCTCCTTGGTGTTTGAAATTCATAGCTAAATAAATGCCACAGTTCAGAAGTCATCACCATCTCCTCTATTAAAATATATACGTATGGATGTGTGCGCGCCAAAAAACACAAGTTACATAGATCTAATTTCAATGGACAAAAAAAAAATCAAAAAAAAAATCCATGGGATTGATATTTCCTTTGGTAGAAACTAGTCAACACTATGGCCTTGAGACCAACATAGTGGGTACCTGTCTCTCCTCTGCCATCCTTTCATACATTTGACTGCTCCAAGCTGTTGCTATGGGCCACTTAAAACCTTAACACACAGTATTATTCATAGCCCTATATTTTTAAACTGAGACTGAAATCATGGAGACAGTCACACCACAGTATATAGATTGAGCCAAACTGCTAAGGAGGATGTGGGAACAGTTGAATTAGTAACCATCTGCCATTGCCATTCTATTTACACACCAAAGCATGGAAATTAGATAATAATCAAGTTGAGATTTTGTCTGCCCCAAGGATATATAAAAGACCACCCCCACCCCCCAAAAAAGATTAAAACAAGCAGCAATTTTTATATAAAATAAAAAATGAAAAGAAATTGTCAGTAGCATCTATCACCTCTCTGCATCTGAACTGCACTTATACAAACTAGTCCATTAGTACAGCAGCTTGCTAGAAATTGACTTTGGTTCAAGCTTAGTTTTAAAAAAATAAAACATTAAAAAAAAATCAAACACACATAAGACGGTGGACGGACATTTGCTCACTTCCCTGCTTACAGTTCACAAGTTTTTAAAGTTTTAGGAAGAATTCATTATTTTTAAATAGCTTGTGAAACAGGAAGTTGGAAATTCAGAGACGAACAGAGAGCAAACAGCATGACGGTATGCGAGAAGAGACAAAGATTTCTGCTAGTTGAGCATTAATGCCAGCTCTCTGAATTGGGATCAGCAGCCAGAGAAGGAATTGAGAATAAAGTTACTGCCATCATGATATCAGGTGATAAAGGATATCAGGTGATGAGAGGTTAAATAATTACCTTTGGCATGAAATGCAATATAATTACATGAGTGCTAGAACTCCCCTTCTCCCCAGGCTTAGTGAAAAGAAAAACTGGGCAGCTCCTCCTTCTTGAAGATATTTTTCGATTCACCTTAAAAAGAGATTGGAGAGTTCCAAGTACATTGCAGTCATCCAATCTCTTCTCAGCAAAAAAAAAAAAAAAAAAAAAAAAAAAAAAAAGATTCAGACCAGCATAACATTTAAATTCATCTTTGTCTCCTCAGTCTCTCTCTCATTCATTTGTCAGCAGCTGTTTGCGCATACCACTTGTTACGTTGCTTGGAAACATTTCCCCCTCTCTAGTAGAGGTGTTTATTACTGCCATAAATGATCTATCTAGCAGCAGCAGCATCACCCAGAAATAGCATGAAATATTGCAAGACGCATGCAACATGCCAGTGTTCACCAGAAAGACAACACTCTCCACGGCACGCTGGTCAGCTTTCTGAGAATTCCTTACCAACTTTTTCCAGAGCAGTGAACAGTGTCAAAGAACATTACAAACTATTTAGAATGGAGCACGCTCTGCTGTGTTGGCATAAAACAGTACTTGTTCACATGACCTAGTTTACTTCTGGAATAGAAATGTTTTAAGTTGAAAACATTTTCAGTACAATCATATTGGAGACACTGGAAAAAGTAAGTTCTTAGAGATGAACCAATGCAGCGTTCAGAAATCCTATGCCAAACAGCTGGTAGGAAGGTTCACCGAATGCATATGAATTATCACCAATACAGGCAGCCTCCTGAGAAAGTAAATAACAGAAATATTCCCAGTTGTAAAGTGGCCATTTCCATGCAATTATGAGACAAGGCAGTGGCCAGCACAGATGCTGAAGACAGAACCTATGGGCCAAATCCTTCCTCCCTTGGCATCAACAGGAGCCAAAGACGTGCAAATGAGAGCTAGATTTGGCCCAAGTGTGCTGAGCAAACAGCTGTCCAATCAGAGCGCCCATCTCACAAGCATGGACTATCTTTGCACATTACCCTCTGTATGTTCACTTAGCCGCCAACACTTCTGAGAGAATCCCGAAAAACATACCGCCAGGGAAAAGGAAACTAAAGAACATTCGCAATTCACATGCTTCCCTCTCTTTGCTCCTCCCTCTGTGTGGCATGGGAGCTCACTGAAACTGTTCCAGGAGCAGACAAATGTGTCCGAACTATATATATATATATATTTATAAAAATAATAATAATAATCATAAAGAGATACATCAGTAATACAGGCCTGCCTAAATTGTACCAGTTAAGAAAGGAACCCCCAACACGATTGATAAGATTATAAACACCTTGTATGACATTATGGCCTGTACAACAGACCAATAAATGATAATTAAAAAAAGATATTTAGATCAAAAAGAAAGAAGAAATCCCATTCCTACGTTTGAGTTGATAACCCACCTTAACTTGTCATTGATACTGCTGGAAATGATAAGTAGTCCTTTTTTGTTTTATACATTTTTGGTTAGAAAGTTCTCCAGTCAATGAAGCAATCCTGAAAAGACAGTGTTTATTATAAAATTAGGCAAATGTTTGTCCCAGTTTTAAATCCTTCTTCTTGGTTTTTTTTCCTTTTGTATTTTTCCTTCTCTCCCTTGTCCCCAGCAACACGGTGAGAGGAAACCAATCACATTTTGCAGTTTGTAAACCCAGCTGGCAGCCCATCTCACTGCAGAGTAAAATAGGCTATGGGTAAGCACAGCTCAGTCCAACTCACTGCGCCTTGGAGGCAGTAGTAGTGGTGGAGGCAGCCCCGCTGGCCGAGGCCACGGTGAAGAGAGAGTTCTGGATAGACTCTGCTGAGGTGGAGGTGGCATGAAGGCTGGCAACTGGTCCAGAGGCCCCTGCGGAGGCTGCAGCTGCAGAGACCAAGCTAACTGGGTTGCTGGTGAGCAGTGAAAGGTTCTGAGGGTTCAGGAACAGAGGGGCAGTGACGATGTTCGGCGTACCTCCAGCATTGGCAAATACCAAGTTCCCAGTTGCATCCAGTGATGTTATTGGAAGAGAGCCACCAGATGCAAGAGCTAGAGAGGGGCAGAAGAAAATGTCAGCATTCGCAGCCCCACACATCAGCAGCACTGAAGTTTTTCTTCTGACTACCAACGGATGCTAACACACACACACACACACACACACACACACACACACACCCTCCAAAAATAGTAAACAAAGCCATCTCAACATCAGGAGGAAAAGCTGGATTGGATTCAGAGTGACTGAGGATTGAGAACTGACCATTTTATTATCCAGATAAATACACCATTTTCACCACAGAGGAAAAAGCAGGTGCCGTGAAGACCCATTAAGGCAGGGATGGAGAACCCATGGCCCAAACGGCCCAGGGCCCAAAAGCAGTTCTTGGAGCCTTTCTACGTGTCCCTTGAGGCTCTCTCCCCTGGCCACATCCTGTCCCTGTGCCATGCCCCTCCCCACAGGCTACACCCCTCCCCAGCCCGGCTCCACACCCTTTTCGAGTGCTTTTGCCTAGCTGAAATTCATCCTTCAACTGCAAACATGCCTGGTTGCAGAGATGCGATGGCTAAGTGTGTGCACCTACTGAAACCTTTGAACTTTCCACACTCTGCACAAAGGCAAAAGTCACATCCATTGTTATGCCCACTTTTATGCCAGTGGCATGTGGGCCTCACAAGGCTCCTTGAGGGGATGAGGCCCTGGGGCTGAAAAACGTCCCCAACCCCTGCATCAAAGTATTATAAAGGCTCATGCATAAAGATATATGGAGTCAGATTTCAACCACCTGAAGAATGCTTAAGCCATTGTGTATTATTCACCTTCTGTGCTCTGATAATTAATTCATGGAGTACCTGTTCACTTTGAAGAATCATTTCATATTAAGAGTAGATCAGTTTGCCGCCTGGCTTTTTTGTTGACTTGCAAAGCCTGATCAGTTGCTAGCTTGGTTTGGTGGAGGGAAATATATGCAAACAAATGAGGTGCTTGATTATGAATATATTAATAAAAGGAATTTTTGTACACCTAGAACATTTGCACATATATGTACTTTTCTTTTGTAAAAGAGCTACATATCGCTATGAATAAAATGTACTTGTTTGTTTATGACTGTGCAGGCAACAATGTCTTAGATGGGACTACATTGTTGCAGAATTTACACAGCACTGGATTTTCAAAAAATGCACTGGGGTGAAATTTTATCCCCAAGGACTAGGTTAGGATTTAATAGTCTGTTTTTCTGGTCTCAGCATGGCACTGGAATTGTGTTGGCAGCCTCTCTGAACTATCACCTCCTATAAAGTGATAAGAGGCAATAGCATTCATGCAGTTGATGCTTCAGGTTTCTTACCAATGTATCAGGAACTCACAAGTGTTTGAGTGACAGCCTTCAACTATGTTGCATTCATTCCTGAAAGAAGGTCTGAGAGGATCCTGATGTATGAAGGTTGATCATTTCCCTGGAGGCTTCTAAGTGAAAATCCTCACAAGGGTGTTTTCATATACTGATTTTACTCAGACTAGTTATTATCTCTGAATGTCAAAAGGAGTTTGGAATAAAATATGTCACCCCTTCATTGTCATGAGTGTGAAGTGTGCATGTGTGGTTGATGGAGATTTGAATATATAAAGGTAAATGTTTATGTAGAAGCAAGTCTCTTCAATGTGACATTTCCAAGCAAGGAGGTTTAGGATTTGTAGCCTCTCTCTCTCTCTCTCTCTCTCTTTGTGGGGGAAAGAACCCTATGAAAAACACAAACATAAGAGACATGGGAAGACTGGTGAGAGTCCACTGACCTTGAATAGTTGCCAGAGTGCTGTTACTCATCAGAGCTGGGCTGAGAGCACCGCCTAGTGTCCCTGGATTGAGACTGAGTAAGGCACCTCTGCAAGCCCAAAACAGGAAACAAAAACAAACTGAAGACAGAGCGACTTTCCAGGTGAGCAGTCTTAGACACAGAATTAGAATTTAAAAGTCAAATTCAAATTTCCCCCGTTGTTTATCACAAAAACGGATGCAGATCCTTTCAGCAACATTTCTACCTAGGATTTATTATTGACTGGTTGCATTCTTTAAAATCGATCTTAAAAGTGGCAAGAAATGTAAAAACTTGCATCCAAACATTTTTATACCTGAAAAGTGCCAATAATCTCTGATGGGCTGAACTACTGAATTAAAAGAAAGAATTAAGGCAATCTTTATTTTCAAACAGCACTTATTTTTAAGTAAAGGTACTAAATGTGCAGTGTATTGACATCTGATGCCTGAAGGCTAGATAGTTAAAATGGCAAGCAAATTTTATGAATGGCAGATACCTACCCAGCTGCAAACTGTGAGGATGCCATCAAGCCTGGATTTAGTCCTGCTGCTGCTGCCATGGCAGCAAGACTTGCATTTGCAGGCAACTGTGCAGCTCCTTGGAGTGCCGCTGCTGCTGTTTGCAACCCAGAAGCAGTTACCATCACCTGGCTGGTCCCAATTGCTGAGGACATGGGGGTGGAGGTTGTCTGTGTTGTGCTGGTCTCACTGGCACTCGATGCCTCAGAAGTGGAAGCGGAGGCAGAGGGAGAGGGACTCAGGGAGGGTGATGTCACTGCTGAGGAAGCCGGGGGTGCGGTAGAAATCACAGTCGCTGTGTTGTTGGGGATGGTTTCTGTGGTGCCTGAAAGGATGGTTTCAATCAGACTAAAATAGTTAATACTCCTGGAAGAGATCTAAAACTACAAGACAGACAGAGAACAAAAGACACCATTCCAATGGAATGAAAGGGCAATGCGCCAAAGTGTAAGGAAAAGAGGACTGATTAACTCAATGGACACTGTTAGTACAGTATTGTGAACAGAACCCAAAAGGCACTGTTTATCTTGGATCTGAGTGTATTAAAACTTGTTGCTTAACAAACAACCCTGGATACAAATGATTCTAGGGATTCTCTGACATAATAGGTCACTAAATTTCAGTCTTTGTAACAGCAAGTACTTCTGCGCTGAGGAAGTCTGAATATTCTCTTACCTGTGACTGCCAAACTAGTTACTGCCGCGCTGGTTAGAGGGAGCACAGGGTTGACAGTCAGGGTTGTAGCTGCACTGCTTGTCACAAGGCTTGGTGTGGTTGCCACCTAGAGGTCAGAACAAAACAGCTAAGCTTTCTTAGAAAGGAAAAGAAATCAGATTTAAATGTTTACTACTTACCTATAAATACAGAAGCTAGCAAACACATACTATCATATAGCTTTGGAATTTTATTCATTGAAGCTTAGAACTATGCTACAGTGCTACTTGTAGTGAGAAAATCATTAAGCTATGTATAACGCAAACACCCATGTGAATCATTCAGCTCAATCCAGCAACAATTCATGTCTTGCTTAGTACTCAAAGCCCTCTGGAGGATGTCTTCTTCAATATGGACCAAAGTAGAAGCAATAGGTGGTGTACTGAACACAGCAGTGACCACTGAAGATAAAAACTTAAGATTTTGAAATCTGCATTATGTTAACCTCATTACCAAGAGGATAGGAGTGATTTTAATTTCTTCCAGTCTGGTATAACTCAAGTTAATTCTTACCAATGAAGTTGGGCAAGGGAAAATTGCTTTGATGGGCGAGCTGCTGGTTCCACCACTACTCGGTGGGTTAATCCTTTTCTCCTTCTGGCGCCGGTTACAGAACCAAACGCGGATCACCTCTTTCTCCATGTTCAGCTGGTCAGCTATCATGGTGATCTCTTCCGAGGTAGGCTTTTGGTTCTGAAAGAGTAGTAATTTGAAGAGAAGAGCTCAGTTATAGTTTGGACACAGGGTGAATTCCCATTTTACAGGGAAGCTGCAACAATGAAAGCCAGCAGCTACCTATAATTGTTGCAGATACATCTGAAATATCTCTCTCATAGCAGGGAAGATGCACCAGTTCCTCTTCTACTTCTTACATGGGAAGGACAGAAGGTGAAGTGATTCATATAGTCATAGTGTGTCAGGTAATATAGTATTTTATAATGTTATTTAATTGTTCTTATGCCATTTTATCATTTCATGCTATGCTGAAACTACTCAGCAGCCGTTAGAGTAGCACACAGTGCAACAGATCGACTAACCTCCAGGAAACTCTTCTCTAAGGCCACACGTATGTTGGTCTCTATGCTGGTGCGTTTCTTCCTCCTGCGGTTCAAGCCCTCAATCCCCAGCCCTGGGGAATTCAGGGCACTTGGGCTGGAGAGAGCTGAATCTGATGAGAGGTTTTCTGAAAACAGTCAACACAAGTCAAGGTCACTAAAGCATGCTAATAATATATTTTTAAAAGGTACCACTCACAGTTAAACAACTACACATTAACTCATGTAATGGCCCCTCAACCTCAACCTAGGATGCCAGACTACACTCCCATAACTAAGGGTGTTCTCAATAAGGGTACCATGATTGTGGCATGCCCTTCCCTTACAGACCCGACTGACACCCACCTTAATTAGTTTCTAGCACCAGTTAAAAATGTATCCCAGGCCTTTAGTTAAGGGGTTTGTAGGCTGCCTCTGCTGACCTTATTCATTTGCTGTATGCGATGTCGGGTTATTGGTTTTGTACGTTGTGTATTTCATGCAGTTATTGTACATAGTGTATTTCATATTGTAATTTAATTTCCTTTATAATGTGAACCACTGTATAGTCCTGAAAGGTAGCATACAAACAAACAAATATCCAAAAATTCTATGGCTTGGATCTCAAGTTCCCTTGAGCAGAAATCCATTCATGGGACCTTCCCATCAAGTTTCACCAATTATCCCTCCTCCCAGCAGCCCCCTGTTCCTCCCCTCCTCCAAATCTGCTCAAGAAAGTTGAGGCACCCTCCAGAACAGAGCGGGAGGTGGTGTGTGGCAGGCTACAGGATGAATTGCATCACTACCATTGGATCGAAAGCCATTCTGCAAACAGACTGAGCCCTTCAATTTGTGGAAGGGACATCTAGTATCTAAGCCTATGGGTCCTATGTAGCAGAAATACTGAAACTAACAGTACTTGCTATTTAAAAAGCTATACTATACAGCTTAGATGGAAAGTCAGTTCTCAAGATCTGAAGGAGAAAAGGTTTGATCAAACCTAATTGCACATGGCCACATTTAGGGTTAGCCGCTAACTTTTTATATGCACCAGCCAATAGTTTTGCTCATGTATTTTTGAGCATTTTTTTGGTCTTAAGAATAAAAAGTGCCAGAGTAAGCTTATGATTATGTGGTTGAAAAACACTGCATATGTGCAATTATTTTCACATCAGAGCCAGTGCCGTACAAACGCTTCAGAAAGACCGCTCAAGTAAGTAACTATTTATGCTTCTTCAATCTATTCCACTTGCATAACAGACTGAACAGAATGAAAATATCTGTTGTAAGTATAACAAAATTGAACCCCACCACAAAGAGCATTGGAATAAAAATCTTTACGAAATTCAGAGTTGTTCTGCGGTATTTCAGGAATTTTTAAAGGAAATTCTCACCTGCATCATTGAGCCACTTTTCCAGAAGTGGTTTTAACTTGCACATGTTCTTAAAGCTGAGGTTCAAGGCTTCAAAGCGAGAGATAGTAGTTTGACTGAAGTCATTTCCATAGAGTTTACCCATAGCGAGCCCAACATCACCCTGCATGGTTGAAAGAAAAGAAGATGGGAATAAAACAAGTTGCTCAACAACATATACTTCTATAGGACAGATGTAATAAAATAAATCTCATTACAAAGCTATTGACAAATACAACGGAGACACAATCAGATTTCTTCCGTCTTGTTGATAGACGTATGCTAGCTTCCCACTGAATTAAACTGTCCTTTTGACGAATTTATGTCCAACACATGCTTTAAAATTGGTATAAGATAGACCATCTTGCAAAAGTGTTGCTCAAGAAGGAATACAGATGTTATCTACAGGTCACCAAATGCACCAAATTCTGCATCTTCAAAGGCCAATTACTTGATTAGCAATGAACTGTTTCTAAGTTTTAAAGTTAGCGCTTGGTCAAAGTATCTGACCCACACCCTGTTTGGTGAGGAGGCCTGGTGAAGTGTTATGTACAGTCAAACCTCAGTTGTCGAATGTAATCCATTCTGGAAGCCCATTTGGCTTCCGAAATGTTTGACAACCTAGGCACGGCTTCCAATCGGTTGCAGGAACTTCCTGCACCCAGTGGAAGCCATGTCGGACGTTCGGCTTCTGAAAAACGTCTGAGAACGTAAACGTTCTGAAATGGAGGTGTTCGGGATCTGGGGTTTAACTGTTTAAGGGATTCTGCCTCAACACAGAGGGCTAAATCAGTTTCCACGGCCTTCAAGTCCAACAGTTAAGTGAAGTTAAGCACTTTCTTCCAATGTTAAGGGATCTCAGCTCAATGAATGAGTGCCTCTGCATATAGTCACATAAAAAGTATCAGGGTCAAGTACATAAACTCATTTAATTCATGTACAACTCATGACAGATCAAATTGACAACAGCTGGGAAACAACTGGGATAACAAACTGAATTATTTTTGTTTATGTAGGACATCCACCACCTTTGGATACAATGAGGAGTCTAATGACCATACTACTTCATCTCCTACTTTAGATATTTATTTTAAATTGTAAAGTCTTCTTTTGATTTTTTTTTAACTTGAGAATTGAACTGCAATAGGCAATTAGTTTATTAGTCTTCTATATAAACCTGCACCGAGTAATTATTTCTGAAAGACAGAACAATAAATCTATAAGCATCTGAAAATAACTTACTGTACCACCAGCAAATAATTCTCTCTCACACACATACTTTGATAAATTAAACATTTATTACTTCAGTTTTCTAATTACTATCCTCTCACATAATTAAGCAATCACTATCATTAAAAACTAATTATGTATATAGCTTGTGCAATATAATTGTTAAGTAAATACTATGCTGTTTGTCATCCTAGTGGTACAATGTTTTGCTGCAAAACAGAGAAGTACAAGGTGCCCCTTTGACTTGGGGGCGGGGGGAGATGAATTTCCATCCACAATTGAATTTTTGCCCATCTCAGTTAAGGAAAGATTGATTAGGTTGTCACATAGGATATACATTCAGTGGAGTTTGAAGTGCATACATCTGAAAAAGCTACAGAAGCATGGATCATCCATATATGCTTAACATAAATAAATTGATTCTCATTAAAGTCTGCTCAAACAGATTTTATTGGGAAAATGATGATGATCCTTTCCTAGCATTGCTTTTCTGTATGTATGGACCCACAAGACCACTTTAAAAATCTCATAAGCCCAAAATATTATGTCAATACAAGGAAAGTCCAATCTTCAATTACTACCATGCTTTTCTCAAAAGGTGGGGGAACCTTAAGAAAGACATCTCCAGGTAAGCTCAGAAATGGACAGGTTTGTACAGGAGTAGGCAGTCCTTAAGAAAGCCTGTAAAGCCCTTTATAGCTACAACGCTCAGCACTAAGCTTAGAAATGTATAAGGAACCAACAGAGCTCTTTTAGAACTGATGAGATATCATCTCCCATAAAGTGTGTTGCAATGGGTCATTTTGGTTATAACTTTTCTCATAGAGAAAAGTGGTCAGGCTATCTTTGCCCAGGAGGATCACAGCATGTGCACCAGCTTAAGCTTGTAAAAAGAATTTTATACCACTGATATTTACTTCTGCGTACAAAGTGAAGGCCATGGACTCACCACATCTGAAACTCTGATCTTCAGCCCTATTTAGAATCAAACCTCACTAGATTTGATGGAGGTGTTCTCAAATAAGTATAGAGGTATTCTTTTCAGTACAATGCACACAAGGCAGCAGCCCACCAATTTCTTCTCAGATTTCTGCTCCAAGGGTGGGCGTGGGGAGGTGAGTAAGGAAAAAATGGGGGAAGTAGAGGAAAGAACTTTGATGGGATGGAGGAATGGGGCAGCTTTAAGAGGCACGAGGAGCAGTTTGTCTACCTGTGATGCGGTGGTAGCCAGAGGGACAAATTAGAAGCCTATGGAACCCCACAGAATACATGCTATGGTGTGGAGCCATAGTCTTGCAGAACCACTTTCTGAACCTGACCCACCAGGTAGTAATAAAACAACTGTGCCATTCACTCTCATCCCTGCCAGGCAGTCCAAAAGGATGCTGTGGATGATGGCACCAAAAGCTTCCAAAAGGTCCAGGAGAATTCGTAGCGGCAAACTCACCTTGATCTCCTTGCAAAGCTAATCCATTTGGATAACTAAAGTGGTTTCTGTACAGAACCCATCCAAAGTGGCAGCTCTGTAGTTCAATGGTACAACCATGATTTGCATGCAAAATCCCTTCTACCTCCAGGTAGAACAGGGGAGTTCTCGTTTCTGTAATCTTGGAGAACTGCTAGTAGCCAATGCAGACAATACTGAACTTAAGGACCAATGGTATGGCTCGGTATAAGGTGGCTTATGTTTGTTTGACATTAATTAAAATGCATTTCACTTGGAAATTCACAAATCCTCCACAGACACTAATAAAAGCCCACATAAGAAGTCAGGATAAATTAGGAAAAGTGATATAGACCCTGTCCTTCCAGATCTGAACACTGGTATTTTACCCATTGTGAAGGGATCTTAAATCTTCCATTTTACCTGAGTGAATCCAAGTTTGATCCGTCTTTGTTTGAAAGTCTTGGCAAATTGCTCAAGCTCCTCAAGATCACTGGGCTCTTCCAAGCTGGGGGTATCAATTCGCTTTGGTGTTGACTGGCTCTGTGGAAGTGGCTGAATAGGGGTCGCTGCTATTGTGCGTGTTGGGGTTGCTGGCTGCTAAGAAATATAAGAAAGCAAAGAGTGAAGTCAGAAAACATATAGAAATAAAAGCATGGTTAAGAAAAAAAGTATGGCTTTTCTTGGTAAATGCTAGTCTCTACTATTTTCTAGCATACGCATTGTATTTTAATTACATTCAACTCTAAAATAGGTATTGCAATCTAGAGTATTCTCAAAGGAAATTTTATTCAACAGAGCAATTCTTTTAAAAGGACAATAAAAACAAAGGTGTCTCCTGATCCTTTAATTTTTCTGCTTAAGAATGAAGTACACTTTCTCCCAATTATTCTCACTATGCAAAAAAGAGAATGACTGAACAAAGCAAAGGGGTGAGTGGGAAGAGTAAAGTCCCAAAAGTCCAAAACAGCTCCAGAAAGAGTTTATGGCTTTTCTGCTATAAAGCTTTTTAGCAAGTGACAAAGTGTTATCAGGTGGACTTAGGACTGGTTCAGAAGTTGCATCTAAGCACAATTCCTATTCTGACAGTAGCTAGATGCGTTATTCTGACACTGCTTTCCAGATGCGTTAATACATTTTCCAGTAATTTCTTGATACGTAAAATATAGCATGACACATACACACTGTGCTCAACATTTTCCAGCGCAAGTGCAAAGGTTTTTAGAATATGTCAACAATCTCTTAAGTGAGAGGTAGCCACCAGTTCATTGTCTCTCTAGAATAATAAAATGGACAACTTTTGCTATGCACCATGGCCTGAATTCTCTCATCCTACCCCCACCAAGTAGGAATAAGAAAATTTATCGAAAACTGACCTGAGAAGTGAAAGTGATGCTTGGCTGAGACTGCAGGAGGTTGGCTTGGCTTTGCTGAGGTAGTTGCGTTAAGAGATTCTGCGCTTGCAGGAGACCTGAAAGAGAGGAGACATGAATTTTAAAAATTACATAAATGCTATTGATCAAACTGATTTACTGCAGTATGGTGTCTTATGGGCACAGACCATATAGCTCCTTAGTATTTTATGCAGAAGTCTGCTGAAGGAAATCTATTTCAAGTATATCATTTCCCAAAAAACCAATGGAACTGAACTGCTTCTGGGCTCTGGGAAGCTCTTGCAAGATCTACCAAAAACCAGTAAGCAAGTCTTACAGCTCAGAAGATCTTTCTGCACTGGGAAAACACTGTGTAAAAAGACTTTTAAGCTCCTGCCTTCTGTGCTTTTAATTTGTGTGATTTCAACTGACCAGCCTTCAACCGGGCAAAGTTGAAATCGTACAAGTTAAACGTCCATAAGTTACCCGTATTCAGAGGAGAGAGGGATAGAACTAGGCATTGAGAGTGAAGGGGCACATGATAGCAATTCAAAGGTTTGAAGAACTGTAGGGTAACAAACGTGCTGAAGACACTATGTATAAGTATTTATATGATAATGCTAGAAGACAAGCTAAGTTAGATGACAGAATAGATACAGTGGGTATAATGGAAACTTGGTGGAATGGAGAGCGCCAGTGGGACATGATGATCTCTGGATACAGACTCTATACATGGTCTAGAACTGAGGCTGCTCTGTTTAACAGAGAGAACACAAGTCCAACAAGCTAGAAACCCCAAAAGGGGCAGGTTCCTTCACAGAAATGGGGGGGGGGGGCATTATACAGCTCCCAAAAGTAATTTAGCACTGAGGATCCCCCTGACCAAAATGCCCAGGGTAATCTTGAAATAAAGGATTAAATCAAGGAGGCATCCAAATGAGAAAATGCTACAGTAATGGGAAATTTCAGTAACCCACGCATATAATGGGCTACATGCATTTTCTAGTAATAAAAAAGAAATAAAATTTCTAGATATCCTAAATGACTGTTTCCTAACAGGTGGTCATTGTACCAACTAGAGGGGTGGCAACCCTAGACTTAGAACTTAAGCGAAACTCAGGACCAGGTGGAATATGTGTTAAGCAGATTGGAAACAATTACCGCAGTGCTATCAAATTCAACATATATTTAAATTGCCAAGAAAATCCAACACAGTCACATTTTATTTCAAAGGAGGAAACTTTGCCAAAATAAGGTGACTGGTAAAATGGAAGGTGAAAGTCAAGAGGGACAAGTTTCTCCAGAATCCCCAGGGTTGTTCAAAGCCACAATAATAGAAGCCTAGCTAGAATATATTCCACAGATCTGGAAAGGTACCACCAGGATCATTAAGATGCTGGTGTGGTAAAGAGCAGAGTCAAGGAAGCTATCAGAGGCAGGAAGGATTCCCTCAGAAAATGGAAGTCTAGTCCAAAAGAAAGGCAGACAGACCAATAAATAATAAACCAATGAAACCAATAAATGATAAAAACAAGGATTGACAAAAATTATTTAATTACATTCAAAGCAGGTGACTGCATAGGGAGGTAGTCAGGCCTTTGGATGACAAAAGAGCCAAATATGTGCTAAACGAGTAAAAGGAGATTGCAGAGGAGCTGAATCAATTATTTGTCTTCACTGTGCAAGATGTAGGGAAGACACCTGTGCCTGAATAAACTTGCATGGAGTTTTTTTTTTTTAAAAGAAGAAGAAGAAGTGAGGCAAATGGTGGTGACAAGTTCTAGGTCTTTTTCACAAATTAGAAACTGAAAAATCATCTGGTCCAGATGGCACCCAAGAGTTTTGAAATGTGAAATTGCTGAACTTATAACAAAAATATGAAAACTGTCAATTAACCTCCATACCTGAGGACTCGGCAGTGGATTTTTAAAAAAGGATCTGGGGTGGGGTTGGGGTTCCTGGGAAACTGCAGGTCAATTATCTTAACATCTGTTCCACAAAAACTGGTGGAAAGAATTGTTATGCCTTGCTGAAGCAGAACCAGAATAGTTTCTGCAAGGGCAAGTCCTGTGTTATTACAGTTCTCTCTTTTATCAACAAGCATATAGGAAGAGGTGATCCAGTTGACATGCTGTCTTACTACCTCAAAAGTTGACTTAATAATTTCAAAAAGCTGCAGGTAAGTATCTCACCCAAGACTCCTGAATAAACTTAGCTATCATGGAGTAAGAGAAGTCCTCTTATGGATCAGGAATTAGTTAAGAAACAGAAAGCAGAGTAGGAATAAATGGACAGTTCTCCCAATGCAAGGATGAAGAAAGTGAAGGCCAACTAGGATTGAGGCCTTTGCTTTTTACTTTTTAATGACCTGGAGTTAGGGGTGAACAGTGAGGTAGCCAAGTTTGCTGACGATACCAAATTGCTGAGCTCCAAAAGGATCTCTACAAACTGGGTGAAAGAGCAGTAAAACGGCAAATGCAATTTATTGTAAGCAAGTGTAAAATGATGCACATTGGGGCAAATTTTTACCCCTCATTTAACATATAGGCTAATGGGGTCTGAAATGGCAGTGACTGACCAGGAATGAGACCTTGAGGTTGTAGAGGGTAACTCGATGAAGATGTTGACCCGACCCAGTGTGCGGCAGCTGTGAAAGAGGCGAATTTCATGTTAGGGATCATCACGAAAGGGACTGAAAATTTAACTGCCAATATCACAATGCTGTTATAACAAATATATGGGGAGACTACACTTGGAATACTGTGTACAGTTTCTGGTCACCTCCCCTCAAAAAGGATACTGCACAGCTGGGACAAAAAATTCAGAAAAGAGGGAACTAAAGTGATCATGGGGTTGGAGTAACTCCCCTGAGGAAACATAAAGGGATTTTAAGTTTAGGGGGGAAAGATGAGTGGTGGGAGTGGGGACGTGAGAGTGGTGCATAAGATTAGGTGTGTCATGGAAAAAGTGGCAGGCAGAAAACTCTCCCTATAGTACTAGAACTCAGGGGAAGTCAATGAAGCTGAATGTTGGAAGATTCAGGACAAAAGAAAGTACTTCTTCACATAGCGCATAGTTTAAACTATGGTATTCGCTCCCACAAACGTAGTGATGGCCACTAACTTGGATGGCTTTAAAAGAGGATTAGACAAATTCATGGAGGATCAGGCTATCAATGGCGTCTAGCCACGATGGCTATGTTCTAACTCTACGGTTGGAGGCAGTATGCCTCTGAATATCAGTTGCTGGGAATCGCAGGAAGGGAGAGTGCTGTTGCACTCAGGTCCTGCGTAGGGGCTTCCCATAGGGATCTTGTTGGCCACTGTAAGAACAGGATGCTAGATTAGATGAGTCTTTGGCCTGATCCAAAAGAACTCTTCTTATGTTCATTACAATCATGACACTCGAAGCACTCTAGCAATTGCAGAAAAAGTGGGACAGAATTTTTTAAAATGAATTTTTGTAGCTTAAGGTTTTAACCCAAATAAAGGCATATAGGGAAAAGAGGTGTCCTGTATACTCACTATTTCAAAACTTGTCAAAAAAGGGGGAAAAGAGTACTATATTAAAGAAGGGAAAGGATAAGGATTCCAGAGAAGCCATGCCTGCATACTTATTGGACTTCTGCTCATGCGATGGATATATTCACCCAGATGGTCCCTACTCTATAGTAACAAACATCTTCCCTAAAATTTACGTGCCTGAGTATTAAATACATCTGGTTGCTTGTTTGCCTGCAACAAAATATCTTTATAAAGAACTTAAGTCCTTTAGTAAACGTCTTGCTCACCCTGCTGCCCCTGCGGCGTCTGTGAGATGATGAACTGTGCTGGTTGCAAGTTGGTTGTTGGATGCACCAACACAAACTGTTGCAGGTTGAGATTCTGTTGTTGGAGCTGCTGCAGGTGCTGCAAATCCTTGAAGAAGCAAAACAGAATTAAGAGTTTTTCAAACTTAAACAGTCATTCCCTCCCCTTCAAAAGCAAAACAAACCCATTAGGAAAAGAATCGTGATCCAAAATTCTTACTCTGCAAACACAGGGCATCTGAATTTAATAGCACATAAAAAATGAACATATACTAATTCATAGAATCATAGAATGACCTGGATAAAGTTGCTAACGCAAAGGAACAACAGCAAAGTATTGATTTAAGGATGTAGTCCTCCTCTTGAGGTTTTCAGCATATCATCAATTTCACTAATAGAAACAAAATTTTAGCATCAGCAAATGTTGAAGTTTTAGGCTGCCACGGAGCTCTGCTTGTCCCCAGGCTCCTTCAGTTTTTGTATCTGCCCTCCGCAGGTGATGGGGGCTTTGGTAGGAAATGACTAGTGCAGCCATCAACAGCCCACCAGGCTCATCAACCCTGCTCATAAGGAGACCTGCTGGAATTTTATGCCAGCTGCATCATACAAGCAGAGGGATGCTACTGGAAATCTGCCTTTGCTTTCTCATACATCCGCTTCCAGGCAAGCAGCAGCTACAAAACAGTGGTGAGAGAAAGTACATACCATCTCCTTCCTCTTGACCCTAGTCTGCCCCACCCACAGAAGTGGATCCCACAATTGTTTATGTGGGGGACATGTTCATCATATGGGAGGGGAAGTAAACATGGAACAATATGGTGTCTGGGCAGTAATCAACCTCAATCTATGGCCATGTTTCGCACATCAGAGAATTAACTCTCGGAATCCTACTGACTTGATGGCTTTTGTAGGTCTGGTAAGAAGCCAGCAGACTCAAAACACTAGCCCATTGTACCACCATGATAAAAAAGAGATAGCAAGAACTTGAGTGGTAAGAACATATTATGAAAAATGAAAAACAATTTCCTCGCAGCATGCTAAATTGTGTTTTGTTATGTACCTTATATCTATCAGGATGTGGTATAATTTGTATTAGCTCTGTAAATTGCCTTACCAGTAGGTGAACAGAGAGCTATAAACACTACTATATAAATGTTAGGAAAAAACCCTGCTAGCATTTATTCCATTTATTCATATTCTCACAGAAGATTTCTTGTAATGATCGCAGCTAGAGTTGTGTGTGTAAAATCAGTTAAATATAATGATGTGTCTGAAACGGAGATCAGGTCAGTGAATCAATTATTCAAGAACAGGGCTATAAAAACAAACAATTATTTGGATAATGTATTTATAATAGTAATCCAAACAAGCTAAGCAGGGCTCTGTTGTAAGCGATTGATGAAGTCCATGTACTCCAATTTGCAGTGGAAAAAGTGACGGGCTTCAGATATATATATATATATATATATATATATATATATATATATATATATACAGTGGTGCCTCGCAAGACGAAAAGAATCCGTTCTGTGATTCTCTTCGTCTAGCGGTTTTTTCGTCTTGCGAAGCAAGCCCATTGAAGGATCAGCGGATTAGCGCTATTAGCGGCTTATCTGCTGATCGGATCAGCTGATAAGTGGCTTAGCGGCTTAGAAAAAGGGGGGGGGGGAGGAGGAAAAAAAACCAGCAGGAACTCGCAAGACATTTTCGTCTTGCGAAGCAAGCCCATAGGAAATTCGTTTTGCAAAGCACCTCCAAAACGGAAAACTCTTTCGTCTAGCGAGTTTTCCGTCTTGCGAGGCATTCGTCTTGCGGGGCACCACTGTATGTGTGTATGTATGTATGTGTGTATATATATATATATATATCAATCAGCAACCCTATAAGGTAGATTAAGGTGACAGGTAAGGAAGTGGTCCTAAGTGACCCCAATGAGTAGGTAACTGAACTCAGGTCTCCCAGGTTTAATTATAATACTACACTGGCTCTCAACTTTCATTTTTGCTCCTTGTGACCATGGTCTACCAGAATTATTAACTATACTTATAGGCCACTCAAAAGCAGAGTTCACATGGAGACTTGCAACTAGAAATAAAATAATTAAAAATTCATTAGCAATGTGCAGCATACAAGTCCAAGAAATTTAACTTTACATTGATTTCATATACATCTCAAAGTGATTCATACCATACACTAAAAATCACTAAGAATAGGCTTAAAAACAATATAAAGGTACCCCTGCCCGTACGGGCCAGTTGTGTCTGACTCTAGGGTTGTGCGCCCATCTCACTTATAAAAACAATATACAAATCAACTAAAGATAGGCAAGAAACCTAGTTCCCATCCCTACTCACACCCAGCTGGAAAAGCTTGTTGAAACAAGAATGTCTTCAATTGTTTCTGGAAATTACAAACAGAGGGCACCTGCTGTATCTCAACAATGATCCTGTTACACAAACAGTCACACTGAAAACCCTGCAACATATTGTCATGGCTAGAACTTCTGATATTTTTAGGGTTTCAAGAACAGCCCCAATTGCAAAGAAATAACTTGCTGGGCATATGGAGGGTAGGGCAGTCTCTCAAATAATTTGGTCCAGAGATGCTTAGGGCCTTATACATTAGTACCGAAATCTGTATTGGCTCCTTGGACTGGAAGCAGCTTGGCAGCCAATGCAGATTCCAAAGACAAGGAGATATATGCTGGCAGTAGTCTGCCCCCACGAATTGGAGCATACTTCCAAGCATCTTGTTTATGTCGGCAGGCTGCAAAAACTGAAACTGATATCACAAAAAGGCTTAGTGGATGACTGGAAATCTCACTTGGAGCTGCATAAATCATGGAATCAAGCACATTATGGAGGTGAGTGACTTCATTCTCTAAAGTGTCTAGAAAGCAAAAGTCCCTGGGGACTCCTGAGCTCCATTCACTAGTACAGGAGTCCAGAGCCAACAGACCACTCTGAAGAACTCTGCTATGTAGTTATTCAATGGTGCAATGGAGACAGTGAAGTAGGCCCTCCTTGCTGCTTTCACTACTGCAAAGTAGGCATGATTATGTGCTCTAACACAGCATTTGAGAGGATGCTCAGAAGGAACCATATCTATGGCCCTCCACATCTCACCATTCCCCAGTGAAACGAGGGCCTTGGCAGGTTTGCCTGTTTCACCCATCAGAAAATACCTATAGCATTCAGGAATCCCTAAGTGGTCCACCCTAATTGGTCCTCCACCCCTGCAGGGGGGAACTGGTGTCAGCTCAAGCTTCACCAGGAAGTGGTCTGATGATGACAAAAGGGGCACAGAAACACCTCCTCATTTCTAGGCATCCAACCTCACCACCAGGAGCAAAAACCAAATCAGGAGTGTGTTCTGCATTGTGTGTCAGGTCAATGATCACTTGAAACAACCCCATGGTTGCCATGAAGTCCTGAGTTGGATCAAGAACCAAACTGCATATGTGAGTCTCGTTCAGATTTAACAGCCGAATCATGGTTTGGTTCTTGTGAACAGCTTTGTGCCCACAACCTCCCTTCAATGTCCTCTCTCATTTCTGGGTTTGAAATACTACATTTTATTACCAAACCAGAATTAGAAACTCATTTCAAACCATGGTTGTCTCCAAACCAGAATGGGAAAATAATGGTTTGCATAAACTTTAATTTACCCACTTTGGATGTCACACCAAATTGTTGCTTGCAAAAATCAGGAAATGAGGAAAGCAAGTGGAGTGGAAAGAGCAAGTGCTCAAATGTAAAAACTGTTTATAAGAGCCAGATTATTTGACCTGAATGTTGCCATGCCTGCATTTTATAAAAGGAAACTTGTAGCTTTCAGTAACAGGGATGTGTGGTCTTTGGAAATCAGAGGACCAAGCAGCCTATGTTGCCAAGGTATTCAAAACACTGCCTTGTGAGCCCTTATTCAGTTGCACTGTGAACAAAAGAGTAACAAAAGAGACATATTAGGGCAGGCCAACATGATCAATGGTTCGAAAGACAAAGCTCACCTGTGCAATTTGTATCGGTTGAGATAGAGGGATTTGTGTCATGGGCGTTGCAGCAGAAGCTGAGATGGTGGCGCCTGCAGCATTGTGCTGCTGACTGGCTGAATGCTGCACTGCAGCTGCCAGCAACTGTGCCTGTGCCTGTTGTATCAATAATTGCTGCTGGGCTGGTGTTAACGTGAGCTAGGAACAAGTTTTAGGACAGTAGTTAATAGCACGAAACATCATCCCTTTTACAAACCATCGCTATTTATTTCTGACCAGTTGCCTTCAAACAAGCCACCGTATGCAGGGAGCAGATGTTTATTCCAGGTAAGATAGAAATCAACCAATCTATCAACCTATATTTCACCTCATCTAAATGGTACTGGCATAAGCATTGTATCATTGTGACCACTGCATTATTGTGGCACTGCTTCAATATTAATGCGAAAAAGGTAATTAGCTAGCAAGCAATGGAAAGAAACAGCACTGACAGGAAATAGCAAGCAAAAGAACAAGCCATCACTGACAGGCTTTGAAAGGAAATTTACACCCACCAGAAGCAGAAGCGATTAGCCAGATGAATGAGAAATAGCAATACTGGCTGTGGTTACCAAACAAACTGATAATACTCCAGCTGCTTCACATTAGCATGAATCCCTGGCATGTTTCATCATTTCCATTATGCCTTAAGATATAGCTGAGGAACATGTGCACCATTTGTTCCCCTCCAAGTCAACCCCCCTCTTCCGTCTGCCTTTTTGTTTTGATAGGATTGAGCTGGTAGGTTGACATCTCTGCAGGTTTCCAAACACACATTATCTCTATGAAACAGGTGGCGTTGGACTCCCTTCGATACATGAATATTCTTCCCTCTTTCTGTATAGAAAGAGCCCTTACCTTCAAAGACCTGGATCTAGTTTCAATGTAGCAAAGAGCAGTTAGGCAAAATGACATTTAATGTATTTGGACTAATTTTTACTGTATGCTTATACAAAAGTGCTATAAGTAAAAGCCATGAAAAAAACTGTATTCAGATTACAGCAAAAGCCCACTACATATGGAAAACAGCCATTTGTAGAGCTTTAAGGCGAAGGATCTGGCATAAATAGAAAACACGGCCAGTCAATATTGACAATACTAAGGTAGACAGACCACTGCTCTGAGTTGGTATAAAGCAGTTTTCTATATGTCTATAAATAGAACTAAATTCAAAGCAGTGTCATTTGATTTACATGTTACATATACCTTTCAAAGATAAATAATACAGGGAGAAAAGTCTCTGATTAACTGCATGTCTCAAATTTTGAAAACAGCAGAAGTGATTTATCAGTTTTTAGTCTCCCAAGTTGTTGTAGCATACTTTTTTTTTGCAATTGAAAGAAACACTGATAGCTTACATAAAGAGTTCTCCATCCAATGAGAACTGTTAATAGGTGGATTTAAACCTCATTTTGTGTATGGAAAAGGAAATTCCAGCAAACTTAAGAGTGTGGTTATATCAACAATAGCACTGTGGTAAAATGGTTGATCATAAATATGATAATGGTTGATCATAAATATGACTGAGACATTGTAACAGCGATACTAACTTCTTTTCCCTCTTCACTGTGACTAGGTCACAGAAGAAAGCAAATATGGAGCAAGACAGGGGTCAGTAACCTTTTTCAGCCATGGGCCGGTCCACCGTCCCTCAGACCATGTGGTGGGCTAGACTATGGTGGTGGTGTTGTTGTTGTTGTTTTTTTTTGGGGGGGGGGAGATGAACGAATTCCTATGCTCCACAAATAACCCAGAGATACATTTTAAATAAAAGCACACATTCTACTCAGGTAAAAACACACTGATTCCCAGACCGTGCACGGGCCGGATTGAGAAGGCGATTGGGCCGCATCCAGCCCATGGGCCTTAGGTTGCCTACCCCTGGAGCAAGATAAACACTCCCTCCCCCCCCTAAATTAATCTAAAAGAAGAAATTCCCTATAAATTGTTGACTTCTTGAATCAACATACTGTGTTAAAAATCACCCTTATACTCATCAGCAAAGTAGAGAAATAGCATCTGATATGGTAGGTTTCATATTGTATATATCAACTTTCCAGATAGATTACACAGCAATAACCACTATATCAAAAATAAAATTACAGAATTTAAAAACTACTCCCCATCTACAATTGTATCAACTAATTTCTAATATATCAACCTGATTTCTAAAAGATAGTGGTGGAAGGATTAACAGAGCCTCCCTAGACAGAAAGTTCAAAGAAGGTAAGCTACAATGGAGAGGGTTCTACTTTTGCTCCAGAAGACAACTTTTCTCATGGCATGGGCACATAGCACAAGGTCTCCTCCAGCAAATCTCAAGACATGTGGCAATTTCTCCAGATAGGCTGAACTCAGACAATATAGGCCTAGAAGAAAACAGGTCCATGGACTGGGATACCATAATCCCCAGCATCAAGTGCCACTGAGAGACCCATCAAACCAATAGGGAGATTTTCTCCGGCCACATTCACCTGGAATGATAAAGCAACAATCTACACTGTCTAATACAACAACATGAGTTGGTGGCTCATTACAATTCACTTGGACTCATCTTACCCCAGTGATCTGTCCTCCGGCCAGCATGAGCTGGGTCTGGGGTATGGCCGCCTGTACTGAAGGCTGCTGGGAAGGCTGGCTTGGCTGCTGACTGTCCCCAGATTCTTCATTAGGTTTAGACTAGGAAAGAAAATATACAAGCTTTTGTAGAACAGAATGGGTATCAATGTAAAGAAGAAGAAGAAGAGTTTGGATTTGATATCCCGCCTTTCACTCCCCTTCAGGAGTCTCAAAGCGGCTAACATTCTCCTTTCCCTTCCTCCCCCACAACAAACACTCTGTGAGGTGAGTGGGGCTGAGAGACTTCAAAGAAGTGTGACTGGCCCAAGGTCACCCAGCAGCTGCATGTGGAGGAGCAGAGACGCGAACCCGGTTCCCCAGATTACGAGACTACTGCTCTTAACCACTACACCACACTGGCTCTCACAGCCATTATCATAGTTTATTGTAATATGAGGAGGGATGATATTAACAAGATTTTTGGTTATCCATAAGATAAAAAGCTGCTTATTTCAACAACTTGTTTTCATAGGTAACTGTAGATAACAGGTGGGAGGAAGAAATGCTAATTTGGTATTGTAGCCCTAAGCCAATATTTCCACGTATCAGAATGGAAGAAAAAAACGCTGCTGTTACTTCAAATCATTAACAAAAACAGGGGCTTGATTGTAGTTGGAGAGAGACAGAGGACCTCCAGTTCTGCCCCCTCAAAACACATATACATATGCTCAAGAAAATTTCCTATTTAGTGCTTGATTTGAAGTCACGGCCTTTAAAGTTTCTAAGCTGTCCCAGTCATTGCCATACTACAGACAGATCTGCACACACCTGTACCAAACTGCCCCTTTCCTAGTCAATGTGAAACTCAGTAATCAGCAGCATGCAAGTTTTGGATTAGTGCAGCAGATTTTTCTTTTATACATTTTATAATAATTCATAAACATAGTATTTCAAACTAAACAAGGTACTAGCTTGAAAAACCTTAGATGCTGAATTGCATCCAGGAACAAAAACAAACAGTCGCCACACATCTTGTCTCCAAGAAACAGAATTTGGTATTTATATAGGCAAACACAGTTCATTTATTTAAAACCATCTTATGAAAGATGAAATTACTGTAGCCATGAGGGAAAAATGCAAGTGAGAAAGCACATGAAAAGGAAAAACAAGGAGAGGGGGTTTATGGTAATTAAAACTGCTTATGCAGAACATTAAAATTCTGCATAGATTTGCATATTTTCCACCACCTGTTTTGGGGACTGCAGAGCAGGCTAATTAACATAGAGGCTCTGATTAATTCTGCCAGTCATTGAGAGATAATTACAGCACAGGACTGTAAACATTCTGCACTGGAGATATAGCCTGTTTGCCAACATCTCTCTCAGGGACTCAAAGTTTGCCATGGCAACCAAGGCAATTTTCAGCCTCTCTCTTTTAGAGAGGAAGGTCACTATCTCGCCTCCTTTCAAAATTATCATATGTAACTAGGTGCATGTTCTAGGGGGTTTCAAGAATGCTCTACCCTAGTTCCTTAGCACTCATAGAGAATGACACCACTTCACAATAATACTATTTTCCTTCCCCTTTGATGCATTGCCTGAA
The DNA here is from genome assembly GCF_964188305.1 of Podarcis bocagei. NCBI lineage: Eukaryota > Metazoa > Chordata > Lepidosauria > Squamata > Lacertidae > Podarcis > Podarcis bocagei. The sequence continues at coordinate 66,862,760 of NC_138130.1, read as the reverse complement.
TATTTTAATGAAAGGCAGCAAGCAGTAGATTATAACGCTTTAAGGCATCCTACACCTTCCAGTCGGGACTCAGGCCTCATCATAGGACTGAAACTGCCTTGGTCGCACTGAGCGATGATCTCCGGCAAGCTAGGGAAAAGGTGAGAGCTGTTCCCTACTTTTGCTGGATCTCTCAGCAGCTTTTGATACCATTGACCATAACATCCTTCTGGACTGTCTAGAGGGGCTGGGAGCTGGAAGCACTGTTATACAGTGGTTCCGCTCCTTCCTCTTGGACCATGTTCAAAAAGTGGTGGTGGGGGATGAGAGTTCAGATCCATGGGCTCTCACTTGTGGGGTGCCTCAGGGGTCTGTCCTCTCCCCCATGCTTTTCAACATCTCCATGCAGCTGCTGGGAGAGATCATCAGGGGGTTTGGACTGGGTGTTCATCAATATGCGGATGATACCCAGTTCTACCTCTCATTCAAATCGGAACCAGTGAAGGCAGTGAAGGTCCTGTGTGAGTGTCTGGAGGCGGTTGGAGGATGGATGGTGGCTAACAGATTGAGCTTGAATCCTGCCAAGACAGAAGTACTGTTTTGGGGGGACAGGAGGCGGGCGGGTGTGGAGGACTCCCTGGTCCTGAATGGGGTAACTGTGCCCCTGAAGGACCAGGTGCGCAGCCTGGGAGTCATTTTGGACTTGCAGCTGTCCATGGAGGCACAGGTTAATTCTGTGCCCAGGGCAGCTGTTTACCAGCTCCATCTTGTACACAGGCTGAGATCCTACCTGCCTACGGACTGCTCACCAGAGTGGTGCATGCTCTGGTTATCTCCCACTTGGACTACTGCAATGCGCTCTATGTGGGGCTACCTTTGAAGGTAACCTGAAAACTACAACTAATCCAGAATGCGGCAGCTAGACTGGTGACTGGGAGAGGCCACCGAGACCACATAACACCGGTCTTGAAAGACCTACAATGGCTCCCAGTATGTTTCTGACAGTTCCCACACTGCGAGAAGCCAAGTTACAGGGAAGCAGGCAGAGGGCTTTCTCGGTAGTGGCACCCGCCCTGTGGAATGCCCTCCCACCAGATGTCAAAGAGAACAAGAACGACCAGACTTTTAAAAGACATCTAAAGGCAGCCCTGTTTAGGGAAGCTTTTACTGTTTGATGGATTACTGTATTTTAATATTTTGTTGGAAGCAGCCCAGAGTGGCTGGGGAAACCCAGCTAGATTGACAGGGTATAAATTTATTATTTTTTATTATTATTATTATTATTATTATTATTATTATTATTATTATTATTATTATTAAGCTTAAGCAGTCAGCTGCATCTTGCAGAGAACAGAAGAGCAACCAATTTCAGATTTTAACTATAAATCTTTATTATTATAAAGAAAAACCCGAAGTGATTAAAGTAAGGCCATGCTGACCATCTTAGAATCATAGAATCATAGAGTTGGAAGAGACCACAAGGGCCATCGAGTCCAACCCCCTGCCAAGCAGGAAACACCATCAGAGCACTCCTGACATATGGTTGTCAAGCCTCTGCTTAAAGACCTCCAAAGAAGGAGACTCCACCACACTCCTTGGCAGCAAATTATTTCAGCTCTAACTCTTGGGAGTTTTTCAAACATCTTTTAATGTCAAACAGGACTTCTGTACTGAACAACATTTGTTAATGGCTGCCAAACTCTCCCATTGGTACTGCAAAAAGAAAAGTAGAAAGAAAAAAATGTTGATGCAGACGCAAAAGCACTTACCTGTACATTTAAAGACTGGGCAGCAGCCTGTAAACTTGATCCAGGGAGCTGAACCTATAAAAATGATGTACTATTAAAAACACAAAACTGGAGAGAAGTAAAATAGCTGAAAAAGAAAGTATCTCTAGTTTTCGAAACACCAAAGACCACTGAGATAATTAGAATTTTAAAATATAATGATTGATTCTGATCTAATGCCAGAACATGGTTTGCCCTAACTATAGGTTATACTCCAAATGATAATTTGCATTCCAGAGGTTCAGACAAACAATTATTTGGGGTTACTTTCTCCTCCTGCCTTTCCCAAGAATCCCCAGATATTATCCAAACAGTGGTCTCTTCAAAGATCCTTTAGTAAAAGGCAAAGGATTTATACGATCTGAAGAGAAACCAGAGTATATGAACCTTTCAAAAATCCTGGTTTGGTGGACATTCACAAACCATGGATTGATGGCTGGTGGTGCTACAGGCATCATGACAAGCCATGGTTTGGCAAGGTATCTGAACTATCCTGCTCCATTTAAAATCTTTAGGTGGAATCTTAACTTTGAGTGTCAGTTTTTTACAAACAGAAAGCTTTTGGGAGTAGCCACAGTTTATCCAGATATTGAAGGTGAAAGTCAAGTGAGAAAAAAGGAATGTAACTTTTATGAAAAGGTATTCCAAAACAGATATGTTGTTAGTCTGCACTCCATGAGCTGTGACACAGTACTAATTCAACACTACCTTTTGCATAACCTAGGCAGAATAACAATACAAGGAAGTGTTATGCCATGTCTTCAAATGGTTCCTACATTTCTGGGTTTGGATTCTACAAGATTACAACATGCCATCTGTCACCAAGCAGGCAATTTGTCTCCAAAAAAGCTCCTATCTCCAGTGCCAACATCCAGTTTAATCTTCTGCCCTGTAGTATTCTGAGATAGCAACCATATTAATTAGAGAAAGGCTTCCAAAGCATCATCATGCACAGCTGTCTTAGAGAATTGGCTAGGTTAATAAACTACCAGTTTTTGGCCTTTTCAGCTCTTTTTGCAGCATAAGCTTATGAACAAAGGCCTCTTAGGTACTGATTGCAAAGGCCTAAAAGCCCATTTTAACCAAAGCCTGAGCTGAAGTTGCTCCAAAGCAAAAACTTTCTGCTGTAAATAGTGCCTTGCAAAATAAAAAAAATAAAAAATACTGCACAGGGATGGAATGATAAGGTGACTCTGGCTTGTTTTACCATGGGAAACTGCCAACTCAAGATGAACATATAAACACAGTAGCCACTTCAAAGTTCTAGATTCATTATACCCTGGCACTTGAGATTTAAGAAATATAGCATGCTAAAGTCAAAGGCAGCTGTATGTTATCTTTTAGAATTTTTTGATAAAGAGATGAACGAAGTATTAAATAAAAGTAGTGGCTGAATCAGAGAAGCTTGAGAAAATAGAACAACTTTCAGTAAATATGTGTTGCTGACTTCGAAAACTCTATAAGCTATTGGCCATAAGGAGACTAGCTTCAGCTGCTCGACATAAACGCTGCTCAGGGTTTAGCTGCTCAGGGGTACAGAAGGTTTACAAACGGCCTTTTAAGTTTCAAAATTAGTCAGCATGCAAGAATTAGGGGCAGAGGGTGGTGTACACTCTTGACAGGCAGATGTTTGGTCGAGAGGGTCAAACCATTGGGTCAACTGTTGGACTGTGCATGAGTGATAATGATATGTGAAAGGCATGCATGAATAGTGTTATAGAATCAAAGAACTGCAGAATTGGCAAGAACCCTGAGGTTTATCTCTTCCAACCCCCTGTGATGCAGGAATAATACATGACAGATGACCACCCAACTTCTGCTTAAAAATATCCAAGGAAGGAGAGTCAAACACCTCCTGAAAAAGCCTGTTCCACTGTCCAACAGCTCCTACTGTCAGAATGTTTATCCTGATGTTTAGTTCATTTCTTGTAACTTGAAGCCATTTGTTTGGGCCCTAACCACTTTAGCAGGGGAAAACAATCTTACTCCATCTTCCTTTATATATTTGAAGATAGTTGTCATATCTGCTCTCAGTCTCCTCTTTACCAGGCTAAACATACCCAACTCCCTCAATTGTTCCTCATAAAGCTAGGTTTCCAGACCCTTTATCATCTTGGTCTGTGCATATTACGGCCATCATGTCGGCATCACCATTCACCAGCCTATCTACTTTCCTCTTTCTACACACACACACACACACACACACACACACACACACACACACAATGCAAGCACACTCCACATTAAGGAACATTATAGGAACCAAGGCAAGCATAGAAAGATGAAAGAGTGAGACTATGCAAATATTTTCTTTTATTTATTTTTATTCCCCAAGGCTGCTAAGCACCACCAGCAACAATGGAAACAACATAACAAAGCACACAATTTATACAGCAGCATCAAGCAGCACAGCAAATAAATTTTAAATGATGCGAAGAAAAATATTTCACTACTCAAACCTAAGTGCAATGAAACAGCACTGGCTTTATTAGTGGCTCTTAATGCAATAACCAGCACTTTTAAAATGGGCTTTGAAAGGAACTGGAAGCCAATAAAGCAGAAGTTACCTGGGGTGGGGGGGAAACCTTTGGCATTTTGCACCAACTGATTTCTGAATACTTTTCATAGGCAGCCCCATGCCAAATGCAAGTAACACAATATGAAAGTGATTAAGGCACACCTGACATGTGTAGAACATAGCTAGATCTGCCTTCAAATGGTTCCTACTGACTTCAAATTGTACAGATAAGCTGAAGTCTTGGTGTCGGTTAATAAGGGATCATATCTGACCTCTTAAGACATTGGAACTAGCAGGAAACATGTTTTTATCTCTGTGGTGTTTCGCCTTCATGGTAACCATAAGTTCATACTGTTCTTTTCTACTGTATTTATTTATTGCATTTATATACTGCCTTTTGACCAAGCTGCCCAGGGTGGTTTGCAATTTAAGATATTAAACATAAGCAAGCAGTACAAAACATTCACAAGCTGACTTTGGGAGCAGATGCAACTATCTTCTTGGCCTGGGTTTCCTGTTTGATGCTTTCTCTCAGGGCATAGTAGGTCCAATGTTCCCTAGTGGTTATGTGCTACCTAGCCTGGGTATATACGTAAACGGCTGCCATTCATTCCTATGAAGAAGAGTATAAACCAATTTGGGGACAACAAACCTGCCTACACCCACAACAGGAACTTATGGGAAGAATGGTATGCCCCTCCTTCAGGCAACTCCAAGGTTATGGTGGACCAATGTTTCTCATCATCACTAAAACAAAAACAAAAACCCAAAGCACCAGATTCAAAAGGGAAAGAGGCAACACAGAGCACTACGTAAGCTGCTCTTCCCTACTTCAAATGCAACACCTGAGATGGGTGGGGAATGGAAACATTTTTCATCTGCTTCTCAGAGCCTGGAAACAATGTTTTGTTTAGGGAGGAGAAGCAGCAGGACTTGGAAACCTAACTTGCCTCTACCATGTCAGTAGATGCTGTGATGGACAAATGAGTAGGCAGAGGAGGTGGACAAAGGGCTGGGATTCTCAGTTGCTTCCCTCTTCCCTCCCCAAGCTTGAAAGACTCTTATTGAGTCAAAATCTAAGACAGAAAACACATTAGTCACAGTCCTTTCAGATTAGATGGCTTTCAAGTTTTGTCAGGAAATCAGCAGGCATGTATACTTCCAAGTACAGTAGTACCTCGGGTTACAAACACCTTGAGTTACAAACACTTTGGGTTACAGACTCCACTAATCCGGAAGTAGGACCTCGGGTTAAGAACTTTACCTCAGGATGAGAACAGAAATCGCCCGGCAGTGGCGTGGCGGGCCCCATTAGCTAAAGTGGTACCTCAGGTTAAGAACAGTTTCAGGTTAAGAATGGACCTCTGGAACAAATTAAGTTCTTAACCAGAGGTACCACTGTACTCTGAGGAAAGGACTGCAGAACTCTGCCCAGGCCACAAATACCCAAACCTACCTACAGCCTCCTGAACTGCTTTTGCCTGGCTATAATGTATAATGAAGTCTGTCCATGCCTCTCGTTTGCCAGAATGAATGATATTGGTCAATGGGTGGGGTGGATGTGAAACCACGGGCTTTTGTGTGGCTGGAAAGTTGCCTGCTGTGTGAAGGTAAGAGTCCCATCAATTGCTCCACCCACTTTGTCTCTACCCACATCTGCCTGTAGGCCTACTTGCCAATGACATGCAACCCCCATTAAGGGAAAATGGCCCTCGGGCTGAAAAACGTTTCTCACTCCAGCTCTAAAGAAATGGATTGCTCTTGCTCCTCCTAGGTAAGAATATTCACATTTCTCAGAAGAAAATAGAAATACAGACATAGAATGGTGAAAACAAGCTCTATTTCCAGATATGCCTACCATACAGGTTGACACATAGAATGATAGCTTTGATTCTTTGGAAACCCAATTGAAAGTAGCCTACTAGTCCCATACGGTCAACTGGTCCCATCTATTATCCAGTTGTACAAAAAATGTCCATGTACTGTGAAATTATGTTTTAGGTCACAAAGACCTCTAAATGGCCATATGAGACACTGTGCAATGTGGGCCTACTCAGAGGGCCTGTAAATCATCCTTTCTTATGTTGAGATAGAAGACACTGCTGCTCTTTCTAAAGCTTTGGTAGCCTCTATGCATACTTCCAAAAGAAGACACCAACCTTGCACTACTTTGTTGTTTCTGGTTTTGCCGACATAGTGCGGAGAGAGAGAAACCATTTATATTACCTTCCAAATTTCAGAATAAAAAGAAACAAATATTTACCTGATGAAGGTGTCCAAGGAAGGCCTGGGCTGTAGATATTGCCCCCGCGGCAGGCACAGTCTGTTTCTGAAAGTCCAGGCCATTTGTCTGTGTGCCTGGGGATGCAAAGAAAGATATATTCTATTAAAATTCCCCTCAAAAGTCAAGTCTGAAAAATCTGTAGATTCATTCACACCTTTGTTGCCAATTTATCTACGTGTCAGCAAGAGCAGTAATTCAGGGCCAATAAACCTAAGTCACCACCTTTTCACCTTATCGCCCCCCTGGGCTCAACAATCAACTGGCAGTACCTTCAAGACATGTAGAATCAAGTAGAATCAAGACACGTGTTATGGTGTGGGGGGGGAGAGAAAAGGGGCTAAGGCTCTATTAGAAAGATTTAGAAATGTTATAAAGATGAAAATGACAAGTTTAGCATGAGAGTAAATACTGGAAGAAAAGGATAAAACAAAATCTAACATGGGCACCCAAATTACGGGCTTGAAAAGAACATGAATAAAGAATACCACTGGGGTTAAGGGAGAAAAGGATAAGAGGAATGGAAAGAGATTAAGAATTTAGCATTGCTGAGCTTAAGTTCAATATGATGCTGGATCATCCAAAATGTGACAGGGAAAAGCTAAAAGGTTGGCTTATGTCTAACAATGTAAGACGGAGACAGCATGGAAGCAAAAATAGTATTGAATGTTGTCACTACATAAATGATATAGACTATGACAATATGTAAGCTCTGGTGTAATCCGACCTCATGCCTTCAGAAGGAAGAGGAGGGTGGGTTTTGTTCCAATACTGTTATTCCAATTCTAGAGGTTACCAGAGACAGAAGTCAGGCTATCCCTGTCCAGAAAGGGGCACAGCTGAGCCACTAGCCAAAGTGGATAGAAGGCACTCTGCGCCACCAAGGTCACCTGAGCCTCAAGTGACACAATGGATCCAGATGTACACAAGAGCAGGTCACCTCCCACCCTCAAGTCTATGGAACTGCCCACTAACAGTGCCTTAGTCTAATCCAGATAGAGTTTCAGTTTATTGGCTCTCATCCACTCTATTATTGAGGCAATACAATGGTCCAGCACATCCACTGCTACACCTGTAAAGAAGTACAGCTGTGTGTCATCAGCATATTGCTGACAATGAACTCCAAAACTCTGATGACCCCACTTGTGTAGATGTTAAACAGCATATGGAATAAAATCAAAACCTGGAGAATCCTGCACTGAAGGCTCTACAGGGCCAAAGAGCACTCCCCAAGGACTACCTTCTGGAAACACTATTCTAGTAGGACCCAAACCACCACAAAGTGGTGGTGCCATCCACCCCAAACTCAGAGAGCTGCTCCAGAAGGATACCGTGGTCGATGTTATTAAAGCCACTGAGAGGTTCAGAAGAATTAACATATTCACTGTCTCTCTCCTGACATAGGTCATTATACAGGGCAACCAAAGCTGTTTCTGTGTTGAAACTGGGCAGAAACCCCAATTGAAATGGAGCTAGAAAATCAGTTTCCTCCAAGAGTGCCTGGACCTGATCTATGACTACCTGATCAAGAACCTTGCCCAAGAAGGGGTAGTGGCAACTGACCAGTAACTACCAGTAATTTCTGAATCCAGGAAGGGTTTCTGGAGAAGTGGTTTTACCACTGTCTCCCTCAAGTCGACAGGGACCACACCCTCTCAAAGGGAGGCAAGAATCACCTCCCTGTCCCCTCCCTGCTAGTTTTTATCAGCCAAGAGGGGCAAAGGTCCAGAGTGCAAGCAGTCATGCTGACCAATCCATGCACTTTGTCCACATCCAGGTATGTTTATTTTAAAAAACCCTGTTCACTGTATTATTTGGCTTCATACTGTGCTTGTTTTGATAAAGGAAGAGTCAATATTATGTAAGTTGCTATGCCTTAAACCCAGGATACTAATAACATTTTTAAAAATTAAAAATCTGATTGTAATAATGTATTATAATAGTGATCTCAATTGTCGGAGTGTTGGACCTCATGCATCTATGCATAGGACGACTTACAGACTTGGGAGAACTCAAATTCCCCTGCCCCCTAAGACAGTGTAATGAGTTCTGAAAATGCTCAGGATACTGCAGAGGATACTGGCTGAATGTTGGGAGAACAGAAAATTGGGTGGTTGGTGGGATGCAAAAGAGTATCCTGGAAAGAGGCATAACTGGAATGCTGAATAGCTGCAGACAGCAATGAAACAATTTTTGTTGCAGGTCCACTTCCTCCTTCCAAATATATGGCAATATATCGGAGCAACGAGCAGGGAATTTCCCTTAGGAACATTTGGCCAGAGCCTATAAAAAACTGCAATGATTTCAAGAATTAGGACATACTAGTGATGCTTGGTATTAATGTGCTAAATAATCAGTTTTTAAATTACACTGATTTAGAAAGTACAACTCTGTGGAATTATTCTATGGAAACAAAGACTGGGGTAATAGCCAACCAAGTCATACACAGAGTAAACTTATGAAAACAATGGGCTAAGGGTATCACCCTAGAAGTTTAATGTATCAGTCACTGGTATAGAATTATAATTCTATCATTTGACCTACTAAAGAAGAGGAAGGGAACTGGATCTAGCTGGAGGACCAGTAATAAGTATTAAGCCACAGCTTTTCACCTAACCTTGTGTTGCACAACATTCTAAAAAGTGTCTTCCCCTCTGGAATCCCACAGGCTCTGAGACTACTAGTTAGAAAGCTGTGTGTGGTGGTTGTCCAATGATGTGGGGGTTCCTGCTCCATTGATGACTGCTGCTTTTAGGAGATAAAAAGAATAACCTACTTGGGGTTGTATTTAAATTAGGACATTGCTGCTTACCTGACAGAATTAACTACCATTTCCTCCCACACACCCCATTTTGGGAGTTCTCCTGACTCTTCAGAGAAGATCTGGGGAAGGGGCAGGTGGAGGAGGGGGTTTCTGGTTATGCTAGAAGCATTGCTAGTGCAATGATTTAGTTGAATACAGCCCCAAGCTTTCCTAGCAGCAATCATAATCATGTGGATGCAACCTAAAAGGCAGTTAAATTGACATAATGCCAATCTTCCATCATGGCCACCAGAAGATAACTACAATTTATTGAACCATCTTGGCTCTTACAACCTTGGTAAATAATATCAAACAGCTCTAGAAAACTGGCTGAAATCTCTCCTACACAGTACACAGCTGTAAAAGCAACATTATACACAGTGTTATTTCTCTAGAAAAAGAGCAACTCACCATGAACGCCTCCCTTGTTCTCTTATAATGACAATGGTGCCCACCTGAGAGGGGCCGGAACTGATTTCCGGTCAGTTTGGGCTGAAAAAAAGCCCTGTGTATACCTTCTCGCTTCCCCATTGAACTAGGGATTGGTAACTGAAGGCCCATGGGCAGAATTCAACCTGCATAATGCTACCAGATAAATATTTTAAATAAATAAAATAGGCTATTACCAGTTCTTTATTGCCAAAGCCACCCCAGTATTGATTACATTAAAATCAGTGCAAAATACATATAGATAGAATGAACAACGATCTGCTGAAGAATTGAGTCTTCAGCTGGTGCAAAATCCTCAACAGAGTTTCCACAAACCTTATATGAGAAAGGAGGGAGTTTTATAATCAGGGCATTGCTACTGGTCCTAGAGATTGTGTCTATGTTCACACTTCAATTGGCACTTTAAATCAAAGAAGGATGCATAACAATTATGTAACTTTTCAGCTGTGTTCGTACCAGTTAGGACAATAACAGGTAAACAGGTAGGGGAAAGAGGGGAAATAACATTTCCTAGTCCCATAATACTTCTACAGCTAATTTCAAGGAAAGACTTAGCAATGTTTCCACCTTTTCTCCCCCCTCTCCTTTTGCAGCTTAATTCTTACTAGCCCAGTCTATTTGAGCCTGGGTAGAAAGTTATGAATCAGTCACAATTCAACTCAACGAGTAACATCAATGGTGGTGATACTTTCAAGGACTGAAGGGAGGAGAAAATATATTTCTCAGAGCTGAATAATCTGCTGACCAATCAGGCTGCCTTACATTACACTAGACTAGGGGTGGGGGATTTCAGCAGCCAAACCCAGCTCTTCCAGCTTCTATATCTGACAGGGAACTTCAGACCCAGGGACCAAATATTGTCCCTCAGGCTCTACCTGGCCCTTGGGACATTTCTTATGTCATGACCCTGCCGAATCCTTATTTTGCACTATCCTCAAGTACTTTCAAGTTGTCTGGAATATGACCTTGATCTACGATAGTGGGTTTTGCATGCCTGGACGGAAAATGTCTGTGTTTATGTGCAAACCTCCAACTTTGTAAGGCTTGGACATAGCCTACTGCAAAAAGGTAATAGTGGTATCTGGGCACTTCTCACTTTTGCCTTCTGTCCACCAGTGGCATGTAGCCCCTAGAAGGCTGCCTACAACAGAATGCAATCCTCTAGCTGAAGGGCCCCCCTCCTCATCCCTGCACTGAATGCTTCAGAAGTAATATATAAACTATAACAGAGCAGAGGCAGCTGCACTAAGGGAGAAATTGGCTGCTGCCAAAACAGCAGTGCTAGGTTGAATCCTCCCTCCTACCTTGCATAACAAATACAACAACCTCCCTTGTTCTGAGGTTATTGCTCTGCATTTTTCTGTTCCAACTCCACATTGTTAGTTAACATCCGTACAAAGATCACACACAACGTAATGACAAGAGGGCAAGGCATATGTTGTACTATATCTTATGGGGGGTGGAGGCACAGCAGCCTCATGACACTTATGACATGTAGTTCTTCCCTAAAAGAACCCCCTACAGTGAGTACACTAAAATAACTCTAGAATTAGATTGTAAATATTCATGTAGTTCACATTTAGGGCTGGTCATGTCTAGATATGCATCTTCTATATCATTCTCAATGAATGTAAAAAGTTGTCACAAATGCAAAGTGAACACCATATGTGATTGTTGACAATTGTTCATCCAATCCTAGGATGATTCAGGAGCAGCTAAATGTATGGACTACAAGTCTTTGTAATACATCAAAAGGCTTTTCTCAACAATATTTATAAAATTGCTAACTTGGCCAGTGGGAAGGTTCAATTTGTAATCTCAAACCAATCTCAAAATATTTCAAGATAACAAAAGCAGAAAAACCAATGTACATTTGTTTGCCTTAAGCATATACTTAACAGAAACTCAAACCAAACCAGGAGAGCATTAGTACAGTGGTGCCCCGCAAGACGAATGCCTCGCAAGACGGAAAACTCGCTAGACGAAAGAGTTTTCCGTTTTGGAGGTGCTTCGCAAAACGAATCTCCTATGGGCTTGCTTCGCAAGACGACAATGTCTTGCGAGTTCCTGCTGGTTTTTTTCCCCTTCCCCCCCTTTTTCTAAGCCGCTAAGCCGCTTATCAGCTGATCCGATCAGCAGATAAGCCGCTAAAAGCAGCTAAAAGCCGCTAATAGCGCTAAGCCGCTGATCTGCTGATCTGATCAGCAGATAAGCCGCTAAAAGCGCTAAACCGCTTATCAGCTGATCTGATCTGATCAGCAGATAAGCCGCTAAAAGCCTCTAAAAGCCCCTAATAGCGCTAATCCGCTAATCCTTCAATGGGCTTGCTTCACAAGACGAAAAAAACCGCTAGACGAAGAGCTGGATGGATTCTTTTCGTCTTCCGAGGCACCACTGTAGATTGAATTCAAAACTACAATTTTCTTGAATTAATATCATTCCAGAAAAATGTTCAAACAAATTTTCTCCTAACCAGTGGTGGTGGTGCATTTCAGGAAATTAGTCCCAAACAACCAACATTTATTTCCCAATTCAATCATTCTTGCAGTTGAAAGTATTTCTGCAACACCAATGACCTCATCATAAATATGTTTAAATTGTAATCCTAACACACAGGAAGAAAGTCCAACAGAATATTGTGAGACATATTTGTGAGTAAACAGGTTAGAATGAGGTGGGAGCCTGCTTTCCTGGAATCATGGCTTCTTGTTCATTTTACTCAGGATGTGAATATTGAAAAATAATGTTTATGATAATGGATGAAGGAGTACCACAGTTGTTAACTACAGACAAAATTACTGCAAACTCATTTATAAAAGGATAACATTTTCTCAATGAACCAACTACCTGTAAAACCTGTTTTCAAATGTATCATAAAGAGATTAACTAATACTTATATCTTCTTGTAAACTGCTTTCAGCGTTTTTCACAATCAAGTGGTGCATAAATTTAATGAAATAAAAATAAAATATCTTTCTTATCTAGCCTGTATTGGTACAAAAAGATTAAAAATGCAAAAACCACATTGAAATGGAATTACTATGAAATGAGAAAGTGGCTGTCATCCAGGGGAAAATGGTATGCCGTATGCTCAACGGAAATAGGGGACAGAGTTACAATGTGAGAAAGAACTGGAAGCATGGAGAGGACATACAAGAACAGATGGCTCTGCAAACTCAACGATGGTAACAGATGTGCACACAAAATTAGGGCCCCATCCAAATGTATGGAAATTGCAGAAAGTAGATATTACCCTTTATGAACTCATATCACAACACCTCAATACTGTGTCAGTTTCTGTAAAAGCTAATCATTTTATATTTCAAAGGACACCAATGTCTTCAACAAAATTTTTTGGGATGCACTTCTGTGATAGGTTAAGGTCATAAGCAGCCACAGAATTTCATATCACCATCTTGAATTCATTTAGGGTCAAGAGGCAGGGTATATTTATTCATATTTAGAAGGTTACATGATCCCCAGGGAAGAAGACGAAGGTATCCTGCTTAATGAATGAGCTGTGACAACTACAATATTGAAGAAAGGGCCAATTAAGAAGTCATAAGGAAAATAAAACATCAGGAGCTCTAACACAGATACACCAGTATGAGTACCTGGTAGCTGTACTAGGAAAAAAGATACTGGGAATATCTAGCCCTTAAGTCACAGCAGATCAGTAGCTCCTTGTACCCAGCTTCTACTCCATAGATAGTGGTGTTTTCATCCCTATCAGCAACACAAAAGTGCCAGGAAGTGGCTGACCAGTGTCACAGAATGCTGACTGCTTCCTAGATAGAACAGTCTCTCTAGTGCAAGAAGAAAATTCAGAGATGGGGATTTGATAAGAAAGAATATGAAAAGGGGACCTGCTAAGGCCAGCTCTTTGCTTGGAGGCTCCAGGACACAGTATCTATGATAATTACTAGTCCCCATTTACACAGTACCAATGTATAGGTCCCATACAAAACAAACACTGAGTAAAGAACTAAGAAGTAAGTGCTGTTTCATATACTTAGAAAACACTACTAAGGCTGCAACCCTAACCCAACTTACCCGGGAGTAAGACCCAGTTAGGATTTTACTGTAACATACCATTCTTCAATGTATTATAAAACCAGACCAGAATAAAATTGTCCGTTCCAAATCCATGAATTCATCACACCATTATTTTATTCTTACCTGTGTCCCCATCACCACTCTCCATTTTTACAGGTTTACTGCTTTCTGACGGAGTGTTCATTCTTGAGTCTGCATTAGAAGCAACAGAAAATATGGTTTTAAAAATCCTACTCACACCGTCCTCTTTACAGCACAAAACAGAACATTTTATATTGGTGAACAGGGGGCACTATAAACTGACCAAACTCAACTGATGGGTATGGACCCTGAAATATCAAAAGGAAATTAGGACACAGCAATGTATCACTGTAAAATACTATATATTGGATATAGTCAAAAAGCTAATTGAAAAAGGCGTACTTGAGGTGCTTCATAAAAACAGACCAATTATGTTTGCTACATTTAGAAAAAATAGTGTCCAAACCTGAAGGATTGTATTAAAATTTCATTTGGATTATTATCATAATTTTTGTCTGAATTCTTATAAAATTTCCCAAAGTTCTGCTTAGACCTCTGATCTGCCTCTCCTCACCCACCCTATAGGTGTTTCCAGTGGTGCTGCTAGATCCTTTTCTAAACAGTACACAGGCATGTTGCCATGAGACTTCCATGCTACCACTATGTGATTACATCACTATGCTAAACTGAATATGATGGTGCATGATGGTGTTCAGGGTATATATAATTCATTGTATCAGACCAGGAACAGCATGGTGATGTCACTGTGCAATGGCAATACAAAGGCAATGTAACAGCAATAAACTCTTTACAAGACGTAGTTCTGGCAAAAGGAGAGACCCACCTTATCTGTTAAGACTTCTGAAACAGGATTTAAAAATGGAGGCTGGGGGATGAAAGGCTGCTGATAATAAGCGGCAAAAATAATCTAAACCACTGAAAACAATTTTGACAGGTCCTAGTCTTATCATTCACTGTGCTTTTGGTTATAGTCGTATCAAACTCCTTTTGAAACTAAACTGATGCTTGTTAGTATGGTACTGAAAAAAAGCCATTGCTGATGCCAACAGATTTATTCTCATTACAGAATACCACCCACTCTTGGTCTTCTCCAACTGGGATAAGCCTCTGAGTTTTTAATTACTACAACCCATGTGGACTCTTGTTGAATATTTTGTAAAAATAGGACACAAAACGTTCAATTAATTTTCTCCCTTGGAACACTGTAATTAATTTTTGTAAAATTCAATTTTTGTTGTAAAAGTTACCTTTTCGGGGGGGGGGTGTTTCATGAAAAGCACCACCTTCCTTTCTTTTGCAGCTATTTTCTGTGCCTGTTCACAACCATTGTTCACCTGACCTCTTGCTGAGTGATTTGGGGGTGGGGTTAAGCATGAAAAAGAGGGCACCACAGTTGTGAAAGCTGCCATCAAACTGATATACACATCCTGTTGAAAGTAATGCAGAGGAATAACCACTGTATTTGGATGCTCACTTGGATTGTGACTCAGTTTATGTGGATTTTTTCACATCATGAATTTTCACAAAGGTAATGGCTCCCAGTTTTGGTGCACTAGTTAACTATTCACATCAAAATGGATGACAAATCTCACAACACACAACCTTAAACTGGTTTGAACATTCTCCCAGACTTTTCTAAAAGGCTACTGAAGAAACTAGAGTTAAATAGTAGTTAGTTATAGAAAAAATCTATTTAAGTTGCCATACTAAAAGAACAGCCATCAATAGAAACAAGGAGACGGGGTACTACATTAGAATTACAGCAAATATTCACTAGCAAGGCTGGCAGATCCAAAACTACAAAGGTGGTGAGACAGATGAATACATATATTGTGGCAGATGGCAACAGATCATGGGAATGAGCAAACCAATATGCCAAAAAATAGAATAAAATTGTGAGCAACGACCAAATCCAGAGAAGACTGGACTATAAGAGGAAAGCGAAAGAAGAGGAAAGAAAGTTAAGCACCAGAAACCTGACTAAATTAATATAGTCAAAATAATTTGTTGCCTTTCCTAAATACACTATAGCCATAATCCAGGCAAGAAAGTACTTCAAATTTTTAGATATTCCCCCATGTAACAAGCAATCGAGGATTTCCCCAGCTCTGCTCATAATTAGCAATAGCAGAAAGAACCCCCTTCAACATTTCCGATTGTCAGATTTCACCTGTTGAAACTAAATCACTGATGTTTACAGAAAAGCATTTAACAATGGAATTTGGCAGTGAAGAATACATTATTGCATTCTTTACAATTTAGCTGATGCTAGAGTTAAAACATATGCCAGAGGTTAGGGTAACAGTATAGATGGGAAAGTATTATTAAGAAGTGCTGCAAAAGAAATCCATTTGTCATATCCTATTTCTTAAAGACATTTGCACCAGTCAAGCCTCAGAAACAGTAGGCAGGTAGGAAAGATTACTTCAGCAGCTACTGCTCCACCAACAATGCAGAATCTTTTCCTGTTGCATCATGCATGCAGTTATTTGCATAACAGGGAGTCATATCCCTGGATATTCCCCAGTATACAGCAGTTCTCCAACAGGAGAGCAAGGTTAATTTGAAGCTAATTAATTCCATTTCCTATACAATATCAGCTTCTTGATGATTACAACCTGGAAGAGTAATGAAGTAATCAATAGTTTTTTTTAAAAAAAATGAGTACATATGTGCCATCAACTCTTATTGAAAATACTTGCATTATAAATATGAAGGCTAAAAACCTCCGCAGTGCCACAGCACACAGTACAATTTCTTTTTAGAGTCCATTTGGCATCTTTCAAAAATGCTTTATTCCATATCTGTCTGCTAAGAATTTGTACATAATAAGCATTGGTACATAACAACAGTATACTATGTTTAAAAACAGCAGCAATAATGAGCTGGTTTCATAAGGCTATACTGGAGGCTTTGTAAGTTAAAAGATGTTGGATATATGTAAGGGATAGTCAGAAGTTCATAGAATTGTAGAGCTGGAAGGGACCATGAGGGTCATCTAGTCCAACCTCCTCCAATGCAGGAATCTTCTACCAATGTGGGACTCGAACACAGAACCATGAGATTAAAAGTCTGATTTATTGACGTGAGCTATCCCTGTTGTGACCATAGAAGGGTTATACTCCATGGGTTCATATTTGGAAGCAAAATAAATTTAATGCCTCTTTTGTTGTATCATTAAAGAAGGTATTGTTAAATATGCTAATCATGCTTCAAAACAAGATAAACATTTCATCCCATCGCCTAGGACAGCCTTCCCAACCTGGTTGCCATCCAGATGTTTTGGACTACAGATCCCATCGGTCCCAGCCAGCGTGCAATATGTCAGCCTGTCAAGAGTTTTTCACAACCACAAGATATAACGGCAACCTTTAGTTTAAGATGATATGAAGAGGAACTATACAAATTCATGGAAGACAGACTCATGAATTGCTATTAGTCACAACAGTGAAACTGAACCTCCATGACAGAGGTAGTATACCTGTGAATATCATGTGCTAGGGACAAGCAGCAGAAGAGGCTATTACTCTGATGATCTGCTTGTCAACATCCAAACACATGTGGTTGACAATTGCTAAGAACAAAATACTAGATTAGCTGGAACTTGATCTGATCCAGTAAATTAATTTCAATGATCTGCAGCACACACACAAAAACACAAGGAATGGATTAGTGATGAAATAGGCAAAATCTACTATCTACAAGTTAATTTGGCTAGTGGATGTTCAAATAAATTTTCTCTTTAATTCTTATAGAGACTGCCATTTCCTCCTCCTTTCTTTCACAAGCAGCATAAGGCTTAATTTGTAACAATGACACTAAAACACTGCCATAATCTAAAGTACACACAGCAAACTGAAGCATAGATTGAAAGCACCAGGTGCAGTGCTGAGGTCACATCCTGATGAGTTTCTAGAATCTAGATCCATTCTTACTAGCATTTTAACAGATATCAAGGCCAGTCAGCATTAAAATTATCAGCATTTCAAAATATATAGGGGGAGGGTGGATTTCTTAGAACTGATAAACCCTTTAAATTCAGCTACTGTTGTTCACACTAAGATGAAGGTGTCATTTGCTAGGATTCCTCTATACAGCATTGTTAAAAGCGGCATATATGGAGGGAAAAGCTGTGTATCTTGAAGCAAAAATCACATTAAATTTTACATTTCTAAAGTAAGCGTAGTCTAAATCCTTAGATTATGATTTTTAAAATTCTAAGGCCTGATGATAAAGGATAAAATTTGCAAAACCTTAAAAACATATTTGCAAAATTAATTTAAAAGCATATTTTTCAACTGCCAGAACACTAGTAGCCATATGCAATACTTCTTGTAACGGTATCAGCAGTGATATTAGCAGTGCTTGCTTCCTATTAAACATTGAACAGTGTGGCTTTATATCACCTACACCCACACAAATATACCCAACTTAGAATGATCTGGTCAGGCCAGGAAGTTATGGCAGAAGACTCTCACCCCTATGCAGTTTTACATAAACAGACACATTAAATGAAGTTCCTATTTCTTTCCAAAATCAAATGCTTTTTAAGATTGAAATATCAAAGCTTCTGCATTAGACGACACTGAAACTGAAGGACAACTCCATTCTATCCAAAAATAAAGAACAAGATTTTCCTGAACACAGAAAAAAAATGAAGAACGGAGGAGGCACTTGCCACCACATCGCTGGTAGTCCTCACCCTTTCAAATAAATGCCTCCCTTAGTCTTGCATATGCGATTATGCCACTGCATAGTCAATCCAACAACCACTATTTCCATATTACACGCTTGCAAGAGTCAGTTGAACTGGTACTACCCACCTAGAATGTAGTCGCTGCAGTCCAGCATTGCTGTGCAGTCCTCTGCAGATTCAGATAGTCCAAGGAAGGGGGGGGATTTCTAAAATAAAAAACCTACACTACTACTTTTAACAGAAGAAAGGGAGGGGTAGGGATAGGAAATACAACTTCAGTTACACCATAGCAATCTTCAACTGAACAGAGAAACTTCAGTTGCTCTGTAGAGTTTTAGTCTCTCCTACTAGCTGTGTCTGACATTGTCAAGGCGACTGAAGCATGAAAAGTTCCCCTTTTTTAATAAAATAGAAACAAAGATTGCAGCTGGCAGTTTCCATAATGAAGCTTAATCAGTATGCGCCTGATTAGGGCCTTATGCAAATCTCCCCTCGTTAAGCACAGCAGCCAGCACTTTGAAGTCCATGAACAATTCATTTGCAGAGTACACTGAAAGCGCTCCCTGCATAATTTAAATCATGATATAAATATTTATCAGCTCATTTGCATATTAATTGGCAGTGCATGAAGGGAAAAATTATCTCCCAAGTGCCAGCATAATAATTAGGGAACAAAATGAAATTTCTTCCAATAGCTTTGCTTCTCAGACCTAACTTGAGCACAGTACCATGGGGAAGTAGGGAGGGGAAAGAGGCAAGACAAAATTCTGTTAAAATGCCACTGAAATGACATATACAAATTAGAAACAACTCTACAGACTTAAGCACCTTTAATCTTATTCCTGCTGGCAACAATGACTTCAGTAATAAAGGAGATTTGGAAAAGCTTTCTACAGAATCCAAATAATCCCAAGAAAACAATTAGCAAGGTAGGAGCTGAACACAAACCTGTCTTAACTACTACTTGCACATTTACGTGATCTTTTCCAAATGTGTTATGCTATAATTTAACAGTCTCTCACACATAATTGTATACAAGGAGAAGCCACATAACTTTAGGCAGCATATAGGAAGCAATTCATGTTTGCTGTTTTGCAAAGGTAGTCCAACACTGGTAGATGTAACAAATAATATTTGCCCATTCTCACTCCCTGTACCTGTAAGTTGCTGTTATCTAGAACTGCTGGCTCCTAATTTATATGTACCTGTATATGTACATAACATTAATTCCTAAATAAATAGTCTGACTTATTTATTATTGTATTTCTAAATAAACAGTCTTCCTAAATAAATAGTCTTTATAGTAAACTGTATTTTACAACTGTACTTCTTGAATCATCAGGGCTACTCAGAAACTCTTGTACAAAGATTGTATAAGAGTAATTTGAGACTCTGTGATTAGAAAGTAAATGTCAGAAGGGAAATTAATGGTCATGTGAAGACTTCTCCCCCACAAAAGGGCCCAACAAAATGATGAGGTAAACTCTTCTAAAGCTATCTGCTGCAATTTTTAAAAAGCATGGATCATTCAAAAGCAGAACAAGGGACTGGAATGTTACACATTGCATAATCTAGTTGCTCTTCAGAAATCAAAAGAGCAGTTGATTGTTGGTACTTAGTGGCGACTGGTGTGAAGGAAAGTCCCTTTTAAAAAAAATAATTAAATGTTTTCTCATCCATGGTGAAAAATCATTGCATCTAGAAAGGAAGTTGTAACAGTTGAATTTCATAGATTCTAAAATTCATTTTAACTAGAAGGCAACAGAAAAAGAATTGTCTGCTAGCTCGAATCCAGCACACACCCAGTATTTTCTTGATTCTTATCGCCCATTACAATTTCCAAGTCACAATGCCGGAGAGATAGCAAAAGTCATAGCCAGCAGAATACTCAGAGGTGATATAGCAGACCTGTCAAAGTCTAGACTAAAAAAATCCTGTGGCTTTCTAGTTCACAATTTGCAGGGCCTACAAAATATGCTCAGTTTTCTACATGGGTTGCAGGATTCTGTTCATTACATGGGCCACTTTAATTGAAAAGAGGATATTTAATTGATTAAATACCACATAGTTTAAGCACAAGTAACAGAGAAAAGCTATGGATGCCTGTCACCACTTTAGGAGAGACATCAACTCTCCTCTCGATACAAGAAGGAAGGCATCTTTCAAAATGCTGCTTGCTGCTACATGTATGTTTGGTTGCCTTCTTTAAAATGCTTAATTCATATGCATATTTAATCAATTAAAACTTAAACCACCCAATACTTAACCACCCAATACTTAATAATTTTAATCAGTGCACTTGTGTGTGTGTGTGTGTGTGTGTGTGTGTGTGTATTTGTTGTTCAGTTGTGTCCGACTCTTCGTGACCCCATGGACAAGAGCAAGCCAGGCACTCCCTTCTTCCACTGCCTCCTGCAGTTTGGTCAAACTCATGTTGGTAGCTTCGAGAACTAATATATAAGGTGCTGGTATGAAGTTGTTACAGTAAGTGCCACACTTTTAACATTTGAGGGAGGAAAGGTGCCAGTACTGTGTACCCTCCCCCCAAAAGCACTGGTTTCAATCTCTAAAACACCATCCCAAAGTGCTTCCCCAATGCACATTGTCACCATATCCGACATCCTCGTCAGCACTCCGCTGACCTGCTTTACAACATCCTTACAAGACGATCCAGGTACTACTACAGTGGTACTGTTGGTTATGTACTTAATTTGTTCTGGAGGTCCGTTCTTAACCTGAAACTGTTCTTAACCTGAAGCACCACTTTAGCTAATGGGGCCTCCCACTGTTGCCGCGCCACTGCTGCACGATTTCTGTTCTCATCCTGAAGCAAAGTTCTTAACCCGGGTACTATTTCTGGGTTAGCGGAGTCTGTAACCTGAAGCATATGTAACCTGGAGCGTATGTAACCCGAGGTACCACCGTACTACTGTTGGAACAATTTAAGAATATCTTGCATTACTGTAGATTGGTTTATAGTGTTCTTTGTGTTTCGTTGCAGATTGTTTATTCTTTTCAGTGATTTCTCCTTTATAGATTTGAGGCCAACAAGACCTGTCATAAAATTATCTTCTAACAAGTTATATAGCCTTTGAGAAGAGTTGCTTTTTGAGGAGGGGGAGTGGTCTCCCAGGTTTTAATCTCCTTGAACTTTCCTGTTAACAAAATTAAAGTTCAACTTTTTGAGATAATGGTTTGAGGGTCAAAAACAAACAAGGGTGATAGAGAGCAACCTACCTTTGTAATGCTGGAGATTTTGAATAGTTCTGAGCTGAAGTGATTCATAGGCACCACCACGGAGAAGGCTGTATAAAGTGCAATGACTTGAGAGAAAAGGGACCCATTCGAAACTTCTAAACACTCACACAAGAAAAGCCATTCAACACAATCAAATGCTTTCTATGTATCCAAAGCACAAATACACAAGGGGTTTCTGCACATCTACTATGTATTATTCAATCTATACTTTCCTTGATTGGCTATTATATTTATCTCTCTTTTATAAATCTTGACTGGTCTGAGTTTGAAATAATATTATTGAGATGAGTTGCCATTAATTGCAGTAAATATTTTACAGTCAAGTTTCTAAATAAAAAGCTGAAGTTATGAAGGAACATCATTCAAATCCTTCTGGAATTACTATAATCCACGAACAGAACCAGGAATAAGGGATTTTGTATAATATGTTGTTCTTGAATCTTTAAAAAAAACACCAATCACTTCAGAGACCATCAGATCCTGGAGATTTGTGGGCTTTAAAACTGGCTATTGCTTGTGGCGGAAATGACTGGAGAATCCGAGATCAGGGAGAAGAGTCGGTGGAAGAAGATTGGAGGAAATTTAAAATGTATTTGCAGAAATATTGTAAAATTTTTGAATGCTGAGGACATTGAAATGAATTGCAGGGGTTTTAGCAACAAGGTAAAACGTAAGATTGGATCAGTAACAGATAGACTTACAGGAGATGAATTTGCTGAACCAATTTTTAAAAGGGATACAAAAATGGGAGACGAGAGGAAGTCAGGAAAATAAGTTAATCAAAGAGGAGAAACTAAGAAAGAGGGAATTTTTGTCTTTTTATATGTGTTGTTTTTTCTTTTTGTGTTAAATGTCTGTATTTTTGTATTTTATAACTGTACCTTTTTCTTTTTTTGTGCTTAATGTGTGTATTTTTGTATTTTATAATTTTGTATTGTCTTCGTTTTTTGCATTTGTCTAAACCTTTTTATTGTGAAAACCAAATAAAATGTTATAAAAAAAACAAACTGGCTATTGCTTGTTTAACATCGTTCATCTGTATCTTACTGTCCATGTATTTCCTATAGTCTTTCATGACAAAATATTACTGAAAGGCTTGTGGATGTTATTCATGAACCTTGGTCAAAAGGGAAGTAATGAACTTATAGAGATTTGAATAAATCAGATGCAGATGTTCTTGGAACTGCATTAGCACAGGAGTGTAGTCTGATATTTTCCAGGGTCCTATAACATCTAGCACTACTGTGCTAGCCTGGGGTTTGGTAGGCAACCATAAAGTATGAGGAATGATGGGCCAAAAAATGAAAGAGGCAAAATCAGAGGACCTGCAGTACAGCATTCTTAAACCATGCTCAACACATGTTTCTTAATCAAAATGGCAAATGTGCACTGTACTAAAGCTTTGGCCTCCTTGTATGTTCTTCCCAGCAGATATTAAGCTGTGGAGCAACACCCCCCCCCAAATAATCCAATACAGTACTGAATTTGAGCTGGTCTCCTAGCCCTTTGCGGACGTGGGTGGTGCTGTGGGTTAAACCACAGAGCCTAGGACTTGCCAATCAGCAGGTCGGCGGTGAGCTCCTGTTGCTCAGTTCCTGCTCCTGCCAACCTAGCAGTTCGAAAGCACATCAAAGTGCAAGTAGATAAATAGGTACCCCTCCAGCGGGAAGGTAAACGGCGTTTCCGTGTGCTGCTCTGGTTAATCAGAAGCGGCTTAGTCATGCTGGCCACATGACCCGGAAGCTGTACGCCAGCTCCATCGGCCAATAAAGCAAGATGAGCGCCACAACCCCAGAGTCGGTCACGACTGGACCTAATGGTCAGGAGTCCCTTTACCTTTACCCAGCCCTTTAAGGTTCTAAAACATAACCGTTAGGTTGTGCCATTCCTGTATCATTTGTAATGACACAGCCATGTAACTACTGCCAGTATGTCCTGTTCACCAACCCTACAGATCAGCCTAGCTTCAACAAGTTCAGCATAAACAAAAACTTAAAACACAATCTATGAAACTTCCATGTTTCATAATACCTGGGTGCCATTCTAATGAACTTGCAGGTGTTAGACAACACAAACAAATATTGGTAGAGGGGAGGCAACGTCAACTTGCATTCCTGTCATCAGCTAAGATCACCTCTTGAACAATTAAGCCATTGAGAGCCTGCAGCTCTTCAGATGAACAAGGATGTGTGAGACCAATTTTTAAATTTGAAATGTGTGATTTGGATTTTCAGTTTGCCAATATTTTGACTTCTTGTTTCTAGAAAAATCTTAAGGAGCTTGGTATTGGACCACTCCTGGTTTGCTCCTTTCCCGATCAAGTATTTTTGTGAAAATTTTACTTTAGTCAAAATGACAACTTTCACTTTCTTCAGAAATGCAAACAGCTTTGTTCCAATTGGAACAGATTTTCTGTTGCCCCACACCTATTCTGCTAACTGAAGCCAGGAGCTTCATTGACACAAGCCCACAATAGATACAGTACTTGTGATGCAACTGCTTCCTAGCAATTCAGTACCACTTCAAACATTGTACTTTTCTAATAGTACACAGAAACATGCACACCTAGCATACAGTTTCAGCCATCTTCATGCTTCCCTATATAGTTCATAAAAATGAGCAAGTAAATGCCATTTCTGAAGCTCCCCTTACTGTTGCTCTCATATTTCTTCATCAGACCAAATCTGGCAGAAATCTAGTAAAGGTAAAGGTACCCCTGCCCATATGGGCCAGTCTTGACAGACTCTAGGGTTGTGCGCTCATCTCACTCTATAGGCCGGGAGCCAGCGCTGTCCGCAGACACTTCCGGGTCACGTGGCCAGCGTGACAAGCTGCATCTGGCGAGCCAGCGCAGCACACAGAACGCCGTTTACCTTCCCGCTAGTAAGCGGTCCCTATTTATCTACTTGCACCAGAGGGTGCTTTCGAACTGCTAGGTTGGCAGGTGCTGGGACCGAGCGACGGGAGCGCACCCCGCCGCAGGGATTCAAACCGCCGACCTTTCGATCGGCAAGTCCTAGGCGCTGAGGCTTTAACCCACAGCGCCACCCGCGTCCCCCAGCAGAAATCTACTTCCCAGCTAAACCTCAAAGATGTCTACTTTCTCAATCTCGGGCAATTCTATTCTTTCTTTGAACTCATAATCTTTCTAAGTAAACAGTCTTTGCGCAAAAAAGGGGGGGGGAATCCATGTGAAGAATCACTTTTTATTCTTAGGTAATGTTTTGTGTCAAAGGAATGTATAAGGGAATTCACACTGTTGAATGTAAAGGGTTAATCGGCTATAACTATCTTGATTTACTGCTGTGAGCTGTGACAAACACAAAGTCTCAGAGGGAGCCTGCAGGTGGCTACAATGTTCAGTTAACTGCCACTTTACTTTGTGGCAGATAAGCTCTGAGACGGAGGTTTCTGTTTTTATAGACAGACACTGTGGACTGAATATTTGCAAGTTCTAACTGGTTTAGTAAGTAGACATTCTGTCTCAACCCGCTGAACCAGAGTTGTGGCATGATGAAGGAGGTGAATTTCACCCAAATTTGAAATGACTGGTGGGAGGGAGACCCTGTTTGGATATAAATGGGAAGTATCCAGCCTTGAGAGTGTGCCTTGAGAGTGGAAGAGAAGCAGCAGAAGACGACAACAGAAGATTCAAGATTAAGCTGAGAAGCTGCAGCTAGGTGGAGGACATTGAGGCTTAGAAGTTTTGGGATACCTGGGACAAACCAAGAGCTGAAATCATTGGCAGAAGCTGAGATCTGCTTGCATTCCAAGAGGCAACCTTCAAAAGAACTCTGAAGGCAAGAGTCAGTGGGGTTGCTGAGTGCCTGAAGTAAGAGATGTTGCTATACCTAGGCAAAGACTTCAGCAGAAATCAAGCTTGAGAGACTCCAGAGGCAACAGGGCATAGGCAGTGAAAAGGGTCTAGTTGATGAGTGCAAACTGGGTGTGAGTGCTTTAGGAAAATTTAGGTTTAAATACGGGGGGAAATGGAATAACTCAAAGTACTGTATCTTCTTTTAAAAAGAGTAATTTATTGTGTATCATTCTGAGTTAAAGGAACAGTAAGTAAGTAAAATTCAATATACAGTAACCATACAAGCTAACATCACCATCGGTTCATAGTGTTATTTTAAAATAAACTGTAATTTATTTAGTTTTACACATTACGTGTAGTCTGTGCCATTTGCTTACCCACAGCTATGGTATGTAAACTGAGGTGTATAATTGACCTGGTATCTCTTTATACTATATTTGTCCTAGTCCATCATCACTTTGCTTTCACTGGCTGTTTCTCAAAGGCAGGGGCGAGGGGCAGGAAGAAAATGGAGCAGACTCATGTCTGTAGTAAATGATTTGTGGGAGTGGGGAGAAGGGTCTCTCTCTGTGTGTGAATGAGAGAGTTTTTATGCTCTGGTGTGGGGGAGAGAAAAGAGAAATTGGGGAAGGGCCGGGTGGAGTTGGGGTAGAGGTGGCATTTGGAGGAATGTGGGGTAGTAGTAGTAGTAGTAGCAGCAGTGGTAATTTTATTAGTTATGCCCTGTCCATCTGGCTGGGTTCCCCTTCCAGCAGAATATAAAAACATAATAAAACGTCAAATGTTCCCAATACAGGGCTGCGTTCAGATGTCTTCTAAATGTTGTGTATTTCTTTACTGCCTTGGCATCTGATGGGAGGGCGCTACCGACAAGAAGACCCTCTGCCTGCTTCCCTGGAGGAGGAGATGGTGAAGTTCTGTTGCATGAGCAGAAGTACACGATGCTCATACAAGACACCTCTAGCTTTTACCCTAAACATTTATCAATTGTCAACTAGCCATCACCTGTCATTATCCATGTTATAACTTCAAACTAGGGTGGCTTACCATGTCCTTTTTTATTTTAAACATGTAAAAAATAAATATACAAAATATCAGGGATATAATTACAAATAGTATCAAATCAAAGATGAACCCTTGGAACTATTCATGGCTAATTTATTTTATAAATTCAGTAAGGAGGAAACAGTTTATTTCAAAAGTCTCTGATTTATTTGCCAACTCAAAAAATACATGTCTCCTGACACAAAACACCACATATATTAAGTAAAATAGAAACATCACCACCAACCCCAACCCCACTCATCTCCCCCCCCCACCTCTTTCCCCCTATTCTTCCTAATGTAGGAAGAATAGAATGTACATTAATATACATTAAGGAGCCAGTGTGGTGTAGTGGTTAAGAGCGGTAGTCCCGTAATCTGGGGAACCGGGTTCACGTCTCCGCTCCTCCACATGCAGCTGCTGGGTGACCTTGGGCCAGTCACACTTCTTTGAAGTCTCTCAGCCCCACTCACCTCACGGAGTGTTTGTTGTGGGGGAGGAAGGGAAAGGAGAATGTTAGCCGCTTTGAGACTCCTTAAAGGGAGTGAAAGGCGGGATATCAAATCCAATCCAAATCCAATGTCTCAACAAATGAAACCGATTTGTTTTTTAAAAAAAATGTTACATGAAAAAAATTACAAGAGAGAGACATTGCACATACCTTTGTAAATCAAGAAAATCTTTAATAAAAATACATTTAAAAAATACATGTCTCAATTAATTTGGACATGTTAGCTATCTTTCAAATATTTGCCACACCTTTTGAGAAGAGACAAGTAGATTGAATATTGTTGCCAAGTAAGTACATTCCTCCATTCTGAGTGTCTCCCAAGATTATTGGTTCAAACATCTCTCTATTGCTAGAAAAGTGATCTAGCACAGGACTAGTCATGTTAACACAGACTACCTAAGCATTCCACCCTATATTCAGTAGGTGTGGGGGTCTATGGAATGTATATTCACCCTGCTCTCTGCCCAGTTCCAATTTAATTAAGCTTTGCAGCACACCTAGTGATTGACTTCCTAGGGTACTGAAGGGGGAAAGAACTATACAGGAAGCACTGAGCATCCTCCTGGGATAAATTAAATGCATTAGCACCCATTAGCACTAGGAACCCCCAAGCTAAAAGGTTGCAGACAAGACTCCTTTTGCACTTCCCCTGCACTTTATCACTGACCACCCATAGTGGGAAAATGAAAATTCCACTATGTTCCACAGTGACCTTCCCCTCTATTGACTTAGGGAAAACTCTCCATGGCTTAACAAAAACTTTAACTAGAAGTATGGTTCTGTTTGGGTCAATTTTTGCTTGAAGCCTTCACTTATTGCTAGATATCTGCTCCCCACTGTTTTTGTAATTTTTGAACTCAGTTTTGGAAGGGCTCCAAGGGATCTCATTGTCTGTCAATGCCTGGGTTTTCCTATCATATCCTTAACCCAGGAAACTAATACAACTCTTGTGCAATAGTTTGCAACAGACCCTTAAGAGTCTTTTTTAATTCCCATAATCTTGGAAAACTTAATAGCCATGCTTTGATCTCTGCCTTTTTTCTTTCTCATATCTATCATTCCAAGAAAGTTATCCACACTGAATGCTGTTGTTTACATTTACATTTGGCTCTTTTGCAGAGCTACCGGGGCGGGGGGGGGCATGCTAACCCAGGTGGTTTTGCCCTGGATGAAGCCTCCAGGGGGGCACCATTGAGGCTCCCAGCCTGTGTGTGTATGCAAATACGCTGGGGGGGTTGTATCAAACTGGGTCACCTACAAACCCCACAATTTGAGTGGTGTAATGCAGAATATTCTGAAAGACTGGATTTTTTTGTTCCTAAAGGGGGATAGAGCTGCTCTTGAACTGTTCCTAACTGCCTTGTTGGGCAAAGGGGAGAAATGGAAATTTTGCTTTATCTGCAAAATTTCTGTCCTGATGGATGTAGAAGAGTTTAGGCAACTACTCAGTAACATGTCCTCTCTTTTCACTGATTGATGGAGGGGATTATGAATGGTACAAAAAGGGCTGTCTCTGTCACCTTCTCTGTCTTTTCTTGGTTCCTAAGTTTGCACATTCAAGTTGGTGTATTAATATTTCAAAAAGTTGGGACCTTACCCTGTTCAAACTGGGTACCTAGAGAGTCTCCTCTTGTAGAGGAATAAATTCATTAGAGAAGGATTCTCACTGTGGCCAGAAGTAGGCACAATCCCAGTGAGTAGACTGCTCTGCTGGAAGCAAAAATGTAAAAAGTACAGAGATGTTTATTCCTATTTTTCTGACCAAAACATACATAAAAGCTATAGCAACAGATATCTGCTATTAAATTTGGCAACCACTCTCTGAAAGACACCAGGATATATTGAAGTCACTGTAGCATAGTGGTTAGAATGCTTGTCTAGGACTGGGGAGATCCAGGTTTTTGTGAGGATAAAAAAGAGGAGGGTCAACGCATGCTGCTCTGAGCTCAAAAGGTAGGTTATAAAGGAAATAATTAACATATAGGTTATGTAAACTCGCCCTTCAAAATAGGTGATTAATTAATATTTTTAGAGATTACCTCAGATTAGACTGCTAAACTACAGTAAAAAAAAAATTTAAAACCTGCTCTTCTACCCCACAAGGCTCTGGAGGCAGCTCACAATAAAAACAAAATGCAGGCAACACCTGCTTTAGGTGCAAGTGGTTTGTACGTGATCACGCAAAGCGCCAAACCCTGAAGTGACCTGGAGACGTAATAAAAAAAGTCACTAAATGGGCAGAGCAGGGTGTTTCAACTGCAAGCGATTTCACATATGCGCACAATGACCCAGAGCACAAGCCCCATGCAAATCAGTGCTTGCTTGTCCAAAATAACATTTAACACAATCAAAAGAAAACAGCAATTTCAGAACAAACAAAAACCATTCACAATCAGAATATAGAATTATACATAATTTCAGTTGCAATTATGTAATTTGTAAACCAAATTTCAGTAGACTCTCTTGAAGTGGGACAGGAAATCTTACTATTTCACGCACTACATTTTTAGGGCATGTAGTTAACATGTTTTGATATAAAACGTGAATGTAGGAACTACATGTCTATCATACAGGTACACTCATCAGGGAGTCATGACTGGCAGCCATGACTGGCAGCCACTCCCTCTAAACTAGAGGGGGGATCTCTAGATGCTGTTGGATCCCAGCTCCCATCAGCCCCAGCCCACATAGCCACTGATCAGGAATAATAAGTTGTAGTCAAATGACATCTGGAGGGTCATTCGTTTCCCACTGCTGTTTTAGGCAATGTTCAACAGTAAACCTGGGTTTGCCTCTGCATAATATGCAAAATGTCCTTGAGTAAACAATTTTAGTCATCACTGGGATCCCCACCTCCACCCTAAAAAAGCAAGAGCACAAACTCACTGACTTCCAGTATCATTGAGACGCAAGCTTCACAGAGAAATGAACTGGGATTAACAAGACTTCAGACACCTGACTGTGCTATGGACTAAATTCACATAGTTTAAATCTGCAGATTTAGCCTAATTTTAAAGCACAAAAATGAATCAGCTCTGTGTTATTCTTGTAAATCTGAACTGTATTCTAGCATATGATTGTATCTATTCCATTATTTGAATTTTAGAAGCTGTGAAGTCTCTTGAATTCTAAATGAAACTTTTTTGAAATAGCTATTTAGTCCCTACTCCTTTCATCACATGGTTTGAAGAAAAAAAAATGAGAGAAAATGACATGAATACTGTTACTTAGCAGTATGCTTTCTGCACTGTCAAGCAGTCATACTGGGAAGACACTAGTTGTATCCAGTTTAATTCCACTCAGAATAGATCTATTGAAATTAATGGACCTAAGTTAATCATGTACACTAATATGAATGAGTCTACTTTGAGTATATCTAACACTGCATATAATCCTATGTTTGTAACTGACCACAGCCAACTGAGACCTGTTCTTTCTCCAGCTCTGCAGCACGAACAAGAACAACTCTTTAATCAGAATTCTTTCCCTGCTCTTGCTCTCCCCTCCTTGCTGCTGTGAGAATATGGCTGTCACATCCCAACTCCCCTAAAGCCAGAATAAGAATTTGCATATTATGCAAAACAGCTGTGCTAATCATGCAAATAAGGTGTGCTAAATTAGCATGCCTCGTTTGCATAATTCCCATCTGGTACTTCATCTCTGTTTTTACCAAATTCTAGAGGCAGAAAGGGGAGCTGTAATATAAGGTCTTCTTAACTGACCATTTTCAGCTGTCAGAAATGAGGTGCATTTTCTCCCCACTGCCCTACCACTCCACTACAAGAGCACAGCTATGCTAGAAAATAAGTATGGGGTTTTCCCCTAGTGACCACACTTTAATAAAGTAGGGACAAAATTTATTGATGTTTAAGGTCCTATTCTCTCTCCAATTAACATTACATTCAATTTCAGAGATCAGGTAGAAGGGGTTCTGTTTCCCCCCCTAAGGAAATAGATTTCATCAGCAACTGCTTTTAAAAGGAAGAGAACTTTGACAAGGGGGTAGAGCGTGATGGCCTAGGCTGGCCAGGGTGCCACTAAGAACCCAATAAAATGAACAGTTAGCAATCCCATAGATGCAGCCACTACCCTGTGCACCAGGAGACTACCAACCTGGCACTCATGAAGGCCTTCTCTGGCATCAGACAGGGGCCCCAGGCTCTGAGCTTTCATTTAATAATAATGAAAGAAAGTCTCTAACGCTCTTAGAAATAAAGTTATTAAGCAAAATGTGCAGGTATTAGTCTATGTAATTTCTGTGAAATGAGTCATGATGGCTGCTCCTGCCTATCAGTGTTTTTAGCCAGTGAGAATTCACAGTACAATGCTTTACATTTCCATTCAGAAGAAACTCTGTTTAACAGGACTTACTCTCAGGTAAGTGGGTACAGTATGCAGCATAGGCTTAGGTTTAGGATTGGAATGGGAAAAACAAGGTTGCTATGCCTTTATGGCTGCATCTCTACTATCAGGACCAGCAGGACATGCCAAGCATTGGGGGTAAGGTGGGATAAGCAGCAATGACTGTATCTCAATTTTATACTACACATGCCTCCCACACCATCCATGTTGTGTTGTGTTATGCCATCCCCTCCCATGAACACAATTTTGTGATTGGTATCCACAGCATTCTCTCTAAATCTGAAATGTGCCTACAATTCCCAAAAGTTCTACGTCCCTCTTGCTCTTGGGCTGAAGACTGGGATTTGGCTCAGAAGAATGTTGTTGAATCTGGCAGGCATAAAAAAATAGCTCCAGAGGACCTATAACAAGGAAAACTTGCAGATCAACAGGAGCACACTAAAGTTAGTGAGAGTCACATACTAGAGTATGGTCTGTTAATGCAGACCCACTCTTGCAAATACTCTCCCAACAACCATCACAGAATAGACCATTCTGCACCATTTAAGGTTGGGTGTGTGTGTGAAAACAGAACTCTTAACTTTTCCTTGATTTGACTGGACTCTTATGCACTGCAAGTCATGAGACCCCATTATGCTCAAACAACTGTAGTGCTGAGCTATACCAAATTATTTTTAAAAGGCACAGTTAATATTCAATAATAGCCTTGAACTGGAACCCTGTGCTTCTCAAGTATCTCTCAATGTATTTAATTTGATTCTCAGAAGCAATTACTCATACTAATAAAGAAGTGAAGGCTTTCTGGTACCTTTTCAAGAAGACCACCAGCTGCTTGCTAGAAAACTGCAGCACAGGAGCCCAGAAATAAAACATATGCTTTGTATGCAGAAGGTCCAGGGTCAATCTCTAGCATTTCCAGATAAGGCAGGAAAGAGATTTGCCTGAAACCCCCAAGACAGCTGCAACCAATGAGGGCAGACCACAAACAGCTGGGTGTACCACTGATCT
Source organism: Podarcis bocagei (assembly GCF_964188305.1). Taxonomy (NCBI): domain Eukaryota; kingdom Metazoa; phylum Chordata; class Lepidosauria; order Squamata; family Lacertidae; genus Podarcis; species Podarcis bocagei. The sequence continues at coordinate 66,830,148 of NC_138130.1, read as the reverse complement.
GCCTCAGTTTAAGGGAAATCATATGTTGCTATGAGCAATACAGCAGGTACCTGCTTGTGAAGTGTCTCTTTTTATCACTCATGATAGTTTTAAGAGTCAAAAATCCATGTATTTCCCTCCCCCAGTGACCTAAGCAACTGTCTGGGAAAGGAACTGGTAAGACAGGAGGAGAATGCCAAGAGAAAAAATGGATATGATTCCTAGTAGAAGTAGGCAGCACAACACCTGTTGATGCAAGAACAATGATTTTTGTGAAAATTCACTCACACTGAGATTGTAAGCAACAGCAGATACACCTGGGGAATGATGATAGTGGACCAGGTAGCCAAGTACAAAGAGGGAACTGGATGGACTTAGAACTGTAATTCCAAGGTCCACAATAATTTGTTTTAAATGCCATCATTTCCTAGTTGTGAATGTCCAACAAGTAGCTTTGGAGTCTTAATTAAAAGGGATAGGTGGCATTTGCTGCTTAAGAATCTTTTTTGGTTTTGTTCATATATATCTTTTTGGGTGTGTATATCTTTTTTGTACGCTGCTTTAAGGTTTTTTCCTTTCAAGAGGTATATAAATTTTATGAAATACAAATTTGACATCAGAAAACAAGCTACGGTTCCTTAAACTACAAAAAGTATTGTTATATAAACCTCTGAATACCACACAGCATTACTATGGATCACTAGTTTTTATTATTATTGATTATTTGTTTTATTATTTTTATTTAACCTTCATTAACAGTGTACGGACAAAATTAACTTTATAGCAGTGACCATGCAGCAACTTACAATATTTGTCTGAAGGTGCTGTATCCTACTCTAGTGTTAAATGTGAAAAATTAAGGCTCTGCACTCTTTAAATTGGGGGGGGGATTATCGGGGGGGAGGGCAGACTGCCACATCTTTAGTATACAAACCTGGGCTCTTATGGGGGCATGGATAGTCTGCTAGTTCTCAAGGACGGCAATATTAAAAACTGAATGTAATTTTAAAATATACATTAAACATCCAAACAAATAATCAAAATTGAAATCTGCTCCATTACCTGAGTAGCAAGGAGATCAAAACAGACCCAGCTGTACTCCCAGATTGCCTAAGAGGAGAAATATGAACAACCTAACAAATTGGCTATTTCTCTTGAAAAGACAAAACAGAACTGATAGTTGGACTGAACTGAAGAACCCTTTAATTGAAAGAGGAAAATGGTCAGATAAGAGAACATCACACTGTCCTTTTCCAGGCTGCCATCAGTATGCTGGAAGAGCATATGTAAAATAATAGCATTGCAGAGTTGGAAGGGACCCATAGGGTCATCTAGTCAAACCCCATGCAATGCAACTATCCCAACATGTGGACCATAACACCTGCTGGAAATTATACAGGCCAAATGCTAATGTGGTGAACTGCATTTGCATCATCAGGAGATAAGCTATGCACAAGATACATATAAGCTACCCAGATTTGGGAATCCTGCATATGGAAACCCTAGCATGGAGTTATGCACTATGGGCTTTGAAATATTTGTGCTTTATTTCAGTATTTAACACTTTGTGGAAGAAAGTTATGTACATGTAATTCTGTACATGTGCGAATCTCACATTGCAGAGAAATAAAATAGTAAATATTAGACATGGCTAACATTCTGGCTCTCACTATATGAGCAGCATCTGTGAAAACAGCTCCACTGCTCTCCTTCACCAAACATTACACTGGCTTACTAAGCAGAGCCATACACAAGCTTGTGGCACACACAAGCAGCCCTTTCACAATGAGCCACAATTAAACTGTAGCTTCTCATTTTGTCCGAACGAGGAATCTACCATTACTAGCTTCAGAGCAAGCAAAGATCTGAAGCCAGCTTCAAAAAAGAAAAAGAAAAAAGGGGGTATATTTAAGAACTTGGCTTGTTCAGAAACTGGTAACCAGGAGAAAAAGGACTCTGTGCATGAGCAAAAATATCATGCACAGCTCCTCTTAATAAACCAAGGTAAAATAACCTGAAGTGCTCCATTCTTTCATAACCCTCCTACTGTTTGAAATGTAAGAGGTAAAAATGGAAGTTCTCCCTACGATTTCAACCTTTGCTTAATGCAAGATGAAATTTCTCAAGAACAAAAATCTGTTCAGCATTCTCCCTGCATAACATATATCACTTTAATCAGACAATATATTATAGATGCAGTACTGTGCAATGAAATTTGCTGGATTGAGGTAATAAGAGACAACGATGCAAGAGAATTTGAAGTAGCATCAAGATTGAACCAACAACCCATTTCCAAAATATCTACAAAATTCCAAACGATGTGTGGGTCTGCCAAGAAGTCTGATGAATAAGAAAACAGCTTTTGTCGTCCAAACTGGCAGCCTCAAAATGACAAGCCTTTTCTGGCTGCCCACTGGCTAATCTAAGCTCCCCTTTTCTTCTTTTGAAATTTCCCCAACTTAAATTGAATGCAAATAAGCCAGGTGTGGTCCTTAGAACAGTAATCAGCAGCTAGTCCCTACTGAGTTCCCATAGCAACATGCACAGCTGGCAATGAAGCAGAGGTTGTATTTGCCTCAGATTGGTTAGAAAGTTTAAACACTTAGTGAATGAAATGCCAATTATGGCATCACACAAGGGTTTTTTTAATTTTTAAAAAAGAAATCTGTACTTCCTTGTCTAATATAGAAAATAAAGCAAGAGGCATACCGCTGGACCTACTGCAGTTCACAGCCTGACAATGAAAAGCAATTATCTGTTGTTTGCAGAAGAGGAAACAGTCTGGTAGCAAGATAGTATGCACTACTTTTTGTAAAAATGAAGGGACAAAAGAAACGGGTTACCACATATGACCACAAACAACTCTATGCAAAGGCCTAAAAAGGAAATTAGTGAACCAAGGACAACCAAACTTTTGGACCTCCTCTATGTATTTCCTCACTGTGACAGGCATTTCTGATTTTTATTTTACTTATGTTATATACCAATTTTCATAGCAGATATGGATGTTCATACAGTGAATCTGAGATTAAGAAACAGAGATGAATTAGGCCATTTTCAAAAGTGATGCTTAAGTTAGTTTTTGACAGATAATACAATGAAAGAACTACATTAGCTGGAATGTACATTCAATTTCAAATGAGTCTCTGCTAGTTTCCATACCACATTAACACCCACAAGTGACACATTCTAGTCTAAAGGAATTCTTAACACTTGTGAAACTGTTTTCAGTCACACTGTGCTATTTATTACAAAGTAACTGTACAAAGACCACCAGCAGTGATTGAAACCAGTTTCGGAAATGCATACTTTAAAAAGGTCCCTCAATGTCACAGGCAGAGCAAGACTTTTCTAGCCTTGTTTTTGAGGGACAACTCATGTCTTCTGTACAGGCAGAGCAAGGCTATAAAGCAAAATGAGCCAACTGTCAGCATTTGCGGACCACCATGAAATCCTTGCAACTTATCTATAACATACATAAAGGTAAATCCTTATAATTTCAATTACACTTATTTCCAAAACTTGATTAATTTAAAATAAGGAAATTTAAATCACTAAAAAGGAAATGCTCGAAAACGTATTTCCAATTTTGTGTTTTATTTTATTTTTCTGAATGAGCATACACTCCAATGAATTGCTAACCAAAACATTTTGCTGTATCAGATAAATAGAGCTTATTTCACCACCCAAGAACATTATTCAAAACCTCTAGTCATACAGGCTTCTTGCCTTTTGCACTGCAGAATTATTCCCCTTACAGACTTGGGGTGCAATCAACAGAAATTGAAATGTAAATCACCTCAGCAAGAACACTGTTGTGATACTGTGCCATGCCTACATTTTACCAGGACTTGGGCAGAACTTCCCAGGTTGTTTTATCAAAGAGGGAAATGGGAAGGAACGCCTGGAGAAAGACCTCCAAAGATGATCTCAGAGTTCAGGTCAACATTTGGAAGGACTGTCTCTTCTAATGTGTAGCTAATTCCTATCTTGAGATATTCAGAGGCCTTTTTCTGGGTGCTCCCAAGTGAGGGCTTTTTCTATGATGGCACCCTGGTTATGGAATACCCTTCCTAGAGACACTCACCTGGCACCTTTCTTATATGCTTTTCAGTACCAGGTGAACATCTTATTTTTGCAGGGTTTTCATTTTTTTTAAATAGATATTTATTGAGAATTTTCCATTTTAATACATTAAAAAACAAAAAAGAAAAAAGAAAAAAGAAAACATATACAGTTTACAATCCTTATTTTTCTATAACTTATTTCCCTGACTTCCCCACACCTCCCCTTCTTATATTCCAATTCAAATTGTTAATTCAACAAGTTCTTATCCCCAATTTTTAACCTTTTTATATTTAGTTCAATTTAAAAAACCAATTTTACAACGTGAAAATTTATACATCAGTGCTCATTCTTAAATCCTTTTTCTAAAGTCGACCCAAATTCCCTTCCACGAATTCCCCACTTTCCATACTAATAACAAAACAAAATAAAAGAAAAAGACGGATTATAATTATGCACCCTTTGGATCCCCAAACCCCACTCCTTCCCCTTTCCCGGTTTCAATCCCCAACAAATGTCCATCAGTCTTAATCTGCTATCAGCCTGGAGATCTCACGTCCGAGGCTCTTAATTCTCTCTCAGTTCCTCTCTGCCGGTTTTTTTGATAGTCCTTAGTATTAAACACCAGGTCTCGGAGACGTTCTGGCCCGATAGGGACAAAGTTTCTTCCAGCCAGACCTCCATACTTAAAAGTGGAGCCCAAATCTTGTTTCTTACTCCTTTCAAGTCCAAATGTCCCCAAAGCTCCTACTTTCACCTTAATCAAATTTGTAATCCTTGGGTCTTCAGATCTCCACATAAGGAGATCTCTCCATTCTTCAATCTCCAGTTCGGACCAGATTTTCATCATCAAGTTCTTATTTTCCTTTATAGCCATCATGTCAGGCCTTTGGCTCTCCTTTGTCATCTGCAACATTACATCTCCTCCTTCCTTTTCCTCAGAAACAACATGTATCTCTTTCTCCACACTCTCAAAGTTCTCAAATTTCTCCTCTTGTCCAGCTGCATGAACTTCCTGGATCAAGTCCTTATCAAATTCAGTGAATTTGTTTACTGTTAAGTCCAGAGTTGCAACGTTGGTAGCCAAAACATCAATTTGGCCTTGTAACTTTCCCAAGAGAAAAAAAACTCTGTCCAATTTAGCTTGAATTTTCCCTCCTTCAGCCATTCTTGTAATGTCCCAAAACCCCCTCTAGAGGAATTTTGGTTACTTAGTATTCCTTCCAGTTCAAATCCAAAAATCAAGTTAGTTTGTATCAGTTTTTCCTTGTTTTCAACAAAATATAGCCAAATTGTAACGAATATAACCAGCAGAGACAATAGAAAACAAAATAAAAAAATTCCTTCCAGTAGCACCTTAAAGACCAACTAAGTTAGTTCTTGGTATGAGCTTTCGTGTGCATGCACACTTCTTCAGATACTGTATCTGAAGAAGTGTGCATGCACACGAAAGCTCATACCAAGAACTAACTTAGTTGGTCTTTAAGGTGCTACTGGAAGGAATTTTTTTATTTTGACTATGGCAGACCAACACGGCTACCTATCTACTAATAGAAAACAAAGTTCTCTTTTCCCGTCTTGACAGCTAATTTGACAGCTGTCAAACTCTTCAATATCTCTTCAACAGGCTCTCTCGCGGATCACTCCCAGGTCCGGGGGGGTGGCACTTCAGCTCCCAAAATTAGCTCTTATCCTCCAGTAAGATTTAAACTGCCAAATCGTGAAATTAATATCTTTACCCAATAAAAAAGAAAAAATCCTCTCGACCTTAGTTAGCTGGTCCTTGCTTTAGATTATATACAAGACGGGGAGACGGACCTCCTGTTTGCGCCTTCCCCGATCGTGCCTAATTCAAAAAGAAAAATTTTTCTTTACAAATCCAATTTCCGTACTACTCACGGGTTGCTGCTTTAAAATCCAATTGTTCACAAGGAGAAGTCAGCGCTCTCCGACCATGGCATGCGGCTTCACTCTGCAGGAGAAGCAGTCGACTCTCAGCACCGCGCCACTCACCCCGTCCCCCGTTCCGAAGCCTTTAAAAAGGCTCCTTCGCGGGTCGGGGGGCGCAAATGGTGCCCGCCGAGTCACCAGGTTCACAGGCTCACCACCTGTGATTTTTAAGGGTCCCCGCGTCGCCGCAGCGGCTAGACCCAAATCCTGCGGAGCCGATTCCCTCCGGAGCTCGGAGGGAATCCGCCATTAGCCGATGGCGCTAACCCGGAAGTCTCTCTCTCTTTTTTTGCAGGGGTTTCAGATTTGTTCATTTTAGATTCTGCTTTTAGCAACACTGTGTACATTATTATACTGTTTTACTTGCTGTTTTTGACATGTTTATATTTCTGTTTATTATTTTATTGAAGGTTGATTAATTACTACTGTATTTTAATGTTTTCTTGTTTTAAGTTGCCCAGAGAACAAAGTTATTGGACAGCATAAAATACTGTCAGTTATTAAACTGTGAAATTTATCTGGCTCTTACATATAAATGCAACCAGAAGCAGATGGCATGAAGGGGACACTTGCTTGACACCCTAGTGGTTAAGTCACTGCTACTCCCTGTAGTGGAGGGATGAGGAGGGTGGTGCAAACACAGTAGCAGAAGCACTGAACTAACTCTGTTCTGCATTTGCACGGCACTGACATTGCCACTGTCTTGCCCCTCACCCTCCTGGTAAGCAGCAGCAACTCACGAAGAGACGAAGAGACTCGCGGAACGGATTCATTTCGTCTTGCGAGGCACCACTGTACTTTGTCACAAGAATATATGTAAGCATATACTTTAGCAACTATGCTTTTAATTTCAGATTTTCTGTTAGGATATATTTCACACAACTGAAATAAAAAAACTGAAATTGGATTTAAATCCTAGGTGGCACTTCCCCACTGCTGCCCTTTTCCAACTACCCAGCATTCCATGACTACTACACATGCTCAGCCCTCACTGAGCTGTTTAGGGATTATTTTGCCCCGCAGGTTTTAACTTCTACAAATCTTGGGTCTGCCCTGAGCTTGCCAATAAATATCTCCCTCAGTTTCTCAGGGTTTAGTTTTCGCTCTAGTCCTGGTGGCACTCACCACTGAGTTCACAATTAGAGTGATCATGTGTTACAAAGTTATTTAAGTAGCTAGTAAAAGTTTTTGGAAGGTGCAGCAGCAAGAAGAATAAGTTACCATTGCTAGTGGGGCCTGGGGCCTGAGGGTGCTGTTCTTCCTTCTCACCACCTACTCATCAGAAGCTTCCAGTGGGGTAAGGTATTTAGCATGAAGCCACAGGGAGAGGCTGTAGGCAAGGGAGTGATCAAGGAGCTTTCAAGTTAATGCATCCTAGAAAAGAAAAATGGCAGCTACTGGGTTAAGGGAAGTGGCAACACCACTACCAATGGTGACTAAAATGGCAAATCTCTCTTTTGGGTCCACAGCCGTTTTGCCTGTGGGTAACAAAAACCTGTGAGCCAGATCTACTTTTATACAATATACTGTTATTTTATTTTTTACCAATCATTTCAATTTTAATGTAACTGGATTAACAGAATCCTCAAACTGATAATGTAAGTGTGCTGTAGCCCTTAATATTTCTTCCAAAGCAGGTGTTGCAGTTTGAAGTTACAACACCAAGTCATGTTTAGCATGCCCAAGTGCCTTCTTTCCTCATTACCCACCACCCAAAATGTGACTGTGACTTTCAATCAAATCCTGCTTGTAACATACCAGGTGGAAGAAGAGGAAGCCAAATGGAACAAAGATCAGGTAGACCTGAAAGGACAATAAAGTACTGGGCCAGGGCCTTCAGGCGTATTACAGAGTGGAAGTCGGCCAACAGATAATTAAACAGGGAACTCGCTAACGGAGAACTGAACAGCAGATGGCCAGGGTCTTTGGGCTCAAAGCCAGGAGTGGTTGGTACACTCAAGACCAGACCTGCTATGGATGATAAGCAGAATATGGCCAACTGGGGAAGGGTAGCCTAGCCAAAATCCAAGCTAATGGATGATATCAAAAATCTAACCGCCAACAACTGCGATTGGATACAATCCTTTTTCATTTATCTTTTTTTTTCCTCTTCCTTCTTCACAGATGGGATATATTTGCTAAGAGCCAAATACTGTCACAGGGAAAATACTGCAGTATTTCATATTTATACTATTAATATCTATAAAAATTCCCAGGATGATGAATCCTCGGAGTAGATGCTAGGTCAAAAAAATTCAAACACTCAATATTTTTAGTCAAGTCACTGGCCCTTCATATTTTTGAACTTAGTTCTCTGATCTTGCTCAGCTACAGACATTCATAAACTGGAAGCATTTAATACAAGCTCTGATAACTTTGTATTTCTAATACAAGTTTCTCATTGGGTCCTATATTATAACATGATTGCAAACAGGATTTATGTGTTCACTCTTTCCAGTGTTAGAAACTCAGATATATAAGCTAATTGCCAAATGACATCTTAAACCTGGGCTACAGATGCCACAACGGAATATCTAGACTCCATTTCTCCCCAAGTGGTGGGATTTACTATTATTATTATTATTATTATTATTATTATTATTATTATTATTATTATTTTCATTTCTATACCACTTTATATTTTTTTAACAAAATCTCAAAGCAGTTTGCAACACATTAAAACATCCGATAAAACGATCCAGAGAAAAACAAATGCAAGCTTCAAGGAAAGTATTTCACATCCTTCTCTAAGTGACATTTTGTTTCCCCCATATTTACCTAAATAATTTATATAGCTGCCCAACAGCAGTTTATTTTTTGGAAGACCTACTTTCTTCCAAACACACCTATAATCTCTGTGATAATGCCTTTGCCCCATGTGGCCCAGATCATTTAATAAAACAGCAATCAAATTGTTATATTGATTAGTATGATAAGGCTGTGGGTATAGTTACTGTATTTCCTGGTGGGGGTTTTTTGTGCAACTGTCAGCATCTACTGCCAACACCTGAAAAACCAAAAAGAGGTAGCACTATCCTACCAAAATTTCAAAGGGATTGGGTTGCATATTATTGGTGTGCCTTCATCACTAGATCAGTAATGGAGCCACCAGGGACTATTTATGCAGCTACTGAGGCACCAAGACATAAGTGTGGGCAGATGGTAGGCAGAGTAAAGAGGCACGAAAGCAAGAAGGAAGCCAGAATGGCTCACTGGAACAGAAGCAAAACTCAGAATAAGCAGGAGAGTCATTAATGGGAGGAGCATTAAGAACAGGGACTTGAGCAGGTGTGGCACCCTAGTAATTGGTTTCTATTTTTGAAGACCCTTTCTCCTTGTTCATAGAGTGCCATTTACTCCACCAATGGAGGAGGAGGAAGAAAAGTCTTATATCCCAAAAGAAACTTGTGGGAGGGGCATACCTGGAGCCATTGGTGAGAACTAGATTTAAAGCACTGAAAGCTTATTAGTCATACTATACAAACATCTGGTGTCTACCCCTTGTACCATTTGTCCATCCACCCATGT